>NW_025814823.1:202354952-203604952 GCF_022079265.1 Lynx rufus | reverse complement strand
TACTTATCCAAGGCTCTGGGACAGTGGTCAAGGTCCCCTCTCTCCTACCTTCAAGAGAATAAGTGGTATATGAGTGCTCATGGCAAATTTTACTTATTTCACCATTTTGTATACAATTTTGTATTTGTTTCACCAAATCTCTATCTGTAGGTAATAGCTCATTATGTTTGCCATCACATTTGAAAGTTTTCTCTAGAAACTTACTTTCTTAGAACATTATCTAGAGAAAAAAATACATTAAACACCACAGTTAATTTTCATAACAAAATACAATTTAGTTAAAAAGATGACATAGAGAATGTAATTACTGAACTTCTTTAAATTTTCTTTCTGCAAGCTTTCATTAATTGAGGCCATATTTTTAAAGAGCAAAGGAAGAAAAATAGGCCTATTAACAATAATTTTTAGCCCTACTTTACTAGAAGTTTTTTTTTTCTGAATTACACTTTTGCAAATAATAGGTCAACTTTCCAAAGGAAAAATCTACATTAATAAAAATAGCAGTGTTCAAAGCCCGCTCAAAATGTATTTCCTCTTACATATGTAGGTTTTATTAAAGAATATGAGTAAAAAGAATTATATTATTTTTCCTGTAAAATTGCCTGTTGTTATCTTATGAGAGTGAAATTATAAGCCTATAGAGAACAAACATGAATTGAATCCAGATTAATAAAAACAGATGCTCACAAGGGCATTCTTTATATGAATTTTTAGGCTAAGTAAATCTTCAAAATCCACAAGCTTCCTTGAGAGGTGTGAATTTGGATGGAGGAGAGGGACATAACTAAGAATAAGATGACATCAAAAAGTGTGGTTAAATGATCATGGAAAAAGTGAATCACTTGTCAGGGAATATGCATCAAAAAATTTGTTTCGTGTAAACACCCACTTGAAATAGACCAGAAATGTTTGGCCTTCCTGAGATAATCAGCTCCCTGTAAGAGAGTATCAATGTGTTTGAGGTATGAATGTTAGGAGCAGCGAGCTTGTCATTATCAGAAAGAATAAGGTTTGCTCATCTGAAAACTTAAGTACTGCTCTGAATCTTCTTCAGCCAATACCATAATTGGAAGAGATGGGCTGTCACAAATGCCCTGTGTCTTACAACCAGTAGTGACCATTGCAGTCCTCTGATATAACTAAGGTTATGGTAAATCACAAGAGAGTTTCATCTTCTAAGGATCAATTAGTTCTGTTATATAAGCAACAGATTAATAAGTATTTCTTCAATGTCTGTCCTTTTGGGGTACTGTGACTGCTTTTTTAAATACTAAGATTCTATTGGATTTTCTTTGGCATCAGTTTTCATTATTTGAAATAAGCCCGTACGGTATAGAGAATTGTAAATCCCAAGTTGTTGTGAGAAATTATAAAGCTCTTCAAGTTGTAGAACATTACTTTAGATTCTGAAGATAAAGTGTAGGCCAATGCAGATTTTCTATAAAGTCAATCAAGAAGGGCAAATTAGAATTATGACGGCTTTAGTTTTCTTTAGCAATTGTTCTTTTTTAAAACATAATATAATATTTTATACCAATATAGAAAATCTTTGTTACTCAATAATCATAATGAATCTCAGGGCACCCGGGTGGCTCAGTCAGTTAAGTGGCTGACTTCGGCTCAGGTCATGATCTTTTGTGGTTCGTGGGTTTGAGCCCTGCGTCAGGCTCTGTGCTGATAGCTCAGAGCCTGGAGCCTGCTTTGGATTCTTTGTCTCTCTCAAAATTAAATAAACGTTCAAAAAATTTTTCAAAAAAGCAATCACAATAAATCATGAAATGATGAGCAGTGCTATTTGTGAGCTAATGCTTTGTTCATTGAATTTGAAAATAGTATCCCTACAAAGGAGCTTTCTTCTCATCGTTGACTCTCCTCCCACAACGTCTAATTTCTCTCTCTTCTGACCTTGGGAAAAAAGAATAAGACTCACAATTAATGGTAATAAAGCTTTAACGAATTTTGCTATGGCGCTGCTGGAAGAGTCTCTGGGGTGGGTGTCTACATTTCTTTTCACCAGGGTTTCGACAGTGGGACTAGGCTTTCAGTCCAAGTAGCTTCCTTGGGAGGTGATCCAAAAAATCACCAGACGGAATGTCATACAATATGGAATCGATTTGTGCTCTGGACAACAGGGCTCTGTCCAGCTAGGGATAATGACAGACCATAGATCATACATGAGAGTTGTCCCACCTGCGTGAGCAGGAAGTGGAGGTGTTTACCTCCAGCTCGCATCAGTTTAGGGTCGAGAGCTAAACATGGGGAAATGACCAGGGATGGCTAGAAATGTGAAAGAAATATAAAAGTCTTTTGCACAACTCTATTCAGTTACTAAAACACAGATGTCATGTAGTTTTCTAAAAAAAAAACCACGACATTTTGCCATAGGTGAAATATGAAATCTAAACACAATTATAGTAAAGAATTGAGAGGATTTTCAAATATTCACTTTGAAAACACACCATTCCTGAGTGGAGTCACAGGTGAAGTCAATTACACTTTGAAGGAATGGAAAATTCCAATACTTTAAACTTTTTTCCAAGTGTAGACTGCCAAAACTTTTGACAGTCAAAACATATATAGATACATCATTTATGAATGTTAATGTAAAACCTCAAGCAAATCACATATATATAATCCTGCAGTGTATCTAAAGACTAATATTTTTAAAATGGAGTTTGTTCCAGGAACATAAAGATGATACATTATTTAAAAATCTGCTAATATAATTCATCATATTAATAAGTTGAATGGCCAAAAAAATAAGGCCATTTGGCAAAATTCACCATCCCATCTTGACTTTTAAAAAAACTTAAATAGGGGCGCCTGGGTGGCGCAGTCGGTTAAGCGTCCGACTTCAGCCAGGTCACGATCTCGCGGTCCGTGAGTTCGAGCCCCGCGTCAGGCTCTGGGCTGATGGCTCGGAGCCTGGAGCCTGTTTCCGATTCTGTGTCTCCCTCTCTCTCTGCCCCTCCCCCGTTCATGCTCTGTCTCTCTCTGTCCTAAAAATAAATAAAAACGTTGGAAAAAAAAATTTAAAAAAAAAAAAATAATAAAATAAAAAAAAAAAAATAAAAAAACTTAAATAAAAATTGATTAAATGAATATTGTCAGTTATCTATGGCTACAGAGCAAATTACTCCAAAACGTAAAAATTTTTAAAAATAAGTACTTATGATCTCACAGATTCTGTGGGTCTGGAATTCAGGAGGAGTTTACCTGGGTGCCCATGGTTCAGGGTCTGTCATAAGGGTTTAGACAAGGTGTTGAGTTCACAGTCATTTCAAGGCTCATCAAATGGATTTCTACATAACAGTTTATACCAAAATAAAATTCTAATGATCAAACATGTAAACACACACAGACACATACACATACAAATATTAAAGTATACAAAAATTAAATGATTTCTTTTTTTAACCTTTGATAGGAAATGCCTTTTTATACAAGACTCAAAACCCAAAGGCCATAGAAGTAGATACATTTGATTTATAAATGTTAAAACGTCTTTGCAATAAGGACATCATAAACAAAATAAAAACAACACAACCACAAAAACAAACTTGGGAAATATTTATATTATACAACAGAGTAAAAAAAAAATCCGATTTCCTTAATAGAGAAAATCTTTCACAAATAAATAAGAAACTCTAAAATTTTATTAGAATAATGTACAAAATCAAGAGTTCACAAATAAGGAACTGAAAACACCGTATTGCTGCGATAAGATCCCCAGCCTTACTCATCATTTTCAGTGTTTCCATATTTCCAGGGATCAGATTAGCAATAATTTTAAAATGTGAGAATTCCTGGCAAGAATGTGAATAAACACACAGTCTCCTACACGGTTAGAAGTTTATATTGCTATAATTGCTTTCAAAGATAATTTTTAATTAAAAATATGCTTGATATTTAGCACAGGAATTCCGTTTCTAGAAATCTAGCCTATAAAAAATTTATACTGTTTAGTGTATCTAAATCATCTACAGGATTATTCATTTCTGTTTTGTTTATAATTGTGAAAAACTGGAATAATCTAAAAGCCTTTCAATAGAGGAGTAATTAAGCGTACCCATATAATGGAATATTATAAAGTTATTAAAAGTGAGTGGTGTGCAGTTAATGCAGAGATATCCAAAGGTACAATTAAGGCTGTTTTTGGGTGCGCCCAGGTGGCTTAGTTGGTTGAGTGACAGACTCTTGATATTGGCTCAGGCAGTGATTTAGCAGTCCTGGGATTAAGCCCCTCTGCCGACTCTACACAGAGCAGAGCCTGCTTGGGATTCTCTCTCCCCCTCTCTCTCTGCCCCTCCCCCACTTACACTCTCTATCTCAAAATAAATAAATAAATAAACTTAAGAAAAAAGAGTATTCTGAAAATGACCCAAACAGGGATTAGGATATGGGCCTATTTGTATAAATGTTTAAAAACACTTCATTAGAAAATCTGTGTGCGTGTGTGTGTGTGTGTGCGTGTGTGTGTGTGTGTTTGTGTGTTAACTTCTGGGGAGTCAGACTGGATTTTAGGATGGGAGACAGGCTAATTCTGTATTCTATCCCCTATTTTATAGTTTGACTATTAAAATTGTGAAATAATTTGTGGAAATAATTTGTGGTTGATTACTTTTATCAAATACATAAGTTATTTCAATACTTAAAATTGTGTAATTGTACTAAAATTATAATTGTATAATAACCCTCTTGAAAATTAAAATAATAATATATTCAGTAATTTTTTGGAGGAAAAGTAAAGGCCAACTTTTTCCAAAGTATGTTTTGTAGAAATACAGTCTTGGAAATGGTGTTAAAACAATGCCATGAGCAGCCACAATAACAATATGACAAAAAAAAAATAACAATACATCAAAATAATCAGAAACACCATGAACTCTACCTCTGACAGCAATAAATGTGCTGCAAATTTTCATATTCAAGCCTCTTACAAATCTTGCAGGAAAGAAACTTTTCAGATATAACTGTTTTCCAAATGCATTTATTTAGGTAATCTTGCTGTACTTGACTTATCACCTATTAATATTTCAAAAAACATACCTGTAACATTCATGTAGATCTCTACCAGAGACAATGTGATCATTTCGTCTATGTTTAAGATTGCTACTCAAACATTTGATTTAGATTTTCTAGACTGACAACTGGAGAAATTCCAGGAGGATGGCATTTTGGCCACACTCCTAGGTGCCATCGTCCTCCCTTCTCTCTCTCTCCGGGCATTTACAAAATACTGAGAGGCATGCTGCCCTCACCTGGAGGGGATATAGCAGGCTCTTTCTGAGATCCAGGGGGCTATAGGACTTCATTCTCTTTGGTACCAGGCAGGAGCCAAGAAATTATTGGCAGAGAAGACGACTGCTTAGAAACTGGGCACAAATCTTACACGAGTACTTCAAGTGGCAGAATCCTGTTGGTTCCTTTGCAAAATGCCTATGCCTGGGCTTGCTCTTGGTGGCACTGTTGGTTCATGCCAGCGCTGTTAGAACTGGAGGGATGCTGTGCTACTGGCCTGAACTCTCCCCAGCCTTGGCAGTTGGGAGAGAAAGCAGTTGGCATGTAGAAAGAACCTGGAGGAGAGAGACTTCTCCCACATGGCTACTAGGAGGGTAAGGGTTTACTAGTTGCTTGTTTGTTTGTTTGTTTGTGGGAGCAAAAAAAAACCACTTGTGTTTATTCTAATGATAGATAATCTAATAAATTAGAAATTAACAATAAAGGGTGTAATATTGGAAATTAAGAATCACTTATACGTAGCTCGAGTCAAAGAGAAACTAAAAATAAAACTGACCTAGGAGACATAACAAAAGCTGCACTTATGGGAGAATTGCTGAAATAATCTAAATGCCTAAATTATCTCAGAATTACAGGGAATAAATTCTCCATAAATGCTTGCATGTGAGGTGGGTGTCATTTTTTTGTTCGATGACAATTTGCCTCATAAATGAATCATTAGATATTTAAGCTCTTACAAAACCTCTTAAATAATGTATCATGTTCTCAGTATGTTTTAGAAAATAATACTCTATTTGAGGAAGACATATTAGCCTTAAGTGACAGCCCTCAATGCTAGTTTGGGATGATTATAAAATCTACCTGACAGAATTAAAGAAGGTAGTAAAGAGGTTGAGTGTATATTTAGTGATTATCCCTGAGTAAATGATTTTTTAATTATAAGTTTGAGATTTTATGAGAAATGTGGATTTTAAAGATTATTCAGAATAAAAAGTGGTTACAGCTTAGAGTTCATTAGAAACCATTTTTGGAACAAATTGAAACAGAGAAAAACTGTCTTATGTTATGCAAATGAGACTTAAGTGTCTGAGAGAAATTCCTGTGAACCATCAACTGTGGGTTCAAAAAGTGCGAGAGCAGAGACCTCCACAGAACTGGCTCCCAGGGCGGGACACCTGCCTGTTGTCCGTGAACTGCTGTAAGAGAATAAAGATTCTCTTTATAACAGTGATAGCCATGAAGTAGGAGCAAACAGTTACATAAAATATCCAATTGGAAATACTGAGAGTGAAAAATAAAATTGTTTAACTAAAGGGTTCATCAGAGGGGATGAATAGCCAAATAATGAATTAATGAGTAAGAATTTCAGTTGACTAACTTTTTCAGAAGACGTCACAAAGTAATAAAGAATTGGGGGACTCTAAGAGCTAAGAAATTAATACATTATTGTATGCTCCCCAGAATGTCTAAAATTAACAGACAATATTAAGTACTGGCTATCATAGATAATAGTGATTCATGAAAACAATATTCCAAAAGATTTATAAGCATAAAATATTTCTCCATCTTACTGATAGAAAGATGCAAATTAAGTGTCCCAAGTGTAAATTACAAGATCATTTTGGATATTAAGTTTTAAATAATTTTAAAAGTAACAATACATTCATCCTTGGACTTCGCCAATTCATTTTTGACAATATGTTTCATAGAAATAAAAGCATAAAGATACATGTTCAATATTTGTTTCAGCATTGTTGGTAGTGGGAAAATATAGGGGAGGGGAGATCCTTGAATATCCTACACCCACACCCACACCTACACATACACACACACAATCACACACAAATGATTAACCATACTATAGATACTATATAGCTATTAAAATAATGGTGCTAATCATCAACTATATTGATCTGAATGGTAGGGACATGTAGTTCAATTTAAAAAGCATATTTCAAGGGTGCCTAGGTGGCTCAGTTGGTTACGCCTCTGACTTCTGCTCAGGTCACAGTCTCATGGTTTGTGAGTTTGAGCCCCTCATCGGGCTCTGTGCTGATGGCTTTGGAGCCTGGAACCTCTTTCAAATTCTGTGTCTCCCTCTCTCTCTCTGCCCCTCCCCTGCTTACCATCTGTTTTTCTCTGTCTCAAATATAAATAAACATTTTTTTTAAAAAAAAAGCAAATTTCAGGGGTACCTGGGTGGCTCAGTCAGTTAGGCCTCTGACTCTTAATTTCAGCGTGGGTCTTAATACCAGGGTTGTAAGATTGAGCTCCAAGTCAGGCTCTGCACTGGGCATGGAACCTGCCTAAGATTCTCTCTCCCCCCCCCCTGCCCCTCCCCTGCTTTTGTGCCCTCATGTATGCACTCTCTTTCTCTCTAATAAATAAGTTAATTAATTAAAAAGCAAATTTCAGAGCTATTGTTTTGGTTTCTAAAAAATTCAAGTGCAATAAGAACAAAAAATAAAAAATGAATATCCATGTATATAAAAGTTTATAAGTATTTATGAGGAGGGAAAACCATGGTGCAGAAAACACATCAGGCTATTAGCACATTTCCCAGGACAATAAACATAGAGATTTTGGAGGAGGAAAAAAGAATTGTAACCTTTTCTTTATATATCTTGTATTATTTCGCAAATTAATATGAGTATGTAGTACTTCCGTAATTTTTAAAACAATGCATTGAAAAAAATAAAAGTAGAATGATAAAAATTGCGATGAAAAAAATTTAAGGAGAACCAAATAGCTATAATGTTCATGTTCTGGAAAAACACCTTAGGACTAAAAACTTCACTAAGAACTAAAACTTACCTCGACTTTTTCTAGCCTCTCTGGTGAATGTGATAAACAGCAAGGGTTCGTTGGGATAGATTTGTTTGTTTTCTGTGAAACGTTGGTGCCTTTATGCATGACTAATGTGGACATTTGGAATTGATAGATTTTCTTATCTGGAAAAAAATGTGGCAGATTTTGAAGAACTCTTTTCATAGCTGTTGAGTCTTTTTGATGACAGTTTTACTCTGTTTGGCATGCTTGGTGCTGTGTCTCTTTCACATTTTTATAACTACTTTTTAATGAACATCTTTAAACACTTTCTTAATCTTTCTCAATTCTTGCCGGCTCAACCAGAAAGATAGCACATTTCCTAAAGTGTGAAATCAGACACTTACTTAAGGAGCTGCATTTTGATGATTATTTCTTTGTCACATCAAAACAGTGCTGGCCTGAGGAATCACATAAATGCCTATGTCTTTCTGTTTAAATAAAAGTAACTGTTATAAATACTTTATGTTCTCAGTTTTAAAAAAAGGTATATTCTGCATGTTATCTATAGCCACTTAATTTAGCAAGACAGTAAAACAGAAATTAGATCCATATCATTTCTGGGTTTTAAAATATGTTTGCATTCTCTAGGCAACTAAAAAATACACATACAAAGCTAGGATGTTTTTACATTTCTTCATTTTGCCAATTATATCAAAAGAAATTTCTAGGAAGCAATATGAATCTGCATTTCTTGGATGACTTTTAATATAAACTCTGTTTTATTTATATATTAAGAATTAGTAACTGTTATATGTTTCGGTGTCTTAATTCTTATCTGAACATGTGTTTCAGGAAGTTGTCTGCATGACAAGTTAAATGACTTTCAGTAAATGGAGTATCCTTTTTTTCCTCTTAACTTGCATCACATTATTTATACTATTATTATTCTTTGTTATATCAAAGTTTGATGACTAGAAGCAACTTTTTATTTTTTAATTTTTATTTATTTTTTTATGTATTTTGAGAAAAAGCAAGCATGACTGGAGGAGGAGCAGAGAGATAGGGAGAGAGAATCCCAAGCAGGTTCCACACTATCAGTGCAGAGCCTGACATAGGACTTGAACTTCTGAACCGTGAGACTGTGACCTGAGCCGAAATCAAAAGTCAGACACTTAACTGACTGAGCCACCCAGGCACCCCTAGGAGCAACTTTTTATTGGTTGAAATAATTAACAGTGCAGAAGTTACTTTAAAATATTATTTTGCTTATTATGGTTTGCTCTCTGTTTTTCAAAAGGGAATCACATTTAGGTGACACTCCTGAGAACTCTTAATGTGTATGAATTTTCTTTAGAGAGTTGATTTTAATGATCCATTATCATTAATAGATTCTAAATAAATATATATGTTTACTTATTTCAAATCATTAGTAGATTGGGATTAAACAATCAAACTCATTTGTAAACTGTTGCTTAGAGTTAAGGATTCACTGTGTGGTAACAAAATAAACCAAAACTGTACAGAAATTATACAGTAATTGACTAAGTCTTGGCAATGATTTTTTGGATTTGACACACAAAGCAAAGAAGCAAAAGCAAAAATGAACAAGTGAGACTACATCAAACTGTAGAGTTTTTGTCCAGCAAAGGAAACCATCACCAAAATGAAAAGGCAACCAATTTGCAAACTGTATATCTGATAAAGGGTTAATATCCAAAATACATAAAGAAGTCATGAAACTCAATAGCAAAAAGCTTCAAATCGTCCAATTGAAAAATGGACAGAGGAAGTGAACAGACATTTTTCCAAAGAAGACATGTTGAGGTGCTTGACATCACTAACCAGGGAAAAACAAATCAAGGTCACAATATCATCTCACACCTGTTAGAACTGCAGCACCAAAGAGACAAGAGACAAGCGTCAGCAAGGATGCGGAGAAAAAGGGAACACTTGTGCACTGGTGGGAATGCAAACTGGTGCAGCCACTATGGAAAACAGTATGGAGGTTCCTCAAAAAATTAAAAATAGAACTACTATACCATCCAGCAATCCTACTTCTGGATATATATGCAAAGAAATGAAAATACAATCTTGAAAAGATATCTGCATTCCCATGTTCATTGCAGCATTATTCACAGTAGCCAAGACATGAAAATAACCTAACTGTCCATCAACAGATATCAATGGATAAATAAGATGTATGATATATATATGTGATATTGTATATATACATATATATCACATATATATCATTATATATATATCATTGTATACATATATATCACATATATATCATAATATATATATCATTATATATGTATATATCATTGTATATGTGTGTGTGTATATATATATGTATACACATATATGTGTGTATATATATACACATGTATAAATATATACATGTATATATATACAATGTATAAATGTATATATATACACATATATATATATATATAACAATGGAATATTATTTAGCCATGAGAAAGAAGGAAATCCATTTTTGCAACAACATGGATGGAACTTGAGGGCAGTGCAAATTGAAATAAGTCAGTCTGAGAAAGAAAATTCAAATACTGCATCATATCATTTATATGTGGAATTTTTTTAAAAAAGGTTAAACTCACAAAAGCACAGAGTAGGAAAGTGGTGCCAGTTGCCAGAGGCTGGGGGAAATATGTAGAAGTTGATAAAAGGGTACAAACTTTTAGCTGTAAGATGAATAAGTTCTGAGGATCTAATGTAAAACATGGTGACTATAATGGATAACACTGCATTATATAACTGAAATTTGCTAAGAGAGTAGAACTTAAATGTTTTACACCCCCACCAAAAAAAAAATTCATAAAGATTCAAAATTAAGAAACAAAAAGATTCATAAACTTTCCATTAACCTCATTTCAATGTCTTTCTCTTCTTACATCTTTCTATTACTATAGTATCTGTGTTCTGTATTTTGGTGGACTGATTATTTTCCCCCATATGGACAAATTTTAGCTCTTTCCACATTCAAACTCTGTGTTTTGTTAATTGTCTTACCTTAAATTTTTTTTCATCAAATTGTTCATTGGCATTTTTCTTCACAGACTTTTTCAAATGGAAAATGCAGGTCTGTGTGCTGATCTTTTAGGTGGTTCATTAGTGAATAGTGGTGTTACATAGAAGAGCGTTGGACATGAGTTTGGGAGGAACCACAAAAGTTATCTGTATATGTAAGAGATTTTTGCAACATGGGTCTGTGCCTGCTGTGTCCTATGAAGGTTTGCTAAGGGGGTTCGTCTTGCAGGGACTGTACCAGAGGACCCATGGCAATCTGGTGTGTGCCCAGATAATTAGATTTACAGATCATGTTATCAAGTTAAAATTCTGAAGTAAGCCTTTAAAGGGTGGCTTTTAAAAGTTTCTGCCAAGAAACCATGGATTAAACATGAGGCCATAATGCAAGCACATGTGAGCAAAAAAATGGCAGAGCTCACATTAAAAATCATTTGCTAAGATAATTTTATTATCTAAGGAAATCAGACCAAAAATTGAAATAACTAAGAATACTATTTGAAGGTGGATTTATAACAAAAGTCATTGAAAATGAACCTTTCTTTTAGCATGAATTGTAACTTGAGATAGTAAGCATTAATCGAGGTATGCATAAAACATTTATGAATAAAAATACATATAGTGGGGAGCATGCCTTAAAATTTTTTATTGATGAATTGTATAAATGCAAACTTTTTGAGACTGGGTCATAATGATCTGTGGCTCCTGGCTTACTGTCTGCCTTCCCTTCTGCAACGCTGAACTCTCTAATGCCGAGGACATCCCAGTTCATGAACAATAATATCTACTAGGGTTGAGGAAGTGGTTTTTAATAGATCATTCAATATTTCAGATTATTCAAAGAATAGACTGAGATGCTGCCATCAAAGAACTCACGGTTTGTTGATAACTAATTGTGACTAATGATGTTTTTCCAGTGCATATAATACTATCGGTTGTAGAAAATTCTGTTGCCAGTAAAGACTTAGAGTTGACAGCCTCCAGAGTCTGCTTTATGAAAATCAAACGATAGTCCTGCTGAACTAAAACTAATTTCTCAGGTGTGTACTTGCATTTTGTATTTTAATCTTATTTCTAGTTCCCTAAGTTCTGTTTTTGCTGTCTTCTCTCTAATTCATTATTGGTCATATGCTATTGTTGTCGGCTCATCTCACACACTCTGGGCAGACCCTGTTCAATATATATGAATTCTCCCAATATAGCATCACAATGAAGTATCAATGCAGCAGTGAAATGGAACAAAGTTGGCAGACCGTATGTTCTGAAATATAGACTCTTCTGGGGCAAGAAAGGTGCCATTAAAAAAAAAAGAAACATTGAAAAAAATAAAGAAAAAAAAAGAAACAGAGAAACACAATAAAAAGACCTCAGTGTCTTTGTTCATTAGTAGTATAAATCCAATTAAATGTTTTATACAGCAGCAAACAAAATCAGTTTCAAAAATTAGGTATTGGGGCCTGGGTGGCCCAGTCGGTTAAGCATCCAACTCTTGGTTTCGGCTCAGTTCATGAGCTCACGGTTTGTGAGTTTGAGCCCCACGTCGGGCTCGGTGCTGACAGTGCAGAGCCTGCTTGGGATTCTCTCTCTTTTCCTCTCCCTCTGCCCTTCCCCCCACCCTCTCTGTCTCTGTCTCTCTCTCTCCAATAAATAAATAAATTTTTTTTTAAATTAGGTATCTAGAAATATAGTGATGTACATGTATAAACTATGTAGAAACTAAATCACATCAGATTAAGACTTCAGATTCAAAGACGTAATATCTTAAAGAATGCTGGCCTCATACTCCAAAGAATAAGAAGG
The DNA here is from genome assembly GCF_022079265.1 of Lynx rufus. NCBI lineage: Eukaryota > Metazoa > Chordata > Mammalia > Carnivora > Felidae > Lynx > Lynx rufus. The sequence goes on along the minus strand of NW_025814823.1, from coordinate 203,592,088 downwards.
GGACATTTAAAGAAAAATATAAATAAAAATCAAATCCCTTCACAAAGGGAAAAAAGATACGTAACTAAACAAATTACATGACAACTCAAAAGTATGCTGTTTGTTTCTCATGCCTTTTTTAATCCAAAAGGGATTGTGAAATCAGATGAATAAAGAAATGTATACTGCTCCATAGAAATATATAAATAATGTAGATGTTTTTAACTATATGATAAAAGTTTAAAGAGTTAGAGAGACAGGACACACACAGAAAACATATAACTAGAGTAGTCACCTTAAAGATCGTGACCTCATTGCTCATGGTGCTGGCCTTCTGATTTTTTGGTGGATGTCTGAAGAATTCTCTAAGTTCTCCAAATCAGTGATGCTATTCTTTCAGCTGCTAACAGCAGCTAACTCACTGTGCTTCATTTTAATAATGAAATAATTGCATTCTGGAATAAGATTTAACTGGTACATTGTTAGATCCACTGTGAGGTCATTTCAAAAGCACAAACCTTTGTTCCCTTGTAAAGTGCTTCAGTGCTTGGGCAAGAGTACCAAGCACATCAAAATTCTTGTTTCTTCCCACCTCTGAGTCCAAAAAGATAAGGAAAGGTGAGAATTAATACAATTAAGCAGGACCAGATATCCATCCTATGAATCAATTTAGTTTCAGTAGATTAGGTTTACAATAATACTGTAAACATAAAAGCTCCAGATCTTAACCCAATAATTTTTTGTTACATCACACTTCATAGTCTTGCTTCAGTTCTTCACGTAGGTCTTCAAATGATCTCACGTATAATTTTGTATTTTTTTCCAAATATAAGATATTCTCTGGCAATCCAGATCTCACTAAGGCTCCTGCCTAAATAAATACATTTTCTATTTAGCGCCCATGAAGGGGAAATTGTCTTTAGTGGTAAAAGGCCATAGGCTGCACACAAAAACATTAATAAGTACATAATAATAATATAATACTTACACCCCAGAAAGAAAAACTCACCTGATTCAAGGACTATACATAGACTGTGGTATTACAAAATAATCATTACTACCCTTTGTTTGGCTGTGATTCAGTGGTGATGGGCAAGTCTGTTTAGTCATTGTATCGGTACAAAAACTGGAACGATAGTAGGTTAAGAGATGGGGATAGATGTCACCAAGTCCAAAGAAATGAACAGATCCCAGAAGTGTGTGCAGAGTCAATGTACAAGAAGCTTGGAAAGGGAGGGTCACCAACCCAGTTAAGAAGCAGATGTAAAAATTGTACTGAGGTGCCAAAATCCAGGAAATCAGAAGATGGGAGTAATTGTAAGCAGGACCAGAGGGGAAAGAGGTTTCTGCTGTAAATGGCATATGGTCTGCAGCCCAGGATCCAGCTGGTCTCAACTCTGCACAAAAATATCTGCGAAGGCAGAGGAAAATCACAACAGTTAGAGCGCTCTAAACCAGAATTGACAATCAGCCCATTACGAGTATCCATGAAGAATTTTCATAAACTACAAAGTTAAGAGAATTGGGTAGAAAATTGCAACAGGTACTCCAAGCTTATTTTGACAATTAAGAATAGGTAAAAGTCTTCCTCTCTGCTATTTTTCCTGTGTCAGAAGTAAATCATCAGTCTAGAAACTTAGGTAACTACTAAACGGGTGCCTTATTTTGAGATTTCTCTTCACTCCCCACAACCCAATGGCTATGACTACTATGACTCTCTCTGCTTGTACATCTCTTTGGAAACTATAAAGATAGAAAACAGCTGGTCAGGAGTGTGTGTGTGTGTGTGTGTGTGTGTGTGTGTGTGTGGTGGGAAAAGGTGGTTTAACATCCTAGAAGGTATAATCCCTACAAATGAAGTGTCTTGGAAAGATATTAATGAGAAAGAACTGAGAACAGTGAATATTCAAGTTTTGAAAATATTTTGCCAGAGTACTGAATTAGGCGCTGAGGTAATAGGAGACCCTATCTCAGATCAGCAGCACCTCCCTGGCACTTAGTACCTATTTGGCTAAGAATTCTGCACACCAACCTGCCTTCTGTTTGTGGTCCTGGGAAGGGATTCGGCCAGCATGCAAGTATATGGAGAGGAAAATGGCAGTCCAGTCAATGCAACTGGGACATGCAGAATAAGATGGTGAGAAGTGTATTTTTTCAGAACATTCACTGGGGTTACTCAAGCCACTTCAGTGAGACGCAGTCTCATATAAACCTTTGTAACTATTCGAACTTTCTAATGCCTTCTGGGAATGAGCTATTCCATGCCTGGAATCGTTCTGTACCACTCTCGCTAGGCCACTATTAGTGATCTGAGGGTGTAAATGAGGCAGCAGTTCTACATTTTTATTTCAAAATGTCTGATTGCCACAACAGGTAGTAAATAGCTAATTTAGTCTTTTGCCTTTACATGAGATTATGGTGAGTGTAGGGGTGAGATTTTGGAAGTAGAGTGAACAAGCAGACGCATAAACATGAATTCTGCTAGCCTTCTCCGTGAAAAATATCATTGACCTCACTGTGTGCTAAGTGGGCTGTGAAAGCAATTTTAACATAGGAATTTCAAAACTGAGCTTGTTAACAGCAGCCTCAGTGGATTAGAGATTAATTTTGTTTGGTGATTCATATGCTGGACAATACACATCTAGAGGTATACGCTCTGAGATGTTTGCTAAAATACCAGACACACCTAAATTCCTCTCTTTAATTATTTATTTATTTATTTTTTTACTTTGGGGGTGGGGGCAGAAGGAGAGAGAGAATCATAAGCATGCTCCAACCACAGTGGAACCCGATGCAGGGGTCGATTCCACAACTCTGGGATCATGGCCTGAGCCGAAATCAAGAGTCTGACGCTCAAGTGACTGAGCCACCTAAAATTCCTCTTAATGTTTCATAGCCACTCTTTCAAAAAAAGGCTTTTGGGAGACTCACGGAGTATTTGCTCTAGCTTTTTCCTGGTCCCTCAAGACTTTATGCCCAGATACTTTTTTGTTGCTCAGATCAATTGATTGGGGTCTGTGCCTCGTTGGGCCACTTTCCTGGCCTCAGTCCTCAAATCCAGTGCCCAGCAGTCCTTGCTGACCTCACCCTACGGCATCTGCCAGGCTTCTTCTATGGTAGGTAAGCTTCTAGGATAAGAATATGGGCCTATTAGCCTCTTTCCTATTTTATCAACTCAACCCCCCTCACCTTCCCTGTGGCTTCTCAACCCCTGACATGATCTTTCTCTCCCAGTTCAAATGAGACTACTGCTTGAAGTTACAAATTGAGTTGTAAAGTCGTTATATAGGCAAAGCCACTAAAACAAAGCAAATTGATAAAAATCATTCACGCTGTACTTTTATTTTATACCCTTTGCTTGATGTTCACATGGAGAAATCTGATGTCAATGGGAACCGAGGCCAGAAAGTGAAGAGACAACACTGAGTCCTCTTTGGGGCCAGATAAAAATGTAAACAGATGTAATTAAAAGATCGGGAAAATTCTGTGAGAAATGTGAGCAGACAGTGGGTCATAAGAATGATTATTACCAGGTTCTCCCATGGCTTGAAATAGTCAAAGCTAATTTATTTGGGAATGCTTAAGATGGTTTTCCTCTTAAATAAGAAAACTTTTTACTGCTATATTCTGGAAAATGTTGCGCATGTCTTCTCTGCATATTGAGCAGATTTTCAATGGCCGCATCTGAGTTTATTTAAATTCTCACACTTACATCTTCCCATCTGGAGAAGGTTAGGTTTAGGAGACCTGTCTTTCAACTGGTCTCCAACCAACTTCACTGCATTTGCATTTGTGGCTTTTCTTTCCCCAGCAACGTGCATGACTCAGGTAAAGAGGAGGTGTGAAGACTGATGAATAGGCTCTGGGAGTTTTTTCACTCTTCAAACTATCTTAAAATAAAATTTCTAGGCCTACATTCACACTGAGTTTCCGAGCTTGTGTGCAGTTAATTTACTGTTCTACGTTGTCTTGATGCAGGACTGGTGCCTTTGTTTGTTTCCTGTGAGTGGTCTTTCTCCTCCCATTTAGGGGAAGCAAAGTTTACGAATGTAAATCCATCTTACTTCTATTTAGTACTTTTCCAAGACCAAGCTTCACAAATCAAGGCCTGGACTTTGACAGCAGCAGCCGTTTCGAAAGGTGTTTTCCTCCACCTTTAAGAGAAAAGGACTAGGGGATTCCTTTCTTTCTCTTCTTTTTTTTTTTAATGTTTATTTATTTTTGAGACAGAGAGAGACAGAGCATGAATGGGGGAGGAACAGAGAGAGAGGGAGACACAGAATCTGAAGCAGGCTCCAGGCTCTGAGGTGTCAGCACAGAGCCCGACACGGGGCTCGAACTCATGGACCATGAGTTTGGATCATGACCTGATCGTGACCTGATCCAAAGTCGGACGCTTAACCGACTGAGCCACCCAGGCGCCCCTTTTTCTTTCTCTTCTGAAGATCAACACTGGGAGTGTGGGGAGTTGAGATCAGGGACTCGGCAGAGCCCCTTTGTCCAGAAGTAAAACTGTTGAGCTTAAAACCCTGAGGTCCCTCAGGTAGAATACTATCAGTGCGATTATTCATGTTCTTTTCTATTGGTAAGTCAATCCCCATTTTGGGAAGGGAAAAATTAAGTGGAGATCCCTGCGAGGTACTTTGGACTGTGTGTCAGGAGACCGTGGCAAGCCCTAATCACCCTGAGTCTCACTTCTCACCCACGTGAAATAGTAGCAATGATGGCTACGATTTACTGAACAATTAGGGTGTGAGGTCCTTCTCGATTCTATTTCTAATCCCCACAATAGCCCACTCGAGAGCCTGAAAAAATTAATTTAGGGAAATGTGTATAAAAATGCCTGTCATGCTATCTAATGTTCTTGTGAAAATCAAATGGGACAATTTATATAAAAACCATCTGAAAATTGAAGTTACCACTCCCACTGGAAAGGATTCTTGGCTACCTCACTTAAAATCAATTTTATAGCTATGTTTCTTTCATAATTCAGTTGCTCTCAGAGGAAAAAGAAATCGTGTAAAGATTGTAAGTCTTAACAAGAAATAAGTCAAAATAAGAACATATAGATACACATCTCCCCCTGAGTAACAACTTGGAAAAAGTCAATGTCATGCTTTTGATGGATATTATTAACAGGAAATTATGGAATTAAGATACTTAAGTCTGATGCGAAAAATTTTACATTTGTCTCTGGAACTCAATAAATACATCACTAATTCAAGAAAAGTAGCCAAGAATCCTTCCATTTTTCTTGGTTATAGTAAATAATGTTAAGGACGAACATGGAGTGCATTTTTTGAGTTAATATTTTCATTTCCTTCAGATAAATACCCAGAAGTGGAATTGCTGGGTCATATGGTAGTTCTACCTTTACTTTTTTGAGGAACCTCCATACTGTCTTCCATAGTGGCTGTACCAGTTTACATTCCCACCAACAGTGCACAAAGGTTCCCTTTTTGCACATCCCCTGATATACACACTCTTGTGTACTCCCCATCAAGAACTGTAAAAAATGAGACCAATTAACCTGCCACAGTTTCACTGTTAGTGGTAGAGGATACAAGATACCTTGGTCAGAGCTAAGAGACAGATTGTTGTTACTCTTAGCAGTGGTGGTTGCCAGAGGATTATCATGTTTGTGCTAGTTACATAAGTCTCAATCCTCACAGAGTGACCTAAAGAGGACCATATTACACCTGCACACATAGTAGGTGATGTTGTAGGAGAGGGACTCCAAGCTAATAGAACCCAAATCTTTTAGTATGGGCAGTAAATCGGCTTACTGCTCTGAAGGGAGACATTAGTTTTATTATACTGGCCTTTGGCATCAGGAGACACTGTATCTGTCTTCAGTGCTATTGATTATACAGCTATCTTCGAAAAGGTAGTCCAGAACAAAGGCAGTTAAGTGCCTCTGTTTGAAAGAAGTGCAGAAATGCAAGAGACCCATGGAGAATTTTCTCCCAGAAATTATTTCCAGTTACTAGCTGAGATTTCTCTGTTTGCTATGGTATATATTTCTTTTTGTTGTAAAAATTAAAAAAAAATTTTTTTAATGTTTATTTATTTTTGAGAGAGAGACAGAGTATAAGCAGGGGAGGGGCAGAGAGAGAGAGAGGGAGACACAGAATCGGAAGCAAGCTCCAGGCTCCAAGCTGTCAGCACAGAGCCTGACGTGGGGCTCACAAAGCGTGAGGTCATGGCCTGAGTCAAAGTTGGCTGTTTAACCGACTGAGACACCCAGGTGTCCGTGTTGTAAAAATTTTAATGTCAGTTCAGTTCAAGGATCATCCCCTTCCCTGATCCACCACAGACTAAAAATCTTCCCTCCTCAGCTCTTGGAAGAAGGCGGCAGGTTCTGGCTCAAAGAAACCCCATCTTCTTCCCTTTCTAGGTACTTATTCTCTGCTATTGGGGGCATGGTGAAGCAAAAATAGTGTTGGTGACAGAGAAATATCTCTGGCCTCACTCTGGTATTGACTGCTCTCATCTTCTTCTAGTATCTTCTATTAACATGATGCTTAGGTGATATTTGGGCATATTTTTTTCTTCACCTTTCCTTTTTTCTTCTCCTTTCTGTCTCCAAAGGACAGCCCTGACTCCCTTTGACAGGCCAAAGGTATAGAATCATCAATCCTGTCTCTGGTATGAATGCCTAACCACTTGACCTCTATGACCTCCTGAGTAGCTCTTCAGCTCATGCCCACCACTAACCTTCATGCTCCTTTGCATAGAGCATCAGGGTGGCTCAGTCGGTTAAGAGTCTGACTTCGGCTCAGGTCATGATCTCATGGTTTGTGAGTTCGAGCCCTGCGTCGGGCTCTGTGCTGACAGCTTGGAGCATGGAGCCTGCTTCGGATTCTGTGTCTCCATCTCCTCAAAAATAAATAAACATTAAAAACACACAAACACACAAAAAAACCAATGCAATCCTCTCTCGGACTCTTAAAAAACTGCAGAGAACTGGGTCAGGAATAAAGTTGCCCCATCTTCTTCCCAGACACATGGGCCCTTGAAAACCAGAAGGCATAGCCCATTCCATTAAACCTCCAGGCCTCAGAAATCTCTCTACCAGAAGAGAAACATGTTTCTATTTTCAAATTTGAGGAGCATGTCAGGTATCTTTAATTTTTCCTCCTACTTGAAGGAAAGCATACTCTAAGCTTTTCAGAATATTATTCTGAGAATTTTCTCACTGGAATGTTCTTTAGTGGTGGCTTGAGTTGGGCTATTTTTGTCTCTGCATCTCAGAAAGCCTTGAATTGGGAAAGACCAGTTGCCAGGCATCTCTTTGGGCAGGGACTCTCCAGTTTTTATGAAAGATTTTCAGTGCCTAATGTGGTTTTTGGGCGGGAAAAGCAACACTGCTCCTATTATGCCAATTAGGCAGTGGTAGTAAGACTGTTTCCAATGCCTCTGAGCAAGCCCTGCAGCTTAGAGGCTGGAGCCCACTCTAGACATCTTTCTGAACCTGGGAAATGGAATGCTAATAACAATTTGTCTAGGTTTATTTCTTTACTGAAATTTCTTTCTCTACTTTATTATTATTATTACTATTATTTATTTTAGAAAGAGAGAGCAAGGGAGAGGGGCAAAGGTGGAGGGGGGGAGAGAGAGAGAGAGAGAGAGAGAGAGAGAGAGAGAGAGAATGTCAAGCAGGCTCCACACTCAGCGTGGAGCCTGACATGGGGCTCCATCCCATGACCCTCGGATCATGACCTGAGCTGAAATCAAGAGTTAGACACTCAGCCGACTGAGTCACCCAGGTGCCTCCCTTTACTGAAATTTTTAAACAAAAAGAAAAGTCATATTCAACATTTCAAATCAAAAGAAAATTCACAACATAGATATACACAAAGATAATCTATTTCTACTGCATTAATGTTGCATCACGTTTTGTTGTTGTTGTTAAAACCTGTCCAAATGCTTTTTGGAAAAGTGGGCTGTTAGAATATTCCATTCATAAAGCAGACATCTGTGTCTATAGCATGCAGACATTACCCTTGTCCTCCCAAGTTTTCTATGTATCTGAATTACTTCTGGATTAGAGACTCATATGAAAATCATAATTAACAAAAGTAGAGCCAAAGTGAGAAACTGAGGAAGGGCTGGAATATAATGTAGTCCAGATATATTTTAGACGACTTCAGATCAAGGTCTTAGTTCTCCTTAGCAGTCCTTTTTTTCCCCTGCCTCATTGATTCTCTATGAACTACCATAATGATGTGAAGCTTTTACGACTCTTCTCAAATCCAACATCATAAGTTGTTTCTTTCACTTACACCTCTTGTTCCTTCTTTTTCATGTAAATAAGGATCACCTATGACATTTGTTAAGATAGCCAAGTGTCAGGGCACCTGGGTGGCTCAGTCGGGTAAGTGTCCGACTTTGGCTCAGGTCATGATCCCACGGTTCATGGGTTCAAGCCCCGTGTTTGGCTGTGTGCTGATAGCTCAGAGCCTGCAACCTGCTTCAGATTTTGTGTCTCCTCTCTCTCCGCCCCTCTGTCGCTCATGCTCTGTCTCTCAAAATAAATAAACATTAAAAAAATTTTTTCAAAAGGTATCAAAGTCTCAAGCATGCAGTTTGTTTCAAGAGCTTGAATTTTCAAAAAATTTTTCACATGATTCGAATGTAAGTGACATATAGGTCCCTCTCTTTTCCCTCCCATATCAGAATGGAGAGCATTCTTAAAAGTAGAATAAATACTTGTGGACACAGTATGGTATCCTGGAAGAAGCATTGGCCTTGGAGTCAGCCAGATGTGCTTTGCAATCCTGGTTCTGTTAATAAAGCTTTCTTCTTTTCGAAAGAAGATAATCGTTAGTGGCATCTAAGAAGAATTAACTGGTAATCGTGCCTTAAATATGATAATCAGAAGTGTCTAGTTTTCTATAGAGGGTGAGAGAGTAAATATTTTCAGCTTTTTCAGTAAATATTTCAGCAGGCAACATGATCTCTACCACAAGTGTTCAACTCTGCTGTTGTAGCTATATATAAGAGCAGCCATAGACAATAGGTAAGCAAATGAGAGTAGTTGTGATCCAATAAAACTTTATTTACAAAATCGGATGGTTGGCAAGATTTGACCTGCAGGCTATATAGTTTATTGACCCCTCTCTAGAAGATGAAAGTAATACAATTGAATTTGTAAATGTGTAAATTATTAAACATAATTTGGTGATTAATTTTATAATTATACATAACTTTTTCTAAAAGATAGGAAAATCAAAACAGGATTTGATCATGGGAACATATTGTGGAGAGATTAACCACCACTGGGCTAGATTTGCATCGCTAATTGTTACCAATCGCTAGATCCTTATGATGTGGTGTCGGTTATTTTTAAGAGGAGATTTGTGTCGAAGTGGATTACTTTTTTTGTTCTTTGTTCCATCCATAGTTATTGAATTATCCATCCATATTCTTTGGCCTGTAACTTTGGCAGTGCTTTTCTATAGTTGGAGGAGCAGACTTTCCCACTCCTTGACAAAGGGTGTTTTCCTGTGACTATCTCTGGTCAGGGAGATGTTGGCATCAATGACATAAGCAGGTTTATAATCTGTCTCCTGATGGGCTCTGTAGATTAGAACTTCTGGCAGCACAGTGAGAAGGGCAGCTTAGGCTAGCCTCTGGTCTCCTGAGGAGGATATCAACCGTGGGGTGGAACAACCGCTGGCCTAACCAAGCTGGCTTCAGAAGCCGGAGTGGGTCCAGTTATGACCAGTGGAACCACCCAAACAAGCCCAGCTTCGAAAACGTTCAGCCAATGTGCAGATCAATGAGTACAAGCGGTTTAGTGTTTTAAGCCGATTTTGTTTCAAGAATTTGAATGTGTAACAAATTGTTCATATGATTCTGATGCCAGTTGTATATTTGGCTATTTTCCCTCCTGTTCAGTTTGGGGATGATTTTTTAGTGCAATGTTATTTTTGTCAGGGTTAACTGGTAAAGGAGTAATGTTGTCGTATGTATTATGGCCAGACAAACTGACAGACACATACATATGCACACACATGCCAAGAGGTCTAACTGGCTTAGAACTTGCATTGCAATTTCCTTCTGTTTCTATAACACTTTTTTTTTCCAGTCTCCATTGCTGGTTTTAGGAAGTGATGTTAGAGAGGAAGGCAAGAACCAAATAAAATGATGTGTGCCAAGTTAAAATTCCGTAGCCATAAGAAGTCACTAAAGGATTTTAAGCAAAGATCTCTCTTGTTTATATTGTGGTTTAAAATGGTCATATTATTAATCAGGTGTACAAAAGTACAGTTTTATTTTGCAGAAAAGAATTATTTTTGCTCCTAGTCCTTATCTGCTAATAGAGAACAACCTTATAAACTTCACCCTGCAAGGCAAACCAGTTTCTTCTGGTTAAAACTTGGTCTCTTTCAGATGAGCTGGCTAAATCAAAGACTCTGCCCTGTGCTAATTCTCCCATTCCACATCACCCTTCTTCCTCACCTCTTCCTGGAGGGTGTCTGAGCACAGGGAGAAATTTCTAAGACTGAGATAGAAGGGGCCTCTGTTCCACGAGCTGCCCTCTTGATCCTTTCCGGCTTCAGATCCCCAGGCCTCTTATTATCTCTTTCACGTGCCCTTGGCAAACAGGAACTTGTGAACCATTTTACTCACGAGGAGGCTGTGGGGAATTAGAATCAAGGGTTATCTGGGGCCCATTCTTTCCGCTTGAAACACTTTGCATGAACTGGAGGCGCTCTTTGAGAGGTGTCTTCCCAAAATTCAAACAGAAGGAAATACAAATGCCTGTTTTCAGCTGGGTTTGAAGGTTATTAAGAAGACAGAATCTAGGATAATGCGTCTCAAACTTAATGTACACATGAATTGCCTAGTAATCTCTAAAATACAGGAGGTCTGGATTGGGGCCCTAAATTCTGTATATCAACAAGCTTCCAGGAAATGCAATGATGCCAGTCCCTGGACCATACTATGAGAAACAAGGATCTCATTAAATTCCAGAGCATTTGGAGACTCACTGGAAAAGGTCTGAAGTAGCTCACCATCCTCTAAACTGTCCTTGCCGACTGTCCAGGGCTGTTACAACTTTCTCCTCCAGCTACTGCCCAAACCCTGAAAATTTACTTTCAAGGTATCATTCAACACGCTGTACTGAAATTACTTTCTGTTTCTCTCAATTCCTTGAAATAACTCTCTGTGTCTAATTCTTTGGTGCTGCTTTTGCCTGATCCAGTGGAACATGGAATATTCTCAAAAAAAACATATGATGATCTGTGCTCTTAAGTGTGCAAAATATGCAGTATCTTTACCAAACCTCTGAGAACGATAAAAACAAGTCTTCATCCGCTTGTTCCTTTTATTGACAACATAGAATGAATAGCCTGGCCATTTGCACTTTCTGGTTACTGGATTTGAAACAAATATAAAAGAAATGTATATGTAATACCTAAAGTTGAAAGGATTATTCACTTTCCTCCTCTCCGCCCTCATCCTGTACCCCCGCCTCATAATATCTATTGCTTAAGTGTTAGCAAAAACTAAAATATTATCATTAATCTCTGATGGAATTTTGTTATAGTATATGTTTATAAGATCATAATTCATCTTAAAAGTTTACATGCTTACTGTTTTTCTTAAACGATGAAGAAGCATAATGTAAGGGAAAATTTTGGAGTCTATCTTGTTTCTAGAAATATAATCTTTTTCAAAATATGAAAACAATTATTATATTCTAGGTTTTCTGCACAGCATTCAAACAACCAGTTGATGAGGTAATAAGTCAAATGAGAGAGGAGGAACTGATCCAAGTATCAATAATGCATTTCCAAAGCAAAATTTGCAACAGAACATGTTTACATCATGGTTTTAATCTATGAATGATATTATCATTAAACTATTATTTCCCAACTGAATTTAAGCTCCCTTTGGTGTCCTGCATGCTACATTTCATTTTAAGGTCTAATCCAAAATACAGAATTATTTTTGCTTTACATAGAAACATCAGTGGCTTTCAAATTATCCAAGACAGATCACCAAAACATAAACTTGTTTGAATAATTTTTAAGTGAATCCAAGCTACTAATGAATAGAATGGGGAAAGTTTTAGCTTCAAATTATGAACTTGCAAAAAATTTGTAAAGAACTGAATGTAAGGGGGGGGTATGGAAAATATTTGGTCACTTTAATTATAGGTTTAAATGCCACAAATGCTATAATAATACTTTGTACTTTACTTTTTTTTTTTTTTTTAACTTCGGGGAAAAAAAACCACGTTACAAACATTAAACCCAGTATCTCTTTAAAGAGATCCCCCTTGGGCATCATTTACAGATTGAGAAAAACAGGCAAAAAGGAAGTGTTTTCCTGGAGGCAGGTGAGGTACTCTCCATGTTAGCGTAGTTCTGAAACTATCACAGTTCTGCCCAAATTTTTACTTTTCCTCTCTGTAACTGTTAACTATAATAAAACATACTGAAATGTTTTTCTTAAATGATAGCTCCGGTCTGCTATTGTGTTTTTATTAATAGTTTTACTGTATTTCATTTATTATTATGAGGGAAAAAACAATTTGGGGATCTCTTTTTCCACCACCCAATGTTATTTTCAGCAACAGATGGTTTTCTGTTATTTGACAGTATTCTGGAAACCAACTATTCATTCACGTTTGATGTGGTCAGCCCACTGTGGTGAGCTAAAGACCATCATTACTGTTTGTGTAGTCCTTACATTCTGTTGAGCAGGGGTTTCATATTAGTGGCTGCGCTGGGTGATGTGTCTCAGGTAATTATGGCAGAAAACAGCGGGGGGATGCGTGCGTGGCACAATGCAAGACTGGAATTCTCCATCTTGCCTTCGAGGGAACAAACGCGTTCTCACCACAGTCACCTTTTTCCACACTGTCTCCCATGTACAGAAAATGTTTTCTCATGATAGATGAAAAATGATGCATTTAGTCTCTAGAGATTTTATGTTTATTAATTTCACATGTTGTAAACATATTTTGCCCGAAGACTTAGTTATATTATTCTTAGATTCCACTTGTTTGCAGCTCCCATTAATTTATTTATTTTAAAAAATATTTTATGTAGACAAAGGGGCTGTGGCTATGTCCCAAGATCCTTAGGCAGTTCTCCCATTAAAGTTATCTATTCTGTTTGTGACATGATAGCTTAGCAGGACACAGTAGGCCATTAGGAAAATAAGCAAATTCTTATCTGGAAGTCATTAACTAGAATCACTTTTTTTCTTTTGCCTGGAAGTTGGTTCTTTTCTCATCCTGGAAAAATATTTTGATAGAGAATTAAGTGCTGGTGAAAAGTGAATATGTGGCAGATGGACAGGAAGGGGGAGGGGACTCAAGCTACATTTGTCTGTGTGATCACTGGGGGAAGGGCAGGTAACAAAGACGAGGGCAGTGACGAGCTGCTGGCATTACCGGAGTTCAGTGCTTAAGTTCAGATGCGGAAATAGATCCATAGCCAATTCATTCTACCTCATTGGAAGGCTTCTAATCCATATTAGGTAATAGAGTTAAGTAACAGAGTTTTAACACACAGTTTTTGATGATGATCCATGGAAATCATCTAGAACTGCAAATTAAAATGAGCCATTGCAAATCCAACAAGTCCTATAAACTCAAGACATTAAGTGAAGATGATATTTGTAGTGCCAATAAGAATTTCAAGGAAACTTCCTGGTCCAAAGTCATTAATAGCAGAGAGTCTCTCTGCCAGATTCCCTGCTGATGCTCATAGTGCATAAATGAGAGCAGAATCTGAGGGATCTACTCAGTAGAAGGAAAACATGCTTTTCTTTGGAAAATCATGTCAGTTTTGTAACATTACAGAGCCATGCGCACATGGGGAGATCAATCATTATAAGCCTTCCTGTTCTCACAAATTTGTCATTTATAAGTGAATTGTGATATAAATATCCATTTCGTATTCACATGCCAAAGTTGGTAGTTCTTTTGGTTAGCTATCTTACAAAAAACAAACATGAAGTAAAGCTAGGTCGGTCTTCCAATTGTAAGTCAGCACACCGCTCCTGGTATTCACTGACCAACTTTAGAAGCTGAGTCAACGTCATCATATAAATTGTTTAGTGATCCATTGGATTGCAAAGGCATTGTGTTTTAGAACCCAGATTATTTCACTTATATCAAAGAGGACTGACTGAGAGTCTGGGGCCATTGAGCCTACAGGCCCAGTGCTCTGTGATGTTTTCCTGGAACATTTATGGTCTATAAGCACAGGGTTGAGTGATGAACTTCTACCAACTCCCACAGAGAGTCTGTCCCAATGCTCAGATTGCGCTGAGCTCCAGAGTGAAGAAGGTACACAGATTTAGAGCCAGCAACCATATTGGTGGGTAGTTCTCCCCCCACCCCCACCGCCCATCTCCAATTATAAGAAGACAAGTGAAGGGGACAGCTTTTAGAGAGGACTTTTTACTCTCCTTCCTGACAATGTCCTGGAACATACATCATCACTGACCTTAACATCCTCTGAGAGAAAAAGGCCATAGAGTGAGGTTTACAGTAATTTGTGTACAGTCTTGCACATCAGAAAAATCAAGAATGATGTGTCCTTCAGATAAAATCAATATCACTGAAATTAAATTAAAGAGAACTTAATGAGATTGTGCTTATTGCTTATAAATGCACTCTAAGTATTGCCTCTCAAGCTAATGTATAGATTCCTTTCAAAGGGAAAAATTGTTCTCACAAACTGGAAAGGAACAGAACTATGGATCCAAATTTGAAATTCCCTGACTTAAGAAGGTATCTTTTGCGTGCCAATTATCAATGCAAAAATAAAGTTTTAGCTTTACATATGATAAAATTGTCTCTTTAATAGAGTAAGATCCAAAGAAAAGAAGGGGAAACCCCTACAGATCTTATAGATCCCTAAGTCAGGACTGTAGTCAGGATATCTGTATGAATAACTTGACAAAATACCTGTGACTACAGAACTTATGTAGTAAATTGCTAAGAGAATTAATAAATTTTATCAAATTGCCCAATTTAAATTTCATGATACCAGAGAGCCTGTAAGTGAATATGGCTCAATCTGCTTTCCTAATAACTCAATAACATACATAATTCATAATAGCAGATCTATATTGTAACTGTGACATATTCTAGTATCAGACAAATCAGTCAGAACAAATCACTAGATTATCAGTGAAGATGAAATGGTCACTGTGCCAGAACCAAATTGTGTTGGGGCAACATATTGTAAGACCTGTGCCAGATGATGAACTTCTGGTGAAAGACTGATAACGATGGATACTGGACATGGGAGGAAAGTCTGTCGTTCTTTAGTTTATAACACAGTATTGAGAAATTCATCATCTGATTTCCTGCTGAACTGGCTGTTTAAAGGCACCCATGGGATGGGAATGAGGTAATGGTGAAAGCCTTTTGAAATTCTCCAAACTGTCTTCATTTAAAGGAACCAATACAGAGGCCTTGATTTTAATGGAACCATCTTCTAAAATACCAAGGGAATAAAGTGTGGTTTATCATACGAAGGTTTTTATTTTCCTCCAGCAAGTCTCAGTTTTTTGAGAGCCCCAAGTTGAAAAGAAGACCCAGAATTTGAAGAGGTAGTGAGGAGAGAAACGAAGGAGGTTTAGCTACCCTCTCTATCGTGACCCCATGCAGACTAAAATTTGGTGGTCCAATAAACCAATAAACCAAATGCTACTATTGCCACATTCAGGAAAGGAGAAAGATCACTTGGTTAGATTGTTGATTAAGCTTCAGTTAAAAATCAATCCTCTGTGAGATAGTTCTATCCCATCACAGGAAGCCAATTCTCCAATTCTTGACAGCTTTTTCATAAGCACTAACTGGACTACAGAGAGGCCAGGTATTCTGGTATCATTGTAAATCCATCAATGTGTTTCTTTAAATATGTCAATTCTATGTATACAGAAAGTACGAATGTATTTAAGAATTGTTTGCTATTAATCATAATAGCTATATTTCACTGAGTGCACTCTATGGACCAGGTGCTATACTAAGAGCCTATATACCTCACCTCAATTAACCCTGACACCGACCCTGGGAGTAGGTATCAAAGCAAATACGGGGGCTGCCCAAGTATCATAGCTAGTAAGCGGGAGACACAGACTTGAAACCAGTCCATCTGTTTCTTATCCTTACATCCTAAGCCACTTCACTATCCTACTATCCCATTGTTTGCTATTTATATAGCCGTCCAGCTTAGGCGTTGTATTCCAAGAGAGTTCGTTAATTCATAAGTTAATTTAGGTCCTAGGTTTTAAATCTAGATGACAATTCAAACATTTGGGATTTCAAGTCCAGTTCCAGTTGGCCTGCCTTGGCTACATTATTAAAGAAATCTAGCAAATATGACTTTCCCCTTTT
Source organism: Lynx rufus (assembly GCF_022079265.1). Lineage (NCBI taxonomy): Eukaryota > Metazoa > Chordata > Mammalia > Carnivora > Felidae > Lynx > Lynx rufus. The sequence goes on along the minus strand of NW_025814823.1, from coordinate 203,575,731 downwards.
GTACTATTGATAATCACATGGAAAGATTCCACATGAATGATATAAGAACTCATTGGATATATAGAAATATACACACACATACATATACATGTATATATCTATATATATATATAGAGAGAGAGAGAGAGGGAGAGAGAGAGAGAGAATTTTATGTCAAACATACACATCTTGGCCTGTGTCATTAAAAGAGGAAGTGAAACTTTTTTTCTGTTTGCTCAGCCATAACCTAGATGTCAGAAGCATTAAAGTTCAGAATAAGGCTAGAGAGGTAGATGGGAGTCAGACACATACACACACACACACAGACACCAGACACATGCACACACACTCATCAGACCACTAGGAACCCAGGTGGCAGTATTTCATTAGCAGAGGGTTTACAAAGGGTTGATAAATTAATAAAGTGGGTAATGTCTTCAGGTTACCAAAATGGCCCCAATGCATTCTTCGCTCCTCCAGCTATGTCTACCATATTAAATTTCAGTTCTGTGCTTCACATTTTAAGAAGACCATTGCAAGTCTATAATATCAGAGGAGAGTGGTAGAATGATGGAGATCTAAAAGCAGGATTAATATTAAAATGGCCAAAAAGTCTGGGTGAGTTTAGGAAAATGAAAGAGAAGCTTAGGGAAGTAAAAGACAATTGTCACCAAGTATTTGAAAATCTGTTATGTAAAGCAAGAAAGAATTTAGCTTTGCATGGTTCCCAAGGACAAAAGTAGGGCCAGTGGGTAAAAGCTACAGAGAGGTAGACAAGTAGCTCAACTATTAAGACCTTTCTGGTCATTAATGCTATTCAACAATGGACCAGGCTACCCTAAATTCGTAAAGAATGGAACAAATGAAAGGTACTGTCAGGGGCAGAAGAAAAACAAGGGGAGAGAAGACTCTAGAGAAAGTAGGGTGAGTAAACAGCAAAACCATAACAGAGTCAGAGTTACAGGATCTGCTTTGGAAATTAAAACTGTTATATCCAGGAAAGTTTAAATATGGATATGCTGGAAGTAGGGGGTTAAAAATAGACTTCTTTCCTCTTTACATGCAGAGTCATTTTTTAAAATTATGTAGTGGAAAAGTAAAAGATCCAAATTTAATAATTTTATTTCTAAATTATTATTTGGGGATAAGGCCCATTCTAGTTATGTAAAGCATTGTGTATGATGCTCTTTCATTTTCTATTAAATTTTTTTCTTGAGGAAATCCTCATTAGTGAAAATAACGCTATTGTTACTGGTCAAAAGGATAATATAAACTCAGAGTGATTTCTGTGGATTTGTTTTCTATTTAAGAATAGAGCATTCAACTTCATTAAAAAAAAAAAAACATATTGTTTTAAATTAAATTTCCAAATAAATAGACTTGGGTGTGAATTCCAGGGAACATTTTTTTGTGAAACTCAAAGACAAAAAATGTAACATCCCAAACTCAAAACATTCTAGTGGTTTTGTAAAACTGAAACATTTTGGGGGTTACTTATTGCCAAAGTTTTAAAATTATGGGTTCTAACCACATATGCCTTGCAAAACCTAACTGCTCTTTGAAGCAACCGTCTTGCTCATACATTAGTTAACAGCGACATCTTGTGGTCAGTTTTTACTTTAAAAAAGCATATGTAGGTATGCAAAAACTATATCCTTTTGCATGTATGTGTTTGTGTATATATATGCAAAGTACAGAAATATATCATCTTACCTTACTACAACAATACCCAATTTCTCCTTGCATTTCCAAATATATATATGGTATTTATCCCCTATGCAAGTCTGTAATTGTTAAATTCTTTGTTTAAAATCATCACAAAAATACGTCATGTTGATAGCATGTATGCTTGATATCATTTGATGAGAATGGCACTTTAGCTCTGTGGTACCCCTCTCTGAAACCCATAACCCCAATCTAACCATGAAAAAATATTAAACAAACCTCTTTCAGAGGTAGTTTCCAAATAAACTGACCAGTACTCCTCCAAACTGTCAAGGTCATGAGCAACTAGGAGAACCTGGGAAGCTCTCACAGACCAGGGGATGCTAAAGAGATGTGACAACTAAATGTAATGCGGTATCTTGATGGGCTCTTGGAACAGAAAAGGGACGTTATGGAAAAACGAGTGAAAATCAAACAGAGTGGAGTTTAGTTAATGAATATGCACCAGTGCTGGTTTCTTAGCTGTGACATACGCACCATGGTAATGTAACGTGTTAAAAATAGACACTGGTTGAGGGGTATACAGAAATAGAATTCCATAATATCTTTGCAACTGTTCTGTAAATCTAAAAGTATTCTAAAATTTTTAGAAGTTTATTTAAATTTTAAAATACTCTCAGATTATGAAATATGATGGGATTTATTGGATGGGACATATCACCCTTTCCAAAAATAAGAAACAAACAACAACTACTACAAAGATTTACAGAAAGAAAAAGATCGTAACAGTTTCTAAATGTTCCAGATCTTATGCAGTGAATTTGTATTGCTGTAAATATACAATTAATAAAAACCTTATTTCTTTACAGAAAGAGGGCTTAGGGCTTAGCCCTGGATACCAACCATAAACAAGCCGATTTCATTATGGGATTAGAAATACAATGGAAGTAACTCCTGTTACCTTTGATATTATCTCCCATTCCTCCTTCTGCTCCTTAGGAGCCTATGCCATTATTCTTTTGTCTGCCTGAAACTCTCTTTGTTCAGATATCTTCAAGGCTCACTCCTTTATTCCCTTCAGTTCTCTGTTCAAATGTCCCTTAGGGAGGTTTGTTTGTTTTTTTGTTTTTTTGGGTTTTTTTTTGTTTTGTTTTTTAATGTTCATTTATTTTGAGAGATAGAGAGCAAGTGAGGGAGGGGTAGAGAGAGGGAGAGAGAGAGAAACCCAAGCAGGCTCCAGAGCTGCCATTACAGAGCCAGATGCAGGGGCTCAAACCCATGAACCAGGAGATCATGCCCTGAGCTTAAACCAAGAGTCAGACACTTAACCAAGTGAGCTACCCAGGCGTCCCCCATAGTGAAGTTCTTTTTTTCTTTTTCTTTTTTTTAATCAACTTGATTAAAAAAGCAACCTCCCCATCATCACTCTCTGTTTTCTAATCTTGTATCTTATCATCCTTCAGAGTGCTTATCCACATGGAGTATTACCTATTTGTTTATTTTCCATCCCCCTAGGCTAGCACATCAGAGCAAGAATTTTGTTTTAGTCACAGCGGAATCCCCAGTGCCCAGTCCAGTGTCAATCACATGATAGCCATTTGTTCAATGACGCTAAAATTTTCTCATCTGAAACTGGTGTCTACTATTTCAGTCCTTCTAACTGGAAGTAGGAAGAGGAGACACTGAGGAGATGCCTGATCTGTCTTTCGAATTACCGCCTATATTAATGACAGTGCGCTCAGCTCCTATTTCTGTCGGCCTCTTTGCTCAGGCTTCACAGTATAGCTGCTGGTTATTGTCCATTTGCACCCAGCTTCCAAATCTATTCTCTGTCCTTCTCTGCCATGCTCCCTAAACTGGGAAGCTGAGTCCTGAGGACTGCCTGCCTTGGGGCTCCTTTGCTGACTGGTTTGTAGCTGGTTTGGATAAAGAATATGAGAGGAGAGAAGTTAGGGTATTTCTTCCTTATGTCCTCCCTGTTTTGTATTTCCCATGATGACAGATCCCATCAAGTGGTTCCTCCTTCAGAGCACAGGTCTCTCAGGGCTCTGGTAATATGCTTTCTTTTTTTCACCCGTTCAGAACTTGAGGTGGGCATGTCTGACGACAGTGGCTAGTCTTTGAGTATTTCGCCATCCCTCATTTGCTCTGTTAACCCTGTCTACCCCTCTGTAAGTAGTCTGTTAATTAAAATCTATATGTACCATATGGGGTAAATTCTTTTCCCAACCGTGACCCAGAATGACACCCTAAAGCAGTGTTTCTCAAATTTTAGCATGCATCAGAATGACCTAAGGCATATGCTAAAATGTGCATTGCTGGGCGCCATACCCCCAGAGTTTCTGTTTGAGTTGATCTAGGGTGAGGCTCCCCAAGATACATTTCTAGTACCCAGGTGATGCTGATACTGTTAGTTTGAGGTCCATACAATGTTATCACTGCTCTACAGAATATTCTTTTATGATCCCAAGTGGTACGGGTTAGGGGTGTTATAAATGAAAACTTCTCACAAACAGAAAATAGATATTGTGTGAGTGTTGGGGGATCAGGCGGTGAGGGCAGGCTCAGGAAAAGTAGTGTCTGTTATCTCATTAGGATGTGTGGATTAGTTCATCTTCCTGATCCCTATCCCAAAGACGACAGAGCGCTAGATAATCACAACAGCAGCTAAAATTTATTGAACATTCACAACATGCTTATCACTCTTGGAAGCACTCTGAAGTAGCATCATCTTATTTAAACCTAATACTATTATCAGGTAGATAGGCTATTGTTTCCATTTTAAAGATGAACTCAACAACTCAAATGATTTAAATCCTGAATGAACTAGACTGATCCTCATAGATCTCTAAGTGTTACCAATTCTAAGGATCTTTGCCATCTACTATTTGAACTAGAGATTGAAGTGTCTACTATTTTCTGATGCATAAAAGTTCAACTTCATTGTACACCAGGCAATTTGAGAAATATTAATATTTGCTGAATAATGTACAAAAACCAAACTTGAGCATGTTGAGGGTTGCCTCTGTGTACATACATGTGTGTGCTCATGTGTGCACATGTGAATATACTATCCTTCCTATCTGATTTGTGATTATTCTAATCACTCAACCTATAAACCTCAATGTCCCATCCTCTGAAATTTGCAATATCCTTCTGTACTATCCCCAGCTGTCTTTTTTACTCCATTGCTTGGGAAAACATTTAGAATCGTCTAGATTTGTTAGCAAATTCAAGTTTCTACATTTGACTATTCCTTCAACAATATTGTAACACTCAGAGTTCAGCCTGATTGTTGAGAGCAGAATGTGTTAATGCAGGAAATTAGAGGCAGGAAAGTTGCTTTCAGGAAATCCAGAAATGCAGCTATTACAGGAATGTTACCATTGATCTCAGCTACCTGTAGTATGGGAAGAAATGATTTATTAGTCATAAGGAAACACATGAAAAATGGACCCTTATCTCACACCATCTACAAAAATCAATTCCAGATGAATTAAAGATTAAAATGTGAAAAAATTAATAAAACAGCTAATATATCTACAACATCAGGGTTGCTAAGTATCACTTCAAACAGATTTAAAAATGAGCAAAACATAAATATGACCACCCTGAAGTTAAGAAATTATATGTATCAAATGATACAATAAAGAAAGTGAAAAGTCGGGTCATAAACTGGAAAACACATTTACAAATCATTTGAAAAAAGATGAACAACTCCTGAACAGGCATGTCAGAACAGAGGAAATATAAATGACCAGTAAATGTATTAAAGCATGTTCAAATTCACCAGTAGTCAGGGAAATGTAAATTAGAACCACACCAAAAAGGATCATTTTACACACACCAAATGAGCAAAAGTTTAACTCTGACAATATCAAGTGTTGCTGATGATAAATTTCTAGTAAGTGAAAACAATTTCTTAGAAAAAATATTTGACACCCTAATAAAGTTGAAGATGACCCAACTGTTCCACTTCTGGCATATACCATAGGGAAGATACATTCAAGGAGGATTATTTGAAATACCCAAAAATGAGAAACAATGCAAATGTTGAACAGGAGGATTACCCTATTGAAATCTTTCCATAAAGGTAATTCTATCTAACCTAAAAGCAAACTACAATTACCTATCCAAAATAGGTAAGTCTCAGAAACCTAAAGTTGAATGGCTAAACTCATCACAGATGAAAATACTTAGCATGACTCCATTTATAAAAAGTTCCAAAACATCAAAACTGAACAATATACAACTAGGACTACCTTGAATGGTCACAACAGTTGTTCACTGCACAAGTCCAGGGCTGACCTTCAGAGAGTAAATATTTAAGAATATCCACTCAGATAAAACTATACAGACAAACAAAAGAACGGCAAACACAAAGTTCAGGATAGCGGTTACCTCGGGGTGGGGAGAAAGAGGGATGAGATTGGGGTCTCAGTGGAAGGAGAATTCTTCAAAGCTACTGGTAATGTTCTACTTCCTGAACTGAGCGCTGGGTACCTGCCTGTTTATTTTGTTTTATTCTTTAAATTTTAGAAAAATATTACCAATATCATTTTGCACGTATTCAATCTTAAATTACAGTTTTTTAAAAGAACTCATGGATTCCACCTCCTCGCCTACACAACCCACAGCAATATCGTTTTCAGTTTACTCCATAATTGTGTTCTCACTTGTGTCAGTAATACCTTCTTTGTTCTCAAATCAATAGGAATGATCTGTTTCTTATTTGAATTCTCTTCAGGGTTCAACACTATTTGGGATTCTCTAGTATGATTTCTACCAAACCTCTCTTTCCTGGCCTTCTCCCTCCCTCTGAAGAGGTTTCTCTCCCTTTACCTCGGCAAAGTTTCTCTAATCTGTCAACCCCTAAAATATTGGTAGCCATCAAGTCTCCAAACCACTCTGTTCTCATTCTCAATAATGTCTTAAGGCAATCTCACTGATGCTCATGGTTTCAACCTACCACATATTTATTGATCCCAACATCTGTATTTCTAGCCTCATCCTCTGTCCTGAGTTCCATTGTCATATAGCAAATGGTTGGTAAGAAGCTATCCAAAACTGGATTCATCATCTTCTCCCACAAACATTTTTTCTTCACATTTGGAAAATGATGCCACCATCTGTATTGTTTCCCTTAGAGTTATTCCAGAAGATTTCTCATTTTCTTTATTTCCCTCATACAAATTCCGTTCATTATATACCCAAAATGTCTCTCCTATAGATTGCTCTTTCCACCACTACTTCAGCTAGCTTTGTTCAGATTCTCATCATTTTTCTCTTGACCATTGCAATAGCTTTATTAAAACTTCCTGTGCCTCCATTCTGACCCCTTATATTTAATCTTTGCTGTCATCAGCAACTTTCTCATATGGAATAATTTATCTGCTCATAGTTCCGCCCTAGTTGGCCATCGCCTCAAACATCATACACGAAATTTATATGGCATACAAGACTCTACACAGAGATATGGCCATTACAATATAAAGGATAAACTCAGGTCCAGAGTCTTCAACCCACATCACAGATTTCATATTTTGATGAGACTGCTGGGCTCAGGGAACCATGGAGGTGTGGCTATAAAGGCAGCTTCTCTGTCAAGACACTACTTTCTCGCTAGTTCAGAATGACACTTCGTGGGCACAAGTCTAAGATTCTGTTTACTCTCCCATTGATGTAGAGTGCAGACAGGCTGGATGTGACATTGTGCCTTTTACCTTGGTCCTCTTCCTGCTACCTGTCTCCTTGGGAAGCCTCTGCCAGGAGAAGCCATCTTGGGTTCTGGGAAGCCATCTTGGGAAGCCATCTTGTTGTTGCTGTTTTGTTTTGTTTTTGTCAGTTCAAGTTGTAGGCCATTAAGCCTGCACTTGAACCAAAAGTGAGCTTGTTCCGGGGTAACTGTTAACTTGTTCTGATTCCACACTGGCTTCTTTCAGGTTATTCTCTGTTTTGACTCCACTTCTTCTGATAGCTTCTTCCAAATTCTAGCCCTTGAATTTTCTAGTTTATTCTCTCCAATTTGAACTTGGGTGAGCAGACAATTAAACTTTGACATGGAAGGTCAATACAATCTAACCCAGAATTCTACTTTGGGTTAGAATTTTACTATATGATCAGATATATTTAGCAAGTAATTGGCCATCTGGTGGAATAATATCTGAGGCATCTATTCAGATTCTGGTAATATCTTACTTTTTTTCTTAACTTCTTCTAAGTTAAATTTTGTTCTGATTTGTAAAAGAAAGAAAGAATAAAGATAAATTAGAAATTACAGGGAAGAAAAATGCCAATAATTTCATCACCTGCTTTCAACCTTCGTCAACATCTTAATTGCACTTCTTTCCTGGGTTTTTCTACGTGTCTTTGTGTGCATATAGGTCTTATTAGATCATGCGGTTTATGCAGGTTTTCTTGTAAATCTTGGTTTTAAAATTTGTCTTTATTTCAAAAGCATTTTATTATTATTTTTTAAAATTTCTTAATGTTTATTTATTTCTTTTTGAGAGAGAGGGAGAGCACAAGCGGAGGAGGGGCAAAGAGAGAGGGAGAACAGAATCTGAAGCAGGCTCCAGGCTCTGAGCTGTCAGCACAGAGCCCTACACAGGGCTCAAACTCATAAACTCACAAATCATGGGATCATGACCTGAGCCAAAGGCGGCATTAACCGACTGAGCCACCCAGGTGCCCCAGCATTTTATTGTTTTATAAATTTTATTTTATTGGTTTCATAGTATTTTTTAATTTAAATGTACGACACCTTATCTAAACAATCCCTTGTTATTAGATAATTGTGTGTAAGTATGCTATTTGCTACTACAAATGTTTACTATTTACGATCACAAATTTCCTATGACAAATAACAAACATTATATTGCAAAGTGCCAAGCAAGTTATTCTTTATGTCTTTCCCTCTTACCCTCTTTCACTTTTACCCTGAGACCATTTTTTCTACCTCAGATGTAACTGCAAGGTAAACAGTGATTGAATTCCTGTAACCTGAAGTAAAGACCATGTTTTCAGAGCTGTTTTCCTTCTCATGCATGACTATATAAAACAGAGCCTAGAGGAAGGAGAGGAAGAGGCAAAGTGGAGACACAAATGCAAGAAAGAAGACAGTCGACAGGGCAGAGGGCGCACTAATTGGAAAGGGGAGGGAAAAGTGTTCTTGGTGGAGGACCAGGAAGCTGGGTGGAAGGATGCACAGACAAGCAGTCCTAGACGGAGGACGGATCCCATATGTGGTTCAGTGGTTCTGGGATCTTCAAACATCCCTGATAAGACAGCAGGGACTTAGATCGTGTAGGGGGTGGTGACAGTGATGGCAATGGTGCAGTGAGAGGTCAGCCTCTGGCCCCGACTTGGGCAAAGCTCAACTTTTTCCTGGGAGTGGGCAGCACTCAAATTATACTGAGTCACTCTCTTTGAATTATGAGTAATTTCCTCAGGGTTAGTAGTAATGGGCGTTTTAGGAGGCTCAACTGTATCACCAAAGTACTCTCCCAAAAGGCGGTAATAATTTATTTTCCCACTGTGAATACCATACTTTGATGACTGCTTATAATAAGTTGTTTAAGATTATTGTAACTACTTGAGTTATTTTAGGAAAAATTAATTTTTAGACCCACTTATATTGATGTGAATTTGAAAAAAAATGTAATGAATAATGAGAGGAAAATCATGGTCTTTCCCCTGTGTCATATTGCAGACAAGTTTCCATAAAACTGGGATGATGACTTCATTTGTAAAAGACACTTGATGTATCAAATGCAGCCATATGTTCCAAATATAACAGATTACTGCCATGTGCCTAAGGAACACTGTGTTGTGTAAGTTGAAAGAACATTTGAAATATACGTTTGCATTTCAGAAACTTTATATTGCAGACATGTTCACATTTCAATGACAAAGAAATAGGAAAATATGTAGCCTTATGCTTAGGGTATAATCAGTTTGGTGAGATACTAAGCAATATTAAAATCTAGCCCTGTATATAAGAAAAAAAGTATCTTTAATTTCATTGGTATCCTCCTAAAAAGTTCTTGGTGGGGAGCGAGGACCAGAAACAACCGGCAGATAGAGAAAAGGATGAAGGGAAACTCACCGTTTAACATGTAAGAAAGCATCATATGCATGCTTGTCGAGGCTCACTTCTTGACTCTGAGTAGATTGTGACTATATCAGTGCTTCTCCTGATCCTGCCGTTTTTAAAAAATGTTCATAGTTTGTTCATCATGGACTTTTTGGTATTGATTTTGATTTTTAAAGATGTTTCTTAAATTATTATTTATGTTGATTACTGAGTCTTTTGCACCCCTTAAGGTTTGCATTGGAGGTGACTGAGACACCTTATTACTGGCTCCACATGTTTGCCCCACTTAACTCTTTTCTCCCCTTTTAGTCCTGTCTCTCCTGAGGAGCACAGCATATTCATGTGACCACCAAAAGAATCAGAAGTTCCTGCTATATTCTCCCAACCAGACCTCCATCTTTCTTACCTCGCTGCCACCAAATAAGTCGTAAATACATGTATTCCTAGATTTCTTCTCCGAGCTGGTTGTAGGGAAGATAATAGATAACCTATATGGCACAGGAATATTGAAAAGTGATTATATTATTATTCTTTGGGTATATATATGTGTTTAAAAAGAATATACCTAAAGATAAGATCTCTTCTTAGTTGCCTACTGTGGAAATCTATATTCTCCTGGTGCTAGGGAGATCGCTGTGCCAAAGACAAGATTCTGCTCTCATGGAATTTATATTATGGGAGATAATACCTATATGGAGGTATGATCAAGAATGGTGACATTTCATATACTTTGGCAAATATGGTGAGAATGTGAGAAAATGTGCATTTATGACCAGGATGGGAACATAATGGTAGGTAATATGTCTAAATATAAAAATGCGGGGCGCCTGGGTGGCTCAGTCGCTTGAGCGTCCGACTTCGGCTCAGGTCATGATCTTGTGGTCTGTGAGTTCAAGCCCCGCGTCGGGCTCTGTGCTGACAGCTCAGAGCCTGGAGCCTGCTTCCGATTATGTGTCTCCCTCTCTCTCTGCCCCTCCCCCGCTCATGCTCTGTCTCTCTGTCTCTCTCTCTCTCTGTCTGTCAAAAATAAATAAACATTAAAAATTTTTTTTAAAAAATGCATATTATTTGTGTCCCAGAAACTCCACTCTTCAGAGTCTAGCCCACAAAAATAAAAGCATCAGTACTTAAAAATATTTATAACCTTACTGCTTATAATGTAAAAAAGGAAAGAAAGAAATTTAAAAAATTGAATTAACCTGAATGTTCATCCAAGAGATTGCCTAAATAAATTATGGTAAATGCATAGCATGACTATAATGCAGCTATGGAAAAAAGTGAGTTATATTTTTATCTATTGCCCTAGAGGACTGTTCGTGGTATGTATGAGATTAATTCTCTTTTTATTTAAAATAAATCCTCCTCAAACAGAAAAATTCATATGTTTTCTCTCTATATAAGCATCAATATAAAATATTTATAGTTTTATGAGCTTTGTGGGAGGCAGTGATCAGGTCTGCTGCTCTGAAGCCAAGAGTAAAAGAAAACAGATTGCAGATAAACATATCTATAGCATAGCAATAAACCTGTGTTTATTGTTCATTTTTTCCCCCTCACATAACAAAAAGGCTGGAGGCATGTGTCTGGACTAGTGTATGACTTAAAGATGATATGAATGTCCCAGGAGCACCTATTTTTCTGCTTCTTATCCACTCTTAGGATGGGGCTTTTGTCTTGATGGTTTATGTCTTCCTGCGTCTTCATTTCAGGAAGAGAAAAAAAAAAAAGAGTTGGGGTGGGGGGGCAAAGAGCCTCTCCTTGTGAAGCTTGCCTTTATGTTCTGGAAAGATTGCTTTCCCCAGGGACTTTCTTAGTAAGGCAAAAGATGAGGAAATGGGTGATTTGATTAATCAAATGTTTTTGTTCTTATAAAATGACCATACATTCCAGTGGGTGACCAATGCTTGTATTAGAATGTAAAACTCAAAACTTATAATGAGAATATTTGAGTCCTTAATTATATATGAAAAATGCTTTCAAAAAAGAGGGCATAACTGAGAATAAACTGAAGGTGGCACCTGTTGGGATGAGCACTGGGTGTTGTATGGAAACCAATTTGACAATACATTTCATATTAAAAAAAAGAGGGTATCTCTCTCTCTCTCTCTCTCTCCCTCCCTCACCCCATCTCTCTCTCAATTTCTCTCTATATGTACACATACATAACATTATATGTATAATATATACTTTAATATATATACTGTAGCATATATAATAGATATGTATATATAATATACACACATGTATACACGATAATATATAATATGGCATATATGCATATATGTATATATAATAATATTATATATCTATATATGTGTATATATAATTATTGCTGTCTTATTTTCAGGTAAAGCCCCAAAACATGCGGTACCAGCTAGTTCCACTTTAGGTAAATTGCCAGTCTACCCATGCAGGAATTGCAAAGAAGTTTATAGAACATAATTTTGTGTTTTTAACCCCTTCCCCGATCCCAAAAGACAGGAGAGACTGAGAGGGTACACCGAGAATCTGTCTCCCCAACGTCGTCATTGAGAGGGCAGAAAAGGTGATGCCCTTACCTTCAACTTAGCTAGAAAATGACCTTCTAATGGGACCCTTTGGAGGAGCTTAGTACTGGTCTTCTAGAGTTTGGGAGGATAGTGGACTGGTGCCTGATTCACAACTTGGCAGCCTAGTGAGCTGGGTGAGAAGCTGCTGTGGGGAAACAGAGGAAGCCTGTGGCAAGCCTGCCCTCCTCCTACAGCAAGCAGACAGCCTAGGCCGACTGGGAAAAGGGCAGAGAGAAGACAGAACTTTAAATAAAGTTGACAGCATTTTTTTTTCTGTTTCTTATTGCACTGAACTGAGCATGTAATTATAGGACTAAGATATTTTTGTGCCTAGAAGCAACTGGAGGACTTATCTAAGATCAATTAGAAAAATAATAGAACTTGCCCTAAATTTTTTCCAAGATGCAGGAAAGAAATAGCTTTTCAGAGCAGGCTTGAATAGGCAGTCAGTAACAAGAATAAACAGCATCTCACACGACTTCTGAGTATGTGTATATGTACCTAGATATTCTTATGCAGGAATGTCATTCTTTAGAAGAATGTACAGGAGGCTGTTGACAGTAATTGCCTCTGGAGAAGGAAAAGGAGGGACTGGGAATGAGGAAGGAACAGAGAATCTTACTGCACATTCTTTGGACTCTGCATTGGTTAGCTTGGCCATGTATCATTTAAGAAAAATTAATTTTAAGGGGGACACTAAACCCCTCCAGTGGCTCTGATTTGCCTTTGTAAAACATTGATTATAAATTATGTAAACGTGCTGAAAAGTAGCAAGTTCTGATCAAAAGAATACCAATAAAAGAAGCTAACCAAGAATTTGGAGAATCCTGAATTAGCAGTTTCTTGTAAGTCTGAAATGCTATCTACTTGTTAATCAAACTTATCTTGAGGAGTGAAAATCACAGACGTGTTCTCACGTGTAGTTATTTTTGTAGTTGAAATTTTCAATTATGAAAATGGCCAACATATATACTTTGTCAAAACAAGAGTTACACCCCTATTTACATGTGTACTGCTTAACTACCCCCAATGCCACCAGCACCACCACCAAGAATGATAAATACAAACTTACACTTTTCAAGTTCTTAAGAGAGTACTTTGCAAGTTATTTTTTTCTAATAATTTTATGTTTAAGTTTTGATCCACTTTAATTTTTCCAAGAGATGTAAGAGGTCAAATGTTGTTTTCCTTTTCTTACTTTGTTTTGGTTTTGACCTGTTGATGTCTAGTTCAACACCATTTGCTGAAAAGGCTATCTTTCTTCCATTGACGATGATCTTGAGAGCCTTAAAGTCAAGTAGCCTGATCCTCCCACTTTATTCTTCTTTTTCAAAATTGTTTGAGCTATTCTTTGTTCTGAGCAAGAGTTCCATGATTTTGCAAATAAACCAGAAGAAAAATAATATTCCCTTTGGAGCACGACTGTGAGATTACGGGAGATGACACATATGAAATATCTAATATGGTACCTGGTATAAGATGTAGATACTTAGCTTCCTTCCTGTGGATTCTAAACCAACCATCAAAAATACTTCACACCCGCGCGCGCGCGCGCGCACAGACACACACACACACACACACACACACACACACACACCCTCCCCTAGTAATACTTTATATTTTCAGTTTTATGTAAATGTGTTATATATGCAACCAGGTAAGAAATATATGTGAAGGAAACAGCTCAAAAGGACCAGCTGTCACTCCCATCCATATCTGCACATAGAAAACATCCTGTTGCCATTTCCTTCCCACATCCTCAGTTGTAGACCTAAGAAGCTCGACTAAGGATTACAATCAACTAGGCAGCTTTTGTCTCACCCAAACATCAGCAGAACTGTTCTGATGCCCAACCACGACAGGGGGGAGAAACTGTGATTATAAATATCACCCAACTCATCAGAACCTGTTTCTGAGTAAGATACTGGCTGTCACTGACAAAATGGCAACATCCCATTCCATGTTAGCCCACTGGCCTCCATATTCTTCCCACTTTCCAGGTATACTGTGGCTTTTGCCCTTTCTCAGATTTGTCCTCTGGATGTCCACGTGGCCCTATCCTTCCGGGGGAGGTGGGGAAGGGGAGCTTCTCTGCCCTGTCTATTGAAATCACTCCGCTCAACCCTATACTATTTGGTCTCCTTCCCTGCTGTATTTTTCCTATTGCCTCCTATCACCATCTAACATAGACACGTATATTTGATTTTTTGGTTAGATGACTTTATCCACTAGCATGTGAGCTCCATGAAAGCCGTTATTTCACTGCCATAACCTGTGTACCTAGAACACATATATGCTGGCATATAATAAGTCACTTGATAAATATTTATTGAATGAATCAAGTAGAGAGGGCTCAAAAATCCTTGGTGAATGTCATAGCTTTTGACTACAATATTTAAATTGAAGACCAGTGGCAACCTTACTACGGAAGATATTAATATCCATTTTCTTCCAGGAGAATGTCAATTAAATTTTGTTAGTGTTTATTTATTTTTGAGAGAGAGAGACAGAGTGCAAGTGGGGGAGGACAGAGAGAGAGAGAGGAAGACATAGAATCTGAAGCAGGCTCCAGGCTCTGAGCTGTCAGCACAGAGTCTGACATGGGGACCGAACCCACAAACCATGAGATCATGACCTGAGCTGAAATTGGACGCCCAAATGACTGAGCCACCCAAGCGCCCCAGAAGAGTCTCAATTATATAAACACATATAAATAGATAAATTCATGTTTCACAAATTCTCCTAATTCCTTCCCCAAATCAACTCACTCTCCAACATCCACCCCAGAAAAATATGAGAGACTAAAGGAAAAATGCATCTCTTGTCCATAGACCTTCTCTTATTTGACTGGGCGACTTTCTCATACCTACATTCGGTTCAGAATCTGTAACCACTCACCTTCTTTACTGCTATTGTTGCTTCTAGCCAGAATCAAAAATATGCCAAATTGTCTTCTAATGGTTTCACTGCTTCCAAATTTGACCCTCCACAATCTTTATTTCCCAATCAGCCATAGTGTTCTAGACTGATTTGTGGCCTTCTAAAATTCATATATTTAGGCTGTAACCCCCAATGTGACTGTATTTGGAGGAAGAGCCTTTAGAGAAGTAATTAAGGTTAAACGAGGTCATACAATTAGGACACTAATCTGACAGGCTTCTCTCCTTATGATGAAGGACACCAGCAAGCTCAGTCTCTCTCTGCCATGTGAGGACACTGCAAGGCAACTGTCCTCAAGCCAGAAGAGAGCTCTCACCAGAGCCCAACCATACTGTTACCCTGATCTCAGACTTGCAGCCTTTAGAACTAGGAGAAAATACATTTTTGTTGTTAAATCACACAAGCTACCTAATACATGGAGTAATTCTTTTAAAACCTAAGACACACGAGGACCTCCCTCTGAGTAGAAATTTCCAATGGCTTCCCACTCCTCCCTGACTATTAAGTCTTAATAATCCTAGCAATTGCCTCTGGGAACCTATAAATTCTGGTTCCATTTCTAATACCATTTCCTTCTACTCTCCACATGTGTCATTTCCTTCAGTCTCACTGGCCTCCTTCCTGGTTCTTGAACCCACCAGGTATGTTTCTATCTCAGCGTCCTGCAGGAATCATCTTTCCCTAGATATTAGCATGAATCACTCCTTTACTTCCTTCAGGCTTTCACTCCAGTGTTTTCTTTTCCATGAGCATTACTCGTGACTACATACTTTAAATTGCAAACCCTCTCCCTGCAGACTGCATTGATGAGCCTTACTTCCCCTGCTCTGTTTTTTTTTTTTTCATAACGTTTACTTCCTTTTAACAAATCATATCATTTACTCATTTTTTATATTGTATTATGTGTTTCCTTCTGTTAGAGTACAAGCTTTTGTCTGTTTGGTTCACTGAGTATCCCAAGCACTTTGTACACTGCCTACCACATAAAATGCATTAAAAAATTATTCATTAAATACAACTGACAGACAGGCAAATAACCTGGATTTTAGTCCCGATACTGCCCCTACCATGCTGTATGACTTGCCCTTTATATCTCTTTCTTTGTGTGTAATACAAGAACTTTGGATCATACTGGAAAGAAAGCCTACTTCTTTCCAAATGGTCCTGACTGGATTCTTTCTCACTAGTATGCTCTTTTGTTTATACTTATGTGGTCCTGCCCCAGCCTTCAGTAAGCATGCTCTTTCCTTTCCCAGAGCCTCCCTCCTTGGTTCATAATGTTGACAATCAGCAAATATTGGATAATTAAAATTATTTTGATTCACAGACCAAAAAAGTATAAAAGCAATTTCTGAAAATACTGTTCTGTCTTACAGTGTTAATTGGTCTCTAGTTCTGATTTCTAATCCTAAAATCTATGTTGGAATAGTACGAAACTACCTACAACTGTTGAGCTAGGATTTCTATGATATATTCTCTAAAAATATAGTTATGATTTCTTCACACAAAGAAGGGTCACTTTGGGTAATACTGAACACGTTGCTTTTACCTTTTAAATACTGAAAAAAGTTTAAAGATCTTAACTCTCTTATGTCCTCCTTTTGGTATATTAATGTCAAGATATTTGAGAATTCTGCTAGCAACTTCTCACAGAAGATATTATTGTAATGAATTTAAAGTATATGTTTCTAAATGTCAGTTTAATAGACCTGCAAGTTCATAGTTAAGTTGTACCATCACTTCTTATGCAAAGGTATACATAAGTCATAACTTCCTTTTAGCAACAAAATGTTTGGTTTTCAATACCCTCAAGAATTATTGCAATAAATGCAAACAAACATGATTCCAGTTCCTAGTTGTAATGGAGAGTGAGTCCATAAACTAGATTGCCTGAAATAAGCTAAACTTTTTAGTGATTTAGGTGACATTTTCAGCTGGTATTTAGTGATGACCTACTACGCACAGGTATTGATTGCTGAGGATTAAAAAAATAAAAGTTCCTTTCTTCAAGGAGCTCACAGATTAGTAGGAATCAACTCATGTTGAAATAATGAGTTTTAACACAAAGCAAAATTTGAACATAACTCCTTAGTGTTTTTTTTTTGTTTCCTTCCTTTTTTTTTTTTTCCAGTTAAAGCCAAGTAAAAGTAAATTCCCCGTTTTGAAAAATCAGGGGAATTAAAACAAATTAAGCCAATTATCTACATATCAATTAACATACAGAGACATGGAATTATTTTCTCAAAGGTTAGTAATAGTCATTTATAAGTGCTGCTTGCATCGTTTAAAAAATAACGTATTATCAATAAAACATTTTAGAACAATATTTTTAACAAATTTCAACCCTAAGAACTAAAACAGCACAGAGGTGGATGTGCCACACACAATGCAGACTAGTAAATGTAACCAAGGGCTAGAGGTTACGGTGCAGAACGTTCCTAAATGGTTTCCTGCAGGAGGTTTGTGCGGTGGTGGGAAAAGCAACCTAGGTGGCGGCAATTCCTTCTTAAAAGTCTTGCTCTTCCCAGCCAGGCCGGTGGAAAACCTACTGGCACACAAGTTCTGCCTTCGGTCTACAAACACTGCTGGACACTGGAAACTAAGTTGGAGGAGTGATATGATTGGCTAAGAAATGAATGACGCAACGTACCTCAGGCCCTCTGAGAATCGGCCTCCTTCTCAAATCCCGCTTTCCATTGGTCCTTACGGCAAAGAGGGCAGGGACATTTGCTGAAATTAACCTCTGGGTCGCAAACCCCGAGCAAAGATGGCGGCGGCCAGGTGTTGCAGGCTAGCCCTCCGCGGGTCGCGGCTGTCATTGCACACTGCGGCCGAGGCCGCTGTCGCGGCTCCAGAAGTGACCGGCGCAGTTGTCGCGGCGGCCCCCGTCGCGCGCTACCCGCCGATTGTGGCTTCTCTGACTGCCAAAAGCAAGGCGGCACGGCAGCGGCGAGTGGAGCGGTGGCAAGCGACGGTGCACGCGGCCGAGTCGGTGGACGAGAAGCTGCGAATCCTCACCAAGATGCAGTTCATGAAGTACGTGGTTTATCCGCAGACCTTCGCCCTGAACGCTGACCGCTGGTATCAGGGCTTCACCAAGACAGTGTTCCTGTCGGGACTGCCGCCGCCGCCGCCCGCCGAGCCCGCCGAGCCATCGCCCACCCTGGACCTGGAGGCCCTGCGCGCCGCCGCGTGTGACTGCCTCCTGCAGGAGCACTTCTACCTAAGGCGCAAGCGGCGCGCGCCCCTCTACCAGGACCGCGAGGCCATCGCCTCGCCCTTCCTGGATCAGCTGGTGGCAGCCCTCGTGGGCCTGCTCAGCGCACACAACCCTGCTCTGGCCACTGCCGCCCTCGGTGAGCCTTGGGGCCGCCACGTCGGGCGAGGGTGGTGGGGGCTGTTCAAGTCTTTCTCTCTGCGTTGTCTTTTTTTTTTTTTTTTTTTTCCTAGTCCTTTCGCGCCTTGCTGGGTGCCACCAGGTTTAATAGTATTGAACTAGCAGTCTGGAGACTGGGTGGGTTCTCGGGCCGGTGCTGCCACCTACTAGCTGTACAACCTTGCACGCTTCCAGTCCTTGGCTCTGCTTTGTGAAGATCCAGCCAAACGGAAGAGCAGTGTTGGTTAGGAAAAGGGGCTCTTAGAGGGGGGACAGACCTGGAGTTGGCTTTTGGCTCTTCCACCAAAACGTCCCGTGACTTTATGTCAATTCACTTCCTCATAGAATTGTGAACATTAAAGGTGATAGGGTGATAGAGATTAAAATACCTGACATTTACTAAGTACTTACTGTGTACCAGGCCCGATTCTAAATTTTATATGTGCCAACCAATTTAATCCTCACAATAACCGTTTATGGCAGGTAGCATTGTTTTATAAATGGGGCAAAAACAGCCTGAGGCACAAAAAGGTAAAATGAACCTCGTCGAGAGCCTCTAGCTGGTAGATTGGAGTTCTGAATTCAAACCTAGCCATTTTGGGCTCCCAGGAAACAGTCAGCAACTTTTATGAACTGCTTAGTGCAGACTTGAAAAATAATTAATGGATAGTTTTAAAAGTCAGTGTTTCTGACGTCCTGTTTATTTTATATCTACCGCCTAGTAGGTGTCTTAATAAATACCTGTTGGATTAATGTTATTATTGTAAGTGTAGATGTGTGGTCAGCTGAGTTTTGTAGCGTGCGTGCTACTTTACTTCGCTCGCAGTTGGGAAAGAAGTGGTCTTGAGCTAAGCCTCACCGATTTTGACTCCTAATTGTTGGCCTAGGGAAACTTGCTTGACTTCGTCAAGACCCAAATTCCTCTTCTATAAAATGGAGGTGATGACAACCATACATACCTTTGAGAGTTACTGTGGAGATGGAATTAGTAATTTTTTAAATTTAATTTTTATATAATTTTTTTTTAACATTTACTTATTTTTGAGAGAGAGGCAGAGCGTGAGTGGGCGAAGAGCCTAGAGAGAGGGAGACACAGAATCCCAAGCCAGCTCCAGGCTCTGAGCTGTCAGCAAAGAGCCCAATATGGGGCTGGAACCATGAGCTGAGCTGTGAAATCATGACCTGAAGCCAAGTCGGATGCTTAACCGACTGAGCCACCCAGGCGACCCTTGAATTAGTAATTCTTCAGACAGCTCTGACTACTAAAAAAACTTACTATTTTTCATGAGTGATATTCCTGTTGGTCTTACTTTCGTTGTTTATTCTTAACTGAGAAACCTCTTTCATTACAGTGTTTGGTGTGTGATGCGTCGCACAAGTAGACAATAAGTGTTTGAGCATAAGTCCTGATCATTGAAGTTAAATCATCCTATAAGCCAGACTCTATCTTACACCAGAGTAATTTTTGATATATTTTTAATTTACACAATTATTCTTGAGTTCTGTATTGCTGGTATTTTAATAATAACCAAATTTATCTAAATGATGACGAAAATTTTGAATATCTCTTGATAGATTGTAAACGCCCAGTTCACTTTTACTGGTTGCGTGGTGAAGAAATTATTCCTAGTGGTCATCGGAAAGGTCGAGTTGATGCTCTGCGATACCAAATAAATGATAAACCACACAACCAGATTCGAATGTCCAAACAACTCCCAGAGGTAAGGATTGTTGCATTATATATCTACTGACATCTGGTGAGGAAATGTCGTAGGCAGCCTAGGTAATGGGCTTAGTAGGATAAAAAGTTTTGGATGGGTCCCTTTTGAGTTTCTTGCAAGTACATCTCATCTGAAATTCTTTTTTAGCTTTTTAACCTGTTATGGAGTGTCTAGTCCTTAAAGGTCAAATAATCATAAGATTAAGGCATCAGTTTTCAAGACCATACTTTTTCTTACTATAAAAACAGAAACAATTGAAAATAGTTTATGATTGTAATTTATAATAGATTGCACTGCCTGATCATCAATCAAGGCATTTTTATAATTATAACCTGGTCATTTTATATATTACAGTTCTTTTGGAGAAAATAAGTATATTTTGAATGTTGTCTTTGCGTCTGTATCAGAAGTTGGCACATTTTTTTGGTAAAGGTCCAGACAGTAAATATTTTAGGCTTTGGGGGCCATAAGTCTGTGTTGCAACTATTCATCTTAGTTCTTATACTGTAAAAGCAGCTGTGGACCATATGTTAATGAATGTGTGTGACTATGTTGCAGTAAAACTTTGTCAAGTAGGTGGCTGGCTGGATTTGGCCCACTTGGTGGTGTTACCAAATCATTTTGTAAAAAAAAAAAAAAAAAAAATCTCATTTTAAGATTTTTAAATCTATTAGGAATGTGAATAAAATGTGTACATACTAGTGTTTCTGTGAATTCATTTATGACTTTCCTTTAAGTTTGTGCCACTGGATTATTCTGTACCTGTCGAAATCCCTGTGATGAATTGTAAGCCAGACAAACTTCCATTATTCAAACGACAATATGAAAATACCATATTTATTGGTAAGTTTCCCCCTTTTTTGTTAATTTTTCTTTTTTTAATGTTTATTTATTTTTGAGAGAGACAGAGACAGAATGAGAGTGGGTTGGGCAGAGAGCGAGGGAGACACAGAATCTGAAGCAGGCTCCAGGCTCTGAGCTGTCAGCACAGAGCCCCACACGGGGCTTGAACTCACGAGCTGTGAGGTCGTGACCTGAGCCAAAGCCGGATGCTCAACCGACTGAGCCACCCAGGCGCCCTGGTAAGTTTCCCTTTTGAAATATTGTGCCATCAATGTGTCCAAAGGATCCCATGCAAACTTACATAATTCTTGATGACCAAGAGGTTTCACATAGTTTACAAGCAGTATAATCCATAATCTCAGGTTGTTGCAGTATGCATGAAAATTGAGAAGAAAATATTCTTTCATCTCACCATTTAAAATTTTACTTGTTTCTACTTAATTAGCAGTACTTTAAAAAATAGCTACATGTATTAGGCTTTGTTGATTTATTGTGTAAAAAGAGTAATTTGTATTTTTTCAAAAGTAAACCAGTATAGAATCAGACTTGAGGCAGTCATTGTTTTTCTTTTCTTTTTTTTTTTTATAAAAGCCTTCTGTTAGTACCACACACTGTGATAACCATTAAGAATATAAAAGTTAATAAGTCCTGATATCTGTCCTTGTGCAGCTTGTACTTTTGCTGTCTTTTTGTCTATTAATTCCTAGTCGATTTGATGGTTTTAAGAAACCAGCTTTATACTAGTCTTCCAGACCTGCTCCCTCTGGGTCATTATGGTCTTAGAGTGAATTATGGGAACTGTTGGTTGAAAAGACTACTACTAAACTCAAGAATATCAGCATTTTATGAAATATTGGCTATTCTTTTCCCTATTTGGAAATATAGTATAAAAGTCATTTTTTAAAAATAAGAACAAAGTATGTAGTTATTACATTAAAATAATAAAGGAAACTTTTAAATAAATTTTACATACATTCTGTTGACTTACCCTGTGTCATCGTGGGCTTGATGATAGCTAGCAGATTGTACTTTCACGTGAAGTTTAACTTTATTATAATCCATGAAATAAATAATAAACGTTCCCAATTGTGTATTTTGAATAGTGATCACATGATGTGTAGAGGAGAAGGGTGGGTTTGAAGCAAAGACTAACGACGTGCTGCAGATGTTCACATGTACATTTCATCTGAAATGTTTTCATTTTGGGGCACCTGGGTGGCTCAGTCGGTTAAGCATCTGACTTCAGCTCAGGTCATGATCTCGCAGTTCGTGAGTTCAAGCCCCGCATCGGGCTCTGCGTTGACAGCTTGGAGCCTGGAGCCTGCTTCTGATTCTGTGTCTCCCTCTCTCTCTGCTCTTCCCCCTCTCATGCTCTCTCCCTTCTTCAAAAATAAATAAACATTAAAAAAAAAATTTTTTTTTAAATGAAATGTTTTTATTTTGCTCTTCAGGCTCAAAGACAGCAGATCCATACTGTTATGGTCATACCCAGTTTCATCTGTTACCTGACAAATTAAAAAGGGAAAGGCTTTTGAAACAAAACTGTGCTGATCAGATAGAAGTTGTTTTTAGAGCCAATGCTATCGCAAGCCTTTTTGCTTGGACTGGAGCACAAGCTATGTATCAAGGTAAAACTAATTTTATGCCATTGCCATTCTTGGAAGATTTCTGTGACATTTTAAGAATTTACCGGTTTAAATTGTTTTCTTTGGGTTAAGATGTAGGTTGAATCTTATCACGTTGAAAACTTTGGTTGCGGTTTTGCAGTTTCAACAAAATGCAGTTGTTTTAAAATTCATAATTAAGTATTTAACATTTGCAGTTGGCAAGTGGTATTTAGATAGTTATTTTGATCTTTCACTTTGACCAGTTTTGTATGAATGAATTTTATTCTGATGTTCTCAAGCATGTGAATGACTATAACCAACCAAGTCCACTTTGTAGATGATGGCAGCTTTCTGAAGCCGGAAAAGGAAAATGCTTTGGTGGATTAAATTTCAGATTAAATTATGACTATCCTATGTAATATCTTTGAGGGCTATATCCAGGATGTGGTGGATTAAGAAGGTGTTTATTCATTCAGTAAATAGTGAATGCATGGTTTTTATGAACCAAGCACCGTTGGCCTTGGAGATAACAGTGTTGAATTGAGGTGGGCAGATCTTGCTGTCCAGGAGCCTATAGTGAGAAGAGTAAAGGATAATAAACGTGTAATACTTTTAGCTAGTGGTAATACTATGGAGGAAAAGTACTACATAAGGGATAGAATGATTTATGGGGTGTAGATGGGATATGGAACAGAATCTGTTTAAATGGAGTAATTCAGGAGAGGTCTCCAAAAAATGACATTTGAACAAAGACCTGACTGTTGAGGAGCTACCTAAGCATAAAGTTGGGGGAAAGACACTTTCAGGCAAAAGGAATACAACTAAAAGTCTCTGAGGTAGGAACAGAGTTGAAGTATTTAAAGAACAATGAAGAAAGGGAGGGGGAGGATGATGGAGGAAGAGATAGAGGAAGCCAGCAACCATATCACTTAGGACTTTGAGAGCCCAATGTGAAGCATGGGCTTTATTACAAAACCCGAAGTGATAAACTGTAATATGTAACCAACCAGATTAATCCTATATGAGTTCCCAGGAGGAATTTTAATACTGATTTAATTATTTCCAAGCTCACTTTTTCCCATATCTATCTATCTATCTATCTATCTATCTATCTAGATATGTAAATATGTATAATTTATTGTAATTTTTTACTCACAATTGTTGACTTAAATGGAGAGAATGAGAATAGGATTGGACAGAAGCAGAAACAGAGGAATCTTTCTCAAAGAGATTAGAGTGGCACTGTTTATGCATTAAAGATAAAGTGCTTCTTTTTTCCTGTAATTAATTACAAAACTAACAATATTATTCATTGGCTATCTTCATTAAGGCTGATAGAAGCTATGTATGAAGAAATAATACTACTGCTTGGCCCTGGCACTAAGTACTAAAACCAGTCAGTCTAGAACAAGAAGCAGCCAGCAAATTTGAGTAGTAAAGGCTTCAAAGGCCTCCTGGAACCTTATGACACAAGATACACAAGACAAAATGACGGCACCTCATAAAACCAAATTTGAAATATGTAAGGGAAGATACAGAGTTTGTCTAAGGACATGACTGAAGTCCTTAGAAAGTCTGAAGGTATGTTTTTTAGGTTTGGTGAAGTAAAGGGCCGTAATGGTTACTGGATGGCAGGTGCTGCTGGTGCTGGGAAGATGGGAATGTATTTGAAGTCAGTAATGATGCACATGGTTAGTACCAGATACAGGGGACATCGGCATAGATCGAGCTGGCTGCTTATTTTAGGTGAAGTGAGTTAAGGTTGAAAGCTGTTGAAGGCCCAAGTTGTTGAGAATGTGTCCTGAGTTTGGAGATGTTAGAAGGGAGGAAATAATTTTTGATGCAGAAATAGAATATAGGGTTAGAATGGAGAAGATGAGGAAGACTTCAAGATCTTCAGGAATTTGGTAGATAAAATATCTAGGTTTCAGGTGGTATTTTTGATCCCTCTAATGTGTATATTTTGTTTTGGTAAAATATATTCTATGTGTAAATTTCAGTGTAACTTTTTCCTATAGGATTCTGGAGTGAAGCAGATGTTACTCGACCTTTTGTCTCTCAGGGAGTGATCACAGATGGAAAATACTTTTCCTTTTTCTGCTACCAGTTAAATACTTTGGCACTGACTACACAAGCTGATCAAAATAACCCTCGTAAAAATATATGTTGGGGAACACAAAGTAAGCCTCTTTATGAAACCATCGAAGATAATAATGTGAAAGGTTTTAATGATGATGTCCTACTTCAGATAGTTCACTTTCTACTGAACAGACCAAAAGAAGATAAATCACAGCTGTTGGAAAACTAAGAAGAAATCATTGATTCAGGACTTTGGGAATACTTAAATTTCACTGGAGGAAAAATAAAAGGAATTTTAATGACGAGACCTGTAACTGTCAAGTGCATTATTTTGAGACAAATATTTCATATGTTAACCTGTGATTAGACCTCTCATTCTGCTCAGAGTACACACTGAAAGATTTCATTTGAAATATAGTATGTTGATTTTAAGGTAATTTTATTCATATATAACTAACTGATGAGACTGAGCTGTCTTCAATATCTGGTATTAATTACGTGTTATTTTGAAAGTATTTTAAGGGCAGTAACTCAAAAGCTTGAGTATGTAGATGTGTTATAGTTTTCTTTTTTGTTTTTATTTTTTTCATTAATAACATGATAGTTTCAGAGTCCTACTCAAACTGAACAGTATTTTGCAAGGATAGGAAACTGAGGCCCAGAGGAGTTAAGTGAATTTTCCACAATTTCACAGATGGTTAATAATATAGCTGATGAAATATGTGGAATTTAGGTTCTTAGCACTAAGAAGTAATGTTAATATATTTCTGTTTATGTAATTTACTCCATCCCAAAGATTATGTTTCAAAATCAGTTGTCAGTTGATAAAATTGTTAACCATGTTGAGAATTAAGATTCATTTGAAACATTTTAGTGAGGAAAAAAGAATTACCTTTGTATAGTCATGCTGTTTTTATTTTGTATAACCTCCTGTTGTGAATATTTAAAAAAACCCATTATGTACTGTAGTCATATGAAAATCTCTGTTCCCACCCTCCCTCCCTCCTTCTTTCCTCCCTTCATTCCTTCCTCCTCCCCTTCCTTCCTTCCTTCCTTCCTTCCTTCCTTCCTTCCTTCCTTCCTCCTTTCCTCCCTCTCACCCTCCCTCTCTTGTTATCTTTCTTTCAAGATGGAGACCACAGTTACATTGATAGATTCCTCAGCCAGAAGCCTGGGGATTATTTGCCGCAAATGATTGCTAAACTAAAGGAATAACATTTGAACACTGGCATTCAATTCAACCAAGAGCTTGCTTTGCAAGGCAGTGTGCTATGTTAGTTTCAGTTTACCCAGAAAGCCATGTAATTACACACCACCATTTGTTTATTTAAGCAGTTTCCAAACCTTGGAATACTGTTCTCTACCCAGGGTCCTGTCTGTTCAACCTGTCTATTGCATTCCCATTTACCCCTGATGGAAAAATGCAGATGTGTAGAGAGAAGCGACCTGACCAAGCTCCAAGTACAATGACACCTTTCTTAATCTTAGCTTTCACTTTCTAACTCTGTACCTTGAGCGATTTGAGTTGCCATCCTTTATTTCTGCAAAACAAAATTATCTTCCAAAGTTTAAGGATTAAATGAGCTAGTGCAAACTAAAGTGCCTTTAAAATTTTATGTAATTAAGATATGTTGGATTCAGTAGAAATGCCGTTGCATTCCCTAAACTGATTATATTTAATTCATGTTTCATTTCCATCCTTTGAATACTTCTGCCTCTGTAGTAGCACCTGTTTCATTCTCTTGTAATGATATTTCTCATGACAAATGGAGAACATAACATAAATACATACATACATACATACATACCTATATGTATATATCAGGACTTCACATAGCATTTAACTATATTCTAGAGCATGGACTCGATATTTTACATGCTAGCTCGTTTAATCATCACAAACATTCCATGAGCTAGATACTATTCCCATTTTGCAGATGAGTTAAGAAGGCACAGGGAGCCTAATAACTTCGATTGTACAACTAGAATATGGCAGGGTTGAAACCTGAGACCTGGTGCTCAGACTCCAGAACCTACTCATCACCACTCTGGTATATATTCTTCAGCAATACACCATAGACGTCAGTGGTGCAGTTATATAACAGTGGCATAAATTTAGATAAAGGATAGGTTAATTCTGACTAATACGAATCCTGGAACTGTGTGTTAGCGCAAGTGGCATTTAAATTGGTTCTTGATAGATGGCATTTTCCAAAAACAGGGATAGTCAGTGAGTGGATGGAGCTGTGAGTGAAGATGGAAAGCTTCAGGACGTACTTGGGAAATAGGTAGTAGCTTGATTTATGCAAGTTGGATGTGGCCTAAAAGCAGTTGGGGAAAACAAAAATTATTTATCAAGAAAAAAAGTCTTAACAGGTCTCAGACTTCTGCATAGCTCTGAACATTAGGAAACAATGCAGCAATGTTACAGACTTCCAGAGGAAAGTCACAGCAGAAGAAATCTAGGACCAGCCTAGATCTAGATAATGCAGAACAATTGAAAAAAATGTCAGAACACCCACGTCACTTACAAAATAAGTTTATGAAAATGTACTGCAATTGATGAGCAAATGATACTAGGGATCAATGAAGGAGAATCGAAATGAATATAATGAGTACACAAGGTCATATCAGACAAAGCATAAGGCAGAGTTAGCAGTATTAATTTCAAACAATTCAAGGCAAAAACAAATTCCAGTATTAAAAGGTCATTATATGTTGCAACTTGTAATCAGTATATGAAATGTTAATGTAAATCTTAAGCTGTAGTAACTAAAAATAAGGAATAATTAGTAAAGCTGACTTAAAATTTGGTAACTTAGAAAAAAAGCAGATTTTTAAAAATGTGATAGAACTTGTATACAAAACCATTGATTAGATTATAGAAAGTCTCGGGAAATTTAAAAGTCAGCATTATATAGGTCATGAACTCTATTCACACCACAATACATCTAAAAGTTATTAATACAGTTTTTAACCAGGAGCATGTAATCATTGGGAAATAAAAGTGTATCCCTAAATAACTATAGAGTTGCTATTAACTTGCCTGGACAGAATATTCAATATATAATCAAACACTCCCAGAGCTATGTCACAATCTAAAAATGAAAGCTGTCTTACTTCCCTTTCCTTTTTTAGTCAGATATTTTTATATAATCTAGATATTTGTACGTTTTCTGTGCTTAACTAATTTCTTTGACCAAGAGAGCATTATATTAATGTAAAAATATAACTCTAACTAGACAACAATGTAGTAAAGTGCATACAAAGCTAGCGGGATAAAGTTATTCTGAACACGTTTACTCCTGGATACATGAAGATGCTGCAGGAAGCAAGCACTAACTAAACATAATCCGTCTTCCCTCTGCAGTCGTCAACTGTCTTTGCTTTAATACCCCAAGAAAAATTATATTTATATTAAAACACATGGAGTAGAATGTAAAAAGCCATATATATTTTAAGAGAGAAAACATGAAGTTCAAAGAAATTTTCACTAATCTCAGAACTCTGGAAGACCTTTTGTTCCTTATAGTCTTAGGTTTGAGACCTGTTTGCCAATTTACTTAATGGCAAATTTATAATGCTATATGTGTATATCAAATAAGAAAATAGGGGCGCCTGGGGGTTCAGTCAATTAAGCGCCAGACTTTGGCTCGGATCAGGATCTCACGGTTAGTGGGTTTGAGCCCCATGTCGGGCTCTGTGCTGACAGCCAGGAGCCTGGAACCTGCTTGGGATTTTGTGTCTCCCTTTCTCTCTGGCCGTCCCCTGCTCATGCTCTGTCTCTCTCAAAAACAAAGAAACATTAAAAACAATTTAAAATAAAATCAGCATTTGCCAGAGAGTTAAAAAAAAAAAAAAACTAAGGAAAATTAGAACAACAACAAAAAAAAAACAAATGTAGAAGATGATGAGGAAAAAAAAAAACCACATAAATGCGATAACTGGTTCTATAGTCTCCCAATTTTTAAAAAAATCAGTAAGAAATTTATAAGTTAAATGCACATATCAGTATAAATGCAGAAATCCCAAATAAAATGCCAACATACCAAATTCAACAATTAAAAGAATCCATCCTAAAAAGGTAGATTTAAAGTAATGGGTTGTTGTTATGATGTTAGGAAATATGCTAATAGAGGACATCAGTAGTTCAAAGGAGAAACATAAGGCTTTTGATTAAATCCTTATCCTTGTTTAAAAAAGGAAAGAAACCTAGGTAAGATACTTTAATGAGAGCCTTAAGTTAGTCAACATCCGACTTAGGTTTAATGGTGAAATATAGGTGCTATTCCCACTGAAGTCTGGTAAGACTGCCAGCTTTGACCTTTATGTGTTAATTCAAGTGCTGGAAGCATAGAAGTAAAGTTTGTTGAATGGATAGAAATTAATGAACTTAAGCTAGTTTTTCTAATTTGAGATTTGGTGTATATCCTTATTTGTTTGCACTTTTTATATCTCAGCAAAATTTAACATTTTCTGTATGAAAGATTTCTTCATTATGCCTAGATTTTTGTGTAATTGTGAATGATTTTTTTTCTTTCCAATTGTATGATTTATAACTTTTAAAAATGGCTTTAAGTAGCTAGTATGGATATATATTTTGTAAAAGTCCATTTAATTGGCTCATTAAATGAAGAGTTTTTTTTAGTTGATTCTTATGAGGTGTATAGGTCCAATCTGATTTGGGTTCCTCTAAAACTGCTTATCAGCATGGACGGTTATTAACCTCCAGGTAGCAAAGTCCACTGGACACTTCTATGACCTTATTTAATTCAGTATATCTGACTCATCTGACATGGTTGACCACCCCTTCATTCTTCATCTAGTGTTATATGGGATCCTATTGCCTTCAGTGAGAAATACGCTTGGTTTTCCTCCTTTCTCATTGACCGTTCTTTCAAATTCCCCTTTGCTGTTCTTCCTCGAATCTTAATTCGAGGCATATTGGTTTGCCTCCATGTTCTGTCTAGGCTCCATCTTTTCTTTGTCCACACTCTTTCCCTTTCCACCTTATCAAGTCTCATGGATTTAAATATATTTATAAACGCTTTCAAAATTACAGTTTGAGTTCAAGTTTATATTGCATATCTGAACTGTGTGCATCACCATTGTAACTGAACAGGTGTGAGTAATTAAGAGTGTTGGTGATTTTTTTTCTCATTTGTAAATTTTCTAAATTCCCAGAAAATACATATGATTTTTAGAATCAGAAAAAAATAATTTCATTTTAATTGAAACTAGTCATCTTTCTTAAATGGACTCTAATACAGAACAACCATTCTCTGTCAAATTCCACTCCCTCATAAACAACTTCACTGTGAAATTGTATTTGAAAAAGCTTTTTTAAATTATATTAGTTATTTAAGAAAATGTTTATTCAACAAGATTCACATAAATTTCATCACACAAATATTCTAACTTATTTTAAGTTGTTGGCCCCTGGACACTGAAAACTTAGATGCTAGACATGAAGGTCTTAGATTTTTTTCATGAGATATTTTAATAGACAAGTTAATTACTATGCATTCTGCATTTTATATCAAATTCTAGCCCATTTTAGATGATGTTTAAGTTACATATGAGATAAGGTTAATTCACATAAAATGTTAGGCACAATAATTTTTGAAATTTGCTCGTTTACTATTACAGAAATTGGAAAAATGTCTTTGGATAGAGGCAGGAGAAAGCATGAGGAGCAAACTAAATGAGCAAAAACTTTCTAGTGAATATCGAGAAAAGAAAAAAACAAAAAACGGGGCCGCAGGTGCACAACATTGATACTGACCAATATTTAATTGGAGCAGGTTGAATTTGTCATAGAAAGGTCTTCTTAGTTGTCCAGAGTTTGGTATGGAAAGCTTTATAAAACCAACAATAGCATTTTAAAAAACCCAAACCAGGGAAGAAGAAGTAATTCCACAAAGAATGAGAATGTATACATAATTTTATCCTAAATATATAGAGATGACTACTGTCTTGGAGTAATAAGTGCATTGTAGACTAAAATTTGGCCATAGGTACTATCAAAATAAGCCTGTCTCTGCAGAAATGTAGCTTACAGGACTAGATAATTTGAGTATTCTCATAATAGCCTGCTTTAAATAATGCTTCTCTAAGTCATTCTTTTTAGTACAATTTAACCTCCTTTCTCAATCACATTTCTGTTTGTTCTTTTCCTGTGTAAAACAAAACAAAACAAAACAAAACAAAACAAAACAAAACCTGAATTCTGTCCCAGATCTTGATTGCATTTTGTGTTCATTGTCATCTTACAGAATTCTGCATGACACTTTGTAAAACTGTAAATAGCATTTGACACTTCAAATTGGCTTCTGAAACTTGTATAATAGTTTGTATGTAAGTCTGAGGTTTAACGTATAGGTTGTAATTCTGACTTTCTGTATTAAAAAAAAATTTTTTAGGGGCGCCTGGGTGGCTCAGTCGGTTAAGCATCCGACTTCGGCTCAGGTCATGATCTCGCGGTCCGTGAGTTCGAGTCCCGCGTCGGGCCCTGTGCTGACAGCTCGGAGCCTGGAGCCTGCTTCAGATTCTGTGTCTCCCTCTCTCTGACCCTCCCCCGTTCATGCTCTGTCTTTCTCTGTCTCAAAAATAAACATTAAAAACATTTTTTAAATTGTTTTTAATGTCTTATTTATTTTTAAGAGAGCATAAGCAGGAGAAGGGCAGTGAGTGGGGACAGAGGTCCAAAGTGGGTTCTGCACTGACAGCCGCAAGCCTGATGTGGGGCTCCAACTCAGGGTTCGTGAGATCATGACCAGAGTGGAATTTGGCCACTCAACCAACTGAACCACCTAGGTGCCCCTGGTTTTCTGCATTTTTAAAAGAAGGTTACGGTTGTAGTCATTTGATTTGTTTCTAAAACTGTGTAAAAGTACTGCCATTGGATTTAAAATACAATATTCTCTAGAAATGAATTAAATGTATGGAATCCCAAGTTGATAAATGCAAATGTGATCTCATTAGTTTGTTGTTGGTGGTGGTGGTGGTGGTGGGTTTTTTTGTCTTTTTAGTTTTGGGATAAAATAAACGAAGCTTTATGTTAGTGCTGGCTTGGTGACATATATACTTAATCAGCAAAAACCAATACATCAGTCAGTTTAGAAAATTTTTGAATTAGATAACTGTATAAATGATTATAAACTTGATGCTTTAATATTTTGATTCAATATATATACCCTTAGAATACTTTTATTATAATTGTGTGTGATATAAAGACATTTGCAAATGTAGCATCTTTTAGGTGTGATGTGTATATACAAAATGAGGATCATGATACTCATTTTTGCTATGGACTTATGGCTTTTTTCATATTGTAAAAATATTTCATAATGCAGCAATATGTACCCCAAATAGCTTTATAAATGAACTAGCTGTATTTTTTAATTATTATTTTAATTCCAGGTTTGAAACTAAAAACTGTCCTGATTTTAGGAAAATGAAAGCTTGCATGATACTTAGCCGCTTGGGAAGTATTTCTTTGGATCATTAGTCCATATAAAACTTTGCTTTTGGGGCGCCTGGGTGGCTCAGTCGGTTAAGCATCCGACTTCAGCTCGGGTCACGATCTCACGGTCCGTGAGTTCGAGCCCCATGTCGGGCTCTGGGCTGATGGCTCAGAGCCTGGAGCCTGCTTCCGATTCTGTGTCTCTCTCTCTCTGCCCCTCCCCCATTCATGCTCTGTCTCTCTCTGTCCCAAAAATAAATTTAAAAAACGTTAAAAAAAAAATAAAAAAAAAACTTTGCTCTTACTTGCAAAGTAACAATATGTATGTTACAAGCACTTTATTAAGATCTTGTGAAATCTTTCAAGAAGAGTTTTCTCTCAATCATTAATAGTACTGATAAAGAAGGTAGGTAGGATTTAAAGCTGAAATGGCATCGGGGATAATTTAGCTTAGCAGCTGAGCCTTGTTTATGCTATTTATCTTTATGCTACACCGTGTGGGTTTTTTGTTTTAATTGTCAACAATAAAAGAGAGAGGGGTTTTAAACATCCAGGTTTCATATTCTTTTGAAAAATGTTACGATATGGTGACTCCCGGTTTACATTCTACTCGGGGTCAACATACATTCTGCATGTTAACAACAGATAGGAGCTTGAAATTATCTGCTCTATGCTCCTTTAGAGGGGACATACTCTCTCCAGTGGCACAATCTCCCCACTCCTTATTTCTTTCCTTCACTTGGCCGCCATCATCAGGCATACCTCATTACTTTCTGTTCGATGTTTTGTCCCTGAACATTGAGTTTATGACTGACCCCTGCAGTCCAGATTGCAGATAAGAACTTGTATTATTGGTGGCAAAACTCAACCTTTACAATTACATTTTGGGCTTTAAAAATTTCAGTTTTTTAACAACAAACATGAAAGTAATGATAAATTCGGAGGAATTCAATTTCACTTGAGATAATGAAACAAAACCTGCCCTTTGAGTTGGAGGATGCTATATACAGTTACTTGGCAAAATATATAAACTTCTGTTCCCTTTCTGTTCTGCTAAATGAATGGCAAAGTGAATCCAGATTTGTTTTGTTTGACAGTTATAACAAGGTTGGGAGAATTTTTGTCCATTTTCATAGAACCAAAATTGGTAACCAAAGAATATTCGGACACTACAACGAGTAGTTTCCTTTTCTAGCTTAAATTGGGTTGTCTCTAGCATTGACCTCCCCTGTTGTAGAATAGTTAGGAAGTTCTTACAGAGTCCAGCACTTATCAGACTAGAGAAGGTGCCCAAATGGCAGCTCAAACACAGATTGGCTAGAAAAATGTAAGGCAACCCATTAAAAAAAAACAAAAAAAACAAAAACAAAAAAAAACCCGGGGGCCTGGGTGGCTCAGTCAATTAGGCATCCCACTCGGCTCAGGTCATGAGCTCTGGGTTCTTTGAGTTGGAGCCCCCATCGGGCTCAGTGCTACCAGCTCAGAGCCTGCAGACTACTTTGTATTCAGTGTCTTCCTCTCTCTTTGCCCCTCCCCTACTTGCACTCCATCTCTCTAAAAAACAAATAAACATTAAAAAAATTAAAAAAAAAAAACCCCAGAACTTCAGCTTCTGCTTCCAGAAATGGTGGACTAGATTCTTCCAATCTTTCTGCTATAATATCCAACTAAATGTAACACCCTCTGGAGGCGTTAGAGAGCTAACAAGGTAGTGAATAATTGTCAGGCTATCTGGAAGAAAATGGTAATCCGAAGAGATGAGTCTGGTATTGAGACTGCTTTTGCTCTGGAAGGGAAGATTTGTTAACTAAGAATAGGAAGCTGAGAGGAGGATTAACATTTTAATAACTTTCTGAGACCAGAAGGACAAAAGTTAGGGTGTAGGACCTCTAAGTTTGAGACTCTGGTAGGATTCGTTGGTGTGAGACCTAAAGATCCACATCCCAGCAGTAAGAGTGAGCCAGAAGCTAACCATTCACATAGAATATAGTTTACAATTGAGTCATCTAGACAGCTCAGAAAAATTGGAACTTTTGAAAGCGGATTGCTATGAAATGTGATTTCTAATGTCCCTAGGAATCTGAAATATGCAAATATGGAGAAAGAACATTTTCCTAGGCCTCAAATTATTCCTACAAATAATTTTTCAAATACAGTTTTTCCATATAATAACTGGGCACAGGGGGAGAAAGACAACAGGAATGAAAACTCGCAGAAACAGTAGACAATAGAAACAGATCCAAAGTGGCACCAAATATTTGGATTGTGAGATAGACTTTAAAATTCACATGGCTACTGTGTTCAAGGAGATAAATGATTAAAATTTCAGTAGAGAACTGGAAATTATAAAAAATATTACTGAAGACTTGCAAGAGTCATATTTCAGAACTGAAAAAAAAGTAAATAAAATTAAGAACTAAAAACATTGTATTAGTTATCCAATCTGCATAATTAACTGCAGACTTAACTTCTTAAAACTACACACATTTATTGTTTTACAGTTTCTGTGGGTGAGGGGTCCAGGCATGGCCTAACTGGGTCGGCTTCAGAGTCTCTCAGAAGCCGCAATCAGGTGTTGGTATTGGCCAATAAGGTATTGGCCAGGGGGAGGGTCTCATTTGAAGGCTCAGCTACGGAAAGATCTGCTTCAAATGATTGTGGTTGCAAGCTGTTTGTTGCACAGGGGGCCTCAGTTCTTTCAAGGCCATTGGAAGGAGGCATCATCCTTCAGTTCTTTGCCATATGGACCTCTCTCCAGTAGAGCAGGTTACAACAAGGCAGCTTGACGAAAGAGCCTACAGAGAGAATCTGCTAACAAGACTATTATTGGTCGGCAGCCACTATGGCCAGTCAGGAACAAGGAGAGGGGATTACACAAGGGCATGAATAGAAGGAGGTGTGAATCACGGGATGATCTTAGGATCTGCCCACCAAAAGATTATAAACAGAACTAGAGAGAACTACTGAATTGGATAGTCAGAATAAAATATTCATAATAAAAGTTGTCTTCATAAACTTTTGTTACTCTGCCATCTCCAGTAAGGAGGGGTTGGTATTTACTCATGCCCAGAAACAATGGCAGCAGTAGTGCGGAGAGAGGATAAATAAGGATATGTGTTAATTGAATGTAGAAGTAAGAAGACCATTAGAGAAAGAAATGAAGTATCAAACTAGGCATTTAGGAATCCCATTTGTACTTGTTCTGGATGCCAGTGGATACCCAATCTGTAGTACTCTTTATAATGAGTTCTATCTAATTTGCAGCTGAATTGGTATTTTTGATATTGGTAAATAATATGCTGGTACATAATCAGTGGAAATATGTGTCTACAAACTGTGAGCTATTGCGTGATATTTTACCTTCCCTATTTGTTTTGCACATTTTTTTCAAGGTGCACACATCATATTTATTTCTGAGAAGCATCTAGGTTTCTTAAAGACAGTATCCTCATGGGAGGATAATATTTGTAAATATATTTTAAGTTAGCATACATTTCAGTAAATTCTTTAAAAGTAAAAACAAAAACAAAAACTTGACACGATGGTAGGTCAAGAATGAGTTTCAGTTTATCTCATAGGTGCCCTTTCTTTGTTCAGTTTAATTTTAATGGAAAATCTCTTTAAAATTGATAGGATTTCTTTAGAATAAACCATCACCTGTCTGAAAGGCCAGTTTCAGCTGGCAAGATTGGACAGGAAACAGTGGTGTGGAAAACCAACTTACCTTTAACCACTGGTAAACAAGACCTCTAAACAAAGTCATTATAATTCTCTTTTTAAAGAATTTACAAATTTAATGTTCGTATCGGTTGCATATTAATTTGATAATGATCTCCAGCTGGATTCTTGCTGAATAAGATCCAGAAACTTTCTTCATAATCCGAATAGATGCACAAGAAGCTACGGGGGGAAAAAGAAAGCATATGGTGAGCAAATTTTATAATGCCAGGTACTACATTAACATTAAAGCATTCCACATTCAGTGTTCATATACATTTAAAACTTTATGAGATTGTTCAGGTATTTATCATCAACTACCCAAGGGA
The DNA here is from genome assembly GCF_022079265.1 of Lynx rufus. Classification (NCBI taxonomy): domain Eukaryota; kingdom Metazoa; phylum Chordata; class Mammalia; order Carnivora; family Felidae; genus Lynx; species Lynx rufus. The sequence continues at coordinate 203,539,366 of NW_025814823.1, read as the reverse complement.
ACATATAGATAGATATTTATTTACAACAACCCTCTGTAGAAGCATTCAATGAGACTTAGAAATTCATTTTATATATCAGATCATATCTTATGGATTAATGAATTTTATCCCTTTAGGTAAAGAATAGATGAGCTTTTGATTTTTGTTGAGAAATCAGATTTTCAAACTATTTTGTTTCTTAGGTTCATTTTAATCTGTAGAATATATTATTTTGGCTATTGCTGTGAAATACATGATCATTATGGAAAATATGAAAAACACAAGAGAAGTGGGGAAGATCACCTCATGCTGTTAGCATTTTGATCTATTGCCTTATATGCATGCATTTTTGTTAATACTTTATGTTTTTGAGATCATAAATGTTTTCACATTTTTAGTTCATAATCACTTTCCCAAATTACTATAAACTTCTATATTATATAGTCTTTTGGGGTATTTTGAAAGTGGTTGAATAATAGCCGTGTTAACACGCTAAAAGAGAAATACATAAACATGACATTTCCATAATATTCAGTTCACATTCATTTACAAGGTGAAAGAGAATCAGGCTTTTCTTATTCTAAAAACTTCGGCATGATAATTATATAAGATTAGCTAATGTGGGTGTAAATATATTTAATGTTGGAATAGTTCACAAGCACGCAGATGATTAAATTCTGACTTTCAACATATTTTCAAGATTTCCGTATCTCACCACCTGGGTGTGATTCATAATTGGAAAAATAAAGGTTCTGTGTATTTGGAAAGCCCTAAAAAAAATGAAAATATCTATACAGTCATCCTCTGGTGGAGGGTAATTTGTTACAACCTTTAGAAACTAGAGTTTTAAATATCAGTTGAAAGAACAATGCCAGGGGTCCCTGGTTGGTTAAGCATCTGACTCTTGATCTTGGTCGAGGTCATGATCTCATGGCTTGTGATCTCATGGTTTAAGCCCTGTGTTGGGCTCTGTGCTGATAGTGCAGAGCCTGACTGAGAGTCTGTCTGTCTCTCCCTCTCTCTGCCCCTTCCTCCCTTGCACTCTCTCTCTTTCTCCAACTAAATATCTAAATTTTAAAAAAAGAAGAAGAAAGAACAATGCCAGAAAAATTCTTTCAGTTCTAACTCTGTTTAAAGAAAATGTAAAATCAGTTTGGCAGTCGGATCTAAAATCTAGATTGAAGTCTTGCTTCTGTCATTAACTAGCTAAGTGACTTAGGACCTATCGCTCTTTCCTGAATTTAGTTTCTGCATCTCACACATTGAGGGGATTCGACAAAAAGGTCTGCAAAATACCCCCCTAGCGATGCTCATCCTCAACGAATCAGTCCTTGTAAGCCTGTCCCGGCAGATGTAATTTGCCATTAACATTATTTTTTAAAATTTCTTTTTTAAACCTCCTGTTTCTAAATGGCAAAGTGGTAATGTTCTTAAGTGCTAGAGAGTTGTGTGGGGTCTGGTTTGTTGTTTCAATGAATTTCCTCCATTGTGATATTTCTCTTTCCTACTTTTCTTCCCCACAGCACTATCTCCCGAGGCCAGACTCAGACTTTTAGAATAAAAGGACATTTAATGGTCAAGTTCAACTCACTATTCAATGCCTGAATATCCTCTAAATACTTTACACTGAGTACTCACTCGCCTCTGTGCCTAAAGGACGAAGAGGTATTTTCTCTCCTAAGGCTGCCACTTTCCCAGTTTGAACTGTATTTATTAGTAAACAATGTTTATTTTGATTTGAAATTGTTTTCTGATAGTTTCTTCCCATTCATCTTGGCTCTAGGTTTTATGGTAATGCAAGTATCTCCTTCATTCTTTTCAGCAGGTTCAAATACATATTTTAGCTTCTCGCTATGTTCTCCCCCACCTCCCTCCAGTGAGGGTTTGTTGCCAATATTTTCTCTGACATTTTGACTGTTTAATTCTCAAAGTCTAAAATATTACAATGCTCACTTTCCCCAACTGGGCCAACTTCCCAATAAACTTTGAGATTTATGTGTTTATTTTTTACCAAGGAATTTGTCAATTTTATTATGGCAGTTATTTCGTTCTTACTAATTAGAATGAGGCCTTTGTGTGACTGTTCCCTTATTTCCTCTACCGTGTGAAAAAGGAGAGCCACTAACATTCACTGAGTAACTATTATATGCAAAGTACTTAGTCACGTGCAGAAATGTCATTTACTCTTCAAAACAACCCTTCAAAGGAAATGTCACTGTCCCTGTGTTTTGCTGCCCAAATGCAGAGTTCTTTGAATTAATATCAAATCTCAAATAATAATAAATAAATACTTGTATGTACATCGACAAGACAAATAGGATGAAGGTAAAAATGCTTTCCAAGAAATAAGGTGAACGCTTTTATTGGCTTATTTTATAAGTTGAAGAAAATTATGCTGTTTATTCTTCTCCTTTTTTGCTATAACCTCATGAATTAGTTATTGGTATGAATGCATCTGTTTTATTCTACATATGAAAATTCATTTGTTATTTACTAAAATTCCTAGGAATTTTAAGCAGTTTATGAAACAGTTTCTTTTCCCTCTCCAGAGAGTAGGGGGATTGGCATAAAGTTTTAAATTGTCCAGATGGAAGAAATGTCTTTATTATTCTCGAAGCTTAGTTTCAAACCAAACTTACACTGCTTGACTTTGCACACAATTGTATCAAACTCATGTTGAAATAGAAAACTGAATGGCTCTTGCTCTACATTTGATATACTAACTTGAAAATTACTGAACACATGTTTGATAAACAAAGATTTCTTTAAACTAAGTGTTTCACATGTCAAAGAGGTCACTATGATTTCTAGAGGTTCAAAAAAATATGGAGTATAAACCCAAACAACACATTGTCTGAAACAAGGACACTGAAGGACTCCATAAAAATCTGTTTTTTTCTCTTTTTCCTGCTTCTATTCCTTGCTAGGACCTACACCCCTACCCCACTTTACACTTGCCTTGTAATACAAATAGCATATGTCCCCCTTGTAAAGGACAAGGAGTTAATGATTTCTCTAGAATAGGTAAGACCTGAGGAAGGACCAGGTGAGAATGCCCGACAAAGCTCTCATAGGTGTGTTCCAGACCACTGGTGAGGAATAACACCTGGGCCCTCATCTCTGTTTCTGGATGCCCGAGAGGACACATACGCCAGACCACTGTCCTCAGTAAAAACCCTCAGACCCCGAACAAAGGGGAGAGGCCCTCTTTTCCTTCCTGAGTCTCCCAGACACTCCTCCTATATCGTCTTGTATCTGCTCTCTCTCTATCTTCAATAAACTCTGCTTTCACTTCCTGCTGGCTTGCGTTTGATTGCCATCCTACATGCAGACAGGGACCCTCTTGACTTGTCCTGCTGGACCCTCTCTGGGTCCCCAGAGCCTGCTTGCCAGCATTAGGTCCACATGGAACACGCATTCTATCACTCTTGTTGAGAATGAAGTACCATAAATCAGTGATTTTCCTTCTGACCAAACCCTTTCCCCTTTAAGTCACAAAAAACTTCTCAATCATGGCATTTTCCTTCTCCTGAAACTATTTGGCCCATTTGCTGCATTTACCACTGCTGGGTCTCGCTCCTCGTTCCTGAAAGGCTGTGCTCCATTTTGTCCTCTCTTGAACCTTACTACCTTTTCGATTATTCCTCACACACTCCATCCTCGATTCTTTTTCCTGGACTATGTTAAGTGTTGTTAGCTCTTTGGTGTTTCACTCTGGCCTATAGCTTCTCTTACTCTGTAAAAGTGTTTCTCAAAAAGAACCACGACCCTCTATCAGTATCTCCTGGATCACTTGATGAAAACGAAGACTCCTGGCCCTCACCCTTGACCCAGTGAATGAGAATCTCTGTGAGTGGAACCTGTACTTTTATCTAGATCTCCAGATGATTATTATGTGTCATGAACTTTGAGAACTCCTTCTTTATGTCTTTTCCTTGGAAAATTATGTCCATTGTCCTGATTTGAATAATCACATTCTTAATGAAGACCCTTGAGTTTTGATTGCCAGCCCTGAACTTAACCTTGAAAGTCACAATCACACACTTTGATGTTTAGTGAGTGTTTTTTCTTATAGGCCCTTCAAGATAATTATATTCACGATGAGATCGTCTTCAAAACTCACTTTAATAGTTAATAACATTACCATTTATTCAAGCTAATGTAAAAAAAAGCAAATCAAAACAAAGCGAAAAACTTCATGTTCATCTTAGATGTTTCCCTTTCTTTATTCACCTCCCACACATCCAATTAAGCAAGACGTCTTGCTGATTTTACTCCATAAATATTTCCAAAATCTATCCTTTTTTTTCTGTCCTATGACTACTTCCCTAATTTAAACCTTCATCATATGAACCATTGCAAAATACTCCCAACAGTTCCTCCTGTTTCCTGAATTTCTCCCCTTTGATCCATTCTCCCAACATAATATAAAACTACAAGTTAAAAAGACATTTCAGGGGCACCTGGGTGGCTCAGTCAGTTAAGCACCTGACTCTTGATTTCAGCTCAGGTCATGATCTCACATTTTGTGAGTTCAAGCCCCACATCTGGCTCTGTGCTGATAATACAGAGCCTGCTTGGGATTCTCTCTCTCCCTCTCTGCCCCTTCCCTGCTTGTGCTCTCTCTCTCTCTCTCAAAATAAATAAGTAAACTCTAAAAAGAAAAAAAAGAAGAATATACTAGTTAAAACAATGATTAAAGGATTTTCACCCCCTGCAAGGATGAAAACTAGTAACATCCAGTATCATGAAGGGAATGACAGAAGAGATATTCTTGAATATTCTAGAAGTATGCATTTCTGTAGCCTTGCATGGAGAGCCCTTTGCTAAATGTATGAGTCTGAAAATCCTTCAAACAGCAATTCCATGTATAGAAATAAATCCTAAAAAATGAAACTACTAGATTACCACACAAAGTATGTATAGTATTCACTTCATTGTTGTTTATAATAGCAAAAATGCAAAACCCACCAAAAATAAATCCAAAAACCTAATTGTTATTTTCTAATTGGAGACAGCCTGATTGTTTACCAGTAAGGGCTTGGCAAACTAAACTTATCTCAATCTATGTAAAAGGAATACTGCATTAGTTTCCTAGGGCTGCCATAAATTACCACATACTTGGTGGCTTCAGATGACAGAAATTTATTCTTGCATGCTTCTGGAGGCCGGAAATCTAAAATCAAAGTTCTGGCAGAGTCCCACTCCTCTGAAGGCTCTAGGAGAGAATCTTCCCTTATCTCTTCAAGCTCCCGGTAGCTCCTGGCACTCCTTGGTTTGTGATAGCATAAATCCAATTTTTGCTCTGTCTATTCATGGTCTCCTTCCCCGTGTCTCTGTGTGTTCTGATTCTTATAAGTTTGCCAGTGATTGGATTTAAGGCCAATACTAAATCCAGGAGGATTTCATCTCAAGATCCTTATTTAATTACATCTGCAAAGATCCTATTTCCAAATAAGGTCATATTCTGAGGTTCCAGGTAGACATGAATTTTGGGCCTATACTATTCAACCTATGATGAATATTTATACAAAACTACTTAAAATGATGAAATGCATAAATATTCACTTGGTCATATTAATACACTGTAAGAGCAGATACTAGTTCTCATTGATGGTTTGGGAAAATCCTATTTTAAGAGATCTATCACCACTAAGCTCTTTCTTACAAATTATTGAAATTGTGTAATGGTGTATGTTGAGTTGTGTCCTGGAAAAGATATGTTGAAGTCCTAATTCCTACTATCTCAATATGTGAGCTTATTTGGAAACAGAGTCACTACAGATGCAATCAGCTGAGGTCATACCAGAGGTAAGGTGGGCCCTTACTGTAATATGACTGGTGTCCTTGCAAGAAAAAGAGACATGGAAATAGGATGGAGAACATCACATGATGATAAGGCAGAGACTGAAGATAGCTACAAGCCAAAGAATGCCCAGGATTGTCAATAAACCACCAAAAGACCAGGAAGAAACAAGAAAGGATTCTCCCCTGCGGGTTTCCAAGGAACATGGCCCTGCCTACACCTGGATTTTGGACTTACAGCCTCTAAAACTGTAAGATAATACACTTCTGTTGTTTTAAGCCATCCAGTCTGTGGTCCTTTGTTAATACAGGTAGTTTAAAAACCACCCAAAACCTCTAAGTTAGGGAGGGAACAGGATATCTGAATTCTAAAAACATCCAGCATTACCAGGTTTTTTGAAGCCGTGATGACCCCTTTTATCATATGCACTATTTCCTTGATCCCTGAGGTACTTGTCAGCCCAGAAGTACTGTGACTTTAAACTGAAGTCTGCCTAAAGTAGAATATCTTGGGATTCCACAACCAAAAGAGCAATGTTGAGGATAATTAAGATTTTCCTAGGTTGTGCCTAGTGCCACCTGGAATCTTCCCTGATCTGAAATTTCAGTGACTTGATCAAGAAAACTAAACCTGGGGCACCCGGGTAGCTCAGTCGGTTAAGCGTCTGACTCTTGATTTCGGCTCAGGCCATGATCTCACGGTTCCTGAGTTTGAGCCCTGCATTGGGCTCTGTGCTGTCAGTGCCAGAGGCTGCTTGGGATTCTCTCTCTCCCGCTTTCTGCCCCTCCCCCGTTCGTGCTCTCTCTCCCTTTCTCTCAAAAATAAATAAACATTAAAAAAGAAGAAGAAAAAGAAAACTAAACCTTACACTAAGAGCAATCCATGGCTTGTAGCCAAATAGAATTAGTCTTACTCTGTGCCAAGAAAGGGCTCAGCTTTCAGTACAGGTAAGATTTAAAGACCAAGCTTTCTCTGTCCTGCCGTATCTCTCTCGCAATCTCTTCTATCATTTTTTTCATTTCGTGAAAATTACTGTTTCTACGTGGTTGACGGGAGATCAACTAGTAGATAGTTTTCTAAAATGTCCAGAAAACCAGAATAGAGAAGTTTTGAAATGCAATACTTTTCCACAGCTATCTTGGAGAGAAAAAGGGACTCAGGCAGAACAGTAGGCAGAGATACTGGCTTAAAATGAAATAACAGTAGCAGGGATTTCTAGTGCAAGCAACATGGTAGATGAAGGCATCAACCATTTTCTCCCTTTTATAGATTCTTTATGAAAAAATGCACCACAAAAGAAGTTAAAAATATGACTAAGCTGGGAGGAAGGAAGGAAGGAAGGGAAGAGGGAAGGAAGGAATAGAGGAAAGGAGGAAGAGAGGGAAGGAAGGAGGGAGGAGGAAGGAAGGAAGGAAAAAAGGAAGGGAGGAAGAGAGGGAGGAAGGAAGAGAGGGAAGGAAGGAGGGAAGAAAGGAGGAAGGAAGGAAGGATCTATAAGTGGGAATCAGTGAGGATATTCAAAGCCAGTAAGCCCTGTGTGGCTTGTCTGCAGCCTGGGTGATAGCCTACCTGGAAACGGACTGTGGAATTAGCATTTTAACACTCACCTGGGGAAAGGAGGCATGGACATGGCTAAAGACTTGAGCTCAGAGATTGGAAGACAGCCCTCACCCCCAATTTTACTTTATAATCTGACTCCTCCAAGTGAGTCCTCTCTGTGAAAGGGACTAGAAGAAAGGCAATCCACAGAAAATGAGGCCATGTGGCCAAGAAATGTAAGAAAAACCAGAAAACTTCCTAGCCTCTGTGTCAGTGTTAGACATGCAAATAGACCCTCCCCCACTTGTACACTGTCTCTCTCTTTCTCTCAGGTATAAATAAACATTTAAAAAGTTTGAAAATGCCAATAGAAATAATGAATTGTGATATCATTCCCACTGGATCGGAAAAAAGTTGGATGTATCACTTGGGATGTGGGGAAATGGGAGCTCTTGCACACTCCAGGCAGGCCTTTAAGTTGACACAGCCACTTTGGCTTGCTGCCTTGTGGTAACCACCGTAGTGGAAGACAAACACGCCCTGTGACACAGTAACTGCACTCCTAGATCACTACTCTAAATGTACCCTGCTCAGGTGCACAAGAAGGTACGTAAGAGGATATTCCTTGTGCCACTGTTTGTAAAGGGGAAAAATGGAAAATCTCTAAATCTTTAACAATAAAGGAAAACACACCTAAGTTGTAATATGCTCATTTAAATGTACCAACTAGTGTTTAAGTGAATGAAGTTTATAAATGTATTAACATGAATGAATCCAGAAAAAGGCAAGTTGTTGAAAACTATGGTATCATCCCATTTATGTAATTTTTAGAAGTCCAGAGGATATTTATTATATTATATTATTATATTATATTATATTACTATATTATATTATATTAGTAATGGAATTCTACATATGTGTAAAATCTAAAAATACGCATTGAAAGCTCTATACGCCCTTCAGGATGTTATAGAATAAGGCAGGAAGTGGAAAACATTAGAGTGGGTGGGGAATATGTTCCATGGTTATGTTTGCTTAGTTATGTTTGCAACATTTTACTTGTTTTTAAAAAGAGGGAGGATCAGGGTGCTTGGATGGCTCAGTTAGTTAAGCATCTGACTCTTGGTTTCTCACCGTCATGAGATCAAGCCCTGGGTTGGGTTCTGCACTGAGCGTGGGGCCTGCTTAGGATTCTCTCTTTTCTCTCTCTCTCTCTCCCCTCCCCCACTCTCATGAGCATGCATGCTCCATCTCTCAAAATAAATAAACTTACAAAATAAAAAATGAAATAAAAAGAGAGAGGGTCAAGACTATGTATACCAAAATGATATAATAGTATTTGGTAAGCTTGGATGATGGGCATGTTGGTTTTCATTCAATATTTTCTACATTTTTCTGAATGTATGACATATAAGCTTTATGCAAATATCGTATTTGCTGGTTTCAGCCTATTGATAACCACTGTTGTGGCTGGATTAACCCTGGTGGTTCTTATTATGATTGGAAGATGCCTGTAGCAATAACCATCAGGAAACTTTGAAAACAAAAAGGTTTATTACCTACAAGTTGTAAAAATTAGTTGGTATACCTGGCATCACACAGAGAAGTTGAGGAAGAGGGAGGTGTGGGCCTGGGGTTCTGCTTTTATTGGGGTAGTGAGTAGGGGCCTAGGGTTTCACAGGGTCATTCTTTTTTTTTTTTTTTTTAAGTAGGCTCCATGCCCAACATGTGGCTTTAACTCACAACCCCAAGATCGAGAGTCACATGCTCTACTGGCTGAGCCAGCCAGGTGCCACAGGCTCACTCTTTTTTGGGAAATTTAAAACATATGAACCAGGGCACCTGGGTGGCTCAGTCGGTTAAATGTCCGGCTTTGGTTCAGGTCACGACCTTGAGGTTCACAAGTTCAAGCCCTGTGTTGGGCTCTGTGCTGACAGCTCAGAGCCTGGAGCTGGCTTTAAATTCTGTGTCTCCCTCTCCCTCTACCCCTCCCTCGTTCATACTCTGCATCTCTCTCTCTCTCTCTCTCTCTCAAACATAAATAAAATATTTTTAAAATTAAAAAAACACACACACACATAAGAGCAGGAGGGGTTTCTGGGTGGCTCAGTCGGTTAAGTGTTAGACTCTTGATTTCAGCTCAGGTCATGATTTCTCAGTTCATGAGTTTGAGCCCTGCAGCTCTGTGCTGACAGCATGGAGCCTGCTTGAGATTCTCTCTCCCTCTCTCCTCTTTTGCTCTCTCTCCCCCTTCTCTTACTCCGTTTGCATGCTTTCTCTCTTTCAAAATAAATAAACTTGAAACAAAAAATACCTAAGAGCAGGAATTTAGCATGCGAAGAGAAAAAAACAAGTGGCCCAAATGGTTATTTACAGAAAATAAAAAAAAGATCTCTAAAACAAAGGAGACTCAGGTGGGGGGGAGGCAGCCTGGCTTTTGATCTCGTTGTGCAATTGGCAAGGTGTTTATTAGAGACAGCTGTCTTTTAAGTGGCTGCCTTTGCAATCAAAACCTAAGTCAGGCACTCACATTACAAAACAGAAAAAAAAAATTAGGGCTTCTACTACAATTATACAAATATAATTAAGCAAATAGTATGTTGCATGTAGCAAAAGCTGTGTGTATATATGTGTGTGTGCGTGTGTGTGCACACAAGCACAAGTAGGCACACGCACAAAGCACATAGGCAAACGCAGGCAGGACAAACTTCCGGGTAGCATAAACAGAGAGTCTAGGAATAAGAAGCTGGCCTAAATGTACAAATTTATTTGAGAATCCACATTCCCACATGATGATCTAGTACAATTTTCCAGTTAAAAAAATTTTTTTTAATCTTTATTTATTTTTGAGAGAGAAAGAGAGACAGGGTGTGAGCAGGGGAGAGAGAGAGAGGGAGACACAGACTCCCAAGCAGGCTCCAGACTCCGAGCTGTGAGCACAGAACCCTACCCGGGGCTCAAACTCAGGAACCGCGAGTTCATGACCTGAGCCAAAGTCAGACGCTTAACCGACTGAGCCACCCGGGCACCCCAATTTTCTAAGTTTAAAGTAATAGAAGCCAGAGGGGTTAAGAGATTTGCCCAAGGTCACGTATATGTTTGATGTGGCATTAATACTAGGGTGCTCAGAGTAACTCTCAGATGATACCATTTACTTCCATATAGGAATTTTCCAGTTAGTATGCAGCTTGAGGCTCAAGTGATCATTAGCTTTTGGTAATTTTCTCAATGCAACATCGATTACTTATTGACCTGTTTCTATTCTTCAAACAAGCATAGAGGAGAACTTGTGAGTCAGGTCACACCAAAAGGTAAGTTGTCTAAGAGTTTGGTCTGTGTATTAACTACCTGACCTTTTGGATTAAAAGACTGATATCTTGTTTCTTTTGAACTATAGTTGGTAAAGGCAAAAAAAAAAAAAAAACAAAACAAAAAAAAACCGGTGTGCAATGAGTATTTTAGAATCCAGACCATCTTATCTTTCTTTGACAACCTAGATAAATGGACTTATGACTAAGCAAAGGAATATCTTCAGTGTGCTTCATAGAACCACATAGATTCTGTGGAGAAGGGGTTGTACTTTTAGTAAAGGATTTTTTTCTTCTGGGAGAAGTACTGAACATGGAAGCATTAAAACAAATAGTGAGAAATGGAGGCCATTTATTGTACCCTTCTTCTTTGTCCTGTATTTGTAGTCACTAAGCATTTCTTGAGCAAGGGACAGAGCTGGGTATTAGGAACTAGATTCTTGCTATTCTGTTAATTCCACTTGTATCAGTTATTTGCCATATGTCATTTCTTTGCCAGAAAAAAATGAATTTTAATGCTAAATAATCCAGAGATAGAGCATGAAAAGTTATTATTAAATACGTATTTAAATATAGACATTACAAGTCTTCAGTATTAATATATGACCATTTGAAAATGGTAACAGATCTGCAACAAAGGGGCATTGGATGTGGGGGAAAGTAACAAAACATTTAAATTGGATCTGGCTTCAGCAGGGAGTTGGACTCAGTATTGACCTTACACAGTGGAGCAGTGCGATAGCTTACATGATATGCTTTGGAGGTTACAAAGGCCTATGGCAGGAATGGTTTGGGTGTTTGGTTTTCACCTCGTAAAATTCAGATACTGAAAGTGACTTAACAGCTACGTGTTGGAATCACCTGGAGTTATCTTCACTTACATGCCTGGCAATTGATGCTTGCTGTTGGCTAGGAGCACAGCTGGGGCCGGTTGACCAAAGCACATACACTTGGCCTGTCTTTGTGGCTTGGGCCTCCTCATAGCATAGAGGTTTTAGTGTAGTTGGACTTTTTACATAATGGTTCAGGGCTCCATAAGTGAGTTCCTAAAAAGAATGAGTGGGGGCTGCATGGCTTTTCCCCACTTAGTCTCAGGTCCCACAGCATTCTTTCACTGCAATCAACTGGTCACAGCATTAATAAGTTCACCAAGATTCAAGAGAAGGGTGATGACACTTCTTGATGACAAAAAGCAAAGAATTTGGATTCATGTTTTGAAACTGACATAGGCTTTGTGAATTAAAGGCCACAGAAAGCAGAATAGAGGACCACAAAAGGAAACTCTGCACTCTGCCCAGATCAAGCTGCTGTTGAAGGCATGGCTCTAATTAAGCCGTGGCTGCTGCTGGCTCTCTGCATGTCGCTTTAGAGATTTTTCTGAACTTCTCACTCTTGTTGTTTCAGGAAGCCCTCCTCACTAACATTACACTAGCAGAGACAATAAAAACCCCTCATATCGGCCACATTAAATGGTCTCTGTTACCTGCTAGAAGGGAGTAGCCAAAAGTGGAAGCTTCCCACAAGCTTACTAGCTGGTCCTCAAGCCAGCCTGCATAAAGCTGACTTGTTAGATGACTCAATGTCATTCTATGTTAGATGACTCAATTACAGATGTACGAAAAGATTTTTCACATGTCAAGTCTGTTTTTCAGTGCAATTTCACGTAATCTCCTTCTTTAACGTAGGTCTTCTCAATATAATATTGTCCTCCAGGAGTACTCCCTGTCCTTATACCTACCACAGAATCTCGGGGGTACCCTGACATAGACTGTATGTCCTCTCAGGTTCGTGAGACAAGGCATTTTTACGAAGATGCTTATCTACCATCCCAGTCAAAAACTTTCCCTCCAGGTCTTGCAAAGCCTCGCAAGTCTCGTCAAGACTCCACAGTGCTTCCCAGTATTTTTTATATCCTAGAACACAAGTAAATTTATATTTACATTAGCACACTCTTGTAAATAGAACCGGGCTATTTTGGGTAGCAGCAACTGGCTTATGGAGTCCTCCCATCCCGGGCTCCATCTGCTGTGCAAAAGGAATCGTTATTTCCTATACTTATAGCTCACTCTTGACACGCTGACTGGGAAACTCTGGGTAGAGGAAATAACTCTGCGTTATGGCTCTGGATATTTGAATTCCAATCCTGTCTTTACAACTATTAGTCCTGTGATCTTGGGCAAATCAGTTGCCCTTATTATTTTGTGCTTCCTTTGGCCTCACTTCCCTTTCTCCATTTCCACGCTTATTCTTCTGCCATTCTTTTCCCAGTGAAGTGGTTTTTCATATTTTTCATTAATAATACTGACCTTGGCGTCCTTTTTATGTCAATGAAACAGATCATCTTTAAGAGGTGGTCTCTTCGGGGGTGCTTGGGTGGCTCAGTTGTTTAAGCATTCAACTCTTGATTTTGCCTCGGGTCGTGATCTCACAGTTGTGAGATTGAGCCCCTTATTGGGCTCTCACTGGGCATGGATCCTCCCTCTGTCCCTCCCTCATATGCACTCTCTCTCTCTCAAAAAAAAAAAACAAACAAAAAAAAAACCAAAAAAAAAAACAAAAAAAAGAAAAGAAAAGAAGAGAAAAGAAACAAAAGAGCTGGTCTCTTCTTGCCTATAAGATGTCTATATATTCTAAGTGAGGACTTAGGTGATTTCTATTTTGTCTGTCTTGCAATTTATAAAAGAAAATGTTTTTTGGAGCCATTGTAGAAGGAAACATGTCAGCTATTTGGAACAGTTTCGTAGGTTGAAATCTGAACTTAAATATAAAGGTTGCAGCTACTCAACTAGGACCCCAAATCCTACAGTAAATTCACGAACACCTCTAGTGCAATGGTGCTCTGGGAAGGAAGCCTCAGAGAAACTTTCCTTTTGTGCAACATGTGTGACCCAAACATGACATGATTCCACTTTGGTTATCTCTCCCCAAGCCTCATAGTTGAATACATACTTTTTGGGGGTTGAATAGAGATAAGAAATCAAAAACCAAAGTCTGAAGATGAAGTTTTTAAAGGAATAAAAAAAAAGGTATGAGAAAGTATGATGTGGCTGAGTGTGGAGGTCAATGTGGGGGTCATGGTGAGTGTGGGGGTCATGGTCAGTGGGTGAAATGGTGGAGAAATCAGAGGAATTCTCTTAACACAGCATTCAAAGCAGAGCAAAAGCTTTCATTTCAGGAGGGAAAGACAGTGAAAAAACTTCCCTGACCAAATATACTCAATGAGACTTGCTGATATATAGAAGAAAAGACTTTCTCCTAGTTTTAGAAAAGAATGTAACAAAAAGAAATCAGGGCACAGATGAAGGCCCATTGCACCATTGCATATGTCTTGGCCAATGGCAGTGTCTCTCTGCAGGGCCTTTCATGGTCTATCCTTGAAGGATTGCCACATGCTGGGTTTCCGCTCAAGAGCTACATTGCTGGAGGCGACAGTACTGGGAAAAGAGCCAGTTGCTGGCTACTGTGGTTCGTAGCATGAGGAAGACACAGAAAGAAGAAAGAGCCACATGAAACTGTGCTGGGAAAAGGAACAAAATAGCCCTCAGGATCAGAGGTGCAAAGCCCCAGGACTAAAGAACCCATCAGTTAACTTCACTGTAACTGAGACCTCCATCATTGATCTTGTCAATGTAGAAGGAAGCATGGGAACTATGAGATGATACATGACCATAATTCACACATTTGTTTGTTTATTGCATGGACACTATTCCCTATTACCGTGTGGGAAATATTGAGCTGATCATGAAAGATCCCAAGATAACAAGACAGACTCCACTTTCAGAGAGCTCTCAGACTGGAGGGAAAAGGAAAGACTGTATTTCCAGGTATGGCCCATTTGCTACAAATAATAATGAGTTGTCTCATCATTTCAGACTCAGCCTTTTTCCCAGATTGATCTAGTTCTTTGTGTCCAAAAACCATTTTACAAGTTTTAACAACTGGTAACAGTGGAAGAAGTGAGTGTAATAGTGTGTTGGTGGGCGTGGTAGGCTGCAAATAGCTCCCCAAAGAAACCCATATCCCTGGAACCTGTGAATGTTATAATACTTGGGGGGAAAAAAGGAGTCTCTGATGACACCTTGATTTGGGCCCAGAGAAACTGATGTTGGACTTTTGGCCTCCAAAATGGCAAAAGAAACAATTTCCATATTGTAAGCCACAAAGTTTGTGATAAATTGTTACAGAAGCCACAGGAAACCAGTGTAGTGGGGAATAGCCAGTAAAGAAGTGAACATAGTCTTGCGGCTTTTCCTTTTTTTGATAACTACCATATTCTTCTCAGTTATGTTGGGACATATCTATCTATACTATATCTATTACCTAAACATTGTTTTTTTCCTCTCCTCTCCTTTTCTCCCTTCCTCACCCCTTCATTTTTCTCCCCCATCTTATTACACACATGCCCCCAACCCCACGCCACATGTGTGTGTGTGCATAAATAAAAATGAGGCAATATTGATGCAGTGAAACAAAATACCTTGGTGATTCATCTACACCAAGGCAAGCATTTATTTGTATTATAATGAGCTTCAAAATCCTGCCTTGAAGTATATGTTCATTCAAGTACTTGGGGTTGGGAACAAAAGTGTTGAAAACTACAGCAATATGGTGTCTTTGCCATGCCCTCCGCTTCTGAATTTTGGTATTAGAACTGGAGGAAAATCCTAACAAGTAACAAAGAGTGATATGTGATGCAAATAAAGGAAGGCTGATGTGTTAGAAACAGCCCTTGTGAGGAGGGTTTTTTGGACAACAGCCATTTGTAACAATTGCGTTGATAACCCTGGCTGGTCTGTTCAAATTCAATTATGTTCCCAAAAAGACATGATTTAAATTGTTATCCATGAACCCAAAGGTAAAACTTTGGAATGTATCTGTTGATTGTTGTAGCAAAACATTGGGTGGAGTTGGGTTGCACAATCACTAAGCACTTCGAGAAAAGTTCAGCAGCGATTGTATGCAGATCATCAGGACAGATGTTGGCTTCTGCATTACAAGTTAATGATGCCAACAGTTGACATCCCTTAAGATTTCTGCTTGATCACTCAAATAATCTTTTGTCAACCGCTTTGTTTAGTGCCAGAAACAATGTTAGTGACCAGTTCAATTTTGGCAGGCTACGCTGAGTGATTAATCAAGGTTAGCATACTCAGCCTGGAGGAAAAGGGAAGAAGCAAAATATCTTATTATCTGGTCACTTGGCGAACCCAAAATAGAGCAAGGATTCAGGTTATAAAGACAGTGTACTATCATTGTCACTGTGGCTCCAGAGTGAATGCTGTGGTGAAGGTTTTGGAGTTATTCAGCACCAGGGAAATGTGGGATAAAACAGAAATCACCAGAGCCAAATAACATGAGAAAAGGTATTGATTCCCTTCATGTCACCTGAATCACTAATGAACCTCTCCACAAAGTATCCTGCCATTCCTTGTCTGGGAGTATCATACTCTTACTTGTGGTTTCTCCACATAACGCCCCTATTTTTTAACATAGTCCCTTTATTAATCTGTCCTAAATTGCCCAATTCAAATGTACATCTGTTTCTATCTAGACCCTGATCAATTCATGCTTAGAATGTTCACTGGATGACATGGCCTTTTTGTTATTTTTACACACTTATGTGAGGCTTTTCTTTGGCATGTAGTTTATACTTAAATTCCAGGATGTATTGCCCTAAGACATCAAAACTCTCCTACATGGGGCTCTTGGGTGGCTCAGTCCCCTGAGCATCCGACTCTTGATTTTGGCTCAGGTCATGATCCCGGGTTTGTGGTATGGAGCCCCATATAGGGCTCCATGCTAAGTGTGGAGCCTGCTTGGGATTCTCTCTCTCCCTCTCTCTCCCTCTCTCTCTCTCTCTCTCCCCCCCAACCCCTCTCTCCCAGTCATACTCTCTCTCTAAAAAAAATAAAATTAAAATTAAAAAAACTCTCCTGCATTATCACTATACATTATAACCTTTCAAATTAGCAAATCAACAGTAATATAACCCTATCGTACAATCCATAAATCTCATTCAAATTTTACTAAACATCACATCATCTTTTTCCTTCCTGGGTCAGGATCCAATCCAGAAACACACATTGCATTTAGTGGCTAGGTGTCTTCAATCTCCTGCGGTTGTAAATAGTTGCTTACTTTTCGTGTCTCCCCTTCCCTTGACAGTGTTTTAAAGAGTACAGGTCTTTCACTATGTAGAATAGCCCTCAAGCTGAGTCTGACTGATGTTTTCTCATGAGCAAACTCTCAATCTAAGAATGTATTCCTGCATTCTTGGCAAGAATATTTAAAAGAGCAAGGGAAAAAAAGTGCTGTTCTCATTCTCCATGTACTACATCAGAGCACACACAATTTTAGCTAATTTCCACCACTGATCACCTGGTCAATTTGATGGTTGCCAAATTTTGTCAACATAAAGTCATCATTTTCCTTTGGAATTTGATTCGTATTTTGTGTCAAGTTATTCTGACACTGCCCCAACACACTGTCTTCATCAAATCTTATCAGTTTTAAGATTTATTGGTAGCATCCATCTTTATCAATTAGCACTATGAGAGTTGCCCAAAACTGATTATTCATTTGTATCATTTTTATTTATTAGAAATAAGAAAGAATGTTTTATTTGTTTAGTATAGAATAATAGGTTCCTATTTTATTTAGTAGGCTATAATTCTGTACACTCATTATGTATTTTGATGTTCAAATTATATAAATTTTGACCTGTAAGAGATCCTTCAAGCTGACTCCTTTCAGAATATTTTTATTTTATTGCATAAAAAATGTCCCAAGTTTATAATCTTTCCCTGTTTCTCCCTTGTGTCAGCCATGTCCCCAGGAAGCCCAGGTTCCTTTCAGTGGAGAATGGGAGTAAGAGAGGTGTTACTATATACTGTCATGACTATTTCTAAATCTATGTCAATATTTTGAAAACTCAGTGAGTACATACAGATACTTTCAATTCCAATTCAACCCTTCAGGATTGCTTAATAGTGTTAAAAGATAAATTTTAACAGTAAAATTAAATTTCTTATGCAGGTATAAAATGAACACTACCCAAATATTTTACTTAACTCACATTAATGAGTGAATAGCAAGATAATTGCAACTGGCTAAAAGGAGAAGTCAAAGAGCCACACATATAAAGGCAGATAAGGAATGCTTAAGCAACTTTAAAACTAGATACAAAACTGGCTTATTCCAAGGGTGGTGGTTGGAAGCGGGGTAAGGGGGAGATCCATTATGTTTCCATTTGACAACATTCATGTACATGTGTTAAATGAGAAAGATTGCATTGATATCTGATATCTACAGCTTACAGAACAGTAAAGTAGCTCAAAGACAATGAAAGGCACAGAGACCCCCTAGAAACAGATATCCCAGAAGCGTACACTTAGCACTAGTTTTCCTCCAAAGACCTTCATTGGTAGTTTTGGTCCATTTCAAAGTCTCTCACAACTTTTTTCCACAGTAGTCTTCCCCTCCTCTTTGTAAATCCTTTCTGAGTGGTGAGAAATCTGGCTCTTCATGTATGTACTTATTTATTCTACAAATTACCTTGTTTACTCAAGGACACCAACTATTTCTCCAACCACTACAGCTGCCTCCTCTACCTTTTCCCCTCATCCATGCTGCCTGCCACCACCATCCCCTGACCCTTTAGCCACTTGCCCTATGCTAATTGCTTGCTTGGGTACCTCACTTCCTTCACCATTTCACTTCTTCAGCCACTGGTAACTCGGTGTATGACCTTCTCTCCCTTTCTTCATTATACTCCAATGTCTTCAGGCTTGGATGTGGGGGGCAAGAAAGGGGAAGAGAAGGTGGAAATGAAAAGGATGACAGTAAGGGAAGATGTAGATTAGTCTTCACTCTACAAAGATTAAATTTGGTGAAGGTGGTGGGCCTGTTTGGAAACAGCTCAGACGTAATGGGCTTTCAGTGGATGTGTTCATATTCTTGATATGCGAGTTTACTTTTTCCTAATAAAAAAGTAGCAAAGGAGTTAAATATTTTCAGATGGGTATAGACTTTGAGAATCTCAGGTCAATCCCTCTTTATTTCTGAGATCTACTTTCTTCATTTACATGAAGCAAATATAATTAAAATTTAATCATGGGGGTGCGTGGGTGGCTCAGTCAGTTGAACGACCGACTTCGGCTCAGGTCATGATCTCATGGTTCGTGGGTTAGAACCCTGCTTTGGGCTCTGTGCTGACAGCTTAGAGCCTGGAGCCTGCTTCAGATTCTGCGTCTCCCTCTCTCTCTGTTCCTCCCCTGCTCTCACTCTGTCTCCCTCTCTCTCTCTCAAAAATAAAGAATAAAAAAAATTGAAATATAATCATAAAATAGTACTATTATTTTTGCCATAGCACATTAAGTGAGCACAAATGTCTAAATAATGAAACCATCTAAATAATCATCCTGCCAGCAAAGTAATTTAAAGCAAATTATAGCCAGGGAACTGTAATTGATACTTGTAGCATCTGATATAACATATGAATTCGAATGTAGAAAAAAGAGGAAAATGTTTTACTAATGCAAACTATGTGTGTGCATGTATGTGTGTGTGTGTGTTTCTGTGAAAAATGAGAATTCATATAATAAAACCAAGGCCACAAAATTCTTCCAGTATTAGAAATAACATACTTGAAATGCCTTTAGTAAACTATATCACTTTTGTGATCAAGGACTAAATTTAAGTTTTTTTATTTTAATTACAGTATAGTTAATACACAGTGTCATATTAGTTTCAGGTGTACAATACAGTGATTCAACAATTCTATAGATTACTCAGTGCTCATCGCGAGAAGTGTACTCTTAATCCCCTTCACCCATTTCATCCATTCCCTCCCTGATCTCCCTACTGGTAATCATCAGATTATTCTCTATAACTAAGAGTATGTTTCTTGGTTTCTCTCTCTCTCTTTTTCCTTTGTTCATTTGTTTCGTTTCTAATTTTTTTTTAAATTTTATTTATTTTTGACCCAGAGAGAGACAGAGCATGAGCAGGGGAGGGGCAGAGAGAGAGGGAGACACAGAATCCGAAGCAGGCTCCAGGCTCTGAGCTGTCAGCACAGAGCCCAACGCGGGGCTTGAACTCACAGAGTGCGAGATCATGACCTGAGCCGAAGTCAGATGCTCAACCAACTGAGCCACCCAGGCGCCCCTGCTTTGTTTCTAAATTCTACACATGACTGAAATAGTATGGTATTTGTCTTTCTCTGATTGGCTTATTTTGCTTAGCATTATACTCTAGGTCCATCTATGTTGTTGCAAATGGCAAGATTTCCTTCTTTTTGTAGCTGAATAATATTCCATTGTATATATAGAGATGAATGGATAAAGATATAGTATATAAATATACCATATATACTAAATATATTATATTTATATGATATAATGTAATCATATTATATTATTACATACCAATGTATTCTATAATATACTATATATAGTATACATAATATATACTAAACATATTCATATAATATAATCTATAAATGTATTGTGTATTTACATAAATATATTATATTTATATAGTATATATTTATATACTGTATCTTTATCCATTCATCTATCAATGGACGCATGGGATGCTTCCATAATTTGACTATTGTAAATAATACTTCAGTAAACATAGGGGTGCATATATCCTTTCAAATTAGTGTTTTTGTATTCTTTGGGTAAATACCCAGTAATACAATTACTGGATAGTAGGGTAGTTCTATTTTTAATTTTTTAAGGAACCTCCATACTATCTTCCACACTGGCTGCACCTGTGTGCATTCCCACAGCAGTGCACAAATATTCCTTTTTCTCCACATCCTTGCCAACACCTGTTGTTTCTTGTGTTTTTTATTTTAGTCATTCTGACAGATGTAAAGTGATATCTCATTGTAGTTTTGATTTGCATTTCCCTGATGATGAGTGATATTGAGCATCTTTTCATGTGTTTGTTGGCCATCTGTATGTCTCCTTTGGAGAAATATCTGTTCATGTCTTCTGCCCTTTTTTTGATTGGATTTTTGTTTTTATAGAGTTGCGTAAGTTTTTTATATATTTTGGATATTGGAGATGTCATTTGCAAATGTCTTCTCCCATTCAATAAGTTTTCTTTTAGTTTCGTTGAAAGAAACTGTGCAGAAACTTTTTATTTTGATGTACTCCCAATAGTTTATATTTGCTTTCATTTCCCTTGCCTCAAGAGGCATATCTAGAAAAATATGGCTACATCTGATGTCAAAGAAATTACTGCTTGTCTCTTCTAGGAATTTTTATGGTTTCATATCTCACATACGGGTCTTTAATGCATTTTGAGTTTATTATTGTGTATGATATAAAAATTGGTCCAGCTTTGTTCTTTTGCATGTAGCTGTCCAGTTTTCCTAACACCATTTATTGAAGAGACTGTATTTTTCTTGTTGTATAATCTTGTCTCTTTTGTCAAAGATTAATTGACCATAGAATCATGAGTTTGTTTTCAGGTTTTCTGTCTTGTTCCATTGATCTATATGTCTATTTTTGTGTCAGTACCATACTGCCTTGATCATCATAACTTTGTAATATTACTTGAAATCTGGAAATTGTTACTTACAGCTTTGTTTTTCTTTTTCAAGATTGCTTTGGCTATATGGAGTCTTTTGTGGTTTTATATAAACTTCAGGGTTATTTGTTTTAGTTCTTTGAAAAATGCTTTGGTATTTTGGTAAGAATTGTATTAAATCTGTATATTGCTTTGGGTGCTATGGGCATTTTAATAATATTTGTTCTTCGAATTCATGAGCATGGAATATCTTTCCATTTGTTTGTGTCATCTTCAATTTCTTTCATCAGTGTGTTACAGTCTACAGAGTAAAGGTCTTCTACCTCCTTCGTTAGGTTCATTCGTAGGTGTTTTATTATTATATGGTGCAATTGTAAATGGAATTGCTTTCTTTTTTTTGTTTGTTTTTTGTTTTTGTTTTGGTGGTTGTTGTTGTTTGTTTTTTAGAGAGAGAACGAACAGGGGGAAGGGCAGAGGGAAAGGGAAAGAAGGAATCTTAAGCAACCTCCACACCCAGCACAGAGCCTGATGCAGGGCTCGATCTCACGACTGTGAAATCACGACCTGAACCAAAATCAAGAGTCAAGTGCTTAACCGATTGAGCCACCCAGATGCCCCCAAAATTGCTTTCTTAATTACTCTTTCTGTTGCTTTATTATTAATGTATAGACATGCATTACATAAATTTTGTACACAAATTTTGTATCCTGTGACCTTACTGAATTCATTTATCAGTTCTAAAAGTTTTCTTGGTGGAGTCTTTAGGGTTTTCTATATGTAGTATCACCTGCACTAGTAAAAGTTTAATTCTTCATTACAAATTCCAATTTAGATGACTTTTATTCCTTTTTCTCTTCTGATTGCTGTGGCTAGGACTTCCAGTACTATTGATTAAAAGTGGTGATAATGGACATCCTTGTCTTTTTCCTCGTCTTAGGGGGAAGTGTTCAGTTTTCCACCATTGAGTATGATGTTAGCTGTAGGTTTTTCATATGTCTCCCTTATTATATTAAGGTATGTTACCTCTAAACCTACTTTGTTGAGGGTTTTTACTGTGAATGGATTTTGTATTTTGTCAAATGCTTTTTCCTGATCCACTGAAATATCATACGGTTTTGTCCTGTTATTGATGTGTCATATCACATTGACTGAGTTGCAGATATTGAACCACTTTTGCATCCTGTAAAAAATCCCACTTGATCATGATGAATGTTTTTTTTTAATGTATTGTTGGATTTTGTTAGCTAATATTTTATTAAGGATTTTGCATCTGTGTTCATCAGAGATATTGGCCTGTAGCTCTCTTTTTTTGGTAGTGTCTTTATCTGGTTTTGGTATCAAGGAAATGCAGGCCTCATAGAAGGAATTTGGAAGTTTTCCTTCTTCTGTTTTTTGGAACAGTTTGAGAAGAGTAAGTATTAACAAGTCTTTAAATGTTTGTAGAATTCACCTGTGAAGCAATCTGGTCCTGGACTTTTGTTTCTTGGGATCTTTTTTTTTTTATTATTATTGATTCAACTTCATTGCTGATAATCAATCTGTGCAAATTTTCTATTCTTCCTGATTAAATTTTGGGAACCTTTATGTTTCTAGGAATTTATCTATTTTTTTTTCTAGGTTGTCCAGTTTGTTGGCATATAATTTTTAATAATATTCTCATATAATCCTTTGTATTTCTGTGGTGTCAGTTGTTATTTCTTCTCTTTCATTTCTGATTTTGTTTATTTGAGTCCTCTTGCCTCCCCCCCCCCTTTTTTTTAGTCTGGCTAAAGGTTTATCAATTTTGTTGATCTTTTCAAAGAAACAGCTCCTGGTTTCACTGATGTGTTCTATTGTTTTTTTACTTCCTATTTTGTTTATTTGGGCTCCAATATTTATTATTTCCTTCCTGCTACTGACTTTGCCATTTTTTTTCTTTTTCTGGCTCATTTAGGTGTAATATTAGGTTGTTTATTTGAAAATTTTCTTCCTTCTTGAGGTAGACTTGTATTACTATAAACTTCCCTCTCAGAACCATTTTTGCTGTATCCCAAAGATTTTGCATCATTGTATTTTCATTTTCATTTGTCTCCATGTATTTTTGAACTCTGCTTTCTTGGTTGACCCATTCATTCTTTAGTAGCATATTATTTAACCTTCATGTACTTGTGCTCTTTCCAGATTTTTTTCTTGTGGTTAATTTCTAATTTTGGAGCATTGTGGTCAGAAAAGATGCATGGAATGACTTTGATCTTTTTGAATTTGTTACACTTGTTTTGTGGCCTAATATGTACTTTATTCTGGAGAATGTTCCATATGCACTTGAAAAGAATGTGTATTCTTCTGTTTTAAGATAGACTGTTCTGAATATGTCTTTTAAATCCATCTGGTCCAATGTGTCATTCAAAGCTACTGTTTCTTTGTTGATTTTTTATTTGGAAGATCTGTCCGTTGATGTATGTGGGGTGTTAAAGTCCCCTACTATTATATTACTATCATATATTTCTTTTATGTTTGTTAACTGCTTTAAGCATTTGTGTGCTTTCATGTTTGGTGCATTTACAGTTGTTATATCTTCTGGATTGTCCCCTGGATGATTATATAGTCCTTCTCTGTCTCTTGTTACAGTCTTTGTTTTACATTCATTTGCATGATAAATGCATGATAAATGAATTCAACAAATTCAACCAATTTGTCTTTAGGTCTGAAATGTGTCTCTTGTAGGCAATATATAGATGGATTTTGTCTTTTAATCCATACTGTCACCCTATGCCTTTTGATTGGAGTGTTTAGTCCATTTACATCAATGTAATTACGATAGCTTTATTACCATTTTGTTACTTGTTTTGTGGTTGTTTTGTAGTACTTTTCTATTCCTTTCCTTGCTCTCTTCTCTCATAATAAGTTGACTTTCTTTAGTAATATACTCGAATTCCTTTCTCTCTTTTTTTCCTTTGTGTATTTATTACTTCTTTTTTGTGGCTACCCTTCAGTGTGTATACAACATCTTCTGTATATAGCAGTCTATATTAAGTTGATGGTCACTTAAGTTTGAACCCATTCTTTACTTTTTGCCTCCCCATATTTAGGTATATGGTGTCATACTTTATATCCTTTTATTTTCTGAGTCCCTTGACTGATTTTTATAGGCATAATTTTTTTTTTCCTGCCTTTCTCCTTCCTACTTTCTTTACTCTTGCTTATGGTCTGGTCTTTCATTTCTACTCAAAGAGTCTCCTTTAACAATTCTTGTAGGGCTGGTTTAGTGGTCATGAATTTCTTTAACTTTTGTTGGGAAAAATCCTGCTATACTAAGCTTCTGGTACCTTTTAAGAGTGTTTCATGTTTCCTGCATGTTATGCAGTAGGAAACAAAAGTTTATGAACCACTGTTTTCAACAAACCTTCATCTGTGAAAGTCTAGATTTAGAATGTGGACAAATTGAAGGTAATAGCTTTGTTAGGATATTCCAAACACTTGTGGTGTTCTCTTCAGTCTTCAACGGCCATATGGACCCACAAAACTCTCAAATCTCTCTGTTGAGCCAGAAGTTTGCTCCTGAGCACATCTCTAGACATCATCATCAAATTCAACATGCCTCAAACTGAACTCATCAGCTTTCTGTCCTTTTCGGTATTCCCAGATACAGGGTTTGGCACTGCTGTTTACCCAGTCTCCCATCTGGAAAGCTGAGAGTCATTTTTTACATTTATTCCTCTCCCCATCCTGTCAGATACCAAGTCTTGCAAATTTCTAAAGGTGTTTCCTACTCACCGTTCATTTCTTCCCCTACCAATTCTGCCCTGTATTAGATCCTCATCACTCTTCCCCTGGACAGTACCACGGGTCCTCTAAGACCCCTGCCTTCAGTCTCACACTCTCTAACCTACCTCACGATGCAACCACAGGACACAAATCTCTCCCTCAACATGAAATCCATGCTTCCTAGGAAGGCATACAAGGCCACTAGTTTCCTTTCTAGCCTCAATTTTCATCAGTTCTCCCATCATTTTTCATTTCCTAAGTGGTAACAATACTGGAAAAGTTGCCCTTCACTAAGTGCACTGAGCTGGCCCTGAGCTCCTTGTCTTTATATTTGTTTGTTTGTTTGGTTGGTTGGTTTCACCTGCATAGGGAATTGGTTCACAGTATAGCTTCAGATATGCCTTTATCTGTGAACCCTTCCCTGGCTCTTTCACAGACTGAGGATCTCTCGTTTGCCCCATGTACAATTCCATTGTATAGTCATTGTACTGTATTTTATTGTTCCAAGGTTCCTGAGAGTACGAATTGTGTCTGTTCTTTGTTCAGTCTCTAGTACATTGCACAATGCCTGGTACATAATAATGCTCATTATATATCTGGCTAATGAATGAGTGAATTGCCTTAATTAAACTTCTTGACAAAGGCAATTAAAATATAATTTACCATATAATAAAATTTGACTTACAAACTTTGAAGTTTCAAAAAATTGAATCTCCTACTGGCTTCATTCACAATCAATCAGTATATTTTAAGATTGTAACTATCTGATTTGAATATGTTGACCTTTTGGGAAAAATATAGTTAAAAACTGTAGTAGATTATCACATAGGTGCAGTAAATTATAGACATCAATGCATTTATTGTCTCTACTGTCTACTTTGTGTCTTCTTCACCTTACAATCGGTAAAATGTCTTCTTTATCATATTTGTCCTCTTTTGCAAGACACTGTGTGTGGGTGCTCTGATGTGTAATTTGCCCATGCAAAAAGATAAATCAATGCTGCAGAAAAATATAGGCCATGTCTGTTCTTACCTTTGGGGAAAAATTTTGTTACATAACTGATTCCAAACTTTGAAGAACTTTTCTATGTTAAGACATTTTTCCTCCATGTTATTGTGACTGATGTTGGTATAAGACTTCTGGCATCTTATTAATTAATTAATTAATTAATTTAATTAATGTTCATTGAACATCTAGTACTGACCAGATGTTGTTCAAGATGATAAGGTTACAAAAATGATTAAGACAGAATTCCTATCCTTATGGGGATTATAGTCTAGTAAGAAGCACAGGCCACTAAAGACACAATTACAACAAAGGTAAATATCATAGTAAATAATCTGAATAAAGCTGAACTTCCTAATGGCCCATTTCTTTTTCTTTTTAAGTTTATTTATTTATTTTGGCTGGGGAGCACGAACAGGGGGGCAGAGAGTGAGGAAGAGAAAGAGAATCCCAAGCAGGCTCCACACCATCAGCATGGAGCCCAATGTAGGGCTTAAACTCACAAACTGTGAGATCATGACCTGAGCTAAAATCAAGAATCAGACACTTAACCAAATGAGCTACCCAGATGCCCCCCACATGGCCCATTTCAACAGAATAATGTCCCACAGGGGATGGCATGCATGAAGAACTCAGTCTAGAAATTGAAAACCAATTTAAATTTTTTTTTATGTATTCTTGAAAAATGCCAAGAGTGATTGATTACACATGAACCACTGCAAAATATCTGAAAAATCTGCTACACCCAAATATCTCCCAAGTCATCACAGTAAGGTTTTTGCCCTCAACCTTCACTTCACTTCACACCCAGTTCTTGGTTTATTTGCTTCTCCCTCAACTTTCTCATTTCTTTCTTTCTTTCTTTCTTTCTTTCTTTCTTTCTTTCTTTCTTTCTCTTTCTGTCTTTCTGTCTTTCATGTTTATTTATTTATTTTGAGAGACAGAGTGAGAGAACATGAGCAGGAGAGAGAACAGGGGGGTGGGGGAAAGAGAGAATCCCAAGCAGGCTCCGTGCCATCAGCCCAGAGCCCAACGCGGAGCTCATTCCCACAAGCCGTCAAATCATGATCTGAGCTGAAACCAAGACTCAGAGGCTTAACCAACCATGCCACCCATATGCCCTTCGACATTCTTCTTTCATTGTCTTTCTCTCCCTCCAAAAATTGTCTCTGAAACTCAAACCACTCTTGGTCTTCTCTATTTCTTTCTCTGTTTTCCTCCTTCTTTTCCAAATTCATTATTTTCTCCTAGAATGGATTTTAGCTGTCATAATGTAAGTAATCTATTTTTTTGTTTTTGTTTTTTACTGTGTCACTTAATACCTAACTCTAATCCTGACTGACATAAAGACCAATATAATGAAGAACTCAGACACTAAGCAAGGGTAGGGGAGTGAAGGAGGCTGTGACCATTCATGCATTAACATTTCCCCCCATCACAAGAAGAAATTATGACAGCCCATTATACCTTCCTTATAGAGGTGGGATTCTAGAAGTAAATTAACACTTTCCAGTTACACAAAATAAAATGGAATAGTGATTAATAAACTCCCTATGCCTAGACACTTAAAATTATGCAACACATTTTGCTACTAAAATGGAATGGATATTAAAAAACAAAAGTAGAGAACTTTAAATAACTTTTTAGAATAATTTATCTTGGGAAATTCTGAAATGAGAGCTTTGTCCTGGACTGAAAAATGGCTGTCAGGTTTGGAAATATCCTAAATGGGGTCGATCTGAACAGCAAAAGAATCATGTATACACTATGCAAAGCTGAACAGCAAAAGAATCATGTATACACTATACAAATATACTATTTCTCTTTTACATTTATACTGATAAATCATTCAAATGCATGAATGAGCCAAAGCAATGTTCAATACAGCCACTGTGAGCAGAGATTAACTAATAGTGATGGGGAAATTATTATTTTACCAGGAGACATATTCTTCACCTCTATTTGTCTTTGGAGATATAGCACAGGAAATTTGCCTGAGGAGAAATTTGAGAAACAAAAGATTCATATAAATTTTAAGGAGGATAGTGGAGTGCTAGGGGGAAAAACACTCACAGAAATGATAATAAAAAAATGTGTTTAATCTGTGAATGGTTATTTAAATGGACATCTTCATTTACTTTGAAGCTTAACTATTAGTAAGTATTTAAAAATCTGTCTTGATTATTCATAATGATAGGCTGTGTATCTTTAATTTCTCCCACCAGATTTTGTTGGCTCAATCTCTCCCACATCCTTAACAATATTATTTCTTGATTCAATTCTCCCCTCCCCTTCCAAACAGGGACCTTTGCAGTGCCACACATGTATAAACTATTCACTAAATATGTGCTATAGAATTAAAGTCTGACTTAGCTTTATTTTCCTGACAATAACTGTATGTTCCGTGAAAGGGATGGCGGGAGAAAAAGCAATGAAATTCGCAGATAATAAATAGCCTTCAAATTAAGCACTGAATAATTGAGAAATGTTTATAATTAAATAGAATTGCTTCTAAATATCTAGCTAATTAGTTAACATATTTTTATAACATCCAGAATTGTTAAACACAAACTAACACAAGTTCTCTGTTATCACCGTTTCATTTTTAAGAAGCTCGATGTGTGTGTGTGTGTGTGTGTGTGTGTGTGTGTTTTGTCTCTCCTGTCTCTCTCTATCTTTAGCATAATACTGGCTTCACGGAAGATGAGGGTAATAAAGAATCTACTTTTTGGTGTTGTTGAGAAGATTAAATGAGATAAACTACATAAGGGGCTTAGCATGCTGCCAGATATGACAGTCAGTTTATTTTATGATGGGTTGTTTGTTTCTGTGAGCACTTATTTTCGCCAGAGGCTGGCCTAAGGGGTCTAACAAGAATTGTCTCTTTTTATCTTTTCATTCTCATTTTGAAGGTGGGGCCCATGGTCACAGAGCTAGTAAATGGTAATGACAGTATGTGACCTTTGGTAGTCTTGTTCTAGTTTCCCAATTCTTAGCCATAATATTTCTTAGTTTGGGCATAATTCTTCTCAGTGACTTGCTCTTCTTTCCTTCTATGGGTAGCAAACACATTTCCGCCATGTTTTTCAACAGAATTTCCAGATATAGCCAAAGCCTTCTTATTTAACGGTATAGAAATCAATTACTCTTTTTTTCTTCATGGTTGCAATAAAAAATCTTGATCTGATGGAAAATTTCACAAAATCATGAATGTTTTGAATGGAAGAACCAGAATCCCTTTGATTTTGTTAATATAAAATATTGATTTTATTGCTATAATATACAGATCTCAAAATTTAGTTCTTATTCCCAGTGCTAGAGAAAAAAAGCACCATAAAAGAACTACAATTAAAATTTCACTAAAGCTCTTAGTAGATAATTAAAAATAAAATATTATGCTGATAATAAATTAAGGGACAATATTAGATTTGTATATTTTTCCCTTTAAAGTTTAAAGATTTATGTTTAATTCTTTTGACATCTCTAGCAATATTGTTTGTTGTTAGAAGTAATTGGTGTTCACAATTATTAACGCTACATTCCCAATATTTACTGTTTTCGAGTGTGTATTAAAGTCAGTAACTGGGGGCGCCTGGGTGGCTCAGTCGGTTAAGCGGCCGACTTCGGCTCAGGTCATGATCTCACGGTCCGTGAGTTCCAGCCCCGCGTCGGGCTCTGTGCTGACAGCTCAGAGCCTGGAGCCTGTTTCAGATTCTGTGTCTCCCTCTCTCTGACCCTCCCCCGTTCATGCTCTGTCTCTCCCTGTCTCAAAAATAAATAAAATGTTAAAAAAAAATTAAAAAAATAAAGTCAGTAACTGTAAAGTACTCATAGTAAATAGGAGAAGCATGAAGTCCCTTACATTTTAAGCAGTATATCTATGTCCAAGTGAGGCCTGTGGCTTAAGAGACAGTTGCCTCAGTCAAAGGATTTCCCTAACTTAGAGAGAACATGTGATTCTATTGAAACACATGTGGATTACGTACACCCAGCATCCTGCACAGAGCACTGGACTTGAGCAGTGCTAGTACACTTGAGTGTCTAGTACATAAGGGGATCTTCATATTTATTAGATGGGTAAGCTCTGACTGATTAATGGAAATATTATAAATGTGATTTTGCCTGGGGTGGTGGTAGTGTCAGGTTTGAATGGGAGAGACTAATACAAGTATGCATTATCAAGTGGAAAAAATTTGTGAAACAAAGGGTTAAATGACAAAGGCCTAGAAGTAAAAGGTTATTAGAAAGTCAGAACCCAGATGTGGGTGTGAATGGTAAATATGGACATTTAAGTTCTTACAGTGTAACTATCTCTTTTTTTTTAACGTTTATTTTTATTTTTGAGACAGAGAGAGACAGAGCATGAACGGGGGAGGGTCAGAGAGAGGGAGACACAGAATCTGAAACAGGCTCCAGGCTCTGAGCTGTCAGCACAGAACCCGACGCGGGGCTCGAACCCACGGACCGCGAGATCATGACCTGAGCCGAAGTTGGCCGCTTAACCCACTGAGCCACCCAGGTGCCCCAGTGTAACTATCTTTTAATGCTTTCTTTTTGGATAATTTATTTTGTAGACATCTACTGGTACCACGAGATATGCCTTGGATAAATATGATGTAACGGAAAAGAAAAAGGAAACAAATAATATAGTACACAATGCTCAGTTACATTTTCCAGACAGGTTAGAATGAGAAAATATGTTCTATGAGTTCAGATGTTCTCCCTTAAGACTTCACGTATCTAGCAATGTTGCTGTGCCTTGCTGTAGCAAGATGTGTAGGAAACATCATCTTGCGTGAGGACAGAAGGCATTTTAAACTATGTAGACAATTCCGTGTAGTTATAAATAGGTTGTGTTCTAGAAGTTCATTTGAAAGTTAATTTTTTGGAAGTTATAACCTATTTCTTCTGGAAGCAATGTGAGAAATAGGACTTAGATTCCCAAAGTGCTAGAAAGTGTCATGGCTTGTCCAATAAATTTAATGTAAAAGAAAGTGCTCTGAGATAAGATAGAGCTTGATGCAGATTTCAGTTCTTTAGGTATTAGTTTCCTCTTCTAATGGTGCTAACTACAGGAATCACTTCATTGAGTCTGTGTGGATTAAATGAGGTCACAGATTATTAAGTACAGTGCATGCTTCTAAGCAAATGTTCCTCAACAAAAAAGAAGACATTGTTATCTACCATTGTTATAAGGCCTAGTAAAATACATGTTCTCGCTGTATTTGCAATGTCTTTATTGTATCCCATTCCTTTTGGTGCCCCAGACATTGTTAATATTTAAAAATTCTGGCACCTCTGTGCCCTTCCTCATACTCTTTTTAATATCCTTTTATTTTAAAGTCCCAGCTCCAATGTTACTCCCTCTGAAAATACTTTTTCTCTACTTTGGAGCCAAAATTAATAAAGAAAAACACAAATGTTGAAGAAGGAGCCAGTGGATTTGTGGGTTTGCCTGCTCTTAGGGGTGGTAGGGCAGGTGGTCTAGTATCCTGGATCAGGATAGGGCTCTTTTGTTAGAAGGTAGAATAGGTGAAAGCCCAAAGCAAGGATCTGCCAAAATAAATCATAATGGAGCGAAGTAGCACAGAAATCCAACAGGAGCTGGGCTATATACACCTGACAGTGAGCTATCTATCTATCAGCAGACACACGGTCTAGTTCATTGCTATAATCCCACCATCTAACACAGGGCTAGTGAGTCGTTCAGCAACTGAGTTGGTTGTTTGATTAGAACAGAGATAAAAGAATGAAGGGAGAGTGTGCAAAGCTAAGTAGTACGGAAGTTCAAAAGTCTATGTTAAACTATAGACTGAAATAAATACGTCATTAAATATGTAGCTGTATATAAAGTAAAACAGCCTGTTTTTATATTTTAATTAAATTAAAAAATTTTTGCTCTCATTTACAATTCTGCATTTAAGAAATAATTCCAGGTATCATTTCAAACCATCATTACAAATATCTGTGTATCTTATTTGGTGATTTAGGATACAGCAGGGTGGTGGGGATGAAACCAAGCCTTCACTGGCTATTAAAACCCATAATGCTTTGGGACGCCTGGGTGGCTCAGTCAGTTAAGCATCCAACTCTTGATGTCGGCTCAGGTCATGATCCCACGGTTCCTGAAATCGAGACCTGCCTCAGTCTCTGTGCTGATGGCACAGACCCTACTTGAGATTCTCTCTCCCTCTCTCACTGCCCCTACCCCTCTAGTGCTCGCTGTCTCTCTGTATCTCAAAATAAATAAATAAACTTAAAAAAAAAACCATAATGCTTCAATCATGGGACTTTGAAATTTGCACATCCTCAGTAAACACGTTACCCTTATAATTTTGTAGTTCAAGTGTACGTAGTTCTAGAATAAGAAGACTCCTTTGGGAGGATGAGGATCAGACACACATCAGGAGCCTGACAACTTGTATTATCTTATTTTCTGTTTTTCTAGTCCACCAAATTATATTGACAATTCTGACTTTTCTAAGGAAAGAATTTTACATTTTTGGTAAATGTCAGGTTTGTTTTGTTTTGTTTTGTTTTGTTTTCTTAAAGGGCAACAGTTACGAAAGGCTATGATGTACTGGAACCACTCTACTCAGAAGACAGTGTCTGGCTTTATTCCAACTCTCCCATTCAGCGCATGCCTTTCCCAACGGGACTGTTCTACTTTATAATTATGCTGTTATGTGCAACTGCTTTAGCTAGGTGCAGTAGGATTTTTTTACACCTTTTATGAATGCTTAGATAGCCACACCCCGCACTCAAAGGTCGCATGTGTTTCTAGGAGTGTCAGTTTGCATGTACACCTTCAGATTTTGTCCTTGACTTTCCTGTTTTCTGTATCTATTGATGCTCTTTGGCTTATTTCCTTTCTTTCTATGGTTTCCAGTACTGTCTCTGTGTGTACCAATTACCTAATTTAAATTTCTAACCCCTGTCTCTGTCCTGAATATTCAGGCACATATATCTAAATGCCCCCTGAATATCTCAACTTCTGTATCCAACAGTTATGGTATTGGGGTTTACAAAAAGAAACATATATTTGGTCTCTGTCTCCATTCCTGGCACAGATCTCCTATATCCTTTTGGATTCCTAAGTGCTGAGAGCAATGCCTGTGTCTTTTGTTATGTGAATGAGGTGACTTTTGGAAAGCCTGCTGGCTAACCCTAGAATGGGGGCTGGTTGCCAGGGGAACCAACCTCCATCTGATTAGAGGGTTGGAACTTTCAGTCTCCACCCCACACCCCTACTTCCAGGGAGGGGAGATGGGCTGGAGATTAAGTTCAATCACCAGTGGCCAATGATTCAGTCAATCATGCCTGAGAAAGAAAGCCTCTATAAAAACCTCCAGAGTTTCCAGATTGGAGAACATGTGGAGATTTGGAGAAAATGGTACACTTCTAGAGCATGGAAGCTCCACAGGCCTTTCCCCGTACCTTGACCCATGCATCTCTTCCCTCTGGCTGTTCATCTGTACCCTTTATAATACCCTTTATTTATTTATTTTTTAATGTTTATTTACTTTTGAGAGAGAGAGAGAGAGAGAGAGCAAGTGGGGAAGGAGCAGAGACAGAGGAAGACACAGAATCTGAAACAGGCTCCAGGCTCTGAGCTGTCAGCACAGAGCCTGAAGCGGGCTCCAACTCAGAAACAGCAAGATCATGACCTGAGCTGATGTTGGACGCTTAACGGACTGAGCCACCCAGGCGCTCCTGTAATACCCTTTATAATAAACTGGTGGCCTAGTAAGTAAATGTTTCTCTTAAGTTCTGTGAGTTGCTCTAGCAAATTAATCAAGCCCCAGGAGTGAGTCGTTGTGTTAGTATAGGTAGTTAGGTTGTAAAACAGGAGGCCTAGAGGCCAACAAAGAGGAAGTCATGGCCAACACTGGGGGAGTCAGGGGCCTGTCCTGGCAGCACTCCAAGACAAAACCACGAGGAACCAGAACCTGATCAAACCAGACAAGCCCAAGATGGCTGACAAAGTAGGCCAAAGTTCACAATATTCCTTTATTAGACTATATTGCCATACTAAAATGTCCTCCCAAAGGGTGTCATAACAGGAAACCCGTGACCAAATAAGGAAAAACAAAGTATGTAACCCCCATTCCTAAAGAGACCACCTGCTTCCAAGAAATCCTTTCCTCAAGTAATGAATATTCCACCCACTTGTTAACAACTGTCAATAAAAGATGGAAACCCAGACCCCAGGGAGTGTAGTCCTCCCTGGAGCACATCTGCTCTCACATGTCAGGAGTGTACTTTCCCTTTAATAAGCTTTTTTGCTTGCACTGTTCATCTGCTGTATTGTGTCTATCCTTGAATTCTTTCTTGTGACAAGACCAGGAGCCTCCAGTGACATCTTTTGGGTGGGCTGGATTGAGGCCTTAGGGCCCGAGGTCTCTCCAGTCTACTTGGCAACAGTTGGAACCTCCAATCTATAGCTTGTTGGTCAGAAAGCCAGTTGACAATCTGAACTTGGGAATTGGTGTCTGAAATGGGCAAGGGAGGGCAGTCTTGTGGGTCTGAATCCTTAACCTGTATGATTTGATGGCTAACTCCAGATACATAGTATCAGAATGGAGTTAAATTTGTGGGAGGCACTGTCAGTGTCCATGGATAATTGAATTCATTACTTGGTGGTGTGGAAAAAACACATATATTGGACAGTGCAAACACAATATATTAGAATGTTAATACATGATATCTTCCCTCTTTCTATGTTTTACTATATCCTTATTTCAATGCATGTTATTTTTATTTATGTAGCTACCTAAGACTGTACGCTAAGTCAAAACTCCAACATCTTCTTCATATCTTACAATTAATTCATCCTCTTTAACATCTTTGGGATCAGTCCTCTGTCTTTCCCTTTAACACTGCCTTGCTTCAGGGCCTCATAATATTTTGCTTACTTTATGGAATAGCCTCCAAAATATGCAGCCTACATCCAGTCCAGCTCTTTTACAATCCATTTGTAAACTTTTCCTATCCACAGTAATCTTTCCAAAATATGAACTTTGGATTTTAAATTTGTCTAGCATTCTTTTGGTCTAGTAAGTTCCATGAGTTTCCCATGTCTGATTGAACTTTGCATCTCTAATGTCTAGGTTAAAGCTGAATACAGGATAGATTTACCAATTCACTCTTTTATTCATTCATTCATTTTATGTTAGCACCTTCAGTGACCCAGGGACTGTTACATGTTCTGGGTATACATATGTAAACAAGGCAGACAAATCTTCTGTCCTGTGGGGGGGAAATGTGCATTATGATGGAAAGTAAACAAAAGTGGCTATTTTACAGTTATCAGAGAAGGCCTCTCTATGGATATGATATTGGGGGTGGAATCTTAAGGTAAAAAGGATTTGGCCTTGAGAAACAAAAAGGTACAGTATATCTGGAGCAGGGTAAGCTAAAGGAAATTGCAATGAGGTGATTGTCCACTGAGAAAAACCTAGAAGATGGAAGTGGTCCCTATACTTTCCTTACCCGCCTGAGTGAGTACAAAGAAGTAGGTGGGGGGCTTCTCTATGCTTTGGCCAGGTAACAGACACAAAAATTGCTGCTTCCTGATCTTTTCAAGCTACGTCTTTAAATTTCCATTGGGTACTGAAATCTACAATCTGTTTAAAATTGTTATGGGGGTAATATTAGTGAACTCCATTGGCCTTTAGACTATTGACTGGGAACCTGTGAGTACCAATGGTGAATAAGCTGGAAAGTCCTGTGATATTTAAAATGGATCCATATAATATTTTCTCAGTCTTTTTAAAAGCCTTAAGCTGTGAGACTCAGAAGCATAGTTTCAGAGCAACTTAGCTTCAAGAAAAAGAGGAAATTATTTCTTTGTTGTGATTCATGCTAAAGGGCCCAATTTCACACTACAGCAAAAAGCCCCCTGTTTTTTGCTTTTTAAAAAGCAGTGTCAAATTTAAATATGCTCTTTATTGCCTGCCTACATTTTCAAAGGCATCCTAAATTCAAATATTACAGCTTATTAACTGCATCTACAATTCCTTCTTTTATGCAGAAGTGAGACGGTTTCCATTTAGACCAAGAAGAGTCACTATAATGAAAATGGAGATAGAATTGCAAATTGTGATTTCTCAGACAAGAACATCATAATAATGTAAGTAACAACTACCATGATGTGTCGCATACTTAACTGAATTTGGTTAGGTTATTATGGCACTGGAAGGAGTTTGGAGGTAGGTGGTAATGGGGTTCTGTTTGGTGTAGTAAAATATTAGGGGCTTTGGAGCCAAACACATCTCTCATTCTTGCCTCTAATCTTTAGGAAGAACACTTCCTCTGAGCTTTTGACGTGGGCTCCAATTTCCTTTAAGATAGTATTTGCCAAACTTGCCTGGTGGTAAAAATTATCTTGGGTAATCTTTCAATTTGACATTTCGTAGTTGCTGTTGAGACTGCCTACTCTCTAGGGGAGAAACTCAATTTTATGACGTAGTCAACCATGTCAGTGGGTTTGTTGTTACTTTACCACTTCCTAACTTTTCTTTATTCAATATCTTAATTGCTCATTCTAAAGGCATCTGAGTTGTCCGGAAGGACACAAAATTCACATTTTGGAATTCCCAACCTAAGCTGATTATTAGGGTATAGAGGTCTAGCTCATATGTGTTATCACATGAATTCAATAAAACTATTTCAATAACTGATTTTACTTTCTGTATTCTTCTTTGAGGGTAAGAGGCAAATCATCTGAAAATGAGTGTATGTAGAGAATGTAGTGCATGTAGTAAACTAATTTCTGGAAGGCATCTTCGGAGCACCTGGGTGGCTCAATTGGTTAAGAGGCCAACTCTTGAATTTGGCTCGGGTTATGACCTCACAGTTAGTGAGTTTGAGCCCCACATCGGGCTCTGTGCTCACTGCAAAAAACCTGCTTCAGATCCTCTTTCTCTCTCTTTCTGGCCCTCTCCAGCTCATGCACTCTATCTCTCTCTCTCTCAAATAAGTAAACATTAAAAAAATAAAATAAAAGCTCAAAATCCCTTAATCTATACCCAAAAGGAAGAATGATTATTCATATTCCAAATGCACATTGCTAGACTGTGAATCCTAACCATCAAAGCAAGCCTAACCATATAGAATTTAGCTGATTACTCCCATCCCAGATATTGCTAAGAGATTTTCAAGTTTCCTTGCAGTCCTTAATATATATATATATATACATATACATATACGTATATATATATACGTATAATATATATATGTATATATATTCATGTGGTTTAAATCTATCTAGATATTTAATTTTCTCTCCTACTTTGCTTTCTGTCACCCTCACCCCCTCCTCCACCCCAACACTCACAGTAAACTTTTTCCATTGGAGCACATCAGTGTTTTTCTGATCAAGTATGTATATATTTCTGGGACTGCATTTGACTTCAGAAATTCTAGAATTTGGAGGATAATTGAAACTTTGATTAGAAGATGAGACTTCAGGCCATTATTGAAAATTAAATTATATAGTAGTTAGTAGTTTCTCCAAACATGGTTATGATAAATCATAACCATGCTTTCAGCTGTTATCTAGGGTATCAACAGATGAATTGTCTGAGGCCACGTAGTATGTATTTTACAGTACACTTCTTATCTTAGGTCTATTACTTTAAATAAATCAAACAAATATATACATAAATAACTATAAACTCTAGGTCCTTGAACAAGAATGAGATATATATTTTCTCCTCATGTCAATCTCTACCATAGAAGTAGGCCAAGATGTGCCACATTCAGTTCATTGGAGATTTGCTTTATTTTGAAAGTGCTACTCTAGTTTTGTTATATCAAATCATTTAATTTGTCTAGTACTTTGGAACAGGCCATGAACTGTGTAAACTATTTGGAAAATTTACTCTATTATTTGTTATCCCAGAAAATCTTTATATCCTGTTAAGAACTAATATATGGAAGGGGTGCCTGGGTGGCTCTGTTGGTTAAGCA
The DNA here is from genome assembly GCF_022079265.1 of Lynx rufus. Lineage (NCBI taxonomy): Eukaryota > Metazoa > Chordata > Mammalia > Carnivora > Felidae > Lynx > Lynx rufus. The sequence goes on along the minus strand of NW_025814823.1, from coordinate 203,501,469 downwards.
TCTGACTTTGGCTCAGGTCATGATCTCACAGTTTGTGGGATCGAGCCCCTGTTGGGCTCCGTGCTGACAGCATGGATCCTGCTTTGGATTCTGTGTCTCCCCCTCTCTCTCTGCCCCTCCCACATTTATGCTCTGTCTCTCTCTGCCTCAAAAATAAATAAACATTAAAAAAAACCATTTTTTTTAAAGAACTAATATATGGTTTTTCGGTCCTTTTATTACTGTTGTTGTTTTTTAAATTGTAAGTTATGATCATGAATATTTGGAAATGGCTAAAGTAGATTGAAAATGCAGGCAATATACTGTATTATTTCTCACAGGATCAAATTAAGAGCTCATATTATTTTGGGTGAAAACTAAACATGGAAGAAAACTCTAAGCCATATTTTGAAGGGTAGTTTCTGAAACAGTGATTATTAAGGGAATAATAAATTTTAAAAATAAAAGTGATAATTAGGTTATGATCATTTACATACAAGTAAAATTTAGAAAATTTAGCTGACTTACAGTTTTATAAATAGCTTGTTCCCTGTGTAAATTCATTAAACACATAAATCATTTGTTTAGTTTTTGCATAGCTAAAGCTGCTATATTCCCAAGTAGCCAAGTAATGGCTTTTTTCATGGGACGTTTCTTTGTTTTTGCCTGGTAGTTTGGCAACTTAAAACAAGAATAATGATTTCAAAGTACACTTTTCATGCTACCCTATCAGCACTCTACAGTTGGATTTAAATAAAAAGTTACATGACTTCCAAGTTTTATCTTTTTTTAAAAGGTTAGCTTTAGATTATGTACAATAATGATGAAGAGTGCAAAATCAAAGGTAATTTAAAATAAATGAACATTTGGTTTTTGAATTTGTTTCCTCCTTTTTGAGGTTATTTCCCAGATCAGCAAATGCCATTATCATAAAATAATAAAGTTATACTGGGAGAGCGGACTGAAAAGAAAGGAAAAGAGCTGTATAGTTTCTCATTTTTTAAACATATTTTACTATTGTATCACAGAAAAATTGGAATACACAAAAAGGAGAAATATGAGAAAAAAAACACTCTAAATTTTACCAAAGGCAATGTCTTCGTTTTTTATTTTTTATTAAAACATTTTTTAAAAAAATATTTATTTTTAGTAGGGTTCAAGCAGGGGAGGGGCAGAGAGAGAGAGAGAGGGACAAAAGATCCAAAGTAGACTGTGCATTGACAGGCTGGCAGCAGCTAGCCAGATAGGACCCTCAAACTCACTAGCTGCTACATCATGACCTGACCTGAAGTCAAACGCTCAACCGACTGAGCCACCCAGGTGCCCCAAAGGCAATGTCTTTTAACTTTCAATATATTTCCTTCTGGTGTCTTATTTTTATGCCTACCTTAGAAATTTTCGTAATTGTGTATAAGAGTATCAAACTTTGGTTTTGTTTTGTTTTGTTGCCAGTACACATCACATTTGTCCCTACTGTTACAAATTTCTCACAGATATAGTTTTAAATATCTATAAAATATATCATTGGGTTGATGTCCCATAATTCACTCCATCACTCCTCTATGGTTGGGCAGTTAAACAACACCTAATCTTTCATTATTTTTTGTACAGCTCTCCTATTTCTGACACTGACGTGTTGCATTTTCCTGTGACTCTATATGTTGAACTCCCGAGACAGTTAAAATCTTTAGGAAAATAGACCCTATTAATAAATTTGAGAAGAAATTTTGTCTCAAATGAAGCCAGGTGGAGTTACCTAGATATGGTAATGGAAATTGATGATAGTCTTATTAGAGAGTGTAGTACTATATGATTTAGAAAAATAATATTAGATATAATTGATTTGGTACTTTAAAATAGATATTTATCAATGACCAATTTCACAATTATTATCTGAAAAGTTTTATATAAAGCAATATAACCTTGACTCAATAGTAAATTTTATATGAAAATAGTTTTCCTAAAATGAATTATATTTTTGCTAAATGCCTGAGGTTATTTTCATGTGAGGTAGAAAGTAAATTCCAGAAAAAAATAGTGGGAACCAATTCTGTCCCTCACCTACTCTGCAATCTGTCCACAAAAAGACCAGTCTGGGACACAATGTCAATGAAAAGTAGACTGATGAATTGCATTTTCTCTTGTGTCTGGGGCACTGAATCCAAGCAAGGTTACAGTGTTATTTGTTGAACGAATAGCTGAAAACAGAGAAAGTGCTATTGATCTTTTCGTCAATAAATCACAAGTAAACAATGCAAGCTCCTTGAACTGCTAGGGAAAAATTATGGTATCTCATTTCCTGTTTGCCTCCTCAACTAGGGCAGTATCATTCACTAAACATGCAAACCGGAAGTTTCAATTCAGAGTTGACTTCTAACCATCTTTTTCAGAGAAAATTCTGTAAGTTCACCTCTAATGACAAATAGCCTTTAATATAACTTTCTTTTAATTTTTCCTTCTTCAATTCCATCTCTTTCTCTTCTATCCTTCCTCTTCCTCCTCTTTCTTCTTTATTGAGCACAACTTTCTTTGGGAGAATAGGAGAGGATCCTAAAAATAAACACCTGTTCATAAAAGACCAACAAAGCAAAAAACAAAACAAAACAAGACATCCTCGTGTCCTGTTCCTCTGCCAAGCAGCTTGAATAGACGTCTGTCAGTACTGGTTTTCAGGTGGTATTGCGGGTTGTGAGGCCTGGCAAGTCGACCAAATTCCCATGACAGGTTAAGGATCCACAACGGGTTTTAGCGGCAGCCAATGAAAGGAGGTGTGGACTTTGCAGGTTGCTGAGGAGGGTTAGCCTCTGCAGTAGGTGCAGCAAGTGGTTGAGTACTTGCTATGGTCTAATGATTTCACACATGATAGGCCATACATTGTGACATGTTAGCAAGGCACAGAGTGAGGGAATTTAAGGACAAGTAGAGAGAGCCAACCTATAGGGACTGAGGTGCACCTACAAGACTGAGGCCCACAGAAAAATGGAGTGAAGAGGGACACCTCGGTGGCTCAGTCGGTTGAGCATCTGGCTTCAGCTGAGGTCATGATCTCACAGTTCGTGAGTTCGAGGCCCACATTAGGGTCTGTGCTGACAGTACAGAGCCTGCTTGGGATCCTCTGTCCCCCTCTCCCTCTTCCCCTCCCCTGCTCATTCTCTCTCTCTCTCTTAAAAATAAATAAACTTGAAACGTTAAAAAAAAATGGAGTGAAGAACAAGGCAAGTCCAAATCTAGAAGAAAATCCTTCAATCAAAATACATTTATGGATACACTTATTGCCCAATATCGTTATGCTAATTATAATATAATTGCAGAATGTTCTAGTGCCCATTTAGGATTTTCAGCAGACTCTGAATTGATTGGGACTTCAATATGATTAAAATAAAAATCTAATTCGAAAAAAATGTGTGCATGCTGACTTGGCAAATATTTTAGTATAAATGTAATGAGCAAGGCACAATTAGTTTAGGACAAATGTGTGTCCCTCTGTAGCAGAATAATAAGAAAAAAAGTAAGTGAAGACAATAGCAAGCTTCCATTTTTTTTATATCACTACATAATCAATTAATTAATTTCAAAATATGATTATATCTGCTACTGGAAATAAACACCAGAGAGGGATTAGACTAAATGTAGTTACATATCTTTTGGTTATACGAGAGCGAATTGTGAAAGGTACAATACTGGAATGGTGTACTGAAAATGTATTTTAGTACCAGTCTAACGTGTAGCTGTAAACAAATTCTGTCCTCAGCGTAAGTTGCTGTCTTTATAAAAAGATAAAAATACCAACCAACCAACCAACCAACTAACCAAGTACCAACTCATCATAGTCAGGGCTATTGCACTGCTCATCCCGAGTCATTCCTTAAAGAAGATGGACATTGGTAGCTGCTATCACAAGTTTAGGTGGCACTGAAAACTTGATTACTTGGGCAACATACTTTCTCTTAGTCAATACTATGCTGACAACAGGGAAGAATCAAACTATCCTTAGGGAAACTGGGATAAGTGTGTGGATGGCAAGAAAGGGCTGGATATTTTGTACCATCTGAATTGACCTATGTCCTTTAGTTTTCAGAATAGAAAGGAGAATAGAAATGAAATGTTACTGATATTTCAGACTAGGCATTTTGTCAGAATAGCTCCTAGTTTGTAATGAAAAATTTCCCCCGGCAAGATATTTTTTCCCCCTTCATATCTTCCAAATGGAAGCAGATTCCTTTAATGTTCAAAAGTCAGTATTTTCTAGTAGAGGAAAACTAAAATGGCCAGTATCCACCAAATTGAGCAGCGTTATTTGACAGAATAGTTTTTGTTTTAATACGGGCTGAGCAAAGAAAAGATTAATCTAGGGTCTTTCTTTTGATGATTTATAAGTTAATATAAATCATCTCTTGATAGTGCAGCTAAGTATTGAAAATACTTCATGCAAGCTTGAAAAGATTATTTTTGGGGTGTAAGATTCTCTATTGTAGGTCTGTGTAATTGAGTTTATTAATTGTGTTCTTTAAATCCTCTTTGTTAATAATTGACTCTTAATCTATCCCCTGATTAAAGAAATGCATTTAAATCTTCAATTAGGTTTGTGAATTCTATCAATTTCTCGTAATTCTTGCAATTATTACTTTACATATTTAAAAAATGCTTTTATGAGCTTACATGTAAATGATTATTTTTTTCCTAGTGTTCTTTTATTATTTCATTATATGAATTCCCTCATTATTAATAATCTTTGCCTGTAATTCCATTTTTATTGAGGTAGTTGTTGATTATTATATTCTTAAAGAATGTTTTCTAATACTCCCTGTCAAATTTCCCACACATTTTTAAGGTGTATCTACTAGATTGGGAATCATAATTTGTTGTGTTTACTAATTTAGAAAAACCTTTTGTATATTATTTTATATATATCATTTGTTCTACTTAATTTCTTCTTTTTTGGAATGACTGTTATATGTATGCTCAAGCTTCCCAAGCTATTGTCTTTGACTTGATTTTTAAAGTTTCTATTTTGTTATCTCTTCAGTCTACATTTAGATGAATTTTCCTGTATCTTCTTTGAGTTTACTAATTTTCTCTTCATGATACTTTGAATTGGAGTTTGCCTCATTTTTAAATTTTCAAGTTCAGTGAATTTATTTGATAATTTCTGGAGATTTCTAATTTGTACAAACTCTCCCATTCTTGCATCATTTCTTTAGGTTTTTTTTTTTTCATAAATTCTTGTTCTGTTTTGATGAATGCTATCTCTCCTTGTGGTCTTTGAGGATGCTAAACATATTTTATTTAAAAGATATTTTCAGATTGCTTTGTTTTCATTTTATCAGTGAATTAATCAGTTTTTTCCTTAATGTGGTAAGTTATCTGCCTATTCATTATTTATTGGCGTATATTGAGTGGACTTTTTGCTTTTCTATCTCATCCATTTTTATCTCTTCCTTCCTATTGTCCATTTTACAAACTCTCCAGAATTTCCAGATCAGAACTAGGTCTTGTATTTCTAACTCAAGGCTCCTGTTCCTCAGAGATACTGGAAATGTGGAAAGTCTAGTCACAAAGCCCATTGATAATGTGACCCATGTCCTGACCTCTAGGCTATGTTTGCTTGCTTATGTTTTTCTTATTTAACCTAAGCTTTAATTCAGGCAGAGTTTGGTCACAGATTGGGACAACTGACTAAACCTTGAGTATGATAAAATTTATCTAATTGCCCATGCAGGAAAGGATCACTTTAGTTTCTCTTATTTCCTTAGATGGGAATTCCCAGCTGACATGCCCTCTTACAGACCCCAAGCTTGGCTGACCCATGGTTCGAGTTCTGCTATGGTGCTATGTTTTGACTTCATTCTTATGCTTCAGAGATGGTTGTCTTATTTCAGATTTCAGCTATTTCTTGTAAGTAAAAATTGTTTTTTACATTTTATTTTCCCCTTGTGGTACATTAGAAGAAATGGGTCTGGAAACAGAGCTATAGCACTACGTTGTCTATAGCAGCACTGTCCAACATGGTGGCCATTGACCACATTTGACAACTTACGTAGAAATCAGTTAAAATTAAATAAAATTGAAAATTCAGTTCCTCAGTCATATTAGCCACGTTTCAAGTTCTCAAAAGTTCCACGAGGCTCTTAGCTAACATTATGGAGAGTGCAGATATAGAATATTAACATCATTGTAGACAGTTTTGAGTAGCTCTGGTTTATACTATGAAGTTAAATTGAAAAGAGAACCAAAAGGCTGCAGATGTTTAAATTATTATGAGGTTGTTGGAAGCCCTGAAGTTCACCAAATTGTTAAAAGACACTTGTAGAATATGCAATAATGGGATTCTGAGTCCATGTGCTTTCTTTTCAACAACATGTCTGTTGTTGCCTACTATGAATTTTTCCCTGAAGTGTAATCTCATAATTTTGGAGCCAGAAGACCTGTGTGCCAATTCCAGCCCTACCCCTCACTAAGAATGTGAGTCATGACTAGACATCTAATTTCTCTGAACTCTAATTTTCTCATTTGAAAATTGGGATAATGGTTATTTTGGAAATTTTGTGTGACCTTTGAAAATGTAGTGTGTCTATTTCAGGATTAATTAAAAGGTGACCTTTTTCTCCATCATATATTATTCAATATAAAGATGACCCTTTATTTTTAAATTTTTACATTTCTTTAAATTTTGCTTTTCATTGTGTCTTCTCAAGTAGTATAATATTTATTCTAATTTTATTTGGATACCTACTTGTTTTTTTTTAATTTATTTAAGCAATCTCTACATCCAACATGAGGCTCAAGCTCACAACCCCAAGATCAAGAATCAGATGCTGTACTGACTGAGCCAGCCAGGCACCCCCCATGTCTAATTATTATTATTATTATTATTATTATTATTATTATTTTAATGTTTATTTATTCTTGATAGAGAGAGACAGAATGTGATCAGGAGAGGGGCAGAGAGAGAGAGAGGGAGACACAAAATCTGAAGCAGCTTCAGGCTCTGAACTGTCAGCACAGAGCCCTACCTGGGGCTAGAACTCACAAACTGCAAAATCATGACTCGAGTGGAAGTTGGACACTTACCCAAGTGAGCCACCCAGGTGCCCTGACTAATTGTTTTAATAGAGACCCAAGTTTGAGTAAATGGGGAAAGGTATGCTTCTGAAACAGTTATGTCCATGGATAAGGAGGTCATTTGGATTAAGGGGAATGAATAAAGGTAATAATAATTGCATTCAACTGAAGAATTTCAGAATTGCAGACCTAGTGGATGAGGCAACAAATATTTTTCTTTCTTTCTTTCTTTCTTTCTTTCTTTCTTTCTTTCTTTCTTTCTTTTTCTTTCAATATTTGTTTAATTTTTGAGAGGGAGAGAAAGAGAGACAGAGTGAGAACAGACAGAGTGAGAGCAGGGGAGGGCAGAGACAGAAGAAGATGCAGAATCCAAAGTAGGCCCCAGGCTCTGAGCCGTCAGCACAGAACCCGATGTGGGGTTTGAACTCCGAGGGAGCCACCCAGGTGCCCCATAGGCACACATATTTCTAAACTTAAGTCTAATAAATTTAAATCTACAGTGTTTCAGCAATGTTAGCACCCTTTACACAACGTGACTCATTTTTATTAGGCATAATCAGACAAACCAAGAAGCTGAGAGCTGAAGCCATAAATATGATTTGACTCTAATAGGTGCATCCCTCTCCATAACCCAAAGAATAGTTGTTATATGTGTGCAGGTTAGTCAGGTTTTTTGTTTTGCTTTGTTTTGGTAGAACATCTTAACATAAACATTTTTACCAAAACCTTTAACTGTTAAAATAACAGACTTTTGAATATTGTGATCTGTATAATAATAGCAAAATTTCTATATTTATTCCTGAATGATTACATTTGCTTCCAAGAAAAAAAAATCTCTAATTCTTTAACCAATGTCAGTTTTGAGGCAATGTAAGTTGTTAGGTGACAGCAATTTTTGAACGATGTTATATATTCCACTTAAATAAATATATTTACTCTTACCATTTTATGATTATTAAACAATGCTTATTTCCCATAGATGAATTTGAGACCTGCATTATTCTAAGACTTATCATTTGTAGTCTATTTTTTATGGCATTTACCCAAATCCTAATACTTACGATGTTTGTCTATAGCAACTGGTTCTTGTAAATATTACACGTTGTAGTGACGAGAGTTTCTTTTTGTTGTTTATGATTCTGGGCATAACTTTATTTTGAAAATAAAGAGTAAAATAAAATTTTATTTGTAAAATATGTCCTACGATTGTGAAAAGGAAAGATGGCATCTAACAATGATGTTAATATAAAGGAGGAAAAAACCCATATTTTACATGTTTAAACCCAGATCGAATGTTTTGTGTCTATTTTTTAAAAAGGTAGCAAACTCTGTTCCCTTCTTCCCATTTTTACTGCTGTCTTACCATCACACTACTGGTACCATTATCTCTGGCCTTGAGTGTTAGAATAGCCTTTTACCTAGACATTCTCCCTTCTACTATTATGAAGGGTATTCTTCCAGGAAGTGAGAATATCATCTTGGCAAGACTAGCATAATTTCTATAGTTATACGTGTGGTTAGACAGTTAGATTTTTAACATGCTCCCTGGCTGGTATTTCTGTATTTGTTCCACAGAACCTACTCTGACAAATAATTTTCTAGAGTGATGATTGTTAAACTTGCTAGTCATGGGCCTCACAGGTGATGATTGTTCGTAAAACCAGACCCTGGGGGTTACCCTTGACCTACTGCAGACAGATATGTAGGAGATGATCCTGAGAATCTTCACTTTCAGTTGGATCCCCAGATGATCCTAACAATCAATGAAGTTTGGGAAATATGGCCCCAGAGGCTGTGTGCAAACAGTAGATCACATAGACTAGGGCAGAGAAGTTCATCTGAAAACTCTCTAGTTCCAGGAGGCTCACTTACCGCTCTCCGAGGGGTAGCACCTGGGGCCTGGAAGCAGGCCAGCTACAGCTAGACCAACAGCCTCAAAGTAGGAACAGCTGAAAAGCCAGATGGTGGAAACCCTGCGATACACAAAAATCCCTCCTGGAGCCCAACCCTGCGGAAGAAGAACCACAGTAACTGAGAGTGCCGGAGCCATCTGTCAGAGAAGGATCCCTGAGGCCCTGGGAAGCAGCACACCTACACCAGCTCTACCCAGGAAGCCAGAGGGAGGACAGGTATTCTCTCTGGACTGAGGAAGCCAAACTTAGTTGGCAGTATTGGTCTAGATTTTTGAAACAACCCAAAGGAAAAAGGTAAAGAATTCCACGGGGAACTTTCTATTTGGGGGAGGTGGTAGAAGGAGCAAAGAATAGTAACTACAATGTTATGGGGAGATTACTTATGTTGTCTCTTTTAACCCTCACAGAAAATCTTCAAGGTAAGGTATTTATCACAAATGTGTTGGCTGAAGTGCAAAAAGGTTGTTTTTCCCGAACTGACTTCTCAGTTCAAGTTATACTCTGTATCTGCTGTCTTTCGTGTAATGAGTGCTCAAGACGGAGCCCTAACCGTATTGTTGGCTAGCTGGGTTTTACTCTGGAATAAAGGTTTTTAATGTTTACGTTGATTGAGTTTTTTAAGTTTAATTTATTTTGAGAGAGTGTGAGTGTGTGCGCTGTGTGTGGGAACAGGGGCGGGGCAGAAGGCGAGGGAGAGAGAGAGAATCCCAAGCAGGCTCTGTGCTGTCAGCATGGGGCTCAGTCTCAGGAAGTGTGAGATCATGACCCAAGCTGAGATCAAGAGTCAGACGCTTAACTGACTGAGCCACCCAGGTGCCCCATTGATTGAGTTTTTTAATTAGCCCTTTTGGAGACCTATTTTATATGTTTCGTTAATGGGCTACCAAATGACTACTTCTGGGAAACAGCATATGGAAAGTGAACCTTTCCCAGAAGGCCTACGTATTTCTTGTTAAAGTAACCACTGGCCCTTTCTTATGTCATATTTTCTCTAGAATTTCATCTTATAATCTAGTTTCAGCTTGTGTGCTGTAATTGCCCATTTGCTAACAATGTTGTCTGTATTATCAATTCAGAATTATGAAACTAACAGCTAATTTTCAACTTGATAGAAATTTCATGTATAAATAGTAGTGGAATAAAAATCCATACTAAATGTAGATTTTCTCTAGTAAAAATTGTAACACAAGGAAGACTCTTTATATGCAGAAGGATAAGAAATATAACCTTTTTTCTATTTCATGTGCTGCACACTACCAAATCAGTAAAGCCTTGGGTAATTTAGTTTTCTCTAAAAATGATTTCACAAGAACTTTTCCAGGCCACTGACAATGTGTGAAATGAATCTACACATTTATTTTTCATTTATGACACAAATTGTTTCTTTTAACTCTGAGTGTAGTAGTGGGGCCTCTATGGGGAAGATTCATGCAATTGTAATGTGAGGCTAAAATAAATTTTTAAAAGTTATCTATTCCTATTCCTTTTCTTATTTTGGCTGGAACATTTAAGGGGGATAAAGTTTTAAGCCCATTAGAGAAGGAAGTTCACAGCCTTTTACTAACCCTACCAACCTTCCACCTTGCCATTTGCTCTATTTTAAATTTATATCAGCTCTATGGGATGCAACTCATAGGAGAGTAAGAGCTGCGAGAAACCTTGAAACTATATCATATGAGGAGAGTGGAAGGAATTTGAGCTTACTGGAGGAAGAATAAGCGATTTCTTAAACAATTGAAGAGATGTGAAACAGAAAAGGAATAGACACCTGTCTTTTAAGAGTTACCTATGCTAATGGATAAAAATTGCAGGAAGACAAATTTCAGTAATATATTGAAAATAATTTTATACCAATCATTTAGAGTGTTTGCCATATTTGCAGGTATTAATGTCAAAGGGACCGAAGTATGAATAAGTATTTGGGTTAGGAGATGTCTCTCATACTGTGGACAACGTATTTGAACCTCAGGGAATTTAAGTATCTTTCTGTAGGTCATACAAATTGAATGGGAGCTGGTACTCAAAACAAGGTCTATTTCAAGTCCCAATGAATATGGTATTATACCCAACTCCTGATGCTCAGAATTTTAGTCAACCACACCCCCTACGTATTTGCCGAGGAGACAACAGAGTCTCAGACTGAGAAAGGAACTTGCCAAAATTTACATGTAAAAGAGTTTATAATACTATATGGCTTATATAAATGGAAAGTTATTAATATGACTTTGCTTGAAAAGGTGGGCTGAATTATAGATGGAAAATTCAGAAGTCAGTATTACATGTACAGCTCCCTTTTATAGCTTGCTTGACAAATGGTTATTCAGCTAGATCTTAAAAATTCAACCTAGGGAATATTCCTTTCTGTGTATGATGGAAAGTATTACTATGTTGAACTAGAAAACGCTCTTTTTCTGGTCCAACTCATACTCAGGAGCAATACTGAATAGATTTGCCTTTTTAAAAAAATGCTAGATCTCCATACTTTGAAGATGTCTCCATCAGTAGAACGACCTCACTGTGCTCGAATTGCTTAGGTTTTTGTTCTTGCTGATGTTGTTTTTGTTGTTTGCTTAGTTTACAGTTGGAAAGGTTGAGAGTCAAGTAATTATTAGAACAGAAGTAATTATCTTGGGAAGCTTTATTAGTTTGTGAACTATTCCTATGCAAAATAGAAACTAAAGATTAGAAAGAAAGTGCATCAAGAGAAATTTAACTTCGTGAATTGTGATGTGGGAGGTGAACAATGCTTCCTTTTTACCACCAGAGGTCTTCAAAGGACCTATAATAGCCACATCTCCGCCAACTGAAGAGGAAAAATCTCTGACGACAAAGCTGACAGAAATTCTTAGTAAGTAATTTATTCAAGAACTTAAGTAATTATCACTGTTCTGTAGCCCTAAGGCTACCCATTTCTGCTAGATAGAATTCAGGCAAAGAAAAAAACCTAATGAAAAAACTAATAACCGAGCCCTTAGATGTAGGATAGTTAAAATGTATCATTTTATATTTTATTTTGATTCATTGCTTAATCATTATTTTAGTTTATGTTGGGGAGCTTCTATTGCTAATTGCGATGATTAAAGACTTCTTATCAATTTTGCCTAAAAGAGGAAATTCACTATCATTTACATATTCACATATGTTTATGAATGTGTTATGCATATATTATAAATATGTAAAAATTCTAATTTTGCCTTTAAATTTAAAGGTTAAGAGACCATGTGGGCTAACTCCCTTGACTTATTCTAAATCACTGGAAAGCAGAGCCAGGCAAAGACTGTGTACCAATTTAGAAAAATGGCTCTCTACATAATATGAATAACAGTTATCTCATTTCCTAGGTCCTTTGTACTTTATGTGACTTATTTAATTCAATATTTATTTAAAGCCTATTATGCCTGTCGTTTTATCAAAACATGGTATACATAAAAATTGCCAACACACATGATCGCTGTTCTCAGGAAATTCACAGTTTAGTGCAAGCAAAAAAGGCAAAGAATTATAATTCAACCTTATAAATGCCACATTACAAAGATGATAATTGTAAAGGCAAGGAGGCCCTAGAGGTGGTAACTAACTCAGGGAGAATCAGAGAAAATTCACCAAAGATCAGACACCTAAACTAGGTGTTGGAAGACCAAAAGGCGGTCATGCAGTGAAAGGTGTGGGGAGGATGGGCAATGTTTCAAGGAGGAGAAGGAACATGATCCAAGCAAAGCAAAGCCCTGAGCCAGAAGAGGGTACAACCTATCAGGAACGATGGGAAGTGGCTGGAGAAATATGCCCGGATCTGTAACACAAGCTAAGAGTTTTGCTTGCTGTATGTGAAATGAAATCCGTAAATACAGCCTTGATTGTTTTAATTGAGGGTGAGGAAAGAACTAAGGTTGAAATATTCTTAATTCTTATTTGTTATATTAATACTTAACCGTATGAAAGTCGAGTTTCCCTAATCAGTGTCCAAACCAAATTAAAAAACAAATAAATAAACTCACACAATGATCTGAAAAACAATTAAAATTTTTTATTTTTATAATCTACCCCCATTTTTAATTTCCCTGCAAACTTTTTGTCTTCCTCTCCTCTTGCGATAGGTTGGTAGGTTGCGTTGTTGTGTTTTTAATCTAGTGAGAAGGGGCATTGGAGAATGAGGCCTGTCTTAGTTGGAGGAGGAGAAAGACTGGTTAATTTGGGTGTGCTCGATGAAACGTTTGTGCAGTTAATGCTCCCGTAAGGCAGGAAACAAAATATTGCAAAACCATTAGAAATAGAATAAAAACAATACAACAATACATTTTAATTGTATTTTATGGTCCTAACAGTACCACCCAAAAGGACTTAACACAATTCAACCATTATGTTCTTAGACATTTGCCAGTCTTTCAGTAACACAGCTGGTCTTGTCTTCTGTCTTGCTGGTGTACACATGTTACAGAAAGAAAAAGTAAGATTCTAGAGTTTGAGCTTTAGTTTCCTGCTCTTTGTAGGATTGAGTTTGAGTCTCTTTTTGTATCTGAGCAGGAAATAAAACAGACTGGAAACTTCTAACCAGTCTCCCTCCCTCTCATTTAATCTTCTTTCTCCCGATTGGACCACTCTTTGACTGCATTGTCTAACTCCTCTGCAGGGTCTAGGAAACCACTCATGGTGGTTCTCCATACACTTCCCCAGCCCTTTTCTTTCCTGGATCCATCATACTAAACTTCTCTCATTTTCCATGACTTGACATTTTAGGGAAACCTCAGGTCTTTGCACAAGTTGTTCCTCAGTCTGAGGTCACTTGCCTTCTCCCATCACTTCCCTTGTCTCTCTGTACAATTAGACAATTTGCACACTTGAAATTACAGTCCAACAGAATACTCATTTCTTTTATAGGCATTCTCTCTTTGGTCATCTAATTTTGGATTAAACTGTGAATGCAGGACACACGTTTTCGCCTAGCACCTGGGGCAGTACCCACGCGTAGTAGGTATTGAGTAAATTTGTGTTGATTCAATGAATTTAACCATTATAATCATGTAAGTGATGGGACTATTTAGCTCATTTTTTTTTAGGCTCAAGGAGGACATGTTAACTTCAAATCAAGCTGTTTTAATATAAATAATCTGTGCAATATTAGCTTACTATTATCTTGTGTGTTTTATCTTGTAGGATACCAAAAAATAGATTGCTCACTCCTTCAGGGTTGTCATTCAACTGGTGTTTGGAAAAAATCTTCACTAGAGTTTATTTAAGACAATTGCCTTTATCTTCATACTCTCACTTAAAGCTCTTTTCTTCAAAGGGAAATACTTTTTGTTATTTATTACTAAATGAAACACCAGTTGAAAGGAGAGTAATGGGTATCTCCAGCAGACCTTTGAGTCTTGTTAATGCTTGAGATGAGAAGCAGAGTGAAATAACTGTTTCTTCCAATTTGCTTCAAGCCATGAAAACACAAATTCAAATTTATCATATTTGATCTCATCTCTCCGTGCCAACTCCCTCCACTTCGTTCCTTGGAGTACAGCAGTGGGTGAATATGTGGACTGAACACACAACAGAGAGGCTAAAGCACAGCTCTGTGATGTTTACCTTCACTTCCAGGTCCTTGAAATAGACTTTCTTTCATTTTATTATTACTTTACCTATTACCCAGTGTTTCTGAAGAATCTCATTTGTTCAATATGCATTTAGGATGTTGATGAATATTGAATGTTGATGTTACAATCTTTTTCTGTGCTGAACAGGAAGTTGTTATAGCATTAACCTCCTCTACTTCTTCCTTGACAAATAAACTGACATTTGTTAAAAATACATTGAGGGGCATCTGCGTGGCTCAGTTGGTTAAGCATTTGGCTCAGGTTATGATCTCATGGTTTGTGAGTTTGAGCCCCTGTACTGACAACATGGGGCTTGCTTGGGACTCTCTCTCTCCCTCTCTCTCTCTGCCCCTCCCGTGCTTGTGCTCACACATACACACACACACACACTCTCTCTCTCTCTCTCTTTCAAAATAAACAAATAAAATTTAAAAAAGAATACATTTTAAAATGTTGAAGTATTTACAGCTTGGTCAGATTTTTCTATTCACAAGAAAAAATGTGTGTAAAGAGCACTGTAAGAAAATGAGTCAGTACTGCACTCACTTTCATTGTTATTGAAGAAAAATCTTTATTTTTGAACTTCTTTCCTACTGCTTCTAGCATGATTTAATTTTAGGGGATCTTTACATCTACAAGATGATTTTTAATTTTAAGTTTATTTATTTATTTTGAAAGACAGAGAGTGTGAGCACATCAGCAGGGGAGGGTCAGAAAGGGAGGGAGAGAGAGAATCCCAAGCAGGCTCTGCATTGTCAGTGTAGAGCCCATGCAGGGCTCAGACCCACAAACCCACAAACCAAGAGTCAGACACTTAACCAACTGAGCCACCCAGGTGCCCCCAAGATGATTTTTAATTATTTATGTGTGGGACCAGTAAACTACTACTGGAACCACTGAATCAAGCCTGTCACTTGATTTTTGTCAATAAGTTGTATTAGAATATAGCCACTCCCATTTATCTGTGGTGGCTTTTGCACTGAAACAAAATTGAATAGTAGCAACAGAGGCTGTATGGCCCACAAACTCTAAAATATTTACCTATTTATTTATTTATTTATTTATTTATTTATTTCATTTTTAAAATTTACATCCAAATTAGTTAGCATATAGTGCAACACTGATTTCAGGAGAAGATTCCTTAATGTGCCTTACCCATTTAGCCCATCTCCCCTCACATAACCCCCCAGTAACCCTCTGTTTGTTCTCCATATTTATGAGTCTCTTCTGTTTTGTCCGCCTCCTTGTTTTTATATTATTTTTGCTTTCCTTCCCTTATGTTCATCTGTTCTGTGTCTTAAAGTCCTCATATAAGTGAAGTCATATGATATTTGCCTTTCTCTAATTTTGCTTAGCATAATACCCTCTAGTTCCGTCCACGTAGTTGCAATTGGCAAGATTTCATTCTTTTTGACTGCCTAGTAATACTCCATAAGCCTTCTTTATTCATTCATCCATTGATGGACATTTGGGCTCTTTCCATACTTTGGCTATTGTTGATAGTGCTACTATAAACATGGGGGTGCATGTGTCCCTTTGAAACAGTATACCTGTATCCCTTGGATAAATACCTAGTAGTGCAATTGCTGGGTCATAGGGTAGTTCTATTTTTAGTTTTTTGAGGAGCCTCCATACTGTTTTCCAGAGTGTCTGCACCAGCTTGCATTCCCACCAGTAGTGCAAAAGACATCCTCCTTCTCCACATCCTTGCTGACATATGTTGTTGCCTGAATTGTTAATGTTAGCCATTCTGACTGGTGTGAGTTGGTATCTCATTGTGGCTTTGATTTGTGTTTCCCTGCTGATGAGTGATGTTGAGCATTTTTTCATGTGTCGGTTGGCCATCTGGATGTCTTCTTTGGAGAAGTGTCTATTCATGTCTTTTGCCCATTTCTTCACTGGATTATTTGTTTTTTGGGTGTTGAGTTTAATAAGTTCTTTATGGTTTTTGGATACTAACCCTTTATCTGATATGTCATTTGCAAATATCTTCTCCCATTCTGTCAGTTGCCTTTTAGTTTTGCTGATTGTTTCCTTCACTATGCAGAAGGTTTTTATTTTGATGAGGTCCCAGTAGTTCATTTTTGCTTTTGTTTCCCTTGCCTCCGGAGACGTGTTGAGTAGGAAGTTGCTGCGGCCAAGATCAAAGATGTTTTTGCCTGCTTTCTCCTTGAGGATTTTGATGGCTTCCTGTCTTACATTTAGGCTTTTCATCCATTTTGAGTTTATTTTTGTGTATGGTGTAAGAAAGTGGTCCAGGTTTATTTTTCTGCATGTTGCTGTCCAGTTTTCCCAGCACCACTTGCTGAAGAGACTGTCTTTATTCCATCGGATATTCTTTCCTGCTTTGTCAAAGATTAGTTGGCCATATGTTTCTGGGTCCATTTCTGGGTTCTCTATTCTGTCCCATTGATCTGAGTGTCTGTTCTTGTGCCAGTACCATACTCTCTTGATTTTTACAGCTTTGTAGTATAGCTTGAAGTCCAGGATTGTGATGCCTCCAGCTTTGGTTTTCTTTTTCAAGATTGCTTTAGCCATTCGTGGTCTTTTCTGGTTCCATACAAATTTTAGGATTGTCTGTTCTAGCTCTCTGAAGAATGCTTGTGTTATTTTGATAGGGATTGCACTGAATATGTAGATTGCTTTGGGTAGTAGTGACATTTTAACAATATTTGTTCTTCTTATCCAGGAGCATGGAATCTTTTTCCATTTTGTGTGTGTGTGTGTGTGTGTGTGTGTGTGTGTCTTCTTCAATTTCTTTCATAAGCTTTCTATAGTTTTCAGCATATAGATTTTTCACCTCTTTGGTTAGATTTATTCCTATGTATTTTATGGGTTTTGGTGTAATTGTAAATGGGATTGATTCCTTGATTTCTCTTTCTGTTGCTTCATTATTGGTGTATAGGAAAGCAACCGATTTCTGTGCATTGGTTTTATATCCTGACACTTTGCTGAATTCATGGATCAGTTCTAGCAGTTTTTTGGTGGAATCTTTTGGGTTTTCCATATAGAGTATCATGTCATCTGTAAAGAGTGAGAGTTTCATTTCCTCCTGGCTGATTTGGATGCCTTTCCTTTGTGTTGTCTGATTGCTGAGGCTAAGATTTCCAATACTATGTTGAATAACAGTGGCGAGAGTGGACATCCCTGTCTTGTTCCTGACCTTAGGGGGAAAGCTCTCAGTTTTTCCCCATTGAGGATGATATTAGTGTTGGGTCTTTCATATATGCCTTTTATGATATCGAGGTATGATCCTTCTATCCCTACTTTCTTAAGAGTTTTTATCAAGAAAGGATGCTGTATTTTGTCAAACGCTTTCTCTGCATCTATTGAGAGGATCATGTGGTTCTTGTCCTTTCTTTTATTGATGTGATGAATCACATTGATTGTTTTGCAGATAATTGAACCAGCCCTGCATCCCAGGTATAAATCCCACTTGGTCGTGGTGAATAATTTTTTAAAGTATTGTTGGATCTGGCTGGCTAGTATCTTGTTGAGGATTTTTGCATCCTTTTTCATCAGGGAAGTTCGTCTATAGTTCTTGTTTTTAGTGGGGTCTTTGGTGTTGGAATCAAGGTAATGTTGGCTTCGTAGAGTTTGGAAGTTTTCCTTCCATTTCTATTTTTTGGAACAGCTTCAAGAGAATAGTGTTAACTCTTTCTTAAATGTTTGGTAGAATTCCCCTGGAAAGCCATCTGGCCCTGGACTCTTGTTTTTTGGGAGATTGTTGATTACTAATTTGATTTCTTTACTGGTTATGGGTCTAAAATATTTATTATCTTGCTTTGTCCAGAAAAAGTTCTCCAGCCTGTGACTATAAGTGATGCTACTTAGTACAATTTTATTGTTTTCTATAATGTTATTATTTATCATTTGACTTACCATTTGCTCTTGGATAATGCTGTAACAAGTTATATGTTACACATTAAACCTTTATACATGCATTTAAAAAGGAGATATAAATTTTAATTGTATATTGAATTAAGAAAAAGTTTAAAAAACATGAGGAATCTTTTATAGGATAAAGGGGAAATTAACAAAAGACAGATGAAATAAAATAATGAGCAGAACAAATAAAAAAGTTGTTATAAATAATCATCTATCTTTTGAATAACTTGTTTTTAAATTTTCTTATTGTGCTATTGTTTATCAGTTTCTCAGGACAAACAGTCTAATTAGAACAGAGTTAATACTACCTGCAAAACTTCATGCACTTCATCTATTTTAAGACAGAGAAATTCTACCAAGGTCAATTAAGATAATTTTTCCCCTTCTTAAGTTATAACATTGTTATTTGTGTCATTTGAACTGCAGTTCCCAGTAATTAAAACAGCAGGATACAGATGGATTATTTTGGCATGGGCACACTCATTGTCTTGCCCTCAAGTTAGATGGACATTGTCTTATGTAGGCACTGTCCATTGTCCCCAGGAAAGACTCTCTTAGATTGTCCTTGGAGAAGGAAATTAGCCTAAATAAACCTCTTCTATTTGTCTCCTAAGTCTTTGAAACAAATTATATTAGTGACTGCCAGCTGAGTTGTTCCGAACAGGAAAAACAATTCAATAATCTTATGCTTTTGATGTCAACCTGACATAAAGTTAAAAAGAAAGAGGTTCTGTTATTTCAGAGAAGATTTTAAAAGAGGTTCTTTGAAGTGCATATTTATTTGTAAAGTAAACTTTTTTTTAGGTTGGCTGAAAGAAATCACATTGTTCTGAAAATTCTCTAGTTAAGGCACTCCATAGAAAGACCTGCTTAAAAAGTGGCAGTTAGGAAAAATTTACAGAAGAAAGACAAAAAGATGAGAAGTTTCAAAACAATATGTCATTTGGAGTGGAAAAGCAGTTTTTGGCAAAGTACCAAAGACCTGTTTATCCACTTATTTAGGGCTATGCAGAATTTGTAGAAAGGACTGAACACATATATATTGCATATATTCCTTAGATAATCCACTCTGTCTGCTCTACTCCATAATCAGAAAACCATTTTTCCCCTAAGCCAATGAACAGATACTCTGTTCAGATATTTCACTGTGTGATGGAATATTGTATTTCAAGTCTTATAATTCTTGTGTGTAAAATGTGTAGTTTAAATCACATATCAGTATGTTTGAGCCTCATAAGTACCTGGCACTGTTCCAAGTTCCTTTAGAAGTTCCCTATGTTGAGAATTCCAGACACTTAACTAATTGGCTACCTTGGTTTTAGGTCTGAATTCCTTTTAGAATTTACAGTTCTCCACATAGTCATAAAATAGCTTCTGCTATCCTATTTACCTGTATTGCTTGCCACTTGTCCTCGTCACCAACTGTCAATATCCTACTCGTCATTTCAGACTAATTTCAAGCCCTATCACATTTATAAAGACTGTTTTGATCACATAGCCTGACAGGACATCTTCCTCTGCTCTCACATAGCATTTATTACCAGTTCCACTTACAGGCTTTCTATCATACTGTCGTGTTTTGCCCTTACCTTTAGTAAATGTCTTATGTGTCCTACTTCATGACAAGCTCTTAGGCAAAATGACTTTTGTGCTCCTCCCATGATACCTGGAATACCCTGAAAATGACTGAAATGACATTTCATACAAGAGATGCTATCTCTGAATACTTACGTTTTAAGATTACAATTACACATACCTGTTTCTCTTTAATAATAGTTCAGATAACTAGGAGATGACTAAATTGTTACCACATATGGAACCAGAAGAGAGATCCCTTCCAAATCATGATTGATTGCTCATGAATTAAATACTCTACAGGAGACAGTTTTATGCAATATCAAACCCATGAGTAATTCTGTCTTTGTCTATAATTTTTATGGCACTCTGCTAGAGCCTTCTTAGCCGGAAGCTCTGGTACTTAACTTTTTTTTTTTTTTTAAAGAGAGATGTTGGAATATAGTCCTCTTTGGAAATCAATACCTAGTTGTGAGAAAAATCCTGTTTGTATCTAGAAAAGAAATATATATCAAAAATATAGGTTTATCTCTCACAGACAGAAGGCTAAAATCAATGTAGTAACAAAACATCTGGCTATTGTTTTGAATAGAAAATGGGAGGGCAGTAGAAAAATATTTTTACATGTCTCTAACTTATCCCTCTTTTGAAATTTCAAATTTTAAAATTGTTTTTGAAGAGCCTAAATTAGGCCTCATCTAAAAAAGACAGCAATTCCTGATATAAGATGAAGCCTAATACAACATGATATGTGATTCCTTCTGCTTTATCATAAGAAGCATATGAATCATCATGAATTAGAATTTATGTATTATTATGAATCATTATGGATTAGTATTTACTAAGCACCCACACCTTCGCCAGAGCTGCTAACTTATTACAGAGACTGTCCCTTGTATGCCTCACTGTGACTCCAGGGAGTAGGTTCAGCATTTGTGCCCCATTGTTGCATATCCGGAAACTGAGGGTGAGGACAAAGGTGTAGTGTTTGTACAGGATCATGCAACTGAGAAGTCATGGAGCGAGGAGAGAAAGGCAGTGCATCTGTTTTCTCTTCCCATAGTGCCTTTTATAAGAATGTGTTGCCAACTTTTAGCAAGCTTGTTTATCAAAATCCCCTGGAGAGTTTAGATGCTCCCCTACCCCCTCTTTCTCTATTTTATATATGCGAAAGGAGAAATGTAAGAATATACTTCAAATTACCTTCAAAGAATTTTCTACATGCAGCCTTTGGAAAAAGCAGGATTTGCCATTTAGCAGAAATTGTTAACTTTTTAAGAGGTACGGCATTTCCAACTCATATAGAGTATGTTCTCCACTTGACCTCTGAATCCTTGCCTGTTGTATTTTCACTTAACTTGCCTTTTTCTTTTTTAGGAAAACAATTTCCCTTTTAATGGATTTTCTTTTAGGGTTGAAACTCAGTTCAATAGTAATCAGTCTCTCAGAGCTGCAAGAGATCTTAAAGCAAAATTGTATCTCAAACCAGCATTTTGCTGATGAGTAAAAAACTGACATTCAGTGAAGTGACATGATTTATCTAGACTACAGAAGGGACCCACATCTCCTAATTCTCAACTCAGTAGAATTCTGTGATACACTGCATCTTAGTGAGACGCTCAGAGATCAAGTAATTATAAAGTTGATTGACAATTTGTGGGGGGGGGAGATTTAGTGACCGGGTTGATTTTGAGCTGTCATTACTAATTAATTGTTTGAAACTATATTTTAATATAAAGGTCATGAAAAATTGAAAGATTGCATGGAATGTATGAGAGTAGATATCACTAAACTTTAATACAGGCTTTTCCAATCTCACCTTTCCCTCACTTTTCTTTGGTTCATTCTAGAATTTGCCATATATGTCATGCCTCCATGATTTAGCCCCTTGTGCTTCTTTACCTGGAGTTCCCTTCCACATCTTGACTGGAAAATTCTGTTTACTCTCCCTTTCACATGTCCTAACCATATCCACACTTTCCCTTGACCTTGGCAGAATTAACTCCCTATTTTCTGTGCTTTTATAGTAATCTGTGCCTTAATTAGTACTTATCCTTATTTTATTGCCATTATTTCTTATCTTGCTTCTTCCTGACTGGAAGCTCCTTGAGGGCAAGATTTTGTGTTAATCACCTTAGTGCCTCCCATGACAATGTAATGCTAGGTACATGGGGGGAGCTGCAAACACATTCTTCTTGAAGAATTATTTGCAGATCATAATCTTTCAAAGGCAATGCCCTAAAAGAAAACAATAAAGTCTAAAAATAAGGTGTATAAGTGAGATCATATGATCTGATAGTTACCACAAAATTTGCTATCATTTTTACAGTTATATTTTGTCTGGTCACAAAGTTTGAAGCTCATGCTTTATCTTCAGTGGTCTGGGTTTTGTATTCCTTTTTTAGAAATTGGAGACATATAAATCTCTATCATAATGTCCTTGCCTGATTATCATTATAGCTAGCAACATTAATTTAGCTGTCTGTTGACTCAAGAATAAGCCTCTAATTGCTCCTTCTAATTTGACATAAGAAATTAAGTCAATGACAAGTGTAAGTTATAGGCCTTTATATTCAGTTTTGGTAGATTCAAGATTTAATATAATACTACACACATAGAGCAGATCTATGACAAAAATATTACTGCTTATCTTTAATAGAATGAATTTATAGACAAATGCTGTTTATAATGCTATGTTTTTGTCTTCGCTACTGGTAAAGATGAAAGAAAGACAAACTTCAGCTTCAGAGTGTTAATTCAATAGATTACATTTGTTC
This sequence comes from Lynx rufus, assembly GCF_022079265.1. NCBI lineage: Eukaryota > Metazoa > Chordata > Mammalia > Carnivora > Felidae > Lynx > Lynx rufus. The sequence continues at coordinate 203,478,693 of NW_025814823.1, read as the reverse complement.
ATCAACAGAAATGTGTTCATCAATATACCCTCAAACCTTAAGCATGATTAATAAGATACTGGGCTCCTAGCATTGGTGTCTCTGGTCCATATGTAGAGTTATATAATGCACAGCTGTTGGTGATTGATTAATCACAGATACTGGCTAGTAAGTTTATTCTCTACTCCTTAGAAAAGCAAAAATGCAGTGTGTGTGTGTGTGTGTGTGTGTGTGTGTGTGTATGTGTGTGATCTGAGTAGACAAATTCTGAGCATTTGTAATGCAGATTTATCAGTTTCCAATTCATCAATGGGGAGCTTTTGCTTTCCCAATGACTAAAATCAGCGAAACATCTGGAAGTATGTTTATATTTTGTTTGATCGACCTTGTTTATATAACAAATTACAATTGTGGAATTTGTGACTGAAACCGTGCTTAGGTGGTATAAATAAGCTACTTTGTTAGAGATTCCCAAATTGTATAGGAGTCAGGTGTTGAAGTGACCCAGAATCTAGGAGTCTTTAAGTGGAATTTCAAATAGATCTGCTACTTTTCTTTGCCATATCAGCAAGTACAAAAATGATCTACCATTTCAGCAGCCCTGGTGGAGATCAGATTGCCATGGAATAGATTTAGATTTAATTTAACACTCTTTTTTTTTTTTTTTTTTTTTTTTTTATTTTTTTTTTAAATTTTTTTTTAACGTTTATTTATTTTTGAGACAGAGAGAGACAGAGCATGAATGGGGGAGGGTCAGAGAGAGAGGAAGACACAGAATCCGAAACAGGCTCCAGGCTCTGAGCTGTCAGCACAGAGCCCGACGCGGGGCTCGAACTCACGGACCGTGAGATCATGACCTGAGCCGAAGTCGGACGCTTAACCGACCAAGCCACCCAGGCGCCCCTAATTTAACACTCTTTATCTCCATCCTACTTCACTGGCTAGAGCATGAGGTGTTATGTATTTGTGCATTTTCATATAACAAAGTTAGAGTTATCCTACACTAAATGTTTTGATTAATATACTATGTATGGTATTTCTTTCCTCCTTTTTAAAAAAAAAATGAAGTATATTCTGACAAATTATCACATGTATTTAGGGAAAATGCAAATACTATAGCTAATTAAATGCTACAAAATGTACCATTTTCATTTCCAGTTTATCTGGTGTATTGCTACATTCCTTTAGTAGAAATTCCACCTGCTGTTTTGAGAAAACAAGCTTCGTGAATGCTTCTAAAACAGATTTCTGCTGATAAGTGAAAAAGTGTTTCAAAATGTCCCCAGATTACCAGGTTACAGTACCCAGGTCTTTCAGTTTTCTTTCTAGATCCTTCTGATGACTGTGAAGCTTTTTTCATATAGAACATGAGATGTTACATTGCCGTCACTGAAACGTCACATAAATCCAGGAAACCTAGTGCCATAGGACAGGTTCTCCAAGGAACAGACCCTGAGATTCTGAGATTTACATGCAGGAGGTTTATTGGGGATTCCTCTTGGGAACAAGTAGGAAATGTGATTGGAGCAATACTGAGCAGATTAAGAAGGTAGGCTATGATCCAGTTGTAACTGTGGACTCAGGTAATCCTACAGAAAGCCTTCCCTCTGGGATGGCCCTTCAGAGTTTTTATGTTTTTGAGGGAAGGAACCAGGATTTTCTCTCCTGTATCTACCAGTTATTGAATGGAGGCTACCCTTGAGGAGGGGATTGACCGTGGGCCAGTCTTCTCTCTTTGGCTGAGGCTAATTCCTGCAAAGAGATTAAGCAGAGAGCTGTTAAACATCAACCTTCCCAGCAATGGAAGAAATGAGTGTTTCAGTCTTCAGGAGGATTTCAGAGCAGCACAACTCTGTATCTGCTATAATGAGATACCTCACTTTTGGTACAACATTTGTAAGGCCAGTTGTGAATGATGATTTACTCGTGTGTCATATACAAGAGCATTAAAACCTTTCCAGTAAACTATAGCTTGTAAGTAGTGGATAACCATGCTATAGAATAATTTGGATGTTGTCTTTATCTTTAGATAAGTTTAGAAATGCCAGCCTGTAATTTCCCACTGAGACCCTAGGGAAGTTACAATCAAGATTATCATTAACTTTAATGAGAATAATTTGTACAGAATCCCATGAGTTAGAAAAAGAATAAAAACATCTCCACATGTGAAGCTTGAACACCCCTTTATTTCGTTGCTTAAATAAATACAAAGTTGTTTCGTTTTCAGTGCTTTTATCAAAATGACATTGAAGATTTTTTATATTTTTATTTTATTCCTACTAGATTTTCAATGATGTTAGTACTAGGTATTGGTATTTAAAACTATTTCTATCAATCTGGCTTTAAAAACTATAAATAATAAAGAATTACACTGACTACTAAACAAAATAATAGAGGGTCAAATGGATCTATTTTAAAGCTATGTTTAGATTGAAATGGACTATAGTAGTTGAATGATGTAAGTTTTGATGTTTATTAACCCAATTATTGCTCTGGCAAAAATAAATCCAGATGTGTGGTGAGTATAAAAGAGTGGCAAAGTGGCATAATTGACTCAAACACATAAAATTTACTAGTTGAATGAAAAGGTCAATTTGCATTTAACACTAAGGGATCAAGTGGTATTTGGAAAGAGTGTTAGTGACAGATGGCATAGTTATGTAGTCCTGTTTTCAGTCAATTAACAAGTAATTGACAGATGTACTCATGGTGGTGAGCAATTATTTGAATGAAAATGTTTAGAATTGTTTCTTAAACTTCAGAGTTTACCAGATGTGATTATACGTAATTCTTTAGATAAATTGAACGAAACAAATTAGCATATTCATGAATTCAGAATGCTGGTATTGTTTTAACTGTATAATTAACTCATTCTCGTGGTTTCCCTAATGAAACAATCCATCTGATCTTGGTCTACAGTAATATTGTTCCTTAGTCCATCAAAAGGATGACAATAACAAAATGAAGACTTCTATAAAGTAGACATCAATTTTGTATAGTAGGAAATCCAGCTAAATAAGACACTGGCTAAAGAGAATTGCAAAATAATCATACCCATCTTAAAGTTTTGATTGTCAGTGAACACTGCCCTCATAGAATTTTGTACTAACTTGGTTAGGTTAACTTTATCTTTAAGCTCAGGATATAAAATTTTATCCCTGAAGTTATGTTGTGCTAGACAAAATAGAGTCGTGTAGCTATAAATGACTTTATATATATAACTATAGATAGACAGATAATGATATGTTCTTATGAGAAAATATGGGTGACTGGTAGGTTTTAAAGTATTTGACTTATTCTATGTGGGGAAATTGTTGTTCAATTTAGCTGACAAAGATCTCAAGATATGTCCCCATGGCTCCACCCACAAAACACACAAAAGTTGAACAAATATCAGAACATTAAAAAAGTTAAACTCAAAATTACCAAGTCACAGAGATATTGAGGATGCTTATAGCTAAAGAAGTGAGTTATAAACAAACTATTTCAGCCCATGGGGATAGTTGAAGCATTTATTCTTAAAAGATGGTTGGTATTTAAATGTCAGTGAGCATTGACTATTGTCAGGGTCAGGGGCCTGGAAACTTTGAATTCTCTAAAAAAAGAAATGTGCAAAAAGTAAGAGACAAAAATTCTAGAAATCATGTGTACCTACACACCGGGAATAAAAACTTCATGTGGGTTAAACAATACACAGCTGAAGAAAACACTAGTAAAATGCTAGACAGATTTGAGGAAATCACCCGAAAAAAGGAATTACATGCTGTTAGCCAGCATTCATTAAATTTAGACTCCAAGAGAGAATTGAGAAGAGACACTATTCTAAGAAATATTGATGAAAATTGTTTCCTATTTGAAGAGGAAAATGACTTTTCAGGTTGGAAGCAAACATGTCAGGTCCATATAACTAGACACAGTATCCTGAAACTATAAAATGTCAAAGATAAGAAAGATGGAGAGAGAGACACAGGAGAGAAATGACAGATTATAAAGAGATATAATTGGATGAATATCATATTTCACATTAGGAGCGAAAGATGCTTGAAAACAATAAAATAACATCTCAAATTGCTGGGGAATAAAACTCTATACCTGACTAAACTATTAGGCAAAATTAAGGATTAAAGACATATTTATAAACATAAAAGCAAAAATAAAATGTTGCCTGTAGACCCTCACTGAAAGACATGCTGAGGGATATACTTTAGCAGGAAGAAAATTAAATTAATAAGAAAAGTTTGGAAAGTGAGGAAAAAATAGTGAACAAAACAATTGACCTAACAAACATAAAAATACTAAAGTTATATTAATCGCTAATAACTATTTAGGGAGCATTTACGTGTATGATATTTTAGAGTTTATTTTTATTTATTTTGAGAGCAAGATAAAGAGTAAGCCAGGGAGGGGCAGAGAGAGAGGGAGAAAGAAAATCCTAAGCAGGTTCTGCACTGTCACCACAGATTCCAACGTGGGGCTTAAAAAAATTTTTTTTAATGTTTGTTTGTTTGTTTGTTTGTTTGTTTATTTGAAGGAGAGAGAGACAGAGTGTGGGGCTGGCGGGGAGAGGGAGACACAGAATCTGAAGCAGGCTCCAGGCTCTGAGCTGTCAGCACAGAGCCTGACGCGGGGCTTAGGCCCAAAACTGCGAGATCATGACCTGAGCCGAAGTCCGACGCTCAACTGACTGAGCCACCCAGGTGCCCCTCCAACGTGGGGCTTTAGTTCACGAACCATGAGATCACGACCTGAGCAGAAATCAAGAGTTGGACACTTAACCGACTGAGTCACCCAGGCACCCCTAGGGAGTGTTTAAAAACCAGGTAAGCACCTGAGGAAAATACAACCTGTTACATATCTTTGAATCTTTTGAAAGACAATAGTAATTATTGATTAACTTTAGACTTTATTAGGAAGAAGTAAATTTAAATATGTATGTTAACATTTTAAAGGAAATGTGACTATCACAATAATAGAAATACAATGTTTAATTTCTAAACCAGGAAAAACATTTCTATCAAGTCAACAGAAGGCAGAAAAAGAAAGAAAAAAAAACCCACAAGATACTAAGAAAAGAATAGCAAACCAAAAAACTTAGATAAAAATGTAGGAATAAATATAAATATATTAGTAATCAGAATAGATGTAACAAGTTAATTATCCTACTGGAAGACCAAGACTATCAGATTTGATTTAAAAACACATTAATAGCTATATGCTTTTAGCAAATGATAATGCCTTACAAAAGAAAGTTTGAAAACTAATAAATGATAAAAATTAGTCTATTAAAGTATAACCAAAAGAGGCAAGGAATAGTTTTATCAGAAATACATATAATTAATTCTTCTTCTTCCTTTCCAAAGTGAATACGTTTATTTCCCTTTTTTTGCCTAATTATTCTGGATAGGACTAGTGATATTATGTTGACAGAAGTGGTAAGAGTAGGCATCTTGTCTTGTTCCTTATCTTAAAGGAAAAGCTTTCAGCTTCTCACCATTGAGTAAAATATTAACTGTGGGCTTTTCATATATGTTGAGTTACTTCTGTACTTAATTTGTTGAGAGCTTTTATTATGAAAGGATATTGAATTTTGTAAAATGCTTTTCCCTATCTACTGTGATGATCAGATGATTTGTATCCTTTATTCTGTTAATATGGTGTGTTATTTTTATTGACTTATAAATGTGGAACCACCCTTGGAACTCAGGGATGAGCCCCACTTAATCATTGTAGATGATCCTTTCAATGTGCAGTTGAATTGAGTTTGCTAGTACTGTATTTTGTTGGGGGATTTTACATCTATGTTCATCACGGATGCTGGCCTGTATTGTTTTGCTTGTTTAACATCATCAAGTTCAGAAGGCAGTGTCCTATAAGAAATTGTGGTATTTACTGAACACCTATTACATGCCAGGAATTAAGATAATTTCTTTTTTTTTCTTTCCTAATTGAGTTTTTATTAGTTGTTCTGAGGATCAGTACAGACATTTCAGTTTGTACACAATTCTTAATGTGTGTACCAAAAGTCTAAAAAACCATGTAGTTGTGATTCTTTTCTAAGAGTTATTCCAGTGACCTCGCAGCTAAAAATTTGGAGGCAAATCTTTCTTAACAGTATATCAAGTGCCAATATCTTCAAACATTGATACACGGTTACATTGTTAAGTCCCATTAATTCTTATTTATTTATTTATTTATTTATTTATTTATTTATTTATGAAAGGAAGAGTGTGCATGCGTGTGTGCAAGTGGGGGGGGGCAGAGGGAGAGAGAGAATCTTAAGCAGGCTCCATGCCCAGTGCAGAGCCCAATGTGGGGCTCAATCTCACCCATGAGATCATGACCTGAGCCGAAATCAAGAGTCTGACACCTAACTGACTGAGCCACTCAGGTGCCCCCTCACACTTTAATATCATATATGCTACATACTCAAATTTTCAATCTTGTATAGCACATTAAGAAAGTTACTAGGAAAACTGGATTACCATGACCAAGACGCTACAGAATGCCCAAAACTCTAACAAGGAGAACCAAAATCAAGGAATGCTTTCTTTAGGAAACAATTCTACCAAAAACAATAGTGAATACAAGTAATTAACAATGTTCAAGATATATTCAATGCACAATTGACTCCAAAATTGCCATTTAGTATTCCGTATTACAGGCTAGAAAGACTACCCCATCTATAGAATGTTAAGCTGACACCCATGACAATCAAAGCTTCCCATATTCAATATCCCACTATTTTCTGGTTGTACCAAAAAATACACAACCCACAAATGATTTCACTTCCTAAAAAATAAATTACACTTAAAAAATGGGATGAGGTGGAATTCCTTCCTTAAAAATGATTCTAGAGCTACTAAAAAGTTGAATTTACAAAATAGTTGATAAAAATATTCCTTGGGATTGTACAAGAAGGGAGACAGGGACCACTGATAAGGCATGGGCTATGATATAAATCAGACTTGGCTTCTTTCTCTTCTGCTTCATCAGAGGCTGGACTCTCCTCATTTTTTGTTTTCTACAGGTAAGTCTTCTTTCTTTCCCAGGTTTCTGAGTGGTTCAGTCAGTTAAGGACTGACTCCTGATTTTGGCTCAGGTTTCAGAAATTAAGCCCCATCTCAGGCTGACAGCATGGAGCCTGCTTGGGATTCTCTCTCTCCCCCTCTCTCTCTCTGCCCGTCCCCTGCTCATGCACACAATCTATAGGCTGGAAGAGAAAGAGGACTGAAAAAGGAACTTGAAAATAAAGAGAATTTCAGAAATCTTTGAAGGAGCAGTTTGAGTTATGTTGAAGGAGAGGTGAATAGTGTTGATGGTTTTGAGCAAGAGGACTAATGGTTGTAAACTATTATTAAGGGATATTTCCACATTCCAGTTATATAAAGATAGTTCAACATTGGGAACATTAATTTATTTCATGGAAAAAAAGGAGAGAAAACATGATTATATTAGTGTCTATGAAAGTCTTAAACACCCTTAAGAGTACATTTCAGAAACCAATGAGAAGTATATATTGTGGAATTCTAAAGACATTCCAATTACAATTAAGACTAAGGCAAGAATTCTACTAGGTACTGTGATTATTCAACATTGTTTTGGTGATTCTAGGGAATGGAATAGGGCACTATGTGGAATCAGAGTAGTAAAAACAAGTTTTGTTTTCAGATGATATAAATGAATACCTAAGAAAACCAAGAAACTCAATTCAAAAATCTATTTGGGCTGAAAAGAAAGTTTATTAAGATGGCTGGCTACAAAAAATCAGGTTTTCCTTTTATACTAGTGTAACAGGATGTTAAGTTGGAGGCTTTGACTGAACTCCAAGTTACAATGTGCTGTGAGTCAGATTAACAAACTGCAATTTCAAAGAACGTGTCTGTGAACCTGCTGGATGAGTCATCTACAAGATCTAAAATGGTCAGGTTGCTGGAGATTCAGCAGGATTTGGTGAGAACTAGTTTGGAAGATTCTGGGTGTTGTATGGAAACCAATTTGACAATAAATTATATTTAATAAATTATATTGAAAGAAAGAAAGAAAGAAAGAAAGAAAGAAAGAAAGAAAGAAAGAAAGAAAGAAAGAAAATAAAGAAAAGAATTCTGTGTGGCAGTCCCATCTCCCACTGAAGGGAAGGCAGGGGATAACTGACCTTCTTCCTCAAATGTAATGAGGTATCTTGGATTTGCTTCTAATTCATGTCTGTGAAACTTGAGACCAAAAGATTATGGCTGGCAGTTTTGTGTGACTGGGTGATTAAGTTTCTTCAGATAAGCTATAGTGAAAGCAGGTATCCTGTCCTTCCTTCCCCTTCCTCTTTCCTGTTGCCACTTGTCATTGGAGCAGTTATCTTTGAGCTTGAGATGACCTTGGCACTAAAGAAGGTAAAAGGAGACTGATAATCATGGGGCCACCATTCTTTTCCTAAACAGCCTATAACTGAATTCTATTGCATGGGAAAGGAATATGCTACCTTAATTAAGCATTGTTATTTGGGGGGGGGGGGGGTTGTCTGTTATTACCAGCTGAAACGAATCTTCTCATTTAATCTTTTTCTCATTTAATCATCACAACCTGGGAGGTTTAGCAATGGAGGAATAATAAGTTTACAGCTAGTAAAAGGAGGCTGTGAAAAAAAACCACTGAAGTAATTGTGAAGAAATATTAATAAAATAAATTTCAAAGAGGGAAGGAGCATAGAGGTTGTGTATCAGGTTTGAAATATTTTCAGGTGTTTACTGATAATTTATAACCATAATTCTTAATTGGCCTAATAGTCAGTCATACTTCATTCAGACTTTTTGCCCTTAAAGAACCATTGCTCCAAGGGAATAGGAACCAGAGAACAAGTCTCTAACATTCTCAATTTTTAAGTTCAAAAGCCCCCAAATGCAAATTTCAGGTATGAGAATGTCATTTCTTTTTCTTCTCCCAGGAGATTATCTAAGTCAGAGACGAGAAGAGAGTGAGGAGAGGCTGGCTTCCTTGGGTAGGCTCCATGGTGGAGAGAGAGTACAGTGGACAATAGAACTCTTCTGATAATTTAGTAACTCTGAATTCAATGGAACTTGTGCCCTGTTTCCTATCTGTAATCCCGGGAGCTCCCTAGGCCTGTGAGAATCAGAGGTTAGAAGAGGGATGGTTGGCCCATGTATCAAAGACAGAAATGGCCTTGGCATCCAGCTCTCCTGGATTCCTGTGCCTTCAGAGTTACGTGGATGAATTGAATAGTTTCCCCCATGTTTTCCAAGAAGGCCAGTGGAAAGAGAGAGAGCTGTTGGCTTCTGAAGGAGGCTAAAGTTTGTGAAAAGAGAATACTATAGCAGACAGTTGTAGGGAACAACTTTGGAAGGAACTATAGTTTAGGACTGGAAAAAACTGTACATTTCAGTTATGACCAAATAGGCAAAAGCCATCAACCAGTGGCCAGATAACTGCCTTGTAACTAATAGATTTAATGTTTTGGAACACAGAATTTGCACTTGAAATGAAAATTAAGAATTGGTAAAGAGATGTCTGGGTGGCTCAGTTAAGTGTCTGACTCTTGATTTCAATTCAGTTCATGACCTCATGGTTCCTGGGATAGAGCCCCCAGTAGGGCTCTGCACTGTTGGTGCAGAGCCTGCTTGAGACTCTCTCTCTGCCCCTCCCCCGTGTTTTCTCTCTCTCTCAAAAATAAATAAACATAAAAAAAGAATTAGTAAAAATTTTATATTGAACTCTTAAACTAGTGGCCTGAGGAATTCATACCAGCAAGTGTGAAAGAACTAATAAAGAAAAAGACTGAGGATAAAAGCATAAAAGGCAATTAACAGAGAAAATCTTAGAGAAAGCAGGGAGAGATTATGAAAATTTGGAGGGGGTGTGTAGCCTTGATCAGAACAGAGACCCTTCTTTCTCAGAAACAAGATCAAGGGTGCCTAGGTGCCTCAGTCTTTCAGCTTCTGACTTCAGCTGAGGTCATGATCTCAAGGTTTGTGAGTCTGAGTCCCACATCAGTCTGTCTGCTGTCAACACAGAGCCCACCTCAGTTCCCCTTCCCCCCTCTTTGCTCCTCCCCTGCTCATGCTCTCTCTCTCTCAAAAATAAACATTAAAAAAAAGAAACAAGATCAAAATTAGGTTTTTATTTTAATTTTTTAAATGTTTATTTATTTTTGACAGAGAGAGAGAGAGAGAGAGAGAGTGAAAGAGAGTGAAAGAGAGAGCAAGCCTGAGTGGGGGAGGAGCAGAGAAAGAGGGAGACACAGAATCCAAAGCAGGCTCCAGGCTCTGAGCTGTCAGCACAGAGCCCAACATGGGGCTCAAACTCATGGAGAGTGAGATCATGACCTGAACTGACAGTTGGACACTCAACCGACTGAGTCACCCATCCAGGTGCTCTGGAAGGTGTTTTTTTTTAATTGAGAGTTTAGATCCTATAAACTTTACCACTTCAGTAAAGAAGAAAAGCTTCGGGGCGCCTGGGTGGCGCAGTCGGTTAAGCGTCCGACTTCAGCCAGGTCACGATCTTGCGGTCCGTGAGTTCGAGCCCTGCGTCAGGCTCTGGGCTGATTGCTCAGAGCCTGGAGCCTGTTTCCGATTCTGTGTCTCCCTCTCTCTCTGCCCCTCCCCAATTCATGCTCTGTCTCTCTCTGTCCCAAAAATAAATAAAAACGTTGAAAAAAAAAATTAAAAAAAAAAAAAAAAGAAGAAAAGCTTCTCTGCACGCAGTAAAAGAGGTGGGCTAGTTTGCAGAGGCTAATTCTTTTTCTTATGAGTTTCCCAACATCCCTGTAAGTGGCACCAGGTAGATGGTATTTAGGACCATGTGAATAGGAGCAAAAATTAAGTCTCGCAAAACTATATTTCATTTTAAGTATAATAATATTTAATAAGCTTTATGTACACCAGAGATCTAACAATAGTCATTGTGCTTCCTGCTTAAGTTTCAATAACTTGAATTTGATGTTTTTGTCTCTTTCTAAGAGTCAGTATAACCCAATTGTTTCACTTTTTCTCAGGATCGCCCAATTATAAATTTTCTTAGAGTTTAGTTGCTTCCTTTTGTCTGTCTTGAGGTGTGTGTTCAGATGTATTCTAAGAAAAAAAAATTGCAGCATGGTATTTTTATCTAGAGCAGAATTAACCAACTAAATATACTGTTTGCTAAATAAATATTTCTTCCACATAGTATATTTACTTAAAAGAATATTTTCCTCAATATATCCCCCCCAATTTTGAGCTGATTGGAAATTTTTGTAATAAAAAAGATATATTTTTTACATAGCCATTTTATTTAACTGTTGTAGAACTAGATTGAAGTCCCAACTTGAGTATAAAGATTCAGGCATGTCTGGATGGTTGGTGGGATGGGTTTTGGAAGTCTAATAGCAAGAAGGCTGTGTAAGTCCTTGTCCAACACTGAGACCCCATTGATTTATGCCTAACTCATACAAGTTTATTTGTAGATATTTGTTGACTCAACAGGTTAATGGAAGGGTGGATTGGTGAATGGATAAAAGAGAGAGGGAGCACTTATCATGAGTGATAGAGCAGACTAGAGATGACTGTGGAATCCATTTCTGGAATATCAGAAGGTGGAACATTCTAACGAGCAGAGGATCTATCCCTGATATTTGCTTCCTGTCCCATTGGCTGCACTGAATTCATGTCCAAGTCCAGAAGATATCAGTGAGCTAGGAATTATGACCATAAAAGTGGTTTCATTAAACCTCAGTAAGACTTGCAACACAGGTAGCAATTCTGGAAACATTATGAATCAAACCCTTCTTCCACACATTACAACATAGCTCAGTGAAATTTTGACAGACTATCCCTATAGCAGTGAGTGTATTCTTGACCATCTCCTGGAAGTCACAGCAGTAATTGAGGGACATTTGACATGTGGCTGTGGCCTAGACAAGTGTTTGAGGTGATAGCTAATAACATTTGAGTTTTTCTGTTAATGGGACTTAATTACTGAGCCAAGACCACGACCCTGTACTGCAAGATCCTGAAAGTTAGTGCTGCATTAACTTCTAGGTATCTTTCTTGCTCCTCCCTAGTCCTGGCTTTAATTAATACCCATTAGTTCATCATAACTGGAGAATCATAGGTTAAAAAAATATTTCACTGTCTTCCACATCCATTGATAAAGTCTCTTAACAAGCAAACATGCAAAAAGGCAAACTAACAATACTGACCTTAGGTAATTGCTCTTAGTGGAAAATGACTTAATATATATAAAGTCTTATAGACAAATGTTAGGTATTACAATTTTTACCCAGCTTTCTCACACATTAATTGAGGTCCTTCCCTGGGAATACCTGGACAGACAGATGATTTGAATATAGTCATTGCCCTTGGGAGCCTAACATTTATTTATTACAGTAGGATTTTTCCCTCTTAGCAGTGGTAATAACTATAAAATGACCAGTCTCCATTTTTGTTTTACTTCATATTGTGGCTAAGCAGGAAATTAAAAAAAAGTTTTAAAACTGTTTGAAAGTTAGAAAACCTTTCAAATGCTATCTAATTCGTACCTCACACACACCTGTGGGGTTTGGAGCACTATTCAGCAAAGCTGTAGTTTTCTTTCTGCAAGAATGATGTCAAATAGGTAGGACCAATTTTGGTGAATGTAGGCTGGTGCGAAACCTAATTTTAAAAATAGAAGTGTCCTGACTGATCTGTTATGTTGGCAACAGATCTAAAGACTATAGACGAATACTTACGAAGATCTGAGAAAATGAAGACAAGCAAAGACAGATTTATCTTCACCATAGTAGTCAAGATAAATCTTTCATCCAATTAGTACCGCAAAGAAATTTCATTTAGATTTTAACTTTTTGATATATAATTCACAAAGGGAATTTGTCTCACTTCAAAAATAACCCTTCAAATATCAAACAACATAAAAATGTTTTTTACACTGGGAAAATATTTTTTTACACTGGGAAATGTTTTTTACACTGGGAAAAAGATTTTTTGACTTTGTCAGAGGGAGGGAGAGAGAGAGCTCCAGAGAGAGAGAGAGAGAGAGAAAGAGAGAGAAAGGGAGGGAGTGAGGGAGGGAGAGAGGGGCCAAAAACAAAGTAAAACAAAACAAACACTTTGTTCTCTAGAATTTTCTAATAGACGTCTTGCATTTGTCTCTGTGGAAACGTTATCCTGGGCAGTTTTGCCAACCATATGCTGTTAGAATGTAACATTTTTTTCACCAAATTTATATGCTTCCATTTGCTTCATTAATCTCTAATGAGGGCTAGTTCCATACCAAAAATTTTTAGATTGTTCTTGAATCGACTAATCTGTTATAAGAAGACAATTGCCAATAGTGTTCCCAGTGATCTGACTTGCAAGTGTAGACCTGAGTGTTAAGGAGCAAACAAAGGTACTTTGCCATGTGGTGGACATATGCAGCCTCCATACAGCGCAATGCAAAAGGGCAATTCCATAGCCTGAGCAAATTCAAGGTGACTTCCAAAGGAGGAGAAGATCCAACTACTCAGGGAAAAGAAGAAAAAAGAAAGACTACGAGGGAGAGAGAATAACAAAGGGAAGGCAGGAAGGAATGAGGGAAAGGAAGACAGATCAAAGTGAATTTTTGCCTTTAATATCTGAGCTCAGATCTGGATTAACACAGTGGTGTGCTAGAGCTGGCTGATACTGGCTTTCGGAGCAGAGTTTGTGCATCTCATCCCAGATCTTGTGTGCTCCGTGATCTCTATATAGAGGTAGCACCATGCATACCACAGGGGAAGAATTTACATGCAAAAATAAGCAAGCGATACAAATCTGGGTATCTTGTCTTCTGGAGAGCTATTTGTTACACATTTACCAGTTCATTCCAGTTGCCGTGGAAACTCTCAATGACCAGTACAATGAAAGAAAAGCACTGTAACAAAACAGAAACAACTCATGAGCCAGGATTACGCATCAACAAGGAAAGAAGGAGAGAGACTCCAGGTACCATGATAATAATTTAATCACCTGGGTAATCATGCCTACTGGAAACACATACCACAGAGTTGAGCCCAGTTAGATGATTGGGAAGAGCAGTGGCTGTTTTCTCTGGTGTAACATTACTAACGTGTGATCCAGGCAGACACTAGAAAGAGAGGAGGTAGTTTTCCCTGGGGTGTCTTGGATTAGCAGAACAGTCCATTTTTAGGGTGTTGAGTATGATTTGGAGGTAAAGCTTAATAGGGAACAAAATGAGTTCGATACAGGCACTTTTCATGAGAAGTGAGGAAGATGATGAGTTTTTAAATCTCTTGATTCAAAGCTATTATCGATGTTGCCAAGAATAGCTATCTCTCCAAGGTTTCTAGAATGCACCAGCTACTGGATTAATTACTTTATACATATATTTTCTGCTTTGATATTTATGGCAATCACGAAAGTAAATACTATTGTTATCCTCATTTTACAAATAAACTGTAGAACATTTAGAGGTATGACATCACTTGCTCAGACTTTAAATTCCTTTCTTAAGTGTGTTTTGTGGTGCCACTCCAGGAGCTGCTAAATCTATTTGAAACGCAAAATTCCAGATTAGATTTAGTAACTGAAGAGTAATTTTCAGTAAGAGAAGGATTCAGTGTCTTTGATATTTTTGTTTTTATAATTGTGGTCTACATAGGTATCTCTTTTACAGTACCCTTTACATATAATACATACTTCTCATAAACATGTTGTATACAAATTATTTTTTTATTAATATAAAAATATGAAAAGGCCCAATTAGCCATATAGCACCTATATCCGGAAACTTCAAAAAGCTAAAATGATTTTTTTAAAGTATAATACATATGTTACGGCATATGTCGTATATGTAGACCTCAGTGAGTTTTCACACAGTGCTCATATTACCGTACAAGCTGCGTAGATAAAGAGACCATTTCTAATAACCTAGGAGTCCCTTTCATGCCCCCTTTTGTCACTACCCACCTCCCAGCCCCACACAAAATGCAACTACTACTATTCTGACTTCTGTCACCAGGGATTGGTTTTGCCTACTTTTGAAGTGATAGAAATGGCATTATAAAGCATGGAAACTGTATTTGTCTTTTTGTTTGTTCAGTGTTATATTTGTGAGGTACACTCGTGTTATTGTGTGTAGCTGTAGATCATTTTCATTGCTTTAAGATCATTTGCTGATTTATCCAACTACTAATGGAAATTTGAACTGAGAAATATGATTAAAGCACATTTCGTTCCTTTGTATTTCCACTGATGCTAAGCCTTTTCAGCTCAGCCAAAGGTCTTAGGAGTTGGGAGGATTTCTTAAAAGAACTTGCTGGCAAGCACACTAATATAAATTAATCTCTGTCTTTTTTCAACTTTAGCTTCATATAAATTGTCTTATTTACTACATGCCTAACATTTTAAACACTCCTGAGGCACTTTGGAGTTGTGCTTCAGATTTCTTTACTAGCTATTCCACTCAGAGACCTCAAAGGCCTTTGTAAATTTGTGTCTGTGATCCAAAGTTTCCCACATACAACCAAATGAATGTATGTCTGGTAATCCTACTAGCATCTTTGAGGCTAAAACTTGGGTAACTGTGCAAACAGTCTAACAAAAACACTTGTTCTAAGAAAGCTCCTTAAGAGAGTGTTCCACTTTCTTCACATATGTAGCCATTTTCACAAAGTCAGTGCTCTATAAGTTTAGTGATCTAGATTGAATTTGGATATTTCAACAAAGGGAAATGGAAATTATTATATAGAATGCATTAATTCCGTTAATGGCTTTCAAACATCTCCAGTGCTGTAGAAAATAAACAATTATTTCCAGCATACAATGTCCCTTTGTCTATTGGTCTGAAATCACTGCTTCTTAATTTCTTTCTCGAGGAAGAATTTGAGCATATAGTGAAAGCTGTGCACCTTCTCAGGACAATTCTTGAAGAACCAAATTTTTCCATATGACTTTGGTGAGCGCACCCCGAATTCTGTGAGGTTTCTGTGGACACCATGTTAAGAAACTATTTTCTAAACATGTTTGACAGTAAACATTTATTGTGTGACTAATGCCCCATAATGTGCTATTTGTCACTCTGTAACATGCATTCCCAGTGGGGGCAAAATCACCTCCAAGGGGATAAACATTTGTTCTTGGGAGATGAAAAAATCTTGCTATTTTTTATATATAGTACATAGATATCTATATAGTATGTTGGCTGATATATGATACATTCGCTGTAGTATATCTATGTTATTAAAATGTCATGGCTGCAGAGGCAATTTGGAAAAGAAAAAAAAGATGTCTAAAATATCCCCTTGGGGGGATAATGGAATCTCTTTGGAAATGGGAAGGGCCAAGGGAGAAATTCTAGACAAAGGAGGTCTGACTTTAAGCGTTTTTTTTTTTAATTTTTTTTAATGTTTATTCACTTTTGAGAGAGAGAGAGAGAAACAGAGCAAGAGCAGGGGAGAGGCAGAGAGAGAGGGAGACAGAAAATCTGAAGCAGGCTCCAGGCTCTGAGCTGTCAGCACAGAGCCTGACGCGGGACAAGAACCCACAAGCCATGAGATTATGACTTGAGCTGAAGTCAGACGCTTAACCAACTGAGCCACCCAGGTGCCCCTTGACTTTAAGCCTTTTAAGTGAAGCATACATGTAACTCATCTCAGTTCCGTGAAATATCTCCTTTTGAGCATCTCTGAATGTATATTATTAATCAAGCCAAAATGTGGTATAAGAATACTTCATTCTGAGAGGCATAACTATGGATGTTTCCCAAAGTAAGCAATAAGATATATTATTGTTACATGTAAGCTACAAAAATGTGAATGATGAAAGTCATTTGCCCTTCAAAGCTTGTTGGAAGCCGAGCTCTCCCAGCCTGAGTGGCAGGGCCCCGGCTGTGGACGGATTGGTGACTGCAGGGCAGCCCGACAGAGAAGCTTCTTGTACTCCCACTTTTAGGTAATTTGGCCTTAAAACTACCTGGGGTATTGTCTGTTGGGGAATTGCCCTCGGCAGGCCCCCTGGGAAAAGAACCATTAGGGAAGAAAGTAAGGTTCAGCAAGAAATTGTGCGGCCTTACGTTTAGCCCTTGCCATTCCCCATGGAGACTCCTGTACTTACAGGAAGGAGAGCCTCATACCTTTGCCAGCAAAGAGGGACTGTAAAGAAGAGGTATATGGATTTGAAAGCCCCACTCCGGCAACTAAGGAGTGTATCTCTGGGCACAGGTGACTTCAACCCCTAGGCCCGCCTGGCCCTCGGAGGCATTCCAGATGATGACTGAACCTAGTCGGTTAAGGTACAGGATGGTTCATCGGTTCCTAGGTGCATTGTCTCTCTGAGAACGTATAAGGTGTGGGTTTCTAAGGCTTTTTCAGCCCCTTTCTGGCACCTCGGACCGAGGCAAACACATTGTTCTTCTGGCCTTATGTGGTTAGGCGGTCATGTCCCTGTAACTGTTCCACTTGAGGTGTTGAGAAATGGAGGGCCTTTCACGAGAACAGCAAAGCAAATGCTTTGTAGATTATAGATAAACGCAGATGTGTAATGGCATAATGTAAGAAATTAATAATCAAAGGGTATGCGGGAAAGTTAGGGGAAAATCGCCATGTTGTTTCTTAAAGGTTGATTACACATAGGAACATTTTCAAAATTAGGTACTGTTAGAAAAACATAGATGACGTATGCTACAAGGAAATCACTAGCAAATATAATGCCACGTTTACTACAATAAATTGGCCAGTTCAACACACTGCTGTTGTCTGTGTCCATTTTTATTTTTTGTTTTTATTTTAGTTTTTTATTTTAGTTTTTTATTTTCTAGTTTTTTACTTTAGTTTTGTTTTATTTTCACCGATGCCGTTCTTCCGTCAGGAACCCTGGTTGCTGGAGCTGGTCTCCGGCAAAAGCTCAATTTCATTAATTTTTTTATTAAAAAGTTGCAAATTATAGGTAATCTTTTAATTTTATACTTAGCAGTGATATGATTTGTGAGAAAATGATTACACTTTGAAATAAGAAATATCATTTAGCATAATTTTGAGTGAATGTATGCTTTTAAAGTTTACAGGAAGACTCATTCAAAGTTGTAATCTTGGAACCCATTTTTAAAATAATCAGTAAATTACCTTATAGAAAGAAGGATCTAATGCTCTATTTCTATAGACAATTCCTGGTGGGTTGATTTCTTTTCTAGGTATGAAGACTATGCTGTTTACCACTCAATGGCATATTTCCTTGGGTGTTTTCTTGTCATTTACCTTCTTCACTTATCCCTTCAATACAATTATGATGAGTTTCACTATCTTCAAAGAAGTAAAATCAAATGCCTGGGAGAGTAGAATGACTAACCTTGGCATTCAAAAAATGAATTTTAAATGTCATCAAGAAGATAAATATATGTCAACAGGTATATCAGCTTTCTCTTCTCTTTCTAATCTGATGCAGGAAATGACCCTATCAAATAATAACTTTGACAAAAAGGAAAAAAAAAACAAAGCAAAAGAAAACCCAACAAAACCCAACAAAGTAACAACAACAAAAAAAGGAAGTGAACCCTTGTGTGTGTTACTTTCAATAGCTGATTATCATGTGGGTCAACTTTCTCAAAGACTTGTTTAATTTTGTTATGGATGGGAGGATCTGCCCCCTCAGCATATGAAACTAAAAATCTTATTAAGCTTGGTAGGTTGGCTTTGGACAAGTTAAATATATTTGCTCCATTGTTTTTTTTTTTATTAAAAAAAATTTTTTTTTCAACGTTTTTATTTATTTTTGGGACAGAGAGAGACAGAGCATGAATTGGGGAGGGGCAGAGAGAGAGGGAGACACAGAATCGGAAACAGGCTCCAGGCTCTGAGCCATCAGCCCAGAGCCTGACGCGGGGCTCGAACTCACGGACCGCGAGATCGTGACCTGGCTGAAGTCGGACGTTTAACCGACTGCGCCACCCAGGCGCCCCGCTCCATTGTTTTTTAGTTGGAAAACTGGAGGTAACTTGAAGAAATAATCGTAATTCCTACTTCAAAATTCTCAGGCTTTTTGTGTTTTGCTGGGTGTTATGGGCTGAACTGTGCCCCTCGCCCAACCTAATCCATATGTTGAAGTCCTACCCCCAGTACTTTAGCATGTGACAGCATTTGGAGACAGGGTCTTCACAGTGGTAATTAAATTAAGTGATGTCATTAGAGTAGGCAGTAATCCAATGTGATTATAAGTGTCCTTATAAGAAGAGGGAGTTTGGACACAGACACATACAGAATGAATGTGATGTAGAGGTACAGAGAGAAAATGGCCATCTATAAGTCTAAGAAGAAATCAACTCTGCCAATGGCTGGATCTTGTATCTATATAAGAAAATAAGTTTCTGTTGTTTAAGCCACCCAGTTCTTTGTTATGGCAGTCCTAGAAAACTCATATACTGGGTTAATATCTATTCAAAAGTTCTTTGTGAAATTTTGATATTTTTTTCATGCTTTACGTTATCCTCTACCTTTTTCCATCTTTTTGTTTTTAAAAAATTTAACGTTTATTTATTTTTGAGAGGAGGGGGGCAAAGAGAAAGGGGTCAGAGGATATGAAGCAGGCTCTGTGCCCACAGCAGAAAGCCTGATGCAGGGCTGAAACTCACAAACCATGAAATCATGACCTGGGCCAAAGTTGGGCTCTTAACCAACTGAGCCACCTAGGCTCCCCAACACTTTCCCATCTCTATGCTATGTAGTTGCCTCTTAGCCAAAATGGTTCAGTACCAATAGGTAGAATTCTACCATGGGACAAAGGAAGTTTCTTTTAAGAAGAGAGAAATAACAAATCAAACTAACAAGAGACATTTCCTTCCTATCTGCATCTTAAGTTGTGCCATTTATTAGTCATTGTTTTCACTTTAAAAAGGTTGATCATGCTTCTTTCTGTTCCATAATAATATTTGCTGCTACAATGAGGATAGAGTTATAGGACTAAATATTCCATAAAGCTGCGATAATACATCTAACAAAAGGGCCTGGATAGAACAGTGATAAGAAATGTTGGTTCTCTTCTCATCTTTGTTCTCTGCTTTTTCAGGGAAATGACATACTAAAGAGGAAATAATGACTTGAATTTGGATAGATATATCACTATAACTAATTATGATACTAATAGTGATAAATCATTTGTTTACTTAAAATTAATTCTATCTAATAAATACAGGGAGTCTGCTGTGTATTTTACCTTATCTGCCTGAGGGCAAGCATTCAAATAGAAGTTAGAATGGTGATGGTCATCGTTTGATTTTATATTTTGTGACATTAAGATCAAGAATAGTTAGTTATGGGGTCATTTGAGCATCTGACTTCGGCTCAGGTCATGATCTCAAGGTTTATGGGTTCAAGCCCCATGTAGGACTCTGTGCAGACAGCTCAGACCCTGGAGCCTACTTCAGATTCTGTGTCTCCCCCTCTCTCTCTGCCCCTCCCCTGCTCACATTCTGTCTCCTCCCACTCTCAAAAATAAATAAACATTTAAAAATATTTTAAAAAGGATGGTTAGTTAAAATGTAGTTACTGCATACTGAAAAATTATTTACTGATTTTCCAACTCTGGCTACCATTCTTTATTGTAATTGTCATGTAGGAATACTTATATTAGGTATCTATATACAGTATTGTTGGAGACAATCTTTTACATGGGTTTTGCAAAGATGTTGAAAAAATCTGTTGAATCATTGAACCTAAATATACTATTTATACCAAAAATTGCATAAAATGATAAAACTATACATTTACTACACATATATATGTGTGCTAAACTAACTATATAGACCATGTAGTGGATTCTGAAAACAATTACAAAATATTCTCTTTGTCCTGGTCATGGCCTAACCTCAAAGTCCAGAACAATGCCTACCGTGTATTGGGTATATACTTACTACATGGACAGATGGATGGATGGATAATGAGTGAATAAATGGCTTTCCTAAAGGGGCTTCAGGGGGTGCCTGGGTGGCTCAGCGGGTTAAGTGTCCAACTTTGGCTCAGGTTATGATCCCACAGTTCATGAGTTCAAGCCCTGCGTTGGGCTCTGTGCCAACAGCTCAGAGCCTAGAGCCTGCTTCCGATTCTGTGTCTCCCTCTCTCTCTGCCCCTCCCCCACTTGTGCTGGGTCTCTCTCTGTCTCTCAAAAATGAATAAACATTAAAAGAAATTTTAAAGGGACTTCGGATATGGTCTCAGTTGTGTGTACTATATAAGAGGTGGTCTAGAACAGTGCTTAACGCAGAAGTTTTGTTTTATTGCTAAGTTGTGCCAGTTACTAGGAAGTTCTACTTACCTTTTGCTGAAGAAGAGCCTTTTTCTTCCTGAAATACTATGTTGCCTTTTGTATTGCCATTATATATCCTGGGTAACACCATTAAACATCTTTCTAGTAGGAGCTCTTCACAGGCATTTCTGTATTAATCATTTTATGTGCATTGTTGTATAGTCTACATCATTTTTTCTACCTTTACATTAATTGGGTGATTTGAGGAAACATGTTTGGATTTATGTTTATTCTCTTTCCACAGACCTGTCTTTAACTGAAGTGATAGATGCCTTTTTGGAGTTGACTTGGAATGAACTTAAGCTGCAGTTAATTTACAAAGTAATTTTCTTACTTAAATAAATAGAATTTTTGAACTTCCAATGCAGTGGCTACTAAACTACAAAAGAGAATTCCAAAAAAACCTTCCAAAGATGTAGACTTCAATGCATTTTATTCCTTGATGTTAAAAAATGCAGTTACTAGTTCAAGAATATTATTTTTTATGTTACTGCATTCATAATTTTTTTCTGAGTTGTAAAAATATATTATCACCAGTGCAAATAATTTTCAGGCTAGTGGTTTCTTTTTGATTACTTTTTCCATGTGTAGTTTTAGTTCCTGGGTATCTTGATGAACAAAGTGATAGAAGCAGTTGTAAATTTGAACTTTTTTGTAGTAGTTTAATCATAGTAATATTGAACTTGGCCTCACAGACATTAAGGCCACCTATGTGATTATATGTCTTAAATGATCTACAGCTTTCTTGTATAATGCTTAGTGCTTTCACTTTTTTCTTCCCTCTTTTTTTTTTCTTTCATTATAGCCTGTCCTGTTTCAGAATGGATTTGAGATACCATAGAATATCTCACAAAAATGAAATGTTTAAAGAATAAATGCATTCAAGTCTCTGTGAAAATATAAATTAGAATGGAAAGTCAGGAATGCAGATAGACCACAGTATTCTAGAAACTTGCTCAACTTGAGTAATACCTTTAGTTTTGAGCTTTGTAGTGGTTAAGGTTAACAAAACAACATGATCATTCATAAGAAAACATACCAAAAAGTCATTTTTTTCAGGCATTTACTTTTCACATGGAATTTTTATAGGATCCATCAAGTGATTTTGTAGATAATATAGGAACAAACACCATGGCAGATTTTATTTGATATAATAATTTACTTTAGAAAAAGTACCTCCTATGAGAGATTTTTGTAGAGAAATAAATTTTTGTCTAGATGGATCTTCAAATTTCTTAGTCTTTACTCTTTTGAAATACATAGAAATCAGCCCCAGAAAGTTTTAATGACAGCTGTTTTTGATCTTTGAACAATTCTATTTTCTGTAGCAAGGAAAATATCATCTATATGTTTCATTTCCATGGCCAGAAAAAAATATTTTGAGGGCCACTTTGAAACATGTACCTTCATTTCTGTAAAACCAAAGTCTAAAATCGTCAAATGCTTTAGAAGTGCTAAAAGTTGTTACAGAAGACTTCTTCATTGTTAACCCACCGATACCTTTTGTTATTGCCATTCGTGGTAATCTATTCACAAAATGGAGTCTGAATTCTGTCTCTTGGAGGAAATGAAACCATTATGTGTACCATAATCTGCAGATTTTAATACTTTGGTCAGATGTCCTTCTGATACCTGAAATGCAATATGGTTTTAAAAAATGAATTCCTAGTCTTTTCATTCTATATGAGTCCACCTCACTAACCTTTTCATAAATCTAGCTGTATTATCATCCTATCTGCCTTGGAATGAAACACACAGAAAGATGAAGGACTCTCATTCCTGTAATCCTTTATTCAAACCATTGCCATATCCTACTGCTCCTTTCTGTGTATCATTTATTGAGTGTGTCCTTTCTGCTCTAACTGCTTCAAAAGCTTTGTGCAAATAGTGAGCTTGCGCTTGCACAACAGCAACATCTTTTACTGGGACTTTCACTCTTCATTCATTCCATCTCCTGCATTAATTTGGTCTTCAAAAATGATGATAGAAGCACATCAGTGCTGATTTATAACATGAAAAACAGTGGTAAGCTGCAGAAGGTAAGCTGCACTACTCTTGCAGTGGTAAGCTGCAAGAGAATTCCCAATGATGAAAATTATTATTCACAAAATGTCCAATTCCTTTAACAGATATTTAATGAACACCTACCATTTGCCAAGTACTATTCTAGGTTATATGTATTTAACTAAGTGCCCCAAACTTAAAAATTATGGAATCAGAAGTGAAGGTACATATCACTTTATACTAGGAAATTGTACATAATACAGAGAAATCTATAAATCTTAAGATGGATGGAGGTTGGACTGTGTATTCGAGTGAGATAAAGGGAAACAATGCAAAAAGTAATTTGGACATGGCAAAAATTTATGGCTCTCTGTCCAGTTGGAGGAAATCAGTTGGTGATGTTCACAGTCACAAAACTATTATGATGGAAACTATAGAAGTGACCAAGAACCTTCACCAGTCTGTTCATCTTCTGGAAGTCTATTCCACATAAGCTAAACAACTGACAAATTCTTGCCTGGTCTTAATAACATTTTCAAGGCCTGGAGGGTAAAGAGAGTGATTATAAGAACTGATATTTTTACCCTGATTTTGATCAGCATGGAGAATTTGGTTCATAAAGTGTCAGTGGCAGGTGATTTTGGAAAAACTGACCATGACATTTTAAAATTTGGAATACATTAGGAGAGCTACTCATTAGACAGGTACTGTAGACTTTATGAAAGAAGACTTCAAGAATATCAGACATGAAAAACTCAGAAGAAAGCTCAGAAAGGTAGCAAAAAGTGCTGATGATATAACTCTGACAATGCAAATTTCAAATTATTTTAATGAGAAAGAAAAAAAGGCTCATAATGGAAGAAAATGGCATAACTATGCAGAGAACTTTACTATGTGTTCAGATTGTAAAAATATATGCCAAGAAAATAAAAAGGAAGACAGATAACCAAAAGAAGACAAATAACTCTAAATATAGAAATGTAGTATGGATTGGTAAGAATAGTACAGGAAGGTCAACATCCATAATGAGCTGAGGTTTGCAAAATCTGCTACTGACTGTTGAGTTTGGCTTCAATTGGAAATGAGTAGGGCTATTTTGAGTGTAAAGTCAAAACTGCCCTGGTTGATACATCTCTATTGCTAGCTTGTATTTTTCTTTCTTTCTCTATTAAATGGAGACATTACTAATATTAAAATGAAATTCCTTTAGCTTCCAGTATTTTCCTGAAGCCATTTTCTGTCCATATGTAGAATTCATAGATTAAAAACAATCATTTTCTAATCTCCAAGTGCTAGAAATAGAAGGGCCCAGGTCAAAGATGTCAAGCTGAGTGTGTTAAGAGGGCACAAGGTCATAGGGAAAAGATAGAAAGGGACACATCTTTAAAGGAAGAGCAAAGATTGTACTCACAACTTTTTTTCTGCCTTCTCAAAATACTCCTCTAACAAGCTGTGATAAGATTATTATTAAGATATTCAATAAGAGTGAAAACTGGGGACAGTAATGGGAGACAAGCTTTGTTCAGCTTGACTCTTTAACAATGGTCTGAAAATATCAAACCTACCTCTCTTGACATGCAGGAAGTCAGACCAACTCTTGACTTAGTTCCCAAGGGATTCTGGGAACACCAAATATTAATGGAAAATATTATGGTGTCAGAAATAAAACCAAAAGGGGGAGTTTGGAATTTATATTTCAATTGAAAGAATAAGGAAAATATGGAGTGATTTAGGAAAAGTTGAACTTGTTGACTGTTAGGTAGCTCTTAGATTTTTGTCAAGGAAAATAATCTTCGGGATCATTACAGGAGAAAATAATAATAGAGAAGAGAATAATTAAATCTAAGATCTTTCACAGAAAAAATGTCAGAATAGATCAGTCTCCTGCTAAAATAAACTTTATGGTTTCTCATTGCACTTAGGATAAATATTCCTTCTGACTACCTCCTCCATCAAATTTTCATTTATTGTCCTCCTTTCTTGTGAAAACATTTTGTTTTTAAAAACTATTGTTTTGGGGCGCCTGGGTGGCTCAGTCAGTTAAGCGTCCAACTTCGGCTCAGGTCGTGATCTCTCAGTCCATGAGTTCGAGCCCCGCGTCAGGCTCTGTGCTGAGAGCTCTAATTTCCTCTAATTTCATTTTCTCTTGTATTATTTTTTTATTGTTGCATAACAAATTACTACTTAATAGCTGAAAACTGCACCTGTAATATCTCAGTTTTTGTGGGTCAGGAGTTTGAGCACAGCTTAATTGGGTCCTCTGCTCAAGCTCTCACAAAGCTGCAACTGGGGAGTCAGCCAGGCTTTATTCTCTTCTGGAGTGTTCTCTGGGGAAAAATCCATTTCCGTGTCCCCTTGGGTTAGTGGCAGAATTTACCTCCTTGTGGTTCTAGGACTGAGTTCTCTATTTCCTTACTGGCTGTTGGCTGGAAGCTATTCTCAGCTCTAACAGGCTGCTCACTGTACTTCTGCATGGAACTACCTCCCATGTAGTTCTCTCACAACATGATAGCTTACTTCTTCAAAGTCCAAGAGAAGAGTCCCTCACCCTTGTCTACTATGATGGATTCTCATATAATACCACTTAATCATGGAAGAGATATCCCATTGCCTTTGCCATATAATATAGAAATCAAGAAATCAAGAAAGTGTCCTGTCATTGTCTTTGCTATATTCTTTTGCTAGAAGCAAGTTACATGTTCCACTCATACTAAGGGGAGGGGATTATACTAGGAATATCAGGGGGCTGTGATTCTAGGAGCCATATTAGAATTCTGCACACCGTATCTCCTAAGGTCCCCATTACTCTGTTCTGGTCACTTAGAACTTCCTTCTTTTCCTCCAAGTATTCCTCCATTTTAACCTATGTCTATTGAGATAGAGATGCCTCCCTCTTTATGCCTATTGTTTCTTCTGGTTAGGATATTATTCCCCCGGGTAGTTACAAAACTCTCATTTCTTTTTGTCACTTTTCAAAGATAACTGTAGTAAAGAGGACTTCCTTCCTGACCTTCCTATTTAAAATTACATTTTCGTCTTTATCCCCTGTACTCCTGTCTTCATTATCTTGCTTTATCTAGCTCCATAGCACTTAACACTGCTTGAAGTACTGTGTAATTGTTTATTTGTTGTCTGCTTATCTTAACTAAAATAAAAATTTCATGAGGCAGGGATTTGTTCTCTTTTGCCTCCTATCTCTAGTGCTTGGTGCCTTATGCAAAATTGGTCCACAAATATTTATTATATGAATGAATAAATACTTATTTGGTCAATATGTTCAGTATGGTCCCATAATAGAAATAATTCAGTGTTTGGGAAGAGTTTTAAAACTAAATACTTTTATTTGAAAAAACATAGTGGTTAATGTGGTATACTGCTTGTGATTGAATATCTGTTTTCTGACTTAATGTGCCCATGAAAATAATTTCATCTCTTTATGCCTTACTTTTCTTAGCTGTATAATGACTAAAATAATTGTATCTCTTCTATAGGTTTGTAAGGAATTCTGAAATAACACATGTACAATACGTATTAAATATGTTATAAGCAGAAAATTCTCTATAAAATCAACACATGTGATTGCTGGTAGTAGTTTATTCAGATAAATAATAGCTAATGTGATTCTGTGGGCCAGGAATTCAGGCAGGACTCAGTGGTGATGGCTTCTCTGCTTCCCATGGTATTAGCTAAGGCAATTACACTGGAATTAAAGGATTTAACAGTTGCCTTTATTGTATGTCTAAAATCTCATCTTGGGAGGCTCAAATAGTTGTGTGTTATCTAAGACAACTGGACCTCTCTCTTTTCTTAGGGTCTCCTTGACTCAGTTACATCGGGTGTTGTTTTTCCTTGTGTGACCTCTCTCTCTACATCTCTCATCCACAAGTCTTGTCTCTTCACTCAGGCTATCAAACTTTACATAGCAGCTGGCTTCCCAGAGAGTGGAAAGGAGAAGCTGACAGTTGTCTTGATGCTTAGGCAAAGAACTGGCACAGAATCACTTCTGTATTTAGTTGGTCAAAGCAAGTCAGAAGGCCAGCCCAGATTTAGAAGAAAGACAATAGACTTCAGCTCTTAATGGAACAAGTGGCAGGAGTATATAGGCAGCCATTTGGCAGCCAATTTACAAAAAAAAAAAAAACCTAACAAAATATTTATTATATTTATTTATATATTTTTTAAAACAGCCTTTGGGGAATGCATGAAGTTCTTCAAAAGCTGTTCTGTTCTCTCTCTCTTTTTTTTAATGTTTATTTATTTGTTTTTGAGAAACAGAGAGAGAGCACAAGCAGGGAGGGGCGGAGAGATAGCACAGAATCCAAAGCAGGCTCCAGGCTCTGAACTGTCAGTGCAGAGCCTGATGCGGGGCTTGAACACAAAAACCGTGAGATCATGACTTGAGGCAAAGTCTGATACTTAACTGACTGAGCCACCCAGGTGCTCCACAAAATATTTATTTAAAAAGACCTTATAATAGAAGGTAGAAGGTGGATAAAATTGTGAAAATATTTTCTAAACCACTTCCTTATACTTAACCTAAAAAGAAAAGAGATCAACAAATTAAAACACACACACACACACACACACACACACACACACACACACACACATATTAACAAGAAGTATTGAGAATTTGACCTAATAGATCAAAGAAAAATAAGGTAAGTCTAGACCACTTAATCAATTAATAATTTAAAATAAAGACAACCATTGGAAAATGCTAAAGTGTGCTATGGAGACAAGCAAATTAAATAAGAGCTAAAACTGGTGATCAAGAACAATTTAATAATATTTTATGAAATGAATCTGAGTCTTTAGACTGTAAGAAAAATATCTCCTTCTTGGAAATAAGAACATAATTTCAAAAGTGCATTGGCTGCCCTATATTTAATTACATAAAAATCAGATTCTTCAGTACTTGTTTTTCTAACTGTGGTGTAGAAATAAAAATATTTTTTTTCTTTTTTTTTTAATGTTTATTTATTTTTGAGACAGAGAGAGGCAGAGCATGAACGGGGGAGGGTCAGAGAGAGAGGGAGACACAGAATCGGAAGCAGGCTCCAGGCTCTGGGCCGTCATCAGCCCAGAGCCCGACGCGGGGCTCGAACTCACGGACCGTGAGATCGTGACCTGAGCTGAAGTCGGACGCTTAACCGACTGAGCCACCCAGGCGCCCCTAGAAATAAAAATATATAACCACCTCTTAGTGAGAGATTTAATTTTTTCCAATCACAAAAATAAAAAAATCATAAAACTACAAATCATCTGCAAAAATACATATTTTAAAAGAGCTAAATCACTACAGACACCACAATAATTCAATTCAACCTGGATTTGTAACACCATTCTATACAGTTGGCAAAGGCAGATACAAATTAAAAGTAAGAGGCTTAATTTTCTCTGTTGACAATAAGGAGAGACACCCCTCCCTTTTCTTAAAGCATTTACTATAGATAACTTGTAAGTTCTTTCTCTGTCTCTTTGAAATGTATGTGTGTATGTGTATGTGTGTGTATAATATATGTGTGTGTGTATATATATATATATATATACACACATACATACATACAAGTAAGCCTCTTGCCACATTTTTGACCCAGGAATGTCTTCCTTAAGGACTTGGGAACCAGCTCTCTGAAATGCAATCATTTTCTAGTTGCTATGGAGGGTGGGAGACTCACTCTGAGCAACAAGACTATCTCTTGTTATAAAGATAAGACAATGTTATTTTTCCTTTGGGTAAAGCCAATGAGCTAACACAGATGGTCACCTTCATTGCCATGTGAGTTTAGGATGCATGTGTGACAAATGATAATGCCGAGTCCTATTACTTGAAGACTAGTTATGGGTTATCTTGAGAACACCTAGATAGATTGTATCTGCTTGTTTATATGAAAGGATGAGATTTCTCTCTGGCATTGCAATCTCTGAGCAGATGCTTGTGATGTGTATTTGCATTCTAGTTTAATGTTTATTCAATAAGAAAACTGTTTTCGTTTTCTTCCACCTTTGTGGATAATTTTTCTGGGTTGGGAGAAGATTTTGGTTTAATTATACTTCCCTAACAAGATATGGTTCATGAAAAACACAGATTAATTATGACAAGAAAACAATGTACTAAAATAGTTTTAAGTTTTGATTAATGAGAAATGTGTTAGACTCACTCCCGTGGCAACTAAAACAGTGTAGTGGAGAGACAGAGATTTAGGGATTTGAACAACCTGGAAATGAGGAACTCAGGATTCTGTCACTCCAGTGTTTGTGTTTAATTTTATGAGGACTCATTTTTCTCACTTGCAAGATGAGGATAAATTACACTGGTGGCTTGTTGGCAATATCCATCTTTATATGCGTTATATTTATTATTCATTTTGTGTAGGTTATTTTCAAAATGAGGATATGGTGCATTAAAATTGAACTTCTGGGAAAAAAAACAAGAAGAAAGAGGAAAAAGGAGAAGGAGAGGAAGGACAATCTTCCTTTACTGGGCTCTTGGCAACAATTAGTGCAGGGAAAGAGTGACTGACTCCTTTATAGGGGCACATGCTCTTGAGTTGCCCACGGTCTTTCACCATGCCTGTTGTATATCAGTTGGTTTGTTCATCCACTTATATTTCCTGTATACACGTATGCAAGATACAGGTCATGGAACATGCCACTTTAAGTAGATGTGTATCATAAGAACAAGAAAGGAAGGACCATATAAACAGTAGTTTTCTGTTGCTTTTTAAAAGAAAAATAACACTCACATGCATACATGGGCAAAGAAAAAAATGAAAGGTTTCCAAGCTGTGTTCCAAGAAAAGGTCATTTATTTCTATCTTGATACGCAGTCATTGGTGATGTAATCATAGCGTGTCTTTACTACCTGTGCCTTAACTGGCTAGAAGAGTTTCAACATAGAACAAATACCACACATGTGGAAAAAGCTAATGACTGATTCAAGATCTTACTAGGGTTGAATTTAAAATGCCACCAAAGCTATTTGGTTAAGTGTATCTTTATTGATTAGATGTCGGTTTTAATCTTGACTATAATTTTTTTAATACAGATTTGCAGCTCCTTCTATCCCTCTAGACATCTTATTCACCGTGTGTGTGTGTGTGTGTGTGTGTGTGTGTGTGTGTGTGTGTGTGAAACAAAATTACTCTTTTTCTTTGGGTTCAAATCTAATTGTATCTAGTGCCTAAAATAGACAAATGATCACTATATCAAGGCATGCTATTTTTTCCTCAACCCTCTAGTGGACATTAATTTTACATCTAGTACACCAAACCTTCCACATTGTAATTTGAATAAACAGCTGATATTCTTGTGTAATCTATGGCACAGTATATAAGCTATAAATATATCCCATGTTTTTTAAAAAATCAGAAAATTGCCACATTTTAACTTAAAAGAACAGAATATTTTCTTGATATAAAATAGTATTGAACATCATAATCAGTTTCCAAATGATTTATAATTTTTGAAAAGCTTTCTTCATCAAAGAAATAGATATTGTGAATAACAGGAAATGTCACAAATGTCCAGATCAGCTAAAAGTAAATCTGTTTAAATAGAAAATGAAAAGAAAGGTAAAAAATAATCTGTCATTTTTAGATTGTGATATGCATCGGAGAACTAATTGCTTATCTATTGAATATCCTGTCCAAACATATTAAAATGGAAATGAAATTATCATGCTTGGAAATTGCCTGTGTCACACATTCAGCCATTCAGATTTCAGGCATAATGTTCTCAGCAATTCTCTTGCTAAATCCACTGTCCTCACATTCTTTATACATATTCCATTTCTAGCCTTTTACCCTGAATGGCTGGCTGAAAATTGTGTTTAGCCTTGACTATTGGCAGGCACCCAGCTAATCTGCAGAACCATAAAATAAAGTAGAAGGGGAGGAGACCGTACATATAGCATGCCAGCTTTAACCTCATACCTTGTCATTGAGCCTCTTTCCCTGGCTCTTAAATGATAATTTTAAATGATTTAATTTTATATTTCCACAGCCTGAGACAATTTCTGGGGGTGGTGTTAGAATCCTTGTGATCAGCTTCTCCTTTAATTTTAGGAAATGTTAAGCAGTCAAAAATTTAGAATATATAAAATTATTGTACGTTACTCCCAATCTAACTAACAGTGGTATAGAGAGCATTGTTATGTTTTGAAAAGTATCTTCTCCTTTAATTCACATTTAAAAATTTCAGAACTAAAAATGCAACTGATTGTTTATGGAATTAAAGTCAGGCTTCTACATGTGGCATAGAAATGCCTAAAATCTGGGGCGCCTGGGTGGCGCAGTCGGTTAAGCGTCCGACTTCAGCCAGGTCACGATCTTGCGGCCCGTGAGTTCGAGCCCCGCGTCGGGCTCTGGGCTGATGGCTCAGAGCCTGGAGCCTGTTTCCGATTCTGTGTCTCCCTCTCTCTCTGCCCCTCCCCCGTTCATGCTCTGTCTCTCTCTGTCTCAAAAATAAATAAACGTTAAAAAAAAAATTAAAAAAAAAAAAAAAAAGAAATGCCTAAAATCTTCATTCCAGTACCAGAACTATCCAACATGGAATATAAATAAAACCATGGGTGTAGCACTAGTAGCTAGATATTTAAAATGTATTCTAATTTATAAGATTGGAAATTTCTCTGTATCTCATTGACTTATGACTCCTTTGATTTGAAATATAACTACAACTTAGAGATTTGGAAAATAGCAGATAAAGACGTATCGCTAGTAGGTACCTAGTTCAGTACAATTTTTTATGACATCTCGGACTCAAGATTTTATATCTCCCTGAAATTGAGTTCAAAGCACATGGCATGCATTTTAGTAACATATAGCTCTATCTTCCACTGAGAAAGTTTTAGAGTTTAAAGCCTGGACAGCTAGGAATATAGGAACATAATTGATTAGATATGTCTATGAACAATAAAAATTGATATTTAAAAATAATTTAATAACATCCTGATTAATTTTTATTTTCAATATCTAATTTACATTTTTACTTGCAAACCCCAGAGATCTGAAGACTTGCTGTAGAGAAATCTGACAACAGGTAATGGTTCAGCTTTACTACTTTTGAGAGCTGTGTTAATACCAGGGAAAAGCACTTGCTTCTTGCCATGAAATAATGCTGCTACTTAAACTTGTATTTACTTGAAGAATTGAGAAGGCAGTAAGGAAATTAAAGAAACCAACAAAAAAATTTAAGTCTAGAGAATATTTTGCATTTCAAACCAATCAGTGCTAATAGGCTTCCTTCAGGCAAACTGGTTCCAATTTTCATGGAATTTTTGCTAGTACTATCCCTCTTCCCGCACCCCAGGCCACTTTGGAGTGGTGTACTTAATTGGTCTTATTCTGCTTGTGCAATTACTTCACAATGGTATTATTTGGTGACTCCAGATTTTCTTAGAACTATTTTTGCAGGCTTCATGGATTTCAAGCCTTTATAATCCTTTAATAGGATGACAATTTTATACGTTTTAAAGTTGTTGAGTAATACCAGATTTCAAAATTTCCCAGGCATGCACAATAGTTTATTTTTTTAATAAAGAATACATTTATGCAGCAGCCAAGTATAAGATATTGAAAATAACCATTTCCGAAGTACATCAGAGAAAGTTAAAAGATCACAGAACCTCTTATGATGTTAATATTTAACATTTGAGTTAAATTCTAGTTGAGGAAGCTGGATAAAGAGTACTTTAGATTCTTCAAATGAACTAGTATGACTGAAAAGTACAAATTTTCTTCAGTTCAATCAGCGCAAGTTCCTTAGAGTGCACTGGTGTCAGGGCCAAAGAAAGCACTGTGTCACTAAAAGAGGAACTCTTGGCAGTCGTTTTGAATATTTGAACAAAGTTATGGCCCTATTCTTTAGAAATAACCAAAGAAATGTTTTAAAAGGGTTCTTGTTTCTTTTTAAGTGAAAGTAAAACATGCTATTTAGTAAAAGTAAATCTGTAGGTTCCTTACTGATGGATTCATAACCATTTCGCCTTAAAGGAGTGCCTACACGTAGTGGTCAATAAAGTTAGCAGCATCCTCATCATCTTCATTATCCGTCATCATTGTGAATGCATAAGGACAGGGGCCACGATAGACTTGGGTACATTTGGGGAAATGAAAGAAATCCTTCATGACTGCATCATATAAATATGAGAAGGGATGGCTTGAAATGAAATTGGAGATAAGGAGAGGTTCTATGTCATGCAAAGTCTTGGAAGTGGATGCTTGACAGCCTTCAAACGTTCTCAAATCTTGGTATTTTGGTGCACGTTGAGTTTTATTTCTCCAAGATACAATTTCAAAGCTATAATGTCTAACGTCCCTTGCAGTTAAAGTGCAGACATGTCACGTATGTTCAGCCAGTCCAATGTACAACTTTGATAAGCGAGCCACCTGAAAAAACTGGATGGGTGCTAGGCACTCATTTTACTCACGTGAGTGGTTGAAATGGCACTCATTGGGGATGCCATTTTGGGGGTAGTGGAACATTCTTCTTAAATTATGTGGATTTGAGGGAAATTTATAAAATGAAATCAGAAAGAATTCATGATTAACTGAATGTTGAAGATGAAATGAGGAAAAAATTAACCCCTACCCATTTTTACAGCTGTCTGTATTCTGTTTTTATTAAACTTTATCTATATTATGTCTACAGAATTTCCTTTATGCATTTATGGCATATCAGTATCAATCTCTTAGAAATAAATGTTTTGCTTTTCTATCTTAACTACATTCAAGATATAGTCATTGGATTATCTTTCATAAAGCCATATATAACACAGTCCTTTATCATTTATTATTAGAAAAAAAATATCACCTATCTTTATGCTTTTTTCTAATGGTTATTTTACTTAGCCTTTAAATAAAAGGGAGGGGCAGAGAGAAGGAGAGAGAGAGAATTCCAAGCAGTGAGCACGGAGCCTGATTGGGGCTTGAACCCATGAACTGTGAAATCATGGTCTGAGCTGAAATCAAGAGTCAGATGCTTAACGGACTGAGCCACCCAGGTGCCCCTAAGCTTTTATTTAAATAAAAGATTTAAGTGATCCACCACACTTAATTTCTGGTTTTAATAGCAATGAACTTCAAAACCAAATTTTGTACTAAATTGCAACAATGTTTAGTCTTGCTTGGACAGATTTTCCCCTAAGTTATGTTATACTTGTCTTTTATTTTTACTTTAATGGTCATACTTTAGGCATTTTTTTTTTGTAATTGAGGATGGCATGGAGGATGTGATGGAATTAAGTATAAAATATACCAAACTATAAATTAAGCTTTTTGGTACTTTTTTTCCTATCTCCAAAATTCTTCTTTTGATTAAGAGATTCACATCTTATTACTCACGTCCTTGCAAAGGGCACTGCCTCACAATTATTTTGAACTCAACGTACTGTTAGAGGAAGGTAACTCAACCTGAAATAATGCTAACCAGTACTTCTTGGGGATGCTTAAATAGTTTATCCGAGGATCTATAATAAAGAAATCAAGGAAACATAATTTTACTCTGTAGATTTTGACCTCACAAGTGGAAGTGTTGAAGGAAGTGAATTGGGAAACTAAACCTTTTAAACTATATTCAAGATAACTTATAATGGATAGATTTGTACATCTCCAGATGGACCCTATTTTCTAAGAACACAGAAAAATAAAGAATTGAATTCAGGTACGTGCCTCAGCTCACCACCTGGCCCAGTGTGGTTTGAGCAGACTACCTACAGAAGGCATAAGATTAGGGGGGCATTTATATAATTAACAAAAACTATGCTTTAACAAGATATTTACATTCAAAAATTTAAGAGAGATAGAAAAAACTTGGACAATAAATAAGAT
This sequence comes from Lynx rufus, assembly GCF_022079265.1. Taxonomy (NCBI): domain Eukaryota; kingdom Metazoa; phylum Chordata; class Mammalia; order Carnivora; family Felidae; genus Lynx; species Lynx rufus. The sequence goes on along the minus strand of NW_025814823.1, from coordinate 203,443,619 downwards.
AAACTATTTAAAATGAAACCCTGTGTTGGATATGATTAATTGGGACCCAATATTTACTTTTTACCCCTCTCTTGGGGCTCTTCTTGTGTTATATGGCCCAGAAAGCTAACTATTCCATTTCCTTGCCATGAACATTCTAGATATAAATAATTTTCTGCCTATTAAATGCCTCGTGTGAGATTTAGAAGATAGAAATGAGACAAACTTCATCTTCCTTCTATTGCTGGCTGATTCCTGCTGTAACCAGTGGGGTGGAGAAATCATTGCTTTGTTCTTGTATTCTGTAGCAAAATTTCATGTCTAGTCACCAGCTTTGGGGTCAAGAAGTTGTTACCGTGTGGTGCTACACAGCTTTTCAATCCTGGCTTCTTGATTCCCAGTGTGCTACAGAGAAGTGTTCTTTAAATCTAAAACTTCCTTTGGCATCCTTCAGGTTCCTAAGCCTTCTTGGAGTGTGACAGACGTGGTAGCTACTCTGGTGATCTCTTCTGTGGCCTTCTGTGGTATAGGCTTAATGGGACTCCCTTTGCTCCAGTCCTGCAAACAATTCTACAATTACCAGTTTTTTTGTATGAAAGCTCTTTCATACAAAGAGCTTCAGATACCTAGAGGGTTTCTACTTACACAATAGAATATAAACTGATACATACTCTCTGCAAAAATATCATAAAAATAAACACCAATTAACATGGAGAAAATCGAGGATTAGCCCTTATAAGAGACCCCAGAGAGCTTCCTTACCCCTCCCAGCATGTTAGGACACAGTGAGAAGATGGCTGTCTTGTGAATCAGGAAGTGGGCCTTCACCAGACAAAAATCTGCTAGATTTTCAATCTTGGACTTCCCAAACTCCAGATCTGTGAAAAAGCAAATGTTTGTTGTTTGAGCTGCCCTATTTTTGTTATAGTAGCATGAAAGGATTAAGACAAGTAGTTAATTTGAATTTGTCTTAGACTATCTTTCAAATGAATCAGGCAGAAGTTTCAATAGAATGAATTAATGGTAGTAGAATGACTTTTTACCCTGGGAATATATTATTGTGTCTAAAGTTTATTTCCCCCAGTATAAATGTCTAGCATATTTCAGCTGTGAAATGTCTAGAAAAGTATTAGTAGTTTTATTATTGTTGAAAATGATTAAAGAAGATGATTTAGGTGACATAAATTCTATTTAACACTCCATGAAATGGCAGTCTCCATTCCCAAAGGCTCAGAGAACTGAAAAATGGGCCAGAAAGCAGAAAGCATTAATAGGATAAGGAATACGGAGCAAGAAAGAAAAAAAACATGAATAAGAAACAAGGGAATGAGAGTTGACTTGGCTTTTGGGATCATTTGGATCAGATACACTACATTTCCAGTCAAGCAGAGTGTTTGCAGGGACACGAAGGTTATCTAAATTTTGGTTTGCTGATGGTACCTCAGCAGGAGAAACTCCATTTTGTGCCTAGAAATTGTATTTCAGCATCATTATAATATTCTTTCTTTCTACAAATAGTTTTCCACAGCAGTTTGATACCTTCAGTTTCAGATACAAAAATTAGGATTGATCTTTTTAACTCATACATGTCTGTCCTTTCATACAGAGTTAATTGCTAAAATTTATTGACACAATTTACTTTTAATTAAGTTCTCCCTTTTTTTGTTGTCATTACCACTTTCTAGTTTCAGATGGTTATTATCACCTGCCTATACATTATGGCAGTATACATCTCTTTTGCCTATCCTTCTTCTCCATCCATTGTATGCACTTTTGCTGGAACCATTTTTCTTAAGCTTAATCTCAGAATTTCTGTGGAAAAGTATCCAGTGACTGCTGAATTGCTTACCAATTCATTTCAAACTTCATAGCCTGGCATGCAAAATCTTCCTTAGTGTCAGGCCTCCCATATCAAGCGCAATAGAAATTAAAAGTTTTCTGATCATGACTTAATATATTCTTGGGGCGCCTGGGTGGCTCAGTCGGTTAAGCGTCCGACTTCAGCTCAGGTCATGATCTCACGGTCCGTGAATTCGAGCCCCGCGTCAGGCTCTATGCTGACAGCTCAGAGCCTGGAGCCTGCTTCAGATTCTGGGTCTCCCTCTCTCTCTGACCCTCCCCTGTTCATGCTCTGTCTCTCTCTGTCTCAAAAAAAATAAATAAAACATTAAAAAAAAAACATTGTTTCACACATATTAATGTATCTTAAACAAAAAAGATTAAATGGAAACACTGCTTTACAAATGTGGTCTTAAAGCAAAGGGTATTGAATCTGAATGGATAGCCTAGTGTACAATGTTACACAACCAGACTGTTTTCAAAGTAAAATAAAAAATTTATGTCAGCAAATCATGATGTGCATCTTTCTCAGTCATGAAACAGGAGAGAGGGATTTTTTTTGGGGGGGGGATAAAATTGATTAGTAAGACCCTGTATTTGCTTCCTATTGCTGGTGAGACAAATTATTACAAACAGTATCTTAAAACAATGCAGATTTATTATTTTATAGTTCTAGAGGTCAGAACTTTGAAATGGGTCTAATTGGGCTAAAATCAAGGTGCCTCTAGGGCTGCATTCCTTCTGGAGGCTCTAAGGGAGGATTTGTTTCCTTCCCTTTTCTAGTTTCTGAAGGCTGTCTCCATTCCTTGACTTGTGGTTCCTCTCCACTTTGAAAGTCCACAATGACTGGCCAACTCTTTATCACATCATATCACTCTAACACTGACTCTTCTGCCTCCTTTGTCCATATTTAATGACCCTTGTGATTAACTGGGTCATCACCTGGATGATCCGTCAGGATAATATTCCTATCTTAAGTCCAGCTGATCAGTAACCTTGAATTTATCTGCTGCCTTAATTCCCTTTTTCAATGCAATAAAACATATTCATAGGTCCCAGAGATTAGGACATGAACATCTTTGGAAGGCCATTATTCTACCCACCATGGGCCCATTCAAAATAGAACTGAAAACAGTGGTGTTCAGAGCTATGTTCAGGGCTTATGAAAAACTATCCAAATCTGAATCAGCTTGGCTACTCTCAACCACTTCCCGAATTCTTATCTCTCCTCCCAATCCTTAAAAAATTAAATCCATTTGAGGAATTCTGAGTTTTCCACCCAAGGAAAGATGTTTTTATTTTCTTTCCTCTTCTTTTTTTTCAAGTCAAATGGGGGGATGACTCTAAAAGAATCAATAGAAAGATTGGATACACAAAAGGAGGTGGGACTGGCAACTCATTTGGAAGATGGACATCTTTTTTTTTTTTAAGATGGACCTCTTTTTATGCAGAAAGCTTGATGTTTTGCCCTCTGGGCAGGACTAGCAGGGGAGAGAATAAAATTAGAGGGAGATAGTGGGGTAGAGAGATAAACAATAGTCCAACACTGGAACATCCACAATGTATTGAGGATGGAGGTCAAATTGGCACTGCAGAAATTCAGAAGTTGTACCACCTGACTGTTGTCACCCCTAACATGTGTGTCCCATGAAAGATTCTCTGTCATTGTTGCCTCGCAAAGGCACAACCAGTTCAGATTAGTCAGAGAAGCTACAGAAAGCAGAAGAGAACTATAATAGCCCGGCTTAAAAAGTTTTTCCCCTTTTCTCTAAACATGTATCTTGGTCTTCACAATCGTGGAGCACATGGACCCAGAAGGGGTAAGGATGGAGGTTATGGGAGAGCTGACCATGCCTTCTTCTCCTTTCAGAACCATGACAGAAATACTGAGGAGAGTAGAGGATCTGAGCAATCAATTAGATATGAGCTTGATATTTTATTTGTTTTCTTTATTTTTATATCACCCTGTGCTCATCACAACAAGTACCTTCCTTAATACCCATCACCCATATAACCCATCCCCCTACCCACCTCTCCTCCAGCAACCCTCAGTTTGTTCTCTATAGTTTAGAGTCTGTTTTGTGGTTTGCTTCTGTCTTCTTTTCCCCTCTATGTTCATCTGTTTCGTTTCTTAAATTCCACACGAGTGAAAACATATGGTACTTATCTTTCTCTGATTGACTTATTTCACTCAGAATAATATTCTCTAGCTCCGTCCATGTCATTGCAAATGGCAAACATATATATGTACCACATCTTCTTTATCCAATCACCAGTTAATGGATACTTGGACTCTTTCCGTAATTTGGCTATTGATAATGCTGCTATAAACCTCAGGGTGCATGTTTCTCTTCCAATCAGTATTTTTTTATCCTTTGGGTAAATACCTAGTAGTGCAATGCTGGATCATTGGGTAGTTCTATTTTTAACTTTTTGAGGAAAATTCATGCTATTTTCCAGAGTGACTGCACCAGTTTGCATTCCCACCAACAATGTAAAAGGGTTCCCCTTTCTCCACATCCTCACCAACATCTATTGTTTCCTATGCTGTTAATTTAAGCCATTCTGACAGGTGTGAGGAGGTATCTCATCATGATTTTGATTTTCATTGCCCTGATGATGATTGATGTTGAGCATCTTTTCATTTGTCTGTTGGTCATCTGGATGTCCTCTTTGGAAAAATGTCTATTCCTTTCTTCTGCCCATTTATTAACTGGATTAGTTGTTTTTTGGGTGTTGAGTTTGATAAATTCTTTATATATTTTGGATACCAACTCTTTATCATATACGTCATTTGCAAATATCTTCTCCCATTCTATAGGTTGCCTTTTAGTTTTGTTGATTGTTTCCTTTGCTGCGCAGAAGATTTCTATCTTGATGAAGTCCCAATAATTCATTTTTGCTTTTTGTTTTCCTTGCCTCCGGAGACATGTCAAGTAAGAATTTGCTATGGCCAAGGTCAAAGAAGTTACTGCCTGTATTCTCCTCCAGTATTTTGATAGTTTCTTGTCTCACATTTAGACTCTTATCCATTTTGAATTTATTTTTTTGTATAATGTAAGAACGTGGTCCAGTTTCATTCTTTTGAATGTTGCTGTTCAGTTTTACTGACACCATTTGTTGAATTTTTTTCCATTGGATATTTTTTCCTGCTTTGTTGAAGCTTAGTTGACCACATAGTTGTGGGTCCATTTCTGGGTTTTTTATTCTGTTCTATTGGTCTATGTGTCTGTTTTTGTGCGAGTACGATAGTGTCTTAATCACTATAACTTTGTGATATAACTTGAAGACTGGAATTGTGATGCCTCCCGCTTTGCTTTTCTTTTTCAAGATTGCTTTGGCTATTCAGGGTCTTTTGTGGTTCCATGTAAAATTTAGTATTGTTTGTTCTAGCTCTGTAAAAACAATGCTGGTGGTACGTTGATAGGGATTGCATTAAATATGTAGACTGCTTTGGGTAGTATAGACATGCTAACAATATTTATTCTTCCAATCCATGAGCATAGAATGTCCATTTCTTTGTGTCATCTTCGATTTCCTTCATTGTTCTATAATTAGTACAGATCTTTTACGTCTTTAGTTAGGTTTATTCCTAGATATCTTATGGTTTTGGTGTAATTGTAAATGGGATTGATCCTTTGATTTCTCTTTCTGCTGCTTCATTATTGGTGTATAGAAATGCAGCCAATATATGTACATTGATTTTATATCCTGCAACTTTGCTGAATTCATGTATCAGTTCTAGCAATTTTTTGTTGGAGTCTTTTGGGTTTTCTACATAGAATATTATGTCATATGCAAGTAGTGAAAGTTTGACTTCTTCCTTGCTGATTTGAATGCCTTTTATTTCTTTTTGTTGTCTGATTACTGAGGCTAGGACTTCCAGTACTATGTTAAATAACAATGGTGAGAATGGTCGTCCCTGTCTTGTTCTTGACGTTAGAGGAAAAGCTCTCAGTTTTTGCCCATTAAGGATGATATTAACTGTGGGTATTTCATATATGGCCTTTATGGTATTGAGGTATGTACCCTCTATCCCTATTTTGTTGAAGATTTTTATCAAAAATGGATGCTGCACTTTGTCAAATGCTTTTTCTGCATCTATTTAGAGGATTATATGGTTCTTATCCTTTCTTTTATTAATGTGGTATATTGTTGATTTGTGAATGTTGAACAACCCTTGCACCCAGGAATAAATCCAACTTGATCATTGTGAATGATTCTTTTAATATACTGTTGGATTTGATTTGCTAGTATTTTGTTCAGGATTTTTGCATCAATATTCATTAGGAATATTGGCCTAAAATGCTCTTTTTTAATGGGATCTTTGTCAGGTTTTGGAGTTTTGGAAATTTTCATTCCATTTTTATTTTTTGGGAACAATTTGAGAAGAATAGGTATTAACTCTTTCATAAATATTTGATGGAATTCCCTTGTGAAGCCATTTGGCCCTGGATTTTTGTTTGTTGGGAGATTTTTGATTACCGATTCTTTTTTTTTTTTTGCTGATCACCAGTCTGTGTCAAGTTTTCTATTTCTTCCTGTTTTAGTTTTGGTAGTTTATTCATTTCTTGGAATTTATCCAATTCTTCCAGCTTGTCCAGTCTGTTGTCATGTAATTTTTCATAATATTCTCTACAATTGTTTGTATTTCTGTGATGTTGGTTGTTACCTCACCTCTCTCATTGTGATTTTATTTATTTGGGTCCTTTCTCTTTTCTTTTTGATAAATCTGGCTAGGGGTTATCAATTTTATTAATTTTTTCAAAGAACTGGTACCTGGTTTCATTGATCTGTTCTACTGTTTTTGTTTTTGTTATTGATGTTGTTTGTTTCTATATCACTTATTTCTGTTCTAATTTTGATTATTCCCCTTCTGCTGGCTTTAGGCTTCATTTGTTGTTCTTTTTCCAGCTCCTTTGGGTGCGAGGTTAGATTGTGTATTTGAGATTTTTGTTCCATCTTGAAGTAGGGCTATACTGCTATATTCTTTACTTTCTATGACTGCTTTTGCTGCCTCCCAAAGGTTTTGGACCATCATGTTTTCATTTTCATTTGTTTCCATGTATTTTTAAATTTCTTTCTTAATTTCCTGGGTGACAATTCATTCTTTAGTAGCATGTTCCTTAAGCTCCATGTATTTGTGGTCTTTCCAATTTTTGTTTTGTGATTGACCTCAAGTTTCATAGCATTGTGCTCAGAAAATATGCATGATATGATCTCAATCTTTTTGTACTACTTGAGGCCTGATTTGTGAACCCAGGATGTGATCTATTCTGGGGAAAGTCCCATGAACACTCAAAAAGGGTGTGTATTCTGCTGCTTTAGGATGAAATGTTCTAAATATATCTGTTAAGCCCATCTGGTCCAGTGTGCCATTCAAAGCCATTGTTTCCTTGTTGATTTTCTGTCTAGATGGTCTGTCCATTGATGTCAGTGTGGTCTTAAAGTCTCCTACTATTATTGTATTATTATCAATGATTTCCTTTATATTTGTTATTAATTGGTTTGTATATTTGGCTTCTTTCAAGTTGGGGGCAAAAATATTGACAATTGTTAGATTTTGCTGGTGGATAGACCACTTAATTATGATACAACGCCCTTCTTCATTTCTTGTTATAATCTTTGTTTTAAAATCTAGTTTGTCTAATATAAATATGGCTATTCTGGCTTTCTTTTGACATCCATTAGCATGATAGGTGGTTCTCCATCCCATTACTTTCAATCTGCAGGTGTCTTTAGGTCTAAGAGTCTCTTGTAGGCAGCACAAAGATGGGTTTTGTTTTCTTATCCATTCTGATACCCAGTTTCTTTTGATTGGAGCATTTGGTCCAGTTACATTTACAGGATTATTGAAAATATGAATTAGTGCAACTGTGCTTTCTGTAGTGTTGATGTTTCTGATGTTCTCTGGTCCTTTATAGTCTTTGTTGCTTTTGGTCTTTTTTGTTTTGTTTTGTTTTGTTTTGTTTTGTTTTGTTTTGTTTTGTTTCCACTTAAAGAGTCCCCCTTAAAATTTCTTTTAGGGCTGGTTTAGTGGTCACAAACTCCTTTAGTTTTTGTTTGTCTGGGAAACTCTTTATCTCTCCTATTTTGAATGACAGTCTTGCTGGATAAAGAATTCTTGGCTGCATATTTTTCCAATTTAGCATCCTGCCACTCCCTTCTGCCCTGCCAAGTTTCTGTGGACAGATATGGTGTGAACCTAATCTGTCTTCCCTTGTAGGTTAAGGACTTTTTTCCTTTGCTGTTTTCCTAATTCTTTCCTTGCCTGTGTATTTTGTGAATTTGACAATGAAATGCCTTTGTGATGTTGGTTTTTGTTGAATCCAACAGAGTTCTCTGTTCTTCTTCGATTTTGATGTCTGTGTCCTTCCCCAGATTAGGAAAGGCTGCAAGTGTTTGTGCTATGCTACTTATTGATGTTAGTTTATGCTTAGGGGCAGGGGAGGGAAATGGCACCTGCAGACTCTTTTGTCCCCACAATGGCAGTGCCCCTTCTCCCGGTTGTGCTCCAAGAAGGGGGAATTGTCTCTCCCAGTGTGACCCAGAGAACCCTCAGATCAGCCACCTGCCCTCCTCCACAAGAGCAGTGCGGGCCCACCAGGCTCAATACAGGTCATGCCTCCCACCTCTTAAGCTCCAGTCTTTGAGCCCCAATGGTTATAAAAACTCATGAAAATCAGCGCCTCTCATTTTCCCAGTCAATGGCTTGGGGAACTGTTTTTCTTGTACAGTCCTCTCTCTCTGTCTCTCTCTGCCCCCTTCCATAACCAGATCTCCCTCCCCTAGACAACACCCTTGACCTGTTTCTCCCCCAAACCATGTCTCTGCACCTCCTACCTTCCACAATGTGTCATCTTCTCTCTCTCTCTAGTTGGGCAGTTTGTTCTGTCAGCCCTCAGATTGATTTCTTGTGTATTCAGAATGATTTGATATTTATCTTGGTGTGTTGGAGGGATGAGGGATGAGGCAAGTCCATGGTCCTACTACTCCACAGTGTTAGCTCCGCCCACAATCGGTTTAACAATTTAAAGTGGATTCGGGTGGATTGGAATTTAAAACCTAAAACTGGCAGAGAATTATAGAATTTACTCAAAAATTTTTAAAGGACAGTGAAGGAAGATTTAACACTTACAGCTTGATACTCATTCTTATGCTGGTTACAGATTACAGTGACATAATTTTGTTTTAGAATTCTCTTTATCAAAGATACATATAAATATTTCCCAGGCATATTATAGTACAGGGTGATAAGTACCATGACTTCCTTGATTAAATATGGGAGCTTTTAAAAAAATTAGTTTGAGACTAACTTGAGAAACTTTGTGAGCTTATCTATTAATTACCTTTCCAGATGGGTTATGCTGAAGACATACTATTTGCATTTGGAAAGATGACATTTTGCTTGGTAAAATTCAGTTGGGCCCTCATGTTTCTAGCATACTTCACCTTATTACATAGTTATAATCCCCATTTTATACCCGAGGAAACTGAAGCAGAGAGAGGTTGCTTAACTTGTCCCAGAGTCTCAGAGTTATGAAGTCCTGGATCCAGATTTCAAATGTGAATTCTGTCTCCAGAGCAGTCACTGTATATGAGTAGACTCAAAGCCTAGTAAAACCCAGTGTTTGTTCATGAGTACTTGCTGAATTGAATTGAATTGACTACTACAGATTATCATGATGATCACCAACTTTGCTAACTAAACTAGCTCTCAGTATTTCACAGAATACAGCAGGATAAATTGTTCCCCAGAAGGAGTATTTAGTGATTCATACTGTTAAATTGCCTAATTTTCCAACTGTCAATTGTTAAATTGCCTAATACATTGTCTCAATGGTATTTTGTTTTCCTTGAAGAAGTAAACAAACAGTAAAACTCTTTCATCTCAGCCATCAGGGGATAAAACTCTCTGAGCAATGCTTTTGCATGGTTATGGCTGAAATTAAATCATCTTTAAGCATTTAAAAGGCAACAGCTTTATCCATGGCAATTTTATTGTGCTACAAAACCTTAATTGTTAGAATAAGGTCCTTGCTCTGTCGACTTTGATGTTTGTAGTAATCTTGAAGTCAATTGTTTGTGTTAGCAAGAATTAAAGAATGGAGTTTATATTTTAGCAGAAAATCTTGTAATACGATAAAAAATAAGCTCAATAATGGTATTTGTGGTTAAAACCCTGTAAAATCCCTATAGGGAAATGGATTTCAGAGAAAAATTTCTTAGAAGAAAGAGAAATTTCACATATGTACATGTGCACCTAAAATATTTTCTAGGTAGAATGTAGTTTATGCTTAACACCCAAAACTTCAAAAAGTATATGGAGAATTAAAGCCAATTATAATTCTATAAATAATCACCACTATTACAATTTTGACATATATCTTTACAGACATTTGGTGTCATGTTTGCATGTATATTTCTATGTTTCTCTTTATGAAAATATAGACCAATTAGCACTCAATAAGTGTATGTTTCAAAAAATTTTTCTACATTCATAAATATATGTCCATGGTAAAACTTTATTGGATACACAGTAATCTAATGGCATCATAACTGTCTAACAGCCTTGAAATTAAAGATATTTTGACCTATGTAAAAAATGTTCCTTAATTCTTCAGCTTTCAAGAATTGAATACCGTTCAAAGTAAACATTTTAACTCATATTGGTTGTAATAAATTGAAAAAAAGAATGCATCTTTAATCTTAAATAGAGTATGCATTTGAGATCCTGGAAGCAAAGAACCAAGACAAATGTATCAATTTATAAATTGTATACACATTTAAATCTTTTTTTTTTTTCAACGTTTATTTATTTTTGGGACAGAGAGAGACAGAGCATGAACGGGGGAGGGGCAGAGAGAGAGGGAGACACAGAATCAGAAACAGGCTCCAGGCTCTGAGCCATCAGCCCAGAGCCCGACGCGGGGCTCGAACTCCCAGACCGCGAGATCGTGACCTGGCTGAAGTCGGACGCTCAACCGACTGCGCCACCCAGGCGCCCCCACATTTAATCCTACCAAATAAACAAAAATATTATTTCCACTCTCTCCTATAAGATTTGGTCAACGCGCAGAACTGTACATGCTTAGTATAAAAACTTAATTAAGGTCACCTATTGACATTCTGAAACAGAACCCAAATGGATTATCTGCTCATTTAAAACCAACACTGGTAAAAATTCTGGATCCAAATCAGAAGAGATTATATACAATAGAAACATGTGTTAAGGAAAGAAATTCTCAGAAGCCAGTAAGAAAGCACTAATATTGGATACTTTCATGGCTGTTACATTTTCAGGATCAGATGGCATATGTTTCGGTTTTTGTAACTGAATTTATAGCCTCTCCTTCTTTGTGTTAGAAGGCAATAGAACTCTTTTAAAAAGCTAAGAAATGTTAATAAAAATCTGCCAAAGATCAGACTGAAATGATCTTGACTCCATTTTAGAATATTTCAAACACAAATAATGTGCACATATTTGACTTTGCTTTCTTCATTATAAGTATAAAGATTTCAGATGCCCTTTTGTTCATATCCCTTGAACACCAAATCACATTGATTGGGCTAAAGACAGTTTATAATTTGAAAATTGTCGCAAGATCATATTCCTTTGCTGAGTACATTTTCAGAGGTCCGAATTCTGTTTATGATTTTCAAAGGCAGAGCTTTAAAGATAAAATTTATCTAGGGACATGGACATTGTTTTATGCAATATGTTTTAGTTGTTTTTGTTTGATTCTAATATTACTCTTGGGTTTTTGGATGCTTATGAGCAACCCAAAGTACTCATTGATATTTCTTGCAATTTTATGATTTTGGAATTAAATTTTTTACCCTCATCAAAAAAGAGTTTTGTAAGAGGTAGGTTTTAGGGGAGGAAAAACAATTCTTATCAATCGAAAGGTATCTTTATTCTTGCATAAAACACCACTGGATTTCTGGTAGACATGAAAAATATTGATATTTCTACTCTAGTCGTTAGGGACATTGTCATGTAAATGAAGGTGATGAGAATGATGAAGAGAAGGAGTAGGGAGAAAAGGAGGATTAGGCTGTAGGAAGGGGAGGAGGGGGAGGATGGCAGCTGTGAAGCATCAAAACACATCACCAAAGGAGCTTGTGATTATAATGGTATATTCTTTGGCAGCATATTAACAACAACAGCAACAAAAGTCCCACAAAAATTAAAACAGCTGTTTTTCTTAGGCACTTTGTTTACTATCTTAACTCAAAATCAATAAGAATAGTGTGTGTAAGTACTTTGTAAACTTCAAAATAATTGATAAGGGTACCATAGTCTTATTCTCATCACCATTACTGGTATCATTGTAATTATACTTATCTCAGCAATGAATATTCATATCACCCTTTGCCATTATGTTTCCATGTTTATGCTTGTGAGCTGAATATTATGATGAGTAGCACCTTCCCCAAGGCCAAGATGAGAGTGAGTGATACCAGGATAAAACCAGAATTTAGCTTATAACTCAAATGTCTGGGCTTCAAGTTCATGACTTGTAGCTCCCTTGTCACATGGCTCAGAAATGACTTTGATGTTGCCATTATCTTGTTGGAAACAATCATAGCATAAAAGCCTATCTGAAATTGGAATCATCTTGGCAACTATGGTTCTGATTGCATATGACGCTTGTTTCTATTGTGTATATGCTTTCGGTGATTATTTCACTCAGTTGAAAGGAAAAGAAAAAACAGGAACAATTTATTTTGCCTTAAAATATCCTTGGTAATCTGCAACATTTCTTGATGACTCATTTTCTATTTTCCAGTCTTCAGCAGGTGAAATTCTGAACACTCCAAAATGAACTTTCCCAGTAAGTAACTATCAGGATAGTAAATTTCACCCAAAGAATTCAGTGAAGTGCGTTGTTCCACAGCTAGTACACCTGTGTTCTCACAAAGACTTATAAAGAATAACACATCTGCCAATAGTGTGCATTTACACAAATTATACATAAGTGACACTTTTCTGATGAATTATATTGTGTAGAGTCCTGCACTGTTCAATAGGTAGCTACCAGTCATATGTGGTTATATCAATTTAATTAAATTTTATAAAATAAAAATTCCATTCCCCAGTCAAAGTCGCCACACTGCAAGTGTTCAATAGCCATTCACAGATATAAATACTTCCACCAACACAGAAAGTGCTAAAGGATAAGGCGGGTATACTCACTGCTAGGCAAGGTATGGTACAAGACTTGACTGACAGCACTAACAACTGGTGGCAACAACATGTGGGAGTACCTTAAAAAGGCAGAATCTCAGCCTGCCATGTACCTAGTGAGTAAGAATCTACTCTTTTTAAAAATGTTTATTCATTTATTTTTAGAGAGAGAGAGAAAGAGTGCACAGGAATAGGGGAGGGGTAGAGAGAGAGGGAGAGAGAGAATACCAGGCAGGCTCCACACTGAGTGCAGAGCCCCACATGGGGCTCGATCTCACCAACCGTGAGATCATGACCTGAGCAAAAATCAAGAGTCCGATGCTTAACCAACTGAGTGACCCAGGTGCCCCAAGAATCTACATTTTAGTCAGACCAACTGGTTACTCAGGCATGTCAAATTTTTATTTTATTTTATTTTATTTTATTTTATTTTATTTTATTTTATTTTATTTTATTTTATTTTATTTTATTTTTTATTTTTAAAAACTTACTTCCAAATTAGTTAGCATATAGTACAACAATGATTTCAGGAGTAGATTCCTTAGTGCCCTTTACCCATTTAGCCCATCCCCCCTTCCTACAACCACTCCAGCAACCCTCAGTTTGTTCTCCATATTTATGAGTCTCTTCTGTTTTGTCCCCCTTAGTGTTTTCATATTCTTTTTGTTTCCCTTCCCTTATGTTCATCTGTTTTGTCTCTTAAAGTCCTTATATGGGTGAAGTCATATGATTTTTGTCTTTCTCTGACTGACTAATTTCACTTAGCATAATACCCTCCAGTTCCATCCACGTAGTTGCAAATGGCAAGACTTCATTCTTTTTGATTGCCAAGTAATACTCCATTGTATACATGTACCGCATCTTTATCCATTCATCCATCAATGGACGTTTGGGCTCTTTCCATACTTTGACTATTGTTGATAATGCTGCTATAAACATGGGGGTTCATGTGTCCCTTCGAAACAGTACACCTGTATCCCGTGGATAAATGCCTAGTAGTGCAATTGCTCGGTCATAGGGTAGTTCTATTTTTAGTTTTTTGAGGAACCTCCATATCGTTTTCCAGAGTGGCTACACCAGCTTGCATTCCCACCAACAATGCAAGAGAGATCCTCTTTCTCCACATCCTCACCAACATCTGTTGTTGCCTGAGTTGTTAATGTTAGCCATTCTGACAGGTGTGAGGTGATATCTCATTGTGGTTTTGATTTGTATTTCCCTGATGATGAGTGATGTTGAGCATTTTTTCATGTATCTGTTCACCATCTGGATGTCTTTTTTGGAGAAGTGTCTATTCATGTCTTTTGCCCATTTCTTCACTGGATTATTTGTTTTTTGGGTGTTGAGTTTAATAAGCTCTTTATAGATTTTGGATATTAACCCTTTATCTTATATGTCATTTGCAAATATCTTCTCCCATTCTGTCGGTTGCCTTTTAGTTTTGCTGATGGTTTCCTTCGCTGTGCAGAAGATTTTTATTTTGATGAGGACCCAGTAGTTCGTTTTTGCTTTTGTTTCCCTTGCCTCCAGAGACGTGTTGAGTAAGAAGTTGCTGCAGCCAAGATCAAAGAGGTTTTTGCCTGCTTTCTCCTCTAGGATTTTGATGGCTTCCTGTCTTACATTGAGGTCTTTCATCCATTTTGAGTTTATTTTTGTGTATGGTGTAAGAAAGTGGTCCAGGTTCATTCTTCTGCATGTCACTATCCAGATTTCCCAGAACCACTTGCTGAAGAGACTGTCTTTATTCCATTGGATATTCTTTCCTTCTTTGTCAAAGATTAGTTGGCCATATGTTTGTGGGTCCATTTCTGTGTTCTGTATTGTGTTCCATTGATTTGAGTGTTTGTTCTTGTGCCAATACCATACTGTCGTGATGATTACAGCTTTGTAATACATCTTGAGGTCTGGGAGTGCAATGCTTCCTGCTTTGGTTTTCTTTTTCAAGACAGCTTTGGCTATTCAGGGTCTTTTCTGGTTCCATACAAATTTTAGGATTATTTGTTCTAGCTCTGTGAAGAATGCTTGTGTTATTTTGATAGGGATTGCTTTGAATATGTAGATTGCTTTGGGTAGTAGTGACATTTTAACAATATTTGTTCTTCCTATCCAGGAGCATGGAATCTTTTTCCATTTCTTTGTGTCTTCTTCAATTTCTTTCATAAGCTTTCTATAGTTTTCAGCATATAGATTTTTCACCTCTTTGGTTAGATTTATTCCTATCTATTTTATGGTTTTTGTGCAACTGTAAATGGGATCAATTCCTTGATTTCTCTTTCTGTTGCTTCATTATTGGTGTATAGGAATGCAACCGATTTCTGTGTGTTGATTTTATATCCTGCAACTTTGCTGAATTCATGAATCAGTTTTAGCAGTTTTTTGGTGGAATCTTTTGGGTTTTCCATATAGAGTATCATGTCATCTGCGAAGAGTGAAAGTTTGACCTCCTCCTGGCCGATCTGGATGCCTTTTATTTCTTTATGTTGTCTGATTGCAGAAGCTAAGATTTTCCAATACTATGTTGAATAACAGTGGCAAGAGTGGACATCCCTATCTTGTTCCTGACCTTAGGGGGAAAGCTGTCAGTTTTTTCCCATTGAGGATGACATTAGCATTGGGTCATTCATATATGGCTTTTATGATCTTGAGGTATGCTCCTTCTATCCCTACTTTCTTGAGGGTTTCTATCAAGAAAGGATGCTGTATTTTGTCAAATGCTTTCTCTGCATCTATTGAGAGGATCATATGGTTCTTGTTGTTTCTTTTATTAATGTGATGAATCACGTTCATTGTTTTGTGGATATTGAACCAGCCCTGCGTCCCAGGTATAAATCCCACTTGGTCATGGTGAATAATATTTTTAATGTATTGTTTGATCTGGTTGGCTAATATGTTGTTGAGGATTTTTGCATCCATGTTCATCAGGGAAATTGGTCTATAGTTTTCCTTTTTAGTGGGGTCTCTGATTTTGGAATCAAGGTAATGCTGACTTCATAGAAAGAGTTTGGAAGTTTTCCTTCTGTTTCTATTGTTTGGAACAGCTTCAAGAGAATAGGTGTTAACTCTTCCTAAATGTTTGGTAGAATTCCCCTGGAAAGCCATCTGGCCCTGGACTCTTGCTTTTTGGCAAATTTTTTATTACTAATTCAATTTCCTTACTGGTTATGGGCCTGTTCAAATTTTCTATTTCTTCCTGTTTCAGTTTTGGTAGTGTATATGTTTCTATGAATTTTTCCATTTCTTCCAGATTGCCCATTTTATTGGCATATAATTGCACATAATATTCTCTTATTGTTTTTATTTCTGCTGTGTTGGTTGTGATCTCTCCTCTTTTGTTCTTTATTTTATTTATTTGGGTCCTTTCCTTTTTCTTTTTGATCAGACTGGCTAATGGTTTATCATTTTTGTTAATTCTTTCAAAGAACCAGCTTCTGGTTTCATTAATCTGTTCTACTGTTTTTTTGGTTTCGATAGCATTAATTTCTGCTCTTATCTTTATTATTTCCTGTCTTCTGCTGGTTTTGGGTTTTACTTGCTGTTCTTTTTCCAGCTCCTTAAGGCGTAAGGTTAGGTTGTGTATCTGAGATCTGTCTTTCTTCTTTAGGAAGGCCTGGATTGCTATATACTTTCCTCTTATGACCACCTTTGGTGTGTCCCAGAAGTTTTGGGTTGTGGTGTTATCATTTTCATTGTGTTCCATATACTTTTTAATTTCCTCTTTAACTTCTTGGTTAGCCCATTCATTCTTTAGTAGGATGTTCTTCAGTCTCCAAGTATTTGTTACCTTTCCAAATTTTTTCTTGTGGTTGATTTCGATTTCATAGTGTTGCAGTCTGAAAATATGCACGATATGATCTCGATCTTTTTGTACACACTTAGGGCTGATTTGTGGCCCAGATTATGGTCTATTCTGCAGAACGTTCCATGTGCACTGGAGAAGAATGTATATTCTGATGCTTTAGGATGAAGTGTTCTGAATATATCTGTTAAGTCCATTTGGTCCAGTGTGTCATTCAAAGCCATTGTTTCCTTGTTGATTTTTTTGATTAGATGATCTGTCCATTGCTGTGAGTGGGGTGTTGAAGTCTTCTACTATTATGGTCTTACTATCTATAAGTTTATGTTTGTGATTAACTGATTAATATATTTGGGTGCTCTCACGTTGGGGGCATAAATATTTACCATTGTTAGGTCTTCTTGGTGGATAGACCCCTTGATTATGATATAATGCCCTTCTGAATCTCTTGATACAGTTTTATTTTAAAGTCTAGGGGCGCCTGGGTGGCGCAGTCAGTTCAGCATCTGACTTCAGCCAGGTCACGATCTCGCGGTCCGGGAGTTCGAGCCCCATGTCGGGCTCTGGGCTGATGGCTCAGAGCCTGGAGCCTGTTTCCGATTCTGTGTCTCCCTCTCTCTCTGCCCCTCCCCCGTCATGCTCTGTCTCTCTCTGTCCCAAAAATAAATAAACGTTGAAAAAAAAAAGTCTCTTATGCTTTAAATAAAAAATAAATAAATAAATAAATAAGAATAAAGTCTAGATTGTCTGATATAAGTATGGCTACTCCAGCTTTCTTTTGTTGACCTTTAGCATGATAGATGGTTCTCCATCCCCTTATTTTCAATCTGAAGGTGTCTTTAGGTCTATAGTGGGTCTCTTGTAAACAGCATATAGATAGATCTTGTTTTCTTATCCATTCTGTTACCCTGTGTCTTTTGATTGGAGCATTGAGTCCATTGACATTTAGAGTAACTACTGAGAGATATGAATTTATTGCCATTAAGATGCTTGTAGAGTTGGAGTTTCTGGTGGTGTTCTCTGGTCCTTTCCAATCTTTGTTGCTTTTGATAGATATAGATATAGATATAGATATAGATAGATAGATATAGATATTTTTTCATCTTTTCTCTCCTCAGAGAGTCCCCCTTAAAATTTCTTGCAGGGTTGGATAGTGGTAACAAACTCCTTTAATTTTTGTTTGTCTGGGAAACTTTTTATCTCTCCTTCTATTTTGAATGACAGCCTTTCTGGATAAAGAATTCTTGGCTGCATATTTTTCTGATTCAGCCCATTGAATATATCCTGCCACTCCTTTCTGGCCTGCCAAGTTTCTGTGGATAGATCTGCTGCAAACATGATCTGTCTTCTCTTGTAGGTTAGGGACTTTTTTCCCCTTGCTGCTTTCACGATGTTCTCCTTGCCTAAGTATTTTGTGAATTTGACTATGTTATGCCTTGTTGATGGTCGGTTTTTATTGAATCTAATGGGGGTCCTCTGTGCTTCATGGATTTTGATGTCTGTGTCTTTCCCCAGGTTAGGAAGGTTTTCTGCTATGATTTGCTCACATAACACTTCTACCCCTATTTCTCTCTCTTCCTCTTCTGGGGCCCCTATGATTCTGATGTTATTCCTTTTTAATGAGTCATTGATTTCTCTACTTCTTAAATCGTGCTTTTTTGCCTTAATCTCCTTCTTTTTTTTCTGCTTATTATTCTCTATAAGTTTGTCCTCTTTATTGCTGATTCTCTGTTCTGCCTCATCCATCTTTGCCGCCACTGCAACCATCCGTGATTGCAGCTCAATTATAGTCTTTTAAATTTCATTCTGGCTATTTTTTACTTGTTTTATCTCTGCAGAAAGGGATTCTAATCTATTTTCAACTCCAGGTAGTATTCTTATTATCGTGATTCTAAATTCTGGTTCAGACATCTTGCTTGTGTCTGTGTTGGTTAAATCCCTGGCTGTCGTTTCTTCCTGCTCTTTCTGTTGGGGTGAATTCCTTTGTTTCGTCATTTTGAAGGGAGAAAGGGAATTAATGAGGTAGAAAAATTAAAATAAAAAAATTAAATTAAAAAAATATTAATTACAAAATTAAACACACACACACAATTTGAATAAATGATGCTAGATTCTAGGTGTGTTTTGCTCTGGGTGTTGAAAATGGTTTGATCAGAGAAAAAAAAGGAGGGGGGAGAATGAAAAAAAAAGAAAAGAGGAAATCATTTGAGAATTGAAAAATGAATACACTGAAGTAGACTAAAATGAGATGATGGAGGTAAAATAGAATTTGAAAAAATATACACAGAAGTAAAGAATATAGTAGAAAAAATTTAAAGAAAACATTTTATTAAAAATTAAAAATGATTTTTTTCTTTTTCTATATTCAAGAAAAAGAAAAGAAGTGAAAAAGAAAAAAAGAAAAAAAAGGCTATTGTTTGAAAATTTGAAAAGGTGAACACACTGAAGTAGACTAAAATAAAATATTGGAAGTAAAATAGAATTTGAAAAAATTTACACAAAAGTAAAAAATATAGTAATAGGAATTAAAGAAAAATATTTTTAATAAAAATTGAAAATAATAAAGTTTTTCTCTTTCTGTATTCAAGAAAAAGAAGTGTAAAAGAGAAAAAAAAAGAAAATTGAATAGATGGATCTGCTAACAGATTGAAGTAGGACTGAAATTACCCCATTTTCCCCTAGAAGTCAGTCTATGTAGTGCTTTATGGTCCATGAACTAAGCCAGCGGTGAGACTTGTGTTCTTGAAGACCAAGGTTGGCCGGGTTGGGTGGGGTTCAGTGTAATGACTCCGCTTGCCACTAGATGGCGCTACTAGCCTACCAAGTTGGAGTGTTGTGGCACTTGTAGGTGTGTGTGCACATATGCGGTAGTGGTGAAAATGGCGCCCCCCAGCTACCCAGTCTGTTCTCCGGATCAGCAATGGTGTACCCATCCTCTGTCTTCAGCTTTCGTTTACTCCCTGCTTTTTCACGCTCCGTGACCAGGCCCCAGGCAGTACCTGTCTCCCGAGTTTTGTCTCAGATGCCGCTGCTTTTCCCAGCCCCTTACTTCTGAAGGACTGCCGCTTTGACCCGTTCCGCCCCTCTGCGGGAGGGTCTCACCGAGCAATGGCCGAAAGAGCAATGGCCGAATGCAGGCTGCACTCAGGAACGCTTGCTGGACCCTGCTGCTGCCGGTGCCCCAAGACTGCGGCCAGGTGCCAGCCCGCCCCCCCAAAAAATTGCGAGACAGTATAGCCTCAGCGTTTCAGGGACCATGGAAAATTGCAACACATCTGGCACCAGCCTTCACCCTCCACAACCTTGCCCCAGCACCAGCAAATGTGACTGCCTTCCGGGGTCTGCTGGGACCAGGTGGCTTCAATAGTCTCTACCAAATGTCCTTCCAGCAGTGGAACCGCTTTTCCCCGTGTGGCCCGAGAACCTCCCGGACCCCACTCTGTTCCTGGGGATTCACCTTTCCCACCAGAGCATCGCCAGGTATGTAGCTGCGGAATTGCAGCCTCTTCGCTCCCCTTATTTATAGTCTTAACGGAATTTAAACCCTCTCCTTTCTCCTTTCTCCCTTTTTAGTTTAGTCCCTGCGGCTGTTTCCAATATTCCACTTTCTCTCCAGCTGCTTTTGGGGAGGGATGCTTTTCCCGTATTCTCCCCCGCCCCCAGTCTCCGTCC
This sequence comes from Lynx rufus, assembly GCF_022079265.1. Classification (NCBI taxonomy): domain Eukaryota; kingdom Metazoa; phylum Chordata; class Mammalia; order Carnivora; family Felidae; genus Lynx; species Lynx rufus. The sequence goes on along the minus strand of NW_025814823.1, from coordinate 203,423,145 downwards.
TCTCTCCGCTCGCAAAAGCACCTCCCTTCCTGCGCCTCTCGCTCCCCAAGTTCACTTCTCTGCGCCACATACCTGCTGAATTCTGTGGTTCAGGTTGTGCAGATTGTTGTGTTAATTCTCCAGTCCATTTTCTAAGTATGTAGGATGGTTTAGTGTTGGTCTGGCTGTATTTCACGGATGTGAGACACACAAAAAACTTCCATGCTGTTCTGCCATCTTGGCCCCTCCCTCAGGCATGTCAAATTTAAGGAGAACTGTAGGTAATCAACTAGGATAACTTAGTATGTTCCAGAGCAGAGTAAATTTTGTTGTCAAATAACTCAGTTAACTTTGTAATTTTGGTAGTCCTGTGGCATGTGTAAAAAACGTGTTTCTCCTTACATATCTGGAATTTTGCCTATTTTTCCACCGAAAATGTTGTTATTCAGAAGGGAATCACTCTAATATCCACAAAGGAGAGTTGATATAAACTATAATTTAAGCCGTAATAGCACCTCTTTAAACCTACATTTAATGCCACTAGTTGACTCTTTTTTTTTTTTTTTAATTTTTTTTTTTTTCAACGTTTATTTATTTTTGGGACAGAGAGAGACAGAGCATGAACGGGGGAGGGGCAGAGAGAGAGGGAGACACAGAATCGGAAACAGGCTCCAGGCTCTGAGCCATCAGCCCAGAGCCCGACGCGGGGCTCGAACTCACGGACCGCGAGATCGTGACCTGGCTGAAGTCGGACGCTTAACCGACTGCGCCACCCAGGCGCCCCACTAGTTGACTCTTAATTGAATTCTTACCATGTATGGTCTGCATTCCATATAAGGTAATAATGGAAAGACATAAAATTCCCGTAACTTCATTGTTCTCTTCTTTGAATATGTTTGAGTTTTTCTTTTTAAAAAGTTCTATTTATCCTTTTTCATCATATTATTTCATTTTGATTTCATTTTCATTCAAGATTACAATAATTCTCCTATTTGCAGAAGTATTTATAACTCAATCTAGTGTTTTCTTATGAAAACATTTTCCTGCCTATAGATAGGTTTCTGATAAATACAAAAGAATATCCTGGATATTCCTGCTCTTGATGAATATTTGTCAATTTGTTTATTTACTTAAGTTCCAAACTTCCCTTCCTTAACCTTGTACTGATACGTATTTATATATTCACAAAAATAGTGATACATTTACCCAGCATGCATGCACGTGTGCACACACACACACACGCACACACACATCCTTATATTCAACTATTTCGCAATGTTTTAATGTGGCTCAATGGATATTTCATAGTACCTAGGCCATAACAATAATAAAAAAAAAACAATACACCTCAACTTTATAGTGAAAATGGGACATTGCAAAAAGAATCTTACAAAACTCCAAAGTTTGGTCATATGGCAGGTGAAAAATAAACTACCAGGAAAGTCTTCACAGTTTTTCTTTCTGCATCTCCTACACCCACACAGACACACACACACATACACAGTTATTTGCAATTGAATTTCTCTCCCTCCCAACACTCTGAGGAGAGGAAAGTTGATCTTTGTGCTTTCTTGGTGTTTAGAAAGACAGGTAGGCTAAAAAGGTAGAAGGCATTGGATTGAGGTTGGGAATACAATTGTCCAGAGCTTCTAAATTTAAATTGCATATTAAGAGTTTAAAGAATGAAAAGAAAATTTGCCGTTTCAATTGCAAGAGGTTTCTGACCTACTGCTACTGGGTATGGAGAATCAAGCAGTAAATAAAGGGTCTCTAGAAAGTGATAATGTGGGGTTGGATATTGAATATCGAGGGCTCTATCAGATACAATTTTTTTCTACTTATTTATGATACTTAACTGTGCTTCTTAAATTTGACTCCATGAAGAGAATGATCCATGGACACCCTTGAATGTTTGCATGACACGCTTGTATTTAAAATGTGAAATGAGGGGCGCCTGGGTGGCGCAGTCGGTTAAGCGTCCGACTTCAGCCAGGTCACGATCTCGCGATCCGTGAGTTCGAGCCCCGCGTCGGGCTCTGGGCTGATGGCTCAGAGCCTGGAGCCTGTTTCCGATTCTGTGTCTCCCTCTCTCTCTGCCCCTCCCCTGTTCATGCTCTGTCTCTCTCTGTCCCAAAAATAAATAAACGTTGAAAAAAAAATTTAAAAAAAATTAAAAAAAAAATAAAATAAAATGTTAAATGATTGCATGATCATCTTACCTTGGTATTAATTAGGCTGGGCTTGTTTAAATCTAGTATTTTAAGTTGATTTTACAAAAATTATTAAGTTTTAAATGTCCTTAATGTAACAAAGTTTATCACATCAACTGATCAGTCAAGAGTGACTAGTTAATCCTTGATATGAGGATCATGAATAACGTTTTTCATTATTTTCTTCAGCTTCAAAGTTATTTTTATATTGAAGTATATATTATATTTGTAATAGGACAATAAATATTACTCTCTAAGGAATTGGACTTCTATTTTTCTCTTAATGGCTTTCTCTAGTTTCCGGATTTGTTTTATAATCAATATATATTTCCTTATAACCCAAAAAAGTAATGAAAATACCAATTTACCATTGCTATTGTTTCCATCATTGTACTGTTTCATCATTTAAAAAGAATTTTTTTAATGTTTATTTATTTTTGAGAGAGAAAGACAGAATTGAGTGGGGGAAGGGGCAGAGAGAGAGAGAGAGAGAGAGAGACAGGGAGACAGAATCTGAAGCAGGCTCCAGGCTCTGAGCTGTCAGCACAGAGCTCAACACGGGGCTCGAACTCAAGAACCATGAGATCATGACCTCAGCTGAAGTCGGACACTTAACCAAATGAGCCACCCAGGCATCTGTCCTTCATCCTTTTTGTGCTCAAATGCCATATAGTGGAAATCCCCCATGGAAATGGTTCCCATGGATTGATTTTCAGGAAAATTTAGTCTTTCAATCAAAGATTCAATTAGCGATGTCTCCCTATCTCCTCTAATACTTAACGCTGTGCCCTGTCATCCAGCCCTCAGTTCTCTACCTCTGACTTGTTTAGACCCATTGAACAAAGTAACTGAACATTTGAGGCAAATAAGCTTCTGATGATTTAATTTATTGAGACATCAGGAACTTATGAGGGTTAAACTCCATTTAAGTCACTCTGTAGTTTATTTGGTGCCTTTCCCATTTGTAGGATTACTCAGTAATAGAAGACAAAGCTGTTTTATAAATTAGACCACCTAAGTGTGCTTAAGAAAGCCTTTCTAAAAAATACAAAACTCGTATAAAATTGGCGTTTCAGTTGGTCATGTTCTGAGTCATCATCCCCTTTCCCCTCCTCATGGATGCCACACAGAGACCCATCAAAAAGCCACTTGGCTGCTCATCCCCTACATGGGACAAAAATCTTGGATGTCTGTGTTTGAGAGCCATTAAGATCAGTGGGGGCTGAAGGCAGAGGGCAGAATGAAGCCCTTGTGATGTTTTGGCTTTCTCTAGAAACCTGAAATATTCCTGATGCTCAAGGCATTTAGTTGCTGCCATAATGCCTAGTTTCTTTCACATAACAACAGCTTTATTATTAGACGCCTTTGAATTAATTGAAATTCCTTTGGCTGATTCTGTTACTACACCACATAAATGAGGAGTAAACAAAAGCAAGCAAACTCTTCAACACACCACCTTTTTCTTATACACCGAGACTCAATAGAATAAAACATGTAGGCTTACAAAAGCGATTTTGTAAAAAGATACTCACTCCTCCCCAAATTGCAGAATGTGCTCCTGGGAAGCCCTTTCTGAATTGCTTTTTAGCTTCACAGGAGCATTGACTTTTAAGAATGTTTGCTTCAATTGTGATTGTACAGATTTCAGGGGTAGAGGGGCAAACTCACACAAAATTATCCCTGCAAACGATATGACAGAACACATTGATCTTTATGAACAACTTCATGTTTATTGTTATGCTCCTTACTTATGTTGCATTCTGTAAAAAGGACTGAGTGAAAAACAGATTAATGTTCAAGATGGAAGTACAGCGACCTAAATACATCTAAGCTTTTCAGGTGTTTGGTTCTAAAAGCCATTGTGAAAGTGGCCGGCAACTTGTCATCTTGGTTCAACAAAAAGTAACAGATGGCGTTTTGTTTTTAGCTTTCTTGTTGAGTGAGGCCATACCCAGAAGTGTTTTACTTCCCAAGTTTAAACAGTTGCTAAGTCCTATAAACTCCTATAAATATAACTAATAAGTCTGACTTGGCAATGTCTGTTACAGAAATCTCTTCATGTCCAGTCTTGCTACCAAACCCAGGCCCTTAAGAAAATCTAAGAAAATCAGTAAGCCTCTCTGAGGTTCAGTTTCTTCATCTGAAATAGGGAAAGCATTTCCAGCCTTGTAGGGTTTTATACTCTGTGTATTACTATATGCCAGGGATTGACTTTGCAAATACCAATCCAGGATCTTCATAATAACCCTATGCAGTAGATACTATTAGTACACCAGCATTTTGCAGATGGAAAAACTGAGTCACAGAAAGTTAAGTAGCCCATTAAGTGGCACACAGTTCATGATAGGGTGATATCAGAATTAAACCTGGTTAGTTTAGCTCCAGAGTCTCTAACCACCATACTGTTTGGTGGGGATTTAAAGAGATGATACAGGGGCACGTGGGTGGCTCAGTCAGTTAAACATCTGACTTCAGCTCAGGTCATGACCTCACTGTTCACGGGTTTGAGTCCCACATTAGGCTTTGTGCTGACAGCTCAGAGTCTGGAGCCTGCTTTGGATTCTGTGTCTCCCTCTCTCTCTGCCTCTGCCCCGCTCGTGCTTTCTCTCTCAAAAATAAATAAGCATTAAAAATTAAAAAAAAAGAAGAGATGATGCATAAAGCATCCAGCATAATATACACTCCATATTTAATATCTAGCTTTACTATCATTTATAGTTATCATCAGCCAATGAAAGCACAATTCCTTCTGCTCTTGTAGTGTCTAATCGAGAAATAGAATCCAACACTTTGTTTTGGGATCTTTATCATCTCCTTATTACTACTTACTGAAGAAGAAATAAATCTTTGATGCTAAAGACTCTTTTCAAAAAGCCAAAGAAATATGTGATTTGATATACTATATAGACACAAAGCGTGAACAGAATTCTGAATTTCTGAAAATTGAAGAGACATTTTATATATTTTTGTGAAGTAATGATAGGATAGTTGCTCAATAATGTTATTAGCTATAAAAATTTTAGGGGAGGGAACCATTTCATCAAAATTACTTCTTAGCCTGTCTACATGGCTTTTAGAATCAATCACCTTTAGAATCTGTGTGTGTGTGTGTGTTTGCACGTGTGCACATATGTACACCTATTTTATATTTTATGGGGACAAGAGATTTATTTATTTATTTATTTATTTATTTATTTATTTATTTATTTTAAGCAGTTCTTTTTTTTTTAAATGTTTATTATTATTTTTTTTTTCAACGTTTATTTATTTTTGGGACAGAGAGAGTCAGAGCATGAACGGGGGAGGGGCAGAGAGAGAGGGAGACACAGAATCGGAAAGCGGCTCCAGGCTCTGAGCCATCAGCCCAGAGCCTGACGCGGGGCTCGAACTCACGGACCGCGAGATCGTGACCTGGCAGAAGTCGGACGCTTAACCGACTGCACCACCCAGGCGCCCCAAAATGTTTATAATTTTTGAGTGAGAGAGAGAGAGCGTGAGCAGGGGAGAGGCAGAGAGAGGGAAACAGAGAATCCTTAGCAGGCTCTGCATTATCAGCGCAGAGCCCAAAGTGGGGCTCAATCTCACGAACTGTGAGATCATGACCTGAGCTGAAATCAGGAGTCAGATGCTTAACTGACTGAGCCACCCAGGTGCTCCTACAACAGATTTTTTTTTTTTTAATAAAGGGAAGTAATGAAATGCCTGTCCATTCTCCTCACCCTAGCATTCTCCCATCCATGATCTTCAAGTGGAAAAGTCTAAGAAACTCCATTGGGATGCATGTAGCTGATGAAGGAGATGATCTTAATAACCCACTTTAGGGCCATCTTTGGCTTTAGTTGGCCCCCATTTGGTGCTTTTTCCATTGTGGTGGAGAATTGATCTCCACTTCAAAGCATTTAAGTAAATAAGGAAGTTATATACAGTATCTGTTCTAAACCACAATAGAGTATCAGTGCTCTTTTAGTGTTTCTTCCATCTTATTTCAATGTAAGAGTGTATTGAAGATTATAAGATAAGCACCCTATTGATCTCTCCCTTCCCAGATTGTTACATGGAAGGTATGAACATACTTCTCATACACTCCTTTTTTCATAAGACACTAAGATCAATGGGAGTAATTAATATTAGCTCAGTTGCTTTATTTTACAAAGGAACAAAGTTTAACTGATACTCAAGGATCTCACTAACACAAATTTATTTCTTATGTATAGTGTGTTCTCAGTCAAAATCTGCATAGTATGACTTGCTTTTTTCCTCATGATGGTAACATAATCATAAAAATACAATTTAAAAAGTTTTCCCTACATAGGCTGACACTAGTTTATTTTACTCACCACTCATTCTGAAGTAATTGCAAACAGAATTTTAAGAAATTTCTCTTTAAAACTATAAAGTAATTCAATAACTTGCAGTGGGTTATGGAATTCGTTCCATTATTTTTATGAGTATCCCTCACAGCACTGCCCTCTTTCACTGGAACTATAACACTCATTAATACTTGGTCATAGAAATAGGAGAGAGTTGTTTTATAAAAGAAAAATTAAAATACTTTTATACACACAGAAAAAAATCCACAACACTTCTGTTCACCACTCAGTTTTCAAAGACAATGAGAATCAATATGTACTTTCTTTTTGTAAGCAAAAATGAAACCTGAATAATTGGATGAGTAGCTTTGTCGATGTGGAAACTTTCATCAGAATCTAAAGTGACTACAAAGTTTAATCACATGCTACACATTTAAGTCTTCCTGTTTTCCATGAATGGTTAAAATGTAGCAAGACAGAAAAATAAAACTAAAAAATAACTCGTCAAAGTAATATTGTGATTTCCATAATTTAACAGTTATATGATTCAATTTGTTGATGTAAAATCTGTGTCTTCATGAAGAACAATGACAAATAGAATAAAAAATATTTTTTATTTAGCATTGCATAATCTGAAACACAATAATTGGTGGGGTTGACTGAAGACCAATGAATGTAATCACAGGGAAGGAAAGGAAGAGAAGGGAAGGGAAGGAAAAAAGAAAGCAATAAATATAATAAATACATAAGAAGTTCAGAGCAAAGATCTTGCAGGAGGTTAGATAAAGCAACAGGACATCAATCAGTTCTCTCTCAGGAGAGGACAGAGTTGAAGATTGAAGAGCTCTGAGGTCTCTAAGGAAGCAACAAATAACTTCGGCATCAGTAGTCCTAAAAGGGTCATAGTACTTCGTGCAGTTTTTCAGTCTTGGTTTCCTAGATTTAACTAGATTGGGTTGGATCTGGCTCTACCACATATTAGCTGACCATCCTTGGGTAAGATAAACTGTTATGTGTCCCTTTCTTCATATCTTCAGATGAGGATAGGGATAGTACTGACTTCATTAGATTACTGGGAGAAATTCCACCCTTAGACTCTGGCAAAGGGGCCCCTGCTCTGTGCCCGCAGGATAGAGTGTCCTGAGTATTACAAAGAAAAACTTAGTTTAAGATATTAGTTTATATGCACACTGATAGTTTAGGGTCTCCCACAATAGATCAATTTGTTAAAATAATATGGGTCCAGAACATTTATGTGCAGAGTAAAGACTTGGGAAAACTTCTTACTGTTTTTGATCCATTGGTGTTTTGGTTAAAATTATTTGTTTTTAAACAAAAAATTAATTGAGTAGAACAGAATTGTTCATATAGCTCTAAACTCAGTCTTCAGAAGTGTCAGTAAATACGTATCAATAGACTGTGTGTGCACGCATGTGTGTGTGATGATCATTTGTCTTCTGTTGGTTCCTCATTGTTTTAAACTTTTAAGACCGAGTGCTCTTTGGGAAAAAAAAAGTCACATCAACCCAAGACACACAGGATTTCACTCTTTTCTTCTCAACAAGGATGCACCTTGTAACGTTTAAACTTTGAATTGGATTCAATGTCAAATACCAAAGAAGAACTGGAAGTCAACTATTCGTTTATTTCTGTCTTCTCAAGTACCATCTTTTTCTTTTAATGATGAATATGTTGTAGTTTAAAGAAATCACAAAAGAGATAAAAACTTCAGCTAGTAAATCAAAAATATACTCGCAGAGAGCCAAGTTACAAACCCCTAGAGAGGGCACAGCTGTGTTTCCAATCTTTTAGTTTATGAAAAAAAAAAAGATGGAAAAGCTAAGGGAACTGGCATGGCCTTTTGCAATCCTACATGAAGTTCTTCCATGCAGCTTGAACATTTCCATTCTTTTCCCCATATGTCTAAAACCATTGCTCTTCCGTAACACACCATTAAAATTATTTTACACTTGTTGAAGTTACAGAGAACTAAGTGGTTAAAAAAGAGTGGTTCTCTCTCTCAGAGAGAAGCATTTATTGCTTAAGACTTTCTGTCATTTATCTTGAATACCTTATTAAGCAACACTGCTTAAAAATATATTTTCTTATAATTAGTTATTCTTATCATGACCTAATAAATTGTCACTCATAAGCCATTTATTACACACACACACATATATATTAAAGACATATATATGTACTGCATACATATACCTCTAAAGTGATTCAAAGGAGAAAGTGTTAAGTATGAGGTAGGTCTCGGACTCAAAAGCTGCGTATGTCACTTTTTAGCTGTGTCATCTTGGGCATGTTACTTTACCTTATTAAATTTAACTTTTCTCAACTATAAAATAAGACTAATAATAATATCTTCTTAAAATAATTCTTCTGAAAATAAATGAGATAATGTACATAAATGCTTATCTTAGTTTCAGCACAAGTGCACACATACAGTAGGTATGATGATTATTATGCTGTTTGCCTGTTTATTAATATGTAAACAGAAGTCATTAGTTTTTTTGGTCTTTTTTAGCAACTGTAAGTTATGACCATTGATTATGATACAAATGACTTTAACTCCCAGAGACAAAACCGGAGAACCATGCTGTGAAGGGTGACTGAATATCATGGTCTATGTTGGGAAGGCAGTGTGCCCTAGGAATGTACAGAAATCTGGATATCAAGCAGCAGGAAATATATAACCCCCTACAGCTTAAACCTTGACACCTAGGAAGGCTTCTTCAAGCCTTGCCCAGGCTGCATGGTGGGTCCTAAATAAATTTGTTGCATCTCATCAGAGCATATGGTAAGAAGGACTCCTGTTCAGTCTCCCTCTTGATTAGAGGATCTCAACAGAAATGCTGTTAGAGTCCAGAAACTTTAGTATATTGATGACTTTCATAACAGTACAGCCAATTTGAAATTGAGTGCAAAGGTCGAGTTACTAAATCTGAGAAGTTACCATGGGTTTTGTTTACTAATTTAGTTTCTGCAAGTATCGTAAATGGACAGCTGTTGCTGCTGAGGGAATATTTAGAATTTAGCACAAGTAGTTTCATGGTACTGAGCAATGGTAGAATTCACTATCAGTCTAGAAAGCAAATCTTTTGACCAAAGGGAAAAGCTTATTGGAAAAAATAAAGCACAGAAATCAATTTATGAAGACTAATGACTTTCTACAAATAGTAATGAGTTGCAACTGAAGAAGAACCCATCACAAACAGATAGGGAGGGTAAGGCACCAGTGGGCATGGGACAAAAAGTAGATTGGCAAAATATGGGAAGAGAGACTGGTTCCAGACATTCATACCAGGTCCTCATCAAGGAAAATTCACAAATTAATATCAAAATATATTTGTGTAATATTGAGGTTCATTGATTATAATTATGTATAAGCTAACATATGCTCAATGGCCAATGATTTTTTTCTTGTGTGGCTTATGCTGTTTTTAGCAAATAATTTTATCATTTTAATTAACATTTTATTACTTTAACAATATCTCAAGTTAAAACATGATAATAGGTACTCCTACATATAGATCCTTGACCTAGGTGGTACTTATTTGCCTATTCTATGATAATCTAGGCTGTATTGCCAAATACTTGATATTTTCAAATGATTTGCAAACATTCTTGATCAACCTCTGTTACTTTCCTGACAATGAACTTGGGATGTATTATTATTATAATATATTTTTCACATAGGAAAATTGATTCACATAGCAGCATTGTCAAAGTTAAAATCATGAAAAGTTTATGAAAGAAAAATTGCAGCCATCACAAAGTATCTATGTTATTGCTTACTATAGGAATATAAAACAACAAAAAATTATATAGAGATTGAAAGTTGCGGTTGTATTTAGACTCTAAAAATATCAGCCACTCTTAGCTTGCATTTTGGCCTAAACTTTGCAGAAAATTTTTCTAAGCCTCAGAATCTTTGATTGAGGTTGTCAGATATGCTGAGGTATTCTGGACACTGCACAAACATTTGGGTGAGAAAGATTCCTCCCCTGGAAAGGATCTCATTCACTGATTGCTCATTAGCTAATCTTGGGAGGCGTAATTTCACTTTATGCATCTTTGTGAATATTTTCTAGAGCACAAATTTCAAATTTCCCACTTGCATTTATGACATAGCTGCCACAACATTATAGTTCTCTTTTGTGAGTAAATTGGCAACTCTGGGTCTGGAGGAAATAAGTAGTTGTTTGTTTTCATTCTTTGCAATTGTGGAAAAAAATAGCATGTTGGATCATTTCACTTTTCACTGTCAGGCTTCAGTGAGTGCTGCCCTTTCTAAAATGAAATAATTAGGCAAGGGATCACTTCGTTGCCTTTCATATTTGTGGAATTTTCCAAGAATCTGAGGTTTGTTTCATATAAGCATTGAGAATTAAGAGTGCTGGTTTAAAATTTATTGATATCTCCAAATCCAAGTAAGACAAAGAAGAAATTACTAAGAACTTGTTTTCCAGATTTTCATTTGTCTTTACTTTTATTTTTATATATAACAGCTTTATAGAGTTATAATTCACATACCATATAATGCAACCATTTACAGTACGCAATTCAATGGATTTTAGCAAATTCACAGTTTGGCAACCTTCACCATCAATTTTAGGACATTTGCATCACCCAAAAAGAAACCACGTATTTGGGGTCAGTCACTCTTTATTTCCCTCCAAACCATTCCTTTCCAACTCTAGACAACTATGAATCTATCTTCCATCTTGATTTGTCTATTCTGGACTTGTCATATACATGGAATCACTCAATATATGGTCTGTGGGGACTGGCTTCTTTCACTTAGCATATGTTTTCAAGGTTCATCCATGTTGTAGCATGTATCAGTACTTCCTTTTTTTATTGCCAAATAACATCTCACAGTATGGATGTGTCGCATTTTATTTATCCATTTCACCCACTGATGGACATTTGGGTGTTTCCATCTGGGGCTGTTATGAAAAATGTTGTTATCAACATATGTGTACATGTTTTTGTGTGGATATATATTTTCATTTCTTTAGGAGTGGAATTAATGGATGATATGGCAACTCTGTGTTTAATCTTTTGAGGAACTACCAGGGTGTTTTCTAAAGTTGCTGCACCATTTTACATCCCCACTTGCAGTGTGTGAAGGTTCCAATCTCTTCGCAATCTTACCAACTTATGTTACTCTTTGCCTTTTATTTACAGGCATCCCACTGAGTATGAAGTGGTATCTCACTGTGGTTTTGATTTTCATATTCCTGATGGCTAGTGATGTTGAGACACTTTTCATGTGCTTGCCTTTACATTTTGACCATGTGCTCTCATTCAGAAATAGCTGCATTATTTGGGGAGTAGAGACTCAGTGTAGCTAATATGTATTGCATGTCATTTGGGTGTGTGTTTGCAGTGCATGATGAGGTACAGTCCTAATCCACGTAAGATTATCTATATTAGCATAAGGATTTGCATTTTAGAAAGAGACTCAAAAGAATTCAGGGACAACAAAAGGAGGAGGCCAATTCAAAATCATGGAAAAAACTGGGGGTTAAATTCAGGAAAGCAAGAATCCAAAGTCAGAGAGAACATGATAAAAATCCAAAGTGAAGCAAAACAGGTGCTCTCCATGAATAGAGTTGAAATATTCTTTGTTAGCCCTTACTGACCATGAGTATCTTAGAGAGTTGGAGGCTGGGGTGATTCATAGGTATAGCGTCAACAAGAACAGTGAAGTGTTTATTTTGTAATCTCCAATCTTATTTTGCATTAGGTACTCTAGGTCTATGGAACATCCCTCCCCACCTAGAAAAAAAAGAAAAGAAAAATAGAATAGGAGGAGGCTTACATATGATATTATCTCTGGATCTGCTAATTCTAATGCGAGCTGATGATATATCAGAGAGAAACATAAAACTGCAAACCTGTACCTAAACTGGAGGATAGAAAAGATGTGGGGGCTCTGATGACAGACTAAGAGGGCTTAGACTGTTGGCAACATAAGGTTTGGGAGAAGAGCTATCATTACCTTCCTGGGTTAAGATAAAAATCCAAATCTAATTAGGATCAATGTGAGGCCCAAGGGCAAAAAAACCAAAGAAGCAAAATAAGTATCAAGATGTAGGACGCAGCAAGTCCAAATTATTTACAACATTTGAAAGTTAAAGATCTTGATCACACATCAATTTCAGGTCTCTTTGAAAGGGCCATTCCCTATGCACTGTCACTCAACAATAATGCAATTCAGCCCCTCATTTTCTGGATGAGAAACTAAGGATCAAAGAAATTAAGGGGATTTATCCACCTAAGCTAATACTGGCTGCATGAATAGACACAAGAACTAGAACTGAGAGCTAATTCCAAATGTAGTGATCTTTCTTTTTCAATATTATTTCAACTACAGTTTCGAGTCAATACCAAGTTAGGCCTTTGTAATATAACACAGAGGGAATATTTGATAAAAATGTGGTCAATTTGGGTGTAACAAACTCTATAATTCAGTTTTGCTGCATGAGTACCACTTCAAAAAAAAAGAAAAGATTCTATTTTGAGACCTTAACTGTCCTCCATCATTAACCAAGCACAGTACTAGGCCTATGTTCCACTTACATTACAGTGAATAAAAAATACTGTACAAATACTGAAAAATATACAAATACTATATATTTGTATATATACAAATTTGGCTAAGGCTTGTTATGTAAATAATAACCTTAGGAAACTTACTGCCTTTTACATTTTTATTCATTTTTTTTAATGCATACCACACTATATGTATGCCAGAAATAGTTGTGGCCTACTTAAAGTGCTAAATGTTAAATTTCTAAATCAATAATAACCTCTTTCTGTTTCTTAGATATTTATAAATCTTTCCTTCTTTTTAGGGTCTTCAGGGGTTTTAGACTGCCAAGAAACTAAAAGAATCTTGTACAAAGCATTTGCACACCATAGATGGGCTTAGTGAATATTTGTTGATAATGAGGTTGGTGATAAATTATCCCTTATTTGTTATGTCTCAGAATGGTTTATCTTCACTGGAATGTTTCTTGTTAAAAATGATGTTTTCTTTCTACGCTTTTGTTTTTAACATCCCTTGATGATTGCCTTCACAGAAATTGATGTAAGAAAGTTGTCATCCTGTTCTCTTTGTCCCAATGGCAATTACAAAGAGTTTGTAGAGATTGAATGAATTCTCTTTAAGCCTCTGTTTAAATAGATTTTTAGCATTTATCAAATTACAAAAGATATTTGCACAGTCTAAAACTGCGGATGTAGTTTACAAAATACTTTAAAAATATTTCCACAAACCCCCAATTTTATGTAACTTTAAAATGACTTATCCAGTGTTTCTCCTATGTAGAGCTTTGTTGGATAACACAACTTTAATGGCCGTTCTGTGGGAAGATCTAGGCCCTCAAGGAGGGTCCAAGTGGAGAGGGCACCATGGGAGATAGACTAGATGCCTCGGCACAAGACAATAGTCTAGAGATGTTCAAGCATGAATATAGCTAACATTCATATTTAAGTTTTGTGCATAACTACAGGTATAAGCTGTCTTCTGGCACAGTCTGCCATAAGCACACATTTCTGAAATAAATGTTTCTTGGCAAAACACCGCTTGGTAGAGTTCTATCATTTGAAAAGTGAGGTACACACATAGGATGATGAGGTAACACCAAACTTTCACGAGTTCAGTAGAAGGATGAGTTCAGAACCAGAGTGGACTGGGAAAGCAGATTCTTCCCCTTTTAAGCACTGCCTGTTTACCTCCATCCCCTGAATCCCTGGAGACCTTGTGAGGAACAGAGTTACTACCATCTGTGGAATGGGGTTGAGATATGTTCACTGAATGCTACTTCCGCTGACAACAAGAGTCTAGGTATTTGGGGACATTTGTTGTGAACTTGGGAAATCTCTTCCCAATTTTCATGAGTAATCACCATTTTGTCTACTTAGGCTCCAGATAAATCCAGTGAAAGCTCCTATTTGATGGCAGGGCCACACACTCCCACCAACGCTGCTAGCTGGCCAGTGCCTCTCCCTCTCCTTCTCTGGTCAGATGTGGGTTAGATGACTCGGCGCCCTAGGCAGCCATGTCAGTTCTCTCCTCTAACATGTTCCCATAAGTGAGGAGAATGAACTTCCTTCCAAATTGTGCCACTTGGCACACAAGCCACAAGACAGAGATTTTACTGAATAACACTTAAAATTTTGCTGCTTCAACTTCAGGCCCCTCTATAGAATGCACGTGAGTTCAGCGATCCAAAACTGGGAAGAATCCTGTTATATTCCAGTATTGATCAAAATTTTTGTCAAAGTCATTTTAACATTAGAAGGATTGTAGAGGAGGTCATTAACCTTAGTCTTAGTCTCCAATTTTCTTTTCAATGCAAACTCTTTTATATATGCAGTCTACCTTGAAAGAAATGTCTCCTGAATAATCAAACTCTGTGGGTCACTATGTCATGGCCAACAGTGATCAGCATCATATCTGTCATAATCCTTTCTGATTTCAGATTTCCAAATTTCCATCCTCTGGCTTTTTTTTTTTTTTTTTGCCTCAAAGTTTCTTTTTAACCTTCACTCTTGAACATTAGTTTAATCAACTAAACATTATGTTACCTTAGAAATTAAATTGAAATGTTAATTATAATAAAACACCACAAATAAAGTGTTTGTTACTTTTGTGATGCAGAGGAAATGTTTGAGGGGCACCCATCTGGCTCAGTCTGTAGAGCACAGACTCTTGACCTTTGGGTGCTGAGTTTGAGCCCCACCTTGGCGGTAGAGTTTACTTAAAAAAACAAAGGAAGTGTTCGGGAGGCAAAGTATACAGGAAGGAATTAGAATGTCAGTGTTTCTAAACAAACTTGTGTGAACATAACTGCAGAACATTGAAATGATTTGTGTGAGTGTGTGTGTGTGTGCATGCGTATGTGTGTGTGCACACGCATTTGTGTGAGGGAAACAGAAGGAAAAAAAGAGACAAAATCACTTTCAAATAGCTAAATTGCAAGCTGCAGAGATATGCCAAGGAATCACAGACACCATCTCCTTTGCTAAATAGGCTGGGGCAAGCTGGAAGGCCCATGTTAATGTGCCCAGCATATTTAGTTCTAAACGTAATACCTCATTCTCTTCACTATGACATGACAATAGCACAAATCACCAATCCTCTCAGCTTCTCTGATAAACACGCACACACACTCACACACACACACCCCACATTATAATCACTCTTTGTGCATCAACATTTTTACTTTCACAGCTATCGGAAAAAAAAAAAGGGTGGGTGGGGGGATGGATGGAAGGAGGGAGGGAGGGAGAAGAGAAGAGAAGGGGAGGAGAGGAGAGGAAAGGAGAGGAAATGTTAGAAGAAAGAGGGAAAAAAAGAAAAGATACCAAATTAGCCAATATTAAAAGTGAATTTTGCTCTTCTCTGGATTTTGCTCTTCGTGCACGTGAAAAAAAAATTTAAGAGCATAGAAATTAAAGACAAATACAAAATCAACAATGACAACACATTTCTTCCCAATTCTCAGGTGGTTTTATTGACTCCTAGCTACATTGCTATATCCCCCCGGCTTTGCACATGTTTCAGTTTGAGAAATATGCTACACAGAATGTTTTCCCTTCATTTTGAGGTTGGCTTCACTCTCTGGACCATCTTTTTTTCTTCATTCACTCATTTATCAATTCATCAACATATATTTTACAGAGCCTATCACATTTCAGGTGCTGTATTAGACTCAGGAGATAGAGAGATGCATATAACACAGTCCTTGTCTTCAAGGAACTAAAAATCTAGCAGGGAAAAATGTACAACCACTTGTTACTCAGATAGTGAATGCAGTGACATGTGTATATATATAGGTAAGTATGAACTCATAAAGAAAAGTCACTTCTTGGAAAGGTGAAAGAAAATCTTCCAGGAGCAGGTGATATTAGGATTGAGCTTTCAAGTGTGGCTAGGAATTCGGTGGGTAAAGAAATGAGTCCCTAATGCAGCATGGACAAGGGAATTGAGTCAATAAACATCATAGAGGTGAGAAGAAATTTCAGGCAATGTGCTAAAGCATAGAGAAGGAAGAACCAGGTGTTATGGGCTGAATTGCGCCCACCCCACCCCCACCCCCATTGATATGTTGAAGCCCTCCCCCTCAATGTGGTGGGTTTTGGTAATGGGCCTTTGGAAGGTAATTATGTTTAGATGAGGTCATAAAGGTGGGGCCTTCATGATGGGATTCATGCCTTATAAGAAGAGAGCTTGCTTGCTGTTTTTCCCAAATGAGGATACGGCAAGAAGGAGGCCTTCTGTAAGCCAGGAAGAGAGCTCTCAGAAGAAACTAAACCCTATTAGATCTTGATTTTGGAGTTTCCAGCCCACTGGATTGTGAGAAATAAATATCTGTTGTTTAAGCCACTCAGTCAAAGGGATTTTGTTATGGCAGCCTAAGCTGATGAAAACATCTTGGAATGTAAGGAAGCGAAGGTAGAGAAGTGAGTTGGTTTCAGACTGGGGGAGACTAGTTGCCATGTAAATAGATAGACTTGATACTCTAGCTGAAGGAGATGGTTGATGCATTTTGCTTCTCTTTGCATAGGCTGAGTTTTTTCCCAGATGTTTCTTCCATTTTTTTTTAAGTTCATTTATTTTGAAAGAGCAAGAGTGATTGGGAGAGGGGCAGAGAGGGAGAAAGAGAGAGAAAATCCCAAGCAGGCTCCACACTGTCAGTGCAGAGCCCAATGTGGGGCTCAAACTCACAAACCATGAGATCATGACCTGAGCCAAAGTCTGAGGCTTAACCTATTGAGTCATACAAGTGCCCCTCCTCCATTCTTAATGTAAATCACTCCTGGTTCATCCATCATCTACCTAAACATATTTAGTTCCAAATTGAAAATATTTGTGTTCTCAGGTTGAAACAGATAACTTTTTTTCCAACAATGAATCTGAAAAAGTGAGTTGAGGGAATTATTGAATGTACCAGAATTGTCACTTTCTAAAACAAAGCAAAATAAAAAGCAATGCATAATCAGTTCTCAATGGCACATTAAACTGACACAATCTCACTGTGTTATTGGGATATTCACTTTTATTAATGAGCAATTCTCTTTGATTTGTAGGCAGTAGAGGTGAACAAGCAGCTTCAGGGGATTACTGAAACAGTGTGACTTATTATCTTCTTACAGACCTTATATCTACTGCTGATTACAAATGGTCCCTGATTTGTGATGTTTCAACTTAAGATTTTTTTACTTTATGATGGTGGGAAGGTGATACACATTTAGTAGAAACTTTGAATTTGGAATTGGGATCTTTTCCCTGAGCCAGAGAATTAAGTGCAATATTCTCTCATGATGCTGGGCAGTAGAAGTGAGTCACAGCTCCTAGCCAGCCACATGATTATGAGGGTAAACCATTGATACGCTTACAACCATTCTGTCCTCACACAACCATTCTGTTTTTCACTTTCAGTTCCGTATTCAATATATTACATGAGATATTCAACTCTTAATTATAAAATAGACTTTGTTTTAGATGATTATGCCTGACTTCAGGTTAACGTAAGTGTTCTGAGCATGTTGAGGATGGGCTAGGCTAAGCTCTGATGTTTTATAGGTTAGGTATAATAAATGCGTTTTTGATTTAGGATATTTTCAATTTACAATGAGTTTATTGGGTTGTAATCCCATCATAGATTGAGGAAGATTTGTACTTAATGTTTGGAAATACTAATTTTGACATCATTTTTTCTTCTAATGTTATACAAATGAGAAGAATGAAAATGATAAAATGAGTAAATATTGTTCTTAAAAATAAGGTCTTAGTAAATGAGTTGGCTGGGAATTTATTCTTTAATGAAAGTCTGTCTTTTGATTGTGTGTGTGTGTGTGTGTGTGTGTGTGAGAGAGAGAGAGAGAGAGAGAGAGAGAGAGAGAGAGAGGGAGTGTAATAACCCTGAAGCCCCAATGTGCCCATATATTGTCTTTTGTCTTTATTGGTAAAATCATCTGTATCTACAAATATTACCTGTTTCATTTTATTGTTATTGTACACAAACTAAAACCAACCCTCCAGTTCATTTCACTTACCAAACTTAGAATTTTAAGGTAATTATACAATATACTACACCATGTTCTTCTGCCTTCCCTGAAAAACCTCAAGACATTTATAATATGAAACAATGACTAGTATAGTTTGCAAGGAATTCATGTACATATTATTGTCTAGTTTGATCCTCACCAGGGTTTTGTGAAATAGACATTATTGTTAACAGTGCACACTTCTAGAATGTGTAAGAAACCATGTTTCTATGTGTACTGACAGAGATCCATTCTCTTTGGGAGAAAACTCTTTTCTTTTGGCTCTTCTCAGAGTAGGAAAGTTGGGGAATCACATAGCTGAGTCCTTGTTTAACAGGAGCTATTAGCTCTGAATCTGCTACATTGTATTTATTTTAAATAAATAAATAAGGCTAAGTGGTATAGAGGGAGATCAGAAAGTGAGGACTTGAGGTGTTTGATGACAGCTATTTCTTTGTTTTTTTCATATTTCTCTAGACCTTTATTTTTGGTGCCTGGTCTTGACTGTTGAATTGGTTTGACACACGGAAGTGGTCTAGGAATGATGGAACAGGGGCGGTTTTTAATTATTAAAGGTCATCCACAAGCCATTTGGTAACAGTAGGAAGAAAATATTTTCTTGATTCATGTCAAATAGAGCTATTTAGATGAGAAGGCTAATAATAACTTGCCATCCTGGTCACATAATTGAGTCACTACATGTCAAGTGACTTAGGTTTTGGTCTTTGGTGCTTACTGCAGCTTCTGCTAATCATGATTTAAAATATAAGAAGGATTTCAGGGTACCTCGGTGGCTCAGTTAAGCACCCAACTCCTGATTTTGGCTCAGGTCATGATCTTGAGGTTCATAAGATGGATCCCTGCCTTGGGCTCTGTGCTGACAGCACAGTGCCTGCTTGGGATTCTCTCTGTCTCTCTGCACCTCCCCCCACCAAAATAAATAAATAAATAAACTTAAAAATGTAAGAAGGACTTGTTAGTTCTTCTAGGGATATGCATTCACAAAAGTCCTGAAGGAATATGATTCCCTAATGAGAGGTATAAAACTTGTGAATTGAAAGCGATCATAAAATTTAAATTGTATTTTCACTCACCAATGGCTTAATAGGGCAGAAATTCTTACTCAGACAAATAATTAGCTTTCATAATAGAAAGGTAAACAAAACTATAAATTATCATTAGATAAGAGTTATTCCCTGCTGAGACAAATTAGCCAACAGTTATTCTTCAGCTGTGATGCATAGATGTTAGAATATTGAGAGAGCTTTGTGAATAAATTTGGTAAAAATAATTTAAAAAGTCTGCCAGTTATATTCTTTTGCTTATGATATGTATGTGTGTTATAATCTTGTGCTTTGATTTGTATCTTTGTCATATTTCCTTTATCTGTTAGAAAGGAAATCAAAAAGAGAATTTAAAGAAATTCAAATAAATACACTTGAGGAAGCCTTGTGTTTGATAATATTTTCCAATTGGAAGTTCCTATGACATCAGATGTCCCTCAACTATTTATTTACATAAAAATTTTGCCACTTAAACACATACATTAAAAGCAGTCAAATATCTACTATTTAGAAGGTGGGATTTCTTTGACTTTAGTCTTCTAAAATTAGTGGTTTCTTAATAATGGAATCTTGTATTAGTCATCCCAGGCTGCCATAATAAAATACCATATACCAGGTGGCTTAAAAAAATTTAAAAACATGTTGTGGTGGTTTCTTTCATAAATGGTGTTGAGAAAAGAGACAAGTGATAGGCCTAAAATATATTTTAGGAATTATGTAAGATGAACCAAGAAAAATGATTTCATTTAATCTTTATAACTCTGCAGTTCTTTATTATCTGTATTTACAAATTAGCTAACTATTGCTCAGGATAATTACTAACTTATCAAAAAGCATATAATTAGTAAGTAGTAGAGCAGGTGTTTAGCCCAGGTTTATGTGATTCCAAAACTTTTATTTTTTCTTTTTTTTAACACTTATTTTTTTCATCAACATACTAGTCTTGTTGGCATTTTGCTTATAAATAGTTGTTAAATAATAGGAACAAGCTTCATGTGATATATCCGTTTTGTAAGTTTTCAACTCATATAAAATGATTGAGGAATATTCTATCTAGTGGAAACCATTAATATTATCTAGTCCAAACTTCTCATTTTGCTAAAAGGAAATGGGCTCAAAGTGATAAAATGTCACCTCATAGCATTACAACTTGTTATTGAGAGAGGCAACAGAAAAACTTGCATTATGGACTAGATTCCAATTCTACTTCATACAACTGTTTTTAACAATATGGTATCAGTGCTTTTCACATCTATGTATTCCTTCTGTATGCACTGTTTAACTCAGTATTGGGGAATAAGGATCTCTGTATGGCCTTCATTATATAGATCACGCTACAGGAAAAAGGCAGGTGTACATGAGCTTGGTGGGGGAGCTTTAGAGGGCTGAGTTTTGTTATTGGGAATTTCTGTCAGACAGGTAGTCATTGACCTGGATAATTTTCCTGGGCTTGGAGATCTTTAGTGCCTGTACTAGGGTGTGCAGGGGCAAATCTTCTACACTTGAAAAGAACTACTTTTTTTGCATAAAATTATTAATTAGCACTTGAAGGGAGGACCAAAGTGATGCTAAATTTTGTGATCATGATCTGCATAGGGACAGTGAAGGGAAGAGATGTATCCTTAGAGTCAGTAGGTTCTGGGCTTGATATGAGCACAGGAGTCTCAGAACAATAAGGAGGTGGGTGGTAAACTGTTGCTGATTCAGGGATTCCACGTTAGAGATTGCCAGGTAATATCACGGTTGAAGCTGAAGTGCTCCGTGCCTCAAGGCAGAATTTTGTTTAAAGCGGGAAGATCAAAAAATAAAACAAAGTAAAAAGTGAGGGACTTAGGAAAGAATGAAAGAAGCAGCATGAAAATAATTAAGATTACTGACACAGCCTCCTCTTAAATTCTGTTTGATTCAAGACTTTGAAACCATAAAATATCATGAAGCATTGATAGATGACCTTGACATAACTATTTGCTGTTTGACCTATGACCATTCCGCCCCGCCAAGGGTTTGTTGTTGTATGAGAAAGATTTGGAAAGTTTATTTTATTTTATTTTATTTTAAAAAGTTTTAAATATTTATTTTTGAGAGAGAGAGAGACAGAGACAGAGAGACAGAGCATGAGTGGATGAGGGGCAGAGAGAGAGGGAGACACAGAATCCAAAGCAGGCTCCAGGCTCTGAGCTGCCAGCACAAAACCTGATGTGGGACTTGAACTCATGGAACTCATGGACTGGGAGATCATGACCTGAGCTGAAATCAGATGCTTAACCACCTGAGCCACCCAGGTGCCCCAGGAAAGTTATTTTTAAATGGAAGTAGTATTTTATGAAAATGTAGAAGCTGGCAGGGCTAAGGAACATAATGGAAGAAAAAAATTATCTATGAGGCACCAAAAAATTATCTATGAGAAAAGTAAAGACTAGGTTTATGATTTAAAAAAAAACAGCAACAAATAAATACAGCATAGTAAGGTTATTAGATTATTTTCATGGAGTAAAAATCAAGCAATTTAAGTACCCAACAGAGGAAGTAACATAATCAGATCAACAAGAAAAGGAAACTTGGAAAATTTACCTCCCTAATATAAATTAATAATATTTAAATATAGTTACTCAGAGTAGTAACTTCCTACTAAATAATAGTATTGACTGGAAGAAGAAACACTCTTAGTTAAGAAATTTGTCTTTATATTCAAAGACAATTAAAGATGAAATGTTTATCTTAAAGTCATAGGCATAACTAATAGTCTCTCAATTTTAGCTGGGCATTATTAAGATAAATACCTTAGATACTTAATGTACAATTGAGAGGCTGGACTGTGGAGATGGAAAATAATGATTACATTTTAAAATATTGGGATTTTGTGACACTATCAATGAAGGACAGAAGAATAACAAAGAAAGAAACAAAGATAAAAGCTTCAAAGATTGAGGATTCAGTTTCCACAAAGGAGAAAATGATGGGTAAGAAGTTAGGAGTAGAGAAGAAGGCCTTTTTCTACACTGAAGTGAAATTTGTAATTGGACTTTTGGGATGGTATATTATACACAAAAAGTCTATTGAATATTAGGATATTTTAAGCTCTTTTTCTAATAATAGTAATGTTTCATTTCTGTAATTGAGAAAGAGAAAAGGAAGAAAAATTAACTATGAAATCAATATTTCTAAGACTCAGTGGTAACTATTGTGACATTTTGAAGTAATTCCTCTTAGTTTTCTATGCATTTTTATATGGATGGCATAAGAAAGTTTACAATTTTGTAGCCTTTAAAAACTGTAAGAATTTTTTAGCTATATCTTGATTGCTCAAATCAAAGTAGAAGATGAAGCTGAAATCATGTAAAAAGTACAAACAAGCAAACCAGACAAAGGGTACATGAAAAAGGCAACAGATAAATTGTGTGTGATTGATAATACGGTAAAAATCACCCAGAATGTTCACCAACTGTTCTGATATTTCTCAGTTGTGCTATTTTTCAAAATAATAGTATTTATTAAATTTTATCCTGTTGACAGATGATTTCAAAAGAGTTATGTCTGGCATAAAAGACCAATTTCATTTTTGTTTTTGATCTCAAATAATCCTTTCATGTAAAATAAATTGTGGCTCATGGTAAGCAACCTGCAGTAATGAATCCTACCTAAAATAGAGTAGAATTTGCAGAAAATCCCCATGCTGACTGTACAAACATTTTTATTCTGCTTAGGATGAAGAATTCTACAAAAAAGTGTTGCTTTCATATTATTAATGCAAAAATGTCAAATAATCACCAAAAGCATGTTTTCTCAAGCCTATCAGAAAGCTGAGGTTATGAAGCAACCACGTAAACACCACTTTGGAATTGCTGAAACACAAAACACAACTCATCTCTCTCAAACTCTTCTTTTACGGGCTTCTTCTGTAGGGTGCTTAAGGGAAAGATTGAGGGCAGGGCATGAGATAAAGAGAGGATCTCTCTTGGTATAACAAGGTGTAGAGGGGATGGTCAGTGGCTGCTGGAGAATAGGGGAAAAACCTGTCCAGTTTCACAGAAACTTCTCTCCTGTTAAGTATAGCCTTAAGCTGCCAGTGGAGAGATAAAACACCCTGTGGCCCCAATACACAAAGTGCCACTGCTTCTGGGAAAAGTAGGTGTAATATCCCTTGGGCAAAAAATTCTCAGCCAAGATATAGGCAGAGTTTTGCTGTCACAGGGAAGAAGGGCAGGACCACTGAGAAAGCACAAGGCTTAAGATTGAGCCTGGACCAAGGCAAAAGGGAACCCCACCGACTTCCATGACAAACTTAGCACCTGTTAAAGTAATTACACAAGGAAGCCATTAGATTGAGTTATCTCTAATGTTTTGACAGCCTAGGTAAGCAAACCAAAGCCTAAGCCAGTCCATGCAGTCCAATCTGTGAAAATCAAACAGACGAACAACCAATCACAAACAGCCAACCAGACTTTCCCAAATAAAGTAATGGCTTAAGCGGTAACCAATCAGATAAATTCTTTGCTTTCCTTCTCATCCTCTCTATAAAAGCCACGATTTTGCGCTGGTGACTTCTTTTGGTTTGGTGCTGTTGCATTCCAAATTGATGTTTGCTCAGATAAAGTCTTGAAATTGTAACCTGGCCTCAGTCTATCTTTTAACATATTTGTAACAACCACAATCTACCACTGGGGGAGGTACAAGAACATGGAGAAAGGAGAAAGCTCCTCTGCAGCACAGGTGTACAGGGATTACCAAAGGGAGTAGACAAATTAAACTCTTTAGATGCTCAGCTGCCACTCTAAGCACAAGGTAAGAGCCTCAATCAACAAGTAAAGAAAATTGAACCCTCTGGACTTCTGAAGGGGAACAAGAGTATCAATAAAAGGCAAACAGTGACACTGATACAATCTCAAATGCAGGATGCTCCGAAGAAGAAGCCAGAAACAAAAGACTATATATGTTATTATTCCTTTCTCATGATCTGGAAAAGGTAAAACTACTACTACTAGTCAAAACTCAGACCCATGTTTGCCAGTAGTTGGAGTCAATGAGAGGAGTTTGACTAAAAAGGGCACAAGGTCTGTCTCTCTCTGTCCCAAAAATAAACGTTGAAAAAAAAAAAAAAGAAAAGAAAAGGGGCGCCTGGGTGGCGCAGTCGGTTAAGCGTCCGACTTCAGCCAGGTCACGATCTCGCGGTCCGTGAGTTCGAGCCCCACGTCAGGCTCTGGGCTGATGGCTCAGGGCCTGGAGCCTGTTTCCGATTCTGTGTCTCCCTCTCTCTCTGCCCCTCCCCCGTTCATGCTCTGTCTCTCTCTGTCCCAAAAATAAATAAACGTTGAAAAAAAAAAAAAAAAGGGCACAAGGGAATTTTTGGAGGTGATGGAAATATTCTATATCTTCACTGTGATGGTGGTTACATAACTATATATATAACTATATATGTATATAACTATATATATATGCATGAATTTACACGTGTGTAAATTATACCTCAATACAATTGATTTTTTAAAAGTCTACACAAAGAAAAAATGATGTCATGTTTGTTGAAAGGAAAACACAAGTGGGATCCAAGAAATCTGATTATATTTACAAATCTGCAATTGGTGTTTGACCACATATATGAAAGATGCCAAATTCATATGTTTATTCACTTATTTCTTTGTTTTTAAATACATACGTAGTGTTTCAGGCACTGTCTGAATTAATGCCTTTATAGAGTTAAAGAAAATAATGTTTCTGTTCTTATATCTTTATAAAGAGATATCAAACAAGCAAACAACAGTACAAAATAAAATTTAAGATACAGGTTAAGTCCCCAGAGAAAAGTGACACAGAGTGGAAAGACAGAGCATCACTGTAGAAGGAACATTATAGGGGAAGAGATGAGGAGAACATTTGACCAGGGTTTTCAAAGATGTGTTTGGAAGTCCTAGTCAATATCTGGAAGAAGGCTCTTTGCAGAAGGAAGAGAAGTGCTAAATCCAGGCTTTTGCTTAAAACTGTTTAAAGGAGGAATGTGTAAGAATCCATACCCTAAGCATTTCAGAATATATTCAAGTTGTGTTTGAGACATTTTTGTTATTGCTTTAAAAATAGCCCAATAACACCATTTCTTAATTCCATTCTTTATTTAAAAGTTATTGTTCCTTGTGAAATTTTTGTTTTTTAGTATACTCAGGAAATAATATCATTTCCATCTCTTTTTTAAGGTGGACTGTGTTAATTTTCTAGGGGCTATTAAGCCAAAACTTTCATGTACTACTCTAATCTTGAGTTATCAGTCTTTGTGTGTGCTTTGTTCACTTTTCTTTTAATAAATACCAAATCCAATTTTTGAAAAGTGGCCTATATTTAATTAATTTTCCTTTGAGAAAAAGAGAGCCTTTCAAAAAAGTTTTTTTAAGTTTATTTATTTTGAGAGAGAGAGAAAGAGAGAGAGTGCAGTTGGGGAAGGAGCAAAGGGAGGAGAGAGAGAATCCCAAGCAGGCTCCACGCTGTCCGTGTAGAGCCAGATGCGGGGATTAAACTCACAAACTTTAAGGTCACAAACTGAGCTGAAATCGAGAGCCTGATGCTCAGCCCACTGAGCCACCCAGGTGCCCCATGGAATGTTTTAATATATATTTTTTTCTTAAATTTCCAAGAAATAGTTCATATTTATCAATATAATAAACACCATTATGACTTACTGGCTTTCAGGTGTTTTTGGAATGTTCCTTCCAAATTAATGTAATAGTAAAAACTGGTTTTATCTGAACTTGACTCTAAGCAGAAAATTCTTTCTTCATCATATAATATGTATCCTATGACTATTCTGAAGAAATATTTGTCATTTGATATATAAAGTTAATGGAAGAGAATCTTTTGGTGTGCTACATTTAGAACTCTAGGACTAAAATATACATAGGACCAAACTTCCCACCATAAACAACTATGAAATATGGAAATAAACATTAAAGACATCAGAGAATAACAAGGCTGCTTAAAGATTCAGGCTTCTATAGGGAAGGAAAATGAATGTTCACCTCTACATTAAGCCATAGACACAAAATACCATTTCCACTACAGATCTAAATATATAGACTAATTATAAAGAGAAGATAATACAGATTGTATAAAAGACATAATCTTGGGTTAGGGAAAGATTTCTCAACAGAGCACAAAAATACTAGCTATAAAGGACAAGATTAATAAATGCAATTTCATTAAAATATAATTATGTTTTAAAAAGGAGTCACATGAGAGTGGAAAGAAAAGCCACAGAATGGTAGGAGATATTTGCAATAGACATATCTCATATGATTCATATATAAACAATCCTTAAAAATTACCAAGAAAGAAACAGGCAACTCAACTTTTTAAAAGGACAAAAGACTTGATCAGCCACTTTAAAGTGAAAGAAAAAGGGTAGGGGTGCCTGGGTGGGGCTTGGTTGATTAAGCATCTTACTTCAGCTCAGGTTATGATCTCATGGTTCATGGGTCCTAACCCCACGTCTGGCTCTGTGTTGACTGCTCAGAGCCTGGAACCTGCTTCAGATTCTGTGTCTCCCTCACTCTCTGTCCCTCTCCCACTCGGGCTCTGTCTGTCTGTCTCTCTCAAAAATAAACGTTAAAATTTTTTAAAAAATAAAGTGAAATAAAAGGCTGTGTCCAAAAAATAGTAACATGAACAGTGCAAAATAAAATCGCAATGAAATAGCACTACATAGCCACCAGAATGTTCTCATTTTCAACAAACGTACACACAAACAAACATACCAAAAATTTGATAGTATCAAGTCTGGGGCCAGGACATAGAGAAACTAAACTTAACACATTGCTATAGAGAGTGTTAGTTGGTACAATTATTCTGAAAGTAGGCACTATCTGCTAAAAGGGGAACATCTGCTTTCTATATGACCTAGCCTTCCATTCCAATGCAGACCAAGCAGAAGATCTGAAGGGGGTTTGAAAATCTGTCTCTTTGTTTCCCCTTTTACCCTTAATCTGTTTAAGATAAAATGTTAGACCATAGCTTGCTCTGCAGAACTTGTATCTATTCTATCATGTGATAAGTGCTGGGAGGTGATTCTTGGCAATGAGAAGAATTAAGCAAATGCCACAAGATCAGGTAGGTGATACAGACAACCAAGCAAGCATTAGTACTGTTTGCAGATAGATAATTCTGATGTTTATTTTTCTTGCTTTGTAAACATATAATCTTTATTTGCTTGTGTTGAGGGTACAAAAGTTGTGTTTTGCTTTTGTTTTTCTTCAAATGAAGAGAATGCTACTTCTGCATTGTCAGCTCATCTTGAAAGTGGCATGCTTGAAGTTGTTAGAAGTAAGGGGAATGTGTTACTTTCAACAAGAAATTCATTCATTTTTGGAAGTTTTTAGAGAATGCCTTTTTTTTATATTTTTGTCATTAAAATTTGAAAGAAAAAATAATTCAAAAAACTTTTTAATGAATTTGTAGTATGAGGAAGTGTCAGCCTAATTAATATTTTTGCCATCTAACCTTGCTTCCATTTGTACCCCACATTCTACCCTGACTTGAAAGATGGCCTGACTGCATGAAGCAAAGCCCAGAAACAAAGAGGATAGAGTGTAAAATATGTTGCTTTTGAACCTAAGTGAAATTAGAGAAAAACTGATATTTACCAAGGCTCTGTTACATACAAGACTTTCACATAATTTTCCCTGCCAGTAACCTTGGAATGCATCAGGGAATATTTTTCCCAAGCGGAGGAACTGCCTCTGAACTGCTATAAAACCAAGAAAGCATTAGAATATTAGTGGGTTATCATCAGATTGGGCTTTATGGCAATCTTCAAAATGCTCAGAAATCTAATGGGAATATCAGATGATTCCAGATTATTATTTTAATTTTAACTGCTGGCATAAATTTTTTCTTTTTATGAAAAAAAATTTTTTTTTACATTTATTTTTGAGAGAGAGAGACAGAGCATGAGCAGGGGAGGGGCAGAGAGAGGGAGACACAGAATCCAAAGCAGGCTCCAGACTCTGAGCTGCCAGAACAGAACTTGACGTGGGACTTGAACTTGTAAACCGTGAGATCATGACCGAAGCCAAAATCGGTAGCTTAACGGACTGAGCCACCCAGGTGCCCCGGCAAAAGTTTTAATGAAACATATTTCTGTGCACAAGTTTTTAATCTATACTACTGTGGACATTAACGTCTTACTGTTAGGTCTTAATCAAGCCTTACTGTTTACTTGTCTGGGAATAGTAAAATCATGTACTTATATAGTGGAAAGGTCAATGGACAAGAAATGAAAACACTCGTGTCCAGTCTGGGGAGATTATGAAGCAACTATAAGCTTCTTGTGTATTAATTTTTGTGTGAAAAATTTACTTAGGTAAACACCCAGAAGTAGGATTACTACATTTTTGCTTTATAAGGAACTGCTGAACACTTCCCAAGTAGCTTACCATTTTGCATTCACACCAGCAATGAATAAGACTTCCTATTTTTCCATTCCCTTGCCAGGGTTTGATATTGTCAGCTTGATTTTTGCAATTCTAATAGATGTACAGTGGCATTTCAATGTGGTTTCCGTTTGCATTTCCCTATTGGCAAATGATGTGTAGTATTTTTTTTCACATCCTTACTTGCCATTCATATATTTTCTTTGGTGAAGTGTCTGTTCAGATCTCTTGCCCATTTTTTTATGGAATCATTCATTTCATTATTAGTGAATTTTAAGAAGTCTTTATAAATTCAGGGTACAATTCTCACAGCAAATATGTTTTTTGCACAGATTTCTCCCCAGTCTGTGGCTTATCTTTTCAATCTTTTCACAGCCCCTTTGGCAGAGCAAAACTTTTTAAACTCTGATTAAGTCTAGTTTATCAACTTTTTTTCTTATGGAACATACTTTTAGTGTTGTATATTACAACTCCGACCTACCAAAAAGCCATGCAATTTTCTTACATAGGGATCAGATTTGTGTATCTTTCTAACTGTGAAAAATGCATACTAGAGCACCTATATATGGGCTGTCCTGAGAACCAGATGGTCATGAGTCTAGCACATCCAACTCAGAGTGATCAACTCTTCTAGAATTTGTAATGGAAATAAAAACCTCTCCAACAATATTTACGTTGTTTTATATAACAACAGTATAATCTAGTTTTACAGATTGCTAGACCTGACACTCCAGTTGTTGATTTAAAGACACGCCACTTTTCCGTTGCTTTTAGAAGTAATCTGCAGCATTTATTCTTGTTCTTTTTTTTTTTAATTTTTTTTTAACGTTTTATTTATTTTTGAGACAGAGAGAGACAGAGCATGAACGGGGGAGGGGCAGAGAGAGAGGGAGACACAGAATCGGAAGCAGGCTCCAGGCTCTGAGCCATCAGCCCAGAGCCCGATGCGGGCCTCGAACTCACAGACCGCGAGATCGTGACCGGAGCTGAAGTCGGACGTCCAACCGACTGAGCCACCCAGGCGCCCCAGTAATCTGCAGCATTTAAATGAGAGTGTTGATCATGTAGGTGATAACTGGTAGAGCTATGCAGAACTTGACACGTTTATTTTTTAGGATGTTGCCAATACTTATTTCCATTCCTTAGTGAATTTAGTAGTAGCACCTGTTAAAGAAAAAAATTCAACCGAGTAAATTTGAAGATCTACTTGGCTTTATTAATGGATTCATGAATCAGGCAGCATCACATGTAGCAAGTAGAGGGGAGCTCCATGGAGTTGTGAAAATGGAAAGTTATAAGGAGGGTGGAGCAAGAAAGTTATTAACAAAAGAAAAGAAAGTATTGTTCCAGACAGAGTCACCTTCCTTTAGGTGGGAAGGCAGGGGGTCTTATTAGATGATTACCTCATCTTCCTTCGGGTATTGGATGAGCCACTGTGACAGATTGCCTCCTTGGTGTTTATCACAAAATTCCTGATTGACAGGTTAAGATGTTTCTGGGGTAGGTTGAAATTGCGATTAGATTAGATATTAAGCCCCAGTTTGGTGAGTTGGCCTGGCCCAAATGACACCATTAGGGCCTCTGGTTTTTCTTTTCTTTCCTTTTCTTTTTTCTTTTCTTTTCTTTTCTTTTCTTTTCTTTTCTTTTCTTTTCTTTTTTCTTTTCTTTCTTTTTTTTAATGCTTATTTATTTTTGAAAGAGAGTGAGAGACAGAGCATGAGTTGGCAAGGGGCAGAGCAAGAGAGAGACACAGAATCCAGGTCTCTAACCATGAACTGTGGCATCATGACCTGAGCCAAAGCTGGATGCTTAACCAACTGAGCCACCCAGGTGCCCCTGATATTTCATATTTCATGAATTGTGGTAGTTTAATTTTTGGGGAAGTAGTCCATTTCATCCATGTTGTCAAATATATGTGTGTAGAGTTATTCCTAGCACCCTATGATTATTCTCTATATGATTATTCTTTTGATGCCTGCAAGGGCCTGTAGTGATATTCCCTGCCTCATTCCTGATATTGGTGATTTGTGTTTTTTTTATTTCAGTGATCTTGCTGGAGATGTGTCAGTGTTGTTATTCTCTCAAAGAACTAGTTTTTTTTTTATTGTTTTTTTTCCTGTTATTTTTCTGTTTTTAATTTCACTGATTTCTTGTTTATATCTTTATTTTTTCTTTACTTTTTCTTGCTGAGGGTTTAGGTGTGCATTTATTTTTCTAGGTTTCATAATGGGAGCTTGAATTATTGATTGGAGACTTTCCCTCTTTTCTTCAAAAAAATTTTTTTAATGTTTATTTTTGAGAGAGAGTGCAAGCAGGGGAGGGGCAGAGAAAGAGGGAGACACAGAACCTGGAGCAGGTTCCAGGCTCTGAGCTGTCAGCACAGAGCCCAACATGGGGCTCAAAGTCACAAACTGTGAGATCACCTGAGCGGAAGTCAACTGCTTAACCAACTGAGCCACCAAGGTGCCCCTCTGGTTTTCTTTTTAAGTTAGTGCTTAATAATATCCACATGCTAGAATCTATATTCAGGGGCACCCGGGTGGCTCAGTCGGTTAAGTGTCCAACTTCAGCTCAGGTCATGATCTTATACTTTGTGAGTTTTTCTGTGCCCACAGCTCAGAGCCTGGAGGTTGCTTCAGATTCTGTGTCTCCTTCTCTCTCCACCCCTCTCCCATTCACACTCTGTCTCTCTCTCTCTATCAAACATAAATAAACATTAGAAATTTTTTAATCTATATTTATTAACATCTTCAATTTATTATCATTCTCACAGAGACTTTCTTCTCTTCTTCCTCCTCCTCCTTCTTCTTCCTCCTCCTCCTCCTCCTCCTCCTCCTTCTTCTTCTTCTTCTTCTTCTTCTTCTTCTTCTTCTTCTTCTTCTTCTTCTTAGCCAGTGTGATATTTTTGTTCTGTTCCCTCCATGTAATCCTCAGTTTAACTTTGAATAAGTACTTGAAAGACTTTTTGGGATATAATTACATTGAGATTGGTTTTTGAAACCAATTGGTGTGGGAATTGGGGAGAACCTACAACTATTTAATTATAGTCATCTACTTCCTCCATTTGAGCTCTCTGAGATCATGTCTAGTTAGTTGTTTTATAATATTGACAGAACATTTCACATAGTATGAGCTTTACAAATATTTGTTACATTTAATTTGAACTTCAGTGAAGGTAACTTCCAGTGTATGATACATGCTCTCAGGATTAAGTTATACATAGCTCTGATGTGGATTAGAAGCACTGTACATAGAAAAGAGGAAGTATTACTACTGTGACCTTGTTTTAACCTGATTACCTCTATGAAGACCCTGTCTCCAAATAAGGTAACATTCCAAAGTACTAAAGGTTAGTATATCCAACACACCTTTTGGGGAGTACATCTGCCCTCTAACCTCCTCGAAAATCAGGAACTTCCTATGTGCAAAATACATTCACCTTATCTCAACATCTTCAAAAGTCTTAATCATTCCAGCATTAACTCTCCATCCAAAATATCATCTGAAACTTTTCAACTCAAGGTTCCAAATCTCATAATTGAAATGAATTGGAGTAAAATTCATTCTGGGGGAAAATTTATTTCCGTGAACTTGTGATCCCAGACAAGTTATCTTCTTCCAAAATGCAATGGTGCGACAGGAATAGTATGTACATTCCCATTCTGAAAGGGAAAATTTTAAAGGAAAAAAAAAGGTCATGGTTCCCAAGCAAATCTGAAACCTAGAAGGGCAAACACTATTAGATTTTAAGGCATGGGAATACTCCTTGTTGGTCTGAATCTGTGTCCTGGAGGCCCACTGGGGTCATGGCCCCACTGGTGGAACTGATGATTGGGCCCTGCCCTTGGGGGTCATTCTTCCCTTTCTTGAAAGATAACACATGTTCACAGTCAGATCAATATATTAGCCCATTTCCTGTCTGGAGCATCCCAGGAGTCTGAGAGCCTTCCTTTACTGTATCTGCTTTCTTTCCTCTTTGGTCCGTATTGCCAGCATTTCTGTTAAGATTATTAACTGGATCCACAAATCACACACCTAATCTGTTTAGGAAAGCATTTCCAGCCATATATTCGGTGTTCTCTCCAGAGCATGCTTTCTCTTTTTCTGCAGTATAGATAGGCTGAGAATTTTTCAAATCTTTAAGTTCTGGCTTCTTTTCACTTAACAATTCCTTCTTCAATTATCTACCTCCTCTCACATTTTATTATAAGCCCCAAGAAGAAACCAGGCCATACCTTCAATACTTTGCTTATAAATCTCTAAATATCAAAGTACACCACTTACAAGTTTTACTTTCCACAGAACAGTAGAGCACAATTCAGCCAAGGTCTCTGCCACTTTATAACCAGGATCCATCTTTCTGCCAGTTTCCAATAACATCATCTATGTCCATCTGATACCTCATCAGAAGCATCATTAACATTCATATTCTAACAACAGTGTCTTCAAGGCAATGTAGCCTTTTCCTGGTACCAATATCTATATTAGGGTTCTCCATATAAAGTGAACCAATAAGACACACACACACATGCACACACAAGAGAAAAAGAGAGAGACAGAGGCATGGGGAGAGAGAGGTAGAGAGAATGAGACAGAGAGAGATTGAGATACTGGTTTATTTTTAAAACTTAATTTTAAAAATGGGAATAGGAACTGGTAAGTCCAAAATCCATGTGGTAAACTGACAAGAAGAAAGTTCAGGTAAGAGTTGATGTTGTAGTTTTTAGAACAAAGTCTGCAGGCCAGGCAGACTAGAAACTTGGGCAGGGTCTCTCTGTTGAAGTCTTAAAGCCAAATTCCTTCTTTGAGAAACCTCAATCTTTGTTCTTCAGGCCTTTAGCTGATTGGATGAGGCCCACTCACATTATGGAGGGTAGTTTGCTTTACTTGAAGCCTACTTTAAGATTTAAAATTTTAATCACATCTAAAATATCACTATGGCAGCATTGAGTCTGGTGTTTGACTACACAACTGTGCACCACGGCCTAGCTAAACTGATGTAAACCATTAACCACACACTCCAATATCACAGAGTCAGAACTGACTTTGTACTAGACAAAGGCTGAATCCTGCTATAAAATGAGTGTGGGGTGAGAACAAAGGTTGCATATGGGCAACAGCCACATCTAAATTATTCACAGATAGATGAAATCCTGTTTCTTCTTTAGTGGAATAGATTAGAACGTAATAGTAGAAATAGCATTGGCTGGCACACAGATAAAACTGTTCGCTGATTACAATTCTACCTTTTACAAGTTGTGTGACTTCAGAAAAATTACTCAACCTCCATGCCCATTTTTTAAGTTAGAAAAGGTGAATATTAAAATGTCTGTTACAGGGCTGTTGTGAGGGTTAAAGTGGGTGTTATGTACAAACTAAGGGGACATAGCAGATATTCAAATATGTTGATTCTCTTCCTTTTTCCTTAAGTTTTAGACTCTGAAAATGAAATGATTAAAGGGTACTTACTATTTCTTATATTAAGTGTAACTAGATAGTTGTACAGTGCCTGTACAGTGCGAAATTATAGATCAGTAATTAAATATTTAGTAGGATTCAAGTCTGCCTATACAATGTGTATAGATGCTTTTGTGAAATAATAGAGGATACACATATTATTCCCTGCCTCCAGATCCTGGCACAGAGCTCCTAAAACCCTTATAATTTCGTAAGTGAGAAGAGCACTAGGAACATTTTTTGTTCTACTATTGGTCTTTGACCCTGGTTTCTAACACAGGGATCCTTGGAACTTTCTGGTGGATATTAGTGTCTTTTGTTCTAATGAGGTGACCCTTGGTGGGCTTCTGGATGGGGGCTGGTCATCAGAAAGACCAAGCTATGATTAGGAGCTTGGAAACTTCAGCCCCATTCTCTGGTCTTTAGAGAAGGAAGAGGGATTGAAAATTGAGTTAATCAGGGCTCCTGGGTGGCTCAGTTAAGCGTCAGACTTCAGCTCAGGTCATGATCTCACTGTTCACAAGTTTGAGCTCTGTGTGGGTCTCTGTGCTGACACTATAGAACCTGCTTGGGATTCTCTCCTCTCTCTCCCTGTCTGTCTGCCCCTCCATGACTCACATTTTCTCTCTCTCTTTCAAAAAAAAAAGTTATAAAAAAAGAAAATTGAGTTAATCATTGATCATATCTACGTCATGAAGCCTCCATAAGAATCCCATTATTATGGGCGTTCAGAGAACTTCTGGTTGGTGAACACAGTCACATAGTGGAAGGGGGACATACCCCATCTCCATGGGGATAGTACTGCCTGCACTTGGGAATCTCCCAGACTTTGCCCTACATATTTTCCATCTGGCTGTTTGTCTGTAACTCTTATCATATTCTTTAATAAACTGGTAGTGTAACTGAACCCATGTCCATCTGCTCAATATGCAGCAAAGCCAATAACTGAGACATCAGGTTTGCTATAAGGACAGTTTATTCAAGAGGCAGCCAAAAAGGAGACTGGGACAAGCCTCAAATCTGCCTCCCTGAAGGGAGAGAGAACAAGATTTTTATAATGATGGGGTTGAGATTACATACATATAGATGAAAAGGGCAGGGAAACCTATGACTATTCATGAGGAAAGATGGAGCAAGTGCATTGAGCAAGCATGCATGTAACATACATCCCTTCTTCACTTTGGGGTGGAGACAATATAAGAAGGAGGCAAAATTCAGCACTGATACTGGAGGTTATCTTAGGACAAGGGGAAGGGGCTATGTGCATGTTTCAAGAGCCTGTATAACTAAATGAGGTCTTGAGTTCATTACCTTGGGAAAGGAATGCAGGTCCTTGATTATTCATAGGCTGAAACTATATCAGTTGATTTTAAGTCCAGGCTTCTGCAGAGACAGCTAGTAAGTTTGTGAGTGGGGTCTGAAAAGACACAAAGCTGACTGGGGGAAACAGTTCTTTGAAAAATAAGCTTTAAACTTTCTGCTAGTTTCAACTTCTTTAGCCCTATGGGGCACAGTTTCAAGAACACGTTTCCCAGAGTTCCGTGAGCTGCTGTAGCAAATTAATAAAACCTGAGAAGAAGGTCACAGGAACCTCCAATTTGTAGCCAAGTCAGGCAGAAGTTATGGGTAACCTGGGGACCTAGTGCTTAGCAATTGACATCTGAAAGTGGGGAGAAGTCTCATGGGACTGAGCCCTTAACCTGTGGAATCTGATTCTATATCCTGGTAGATCGTGTCAGAATTGAGTTAAATTATGACAGGCAGCTGGTGTCACAGGATTTTTGGTGAGGAAAAGCCTGAAGCATCTGGTGTCAGAAGTGTTTTAAGTGTGGTAAAGTAGTGGAAAGCAAAAATAGAAGGAAGACTACTTGGTTTTTCTAACTCACTTGCTGAATGTTATTTATTTGTTAAATTAACCATAGAAAGAGCAGAGTTAAGAATTGATGGGCAAAGCAATTGAATAACCCCAAAGAATGCATTATTTTCATGTTGGTCTAAAATGTGTAGTTAACATTAACTTTAGGTAATTATGATGATTTGCTTTTTAGTAATCGAGTGGACAAACCACTGGCTTCACATATGGGAAGGTACAGCTGTATTGTCCATCAGGAAGCATTTGAAATGAAGTTTCTAGATGTAGAATATTATAAATAAATCTAAAGATAATGGAAAATATTCAGAGCTTGGTATATGTCAGAAATCTTGGCATTTTCTTATCATTGGGTTTCTAGGGATTACAATAATTGACTTCTCTCACATACATTACTGTTTCTTTCTTAACACTTAAATTTCTTTTCAGGTAGATATTCTAGTTAAAATGCTCAGAGGCTCCTACAAAGTAGAATGCTTATAAATAACCAGCCTATTGGGATCCTTTAAGTTAAAAGAACATATTTGTAGAAAACCTAGTGGGAATTTAATCAAAGTGTGGACATGCTACCAAATAAGTCAGTGAAAAATAATCATCACACAATAAATATTCAAAAAGAATCACCATCAATCAAACCAACAATGCTAAATGAATATAAACAATTGGAAAAGAGCATAACCAGAATTTCTGAAAACAGTACTTCTAAGGCCTGTTTACCAGAATTAGCATTTTCAACAATCTTTGGAATTTATCTGAAATTCCCAAATAGTTCCCTTTCTGTGATCATTTCAGAAACTCTTTTATCTGCAGGATTATATTTATACCAGCTGAAAATTTTGCCCAGGGAATGGACTGAGAGCTATAGGCCAAGTTCAGGTGTTCACAATCCAGGTTATTGTTTCTGCTGCTTCTTCCGCTCTGTTTCTGAGGCCAAAAGCCTAGGGGTCATCATCATTCCTCTCTTTCCCTTCCCTCATACCCTGAATTCAACCCATCAGCAAACCCTGTCACTCCTGCTTTCAAAATCTATCCTGAATTAAATTCCCCCTTTCCACTTCCACTCTATCACTCTATTCCGAGCAACCAGGCCACCATCATCTGTCACATGATTTATAGCAATCGCCGCCCAGCTGGTCTCTCAGATTCTATTCTTAACCCCTCACAGTCTATTCTCCAGACAGCAACCAGTGATCCTTTGCAAATCAAATCATGTCTCTCTCTCTGGCACAAAATCCCTCCATGGTTTCTTAGCACACTCATAATAAAATATAGCATTCCTACTGTGGCTTAAAAAGGATGCTTGATTTGACCCCTTTTCTTGCTCACTTCATGCTCTCCCAATCCAGTTCAGTCTGCTTCAGACTTAGGCATTTGTGGAATGTCTTAAAAAAAACAAAATTATCTGGGTGCCTGGGTGGCTCAGTCAGTTAAGCGTCTAACTTCAGCTCAGGTCATGATCTCGCAGTTCATGAGTTCTAGCCCCTCGTCGGGCTCTGTGCTGATAGCTCAGTGCTTAGAGCCTGCTTCAGATTCTGTGTCTCCCTCTTGCTCTGCCCCTCCCCTGCTTGCGCTTTCTCTTTCTCTCTCTCAAAAAATTAATAAACATTGAAAACATTATTTTAATGCCAAAATTATCCTTTTTAACTTTTAAAATTTTACACACCTCCTGTTCCGTCTGCCTGGGTATGTTCTCTAGATTTTCAAGTAGATTTCTCCTTCAAGTGCACTGTCCTTGTCCTTTGTCTTGTTCTACCTTTTAACCTACTTACTTTCTTTTACAGCACTTGTCAGTATGTGAAATTGCTGTGTTTTTTTTTTATATTACTTACTTGCTTAGTGTGTGTTTCTACCAGTAGAAAATAAGCTCCCCATAAAGTGTTAAGGTTTTTAGGCTTTTGTTATTGTTCATTTCTGTATCTCAGCTCTACAGTAGTTAGTAATGTCTGTTGAATAAATGAATGAACAATGAGTAATAAATTTCTATGAAAAGCCTGGGTGAAAGGACAGGACCATTGATCCAGACAATAAAGTACAAGATTGTAATAAAAAATAAGAAGTAGAAATACTCTAAATTGTGCTACAAGCCCATGTTAACACTCTCTTTCCCCCAAATTCTATTTACACTGACAGGAAAGAAGAGTAGTTTTGATTATTCCTTTCCTTACTACCAGTTGTGAGATTTTCACTTAAAATGTATGTTTCAATATAATGGAAACTGTGTGTGTGTGTGTGTGTGTGTGTGTGTGTGTGTGTGTGTATGTATGTATGTACATGTGTGGATTTAATTTGATCAGAAGTTATTACCTATGGATGTGGAGATGTGACCTAAACACATGATCCAAGAC
Organism: Lynx rufus; assembly: GCF_022079265.1. NCBI lineage: Eukaryota > Metazoa > Chordata > Mammalia > Carnivora > Felidae > Lynx > Lynx rufus. The sequence goes on along the minus strand of NW_025814823.1, from coordinate 203,384,425 downwards.
TAGCCATTCAGACTTTTCTTGTCCAGTATTCATATGTGAGTGCAAAGAATTTGAAGTTCTCATTTTTCTCTTATGTTCTTCCCAACTTGAATGATGAAAACCTCAAGCTGTCATTGGTCAACTTCTCTGCTTGAAGAAAACTTGAGAAATTGAATCCAATTTACAAGGAAGTAGAGTTGGGACAGAGTTGGAGATGGGGAAGGAAAGGTGAATCACATGCTATCATCTGAGTTAGATTAGAATCTGGGCACATTATCTTATGACAGTAGATAAGCATATCTGTCCAGGGTAGATCATGCTCTGTGTAAATCTAATCTTATCCAAAACTTTGTATGGGGATGTGTTTTGTGCGGGTGTTCCCAGATTCCTCCATACAGAGGGCTTTGGAAGGGCTCTATGGAATGGCAAACCTTTTGGGGATCTGGTTTGAGAATCAATAATTGTAAATATCAAAGTAGAGAAGTTAAATAACTTTCCCCAGGGGTATGACTGGTTGATTAACTCACTGGTCATTAGAAAGAAATGGATAAAGATAATGATCTCTAATATATGTTTATAGCCCTTAATTCAGAGTAATTTTATATCATTGGACTTTTTAAAGTCATTATACTTCTTAGAATCTCTTACATTTTCAAAATAACTCTCAAAGTCTTTAACCTAGTATACAAGCCTCTTGATGATCTAATTCTCTTCCTTGTACAACCTAATTCCACCACATGTCTTTGTCAAGCTATTAAATGTGCCTGAAAACACAATTATTTGGGTTTCCTTCTATTTACAAATGCATTTGTCTCTGCCCACATGTTCTACTGGACTTAGCACATTCTGTGCATCTAACAATGCCTGGGATATGGTATGTATTCAGTAGATGTCAGCATAAATGAGTGAGTGAATTTCTTGTCTTCTGTAGGCCATTTTATCTAAAGAATCAGAGACATCAGAAAGTATTTTCTGAATTAGCTTATTAAACACATCATTTATTTTTCATTTATAAAAAGAAATGCTTAAAGGGAATCGTGCCATTTTTAGATTGGAAAAAAATGAAAACATTGGGGATTATGGAATAGCATCTAATTGCGCTTAACATATGTTCTTTGGTTTTTCTACTACAAGATTCCAGAGTACCCCAAAGGTATAACAAAAGATGTAACTGCACTTTTCAGGTTTTTTTAAACATACAGATAATATTAAAAATATCATATTAGACCAAACTGCCAGCTTATAATTTACTTTTGTTTACATGTACTTATTATTAAAGAAAATTCAGACTGATATAGATCACTATTTTTAGTTTAAACAAATTTGTTTTGATAGTATAATCTAACTTGACAAAAAATAAATTATTTTTAAATCGACTTTTGATGAGATAAATAGAAGGGCCATGTATTTTCTTGAGAGTCAAGTATTTATTTTGAATATTAAGAAATGAGAAAATAATGATAAAACTCTCAAAAAATAAGAGGAACAAACCCCAACATAATAAAGGCCATCTATGAAAAACCCACAGCTAACATCATCCTTAATGGGGAGAAACTGAGAGCTTTTCCCCTAAGGTCAGGAGCAAGACAAGGATGTCCACTATCAACACTTTTATTCAACGTAGTCATGCAAGTCCTAGCCACAGCCAATCAGACTACAAAAAGAAATAAAAGGAATCAAAATTGGTAAGGAAGAAATAAAACTTGCACTATTTGGAGATGACATGATACTCTATAGAGAAAACTCTAAAGATGCCAACAAAAAACTGCTAGAACTGATAAAGGAGTTCACTAAAGTTGCAGGATACAAAATAAATGTACAGAAATTTGTTGGATTTCTATGCACCAATAATGAAACAGCAGAAAAAGAAATTAAGGAAACAATCCCATTTAATAGGATACCTAGGAATAAATCTAACCAAAGAGACGAAAGACCTGCATTTTGAAAACTATAAAAAAAATGATTAAAGAAATTCAAGACAACACAAAGAAATAGAAAGATATTCAATGCTCATGAATTCGAAAAACAATTATTGTTAAAATGCCTATGCTACCTAAAGCAAACTACACATTTGATGCAATCCCTATCAAAATGCCAACAGCATTTTTCACAGAACTAGAACAAACAATCCTAAAATTTGTAAGAAACCCCAAAAAGCCCTCAGTAGCCAAAGCAATCTTGAAAAATAAAGCAAAGCAGGAGGCATCACAATTCCAGACTTCGAGTTACATTACAAATCTGTAGTGATCAAAACAGCATGGTACTGGTGCAAAAACAGACACATAGATCAATAAAACAGAATAGAAAATCCAGAAATAAACCCACAATTATATAGCCAATTAATCTTCAGAAAAGTAGGAAAGAATATCCAGTGGGAAAAAGACTCTCTTCAATAAATGGTATTGGGAAAACTGGACAGCCACATGCAAAAGAATGAAACTTATACCATACACAAAAAGAAATTCAAAATGGATTAAAGACCTAAATGTGAGAACTTATAAAACTCAACACCCAAAAAAACAAATAACCTAGTTAAAAAATGAGCAGAAGACATGAACATACATTTCTCCAAAGAAGACACCCAGATGGCCAATAGACATGAAAAGATGCTCACCATCACTTAGCATTAGGGAAATGCAAGTCAAAGCTACAATGAGATATCATCTCACACCTGTAAGAATTGCTAAAATCAACAACACAAAAAACAACAGGTGTTAACAAGGATGTAGAGAAAAAGGAACCCTTGTGCACTGTTGGTGGGAATGCAAACTGGTGCAGCCAGTAGGGAAAACAGTATGGAAGTTCCTCAAAAAGTTAAAAATAGAACTACCTTATGATCCAGCATTTTCTGGATATCTACCCAAAGAATGCAAAAACACTAATCAAAGGGATACATGCACCCCTATATTTATAGCAGCATTATTTACAATAGCCAAGATATGGAAGCAGCCCAAGTATCAATAGACTGATGAGTGAATAGAGAAGATGTGATATATATATATATTCATATATGAAGATGTGATATATATATTCATATATATATGATATCTTCATATATATATGATATATATATGATGGAATATTATTCAGTCATAAAAATGAATGAATTCTTGCCATTTGCAATGACATAGATGGAGTTAGAAAGTATAACACTAAGTGAAATAAGTCAGAGAAAGACAAATACTGTATGATTTCACTCGTGGAATTTAAAAAACAAAACAAATACACAAAGGAAAACAATGAGAGAGAGAGAGAGAGAGAGAGAGAGAGAGAGAGAGTCAAAGCAAAAACAGACTTTTAATTATAGAGAACCATCTGGTGATTACCAGAAGGGAAGGGGTGGGGGATGGGTTAAAGAGGAGATGGGGATTAAGGAGTTCACTTGTGATGAGCACAGGGTGATGTATGAAATTGTTGAAGCACTGTATTGTATACCTGAAACTAATATAGCATTGTATGTGAACTAACTGGAATTAAAATAAAACATACTTTTTTAATTTAAAAAGGGAAATAAGCAAATAAATCGATTTATTTTTATGCTAGTTTAGATAGCATGACTATTATTTATATTCTTAAGGGGCTTTTTCCACTTTGTATGGGTGACTTTTATTTAACAAAAATAGCATATTTTCTGAGTGGAATGTGGTGGTTGTTCAACTTTGGTGTATATGTTAAGAGTCTTTCTAGGTCTTTAAATAATGTATGTAATGTATATTCTTGTATCTAACCATTACATGCATCCTAGAAACACTTTTTTTCTCCAAGTCTAAGAAGTGATTCTGAGATGACTGATTTGAGGACCCCCATTAGGGAAAGACAAAAACCAGAATATTTCCTGATAATAGGCAGGAAAACCATGAACTGAGAGAAGGAACTTGTTTTTCTCTTTAGAAGAAAAGGTCAGAAATCTAAGGAATTCAAATAATTAGTAAAAAGAGTGGTAGAATTACAAGTAAAATGAAAAACAATCCATCCTGCTAATTATTGATCATATATCGTGAAAAAGAGCCTAACTGAAGAAACTTCTGGGCTTTTAAGTCAGAAAACCTTGGGTTTAAATTTTAGTTTTATGTCTCAACAGCTATGTTGTTACTAAATCTCTCTGAGGCTGAATTTCTGCATATAGAAAGTGGAAATAATGCTACTCACAAAGTTGATGTCCAGTAGGAATTAAATAAAGTGTATGCAATGGTTTTATCCTTCTCCAGATACTTTGGAAAGGTTTGATACATTTATTCATTCAGTAAACATTAGTTGGAACAGTAATTGGGTAGTCTCTCTAAGTCAGGCAGTGAAGGCAGTGTGTTAAAGCCTGGAAAGATTTAATTTCTATAATGAGGGGGAAAGTTATATTTTGTTGCCTTTAAAAAAAATCTTTAATTATCAAAGTCGTAGATGAATATATACTCTTTGTGAACTTGCCAAAATCACTCATCTCCTATCCTCCAGCACTTCTTCCCTCTCTATAGCTAACCATTATGTGGCTCTTTCCAGATCTTTTTTTATTGTTGTTATGATTTTATAATTAGTCTGCCAAATCTAAGAATAACTTTTTTCCCCAATTGGAATAATTTCAGCGACAAACAGAGGCTTAAAGATAGTTGTTAATCATCTCACTGACCCCGTCCAGAGACTAGGCCAGAACTCCAAAGTAAACCCAAGAGCTAAATGATATCAGCAAGGACATGTGTTCCTTCCATCTTTCCATGCTCCCATCTTCCACTTAACAGAACACCTGCACCTTTTCTATGGTTATGCAATGGCTACAGCTCTTTTAAATATCAGGTCTTCAGCAATGTCCAAAGGCACAAAGTACAGTTTTCCTAACATATCTCCTTATAAAGCATTTTCCCAGAAGCCCCCAGGAAGCTTCCCCTGATGTCTCATTGACCAGGTTAAAATTAATGATACGCCTAAAAAATTACTTGCGAGAAGAACAGAATGACTATAATTGGGTTAGACAATTGACATTCATCCTCATATCTCCTGCAAACAGAGGAAGGGTAAACATGAACAAAGCAAAGTCTCCGCAGCAAGAGAGAACATGATGAAGGATGGGTGTTGTGTTGGCCACCTTCGGGGTCTGCCAGAAACACAAATTAAACGGAAACTGTGTTCCATGGTGACAATAAACATATTTCTAGAAAAAATAAAGATGAATGTTTCCAGTCACCCTTCAAATCTCAGTTCACCTTTTGCTTCCCCCAGCAAGCATTTCCTTAACTTCCCAAACAAGGTCAGCTCCTTGTTTTACATCATCAGAGGACCGTTGGCAATTTCGGAGCTAGCTAATACAAATACTGCTATGAGATTCTTTGATTATGTATGAATTACTGACAACACTATAAAATTTATGGGGACAGAAACGGGTTATTTTACTCACCTTTAAAAAATTTTTTTAACATTTATTCATTTTTTGATAGAGACAGAGTGTGAGTGGGGGAGGGGCAGGGAGAGAGGGAGACACAGGATCTGAAGCAGGCTTCAGGCTCTGAACCGACAGCACAGAACCCCACGGGGGGATCGAACGAACGGACTGTGAGATCATGACCTGAGCCGAAGTCAGATGCCCAACCGACTGAGCCACCCAGGCACCCCAATTTTACTCACCTTTATAGTCTTCATGCTATACAATGCTGGACACATAATAGGTGCATAAAATTTTATGTAGAATAAAAGTTCATTTGAACTGAAAAGAAGGATAGTTTTGACTGGTATTGAAATAATACAAAACAGCAAAGGGATGGAACCATAGCATAGAAAAATTAAATGGATGATCAAGCAAATTTTAAAAGTTGACATATGCAGAAATTGCCTAGACATTAAGAATTTAAACATGCTATCTCTCAGGCAGGGACATGTTTTGAATTTCTTAGTACTGTTCTTAAAAAAAAAAAAAAAGAACTTATGAAGCAGGCCTTGACTCTCTGACATGAATATTTTAATACTTAAAAGCCTCCTTAGTTGGCCTCAATCTACCCCTGTGCTGTATATGTGTGTATGCATGTTTGTAAGTAGGAGGCCCGTTTCTCTCATCTAGAACTGTGGTCAAAAAAATTAAATTTAGGAAAAATTAAGAAGTTAAAGCATAAATTAATAGAACAAACTAATTAAAAAATAGTACTCTTTTTAGTAGAGTCTAGAACTAGACAGTCAGAAAACAGGGTCTTGAGGTTGGAAATGAGAGAGAGAGAGCGGGGCAGGAAGAGAAAAGGAGGAGGAGGAGAGAGAGAGGCACACAGAAGAATTTATGTGCTATTTTATTTAAAGATTCTGAAGAGGGGACGGGGGAGGTACTTCTTCCACAGAATGGACACACTCCATCTGTTTGGTCTTAGAAAGACTCTCTGAGCTCTGTCATACTGTCACTAGCCCTGCTTCTAGCCATCCTGGTTGTGTGAGATTGATGGCAGAGAAACCGAGCAATAGGAAATCAAGAACAGAACAGCCTTATCAATCTCTCTAGACAGGCGCTTCTGAAACACAGCAGCCTTGAAAGGCCATGATGTATGAATTGATCTTTTTGGAATCTTTCTGCCGCAAGAAAAATCCATGAGTCTTCCTAGATAAAGAATGATAAAATCCTCAAACTGTGGTGTTCTGAAACTTTGTTATAGTCCATAGAATTAAATTCTGGTTCTTGTACTTTTTGTGGTATGTATATCTGTGTATCTGAGTGTCTCTCTTTTTGTTCTCTTATGGATGGAAAATGTTAGCCTTTTCCCTTACATTGTCAGAGATATCATAATATGTGCATTAGGATATTGTTAAAAAAAACACTGTGACATGGTAAAATGAATAAAGCAAAAAGCATTTGTAAGAAAAGAAGCCTTATTTCAAACTGCATCTACCATCCCATTTCTCAAAGTCACAAATATGCTTTGGAATCAGTTGGCTGTTGGTGCCAAAAGAATTTCCAATGAATATTGAAATTCCTGAAATATTTAACTTACAACTAATTGTATAGAGCCAGAATTATTTCCAAGGAAGAATAAATATGGAAAGCTTTCTTAATAATAAGCACTATTCTTTCTCTGCCTTCACCAAATCCTGAACTTGTCCTAGTTCTTCAGTAAATTCAGAATTTGTTGGCTGTTCAATTTTATAATGTAAAAATAGAGTCAGTTTTGACTGAGGGCAGCACTTTTAAAGACTCTCACCAAGTTGGTAACAGTGTGAGGGTCAGAGGAACTTGGGATTGTCAAGACTGATATAAATATGTTCAAATACTGATGGACATATATCTTGAAGTTGCTGAGTTTCTTATGGATTGTACATAGTTATAAGGCTTTGTGAAAAATATTCTTGACTCCTTAAGAAAACTCTTTCTGACTTTACAAAACAAGCACTGTTTTTCTCCAGGAATCGAGATATGGCTGGCCTCTCTCATCACTTTTCCTCATGGAACATTTTCCCAGTTCCTACTTATTTTCTCCTATTAGGTATACATGAGAAAAAGTAGAAACTACTGATGGTAAATCCAGTATGAAGCAACAAAAACACAAGCCTACAATGGTGGCTGAGGCAATTGCAATGCTGATTGCAATCAATGGACTATAGCACGAACTTCCTTATTTCTTCATTTTTATGGTAGACAGAAAACTTGTGACCAACTATTATTACATAACCAGAAAGAACACTTAAAATTGTATCACAGGACTCTTGGTCTTAAAGTTGAGCTTTATTTAAAATATGTATGAGATGCTTGATTCTTACTAAATTTGTTTATGATATATGACATGAAGTGATTAAAAATTAAACATTTCATAAGATGTGAATGGTAGAGGTTATGTAAATGATGCAACTAATGTGAAGATTTGTTATTTTTCTGCCTCGATCAAATTGACACAATCAAGCAAAAGTTCACCCAAATTAGATTTCAGTGCTTTAAAGGAAGTCATTCAATTGAAACTAATTTTTTTATCCCTTGTCTCTTCTGTGTGCTGTCTGATTAATTTATAGTCAAAGCCAAGTGGTGGAAATGCATTGCCACAATGTGTTTCTTCTCCTAGAGGTTACTTATTTCCTTTTGGGGAGTTAATTTCAATTGCATTGTCTATAGAGAAAAATTATGTAAAATCACTGATGTGGGGTCTAAATTAAGCTCTCATAGAAACAGATCTTATAGAATAAAATTTAGGAAGATGTTCCAAAAATATAACAAACAATAATACAAAGAAAAGAATGCCAGAATTTTCAGGAAAAAAAAACGCTGCAAAGAGATTTCTTTTCTCAAGACAGTTTAAATGCGTGATTGTTTTATGTCTTAGGTAACTAATTATTTTCTGTCTGAAATTCATTTTTTCCCTTCCGTCTTCTTAATACACTGCCCTGTAAGTTCTACTCAAATACTTAAAAAAATGTTTTTAGTAGGTAAAGAAATAGAGCTCACAAAAGCAATAAAACAAGACAAGCCCAAACTGATATTCAAAGTGGCCAAACAATGTAGGTAAACAGAAAAATATTTCTTCTTGATGAAGCCCTGAAAAAATCTATCCAAAATGTGTACACTAAGCAAGAAAGACTAAAGTACATCTGAGTGTAGAGTAACATTAAAAAATAAGCAATAGGGGCACCTGGGTGGCGCAGTCGGTTAAGCGTCCGACTTGAGCCAGGTCACGATCTCGCGGTCCGTAGTTCGAGCCCCGCGTCGGGCTCTGGGCTGATGGCTCAGAGCCTGGAGCCTGTTTCCGATTCTGTGTCTCCCTCTCTCTCTGCCCCTCCCCCGTTCATGCTCTGTCTCTCTCTGTCCCCCCAAAAAAAATAAATAAACGTTGAAAAAAAATTAAAAAAAAAAAGCAATAATTTTAACATGCTGGATGAAGATGCTGCGTTATCCTAATATTATTTAGTATCTCCAAATTTCTTTTTAGCAATTAACAGTTTACACCAGAGATCGTCAAGCTATAGTTCGTTGATTGGCTGCCTGTTTTTATAAATCAAGTTTTGTTGGAATACAGAAATACTCATGTGTTTATATATTGTCTAGACTACTTTTGTCCACAAGAGCAGCGTTGATTAGTTGTGATACTCACAAAGTGTAAATATATACTATATGACTCTTTACAGAAGAATTTTCCAAATCCTGGTGTATACAAATGAAAATAATAAAATTTAAGCTATTTTAACATGAAAAATTGAGGCAGTTTTACCAATGAAAAGATGAATATGAGTTATAGAAGCCTAAGATAAGCAAACTGTATGTTTTCTAGAAATAATAATTTTATGCCAAGAACACAATGAATATGAAACATTACCTATTTGGACCTAGAAAGGAGAGGAAAGCATTCGAAAAATATATCTACTTTTTAGGGTAAATTGACTGCTATATCAAACAGCTCTAAGATGTAAGTGACATACACTATTACTATTATTAATTTTTTCACTCATAAAATAATCTGAACAGTCTTGCTCTTTGGAAGACTTTCCTGGGGTATTATTGTCTGCTTAGGACTTTTGGGCTCCTTATATTTTTTGTGGTAGTATTTTCTTCTCGGTTTTTGGAGCTTTCATCATTTCACTTTCTGATAGAGAAAAACAATCGAGGATTGTGAGTGGGAGGGCTTTATGGGCCATGTTTGAAAGTGTGGTCTGTCATTTCCATCCAGATCCATTGTTCAGAGTATAGTCACATGCTTTCGTGTAATTACAAGGGTGACTGGGATATGTAGTTTTGCTGTGTACTTGGCTGGAAGAGGAAATTAGTTTGATAAACTAGGTAGTTTCTGTATTAAATGTATGTGCCTACATCTGTGCCCAAACACACACATTTTAATATGGAAGAAGCAGTTGTAATCTCATTCATAAACAGCAGTCAGCTGTTATTTCTAGGAAAGTGGCCTAGCAATAAGAGTCTGTGGCAACTGTTCAAATTCATGCATTCAAATTACAGCAAATTTTTTTCTGGAAGTGAGTTTTCTCTTAACTTTATATATTTATGAAAAATAGTTGATATTTATCCAATAAGAATAAAATTTAGTACTTGGGTGTCACAAATAAAAATTAAAAGTGAATATCCTTTAAATATTCTAATAAATTATTAAGAAAATATGAATGTCTCAGTGTAAAGTTGAACAAAAGGTATGAAATTGTTATCAAAATATCTATAGTCTAGAGAGTAGTGCTCTCCAAAAGAAATATGATGTAAGCTATGTGTGTAATTTATAATTTTCCAGTAGCCATATTAAAATATAAAAATAGTGAAATTCATTTTTTTTCATTTTAAGAATATATTTGATTTAATCCAATGTATCCACAATATTATAGTTGTCAGCTTGTAATCAATGTAAAATTGTTAAGGTATTATTTTTTATGAGTCTTTAAAATCTGGAGTGTATTTTATGGTTGACACATTTTACTAGCCATATTTCAAAGACCCAATAGCCACATGTGGCTATGGCGACCATATTGAACAGTACTTTCCTGTACATCACTGACTTCCAAACTTTAAGGAGTCTGACAACGACTCAGTAAATTTGGGGTAACTCAAGAATCTACATTTTAACAGATATCTTCATGCTTTTCATGCAGGCTGTCAGGGGTCTATAACTAATGACAAACTGCTTAGAAATCTCTAAGGTCGTTTCCACAACCAATTTTATAGTTTCTAGGATTTTTCAGAGCCTATAGTCAAATGATTTCAGTTTGCAGTGTCTGTGATAGCATATAATCTTATGGAAAATTTGTTTAATAAAGTATATTGAGGGGTGCCTGGGTGGCTCAGTTAGTTAAGCATCTGACTCTTGATTTTGGCCTGGGGAATGATCTCACAGTTCATGAGATCGAGCCCCATGTCAGGCTCTGCACACAGAGCCTGCTTGGTATTTTCTCTCTCTCCCTCTCTCTCTCTGCCCCTTCCCCACTTGTGTTCACTCTCACTCTCTCTCAAAATAAATAAACATTAAATAAAAAAGAAAGCATATTGAATTTCCAATCTCCAGAGATTTTTCACAAAGCCACAGGGCATATTAACATTGATTAGGGCCATCTTTGTCATATGTCATATGTCATCCTTCTCCACCAAGTAAAGGGACAGATGGATGGAAGGCACCTTTACAGTGTCACTGAAAAAATGCTCTCATCATTGCCAGATATAAAGTAACTTATCCATTTTGTATTACAGAAAACAAATTAAATCCACATGTAGTAGATCTCAGCATTTAAAAAATGCTTCTCACATTCTCAATCATTAGCAACATATGGCTTATTTTTACTGTTTTATTATCCTTCTCAATTGTGAATTTCCCTCAGATCCTCAAGCTAATATGCTTTCCTATAGGCTCTACCAGATGTCTCATTCTGTCTGATACCATACCTGTCTGAAATACAAATGACTGCTATTTAAATGTTCAACATCTCTGTAAATGCAAATGATTTGGATATGTATGAAGAAGTTTTCTAAATCAGTTTAAAAAATCAAGTCTCTTAAAATCTTACAGGCATATTGGCTGCAGCTTCTGCTTTAGGAATAAACGGCGTTTTTTTCATTATTTTCCAATTTAAAAGGATTGATTCCATTCACTCATATCTGTGAACCATTCTCCTCTAAAATCAAGAAGACCAAGGACATCTTAGAGTTTATATCTTTTTTAAAAAAAAGATCTAAAGAACAGAGAAAATACACTTCTCCAAGGCTGCTTCATCTGTTGGCATGAATCCAGTTCAACTTCTCCATGATTAATCATGGTCCAACATATTCCTCCTAGCTATTTTCTTTCCAAAGACGTTTACTTTTAAGTGACGTATAAAATGTTTTTAGCTTTATCAGAAAAGAAGTTGGGAAATATATGCTGTTAAGTCAATCTTTGTTGCTTAAGACTTTTCTGTGAAATTTCTTGACAATTTGGGGAGAAAAAATGATCTAGCTTTCATTTATCCCCTCAAATTACTTAGAAAGTGAAGGCTCTTTTGGGAATGTTAATTCCAATAATTTATTAGATCTAATTTTTCGTCTGTAAATTGAGCATATTCTAGATGCAAGAGAGTGCCACACATATTGCTAAGAATACAATGAGCCTTAAGACATGACCCCTACTTCCCAGATTTAAGTTGTGCTTGTATGCATGCCATTTCATTTATTTCTTGGATAAAACTTTGTAAAGTAAGTATTATTAGTACTCCAATGTGGCTGATTGAGAATCTCGGACCCAGGGTTACCCAGATCCTATGTGTTAAAATTGGAGTACAAACCTCATATTTTAACTTCAGGTCTGCAATTCTTTCTACTACATCAGGTGAATATAGGGGTGAGGGCAGAGGCAAAGACAGAATGTATTCAATTCAATGAACGTTATTTATGATACTTACCTTAATTCTTTCCATTATGTAGCAAATGTAATGTCTAATGTCCCAGATGGTTTTCATAAAATTAGAGAAATCTTTTGTTTGAACAGTGATGTGGAAAAAACGAGACTGGCAAAGAATAGAATCAAGCTAATCATTTTTTCCCTTTAAAAATACACGATAAATTACTTATTCTTAGATTCTCATATAGCCATTTTCTTATACCTGAAAGATATTTAATGTTATATTGTTATGCCATCACATATTGAACAGTGAAAATTAGTATAATTTAGTTCATGTAGAAAGCTATTAAGACCTTTACAGTAAAAAAAAAAAATAAGTGACTGTCTTTCCTGGAGTATTGAAAATATCAATTGTTATACCGTCTGACAAATCAGAGTTAAATGATAGTTAATAACATGCTTTTAATGAAGAAAAGACACAAAGTACTATACTACCTTTTGTATCTTTTCATGTTAGCAGGGAACAATTTCCCAGCTCCTTTCCCTCTCTACCCACCAAAAAAATATTAAAAATGAGACCTGATTTTTAAATCAACATTTATTAAGCTACAATTGGATTATAGAGAATACCATTACAGAGACAGATTTTATATTTGGAAAATATTTTCAAACATTAATGATGGCTCACAGTAACTGAACTTTATTGGTATGTGCATGCTATAGTCTTACACAACTAGCCTTTCGTCAGCTTCTTTTTGTCAAATAGTTACTCTAAGACTAAAGATGAATAAATTAATAAAGATTGGTTTTTAAAGAATGATGACTGAAGAGCTGACAGTGGGAGGTGAGGTCAAGATTAAAATGAGCAGTAACCTAAATTGCTATTTTTTTTTCTATTTCTCTCCTATTCTCCAACTTTATTGTAGACCTTGCTCTGTGTACTCTGACACAAGGTCTTTAAACATATTTTTCCTCTACTAGTAAAGGTTTCCTCATCCCCTTGTTTGTCCTACAGATAGCTGATTCATCACTTTCTCCTCCAAGAGACCATTCCTAACCTCTCTGATCAATTCTCTTGGATACATCTTTTATAGGTACATATCCCTCTCCTTAGAAGGATTATCATGGGTCTAGTTTTCTTTCTGACTGTGTGATTATTTAAATTATCTCTGTTTTCTCTATTAAACGCATGCCATTATGAGATGAAGGCTGGTGTCTCTCTGGCTAGCCAATGTCTCCCCAGCATTCACTGAAATGCCTGGCAAAAATCTGAAATAAGATGATATTTCCTTATCTCCTCATATAACCCCTAGTATTTCCCTTCAGTTGATAATTTATTGTTTAGTTTTGTCACAGCCAAAGGGATATTTGCATCGGACCCATACTTCTAGCACCATTATAAAAATTTTTTGATTAAAAACATCTAATTTTGTTGTGATTGATTATTGTAGGGAAACAGAAAAGGTTAAAGACACAAATTCAAGCCTTTTCAGATTTAATGAATGGATTAAAATTCAACTAGAGTGTTTCCATAATGCTTTATTATGAATCATTATTAAATTAAATTATTATTAAGTTAACTTAAAAACCCAACACTCGGCTCAAATAATAATACATACAACTTTGCCAAAGCAGCTGCCACCCTCTATAAACTTTCCAAGATCACCTTCCCCAACAAACTCCAAGTAGTAAATACACTAAATTAGCTGTCATTCTATGTATCTTTCTATGTATCTAGGTATCTATCTATCTATATTTTTCTATTTACATCTTATTTGTATATCATATAGTATGTATATATGTATAACATATAGTATGGCTTTGTATCTTTTTAAGCTTTATATATTTATCGATCATATTTCACACACATTTTCAGTACCTTGATTTTTCACTCAATATTGTAATTTTAGGTTCGTTTATATTTTTATATAGAGCTTTAGCTCATTAAATATTATTTCTGCTGCAGGGAGAAATTTAAGCTATTTTCTATTTTGATTATTTAATAAAGTGGCTTCTGATAATATTCTTGTGAACATGTTTTTATGCAGAGTTTATCTAGACTATATTACCTAGTTGTTGAATGGCTGGGTCTTGTTAAACATTTGGCTGTACTGGTTATTGTCAAATTGTTCTTCAAAGTAGTTGTACCAATTTACATTTGCATAAGCAATTTAGTAGCAATTCAGGCTTGCTTCACATCTTGATCCACACTTGGTGTTATCAAATTTTAAAATTCTGTCATATTAGAACTATGGGTACCGTGTGGATAAATCTTAGTGATTGTTGAATGGTAAAGGCAACCTTTAGAAGACTGCATATGGCATTATACTTTTTTGAAAGTAAAGAAATAATAAATTCAAAGATTCAAAAAGTGATTCTCTTTGTGAGAGGCAAGATATAGGAGAATGGGATGAGGAAGAGAAAATAGGTAGCAGAAAATTTTGGTAATATTCTACAACTTGGATATGGATTTGGATTTGTGGTTGTTATATGCATAACAAACAAACAGCAAGTCACATATGTATCAATACACTATGTGTTAGTATGTCATGAATTGTGGAGTTTAATTAATCCAATTATATGAACACAATCTCCAAAAAGAAATAAACAAAAGAAAGTTAAATTTGTAAGTGTAGGTGTATGATGTGAAATCGTGTTACATTGTGATTTTAATCAGCATTTTTTTCATTTTCCAATGTCAACAATCTTTTATTTTTTTTTAATTTTTTTTTTCAATGTTTATTTATTTTTGGGACAGAGAGAGACAGAGCATGAATTGGGGAGGGGCAGAGAGAGAGGGAGACACAGAATCGCAAGCAGGCTCCAGGCTCTGAGCCATCAGCCCAGAGCCCGACGCGGGGCTCGAACTCACGGACCGCGAGATCGTGACCTGGCCGAAGTCGGACGCTTAACTGACTGTGCCACCCAGGCGCCCCAACAATCTTTTAAAATGTATTCGCAATTTGAGAATTCTGTAAATTACTGTTGATATGTTTTTCCCATTTTTCTATTGAATTAACTGTATTTTTCTTTTTAATTTGTAAATTTTAAATATATTTTGGCTGTTAATTCTTTGTCATTTATATGTATGCAAATTTATTTTCTCTTTATTTCACTCATTCAACAAATACATACTGAGTTCCAGTTATGAACCAGCAAAACGCAAGTTTCAAAGTAGTTGGGATACAGGCATAAATAAAACAGGTATATTTCAAGCCCCATGTAACATATTTTATTTTAGGAGAAAAAAAGGTTAAAAATACACAAACATTTAGGGGCACTTGGGTGGCTCAGTCTGTTGAGCATCTGACTCTTGATATCGGCTCAAGTTGTGATCTCATGGTTATGAGATCGAGTCCCATTTCAGGCTCCAGGCAGGGCATGGAACATGCTTGGGATTCTCTCTCTCCCTCTCTTTCTGCCCCTCCCCAGCTCATAAATAAATAAATAAATAAATAAATAAATAAATAAATAAGCAAGCTTTAAAAAAACAAATCAAAAAGCCACATAAGAGAATGAAAAGACAATCCACAGACTGGGTGAAAATATTTTCAAAATACTTATCTGAAAAAGGATTGGTATCTAGACAATGCAAAGAACTCTTAAAATTTAACAACAGAAACAACAACAACAAAACAAGGAAACCAATTTCCAAATGGGTGAAAGAAAACCCTAGAGGAGAAAGCAGGAAAAGACCTCTCTGACCTCAGCCGTAGCAATTTCTTACTTGACACATCCCCAAAGGCAAGGGAATTAAAAGCAAAAATGAACTACTGGGACCTTATGAAGATAAAAAGCTTCTGCACAGCAAAGGAAACAACCAACAAAACTAAAAGGCAACCAATGGAATGGGAAAAGATATTTGCAAATGACATATCGGACAAAGGGCTAGTATCCAAAATCTATAAAGAGTTCACCAAACTCCACACCCGAAAAACAAATAACCCAGTGAAGAAATGGGCAGAAAACATGAATAGACACTTCTCTAAAGAAGACATCCGGATGGCCAACAGGCACATGAAAAGATGCTCAACGTCGCTCCTCATCAGGGAAATACAAATCAAAACCACACTCAGATACCATCTCACGCCAGTCAGAGTGGCCAAAATGAACAAATCAGGAGACTATAGATGCTGGAGAGGATGTGGAGAAACGGGAACCCTCTTGCACTGTTGGTGGGAAGGCAAATTGGTGCAGCCACTCTGGAAAACAGTGTGGAGGTTCCTCAAAAAATTAAAAATAGACTACCCTATGACCCAGCAGTAGCACTGCTAGGAATTTACCCAAGGGATACAAGAGTACTGATGCATAGGGGCACTTGTACCCCCATGTTTATAGCAGCACTCTCAACAATAGCCAAATTATGGAAAGAGCCTAAATGTCCATCAACTGATGAATGGATAAAGAAATTGTGGTTTATATACACAATGGAGTACTACGTGGCAATGAGAAAGAATGAAATATGGCCCTTTGTAGCAACATGGATGGAACTGGAGAGTGTGATGCTAAGTGAAATAAGCCATACAGAGAAAGACAGATACCATATGTTTTCACTCTTATGTGGATCCTGAGAAACTTAACAGAAACCCATGGGGGAGGGGAAGGAAAAAAAAAAAAAAGGAGGTTAGAGTGGGAGAGAGCCAAAGCATAAGAGACTCTTAAAAACTGAGAACAAACTGAGGGTTGATGGGGGGTGGGAGGGAAGGGAGGGTGGGTGATGGGTATTGAGGAGGGCACCTTTTGGGATGAGCACTGGGTGTTGTATAGAAACCAATTTCACAATAAACTTCATATATTGAAAAAAAGGGTGAAAGATCTGAACAGACACCTCAACAAAGAAGATCTATTGATGGAAAATAAGCACAATAAAAAGATGTTCAACTTCATGTGCCATTAGGGAATTGTGAGTTAAAACAGTGTGATAGCACCACTGAACACCTATTAGAATGGATAGAATTCTACCCACTGAGAACACCAAATATTCACAAGAATGTGGAGCAACAGGAAGTCTCATTGCTATGGGAATATAAAATGATAAAGCCACCTTGGAAGTCAGCTTGGCAGTTTCTTACAAAACTAAATATACTTTTACCATATGCTCTGCCAATTATGCTCCTTGGTATTTACCAACATGAGTTGAAAACTTATGTCCACATAAAACCTGCACTGGAATGTTTATAGAAGTTTTATTCATAACTGCTGAAACTGGAAGCAACCAAGATGACCTTCAATAAGTTAATAGATAAACAAAGTATGGTAAGTCTCACTTG
This sequence comes from Lynx rufus, assembly GCF_022079265.1. Lineage (NCBI taxonomy): Eukaryota > Metazoa > Chordata > Mammalia > Carnivora > Felidae > Lynx > Lynx rufus. Next base: position 203,366,931 of record NW_025814823.1, on the reverse strand, counting down.
GATAAGCCTCATGTGGATAGGTCTCACTTGGAGTAAAGTAGCAAGCTACAAGAGGGTTTTGAGCAGAGACCTTGCCTTATTGATGGTTTACAGAATGATTCTGGTGGCTGTGTTCAGAGTAAACTGTAGGTTGTGAAAACAGAAAGAGATAGGGTCCCCCATTCAGTGACTTGATTTTTATTTTCATTATGATGTGTTTTGATAAAAATAGGTTTTTAATTGTAATCATTTTCTATCCCTACCCACTAGCACAAATGTATATTTTCTAATAGATTTTTTTATATCTTACAGAATATTGCATTTACCTTATTCTTCAAATTGTATTGACCATTATTAACCCTTTGCTCTTCCATATAAATCAGCTTATCTAGTAGTCTGAAAATCTAAGCTAAGATTTTTACTAAATTTGTATTGAAACTTGTAGATTTTAATTTATATTCATGTAATATTGAGTCTACCAACGAACAGGGGTCTATATCTCTAAGTATTTAGGACGTCTTTAATTGTTTTAGATTTTTAATGAAAAACGAATGACATAGAAACACATGCTATGTTTTCAATGTCACTTTTACCGGGAAAAACTCATGATATTGGAGTAATACTGAGATTTCATATCCTCCATTGCCCTCTGCTCTGCAGCAGAGCCCAGGATCAAATGGTGTCAGATATCAGATTCTGAAGATGGGTCTGTGGCATTTGAGTGAGTCCTCAGGTTCAAATTGCATGACTAAGGAAGAATAAGCCCTCTCCTTATATGATTGGGATTGGCCTCCAACAGGAGTATAGAATGCTCAAAACGTGATATCCCCCCTGTTCTGCCATATTCACATTCATGGGAGTGGAGTACAAGTCTCTCACTTGATAAGATCTGGCAGCTAGGGTCCATGTTTGTAAGTTTCCCCTGTGTGGTATGAAAGTCAAATGGCCTGATTTATAATCCTAGCACTCTACCAAAGTGATTGCTTGAAGAGCTTGGTGCAGCTGGTTTTCCACATAGTTTTATGAGAGACATTATACAGCATCAGTTTTGGACAAATTACTCCTTTCTTCCCAGTTTTCTACATAGTGGCCATGTAAATCTTTTGTTAGGTTGGCTTCTAGGCACTTTATATTTTTGTAATTGTTGTCATTCTTAAAAACATTTAGCAGCTTTGCTAAACTTTAATTAATACTAATAATTTGTCTATATACTTTTTTTGGTTTTGTTATAGGCTGATGTGTTGCCCCAAAATTCATATATTGAAATCCTAACCCTACTACCCCAAGTATGACTATATTTGGACATAAGGTCTTCAAAGAGAAAGGTTAAAATGAGATCATTAGGGTGAGCCCTATGGTAAGATAACTGGTGTCCTCAGAAGAGGAGATTAGGACAGACATACCCAGAGGGAAGACCATGTGGAGACACAGGGAGAAGCTGGCCATCGACAAGCCAAGAAAAGAGTTCACAAAAGAAACCAACTCTGTTGGCAACTTGATCTCAGACTGCTAAGCTCTAGAATGTAAGAAAATAAATTTCTGTTGTTTGAACCACACAGACTGTGGTACTATTGTATATGGCAACCCTAGTAGTAATACAGATTTCAAATTGAACTGTGCTTCCCAGATTTGGTCAACTCTGAGCTGTTTAACTGTATGTGGTAGTCTTTAAAACAATTTTTTTTAACGTTTATTTATTTTTGAAAGAGAGAGTGTGAGAGAGAGAGAGAGAGAGAGAGAGAGCAGGAACAGGGAAGAGGCAGAGAGAAAGGGAGACATAGAATCCAAGCAGGCTCCAGGCTCTGAGTTGTCAGCACAGAGCCTGACACGGGGCTCAAACTCATGTACTGTGAGATCATGACCTGAGCTGAAGTCAGGTGCTTAACCAACTGAGCCACCCAGGCGTCCCATGTAGTGATAGTCTTTAGACAATTATACAAACTGAACAATCACACTTTTTTTTTTACTATAATGCTATTATTATACTTTTATTTCTTTTCTTACTGAAATATTTAGAACTTCCAGTATAATGTTGAAAAAACTCAGTGAGTGAGCATTAAAGGGAATGCTTCTAACGTTTCATCACTATGAATGATGTTTGTTATGGATTTTTTGATAGATAACCTCTATTAGGCTAATGACTTTTCTTCAATTATTATTTGAAGAGGTTCTTTTTTAAAATTATGAATGAGATATTTAATTTTTCCTAATTTTTTCCATATCAAAACAGGATATTTCTTTTTCTGCCTCACGTTCTTTTTAAAAATTTTTAACAACTGGATAGATATAGGTATTATGTACATGATGTAAAAAGAAAGAGAAAATGGAGTAAATATTTATAATTTCCTATATGATTTAACAAAATCTGTTGAATGTAGACCCTGTTAACAAAATTCTTGCTAGTCCTCTTTAGCCAAATTTTCCTTAATTTTATTGGTGACATTTCTAAGCTATACAGTCCAAAGAACACATATAGTAAATACCCATTTTAGACATGAAAAACAGATGGGGATAAATTACTCTTCTAAAAGTACAACATGATACTGGGCATTAACTCTCCGTTAACTCTAATAAAGAGGAAGAAATTGTAGATTCTCATTAAAAATGAACAATTGTTCTCATTTTTTAACTTCACGAATAGTTGTGGAAATTGTCTTATTTTACCTTTTTTAAAAGTAAATTTTGAGGGGCGCCTGGGTGGCTCAGTCGGTTAAGCACCTGACTTGATTTCAGCTCAGGTCATGATCTCATGGTTTGTGATTTCAAGCCCCATACTGGTCTTTACACCGACAGTGTGGAACCTGCTTGGGATTCTCTCTCTCCCTCTCTCTCTGCCCCTCTTCCTATCTCTCTCTCTCTCTCTCTCAAAATAAATAAATACATTTTAAAAATAAATAAATAAATAAATTTTGAAAGTACAGGAAGTTATTTTTATGTATATGTTATGTGCAGGTGATCATGTGTCTTAAGACAACTCTCAGTAGTGTTTATTAGTGGGTTTATACTGATACTGTCACAATTCTCCCTGGGGATTTCATATAAAATGTATTTGGTCTAGGTCAGTGTTGGGCTGGTTCTTGACCTCAAAACCTGAATTTATCCTTCACTTTCACTTTTATAGAATCGGTTATTTTCTCTCAAGCTATATGTAATAACATCCCCATGAGACACTTATTGGGTTCTTTGTATCTGAGTAGATCTTCAAATTTGTGCATCTGCTAGATATATGAGCTGGTTTTGTTTATCTTAAAAATCTGACATCAAATCAATCACAAACAATAAGAGGGAAGTTGGAGCGGAAAAATAAAAGAATTGCAATTTCTCCTTAGATCATCTGATACATCTTTTTAAAATTTATTTATTTATTTATTTATTTATTTATTTATTTTATTTATCTTTTTAAAATTGAATTATAATTAACATTCAGGTGTACAATATGAGGATTTAACAGTTCTATATATTACTCAGTGCTCATCAAGATAAGTGTACACTCAATCTCCTTTAGCTATTTCACCCATCTCCTCACACATCTCTGGCAAACGCCAGTTTATTCTCCGTATTCAAAAGTTTTTGTTTGTCTTTTTTCTTCATTTGTTCATTTGTTTTGTTCCTTAAATTCCACATATGAGTAAAATTAAATGGCACTTGTCTTTCTCTGACTGACTTATTTCACTTAGTTTCATACCCTCTAGGTCCATCCATGTTGTTGCAAATGACAAGATCCCATTCTTTTATATGGCTGAGTAACATTCCATTATATATATTCAATTAATTTATTTCTTTAATCACCTATTGATAGACACAACAAGTATCTTTGATATTGTAAGCAATGCTGCAATTAACATAGGGATGCATATATCTTTTCAAATTAGTGTTTTCATTTTCTTTGGGTAAATACCCATTAGTGGAATTACTGGATCGTATGGTATTTCTACTGTTAACTTTTTGAGGAAACTCCATACTGTTTTCCACAGTGGTTGTATCAATTTACATTCCCATCAACAGTGTGCAAGTGTTCCTTTTTCTCCACATCCTTGCCAAGAGTTGTTGTTTCTTGTGTTTTTTATTCCAGCCATTTTGACGTGTAAGGTGATATCTCATTGTTGTTTTAATTCCATTTCCCTGATGATGAGTGATGTTGAGGATCTTTTCATGTGTCTATTGGTTATCTGTATGTCGTCTTTGGCAAAATGTCTATTCAGGTTCTCCGTCCATTTTTTTAATGGTAGTGTTTATTTTTTGGTGTTTAGTTGTACAAATTCTTTGTATGTTTTGGATATTAACCCCTATAAGATACATCATATTCTCCCATTTAGTACGTTGCCTTTTTGTTTTATTGATCATTTCATTCATTATGCTCTAACTTTTTATTTTTGTATGATCCCAGTAGTTTAATTTTGCCTTTGTTTCCCTTGCCTGAGGATGTCAAACAAATTACTGCCTACATTTTCTTCTGGGAGTTTTATGGTTTGAGGTCTCACATTTAGCTCCTTAATCCATTCTGAGTGTATTTTTGTACATGGTGTAAGAAAGTATCCAGTTTCATCCTTTTGTATGCAGCCATCCAGTTTTCCTAACACCATTTGTTGAAAGATGGTCTTTACCCCTGAGTATATTCTTGCCTCCTTTGTCATAGATTAACTGGTAATATAAGTGTGGATTTATTTCTGAGCTCTCTGTTCTGTTACATTGAAATATGCCAACATACATTTTTAGTGTGCTTTGAAGAAGGCTGAGTATTGAGATAACTTAAGCAACAATGCGTCATTTTCACTGATGCTAAGGAAGGAATTCTCCAAAGTTTTCCCATCCTGTCACAAGCATAAGCTGAGTCATCTCTGTGATTGAAATTTTTCTGACTGATTAAAGGCATAATGCTAAATAAGTCTTTTTGAGTCCTATCATTTCTTAATGAACAAGCTAGTGGTTGACACCTCATTTAGTGCAAGCTACTATTGCACAGAAAATGTTATCACATTCTGTTATCACAAAAAATATTTTATTTCAGCATTTTGTGATTCATCTAAAACCAATGTAATACTGAGAGTTTTAGTAAGGTTATGTCTAAGGAAAGCACAATTGAAAAGTATGGTGTATGCATATACATATTTGTGAATATATGCATGCATATATATATGTATATTTGTAAGATAGTTTTCTAAAAAAACGCACATAAAATAGGCAAATTAGTATAAGTTTGCTATTAAAATCTTCATACAAATTACTTGGACTTCATTAACTTCTTTTGTTTTAATAAGGCAGTTTTTGATGCACATAAATAGCTACAGCAAGAGTTTTCAAATTTGAAAAATAGTGAAATGTAGTAGGTTGAGTTCTGGCCCTAATTCTTCAGAATTTCCTGTAAGCGTATGGTCATGTCTACTTATGTAAGGATTTCCCTTGACTTTGAACTTAGGCATGTGACTGGCATCAGCTGATAGAACATAGGAGTAAGAGTATGCCAGGTTTAGGCTTAAGTTTCAAATGACCTTCCATATTTCTGCTTGCTCTCTCGAGTTTCTGACAAAGAGAACAAACACATGCTGATCCAAGGAGGATGAGAGGCCCAAGTAACAGAGCTGCTCCTGCCGAACCCTAAACATACAGTGAGAATCACAGCTGCCCCACTCCCTGCAGCCTGACGCAGAGTTGCCCAGCTGAGTGTAGCTGAGATCAGCTTAACTCAATGAATTAATGCAAATAACGAATATTACTGCATGCCCCTGAGATGTTGTGGTTATTTGTCATGCAGCAGTATTGTAATAATAGCTGACCAATCCAGGGAGATTTGTATTTATGGAAATAAATAAATATATTCTTGTAAGGTATTTCCCAGTCTATGCTTTTCATTTCTCTTCCTGTCATTGCTATTTGGGGGGGGGGGAGTGGCCAGAGTCTCTTTCAGTGATATGCCTTCAAGATAGTTACTAAGGTAACTTGCCAACTCGTCTCATTTACATGCATGGAGCAGAAGTTGGGTATAAACCTCACCTTCCATCCTTAGCTCCAACTTGGGCAGAAACAATCACTGAAACTGGTGCCAAGAGATTAGATGTCATGTCCCATGTCAGCAGCTGCCTGGGCATTCTCTTCCTTGCTGCATCAATCTTAATATTGGCCATATCTCTGAGATCTAGGGAAAGTTTCTTCTAAGGTCTTCCTCTAATATGTATCCATACATATCCCTCACACAAAAATGTAAGTCATTCAGTTAGTACTTTGTTTCACAAAAATTTTAATTGGGAGATAAAAGTTCTGCTTTTCTAGGAATTGCCTGCACACAAATTATCAAGAACTCATTAACAATTAAAACTGTGCTGGGTATGGGGCACCTGGGTGGTACAGTTGGTTAAGCATCCGACTTCAGCTCAGGTCATGATCTCACGGCTGGTGAGTTTGAGCCCGCATCGGGCTTTTTGCTGACAGCTCAGAGCCTAGAGCCTGCTTCAAATTCTGTGTGTGTCTCTCTCTCTGCCCCTCTCCTGCTTGCACTCTCCCTCTCAAAACTAATAAGTAAACATTAAAAAAAAAAAACTGCTGGGTAGAAGGCTGATTTTACAGTTTAAGAAAATCATTTGATGTTGGTAAGTTATTTATTTTAACTACTCTTATTCCAAAAAAGGAATTGCTGAAGAATCATAATTAAATGTAAATCAGAAGTCTTCACTAAGAGTGTATGTTTGGCTGAATGCTTTTTAAAAAACTGTATGGCTTATATATTTAACATGATTTTCTATACCATTGCTATGCATTTACTCTTAGTCAAAAGAAAAAGTCCTTGAACTAGTTAAACTAAAGGAACTTTAGATACAAATGATCTTTAGTAAAAGCAGGCTGTACCAGCTAATGGATAACTGTTTGGGAAACAGGGAATATAACATATGACAGTTTAAATCTAATTATAATTTAAAAATCTGTTGCTTGCTCTTTGAAACTGTAGAAAGAAAAACCAATGATTGAGATTGTAAGGTACATGGTGTTTCCAAGATGTTCCTTGTTAGCACATTAAAGTGCCACTCTGACATCTGAAAATCCACCTGCTTATTGTGCCATGGAGTGGTTCAGAGAACACTGCTTTTTGTCTATCTGTGAACCATCTTTCATGTCTCAAGATGTGGAATATTTTCCATCCTTCTCTGAAAACTCAATACTGTGGTAAAAGGAAGAGCAAGTGTAAGTCCAATAGTGACTCTTTTAAATTTAGTGGTATAAAAACATTTAAAATTTAATTTGTAAATTTCCACTTTATTATTAATTTCTTCCATATTATAAAAAATGTGAGGACATAATTACCATGGTTGAGCAACATGTCAGAAATTGCATTAGAGGATACCCATGTCCTTGGTATTTCATTCATTCTTAAACATCTTTGAAGTAGCATTGATTCATTTGATATAAAACAAAGAGACTCCTGATAAGCAGTAACGTGTCCAAAGTCAAAAGCCAGGGTAGCAGTTATTGTCAGAGCTATGTGCACATCTCTTCTTACCCAGTTGATTTATTGTAGATACCCATCTTTCAGCTTCTGCCCTGTTTAGTTCCTACTGGCTCAATAGTACAGATAATTTACCCAGATACTAAGCACTGAAAGTGCCTGGGAATTGACATCCCCAGAGTGGTTCATTGCCAATGAAAGACAAGTGCAGGAGTATGAAAGCATGGCTGTCTTGAACTAGTTCACACATCAGTGTTCTGGGAGGAATCAGGTAGAGATTGCAACTTTGCTTGTAATTGTACCAGTTTGGCTTCCTCCCCTTCCCTTCTTTCTTCTCTTCCTCCCTAATTGCTCTCCTCCAGGGGTACTGGCACACAAAACCACACCCAGAATCTGCTTCTGGGGAATCCAACCTAAGGCAGGCAGGATTTGAACAGAGAACTAAACATTTCAAAAATCCAATTGCAGCTGAAGTCATTAAGACAGTATGGTATTGGCACGAAAAAGAAAATATAGATCAATGGAAGAGAACAGAAAGCCCAGAAATGGACCCACAACTATATAGTCAACTAATCTTCAACAAAGTAGGAAAGAGTATCCAATGGAAAAAAGACAGTCTCTTCAAATAAATGGGTATTGGGAAAACAGCCAGTGATTCATCACTTATGTATAACACCCAGCACTCATTCTTTTTTTTTTTCAATACATGAAATTTATTGTCAAATTGGTTTCCATACAACACCCAGTGCTCATCCCAAAAGGTGCCCTCCTCAATACCCATCACCCACCCTCCCCTCACGCCAGTCAGTGGCCAAAATGAACACCCAGCACTCATTCTAACAAGTGCCCTCCTTAATGCCCATCACCTATCTAGCCCAACCCCCAGCCACCCTCCCCCAAGCAACCCTTAGTTTCTTCTCTGTATTTAAGAGTCTCTATGGTTTGCCTCCCTCTTTGTTTTTATCTTACTTTTCTTTCCCTTCCCATATATTCATCTGTTGTGTTTCTTAAATTCCACATATGGGTGAAATAATATGGTATTTGTCTTTCTCTGACTGACTTATTTCACTTAGTATAATACACTCTAGTCCCATCTACATTGTTACAAATGGCAAGATTTCATTATGATTGCTGAATAGTATTCTATTGTATATATATACCACATCTTCTTTATTTTGGAAGAATTTTTAAAGTATTGGTATTAATTCCTTTTTAAATGTTTGATAGATTTCAGTTGTAAAGTCATTTGGTCCTGGACTTTTTTTTTTTTTTTTTTTGGTAGGGAATTTTAAAATTCTACTCCAATCTCACTATTTATTATTGGTCTGTTCCAACTTTCTACATCTTTTTTATTCAATGTTGGTAGGTATGTTTCTAGCAATTCATCCATTTCTTCTAGGTTATATAATTTATTGGCATATAATTGTTCTTAATAGTCTCTTAAAGTCCTTTTTATTTCTGAGGCATTCATTATAACATTTCCTCTTTCATTTCTGGCTTTTATTTGATCCTTCTCAATAATTAGTCTAGTTAGTCTAGCTAAATTTGTTGACTCTTAATTTTGTTGATTTTTTGTTTGTTTTCTATTCTTTACTGATTTATTTCTGCTCTGATACTTATAATTTCTTTCCTTTTGCTAATTTTGGGTTTCGTTTATTCTTTTTTTCCCCTGGTTCCTCGAAGTATAAAGTAAGGTTGTTTATCTGAAATCTTCCTTTTCACCTAGGTGATAATCACTATAAACTTCCCTCCTTTAAGTGTGATGGAAGGCCATCAATTTGAGTAGATTGAAAAGATTTTCTGTGGTATTACATGGTAAATAGACTGTAAGCTAGTGAGAGGCAAGCATGGCAAGCAAAGGTTGCCATTCATCAGAAATACTTATTGGGCTCCCAGAACACTGAAATCTTCCAGAAACAGAGACTTTCCATGGATATTAATCCTCTTTGTGTTTCTCCTCTGCTCTGCTTCCCAGGCCTCCTTTTGTGTTCCAGTTTTTACGTAGAAGCAGAAAACACATTTTCCCGACCGCCCACAACAGAACCACACATGAGTCCCTCTTCTCACTATTTAGTAGTTTAAAATGATGTACTACAAAAATATTTAACAGCATTAGAAAATGTTCTTGATGTTCTATTAAATGAAAACGCAGGTTAGAAAACAGTGAGTATGATACAATCACAATTTTAATTTATATAAATGCATAGGAAAAAGACTTGGCATATATTCTATAGATCAGTGCTGTCCAGTAGGAGTATGGTGCAAGCCATGCATTGATTTTTATTTGTATAATATCTACATTAAAATTGTAAAAGAAAAAAACCAAGTGAGATTAATTTTAATAATATATTTTAACCACATATGTTCAAAATATTACCATTATGGTATATAATCAATATAAAAATTAATGGGATATTTTATATTTTTCATACTAAGTCCTTGAAATTTGGTGTGTATTTTGCATTTATAGCACAACTCATTTCAGACTGGCCACATTTCAAGTGCTCAGTAGCCCCATGTGGCTATTAGCTACCATATTGGGCAGCACATCTTAAGAATGTCAGATATGGCTGATTTCTATTTTTATATTTGTGCTTTTTTATACATTCTATTTTTATAAACAGGAAAAATCAGTATTTTTTAAAAGTTTTTATTTAAATTCCAGTTAGTGAACATACAGTGTACTATTTGTTTCAGGTGTACAATATAGTGGTTCAGCACTCCCATACAACACCGGTGGTCATCCTGATTAGTGCACTCCATAATCGCTATCACCTATTTAACCCATCTCCCACCCTACCTCCCCTCTGGCAACTATTAGTTTATTCTCTATGAAAAGTGGGCAGAAACATGAAGAGACATTATACATATATATATACACACACATATACATGCAATATACAATATACACACACAAAATGGAATATTATTTAACCGTAAAAAAGAATAAAATCTTGCCATTTGTGAAGACATGGATGGAGCTAGAGGATATCATGCTAAGCAAAATAAGTCAGTCAGAGAAAGACGAATACCATATGATTTCCTTCATATGTGGAATTTAAGAAACAAAACAAACCAGTAAAGGGGAAAAAAGAAAGAGGGGCAAACCAAGAAACAGACTCTTAACTACAGAGAACAAACTGATGGTTATCAGGAGGGAGGTTGGTGGAGGGACAGGTTAAATAGGTGATAGGAATTAAGGGGTGTACTTATGATGAGCACTGGGTATTGAAAGTGTTGAATCTCTATACTGTACATCTGAAACTAATATTACACTGTATGCTAACTGGAATTTAAACAAAAACTTAAAAAACAAGAACCACAACCACTGTGCACTAGAATTATAATTGAGCAGCAATTTATGCCAAGAACCCAATACTTGTCCAGTTGGCATTGTTTGTTTTTCATGGAAGATAAACCTACTGTTTTCTAGGTTGGTCTTAGGAATCATGGAAAAAACTAAGCCTTGAGCTAAATTTTGAAAGATAGGTAGAGAGTAAGGGAGATGAGCAGAATCATGGCAGATGTGGAGCAAAAAAGCAAGGTTTGGTTTATGAATACTCTAGACACTCTTTAGATTTAGGAATCTAAAGCATACATGACTGGTAGTCCTATGTGTAGGTGGTTTAAGCAAGGATACAAGATTTTGTGAAGTGGGATAACCATTGGAAGGTTTGGTTAACACAACGTTACACAGAAATTCCAACATGAGACACACTATTTTTTGATAGCACTGTCTCTGGCCAACAGAAGTTTAAATATATATATTAACACACCTACTAGCATCATTATCACACTCCATTGGAGTATTTATCATATCTATTGAATTAAGCAGAAGTTAGGAGACTCTTGGTGGGGTCGTGTGGGGATATTCTCAATAGAACATAGGTGCACACAAGGAGACGCATGTTCATAAAGGTGATTCCATGGAATCTCTGAGCAGAAAGGGAACAGAACAAGGACACATGGCAAGTAGAGGAGGAAAGAGTACTGTAATTCAGTGGGTAGAGAGCCAAATATACACTTGCCAACAGCATTTTCAGGTCAATGTGTTTTCAGTTTATAGAGATCTTTGAGTTGGGTAAAATGTTTCTATTATAAATGCTATTACAGGAAAGAAAAAGCAGAGTAATGAATTCCTAGCATAAACTATTTTAATTTCCAAAGTGGAATCCACTTTCTGAGATACTGAGAAATGAAAAATAATGACAGGTGCTGAGGTAAAAAAACAGCCTACTTAAAAATCATATTCAAATCAGTGTTATAATTTATTCATAAAATGCCCAAGCTTATTAAATTGCCTTCAACTCTATTAACACTTTTCAGTGTTTATGAAAATGATACATTTTGTGATTGTGAATACTAACACCAAAACCTTAAAAATACTGGTGGTCATTTCCATTTTTAAATATTTCTGATTTTCATTTTGATAGATCTTAAACCATTGCATCTAGTACTTAAGTATTATTGATCAACTCTATGAATCTTCAAATTACAGTATATTTCATCCATTTTTACTTCTTAAGAATTTAATAGAAATAAATTATTTTAATAAAATTTTGGTATATTATAAAAATGAACTCTAAATTTTATTAGCTAAATAGAGAACATCATTATGAAGAAAGCAATTCATATAAATGTGATCCAACATGGTACATTTATATAATCAGAATATCTTGAGGAAGAGCTATTAATTATTCAAATCTAGGATTGATCAAGTATAGCAACAATGAATATTATTTGCTTGCAATCATTTGTACATGTAACTAATTTCACTAATTTGTTGATTAATTTTTAATAGAATTGACTTTCAACAAAGACTTGCAGTCACAAATTGTCTTGAATGAATCTAATATAAATGGAGTCTGCCAGCCTTACTAGAGATAAATTATTCTAATGTAAAAGAGAAAGAAATCTGTTTGAAACTGTAGCTAAACCTTTTCTAATTGATGACAGGTGTTGAGTTAATTGGTAGTTTAAAAAAAAACACTACATTTCAGACAACTTCTTAATGGCTAATGCTGAGCACAGAACTTTTCTCACATTTTATATTTAAATATGACGTTGCTTAAAAAATAAATAAATATGAAGTTGCTTCTACAAATAACTCATATTCAATATCAAACTTCTTACTCTACTTGCACTGTTTAAATCTAACAATGGATGGAGGCCTTGGGCAAATGTTATTCTTTACAAAACAATGTGAATGTATAAATGCTTGAAGAGCATTGCTATCAATCCATTTCACATTCTATAGTATAAGGTATTTTACTTAACTTTACCTATATTTGACATTTTTATTAATTAATTAAATTTATAAAACATCCCTTTTATTTATTTTTAAGCATTTACCTAATACCTAGAGGACCATAGCTAAGAGGAGTTGATGAAGTAGGCACCTGCCTAAGTAGAATGCTTGAAGCAGGCAGTTTCCCTTTTCACTTGCATCCCACTCTCAAAAGAATAAAGGCTCTGTGACCTGAATTCTGAACCTGTTCATCTTGTTAAAATGCAAGTCTGCTGGGTGTCTCAGTCGCTTAAGCTTCTGACTTCAGCACATGGGGCTCAGGTCATGATCTCGTGGTTCATGAGTTTGAGCCCCATGTAGGGCTCAGTGCTGACAGTTCAGAGTCTGGAGCCTGCTTCAGATTCTGTGTCTCTTTCTCTCTCTGCCCCTCCCCACTCATGCTCTGTCTCTCTCTCTCTCTCTCTCAAAAATAAATAAACATTAAAAAATATATTTAAAATGCAAATCCACTTGATAGAAGGTAAGGTTGTTCTTTATTAGCCATGGAAGCCTGAGCACATATTAGTTGGTCTCCACTGAATATAAAGAGCAAATATATGAGCAGAACACAAAACTGGAATATTCTTATAGTAGAATGGATAATGGTAAGATTGTAGGCATATGATGATGGATACATGTCAGTCAAGGGGCCTCATGAAGGTCTCAAAGTGGGGAAAGATGGGCATAAGGACAAACGTCACTTATGTCCCATTTTGTTTAAGGTAAACCTAGCCTACTATGACCAGAGAGATTCTGTTGGATATTTGTACTGACTCTTGATTAATTTATTTGTTCTAAAACTAAGTATTGCAATAACACTATTCTAGTAAGGATTCCAGCCACTTAATTCTTGGTTAATTGAAGTTTGTGCTTTTTTTCCTTATCTGTATATTTGCTAAAAGTTCTTTTTCTCCCAAAGATTCCTAGTGACTCTACAATTCTCTGTTTCAATTTGTTAATAAAGATCGTATTGATATAGTATTCTCTTGTTTGGTAAATATAATTTTTCCTGCCATATTTTTAATTCTAAATATGGTCATTATCAGATAATTCTTTAACTGAAAATTTGTACTAATTGGTAACTGATTAATATCAGATTGTAAGAGACAGAGCTTTGAGAGCTTCAAGATAAATAATAACCTTTTTTACCTTCTATTATTTCACTGTCTCAATACCTTTCAATAAAATAGTATTTTTAGTATATGAATAAAGAATAAATATAAGTAGTAATTTTCTAAGTATTGTTTTTAGTAGAAGGCTGTTATTTCCTTGAAAAGATAAGGTATAAATGTATTAGCAAAATCTTCTAAAGGCTATTGGGGTCAAATATAGTGCTGGAATATTGCAATTGTGGCATCAGTCTTAGGGATGGTGGTTCTCCAATTTGGCAATATTAGAAAAAAAAAAAGATGCTTTATGAGACTACTAAATTCTGGGCCTCTCCCTGGACACATCCAGTGAGATTTTATGGAGATGGAGGCTGGACATCTCTGTTTTTTAAAAGTTCCCAGGAGGAGTCCTGGGTGGCTCAGTAGGTTAAGGATCCAACTTTGGCTCTGGTCATGATCTCATGGTTCATGGGTTCAAACCCTTCATGGAGCTCTGTGCTGACAGCTCAGAGCCTGGAGCCTGCTTAGGATTCTGTGTCTCCCTCTCTCTCTCTCTGCCCTCCCCCAGTTGTACTCTGCCTCTCTCTCTCTCTCAAAAATAAACAAACATAAATTTAAAAAAAATTTTTTAAACAAGAATTTAAAAGCTCCCAGGAGTATGTTTGGCACAGTGGGGACTGTGAATTGCTACAGTAAGAGTGACAGAAAGGGTGTGTTACGGGTCTTTTCAAATTGTCTGCAATTTATAACTTGCTGATATCAAACTCTCCAAAATTGCATCCAGGTTAGTAAAATAGTAATTTGGTATCACATTTGCAGGGACAACCATCAATTTTGCTTTGGAGGAAACATGTATTTTTTTTGTTTGTTTGTTTTACCTTAAACCCAAAGGATCATAACAGTATTCTGTGAATAAATGTCAGGAAGTGTCAGCAGATCAAAAACATGGCCTTGACCCTAATGTTCTATCACATATAAAATTTTAAAAAAAATTTCTTCACTGTGGTTGGTGACTACCAGGAATTCTAAGTATAGAGTCCTGATAGCTTCACACCTTGAACTTGAAAATAGTTAACAATTAAAATGTCTAAGATTTGGGGGATAAAAAAGAAATACTTCAGTGCAAAATATGAATTAAATCATTACACATAAATTTTAAAAGCTGGAAAATGTTCCAAGAAATTAACTTGCCACTTAGTTAAATAGACGTTTTGGAGAAGGTTTTTTAACTTGGATTCCAAAAGGCAATTTGTTCTTACCAATTGTCACTTTAAACTGTTGGCTTCATTTTCTCTTATCACTTTGAAATGCTTCTCAAACTCTCTGCTGCAACCATTTTGAACATAAATTCTCCTTCTACTCATCTGTGTTTCCTTCTTACCTAATAGTTTACTTCATACTTAAATGGGAAGTTGTGTTTTAAATTGATATCGTAGGGAGGCAAAGCAGAGAAGACATTTTCTTTTTTTTTTTTTTAAATTTTTTTTTCAACGTTTTTTATTTATTTTTTTGGACAGAGCGAGACAGAGCATGAACGGGGGAGGGGCAGAGAGAGAGGGAGACACAGAATCAGAAACAGGCTCCAGGCTCTGGGCCATCAGCCCAGAGCCCGACGCGGGGCTCGAACCCATGGACCGTGAGATCGTGACCTGGCTGAAGTCGGACGCTTAACCGACTGCGCCACCCAGGCGCCCCGAGAAGACATTTTCAATACAAAATTCAATTCAATTAATCAAACACTTACTGAAAAAAATTACATTACAGGCCCTTTACTAGGATTCAGGAATTCCAAAGAACTAAGTATATTCTCTGGCTCTGAATATACCAGGGAACATAGACACAGCAATAACTTAATCTAAAATGTACACACATGCACATATGCACACACAGAGATATATGCTTTTTGAGAAATAAAATTTGGTGGGGAGTGGGAAAGGAGTAAAGGAAGTAATTGACTTGACCTGAAATTTCATTATTTATTTATTATTTATAAGAATTTTGTGTGGCTAAATTAGTATAAGATTTTGGGAAGTGGGTGGTAAAAAAAAAATTCCCTGTAGAAAGACTGTCCAAAGTCATGGCAAAAAAAAAAAAATTATTTTGGACAAGTAATCATGCACCAGTGGAATACTGAATACATCAGGGGAGAGGTGGAAGGTTTTTTTTTTCTCTTCCTTCCTTACCTTCTTCCTATGTTACTTTCTATATGATAATTTACTTTGAAATATTTCTCTATAAACATTATAGCGGAAGTGTGTGTTTGGACCATGGGGTAGAGTATAAACTTGCTCTTTAAGGGCAGTGATTAAGTATTTGAACCACACTAATCAAGATTCCATACTTTGGGAACATTCAAAGAGAAGTATCGAAATCTATATCAAGGGGTTTATTAAGTAGCATTAGAAATGTTAGAAAAAAATTGATGAAAATGAGTGGTTAGACATGTGGTTACCTAGCAAGACTGTATAGATGCTATCCCATGCATAAACAAGACTTGTAAGTCAAGCACATTGTAGAGCTCGTGGTCGACACTTGTCTGACTCAGGTGAAAACACGCCCTACTAGAGATTGTTGCGTCTGCCTCAGAATAAATTTCTGAGGCAAGAGGCTTATCTCAGGACAAAGAGGAGTTTTCCAGACCTTACTGAAGCAGATTATATCTATTTGTATTTTATTTAATCTTATTTTGCATGCTTGCTAATAAATATTTGTGATTCAACAGTATTTGGTTTAACTCCTGCTTGCATGCCTCATGTCCCTTGGTGGGCACTTTGTGGATAAGGGTTGTATATGGCCAGAGAGCAGCCCCAGTTATCGAAAGAGCATGTCTCTTGCTGCTTCTCCAATTAGACCTAGGTCAGTTCACAAGAACCTCCTTTCTTCCTTCCTACTGTCCTCATTTCTTTCTTTTCCTGCCCTTCTCTATTGTCTGTTATTCATTTATTGAGGCCTTACTATTTTCCCACAATTGTAGAAAACACTAAGTAAAACTCATAATTTGTGTTTCACCCAGTACTCAAAACAAAATTTGGTATGGATAAGAAAGTTGTGCTTCCTTGACTTTTTGTGTTTCAGGGATAGACCCAGAATTCCTCTGGCTAATCTTTTGAATCCCAGCTTGACACTATGTAGTTTTCTATCATTTTGGCTGTGACCACTACATAATGCATGAAAATTAAAAATAGAGAATTAATAGATAATATATGTATTTTTTGCTTTGGGATATGTAGATCTGCTCTGTTCATGTTAATTCAGAGTAAGATTAATCTGGACTGAGTTGTCAAGAACAATCATTGAGGCAGGCAAACTATAGGAATTAGCAACTGGAGGTCCAGAAAAGTAGCAAGATCAGAGCCCAAAGATCCAGACTGGGAAAAATATGAGATAACAATGAAGAGTCAAGTCTAAGTTAGAGATTCTGGCCAGGGGCGCCTGGGTGGCTCAGCTGGTTAAGCTTTTGACTCATGGCTTTGTTTCAGGTCATGGTCTCATGGTTCATGAGTTGAGCACCACACCAGGATCTGTGCTGACAGTTCAGAGCCTGCTTGGGATTTTCTTTTTCTCCCTCTCTCACTCTGCTCCATCCCTGCTTATGCTGTGTCTCTCAAAATAAATAAATAAATAAGTTAAAAAAAATATTCTGGCTACAGAAGACTATTTCAGAGTCCTATTTCAGAGCCTTCACACTCATCCGCAAGCAATTGAGCCAAGTGCTGAATTAACCTAATTACCTCTGCACAGGAAATTCTTCATGTTTTTCCTGTTCATGATGTGGATGAACATCCACAGCTTGGGCAAAAAAGCTGCATGAAGGGCAGAAACTATGTGATTATGTTTTTCAGTGAAACTCAAAGTTTTCAAATGTGCTTATTCAATATGAGTAGATAATGGTGAAAGGGTCTCCAAACTTAAACTAGAGATAACTTGTTTCGGGTTTTATGATTTTTTAAAAACTTCATATTTTCTTACTGCTATGGAGTTTCATACTTATGACTGTAATTCAACGTCCTGATTAAGTACTTTGTGCTTCAATTTGTGTAATAGTGTTCGTGTGTCGTCTTGGGAGTAAGGATTACTTATTTGCCTTGCTGTGCTCTGTAGAAAGGTTTTCAGGGAAAAAAAGCAAAACAGAACAAAAATTGTAGAATTTTGTACATGTATTTAAATTGTGGACTCCTTCCTATTCTACAGGAACCTCTAGTTCTTATATCGTGTTAGGATTAAAGGCATTGTACCTGCTGTCTGCTTTCGTTCCATACTATTTGCTATGGCTTTAATTCACTAAAAAGTTTCAACTTATTATTTTACTTTATTGACATTCATTTTATTTTTGCCATGAAATATCCCTAAAAATAAGCCCAAGTAGATCCCATTGACTGTGAAAATGTTTTAAGATATCTTATTTTAGAAGTTATCACATAAAATCATGTCAGTAACATGCACAGCTGATCATCATGATACCTGTTTGATTCCATAGACAAACGTTAACTATATAAACCAGCAATTAAAAAAATATAATGGTCTCTTACCCTTAGGGGTCTACGCACCTACTTTTGATAGCTCTTTCTAGCATAAATGCCAACATTCTTACCAAAGGTGTTTTCGGCTATGCTAATTACTTCAGTGTCTGTTCTTGGAAGAAACTGTCATTCTTTACTAATCTCATCATCCAGGAATAGCTCATCAAATACACTCACTACTTTAAACTCTTTGGCATTTGAATTAAGGGATATAGAGGGACTAGATTAAAAAATCATCAGATGCCACCTAAGAATGAGTTTTGGGGAGGAGTCGACATGAAGAGTAAGTGTGAGTACTATGAGTACTGTGAGTAACTGTCCTGGGAATTAATAGGAAGAAATATAGTATGGCTTGGGTGTATAATGAATGCAAATTAATTGCCTAATTCTCTGAATGACAGCTTACCATTTCCTTCCTCCAATTCTAAGGGTGAAATTTAAAATACAGAAAACTTGAGAATGATCCTTATTGGGAATAGTTACTAGATTACGAAAACAGACTTTAAAAACCAATAGAAATATATTTTCCCGGAATTTTGGTAGGGCTATATCAAAATAAAGATAAAACAAACTCAAGGTTTGTTAAGACCAACTTTACATCAGACATGGTTTTCTTTTCGAAGCATAAAAGTGCTTTCTAATACAATCACATTGATAGAAACATTATGCAAAATGAAGACAATTAAGTATTTCTATGTGATGACCTATTTTTGTTCTATTTAAGCTAGTTATAAAAGTTCTGAGACAGATTAAAATTTTCACCTGCCGCTTTCCTTCAAAGATGAAGGTTAATCAGCAAAAATACCAAATATTTTTTGATAAACTACAAAAGTAATTTACAATTTCTATAACTTTGAGATGTTTTTTATGCTATTGGTAACTATAAAGTGAAACTAGTTTAATTCAGTGGTTATCTACAATCATTTAGAATGTTTGAAGGTCATGAATTTAACATCTTGGCCTTGTGAAGTAAAAGCCCAAACCTGAGAAGTTAACTCAGCACATTTTAGTGAGACTTGTCTGCAGGCTATGTATACGATTAGAATAGAAGTGTTCAGATCTCTGTATTAAGGATGTCAGCATTTCCATAAAAAATAGCCTAGGTAAGGAATTTAACTAGATTCAATCATTACATTACTTGAGTTAGTTACTTAGGCTTAAACACCTGGCTCAAATATACATATTCTGATTATCTGCTTCAATTAATGAACATATTTAAATACAGAATTAAATTCCCTTTGCTAGATGTATTATCTGCTCTCTTTTGTACTTTGGCTTCACTCTAGTGAAACAACTAAATTGTGCATCATTAGGGTTTAAGGTTTTTCTTTTTTAGAAGAATTGTGTGTATGTGCATCTTGAAGCAACCGAATGTTAAGGATCATTTGAAAACAGTTGAGTTGCTTCAAACTTTAGAATCCCTTGGTAAAACACCTGTAAAAAAAAAAAAATAATAACAAAAACCCAGGGAGATTTAACAGTAGGGGGCACCAAGAGCCTCTTGTAAACTTCCTGCCCCTTCTTTCTCAAGCTGTATCCTGGTTATCATTCCCACTTTCTTATTTATAATCTTTGGAGGATAGCATCCTTCTCTAGTCAGCTGGTCTCTTGAAGGGCAAAAGATTGAATGGGAAAACAGTGTATCGGTTTGTATTTTCAGGACAGGATGTAATGAACTACAAGAAAAGATTGCGCGTTGCCACACATGGAGACAACTATTTCTCTGGCATTTCATTTTTTAGTAAAAGGCATGACCCTTTTATAAGATACTTTCAGACATGACCAATGTAATCCACCAGGCAAGTTTAAATTACCATTCTCTGTCATTCATATGTTTAAAAGTGACTTCTTGTAATAACCTACTCTTCACAAAGATAATTTTACTCTACAACTACATGGTAATAACGATAGCTAAAATTGACTTAGCATTTTCTTTGTACCCAGTACAGTGGGAAGCACGTTAGCAGGATTTTCTCTTTTTATTTATTTTTTGCCACAGGCCCATGATGCTGAATTGGTTATTTCTTCTACTTTGTAAGTGAAGAAAATGAGGCACTGGAAGATTAAGTAAATTGTTCAAAGATAAACTTATTAATAAGGGTGAGAACAAGTCCAGAAGCCAGGTCTCTGTGTCACCAAAGTTTCTTTAATTTTGTATTATACACTGAACAATGGCATATATCCACAGTAGCTCCAATGTAAAATATCCCCTTCTCTTCCACATGTTAGACCCTATGTCTTGCTTTTGTTTCAGAAAATATGGCTGTCCTTTGTTGTTGTTGTTTTTAAACTAGAAAGTCAGAAAACACTCTACACTATGCAAGTAATACATCTTATAATTATATCATTTGAACAAAATTGTTTGTTACTTCAAAGAACCCCAGTGTATATGAAAAATGGATTTTTTTTGGATAAAAATTATATCTCTATATATTTTATCTGATCAGTCATTGAATATGATAAATATTTTTGATAAATACTATAAGGAATACAATGCCAATGTCCTCAAGAGACAATTAGAAATATACATGTAAAAATATATAGATATAGATATGGTTAACCAAATGGACTATGAGTAATGCATAGTTATTTTGCTTGAAATCTCTTTCCTCTATATTTCTCCTTTTCCCATTTTTAGAGACTAACCCAGGCACCATTGTTATGTGATTCTTTCTTTGACCATCTCAGACCACAGTCATCTGTCCCATAGATAAAATTCTAATATTGTTGAGTTTTGAGAGTCCTTTACATATTCTATATACTAGACCTTTCTCGAATACATGAGTTGCAACTATTTTCTTCCATTTTTGGCTTGTCATTTTATATCTATCCTTTATGATGTCCTTTGATGCACAAATTTTTAATTTGATAAAGTCTGATCTACCTTTTTTTTTGTCACTTGGGTTTTTGGTGTCATATCTCTAAAACCACTGCTTAACCCAAGGGCATGAGGATTTATGCCTATAATTCTTCCAACAGTTTAATAGTTTTAGGTCTTCTACTTAAGTCTATGATCCATTTTAAGTTACTCTTTGGGTATGGTTGTGAGGTAAGGATCTAACTCCAATCTATCGCAAATGGATATACAGTTGTTCCAGCACTTTTTGTTGAAAACACTAGTGTTTCCCTATTAATTTTTTTGGCACCATTGTAGCAAATCAATTTACCATAAATGTAAGTGTTTATTTTTTGGACTGTTAATTCTATTATATTGATCTGTATGTTTATCCTAAGCCAATACTACTCTGTCCAGACTACTGCAGCTTTGTAGTAAATTTTGAAATTCGCAAGTGGAAATACTCCAAATGCTTTATTCCTTTTCAAGATTTTTTTTTTTTTTTTTTTTTACTATTTCAGTTTCTTGTATTTCTGTATGAATTTTGGATCAGCTTGTTAATTTCCGCAGCAAAGCAGCTAGATTTTGACAGGGATTTTGCTGAATCTGTAGATCAATTTGAAGATCGTTGCCTTATTGACAATATTAAGTTTTCCAATCCATGCACACGAAATGTCTTTTCATTTATTTAGGTCTTCCTTAATTTCTTTCAGTGGTGTTTTATAGTTTACAGTGTAGTGTTTCTTTTTGTTAAATTTAGCCCTAAGTATTTTTTTTATGCTAATACAAATGGAATTATTTCTTTAATCTTCCAGATGAGTCATTGAAAGTGTATAGAAATACATGGATTTTTGTATTCTACCTGATATTCTGAAACATTAAATTCATTTATTAGTTATAATATTGTAAAAAATTAGATTTTTATATACAAAATCATCACATTTTCAAAGAGAGATGGTTTTCCTTATTCCTTTCCAATCTGGATTCCTTCTCCCCCCTTTTTCCTGAATAGGAGCTCTAAAAAAATGTTTAATATAAGTGGCAAGAATGGATGCTTCATCTTGTGCTTGATCCCAGAAAAAAGCACTCAACTTTTTTTTTTTTTTTAATTTTTTTTTCAACGTTTATTTATTTTTGGGACAGAGAGAGACAGAGCATGAACGGGGGAGGGGCAGAGAGAGAGGGAGACACAGAATCGGAAACAGGCTCCAGGCTCTGAGCCATCAGCCCAGAGCCTGACGCGGGGCTCGAACTCGCGGACCGCGAGATCATGACCTGGCTGAAGTAGGACGCTTAACCGACTGCGCCACCCAGGTGCCCCAAGCACTCAACTTTTTACCATTAACTATGATATTAGCTATGGCTTTGTCACTGATGATCATGTCAGGTTGAAGATGTTCTCTTTTATTCTTGAATTATTGAGTGTTTTTATCATGGAAGCATGCTAGACTTTGTCACATGATTTTTCGGAATCTATTGAGAAGTTCATGTGTTTTTTTCTTCTTTTATTTTATTAATATGATGTATTACATTAATTGATTTCCATATGTTATATTATCCTTGGATTTCTAGGATAAATGTCACTTGATCATGATGTATAGTGCTTGTTATATAATGATGAATTTGATTTGATCATATTTATTTAGTTAAGGGTTTTTGTACCTATATTCATAAGGAATGTTGTTATATAATTTTTTTTGTGATGTCTTCGTCTGGTTTTGGTGTCACAGTAAAACAATCATAGAATTATTGCGGTAGTGTTTCCTCTCAATCAGT
The DNA here is from genome assembly GCF_022079265.1 of Lynx rufus. NCBI lineage: Eukaryota > Metazoa > Chordata > Mammalia > Carnivora > Felidae > Lynx > Lynx rufus. The sequence goes on along the minus strand of NW_025814823.1, from coordinate 203,343,989 downwards.
TTTTTAGAGTTTGTAAAAGTATGGTGTTCGTTTTTCTTTAAATGCCTAATATAATTCAAGAGTGGAGTCATCTGGGCCTACGCTTTTCTTCATGGGAAGTTTTTCAATTAATAATTCAGTCTCTTATTGTAGGTCTACCCAGTTTTCTTATTTTTTGTTGAGTCACTTTCCATGGTCTGTGTTTCTAGGAATTTGTTCATTTCATGTAGGTTATCTAACTTATTGACAAAATGATTATTCACCATATTGACTCAAAATCCTTTTTATATCTGTAAGATTGGTATTGATTTCTCCTTTTTCATTCCTGATTTTAATAATTTGATGCTTCTCTTTTATTTACTAGGTTAATCTGGACAACAGTTGGTCACTTAAAAAATATTGTTAATAAAAACAACTTTTGATGTTGTTGAATTTCTTTACTTTTTAAATGTTCTATTTTATTTATTACTGCATAAATCAAAATTTTCTCTGCTTTCCTCTTGCTTTATTTATTTATTTTTTTTTTAGTTTATTAAAGTGATAGTTTATATTGTTGGGTTGAGATCTTTCTTTTGTTTTAATAACAGACGACAGACATTTGCAGCTGTAAAATATAAGTGAATTTCCAAAATTTGCTCCTTATATTGATTTATAATTTTTTTGTGTGATGAGATAACATGTTTTATATTATTTCAACCCTTCTACATTTTTTGGAAACCTCTGATATGGCCTAACATGATTTATCCCAGAAAATGCTCCATGTGCACTTGAAAATCAAATGTATTCTACATAATTCCAAAACCTGTGTTGTTCAGAATGTTTGTCAGTGGTTCTCTATAAGGCACTACCACCCCTCAGACAGTACTTTGCAAATGTTTTGGGGAGCAGTTTTTCTTATCACGGGGGGCACTATTGATATTCAGAGCAGAAAATCACAGCACAGATGTCCTGTGCCATTGGAGTCACCAATACACCACACCCCTAGTAATTTGTAATTACACTCTCATTCATGATAATTCCAGTTGCAAGCATATAACTATTTTACTATGTTTTCTAGGGCAGTATCCTGGCCTAAACTACCACAACAAAATGCCATAGACTTGGTGGCTTAAACAAAGACATTTATTTTTCATCATTCTGGAGGCTAGAAGTCCAAGATCTTGATCTTGGTGCCAGTATGGCCATTTTCTGGTGAGAACTCCCTTCCTGCCTTGTAGATGGCTGCCTTCTCACTGTGTCCTCATATGGCAGGGAGAGAGAGAGAGAGATCTCCTTCCTCTTCTTAGAAATTCATCAGTCCTATCAATTAGGACACCACCTATATGATCTCATTTAACCTCAGTTACCTCCTAAATGCCTATCTTCAAAAATAGCCACATTGAGGATTTGGGCTTCAACATTTTTGTTTGGGGAAGTGGGGTTTGGAGGACACAATGCAGTCCATAGCAGGTAGTCATAGATAAACATTTAAATATTAAAATACATATTTTATAATACAGTTATTTTATATTTCTTTTGCATTATAATTAGGGGCATCATTTTTTTAAAACTGGCAGCTCGAGCAAAATTTAATGAGTCTAAACATTGTCCAGATTTTAGTTTTAAGTAGCAGTGTTTCATATAAATATTCAGTAAATTTACTTACAGTCTTAATTACTAAATATTGTATCTCTAAGTTATTATTCCAGTTTCCTTTTGTTATAAATTTGTACTATTGACTGAATAATGGTAGATGCCTAGCTGACTGATAGCACTACAAGTAGATTTAGGCAAATTAAACATAAGGACTACTTTTCAAAGTTTCTTAAATAGTAATTTTGTGACTTGAAGAAGTTAAGTGTCTTGTTTAAGATACAAAAATAAGTCTGTTTGAGAACCATAGTCACAACACAGTAAGTTACTTAATATAAGTGCTGGACTAGATCTGACCTAAACTCCTCTCACCCAGTTATAAAATTCTTTGTTTCCAGATAGTTAGCAGGATGTTTTCCCTCACCTATACCAATCTTCAGTCTTAGCGTTATTGATGAACCGTTGTTATATAGTAAAACCTATGTTATGTTAAAACCTATGATTCACAGTCCAGTGCAGAAGCATTATCAAAAACTATTTGTTGAATATTTTCTATCACAAGCAGACCAATATTTCCCTGATAATTTTAACATCTGATTCAGGATATGATTTCTTTGTTGCTTTCCTACTTAAAACATGTAGATTATTTTTTTCCGTTCTCTCAAAGTACAAGTGTTTTAATTAAAGTTTTCTGCCTTTGGCATTTGGAAATCCCACATATTTTAATATAAAATACATATTGCATTTATCATTACTTTCTCCTTTATTTAAAAAACTGAAACTTTTGTCACTTGAGGCAAAAAACATTATGGAAAGTAACCATGCATTGGACTCCATACACAGTCAATCAAAATTGAGAGAGCATCATATTCTTCTTTATGAATATTCATGGGAATAAATATTAAGGTAAGATTGATTTGGGGTTTTCAATGTGAATTTTGAACGAATGTATATAAGGTCAAAACTCCATGAGGCAGTCATTTTGTGTTACACATACCTTCAATATGAAATAAAATATAGTATTATTTCTACAATGGATATACACTGAAGATGGTCTGCACATCATGTGTCATTCTTGACACTATTAAATATCCTTAACACACATTTTTGATTCTATATTACCCGAAACTTTTAGAAGGTGGAAAGCGAGAGGTATTTCAAACTGCTATGGAGGGAGAAATTTGAAATTGTGTAAATGATATCTAAGCCAAAAAAAACTTTGCCAAAATAATAAGAAAGAAAAAAATCCAGTTTGAACATAAAATGCAGGTAGTGGTTCAGAGCAAATATATTTTATTAATATTATTTTATAGAGAGCAAAATGTAAGAGTGGTCACATAAATATGAATAAGTATGGTTAGACTGTTACCTCTATATAGCAGGAAACCAATTTTTATGTATCTGTGGCTTAGAAAGATGTAATTAGAAACTGATTTAAATTTAGTTATAAATTTCAATTTCTAACTAAATTCCTTACTCAATTGTTATTGAATACATCTTAAAAGTCCACTTCTCTTTTCCCTGTGATTTATTTGTGTGGCACATGGCTAGCTGATATTCTGTAAAAGCTGATTAGAATCAAAACCCTGCAAAATATGCTCTCCAAATAAACTTTAATCAGTGAAATGAATAAATTTATCAATTATACACATCCCTGAAGAGATAAAGAAACTCTCCTGTAAGGCAAAAAACAATAGTAGGCAGTTGACTAAGACAAAAGACTAGAATGTCTCATCTAAAATTTTCCAAGAAGATAAGAAAATAGGTATTACAGTTAAAATAATCATGTGTCTTCACTGGCTTACTTATGTTTGTTTTCAAAATGTATTGTTAACTCTTACTTCTTAGTCTGAGGAAGACTAAACAATTCTGAACAATCAACCCTCTGGAGACTTAGATTTCATAGCATGAGAATGAATGTCCTATCTGTTGCATTACACCCTCTAAATAAAACCCTGATTACCTATGCAACAAGGACCACAGAGGGCACAGAATAACATTATGAAATCAGTTATGCAATATGAATTTAGAACAGAAGCAGCTCTGCCCAAATAACCCAGGAGGAAGGAAAGGACGTTCCCACAAGGGCAGGGACACACAATCACTGCAAAGCAACCAGGAACTCCAGGGCTCTCTATATTGGCCATTGTTATTTTAATGAGCTGGCTGTAATTTTTAAAAGCATTTGCTTTTGTAAGCAGATTCATAAGCTCTATTTTAATAGGGCCATTTATTAATTTGCCCAAAGATCTTTTCTTATGACAAATGACTAACAAATTTAACTGAATGCATTTTTAAGTAACAGAGTCTGAAATTATCCATTATTGTTTTAGTTTCCCAAACACTCCCATTGTGTATTGTGCCAAAATTTTCCCAATTAATAATCTTTTCTTATCTTTAGATTGTTAGAACTCTAAATCAAATAAGGTTTTCTATCACTATTGTTTCATTTACTGAAAACATAGTAGATATATATATATATAATATAAATATAAATATACACATTTATATCTATATTGCTTTCAATTTTGTTTTCTTTAGATCTGTGCTCTAATCTTATTCTCTATGAAAGGCTTTGCCTGATCACCTCATTTAAAATGCCCCAGTCTTGGGGTGTCTGGGTGGCTTAGTTGGTTGATCACCTGACTTTGGCTCAGCTCATGATCTCATGGTCAGTGGATTCAAGCCCCGTGTTGGGTTCTGTGCTGACAGCTCAGAGCCTGGAGCCTGCTTTGGATTCTGTGTCTCCCTCTCTTTGCCCCTCCCTCACTTGTTCGTTCTCTCTCTCTCTTCCCCCCACCCCCAAATATAAACATTAAAAATATTAAAATAAAATAAAATGCCCTAGTCTCCAAGGCTATTTCTCTCTCCCTTACCTACTTCATTTTTCTTTGATGCAATTATTACCTTATTTGTTTTTTTTTGGTCTTTTGTTTTTCAGTAGATATTAAACTTCTTAAGGACAGGGACTTTGTTCAATGTTGTCACCTTGGAGCTTAGAACAAATAGTTTGGTATATTGTAGGTGCTCAGTATTTGTTGAGGGAATGAATAAAAAGATGAAAGCTGAACACACTGAATTCATTTCAATTCACCTTTAAAATGTTGGTCATATTTTATGACCTAACAATCAACTTTAGTGCAAGTCCATCTAGAGACCTATCCCCATGGCTGCTCTCTATAATCATTCAACACTGTTCTAGTTTGGACTTTTATTTTATCATATTTCAGACCCAGCAATAACTTCTTCCTGGTTCTTTTTTGGCTTTGGTCTGTTTCAATTTTATTCTATCTCCTTGATGCTACTGGTCATCTTTTAAAAATGAAAAATAGACCATGTCACCATTCCAGCCTCAGTGTCCTCAAAAAGACACATGAGACTTTGATAAGGGTGTGAATTCCTGCTATGTTTTGGGGAAGATTAAATATTATCCCTTAAAATATAAAGCATGTATATCCCTTGTCTCAGCAATATAATTTCTAAAGATCACTTTTATTAAAGTAAGAGTGCCAGTGCTGTTACTTCTAGAGATGCATAGGAATCACAGCTTGCTTATAATTGCAACAAATTGGAAACAAAATCTAAAGCTGAATGTCCATCAAAAGGCATGGTGAATCTGTGTTATGGATCATTATGCTTGTATCACAAAGAATGAGGTAGATATTTAAGTGCTAAAAGGAAAGGATATCCATGCATACATAGTTAACTGGGAGGAAAAGTCAAGTTGCAGAATAATGTCTTTGGTATAATCTTATTTTGTTTAGAGGACAGAGAAAGAGAGAGAGAATGAAAAAGAGAGATGGAGACAGAGATAGAAAGAGGGAGAAAGAATGTTATAAAGGTAAATTTGAGCTTCCTAAACATGACTTCCTAATTAAAGTAATAACAATATTAAAATATTTGTATTTTGCCAATATCTCTTAAGTTGAACCCATAACTTCTTGCTCTATTGTACTATATGTGCTTTTAAAATGTAAGAAATATAGAATCTTATGCACAGGGGCACATGTACCCCAATGTTTATAGCAGCACTCTCAACAATAGTCAAATTATGGAAAGAGCCTAAATGTCCATCAACTGATGAATGGATAAAGAAATTGTGGTTTATATACACAATGGAGTACTACGTGGCAATGAGAAAAGAATGAAATATGGCCCTTTGTAGCAACATGGATGGAACTGGAGAGTGTGATGCTAAGTGAAATAAGCCATACAGAGAAAGACAGATACCATATGGTTTCATTCTTATGTGGATCCTGAGAAACTTAACAGAAACCCATGGCGGAGGGGAAGGAAAAAAAAAAAAAAGAGGTTAGAGTGGAAGAGAGCCAAAGCATAAGAGACTGTTAAAAACTGAGAACAAACTGAGGGTTGATGGGGGGTGGGAGGGAGGGGAGGGTGGGTGATGGCACCTTTTGAGGAGGGCACCTTTTGGGATGAGCACTGGGTGTGGTATGGAAACCAATTTGACAATAAACTTCATATATTGAAAAAAAAGAAATATAGAATCTTAGATGTAGAAAGGTCTTCAAGGTATAAGAATTTTTTCTTTGTATTGGTGAGAAAACTAAAGTTATAGAGAAATTAAGTTACTTAAGAAAGGTCACTTAATATGTTAAAAGTGGAATTAGGGATAAATTTACACCTCTTGACACTTAGACTGGTAATTTTTCCAGTGAGATTTATTGCCTCTCAAGGAGAATATTTCTGTATTGCTTGAGCTTGATTTTGCTTAATTATTATTGATTATCATGTCAGTTATATGCAGAACCAGAGAATACTCTGTCAAGAATAAAAATGTTACAAAAACCAAAGTTATTAGATGTGTATTGATTTAATTGATTTAATAGGAAGAAGGAACTACAGTTTTTTTCATAAAAGTGTGATTAAAATTATAATTAGGTAGATAAGATAATAAATATTAATAAATGTTAACATATTAATCACACAGAAATATTTCAAAGTTATACAAGTTCACAGTGTAAAGACAAAAATGTGCCTAAGCTGATATTGCAAATTAAAGTGGGTATTCTTATGACTGCCATGGCAGGTAATTCAATATGCCAGCTGATCAATTATCACATGGTAATATAGCTGAGATTTCATATTCATTTATATTGCATACTGTCTAGACAAAGGCTCAACTTATAGTGTCATAAATAACTTTTATTTTGTTTTTGCATTTGGGGCATATGTGGATCTGGACAAAACACAAGCCAGATGAAATGCTTAAGTAGTTATATTTTACCTTGGACTATTCTCTGCCATGCATTAATGGCCGTATTTAGAATAGTTTCTGATTTATTTAGAGCTTTGCAACTGCATTTTTTATCAGGTAAAATATATGGCTTCTCACATACCAGGAAGTCCTGATGACAGAATATTGAAAAATAAAGCCATCACCATTGCCCTGCTAAAAAAAAGAAGGGTAAACAACAAGCCAAACTTTTGTGTCGAATCCTGATATAGACCATCGTTGCTCAATATGTCTTCTCTAGAACACTTATTGTTCAGAATCTGTACAGGTGTTAATTTCAAAATTAAGCTGGGGAAGGGATATTTTAGTCAAATATGTTTACAACAGCCAGATTTCTCATAGCATTTAAAATTCATATTTTTACAGAATAGTTTACACAGTTGTTGCTAATATTATACCGTCTTTAGGTTGTTCTTTGTTTATCAGAGAATCCCATAAGACTAGTGTGTTCTGCAGGAAGAGCATAGGGAAAGGCCAGTCTAGATACATTAATTTGATCTACTGCATACAATGTAGAGGTTTGGGCAACAGGTGATGGTGGAAAACTATAACCAAGGGAAGGACTGGAAGAAGTAAAAGCCATAGACTTGGTACTCTACTTAAGTAAGTCCTTGGGGACTGCCCAAGTAAGGTCAACTCCACACAGAAATTTCATGGATACCAACATATAATTAGATCATAATATAGCAAGGAATATCACATACAGTACCTTCTGTGATGAACTCACACTTGGCTTTAAGATTACATCTGAAGCAGGCTGTTGTTTCTTTTATAATCATGAAGGGAAGAAAAAGAGATAAATGTAGAATAATTAAACTAAGAGTTGAATAGAACTCCTATCATTAAATGAGTTGATATTAGTAAAGTACTTTGAAAAGTGGCACATAGGAAGTGCTATAAAAATGGTTGTTAAATAAAATAAATAACATGCTGGAAGGAGAAGAAAGAGATCAAAATAGCTTTGAATTGTGTATACACAGAGATGTGTTGCTGAATCTAGGTTGTGTGTATTAGTATCAAACTATTTAAATATGGCTTTTATTTGAAGTTTTAAATAGTTTATTATTGACTTTTCCACTATGATTTACTTTCTCTTTCAATTGATAATATTATATTCAAAAAGTCATCTAGACCTTCTCTCTTTTGAATAAACAATGGAGCTTAAATTGATACCTATTAACTCACATAAGATTTTAAGCACATTTGTTGCTTAGTGATAGGGTAGCTAGTTTATATTTCATAAAGGCTTATTATTACTATTGTTGATTTATTAAATAAGTGTACAGGTATATCTTTGTGTAAATGTTTAGTAGCTATCTATATAGTATCTGTTTTTGTCTCGCTCTGAATTCATCAGCCTGACCACAAACGCAGAAATTTTTCTTTTTCTTCTTAAGTTTAGTGAAGTAAACTCTGCGGCATATAAAGAAAAAAAATGCCCATAACTTTCTAAACTACAGATAAAATGTTTCCTGGTACCAAATTTCTTATAAGTTTGCATATTTTTATACAGCATTTCTACAACTTAAACATTGGCCAGCTATTCAATAATGCATTAATTTAGATTCTAAGTTTCCTTTTATCTATTCACTTTGTCGTGTGTATATAAAATTATTCCAAAGGAATAAACATTTTTACTGAGTCCTAAAAGTATGAACTAGTTATTTCTTGTACTATTATCTTATGTTTCCTCTTACAGTCACAGATACTGGCATGAAATATTAAATACGTCTATTCTCAGTTCAAAGAAACCTATTCTAATTAAAAATAAAAAGAATAATTATTAATAATTAGCATTTTTAAAATTCACAATTTTATGGGTGCTATGTAAACATTTTCAACTATGGAAAAAAAATGATACTTTATTCCTTCTTGCAAAGATATCTAACTTTCTTGGAGTGGGACGTTTTGCATTAATAGTACCTTTTGAAGGTCTAAAGATAATTTGCTCCCACAGTACAAGATCATTTACATGAGAGAATCTTTTTTTAGAAATATAAGGCCAGCATTGTTTTCTAAAGAAAAGGTCATTTTTCACACTTGAATTATAAAGTAACTCAGCTCTACTAATAAACCTATGACTATAAACAGTGTCCAATTAATTCACAATTGAAAATAGAATAATTTTCCTCTGCATCTCCAACTTGTGAAACCTGATTCCTCTCTGAAATCAGCATATGCCCCTCCATACCCATAACCTTCATGCAAGGGCCAGGCAGACATCTTTTCGCTCCCTTGGGTAGTAAGACTCTCTGCTTAATTAATGTCTCCACCCCTACCACCCCCCCCCCCCTGCCGTCCCCCGGCAACTGGGCTTTTGGTTTTAGACCTATTTCTCTATCTTACTCTCCCTTCTCCAGCTTCTTGTATGTGTATGTAGTATACGCAAACATTATATTTATTATGTGTTTATCCTTCCAAACTTATTACAATATATCTTAAAAGTTCTGTTTGTAATTACTTCTCCATAGTATTTTGACATGGACATTTTCAGTGATTATACTAAATTGAAGAAGGCTTTTAAAAAATGAGTTCAGGGGCACCTGGGTGGCTCAGTCGGTTAAGCGGCTGACTTTGGCTCAGGTCATGATCTCTCGGTCCGTGAGTTCAAGCCCCATGTCGGGCTCGGTGCTGACAGCTCAGAGCCTGGAGCCTGTTTCAGATTCTGTGTCTCCCTGTCTCTGACCCTCCCCTGTTCATGCTCTGTCTCTCCCTGTCTCAAAAAAAAAAAAAAAAAAAAAAAAAAAAAAAACCAAGTTAAATAAATAAATAAATACGAAATGAGTTCAGGAAGGATGTTATTAAAAAAAAAAAACAAGTTAAATAAATAAATAAATACGAAATGAGTTCAGGAAGGATGTTATTCTCAAGAGAATCAAAGACTAATACTCAGAATATGAAGAATTTTTTCCCTAAAAATATATTGTCATTACCTACTGTTTTTTGCCAACCTGCCAGCTTGTTAAGGAGAAAATAAACCTGGATTATGTAACCTAACAGTGAGAAGCTGTTTTTTGTTTTGATGCAGGTAGGGGGCTGGATATTATATGAGGTTGGATCCTGGTTCTTTTTAGGTGTTCTGTAAGTTAGAGTTTTATTAGGAAAACAGATACCACTCTAACATATTTCAGGCAGGAAGGGACTTAAAATAGGGAATTTGAGACACATAAAACTGTCAGAAGTTTCAGGGAGCTAGATCGGAAAAGCCAATAGTGATGTTTAGGAAATAATAAATTACTACCACAGCAATCAAACAACAAAAATAAATAAAAAGCAACCAAATTAGTAAGGAAGAAGTAAAGCTTTCACTATTTGCAAATACCATGATACTATATATAGAAAAACCCTAAAGACACCGCCAAAAAACTACTAGAACTGCAACATGGATTTGGTAAAGTCACAGCTTACTAAATCAATGTACAGAAATAATGAATTACAAAGACATCAAGGAAATACCCCAATGATTTCAGTTGTCTGCAGCCCTGAAAGGAGTGATTTGCAGGTGGATGCAGAGAGGACCTGGCAAACCCCTTTCTTGTTTAACTGCCAAGTTCCTAGGCCTCCCCAAATCTCGCTGGAAAAATAGTAGTCCTGTTTCTCTTCCTCCTTCCAAATCTTGCATAGGGAAACTAAACCAGAATCCTTCTATTGAATGAGTCTGGGAAACATGGTTTCCAGTCTTCCAGCCCCTGCAGTAAGGGACAAGCTGAGAAAGGAAGGGATAGTGCTGATTACCAACATACAATATGTATTAAAATTGATAGAACTGTATTGATGGCTACCGAAGTTGAAAAGACTAATTGTAAATCACTGAAATTAACCTACAGAAGTCACTCTGCAATGCACTTAGTGTATATCAATGGTTGAAGAAGGGGGGCTGATTCTTATCTATGGCAGTATTTTCCTAATATAGATAAGATGATACTGTCAGAGTTTTATTATAAATATGACTATAAAGTTTCATTCTATCAGATATTTATATAGACAATAGAAATGTTCATTTCAAATAATTAGGCTGAAAAGTGACTTTCTTCTGTATCAGTGAAAACTCTTCCATGTTCTTAAAGCATTATTTTGTTTCTGAATATGTTTTGTTGTTTCTTAGCATGTTTTTCGCAGTTATTACTTTCCGGGAATGGATTAAATCATCAAAGACTAATAGTGTCAAAGGTCAATAGTGTCAAAGGTCAACAGTGTATAAATAGCTCGAGTATGAGAATATTGAAACATGACAAAGGTTCAACACGTGTTTAAGTATCAGTGGCCAGGAAAACACAGGCTTTTGTATTAGAATTTCCAAGAGTAAGATGGCTGTGTGACTTACTTCCAAGTGACTTAAGCTTAATGGGGAGGTTTAAAGATTAGTGAAAGAACCAGTGGACAAATAATGGTACCGACTATTAATATGGACATACCAGAGACCTTATTAAGAATAGTGTACAGGGGCGCCTGGGTGGCGCAGTCGGTTAAGCGTCCGACTTCAGCCAGGTCACGATCTCGCGGTCCGTGAGTTCGAGCCCCGCGTCGGGCTCTGGGCTGATGGCTCAGAGCCTGGAGCCTGTTTCCGATTCTGTGTCTCCCTCTCTCTCTGCCCCTCCCCTGTTCATGCTCTGTCTCTCTCTGTCCCAAAAATAAATTAAAAAAAACGTTGGAAAAAAAAAAAAAAGAATAGTGTACAGAAAAAGGGTTTGTGAAAGTCAAGTGTTGAATATTTACTTCTGTGAATTAAGGATTAGTAATCCACACCTTGCTCACGTAGCATTTATTGCATTCATGTGGCGAACCCGATAGAACTATCTGAATTTCTAAAAGTGCCACTTACAACAAGAAGTAGTTGTTTAGGAAATGGAAGAATATGGTTCAGCTATCTTCTTCTCAATGATAATACAACCTACACATGAAATTGTTAAATGGGACTGGATATTATTAAACAGGAAAATCTTGATCATTGGCAGCTTGGGAGCTGGTAATGGTGTCACATAAGAACTGCCCTCATATCCATAACTCCATTAATGAGAGGCCTATTTTTAGCTTGGAATCCAATTAGGTAGCACTGTTAGCTAAGAGAAGAAGTGGAATATAACCCTCCTCAGGGCCATAGCCTAGACGCCTGCATTTTTTGTGATGAAGGGCATGCGTTGGCAGAGCAGACAGGTCTTCGCAATCTGTGGAGATATTGGCAGGACAAATCTCTATGGGAATCAATTCCTAATGGCTTGGTATAAGTGAGAAGGCTCTGAGCAATCCATTAGCAAAATGTGAGACTAATCTACAAGTAATGGCTCCCAAACAAGTGAGTCAATCCCAGAGGAGATGATATAGGACATACTGACAATCAGCAAAACTTGAGCAATACAATAAGAGAACAGGCAAGAAACACATTTGTCTTGACCAACTTGTTTAAAGATTCTTATTGGTGCTGTAGAAAAGAGTAAATGAACACTTATATTGGAACACAGTGAACATCCTTTGTAGTTTGGGGCATACAGTCATGTTTAAGTTCATGGCTAGTAAAATATCATTACAGAATGCTGATTCAGTCGTCTTCACCTAACAAAGACCAGATTGCAGCCCAGTTATTGAGACACATGTCCAAAGTAGACTCTACCTCAGTTCTATTATCTTATGATTCTAGCCAGCAAAAACAATGAAACAGAGAATACCATAACAAAAGTATTCATTTACATTTGAGTGTGCTATATATATCATCCTTAGCAATATGTGTCCCAGCTTAATGGGGACAAAATCAAGAGTTTGCCATAGGAGTTAAATTACTGATAAGTTTGTAGAAGGTTTTTGTTGTTAGAACAGAACTTCATCTTCCAAAGCTGAAAAAAGAGTGTTTGTAGTATTGTAATAAATAATTTTGGATTTCCTTATTTGTTAAATTATTTTCTCACAAGGGAATCAACATTTTTTGAAAACACAATAATTTTTCATGGGAGTGCTCATGCTAAATAGAGATCTTCTGATTAATATTATTTTCAAATCTCCCATTTAACTGAATAAAAAAACCTAGTCAGAATGAAATAGAATTTATTTTATGCGATTTCTCAGAGTAAAGCAATTTATATGTGATAATAGTATATAGATCATCTGAAAAAATTTGTCAAAAAATCAGTTTATTATCTCTGATTTCTTCTGAACCTTCCTTTTGAGTTATGAGTTTTATAGGATGTAACAATAATTTAGATTATAATATAGAATATATAAGTAGATATTGTTTGCTTTTCTATAATATTACAAATAAATATTTAAAGTACAATATTCTATATTATAGTGGTTAAAAGAGCACCACATTTTCCAGGATAAGGAAAAGACATAAATAAATATATTTTACAATTGATTCTTGCAACTTGAAAACAGAGAACCCCTTCATTTGGGAATATGGAGTAGTATAAATATTCAACCCTAATAAAAACTCTGTTCGAAGTATATTTGCTCAGAGATCAGATGGGGGATCATTTGGAGGAGTCTTTCTTACTGTGTGACAAGATCACCATTTCCCAAGTCAATTCCAGAATATTACTCTATCTATCATCTATCTATCTGTCTATCTATCTATCAATCTATCATCTATCATCACCAACTATTGTGTTTTTTAATGTGTTGGCCTTTAATAGGCTAGTCTGCATTACGAATCTCAGAGAACAGAATACTCTAGGCACAACTTTTTAATTTTTTTTTTTTACTTTTTGACCTCAGAGACCGCTTTTCTTGTTTTTTTCATTATAGATTTTCATTTGACTTATGTCTATCAAAGCTATAAGTACTGAACTTAATCTAGGCCCTTGACAGAGATGATTGCTCCCCTTTGTACCACTTAGAACATTGCTTACATTTTCTATTGATAAAAACTAAAGATTCCACTTGGTTTAGTGGCATCAAGAAAGTACAGCCACAATTGGTAAGATGGATTTTCAACTGCAGCAAGATAAAAAAAAAAAAAATAATGGGGGAGAATACTGACAGATTATATAATTTGTTCAGTTGTCTTTTGAATATATTTGGGTGGCCCAGCAACCTTCCCCACCTCCCCTAATTTGGCATAAATTACGTAATTGCTTCTTTAGAACTTTGCCAAATGCTAAGAGATAAAGCCAGATAGTCTAATGATACTGCCTTATACTTTACTACCCACGTTGGTTCAACTGCCATAAAAACACAGCCTTGATGAAATACCTTGGAAAACAGGAGACACATATAAATAATTTTTTTTCTCAAAGCTCTCAAATGCATATGAATTCCCCAAAACTGGTAAGTACTCTAAACACTGATGATTCTGATAGTGTCTTTTTAAATTTTATAACTTTCACTCTTGCAAAATAGGTCCTTCATAAAAACGATACACCTTATAGAATAAATCTTGTGGCCTTCTCTATAGAGAGAAACGTTACTAAATATTTCAATAATATTACATGATAACAGGTTTCTTGACAGGTTAAATAAGGCCATTTTTAGGAAGCAAAACCCACAAGAAAAAAAAAAGAATAAAATGATTCCTTGTTTTAAATTTGCTCTGTTCATTCAAGGGAAAAACATTTTGCCAAACAGACCATATATTTTTTTTTCAGAAGTAGTACTTTCTTCATGCCACTGAACCTCCTCTACCCAGACAAGGTCAATTCAACCTCAGAAATGATGTTCTAGCTTTGACTGTGGCAAACTGTTGTCATCTAGATGTGGGAACAAGAAAAGAAATTCAGCCCATTATTTTGTTCAATTTCATGTTCTCACTGAGGCATAGAAAATAATGGCAGAAGAAGAATATAAGATTCCAGTTCCTAAATCTTGGCTATCCTTATTTTGCTTTCTTTATCTTTTTATTTTATTTTTTTAACTTTTTAAAATGTTTATTTATTTTTGAGACAGAGTGTGAGTGGCAGAGGGGCAGAGAGAGAAGGAGACACAGAATCTGAAACAGGCTCCAGGCTCTGAGCTGTTAGCACAGAGCCCCATGCCGGGCTTGAACTCATGAGCCGTGAGAACATGACCTGAGCCACCCAGGCGCCCCTTTTTACTTTAAATCTGACTGGATTGAAGAAGTAATACTTATTCACAAAGCAAATCAAGGATTCAGCATTAATGTCATTGGGAACACTCTGAATAATTTTCTATGGAAAGCAAACTGACTAGAACTCATTGCCACCAAATGCTCCGGGAAGCCAAAAGATGTTAACAACCTCACCCAAGTCAACACTTAATTAAGTCAATACTTAACATTTCTGGGGTGGTGTATGTTAGAGCCCATTCACATGAATTGTTTCCAAATCTAATGATTCATCAAATAAGAGGAAGAAACTGTAAGTCCTCATGAGGTGATTAGAGAGCTAATATATACAAATGTTATAGTAACAGTATTTTGATGTCAAATCCAAAAATGAAACTTCATCATCAAATATAAAAATATTCTGCTGTTAAATGACTTAAAATGAACTTCTGTTTTGAGTTTTGAACATTTTGTAGGGGAAACTTTGTCAGGATGTTTGTTCTTACTGATATTTAAAGACAGTTTTAAGGGGAAAGATTTGATTGCTTCTGTTTGTTTGTTTCTCTGAAGGCTCTAAAATAGCACCCTCCCCTCTCTGCTCTCAACAGCTCTTCTGGGATATCCTGCTGCTAGGAGGTCTTCACAGGCAGGTGCTGTTGTCATTTTCCCCAGATGCTGTGACTTCAGCCGTCTGATTTAAATGATTTCTGCCTAATGAGTCACGCTTGTTTTTAATGCAGAGAAAAATATGTGGAGGAGTACAGGAATCACACTTTACACTGAGGATTTCACAGGCACTATATAACTGTAATATGTATCCACCCACTGTGCTCTTAGGACTATAGAGTATACCATATAATTAAGCCTGTGCCATTATAGTGGATTATACTTTACTAGCTCATTTAAGAGTAAAGAAAAAAAAAGGAGGAAAAACTTAGAACACACCACTACCAGATAGTCATTTACCTTTTATAAACAATATATATTTACTATATATTATTAATGTGATATTTTCTTTAAAAATACACCCAAAATATACATTAAAAAGATGAAATATAAATTAAGTCACATTTTAAAAGAATTCTTAACTGTAATTATTGATCTAAAATACATGGTGACAATAGTATGATTATAATTGCTTTATGCTTTTGAAATTTTGATTTAATACTTTGTGGCAAGGTGGATTGGTAATTGCGATTCTAAGTTCTGTGCATTTCTGCACTTTATTTTTGTAGCTAGCATATCTATAAAACTAACTTCTAAAAGATACATAGATCTGAAAGGCTGTAAACCTTTGATAAGATTTATTAAAGCAGGACATCCATTTTTTCAATTATAAAAACCATAACTTTTAAAAATAATTGATTTTAACTTTTCAACTTTCCTCCTCTCAGTTTTTCTTACAAGTTCATTGTAATGCTAATGATTTTTTTATATATCTAAAGGAAGCTTTCAAAACTCCCCAGTTTGATAGCTTAAAAATTTCCATTTTTAGGTCCTTTAAGAATAGATTTGAGCAATTTGGAAATGGCTCACATTCATTATTAAAACCCAAAATTATTTAAAATATTTTAAAGATAAACTCTTTAAAATATACCAAAAGTTTTCTTTTTCTTGTTCTTGTTTTTTGAACAATTTATCTTTGAAAGGAGAGATTGAATTTTTTATTATAATTCATTTTAAAGATCAAAAGAAATCACACCAAAAAGCTACAAATGGTATAATCTCAATTTTATGACATTCTAGAAATGGCAAGCTATAGGGTAGAATACAGATCAGAGATTGAAGGAGTTGGTATGGGGAGAGTATTGATTATAAAAGAGTCACACATGGAAAATGTAGAGTGATGGGATTATGTTGTATAATATTTTAATTGGGATATGTGACCCTGCATTTGTTAAAACCACAGAGTGTACTTACCTATAGGAAAATTTAAAAAATCAACCGTGAGGTCAAGAATCTCAAGATAGATGGCCCACTGCGAGAAATGTGTCACATGTGGATGACATTACCTTATTGAAAAGGCAGATGAACAGAGCTGACCTAAGAAACCTGGAAAGCCATTGCTTTGACTGACTGCTATAAGGCTAACGACAAAAAGAACTGTAGATAAACACTGTATACTATTTGGTAAATTCATTCTCCACTGAGATATGTGTTAACAGTTCTAAAACTACCTTACATGTATACTGAAGTTAAATAAATAAGGAAATAAAATGCAGACAATGGTAATCAAGTTTCTCACAGCCAGAAAAAGAAGTTATAAATAAATAAGTGAGGACTAGAACAAACTCTGTGGTGCTGGATTAGAGTTAGAAATAATGTGAACTCGTGTTTATTTAATACAGGTATATAGATTATAAGCACAGAAATTAATATGTATGTATGTATACATTGATAGCATATGCATGTATTTACTGGCTCTCTCCAAAGAAGTCCTAGAAGCAGTAGCAATGAACACACCTAATTCCTGGACTTACTTTGTAGATATCATTCTCCAATAATAGGAACCAGTTCTCCCTGAAGAAATAGCTGATTCTAGGGCTTGGGGCATAAAAGTACCAGATGAGTCTGACTGTGCATCTAAATGACACAGGAGACAATCTGTAAAAACTCCCAATGGCCAAAAGTGGACAAATTTGACCAATAAACTAAATCATGACAACAATGAATTAAAACCCAAAGTGTAAAATAAACATCAATAAGTCAACACAGATACAAATGATTGAATAAATAAGTTGAGGAGAAGACAAAGTTTTCTTTGAGAAGAATTCCAAATAATAAATGTAGAAGGAATGAGGGAAGTAGTAATTCACCCTTAGAATATCACAGTAATAATTGCTGCTCGCAAAATCTATGGATGAATGTTCAAAATAGTGGGCAAAATGTTAAGGAGAGTAAGAATGTTTGCATGACTCTCCCAAGTATTTATTATCTCCCCTCACAAATATTTATTAATTAGCATAGTAGTTTATATTCTTTGATACTCCTGCCTCTAGGAAGTGGAGCTTAATTCCCCATCCTTGAGTGATAGGCTGGACCCAGTGACTCACTTATAATGAATACAGTTAAGAAAATGAAGAAATAGTAACTTTGTAATGGAGAAATCTGGCAGACAGCACCTTAACCAAGTGATCAAGGTTAACATTACTGGTAATAAGTCATATTGATATCAGGTACTCTCTGATATAATTCAGTGAGAAGGGTGCTTCATGAAAATCCATAACTGCAGTCTAATCATGAGAAAATATTAGAGGGACATTTTAGAAATCACATGATGAGTGCTCCTCAAATGTGTCAAAGTCATGAATAAAGAAAAGCTGAGGGGCGCCTGGGTGGCTCAGTTGGTTAAGCGTCTGACTTCAGCTCCGGTCATGATCTTGTGGTTCGTGAGTTTGAGCCCCATATCAATCTGTGCTGACAGCTCAGAGCCTGGAGCCTGCTTTGGATTCTTGTTGCTCTCCCCTGCTCTCTCTCTCTCTCTCAAATATAAATAAACATTAAAAAAAGAAAGAAAGAAAGAAAGAAAAACTAAGAAACTGTCCCAGATTAGAGAGTTAGACTAAGGAGACTAAAGGCAACTTGATATCCTGGGTTCCATTCTGCAGTAGAAAAAGGGCAGTAGTGGAAGAAACTTGTGAAATCTAAACAAAGTCTGTATTTTAGTTAGCAGTGTTGTGCTGATGTTAATTTCTTCGTTTTGATAAATGTACTATGATTGTGTAAAAGATATAGGGCAATGCTCCAGATGATCTTTACAACTTTTCTGTGAATCTAAAATTATATTCAAAACAAAAGCTTTAAAATTATATCACCTAATAATGTAATGAGCAGTATTAAGTAATTTAATACCTATTAACCTCTTAGAAAAGTGCACACACTAAATATTTGACAAATGTCAGCTGTTATTGTTATTGTTAATTTTATTTGACGGTTATATCTGTAAATAATAAAGCTAAAGTTATCCCCCATTTGGTTGAATATTTAAAACTTTAATGTTTATTTATTTTTGACAGAGAGAGAGACAGAGCATGAGTGGGGAAGGGGCAGAGACAGAGAGAGGGAGACACAGAATCGGAAGCAGGCTCCAGGCTCCCAGCTGTCAGCACAGAGCCCGACGTGGGGCTCGAACTCACAGACTGCAAGATCATGACCTGAGCCGAAGTCGGACGCTCAACTGACTGAGCCACCCAGGCTCCCCTGATTGGTTGAATATTTTAATAACATCTTTCTTTAAATTGAAATACTTTGTGAAATACTAAAAGGTGTAAAGAGAAAAATAAAAATTATTTTAATTGCACAATCTGGGCATATCCACTATTAAGTTTGTGTTCTAAGGGCACCAGGGTGGCTCAGTTGGTTAAGCATCCGACTTCAGCTCAGATCATGATCTTGTTGTTTGTAAGTTTAAGCCCCATGTTGGGATCTGGGCTGACAGCTCAGAGCCTGGAGCCTACTTCAGATTCTTTGTCTCCCTCTCTCTGCTTCCGCCCCACTCATGCTCTCTCTCTCTCTCTTTTTCTCTCTCAAAAATAAACGTTAAAAAAATTAAGTTCGTGTTCTATTCCCTGTCAGCATTTTCTGATATAATACTTATGCATATGTGTATTAAATATGGTCAAGATAGTTTCTCACCAAGTCCTGTAATAAGGGTGTCTGCAAGAAGAGTGTTCATGGATACCTGCAGTAAAAGGGTCTTTCTTAGAGGGGATAGCAATACTGATCAATATTAGTTAGCATGTAATATGTACCATGTGGTCTTTCAAATACTTTGCATATATAATTTCATTTAATAATCACAACAGTTTCATAAAGAAAATATTTTAATTATGAACCCAACCTTGTAGAAGAAGAAATACCTTCACTACTAGTATGGGGGGAGCCATGGCTTGATCACGGGAGTCTGCTTAGATACAGCCCATGCTATTAACTGTTATCCTATTCTGCCTCTGGAAGTTGCTTTTACAAGACATCCCAGGCACAAGCCTGAAAACTTTAAATCATGGCTTGAATTTTATAGGCTTGAACTTTATGTGAAATAATGCTACAAATTCCTAAGAGTTCTGGCTGGCATTTTACAACTTCTTAGTCTGTTCTGTTCAGCTCAATGCCAAGGAAATGTTCCCTTCATTTCACCTGGAAAAGTGATGAACTTGGTTCTACCCACCTTATCCTGTGGGTAAAATCCTCAGAGTCACAACTTAATGTCTGAGGCATTCCTCATGTTGGGTGAGCCTCTGGGCTCAGATGTTTGCCCATCTCCCTACTCCCACTCCTGACAATGAATATTTGTAAAATTTTGAAACAATGAATGGTAATACTTACCATAGACTATTTGAGTCTTTTTCTCTGAGGAATAAAAGAATCCAAGAATATAATCTTAAAAGTTTCACAAAGAAGTTTATTTTGATGCCTTGGAAAGGTAACTGAGAAACTGAGTGATACCAGCAACAATGGGCATGTATTTTGAAACAGAGTGGTGCCAACCCATGACCAATTCACTAGTTCCTTTTCATTTTTTTTTTCAAAAGATCTGAACTACCAAAAACTGAAAGTAGTATTTGAAAATTTGTGATGTCACTTTGGTCTCTCCTTTGCACTTAAGGAGTCCCCTTTAATATTACTTGCAGGGCTGGTTACAAACTCCTTTAGTTTTTGTTTGTCTGGGAAACTCTTTATCTCTCCTTCTATTGTAAATGATAGCCTTGCTGGATAGAGTATCCTTGTCTGAAGGTTTTTCCCATCAGAACTTTGAATATATCATGCCACTCCCTTCTGGCTTGCCAAGTTTCTATTGAGAAATGTCTAGCTAGCCTTATGGGTTTTCCCTTGTATATTAAGGACTACTTTTGCTTGCTGTTTTTAAGATTTTTCTTTATCACTATAGTTTGTAAATTGAATTAAAATATGTCTTGGTATTGCCTGCTTTTGTTGATTGTGATGGGAGTTCTCAATGCCTCCTGGATCTGGATGTCTGTTTCCTTCCCCAGATTAGGGAATTTTGTACTATTATTTCTTGAAATAAAGACAAGAAATGATCAGAGAAAATCTCCAGAAACAGCAACAAAACAAGGAATAAAATGGCAATAAACATATATCAATCAATAATTACTTTGAATGTAAATGGACTATATGCTCCAATCAAAAGACATTGGCTATCAGAATAGATAAAAAAACAAGACCCATCTATATGCTGCCTATAAGAGACTCATTTTAGACCTAAAGACACCTGTAATTGAAAGAGAGGAGGTGGGGAAACATTTATCACACAAATGGATGGCAAAGAAAGTCTGAGTAGCCATACTTATATTGAACAAACTATACTTTTTTATTCTTGTTTTGTTCTTATTCTGCTTTGGTATCAGAGTAGTACTGGCCTCATGAGATGATTTTAAATGTGTTCCCTCTGTTCAATTTGTAAGGTTTTGATAAAGGTTGTCATTAATTATTTTTTTAATGATTTGTAGAATTCACCATTGAAACCATAAGGTCTTGGACTTTGCTGGGAGATGTTTGGTTGCTAATTCAACTTTCATTCTTGTTATTTGGTGTAAGGAGTTTTCCTGTTTCTTGGAATCAGGATTCATGATTGTAGATTACTACTAAATTTCAGCTAAGTTTCTTATTTTTTTAGTTCCTTGCAGTATAATGGTGTTTATTTGAACTTTTTTTTTTTAATACAGCATTTATAGCATAAATTTTACTCTAACTTCTGCTTTTGCTGCATCCCATAGGTTTTGGAATATTGTGTTTTCTTTTTCTTTTGTTTTGAGACATATTTTGATTTGCCCTTGATTTCTTATTTGGTCCATTGTTTGTGCAGTTCATTGTTTAATATTTACATATTAAATATTTCATATTTACATTGTAGATTTTTTAACTTTGTTTTATTGTGGATCTTTAAATTTGTACCATCGTGTTTGGAAAATACACTTGGTATGATTTCAGTCTTCTTAAATTTGTAATATTTGTTATGTCTCTTTTTATGTGAATTTTTTTCTTTTTATGTAATTTAACCAGGAGATCTGTCTGTATGTGCTTGAAGAAAATGTGTATTTTATTTCTCTTGGATGGAATGTTTTATATATATATATCTTTCAGAACCATGTATTTGGAAGTATGCTTCAAGTAAAACATGTTCTTGTTGAAAAGAATAACTTTAACTGAGAGTACTCATTTAAAATAAAGCATATCAGAGGGAGGTTGGTGGGGGGATGAGTGAAATGGGTGAAGGGGATTTGTCATGATGAGCACTAAGTAATGATATATAGAATTGTTGAATCACTATATTGTACACCTAAAAATAATGTAACATTGTACGTTTACTGGGATTAAAATTAAAAAAACAATACAAATTTCAAATAAATAAATAAAATTTGTGATGTGAGATAGTGGCTGCAGAAATGAAGAGGTTGATTTGTAGTCCACTCAAAAACTCTTCTGAGCTGAAAATATCAGAGAGTAGGAACAGAGGGTGCAATAATTTACATATTTATAGGCAGAATTGGCAGTTATTGACCAGAACTTTTCTGAGTGGGTTATTCTTGATGAATAGTATCATGTGTTAAATTGAGTTTGAGTATTCATGGATGACTGAGCTGAATTTATTTTCAAGCTTGGAAGCGTTCTAATTGTCTGTATAACCGAGTAGTGTAATTGACACTGTATGTTAAAAATAACCAACTTGAACACATTTAGTGTTTTTTGCTCCGGTAGCATATGTATGTTCATTAGAAAGGTAACATCTATGTTTTTAGGCACAAATAATTCGGTCATTTTATCAGTTCCAAATAGTGCAATGTCTATTATAAAACTTGAAGTATTAGGATTTGTATGACTCAATCTTTTTTCACATGCAAATTATTGGGTTTTGCCTGCAACCCCCACCCCTTATTATCTTCATGAGAAATAGAAATTCTTCTGATCCATGAGCACTATCCTTAATATAAAGTTTTCCTTAATATAACTCATTTTTCCTCTGAGTATCTTCAAGACTTATTGCGGCACCACTCATATTACACATGCTATATACGGCTTATATCACAGCTGTATAAATAGTCATGTTCTACTGTTTGCACTTTTCAGATGAAGTGCACTTTTAGCAACACAATACTGATTAGAATTGTTAGAGCATATTAATTAGAATTAAAATCATAATTGTTTTTAACATTATGGGAAAAATGTTTTAAGTATCTTCGCATTCTGCAGCTATCCCAGGGCTCTGACCATATGAATTGCTCACTGAGAATCTGTTGAATAAGCCAATTAATGAACTTGTACCCCTTTACTAATAAACTTGATCCTAAGAGAATAGAAGAGTAATGTACTTTTCTGACCTGACAGAACTGAGAGGCTTTCTTTAGAATGTTAAACCAAACCACTTATTTACTTAGCCTGCAAATTCAATGTAAAATGCAAACAGATGGAAAGGAGAGTTTGTATAGATGAATATTAAATTTATTAAATAGGTCTTCAGTAACTTATCACTTAATGAATGCTGAATAGCAGGATTGTGCCTCTTCCCGTGGCAGTCACAAAATTCAATTGTACAAATAACTCATGCTGTATGTGCTGTGTTATCTTTATTCACATTCTGTACATCAAGGGAAACATCCAACTTGGTTACTTGAAAGACAGAATACTGAAATAATATCAGAGCATAATTTTAATAGCTTTTGAAGTTCATTTTAGCAAAATTCTGGACAGCATGCTGCTCCAGTACTAAAAATTTATGCCAATAACACCTTTCTTCTTCCTCCTCTTCTTCTTCCTCTTCTTCTTCTTCTTCTTCTTCTTCTTCTTCTTCTTCTTCTTTCCATTTTTGGAAAATGACAGCATCACCTTGGGAGAGGTCAGAAAAACTGTTCACTATGCTTGTCATTCATTGGCTTTAGGTAGTTGAAGGTTGAGATGATCAGACATACAAAATTACATGGAGGAACTGTACAAGTTTCATTGCCACAAACACACTTTTCATTCTAAGAGTTTCTTGTATTTTAAAATGTGCTAGTGCACAACCAGTTGATTTATTGGTGTGTTATGGGGTATTCAAAACAACTAGAAATATAAGAAGCTTGTGGAAGGTAAGAAAAGACACGGGGCAAGGAAAAAGATTGAGCAGAGAAACTGTGATACAGACAGAGTACAAATATCAGCTAGACAGATGCCCAGGTTTGAAATTTGAAGACAACTGAAGGGCATTTCTATAGAATGGCACCCTTTTTGGTACACAGTGGCCCACTGTAAAGTAAAATAAGAATGCCCAATTTAAAATTTTTATTAAGGCTTACTCCTCAGCATTTTTCCTAAAAACATGGCAGTTTTAACATTAATACACTCCTCTGGGGCTGATTCAAAGGTCCACATTGATTCTTTTCCAAAGATATAATCAGCTCTCATTTTCTTTGTGTCAAGGCCTACTATATTAATAGTTCATGCTCCCTTAATTTGTACTATCCAGGGCTTTGGATCAACTAATTAGTTTTCTTAAATCTAGACACAATTTACATTGTAGTTCTGACAAATGATCTCTTCCAACATACACATGATTTAAGAACAAGGACTGAAACATTCCTATGTTTTACATTCTAAAACAAAAATAAAACTGGGGCATCAGGATGGCTCAGTTGGTTAAGCATCCAACTCTTGATCTTGGCTCAGGTCGTGATCTCACAGTTCATGGGATCTAACCCCACATCTGGCTTTGCTCTGACAGTGCAGAGCCTGCTTGGGATTCTCTCCCTCTCTCTCTCTCTCTGCCCTTACCTTGCTCTCTCTCTCTCTCAAACAAATAAACATATCAAAAAATGAAATAAAATAAAAGTGTAGTTTATGGGTAAGAATAGGTAAAAACTGAGTCTATTTGTGAAGCAGGGCTACAGATGTGATTCTCAGGGTCACACATGTAGCTCAAAAGCCATTCCAAAATGGTGCCATCTGCATGTGGTGGCAGAGCACAGAGAATGGAGCTAGATACAAGCAGGTATTTTGAGATTCTGTTTTCACCAAAGCACTGCTGTGTCAGAAGAGGGCCCATAGGAACTTACTTCCTTTCTGTGCCTACAGAATATGTTGAAAAAAAATAAACCAGGCTTGTTGCTCATCATCCTCTTCTTCAAGGAGATTTTGAACATGAAAGCTTGTGACCTTCTAAATTCCAAACATAGAAAGATTTATTGTTTTTCATAGCAGGAAGATCTTTAAATGTTGTGACTCATTCAGAAAGACTTTTTCATTATGGAAAACAAATTTATAGTCCTTGTGTAGTTGCTCTCTGGAGCAGTGTTATAACTTTTATAATTCTACTTTCTACTAAACTCAACAAGGGAGGATTATCCTAGGGAATGGCACAGAGACATCTCTCATGGCCTCATTTAGGAGGGTTTTGTTGTACCTGTGCCTAGAAATGAGAAGTGTTTGGAAGTGTTGAAAAAGTACATTAGGATATTCAGCCGAAGAAGATACCACCACCAGCTGTTTACAAATCCAGTATTCCAGTATGGGTTCGTCATTAGTAAGCGGAACTGTCGATCGCTTCCATTCTGTATAGAGTCAGCAAAGTTATTTGCTAAAGGTTGCAGAGCAAGTTTATAGCAAACGAAGATAATTCCATCTTTAGAATCATTAGCCGTTTTCAGTGTTCCATAACAACTTCACCAATGTTGTGAAGCCACAACAGTTTAAAACCGCGGGCTCTCTGTGAAACTCTAATGAAAGAAAATAGTTGATAGCTTCTGATAATATATTTCTTTGATTGTTTTCTCATTGCATCTATTGCCTGCATGATATGCAGTAATACTGGTAGTAGTAGCAGCAGCCACAGCAGCAGCAGGAGGAAGAGGAGGAGGAGGAGGAGGAGGAGGAGGAGGAGTAACAGCAAGAGGAGCAGTAGCTCTAGTAACAAGAGCAGCAACAGAATAGCTATGGTAGTGGCAGCAACAATAGCATAACTATAGTAGTAGTAGCCACAGCAGTAGTTACACAGGTAGTAATAGCAGTACCAGCAACAGCTTTAGTAATAGTAGCAACGACACTAAGAGTAGCTATTGTAGTAAGTAGCAGCATCATAGCTAAGTAGCAGGAGCAGCAGCAGTAGCCGTAGGAGGAGGAGGAGGAGTAGCTTTACTAGCAGCAGCAAAAGTAGGACCTGCATTTTTTTTTAAGATTAAAAAGAATTTTTTAATGCTTATTTGTTTTTGAGAGAGAAGACAGAACATAGTGGGGAGAGGCAGAGAGCGAGAAGGAGACAGAGAATCTGAAGCAGGCTCCACGCTCTGAGCTGTCAGCACAGAGCCCAGCATGGGACTTGAACCCACAAGCCATGAGATCATGACCTGCACTGAAGCAGGACGCTTAACCAACTGAGCCACCCAGGCACCCCATGGACCCAGATTTAAAGGAGGAAAAAGAGTATGACCATGTACCAGGTACTCCGCTAATGTACAGGCATATATCAGAGACCATTGCAACAAACTGAATATCGCAATTGAGTCAAATGAATTTTCTGGTTTCCCAGGGCATATAACGATTATGTCTACACTATGCTATAGTCTATTAAATGTGCAATAGCATTATGTCTGATATAAATGTAGAATTGAAGAATACTTTATTGATTGAAGAATACTTTATTGCTCAAAAATGCTAACCATCATCTGAGCTTTCGGTGAGTCATAATCACTGACCATAGATCATCATAACAAATATAATAACAATGTAAAAGTTTGAAATATTTTTAAGAATTACTAAAATGTGATACAGATATACTAAGTAAGCAAAAACCGTTGGTAGAATGGCACCAATAGACTTGCTTTGATACAGGGTTGCCATAAACCTTCCATCTGTAAAATATGCAGTATCTTTGAATCCCAATAAAATGAGGTGTGCTTGTACTGAGCACTTTACGTGCATTAGCTCATTTAATTCCCAGTGTATGTTTTATTGTTAGGCCTAGGAAGACATTTTAAGGTGTTAAGAGACTTGAATTTGAGAACCTTCAAAATACAGTGTTTATCTTACTTGCCATAGTTCTGAACCAACTGTGAAATAAGACATATGGGGGCCAAAATATTTTCTTTATTATTGATAAAGGTCACATAGGAGAATGTTACTTCTATGTCTGAGCGAGTTTCCCAATGGTGGTCCCCTAAATTAGACACATTGATCTACCCTGGGGGAACACGAGAGTGTGTGCTTCTTAAGACATCTCACTCCCAGGGGAAGAAAACACAAGAGGGCTGAGCTCTGCAGGCAGAACTTCTCCTTGCACTGACTCATCAGTCAGGTCGGTAATTTCACTCTCTTGAGGCAGAGGGAATGTCGAACTGGAGCTAGGTCGGGAATGAAACACTAATGAGCATTAGGAGTGGGGAAGAAATGTCTTCTGTGTCCCCAAAGTTTTCAGATTTGTTGTTGCTTCCTTACCTGCTAGCTCGACCCACCAGACTTAACCATTAAGTCAATGTTCAAGGTGTGCTAAAAAGCTCCCTCAAAGCACAAGGCTAACAATCTATCAAGGAGTCCTGTTCTTCCTCCATAAAGTTATTCCCTCAATGAACGTCTTAAGATTTGGAATATGCCCTTGAGACCACTGGTTGACAGTAGAGGGCTTTTGCCACTAGAAGGCTTTTGCTCAGTAAGTTTGGGCCCATTCTCAGATCAGGCACTACAACACATAATATATTTTTAAAAAACAAGCTTATTTCATTATATCGTATTACCATAACATTATATTCCTCCAGGGAGGTAGGATTTACATTAGATTTTCCACTAGCCCTTGAATCCTAGTCTGTTTCCATCCATCATACCAGGTATTTCTAGAGCAACTCTCCCTGTAGTTACTGGACAACTATTAACCTGGTAATGAAAAGAAAAACTATCTTTTGAGGATAAGCGAGAGCCTTCTGAAGTGGCTAATGGCATCTTGGGAAAAAGAAATGGGTAAGAAGTATCTGAAACTGGCTGTTGGCAGTAGCAGATGTTTTCTTATGGGAGAGTGCTTAGTGTGACATCAGTTCTGAATTCTAATGAATTGTCCTTAAGGGACAAGATCAGGTTTGTCGTTAAAGTGTTAAAGGGCTTGACTACTATCACACTTTATCTGTTCTTTTATTTTGGAAAGTGGTAATTTGGGTTTTTTTCAAGACCACATTTTGTTTATGTGCCTTGTTCAAGATGTAGCAAGTAACATGTCATGCAAATCAGATTTAATTAATCTCTACTTGGCTTCCTTAATTAAAATAAAGAGAAGATGAATTCTCTTACATTGCCTATAAATACATCTTTCATAAATAGAGCATTTATAAAAGTGCTGAGTATGTGAAGTATATTCAAAATTGAAATCAGAAGATATTCAATGACTCATCTAGGTACAATATCTTCAATGTCTAGTAATAACAAACCATTCCTATGAGATAACTTTATAATGAGTTTTAATTTCCCCAGAAAGATATACAAAAAATGATTTTTGAGGGTGAAGGGGAAATCTTCTTTTAATACCTACTCTTTCAATTCCTTTTTTACTTATTCTAATGAAATCATTTGTAGTCTTACTGATGGGTCATTTCATACTCAGTAATCAAGGAAATCGTTCCAAAATGTTAACTTTAAATTCCTCTTATTTCCTTATTTGGGGACAGAATATGAATCATCAAGATTTGACCGTTTCCTTAACACCAAAAGATTCTGAGGAAGGTAGAAAGATTAATTTGTTGAAATAGCACTGACCAATTTTTAACTATGTACGTGGATATACAAAAGAACCTAACTTACTATTCCAAGATAGTAGAGCTAGTTATAATATATGATCTAAATTATATTTCAGGCAAATAATTTAAACAAAACTAGGAAAGATAATGTGTAGACAAGGAAGAATTAGGAATTAAAGAGTCTAATATTTAAGGATTGAATGCATAGATGTTGGAATGTTTCTGTAAATACATATATGGGTCATTTACATCACACTTACATCATTACGTGAGTTAAAACAGGGGCACCTGGGTGGCTCAGTCAGTTAAGCGCCAGACTTCAGCCCAGGTCATGATCTCACGGTTTGTGGGTTTGAGCCCCACATCGAGCTCTGTGCTGACATCTCAGAGCCTGGAGCCTGCTTCAGATTCTGTGTCTCCCTCTCTCTCTGCCCCTCCCCTGTTTGCTCGCTCTCTCTCTCTCTCTCTCTCTCTCTCAAAAATAAATAAACATTAAGTGAGTTGAAACAACAACAACTACAGCAACAACAACAAAAGAAAGACCTTGGGTGATGAGGTAAAGATACCGAGTTTATTTCTAGACACAATTTGAAATGCTGCTTGGACATCATTATGGAAATTACCAGTGAACAGTTGAAAGTCTGGATCCTATGCACAGAATAGGACCAGACCACAAAGATAGATTTGAGATACATTCATTTTGTCTGATATTTGAAGAGTAACTAGTGGAGTCACTATACTCATTGATGGAATATCACCCACAGAGAAAATAAGATGATAGGCATGGAAATTGGTAAAAATGATAAAAAAAAAAGTTTTTAGAAGCAGTAGTCTTCAAAGAATTCTGAATAGAGAAGGTCAGAGTAATAGTGGGGAGAACTATCAACCAATAGTTTCCATGTAATACCAGATATATTCCTATTAATGTTAACACTACATTCTATAAAGGTTTTTTCTTCTTTTATTAGTTTTAATTTTCCAGTTTTATTGAGGTATAATTGACAAATACAAACTATATATATTTAAGGTGCACAGTGTGATAATTTGATATGTATATATACACACACACACTTTATGGAATAATTACCACAATCAAGCTGATTAACACATCCGTCCTTTTCACATGGTTACCAACTTTTTATATGTGCAACAAATACACTTGAGATCTCTTTTAGCAGATTTCAAGTATACAATACATTCTTATCAACTATAGTAACCATGCTGTACATTAGGTAAAGTTTTATATTACTACTGTGGAACAAAGGGGAAGAAGAAACCATGATGGATCTATTTTGTTAGGTATTGATGGTGACCTGGGCTACAGATGATATCTCAGAAGTGAAGGTTTCAACATAGTGTCCTCATAAGAGCTCATACATTCTTTCTTCTCTTATTCAGGTTACATTTGGAAGGCTCTGATTATTATCGTCCAGCAGGATGACTCAAACAGCTATCTATGTGTCAATGTGCTCTATATTTTGGTAGTTTTGTATCTTGTCTATAGATATGAATTATTTGATTCACAAGGGTCATATGATTTACTCTGTTTATTTTCAGTTTCCTATACACTTTTAACCATAAATCGATCTCTGAAGTCCCAACTGACAATCAAGTCAGTATTGGACAAATCTGGGACTATGAATTGACAATGAATTGAGAATATGTCATTTTCATCAGGCAAGGTAGGACCTCAGTTTCAATTCATAGTAGAAGCATGGATTGACATATTTCTGACTTACTACATCAAACATATTTACCTACCTCTAGACAAAAATTAGCCAAGATGACTGCCTAACTCCTGTGAATATACGTAACCTGGATTTGAAGTTAAATTCCGTGATACTACTAATAAATCAATTTTTTCCAATTGCACATGGTTAAGGACACAGATCAAGTCATTTTGTAGAATTTAAAATTTTGGAGAAGGAAGTTGTATGTTGAATGTGTGCGTACATGCTCGCATGTAGGTGAATATGTGCTTGCACTTGGGAATACATCTAATTTAATCACTTTTAATATAGCCAAGATTACTAGCAACCTTATTACTAGGAAGAGGTAAAAAAAAAAATACCTCATATGACAGATTTGGAAACTGTGGGCTGAAAAGCTGAAGTAAGCTCTGATTACAGAGGAAGCTCCTTGTCTAATCTGACTTTGTATTGCACTTAGCATGGTGCCTCGCCATCAGCAAGTTTGCTGTGACTAAATGAGGGACTTACAAAGATTCACTCTAACTTGCTTAGTTACAAAATGAGAATTGGATTCAATTTACCTAACGCCATTTTTTTAGCATGCAGTAAAGAAAATAAAAGCAAGCTTGTTTTCCTTGAAGTGTATAAATTCTAGTTCCCGCATTTGCATGAATGATTTTATTCTACATGGATCATCACAGCTTAAACCATAAAGATCAGTGAGAACACTGTATTTTTGGTATGTAGTATGAAATGTAAGTGAGTCTATTAAATCATGAATTTCTCCTACAGGTACATTAGAATAAGATGCATGTACATTTAATTGAGTAAGTTGAAAATCGAAAGATTAATAAGTTCCAGTATGACAAAGAAACAGCTATTTAATTAATTATTGTAGTCATACATAATACCAACTCACATTTTAAGACATGAACTCTAAATTTTATGCTGTTATAAAAAAATTTGTTCTGGCATATAATTATTGTCCTGACATCTATTGGTTGGACATATTTTAATAGTGAGTTCTGTCAATTATCTGAATTTAAAAGCGACCTCAGACCTCTGACCTTTGAATCAGAGTGACTCAAAGAATTATCTTCTGGGTCTTGTTTGGTTTTAAATGCTCCCAAGAACAGGCTTTCACACACCAAGGTTTCTGGAATTCAATACAACAATGCAGTTTTATCCTGCTAATAAAAATGCCAAAAACTTTCTTCAGTGTCATTTAAAAAATCTTAATAATTCAATTATCATCTAATACATTCCTGTAAGAAAAGATGAGGGAATTATTTAAATATAAAATTTCATCTCAAGAGCTAGATATTTTATATATGTAATCAGTCCGACACAGTTGCATCACAAATTTTCATCTTTGCTTCAAACTTAGCTTTGAGAACTTTTTAAAATTGTTTTAAGAGGTATAAAATACCATAAGGTCAACACTTTGAACTAGCTGAGAAAATACAAAAGGGTGATCATTTCAGTCACAAAATCCAATTGTATGATAGTAGCTTGTTGAAGAAAATGGTTGGATACCTGATTTCCTAGACTCATGCATTTTCACAAACATTTTAGTTTTTCATTAAAAATGGATTTGACTAAAATTTTGCATTTTTTGTGAAACAAAAAAGCCTATTATTCCTTGGTCAATTGTAACAACAAAAATTGTTCAGCTCCCGACTTTACTCTGAGGACAGAATGTACTTTTATCCTTTCTCTGTTAGCAGTGTACTTTGGTATTTTAACAATGGGAAAAATAGGAATTGCATTTTATTGTAACTAACATCAGTTCAGAAATTTCGTTCTTTTGGCATAATATATATATTTTCTCCTTAGAATATAAAAACCTCTCCATGATGTAAGTACATTGCTGGGACTTATTTGGAATTCTGAAGCAATGCCTAAGAGTCAACAGTGGAATCCTAGTTGACATGATATTCAGCTGAAAGAAATTCTCCAAAGTACAGAGACATAGCCAGAATTATTCAGTGGTAAATTTTCTAGTACTAACCAATAATTATAGCATACTTCATTTGTGTAACTCAAATAATTCTTAGGGGTTCTCCTTTATTTTGAAACTCTTACCATATTTTTCTGCTTCTCAGACTCTCAAAAGTGTATGGAACTATGACAGATATATGCCTGAAACAATAAAAGGAAGTTGGTTAGTCTTCTGAGATCTCTTATTTGAATCAATTACTTGCAGGGAAAACCAGTTTTGTATTAAAACAAAGTGGCAATTTTAGATAAAAGAATCAAAAGATCACATTTTATTTTAAAGATAATAAAGGAATCTCCCAAAGAAATCACATTACTGCTTGCTTGTGCAAACTCATTTCCACTAATCCCCTAACAGGCACCCATGCTCCAGTCCTCCAAAAGGATGTCTCATGATCTAAATGTGCCTTCTTTCTTGCGAATCCAAGTCTTTACCCTGTATGTCCTCAACATTGAATATCATTCCATATCTTTTCCTGGCCAATTTGTAGTCTTAAAAGACTATTAGCTTCGTCACTTCTCAAACCTTCTTCCTTGACCTGCTCAGATGCAGCCATAACTGCATCTGGGTTACCATAGCATTTTGTACATATTTCCTTTCACAACTTTTCTTATGTGTATTGTTTAGTTATCTGCCATTCTTACTATGCTGTGTGCTCCTTGAAGGCAAAGGTAGTATATTTAATTTTTGTATGTCTAGTTTTTTGAAAGAATTAATATCTTCTCTTCTATCTACACCCCAATAAGGTATTCATACCCAATAAGTCCCCAGCATATACTATCTAGCTGATGTCTGATTTATTCAAATCACTCCATTATAAAATATTATACATATTAAATATTAAGATATGTATAATTTATGTCACACGTATTTTCAAAAATTATGAGGCACATTTCTAACATACCTAAGGAAATATATATCACAAACCCAAGATGAGGGAACCAAATTGAGTTTTATGAATCTCATTTAGTTTCTCTTTACTTTATCATCCTTGAATATGTGAAATTATAAACTGGACGTTAAACCTTAATGTAAAATTTTTTTAAGCTATCCTTTATCTTACGTGAGATGGAAGGTGAGACAGAGTGTGTTATCAATGTTTTGGAATTTAGTATCACAATGCCATATACCAAATGTATGGGGGCCAATTGAATAACATTATGACAACATTCTGGGAAATAATTCTTGTCAAAAGTATTTCCAGAGGTAATTCTTGATTTAGTTATTTTGCCTGATGGCTGTGTCAAGTTCTGTGTAAATGAACTTTGGTTCCCCTATGGAGGGAGGAAATTAGCAAGTAAATCAGGTGTGAAGAATTCCTAAGAGGGGAGTCTTTACTGCTGCAAAATCTTTTAAAGTGACCCATTCCATATAAGAATATGTCTTAAACACTGATTTATAATGAAAAGTTCAACATATATTATGCTTGATCACTAAGAATCCTATAATAATTTCAGAGAGGAAAATTTGAAGTTAAGATATTTTGTAACACATGAAGATTATTAACAGTAAGATAGTGGTAGAACATATGAGAAGAGAGAATATGATTTTTATGTTTTTTTTTCCTGTAGTTTAGGACAATCTCTTTATTTACTTATTCATACCAGTGGAAATCTCTCCAGCCATTTCAGATAGATCAAACATAATTAAATTTGTTAAATATACATATGTAAAGGTTTGATATTACCCAATTTGTAAAACAGCTAATGTATCAATGGTGTTATCTGAAGCCTTATCTGGGTAATATTTCCTAGATTAATAATGTACAACTTCTATTATTCCAACCACATTAACATTTTCCTTTTGTGTAGCCTCTATCAATATGTATCTATACCACACACTTTAGTACTTGGACCATAATTTCTTTTATTTCTCTCTCTCATCTACCCATACAACAACAGAAACCAAGATATAACAAAGGACATTCCTCACTCCTTCAGCTGGGGCCAATGCCATAATCATACTCCTTGCCTCTTCTGCCAGCCATTTGAGATTCCATAATTGTTACTAGTTCAGGCATCACTTTTGGTGGGCTAGACTTCTTACTTAATGTGGAAATCACTAAGGGGTGTGAACACTGATTACCATGTCCTTGTCAAGTGGTAATTGCTAACATTGTCTATTGATGGCTATTACAAGGCATGAAAGCACCAAGAGCTGCCCTGGTAACTTTCCTGTGTTCTAAACATACTCTTCCTTACCACCATTATATAGAGACTATTCTACTTCTGAAAAATAGGATCAATTACTACTGCCAGTATCATAATTTCCTTTTTAACTCAAGATCCAGCAGAAAGAACTATGAATGACTAGATGGCCATGGCATTGGGTTAGGTGGAAATCTTACTGTATCATCTGATAGAAGTTTCCCCAACTAAAAACCAGAATATTTAATCTGGCAGATCCCTAAAGTTGAACAAATAGGAATTCGAAGTTCCCTAAGTGGGCAACTGGGAGTAAGGATGAGAGAGTATGATGATGCAATTTATGTCTGACCTATAATCTCACCCTGAATACCCCAGTGCTTAGCCTGACTTCCAGCTTGTTTCTTTTACCTGAATTCCAGGATATTAATTAAAGCCTCTAGGAGAAGTTCTTGATAAGTTACTGACTGGAATTATCTGTGAAAATTCAACATCTCTTGACCCCTGAGGTTTAAGTGAGCTCATAGTTTTTCTATGAGATACAAGACTAAGGTTCATAGTAAAAACCCCTCAATAGAGCAGCACTTATTGGCTCACTTCCTTCTCTATCACACTTCCTTACATGCTTACTACTGAGCCTTTTGCCTCTCCAATAAATTACTTGCATTGGGATCCTTGCCTTGGTTTTAGTATCTGGAGGAATCCACATTAATTCAAAGAGGCCACTCATATTTCTAGTCCTTGATCATTGGATCCAACTATTAGCTATTAGGGTCATGGCACTGCACTACTTCAAAACATATATCATATCTTGAAAAAGTGTTCTGACTATAGTGTCACTTTTCTCAAACTGTTACTTATAGTTACACCTTTAAAAAACCATTCAGCTTCCTATCATGCCAGTTGTTTTTGGATGGTGCAGTATACTCAGAGAACCAATAGATTCTTTGGTTGCACATTGTTGCACGTGTTTCACTATAATGTAGGCCCTTTGGTCAAGGCAATGTTACATAGGATCCCATAATGGCAAGTTAAACACTCTGTGAGCACTTATGTAGTAATGCTGGCTGAGAGACTGTGAATAGGGATGGCAAACTCATATATGGAAGATTCTAATCTTGCTAAATACGAATGCTGCCTTCCTCCCCAGTTAGATGGAGAATTTCAATAAAAGCAATGTGTCACCCAGGGGCTGAATTTGCTCTTCGAGGAATGGTACCTTACCAAGACTTTGTATCGGTCTCTGTTGCGACCGAGAGGTCACACGTTTAAAAGCAGTAGTAGCTAAATCAGCCTTGGTGAGAGGTAGCCCATACAGTTGGCCCACACATAGTCTTAACCCCTTCTACCATGGCTATTCCATTCATGGATCCTTCGTGAAAGCACTGGAGTGGCCAAGTATGGAGGCTACGTAGCATCACCTTTTCTACCTAATTACTGAGAGCTTCTCCCAAGACTCTGGTGATCATAGGAATCATCCAGGCAGAATCGTAGGTGCTAGCAGTTGAAAGTTGTTGAGTCACCACACATAGATATGTTGAGGGCCAAACAGATGTAGGTAGAATGACAACGGTGTCTGCCACAATAATGGACACTATTAAATACATTTTTCATTTAAATGCTCTCATAACCTTGGTGAAAGTTAACTATTAGTTTCTCTTTAATCTAATTGTGCCTTTAAATCAATTGGTTTATAAAGTCTAAACAGCTTCAGTACTTTTGTTCCAATTATTATGCTCCTTTCACTAAACTCCAGCAACATTTAGAGTTCTCCAGTAGCAGATTTCCTCAAAGAATTCCTATCTTTGCTTTCAGAACAGTGAATAGAGGACGCCTGGGTGGCTCAGTCGGTTAAGAGTCCGACTACAGCTCAGGTCATGATCTCAGTTTGTGGGTTCAAGCCCCATGTCAGGCTCTGTGCACAGCTCAGAGCCTGGAGCCTGCTTCAGATTCTGTGTCTCCCTCTCTCTCTCTGCTTCTCCCCTGCGCACACTCTGTCTCTCTCTCTCAAAAATGAATAAACTAAAAAAAAATTAGAATAGTGAATAGAATATTGATCATATCTGGCCTTAGTCCTTCCCAGAAAATGTAATTTAGATAGTATGATGACATTAAGAAATGTTATAGGTAATGTCAGAGCTTCCAATAAATCTCCAGAAAACAGAGCAGAAGCCATAATGTTTCCTGTTCAAGCTAAAGCAAATTACTTTCTGGTGAGAAATCAGGGAAAAAAAAGTTATTCTTTCAAAGTAAAAACCACTATCAAGAAGTTAGAAAGCTGTAGGCATAATGCTTGCCCAGATACATATTACAAAATGGTAATTTAGTGTCAGCCTGCTATATGGAATGCATAGTGAGCACAACTGTTTTGGTTGACATTCCCAATCCTTCTTTCAATGACTATTTGAGACTGAGGCCATGGGGATGGGGAAAAATATCAACCTATCCAAAAGCACAGAGAACATGGAAGCCTGAATCAGATTCGAAAACAAACATACAGAACCTCATGCTGTGAAGAAACATACTGTCCCTACTGTTTGGTTGTTTCTATTGATTTGTTGGGTTAGAAGCAGGATACACATCCCAGAAAGAAGAAATTCTCAGCTTGGTACTTCATTACCAGAAATGTTGTCTCTGCCTGAAGGTCTGTGTAACTCACATAACTCAACCTGTGTGTGGTGGCAATTCAGAGAAATAGTCCCAGAAAAAAAATATCTTTAATTCTTGATTTGTTTTTCATTAAATAAAAGTATCTTAAAATTTTTATTTACTGTCTCAACACTCTCAACATCTTTCCTTCAAACTCTTTTTGTCATTTTCAGCTTCTTAACACAAATTCCAAGACATCATCCATCTGTCCTTTTGGATACTTGGTACCTGCCTGCCCTTTCTCACTCTATATTCTTTGTGCTCTTATTTTCTTTGTGAATAATTTCTCTTGTTTCAATTTTTTTTCCATTTAATTACACATTACTAATTGTACTCATGTCCTCATGAGACATTAATATTTGTCCTAGATCATTGTCCAAATGGATGGGGACTTCTTTGCTAACCGTTTGTATCTAATGTGGTTAGAAATAGTAAATGCTACTTATATCAAAATTACATACGTATATATGGAGGAGGAGTCAACATGGTAGAAAAGTAGAGGGACCTGAGGTTCTCTTGTTCTTCAAACACAACAGTATTAAGGTCAAAAGACTTGGAATTCCAGGAATCCAGGCTACAGAGTGAAAGAAACATCTCCAGGAGCCCACTGGGACAGCTTGGCAGGACAGAC
Organism: Lynx rufus; assembly: GCF_022079265.1. Taxonomy (NCBI): domain Eukaryota; kingdom Metazoa; phylum Chordata; class Mammalia; order Carnivora; family Felidae; genus Lynx; species Lynx rufus. The sequence goes on along the minus strand of NW_025814823.1, from coordinate 203,306,374 downwards.
AGTTACTTTGATGAACAAATCAAAAGCACACCTGGTGAAAGGTCCAAACCACCACTACAAGTAGGGAGATAAAGCAACCAGAGTCACAATGACAGAGAGCATGCAACACATTCCCTGAAGGGCCAGGGTCTGGACGGTGTATGACTGTCCTTTTTAATATAGTAGTACTTGCAAGGTGCAGGACACATAGCAAGCTATTAAAGCACTTAAAAGGCACAAAACTAGACAAAATGATGAAATTGATGAATTCTCCTCAAAAGAAATTCCATAAAGAAATGACAGCCAGAGAATTGCTCAAAACAGATATAAGCAATGTATCTGATCAAGAATTTAGAATAATAGTCATAAGACTAATAGCGGGGCTTGAAAAAAGCATAGAAGACAGCTGAGAACCTATTGCTGCAGAGATCAAGGACCTAAGAAATAGTCACGATGAAGTAAATGCCATAAATGAGATACAAAAGAAACTAGATGTAATGACAGTAAGGATGGAGGAAGCAAAGGGGAGAGTAAGTAAAATAGAAGATAAAATTATGGAAAATGATGAAGCTAAAAAAAAAAAGAGAAAAATACTAGACTATCAATTAGAGACCTAAGTGATTCAATGAAATGTAATAATGTCCATATTATAGGAGTTCCAGAAAAGAAGAGAGAGAGAAAGGGGCAGAAGGTTTACTTGAACAAATTATAGTTGAGAACTTGCCTAATCTGGGGAAGGAAGCAGACATCCAAGTCCAGGAGGGATAGAGAACTCCCTTCAGAATCAACAAGAATAGGTCATTGCCATGGCATATCATAGTGAAAATAGCAAGATAAAAAGATAGAGAATTCCAGGGGCGCCTGGGTGGCTCGGTCGGTTGGGTGTCCGACTTCGGCTCAGGTCATGATCTCACGGTCTGTGAGTTTGAGCCCCGCGTCGGGCTCTGTGCTGACAGCTCAGAGCCTGGAGCCTGTTTCAGATCCTGTGTCTCCCTCTCTCTCTGCCCCTCCCCTGTTCACGCGCTGTCTCTCTCTGTCTCAAAAATAAATAAACGCTAAAAAAAAAAAAAAAGATAGAGAATTCTGAATGCAGCTAGGGACAAAAAGGCCTTAACCTACAAGGGTAGATACATAACCGTGGTAGCAGACCTATCCACTGAAACTTGGAAGGACAGAAGGGAGTGGCAGGAAATATTCAATGTATTGAATAGGAAAAATATGCAGCCAAGGATACTTTATCCAGCAAGACTGTCATTCAGAATATGAGACATAAAGGCTTTCCAAGACAAACAAACACTGAAGGAGTTCATGACCACTAAACCAGACCTGCAGGAGATGCTAAGGGGGACTCTGTGAATGGAATGCTGCAAAGACTACCAAGGACAAGAGACATCATCACAAGCATGAAACATAGAGATAACACAATGACACTAAATCCATATTTTTCAGTAATTACTCTGAATGTAAATGCACTAAATTCCCCATTCAAAAGACATAGAGTATCAGAATGGATAAAAAAAACAAGATCCATATATAGGCTGTCTACAAGAGACTCATTGTAGACCTGAGGATACCTGCAGGTTGAAAGTGAGGGAATGGAGAACCGTCTATCATGCTATTGAAAGTCAAAAGAAAGCTGGAGTAAACTAGTTTACTAGTTTAAACTAGTTTAAACAAACTAGTTTTTAAACTAAAAACTGTAACAAGAAATGAAGAGGGGCATTATATCATGATTAAGGGGTCTATCCATCAAGAAAAGCTAACAATTACAAATCTCTATGTCCCCAATTTGGTACAACCAAATATATAAATCAATTAATCACAAACATAAGCAATTCTTATTGATAATAATACAATAATTGTAGGTGACTTTAATCTTCCACTTACAGAAATGGACAGATCATCTAGGCAGAAAATCAATACAGAAACAATGGCCTTGAATGATACACTGGACCATATGGACTTGACAGATATATTCAGAACTTTTCATTGAAAAGCAGCAGAATACACATTCTTCTCTAGCATAAATAGAAAATTCTCCAAAATAGATCACATACTGGGTCAAAAACAGCCTTCAATAAATATAAAAGGATTGAGATAATAACGTGTATTTTCAGATCACAATGCTATGAAACTGGAAATCAACCACAAGAAAAATTTTAGAAAGCTTCCAAATGCATGGAGGTTAAAGAACATCCTACTAAAGAATGAACGGGTCAACCAGGCAATTAAAGAAGATACTAAAAAATATATGGAAGCAAATGAAAATGAAAATACAACAGTCCAAACCCTTTGGGGTGCAACAAAAGCAGTCTTAAGAGGAAAATACATTGTAATTCAGGGCTATCTCAAGAAACAGGAAAAAAATCCCAAATACAGAATGTAACCTCACACATAATGTAACTAGAAGCAGAAGAGCAAAGAAACCCCAAAGCCAGCAGAAGAGAAATAATACAGATTAGAGCAGAAATAAACAACGTATAATCCAAAAAACAGTAGAACAGATCAGTGAATCTAAGAGCTGGTTTTTTGAAAGAATAAACAAAATTGATAACCCCCTAGCCAGACTTCTCAAACATAAAAGAGAGAGAACCCAAATAGATAAAATCACGAATGAAAGAGGAGAGACCACAGGGCACCTGGGTGGCTCAGTTGGTTAAGTGTCCAACCTCGGTTCAGGTCATGATCTCATGGTTTATGAGTTCAAGCCCCACATCAGGCTCTCTGCTGACAGTGCAAAGCCTGGGTCCTGCTTTGGATTTTGTGTCTCCCTCTCTCTCTGCCCTCCCTCCTTTGCTTGCACTCTGTCTCTGTCTCTCTCTCTCAAAAATAAACATTTAAAATTTTTTTCAAAAAGGAAAGAGGAGAGATCACAACCAACACCACATAAATACAAACAATTATTAGAGAATACTATGAAAAATTATATGCCAGAAAATTGAACAATCTGGAAGAAATGGAAAGATTCCTAAGCAACCACACACTACCAAAACTCAAATGGGAAGAAATAGAAAATTTGAACAGATCCATAACTAGTGAAGTAGGTGAAACAATTATCAAAAATCTCCCAACAAATAAGAGTCCTGGGCCAGATGTCTTTCCAGGGGAATTTTTACCAGACATAAAGCAGAGTTAATACCTATTCTTCTCAGACTGTTCCAACACTAGAAATGGAAGGAAATCTTCCAGACTCATTCTATGAAGCCAGCATTACCTTGATTCCCAAACCAGACAGAGACTCCACTAAAAAGGAGAATTACAGGCCAATATCCTTGATGAACATGTGGCAAAAATTCTTAACAAGATACTAGCAAATCAAATTCAATAGTATATTAAAAGAATTTTTCACCATGATCAAGTGGGATTCATTCCTGGGCTGCAGGGCTGGTTCAATATTTGCAAATCAATGAACATCATGTTGATACACCACATTAATAGAAGAAAAGATAAGAACCATATGATTCTGTCAATAGACGCAGAAAAAACATTTGACAAAATACAACATACTTTCTTAATAAAAACTCTCAAGTAAGTTGGGATAGAAGGAAAATAGTTTAACATCATAAAAGCCATATATGAAAGGCCCACAGCTAATATCATCCTCAATGGGGAAAAACTGAGAGCTTTCCCCCTGAGATCAGGAACACGACAGGGATGTCCACTCTCACCACTGTTGTTTAACATAGTGTTGGAATTCTTAGCTTCAGCAATCAGACATCAAAATTAAATAAAAGACATCCAAATTGGCAAAGAAGTCAAAGGTTTACTTTTGGCAGATGACATGATATTCTACATGGAAAACCCAAAAGACTCCACCAAAAAGCTGCTAGAACTGATGCATGAATTCAGCAAAGTTGCAGGATACAAAAATCAATGTATAGAAATCAGTTGCATTTCTGAATAATAATGAAATTGATGAAGCAATAGAAACAGATATAATGAAGCAACAGAAGATTGATTAAAGAATCAATCCCATTTACAATTGCACCAAGAACGATAAAATACCTAGGAATAAATCTAACCAAAGAGGTAAAAGATCTTTATGCTGAAAACTGTAGAAAACTTATGAAAGAAATTGAAGAAGACACCAAAAAAAGGAAAAACATTCCATGCTCATGGATTGAAAGAACAAATATTGTTAAAATGTCAATACTGACCAAAGCAATCTACACATTCAATGCAATTTGAATCAAAATTGCAGTAGCATTCTTCTCAGAGCTAGAACAAACAATCCTAAAATTTGTATGGAACCACAAAGGACCCCAAATAGCCAAAATAATGTTGAAAAAGAAAACCAAAGCTAAAGGCATCACAGTCCCAGACTTTAGCCTGTACTACAAAGCTGTAATCATCAAGCCAGTACAGTATTGGCACAAAAACAGACATACAGACCAATGGAATAGAATAGAGAACCCAGAATTGGACCCATAAATATATGGCCAGCTAATCTTTGACAAAGCAGGAAAGAGTATCCAATGGAATAAAGACAGTCTCTTTACCAAATGGTGCTGGGAGAACTGGACCACAACATACAGAAGAATGAAACTAGACCACTTTCTTACACTATACACAAAAATAAATTTAAAATGGATGAAAGACCTAAATGTGGACAGGAAACCATCAAAAGCCTAGAGGAGAAAATAGGCAACAACCTCTTTGACCTCAGCCACAGCAACTTCTTACTCGATAGGTCTCTGAAGGCAAGGGAAATAAAAGCAAAAATGAACTATTGGGACCTCATCATGATAAAAACCGTCTGCAAAGCAAAGGAAACAACCAACAAAACTAAAAGGCAACTTACAGAATGGGAGAAGATATTTGCAAATGACATATTACATAAAGGGTTAGTATCCAAAATCTATAAAGAACTTACTGAACTCAACACCCGAAAAACAAATAATCCAGTGAAGAAATGGGTAGAAGACATAGACACTTTCCAAAGACACCCAGATTGCCAAAAGATATATGAAAAGATGCTCAACATCACTCAACATCAGGGAACTACAAATCAAAACCACATTGAGATACCATCTCACACCAGTCAGAGTAGCTAAAATTAACAACTCAGGAAACAACAGATGTTGGTGAGGATGTAGAGAAATGGGAACTGTCTTGTAGTATTTGTGGGAATGCAAACTGGTGCAGCCACTCTGGAAAACAGTATGGAGTTTCCTCAAATAATTAAAAATAGAATTACCCTACAGACCCAGCAATAGCACTCCTAGGAATTTATCCTAAGGATGCAGGAATGCTGATTCATGGAGGCACATGTACCCCAATGTTTATAGCGTTTCTTTCAACAATAGCCAAATTATGGAAAGAGCCTAAGTGTCCATCAACTGATGAATGGATAAAGAAGATATGGTATATACATACAATGGAATACTCCTTGGAAATGAGAAAGAATGAAATCTTGACATTTGCAACAACATGGATGGAACTGGAGGGTATTATGCTAAGTGAAATAAGTCATTCAGAGAAAGACAGATATCATATGTTTTCACTCAGTGGAATCTGAGAAACTTAACAGAAGGCCATGAGGGAAGGGAAGGAGAAAACAATAGTTTCAAACAGAGAGGGAGGCAAACCATAAGAGACTCTTAAATACAGAGAACAAACTGACAGTTGAAGGAGGAGGTGGGGGGTGGGGAATGACTGATGAGCATGGAGGAGGGCACTTGGGATGAGCACTGGGTGTTGTATGTTAAGTGATGAATCATGGGAATCTACTCCTGAAGTCAAGAGCACACTTTATACACTGTGTGTTAGCTAACTTGACAATAAATTATATTTTTAAAAATTACATATATATAATACACATTAACATGTGTCAGTAAGTGCTAATATGAACATATATTCATATATATTCATACATATGAGTAAATATAATTAGTATTATGGAGAGATTTGCTAAGCACTATTGGAAATAATTTACATATTATAAGTCATGTAATAACGTATAGGAACTCTAAAAAGTAGAGTTGGCCTCACAGTTGAGAAAGACTGAGGCTCAGTGAATTTATACAAATTGACCCAAGTCAACACATTGCTCGTGAGCAGCAGAGGTGGAATTTGAAACCAGGGAATTAGGTCCTAACTCTTAAATCACACTCTGAACTGTCTTTCTCAGAAGAGCTTTGAGTTCTTAGACTCTTGAATTCAGAGATCAGAAGGTTCCATTAAAGGGTAGCTGAATACAGTGTAGCCGAAGCCAGTTATGAGATGGTAGAGGAAGTTTTAGTCAGAAAATTGCTCTTATTCTTCTGCTGCTCAGAATATGACTATTGACTTTCATTTATGTTTCATAAACCTCATCCCTGGTCATTGGTAGTCAGGGTGAGGTTGTCGTCAGCTAATAACATTGCCTACCGGAGCAGTTGCTTCCGGTCTCTAAGAGGGTGAGGTGCTTGAATAGTCTAGGTGTTACACTCACTAAATCAACTTGGAATCTGCTTTATGGAGGCATTATGGAAGGAGAGTAAAGTCTTTCATTGTCATTCCTAAAAATACCTAGATTCATAATGGTTATCTTCTGAATTAAACATGAGTTGGTTTTTATTTTTCACTGCATATATAATACATGTTCCCTAGAAGAAAGGTCAGGAAATAAAGATAGGCAAAATGGAAATACATAAAATACATTAATGTGTCTGATTCTCTTCGTTTTCTATGCTCACAAATATTTTCAATCTTAATGAAGTCAAATTATATCCTATATCATGCTATATACTCTTCTTTTCTTGTTTAATATATAATATATACAACTCCAGACCTACAAACTTAATTCTACATCATAAAATAACATCTACATTTTATTCTATTAATGAAAATATTCATTAAGCATATACTACATTGATACAATACCATTGGGTGTTCTTGATACAATTATGAATTTTTAAAAGTCCCTATCCTCATGAAGCTTACCTTCTAGTGGGAAGAGGCTACCATAAGTAAAGCAGTGAGTAAACTATGTCACGCAAACCATGTGTGTCAGATGTAGACAAGTGCTGTGCAGAAAGTTTTAAAAGACTAGCTAAGGAGGATGAGAGTTTCCATTTTAAATAGTCTGATATGAAAAAGCCCTGAGAGGAAGATATTATTTTAGCAAAGATTTGATTTGACCAATCTTCTGTAGTGGATTCTTAGGCTATGGTTACAATCATAAACAACAATGACTGTCTTTGACTTTTGCATAGCTGTCCATTTATTCTCCTAGGTCAAGAGATAAAAGCAAAGTTTCTGTAATCCAGAAAAGTGCATATCATGGATTCCTGAGATACTTTGTTACATTGTCTTCCAGAACATTTCATATCCTCACCAGCCTTTCCCCATGTCTTCATCAAATCTTGACATTCTTCATTCACTCTTCTTTTAAACTTTGATAATCTGTTGAGGGAGAAATATTTTTCTTTTTTCTTCATTTATTATGAGATTATTATCAGTTTTAAGCATTTTATATTTAATTATATTATGGCATATTAGTTAAACCCTTAAAATTATTTTTATGAAAATTTTTTTCCCAAAGGAATACATGAACATAGTTTAATAATGCAAATGTTACCAAAACACCTATATCATCGTTACCTGCAAGAACTTTCCCTACTTCATCCTTCATCCATCCCAGGAACAATCACCTTCAAGCCTAAACTCCATATTCTGGCACTTATACATTACTATATTTTTAAAGTTTTTTTTAAAGTATATTTATTTATTTTGAGAGAGGGAGAGAGAGATTGAGAGAAAGAGAGAGGAAGGGGCGGAGAGAGGGAGAGAGAGAATCACAAACAGGCTCCGTGCTGCCAGTGCAGAGCCTGATGCAGGGCTCGAACTCACAAACTGGGAGACCATGACCTGAGCTGAGATCCAGTTGGATGCTTCACCGACTGAGTCACCCAGGCCTCCTATATCACTGTATTTTTAAATATTAATATATTTATACTTTTGATTTATTGATTTTAGATATTCATGTTTTCTCATTACAGTGTGATGATTTAGTCTGCTCAACCACCTCCTATCTTGTGCTCCTCTGCCATCCCTGAAAATTGTAGTATATTGATACCTGATGTTACAATTTATACTCATGAAAATGTTGTTCCCAGATCAGGGTTGTAATGTATTGTGATTATGTGTAATGTATTGTGATTATGCTATTTTTCTTAGGATTTAATATTTGCTTTGTTTCCCTCTTTGCTTAATTTCCTGGTACCTGTTTCTAATTCTTTCTACACCAATCAAGAACTTTCAGTACTATTTTCCCCAAAGCTGATCATATAAGATGAGTTCCTAGTTCAATTTTCTTTTCTTGGAGACATCCATCTTGGAGATCTTTTATCTAGGATAATTGCCTCACACATGTGATCCACTGTTAACAGTTCTGTGATTTTCCTTTATCATTATCTTCTCTGTACCTGCATCAGTACTTGTGCTTTCTGTACTCAGAGTCTTGCTATTCATTTATGGATTTACCCCCATTGATTTGCTGGAGAACACTCTTCAGTAGCTTACCAAGAAAGGATTTATGGGAGATAAGTAAGTGGGAGACCCTGCATTGTTCGATTTACCCTCACACTTGATTGATAGTTTGGCTACATATAGAGTTTTAAGTTGCAAATCATCTTCCAGATTGTAAAGGCATTACTCCATTTACCTTTTACCTCCTAGAGTTGTTAAGAAGTCAGAAAGCACTCTGATTCCTCATCCTTTGTATGTGAGCTGTTTTTCCCCAGCCTTCTGGAAGCTTGCATATTCCTCTCATTACCTCAGTGATCTAAAATGTTAAAATTATGGACCTTAAGCCAAGATGTTTTTATCTAGCTGGTCCCTGGGCCTTTTAGTCTGGAAACCCATGGCTTTCAGTGATGGGAAATTGTTTTGAATTATTTCATTAATGATTTCCTCCCTTCCATTTCCAGTATGGTTAAAGAGGTGGCATAACATAATACATGTGTGTGAGGGGCACTTGACATATATATTTTTTAAAAATTTTTCTATGTATATTTATTTTTGAGAGAGAGAGAGTGCACAAGCAGGGAAGGGACAGAGAGAGAGAAGCAGACAGAGAATCTGAAGCAGACTCTGCTGTCAGCGCAAAGCCTGACATGGGGCTCAGATTCATGAACTATGAGATCATGACTCGAGGGGAAGTCAGACACTCAACCGACTGAACCACTCGGGTGCTCTAGGGATACTTGATATTTTTAAATTGTTTTTTAATGTTTATTTATTTTTGAGAGAGAGAGAGAGAGAATGTGAGCAGGAGAGGGGCAGAGAGAGAGGGAGACAGAATCTGAAGCAGGCTCCAGGCTCTGAGCTGTCAGCACAGAGACCAACACAGGGCTCAAACCCATGAACTGTGTGATCAGGACCTCAGCCCAAGTCAGATGCTTAACCAACTGAGTCACCCAGGTGCCCCGGGTTACTTGATATTTTAATTGTACTACGGATTAATATTGGGGATCCTATATTCTTTATATTAACTTAATAAATAAATTTGATTAAGTATAGTCATAGACTTTAATAAAGCATCATATACTCTTCCTTTTTTGAAAGTAAAATCCCAAAAGTTGTAGAGATTTTTACTGGACTTTTAATCTGTGTTGGAAGTTTAGGGTACCAGTCCTTTATCCATCACATCCTGGGCTCTGACCAAGTTGCAAGGTGGCAAATAAAAGTAACAACTTTACTACCTGTAATACAAAAATTTCTGATAAACCTGGATTAGATGTGGCATTGACTCATCTCTGTCTCTAAAGTGAATTTAACCACCCTTTCACCAGATCGCAAACTTTTCCATGGAGGAAGAGGTCCTAATACGGTGAGTTTATCATGTGAATGCTGAAGAGGAGAGAAGTTGTTCTGCTTAAGATAGTGATAGTTCAAGAGAAAGGAAAATGAGAAAGCCATTTTTATGTCTGTTTGATTTTAATGCAGTCATTCTGCCTTTTGCCAATGGATTCTATGAATGTCAGACTTACCTTAATTTCACCAGATAGATCTCCAGTAGAAGGGAGAAAGTAAAGGTCATGGAGAATTCTTGAGTGCTTATTCCAGCTTTCTTCAAGTGGCAAAGAAAGCAGAAATCTTTTCTTTACTGATCTTGGCAGGGACATGGGAAAAGTCGGGCACACCCTTGCATCTACATTTGTGATTCTCAAAATTTTAGCATGCATAAATACAATCAGGGACGTTAAAGTGCAAATGTATGAGTTTCACTTCAGAGATTCTCTTCCAGCATGTGTGAATAAGACATCCGGAAGTCCAGGAATAAGCATTTTAATAAGCTTCTCTGTTGATTGTTTTTCATATGGTCCTAGGATTCCACTTTGAGAAACACTCAACATAACATCAAGTATCTGTATATACATTTTTTTTTATTTTTTATTTTTTTCAACGTTTATTTATTTTTGGGACAGAGAGAGACAGAGCATGAACGGGGGAGGGGCAGAGAGAGAGAGGGAGACACAGAATCGGAAACAGGCTCCAGGCTCTGAGCCATCAGCCCAGAGCCTGACGCGGGGCTCGAACTCACGGACCGCGAGATCGTGACCTGGCTGAAGTCGGACGCTTAACCGACTGCGCCACCCAGGCGCCCCTAAATTGAAACAAATAATAAACCCAGGAATAGCTTCCTGATTCCTGAGTTTATGGATTTTTGTTTTGTTTTGTTTTCATCAGAGTGAATGAGACATGAAACCAATCCAAAACTTAATATTGTATAGGTTTGTTTTGTTTCATGTTCACTAATTGATCATCTCCTATGGGTGGTCACCTTACTAATGTGAGTTCCGAAATAGCAGGTAACATTTATTATTATTATTATTATTATTATTATTATTATTATTTCTCCATTAAACCAATGCACCAGAATTTTTCTCCACTCATAGCCTCTCCATCACTGCCAACAACACTCTCTTTTCTTTCTTTCTATCTTTGTTTTATTGGCCTGTGTAACTCCTTATAATAAATATTTAAGATTTTATTTTAGATGTCATTCTGGACTTCAAGCTTGAGTCACAGCACTATGTTATTTATTCTGAAAGAGCATTGTACATGTCCATTTGCCATTTTCACAACCATGATAGAACTGTTTGAATAGCTTACCAATGCCTTTCTCCACCATTCAACTGTAAACTCCAATAGAACACATCCATATTAGTTTTTTTAGCCTTCGCTGAAAACTACCTCCTAAGTATTTCCAGTTCTTGGTAGAGTTCCTGCTTTGGTATAGCCACTAATTCAATGAGCAAAGTATGTAAGATTCTGATTATAAGGTACAATAAACCTGTATCATGAAATGAAGTCAGAAATGTTAATAGACCTGTTTTGTTAGAGGATTTAGTATTATAAACAGTGTATCAATATTTTGTTTTCTAACTTTATTCTTATTTCCTTATTACATCAGTAACACACATTTTGTAATTTTCTCTACATTCCAAGCAGTATTAAATAATCCCTCTTTAGTAGCAAGATTAATAACAATAATATTCATTGATTACTTCATTTTATTATTATAACAGTCCTTTGAAACAGGTAACACAATCATTGAATTATATTATTTTGGTTAGGATTTTACATATAATTGATTCCTTTTAGATTTTATTACTATTATTTAAGTGATACTGAAAAGTAAGCACTTTAATTGTGGGATTTATACGGAACACAAATTTTAGAGATAATTATTTGAGTTTCATCATGGCAATTAAGATTGATTATTATTATTATTACGGCAACTGGAACATTATAGTTTTTACATTATAACTACTTCCTTTCTATAATAGGGAATTCACTTTTGTATTCTATGCTGAGGGACACAATTAGAATCATATTTATAAAAGTTATCTTTATGATATTAGTCACAGTTTATATTATATTGCTACTTAATGGTTTTATAAGCTAAATAAAAATGACTTCCATTTTAATATAAGAAGAAATAATTAGCTAATTTCTAGGAAAAATACTAATATCCCATTTATGTCTAATTTATTTCAAATTAAGTTTAAACAGAAAGCAAACTTAATATTTTCTAATTATCTGTATAGGAAAAAATAATTTTAGAGAACCTACTTAATCTTTAATAAAGTGTTTACAGTTCAATTTAACTATGCAGATTTAAAGAAAAAGGAATCAGAAAACAGGTCTAAATGGAAGATGTGTAATAACTAAATTTTGAAACAAAACACCTCAAACTCGGCCTTGAAAAACATAGTCTTTTGCATAAGTACCTATATTATACAATAATTTGCTTATAAATTATATTTTTGTAGTTCCAAAAAATTGATATTTTGTTCAATGCCTTTTTATTTAAGTTTATTTATTGATTTTGAGAGAGGGAGAGAGAGAGTAAGCATGGGCAGGGGAGGGGCTGAGAGAGAGAGAGGCCCAGAGAAAATCCCAAGCAGGTTCCATACTGCTTGTCAGTGCAGAGCCCAATGCAGGGCTTGAACTCATGAACCGTGAGGTCATGACCTGAGCTGAAATCAAGTCAACTGACTGAGCCACCCAGGCGCCCCTCAATGCCTCTTTTAACCGACGAATTAGTAGAAATTTTCTTCAGATGATATTCAACTTGTATTTTTAAGTATTCACAAGTTAAAAGATAAAAATGAAATTTATAGATATTCAAGCTGGATAGCAATATTCAGAAATAATTTTTAAATTAGTATTAGTGAGTGACTACATTTTACTGCAGTTAATATTAATTATTATATCCTTGTATTTACTAAACATTCAAACTTCACTAGAATCTACTGACCTTCTATTTGAGGTTTGAGCTTTTCTTTGCACAAGTAAGCAAATGTTACTTGGGTGAACAAATGCCGTGTGAATGATCCCCAGCATGGCGCACCCATGTGACCCAGCATGTCTGCTGTCATCTTCACATGGTTTTCATTTTTCCTGCACATGTCCTTTGTAGCCAGGGCGGGAAGCCTGGAAATTACATTTGATTGACTCTCTTGCCATCTCTAGCTTAGGTTTCACCACTGAGAGGTATACATAGCTTAAAAGGTGAAAGGAAGTAGATGTCACTATTCCCTTGACAGTGGTGGGCACTCTTTCAGTTGAGAGCAGATAGGTGATATGTCAGCAGAGTCCAGGTATTCTGCAAATCACCTGCTTGAGTGCTGCAAGCAGTGAGCTCATCTGTAGTGGTTTCTTGAAACTCCTGCAACTGGTTGGATTTCCTGGAAGCCGGAAAAGGGTTTGTCTCACCTCTGACCATACAAACTTTGCTGTGATTTGTAAACAACTAACGTCCACATCAGATACCATTCTATTTGGTGTATTTAGAGTGTTCTCTGTTTTTTCCTGAACTGAAAACTGATACACCACTTATGGATTGAGCCAAATGTAGCCAACTAGGCATAACTTCCTGGTCACAGGTTTCTCAAATTCATTAGTATGTCTTATAAAGAAAACACCAAAAAAAAAAAAAAACCCAAACAAGCAGATAAAACAAAACAAACAAAACCCACCAAATTTTATTTTCACATGGCTGATTTTTTTCCCAGAAAACCTATGTCTAAATTGAAACACACACACACGTGCACACACACACACACACACACACACGTGCACACACACGTGCACACACACACACACAACATTATACTGAAGAAGCAGAGATAACACCTCAAAAAATGACAAATGAGATCTCAGTGGTGTGTGTGTGTGTGTGTAAGTCTAAGAAAAAAGAAAAAAACTCTAAAGTTTTGTTTTTCTTAAATACATGGTAACCAACAGCTGGAGATAATTATGTAGTTTTAAAAACTGTTTAGGTTATGGCTCTTTTTATCTACCTACCTACACATAAATTACTTGTTTTCCTTTTCACGTTTTGGGGGGTGGCCAGGAAGGAATGGAAACACTCAGAGGACAGTGATGCTGTGATTTTGCCCCAGCACAGAGGTGAACCCACATTTATTAGTACTATTCAATTTGTAGCTGGTCCTCCCAGCCTCCAGTGTTGGCACCTCGATAGTCTTCCTCTGCTTTTTCAAAGCAGGTCATGACGTGTCTCCACTTTAAATTCCTCTGTGTCTTTCCGCCAATCATTAGATGACGTTCAGGCTCCACCCCTGGCTCGCAAGGTTGCCCACTTTACACGTCCTGCCCTTGCCCCACTTCACTTCTGTCTACTTTCTCCATTTACAAGACACTCCAACCTTGGAAAACACTGGCTGCAGTCTCTACCTGTAACATCGCTTGCATCTGAGAGTCTCCCATGCTCCCCCATCACCCCGCATCCGCGGCACACCTTGCCTCTCCTCCAAACCTCTAGTCATCAGTTTGAGCATCAGCTCAGCACTGGCTCATCTGTTGTGTCTCTGATTTCCACTCCACAATAAAGAAGAAAATTTTATCTTTTCTCCTGCTCCTTCATAGTCTGTTGTACTTCTCTATATTGGTAATTGTGACAGTTCACTGAAATTTTCTGTTTGAATATCCATCTTCCCCGTGGACTCTAAGATACCCAAGAACAAAGAGTACACCTTCCTGTCCTCTCCTTAATATGTGCCACTGCACATGCTTGGTGCTCATAAGTGCTATAAATGCTTGTTGAATGAATAAATATATGTATATTTATTGGCTTATGTATTTATGAACTACAGTTTATAACTATTAATTTGATTTCTAGAACTGCATCTATGACTGGTAATTGTGATGAAAGTATAGAGAAATTCGTCCTGTTTTATAATACATGTTTTAAAAAAGTAATACAGTCTGGCTTCTGTTCATATCCTGGATATAGACAAAATTGATTATTTTAGCTAAGCCATTCTCTGTGGCTATGAAGATAGGCTATTGTCTGCTTGCGTTTCATATTTTAATTGTCAGTTTCAATGAGCCTAGTAACTACATATATCTCAACTACCACATGTCCAGCTTTGTACCAGATTCTACTGGGGGACCCATAGTCCAGTCAGTCTCTACTGCGCCTTGTATATAGCGAAAGTCAATAAATATTTGTTGCATGAATGAAGCCACTAACTGTACAGTTGGAGGCAAAAAGATTAACGCAGCTAAGCTAAGCATGGTCAGACAACACAAGACAGAAAACAAATTTTATGTGCATAACAGTGCCTGAAAAACACCTATGCTATTGACAGAGAAACATCTTCATAAGAAGCATGGAGTTTTAAATGTATGCCAGCAGCATCTGATAGGAGAATATATGCAATGAATAAGCAATACTAACTAAAAAAGATAAGGGGGAAAGGCAAAATAAAGCTGGGTCCCAAGACTAAATAAACTGGGTACAAGAGAGCAATGGTTTCTATATTCTTCCATAGGATTAACAAACATTACGTCTGATTCTGGAGGGGACAATTCTTGTTACATTTGGAAAGCTCTAATAAGCCTTCTTTCTTAGGAGAAGGTAGAAAACATGGGGCGTCTGGGTGGCTCAGTCGGTTAAGCGTCCGACTTCAGCCAGGTCACGATGTCACGGTCCGTGAGTTCGAGCCCCGCGTCGGGCTCTGGGCTGATGGCTCAGAGCCTGGAGCCTGTTTCCGATTCTGTGTCTCCCTCTCTCTCTGCCCCTCCCCCGTTCATGCTCTGTCTCTCTCTGTCCCAAAAATAAATAAAGGTTGAAAAAAATAATAATTTAAAAAAAAGAAAAGCATGGCTGAATATTGTTTTTATTTCTAAATATTGACCTTACAAGTTTTGTTGGGCTTATCCTGTGGTAAGGGTGGGAGAAGCGATGAGAAAGGAAATACAAGATTAATGACAAGAATAACCTTGAAAGGGGAAAGCAAACACAGAATGTGAATTTAAAAATTTTTTAATGTTTATGCATTTTTGAGAGAAAGAGAAAGAACAGGGGAGGGGCAGAGAGAGGACAGAGGATCCGAAGCAGGCTCTGAACTAACAGCAGCAAGCCAGATGTGGGGCTCGAACTCATAAGCCATGAGATCATGATGTGAGTCAAAGTTGGAAGCATAACTGACTGAGCCCCCCAGGTGCCCCTAAAATGTGAATTTAAAGGACAGAATGCTGATGGTGTTTGTAGTTTTGAAGGGATCTCTGGATTCTGGTTATCTAGACCATCATTTTCGCACAAATAGATGAAAGCATTATAATAATTCTATAAATTCAGCTCTGAAGAACATATTACATATATTTAGAATGCAAAATTTTGATGATTACAAATTCTTTTTATTTATTTACAGCTCATGGCACTCTGAAAAAACAGTTTTACTGTTTGCAAAGGCCTTATTGTTATTTGAATGATGGTTTCCATGCTTTTTCTTTCATTGAATTCTCTATTCTGAGTCACCAGAATGTTTTGAATTGTCTTAACGATGTCTGCTCAGATATATTACTTTGAGCTATAGAAAGATCATAAACTTTAGCTGAATAGAGAAGTATGATGTTTGGGGAGATGACTTATCATTTCCAATTTCATTGTCCTCATCTGTAACATGAGGGGGGTAATGCATTTACCCATCATTGGGAATATGAAATGAGACTGTGAGAGTGTTTATCCAGCCCCAAATGCAGAGTAGGCACAACTGAGCTATTATCTCCCTCTTCTCCTCTGTTTAATCCCAAACCTAAATGAGACAACTTTCTGTTTCAAAATAGAATACGTCCTTTTGTTTGTCCAAGGGCATTGACTCATGAAGCACTTCCCAACAATTAAGCTGACCTAGCCTAACAGTCCAAAGAAATATTCTCCTATTTCTCAAAAGATTTGCAGCTGAGATAGCAGATTACTGTCACATAAACAAGGAAGATCCCTCAAGGTAGTTGACTTCAGCTACTGGTAATCATCAGTTAAAAATTAGTTTAAACATTATGAAGGTCATCCAGCAGCTAGCAGGAAGAAAGAGAGCAGGTGACAAGGCAAAAAGTGAAGGAAGAGAGCAGGTGACAAGGAAAAAAGAAATAAGACTATTAAGATCAATACTAATAGCTGATGCTATTTACTCTGTGCCCGGCTGTATGCTAAACATTACTTGGAGGGGCGCTTGGGTGGCTCAGTTGGTTAAGCATCTGACTTCAGCTCAGGTCATGATCTCACAGTCTGTGAGTTCGAGCCCCACGTCAGGCTCTGTGCTGACAGCTCAGAGCCTGGAGCCTGCTTCCGATTCTGTCTCCTCTTCTCTACCCCTCCCCCACTTGCACTCTGTCTCTCTCTCTCTCTCTCTTAAAAATAAACATTAAAAAATATTTTCTTAATTACACATGCTTGGAATATTGCACTGATCCCCTAGCAACGTGGTTGTAGATACCAGTACTATTACCATTTTACAAAGAAAGAAATTGATTTTAGCTTGGATTTGAGCCTACCAACCTTACTCCTGCAAAACCACCTGCAAAACCACTAAACTGGGAAGAGGCCAGGAGGGGGCAAATCTGATCAGATCAGAGAAGATCAGCGTCTGTAGCTGCTTTAGTTCAGAAAAGGAGCACAGAAGATAGAAGTGACAGGAAAAGTGCTACTAGCATTTATGAAATTCATCCTGTCCTTGGATCTCTTTAGTTCAGTCCCCATAATGAGTTAGATTTCGGTGGTCTCTCTGAACACTCCTGACCACTTATTTCTTCTCCTCCCTCCTACGAACTTTGCCATGAGTATTTATGAAATGGCCCTATAAGGTGAAAGTTCCTCAGTATGATTGATTTTCTACTTCAAATCCAGATCCGTAAGGTAAATTCTGTCCAACAAGTCACTCAATAGCTTTTAAGCATTTGTTCTGGAGCCAGATGGCTGGCCCAGAATATTTCCTTCCTGCATTATTTCCTTGCCCTATGACCTTGGACAAATTGCTTAATCTCTGGGCACCTCAGTGAGTTTGTGTATACATTTTAGATTAAAAAACTAAACCAAAAAAGACTACTGATAACGTTGATGTGAAGATTAAATTAGTTTATCCATTTACTGTGTTTAGAACAATGCCTGGCACATTGTAAATTCTTACAAAATGTTCAGGCAAATATTCTTGGTTTGACATAGTGATATTTGAATAAAAGTGTGAAGTGCTTCCTGCAAAACTGACATTAATGAATTCCGATGATAAAAACTGGAGACAAAACTTAAGAAAAATCTAAAGTTCATGGAATTTTACTAATTATATCACAGGTAAACAGATTGTGATGCACAATGATGAGTCTGCCCCATTCTTCACACTCTGAAAAGAACAAAGTGCTCGTATTTTATGCATCCAGTTCTGCCATGAGGTGGTCACACTGATCAGGGGCAGGAAACAATGCTCATTTATCTTCGAGGGATTTATCTTCAGAATCGGCTACTCAGCCTTGCCTCCCTCCTTACTTTCTGCCCCTTCTCCATCAGCTGCTTCCTTATTTAGTTCTTTGAGAAACGTGACCACCATGGTGCCACATGAGAAATAGAAGAGGAAGGGTAAGGAAAAGTTTCAGAAACTGGAAAAAAATCACTAGGGTCAGTTCCTCTCTGGGCCAAAAAATGCTATTCCTTTGTTACCCCTATTTTTCAAAGAAAATTTCAAATCTCAAGTTTTTCAAACTTCAGGTATTTTAAAGAAGGACTTAGAACTTCAAAAAACAGTAAGAGATATGGAGAAATAAAGACAAAGCACTGCTTATTTGATCTTTTCAAATAAAATGGCATTTAGAGTACTGATGGGCAGAACTAGTTTAAGTTTCCTTTTCACATTTGACTCCTATCAAGGTGACCATTGACCGTCAACCACTTAAAATATATAAGAGCCAATTTCCATGCATTTCCATGGATATATACCTTGATATATCGTTCCTTATATTTGAAAATTGTCTTTGACAGTAGCATTTGAGATACAATATCATGAGCAACAAACACGTATATATGAGTAATAGGAGTTGATACACAGCCCACTTCAGCGAATTTTACCCTTTTTATACTCCACACTGCATAGATTTTGCTCATCCATTTTTATAGTTTCTGCTTTTTTGTGACTTATAGTTTGCACTATTGTTTGCATGTTGTAAACATAAATCTGATTTTTATTAAAATGGTTTGGGTTGGGTAGGTATGAGTGTCTTTGGCTAATCCTTGAATCTTTAATGTTGGAAAACTAAGCATCTGAAGTACTAAGAGTATTATTTGTTCTATAAGGTTAGAGAGAGGATTGAAGGTTCAGTGTGTTTTAAATGTGAAATGATACATGTGTGGAAGTGAATTTCATAATGGCTTTGTGAATCTTTAGGCAGAATAATATTAACAAATTAGATGCTTAATGTAGGTTTGTTGAATAAAAGATTTTGAGCGTCCTAAGGCAATGGAGGTGATGTAGGAGAACTATTTTTAAGATAGAAATCCTAAGGCTTGGGGGCAGAATGTAAAAAGAGTGGCCAAAGCCTTCATGGTCCCATGTCTCAGAGAGTGCCATAAATTGAAATGTGGTTTGGTGACATTCATTAAGTGATGAGAAGATAGGAAGAAATGCAGATTTCAGAGGGAAGTTTGGGAACAATAGAAAGTTTAAAAAAAAATGTAGATTTTATTAAAGTAGACACCTTTTTTCACCTCTTAATATAACCATTTTTCAAATTTTTATTGAAATACAGCTGACACACAATGTTACATTAGTTTCAGGTGCACAACATAGAAATTCAACAAATCTATACATTAACTATGTTCAACACCATGTGGCTACCGTCTGTCACCACACAATGCTATGATGATACTGTTAACTTTATTCCCTGTGCTGTACTTTTACCCCTGTGACTTATTCATTCTCTAATTGAAAGCCTGTAAAGTAGACACCTTTTTAAATCTTCCTTTCCATTTAATCCCTGCAACATGGCATATCGTAAATACAAAATAAAAGGAAATAAAAATATAATAAAGAAAATAAACAATGTGTTGAATAAATAAAGGAATGGCCAAATGAGCATCCTGATTGGAATGTTCAGGGGCAGTTAGGAATATGAATCAAGAGTTCAGGATTAGTTGGTAAAATTGGGATCGTGGGAGTGAATACAATTGCCAGATTAGAGTGTGTAGAACAAGGAAGAGTCTAAAATGGGTCAAGTTTGATAAATGTAAAGGTGAAAAAAGGTGTAATAATCAGTCCCACAGGCATGAAAGGTTAGAACTAGAAAGAGATCAGAACATTTTTTAGTAATGTTGCTCCATCAGATACACACATGCGCGCGCGCGCGCGCACACACACACACACACACACACACACACACACACACTGATATCACAGCTGAGAAAACAAGTCTGTATGTGTTAAGTACCTCGCCCATTGTCAGGTGGCTGATTCAAAACTCATTCTCTGTTCAAGGTTCTAGGATAACATGAAACAGAATAATTGTTTTCAAGGGTTATTTACATCACTCTATGCGTCACTGTTTACACTTTCAGTGGCTAAATACAATATTTGCTTATTCAAAAGTCTTGGTCCTTTTTCCCCTCAAAGTCATGACTAGCAATAGCAGAAAATGGGCTAAATGTTCAAATGCATATAGAGTGGTTTTTTGAGTTTTTAGTATTTCCAGAGAACTATTGTTTTGGGGCTATTAACTTCTTTTGTATCTCAGTAAATTACAGTTTGTATTAGCTTCATAAAAAGGACATCTTTCATGTGTATGCAAATAGCTCTCCTTTGTGAATATTTGTTTTAGGCATTACATATAAAACATAAATATGAATGTTGTGAATAATTGGATTCAAGCTTTTAATGTGGGATTGCTTAATATCAGAGATTCAGAAAATATTATAAGACTAATTTGAAGTATCCAGAGATAACAATAACAAGAAAATAAGAGGAAATAGGGCAATGTTAGTGTATTATGTTAGGTTACAAACTGTATGATTGGTGAATATTCTTTTCTCTGTAACTCTTAATAGGATAGTATTTCAGCATTGTATAAATATCTATGACTTGAACTTGTAAGCACACCACGATTTAATAATGATACTTTACACAAAAAGTAATAATTCCTTTAACAAAAAGTCTAAATAAAATGACCCACGTGTTCCTGTCCAAGGCTTTGGTAAGAAGCATTTTTCTCTCTTCTGATAATTTTCTTTTTTTTTTTTTTTCTCTTCTGATAATTTTCAGCGTAGAGATTGTTCATTTTAGAAAGCTCGGCCTTAATTCATCATCTATCTTTATCCTGCCAGGTAAGAGGCCCTAACTACTGTTTTTTTAATCCTTACGTATAACCATTAAAAACATGGTTTAATCAAACACTTTGATCAATAGCATTTGATGTCCTACTTCAAATGAATAATTCATATTCTCTCAAAAAAACTTTCCAAGTATGTAATAACCAAGGGATAATAATAAAATTTCATAGCCAGATCAAATAATAACTTCCAGATTTTCTTCTTCCAACGTGGCAGCTTGCACAGTGTATATTGAAGAGTCAGGGAGGGGAGATTTGTTTTCGTCTTTTCCATTGCAAATTACCTTGTGAGGCTGCACAGCTTAAGAAAACCATTGCTGTTGTATGCAGTCGATTTATGTCATGCTTAGAGAGATGTGTGGTCAGCAGGGAGCCCCAGTCACTGTGTACCTTAACTTGTTCCCAGGGGAGAGGCCTGATTTTTTTTTTTTTTCATTTGACTGCTCCTGTAGACAGAAACATAAGACAGCCTTCACTAGTTTGTTGTCGATGTAGAGAATTAAGCTCAATAATTCAACACGTTGTAGTTTTAAATTTTTAAGTGTTTGCAAAACATGCATAATTAGAGTAAATTTACAATGTTTAGAATGCAAAGTACATCTGAATCCTTATCTTCTCCTTAGGAGGTTCATTTGTGCAGTATGAGATAATAATTCTGCATGCTCACAGCCCTTTGTGAGGTTATTTCTGACTGACCTAAAGAAGCATGTATGAGTTATTTTGATACAGGCTTTAGTGTTGTAGAAGACAACTGAGTGAGTGTTGGTATAAGATCCAGACAGTGATGCCTTTTATTCCAAAGACATTTTAAGTTGGACATCAAATTCTCTAATTATTACTATGTTGAAATTTTATCAAATTATAACATTGAACAAAAAGATCACTTCTACTGGAATTTCTGTCTCAGGAAGTAAGATAGAATAACCAATTGTTTGGATTGGAAAGCATTAATCTAATATGAAAAGATTCCATCAGGCAAAAATAAGATAATCATATAAAAAAGAGGAGTATGTGCTCCAACTTTAATGTGCTTTTTTCTCCTAATTGATGGCAATTAGAATTTCTTTTAAAAAATAAGTTTATTTTGAAGTCAGAAACAAAACAAAGATGAATACTACTAGCATTTTATCTAATATTTTCCTGGAAAATTTCAATTCAAATTGATAAGAGAAATGCATAAGAAGTTTAGAGACTATAAAAGAGGAAGCAAAAATTGTCATTATTTTCAGCTGAGGATGATACTTAGAAAGCCAAAGAAAACTGACCAAAAAATATTAGAAACTATAATTCAATAAGATGATAAACTCAATTAAAAATAATCATTTAGAAAATATTAGAAAGTAAGGCATTGGACTGAAGATTAACAAATAGGTAAAATATCCAGAAATCAATCTATAATATCCAGAGGCTACAAAAAGAAAAAATGGAATTAACATAATTTATTGGCTAAAATCAGAAACTCTGACACCAGATCACACTTATTTGAAGCATGGATGTTTTTTGGATGTATAACTTTGAAAATTATGATGATTAAAATTGCAATTTCACCATAACATATAAATGTCTGTCAGTGAGTTTGTCAATACAAAACCAATCAGCAGAGATACCACAGACACCGATATGAACAGACCTGACATTTCAAACATGAGACACAGACTCATGGGTAATGCATGCTGCCATTTATGTCAGAAGAAAAAAAATATGTTCATATTCACATGGGAAACTTGTTGGAATATACATAGCAAATTCTTCTGGGAGATAGAAAAGCATTTGCTTCCAGGGATGAAGACTATGAAGAATTTGAAATATATTATGAAAAGAATGCATTGCTTTTAAGTAAAAACTCAATAAAAATATGAAATAGAACAGCTTACATTTGTATTCTCTATACTATGGCATTATATGTATGACGTGTGATATATACGTAAAATAAGAACCTATGGAGAGTTATATAACAAAATATTAATAGTGGCCATCTCTAGTAGTACATTTTTAAATTCCCTTTTGCTTTTCTGTGTTGTCTCAATATTTGCTAACAGACATTTACATTAGAATCAGAAAAAAATAATTTTCATGATACTTGATAGAGCCAGTTAATCAAATTTCATGTGTTCAAGTTCTTAATGGATTTAAAAATGACCCAAAGTTCAACTTGACTTACCCTATTCCATTTTGGTCCTCAGAAGAATATGTCATGAGGCAAATTGCAATAGTGTTCTCATCTCTAAAAACACAAACCAGACCAATCTAATCTGAGTATAGGATGAGAGTAAAGTGTACTAGGAAGTAACACATGAAGCACATAGTTCAGTACCTGGCACATAGTTCAAGTCAGTAAATGTTAATCTCCTTCCCCTTCTCCTGACCCTTTTCTGCAGGGACAGAAAGGAAGCAATAGCCCCAACATCTCTGGAGAAGCTGGGGATGTGGCATCATGGGGACAAGCCATGCTTGCTTTGGCCTGTCACTGGCCATGTGAAACAAAGAATTAAAATAACTCTCTAGTAAGTTGAATTCCTAAAACCCTTCTTTTTTAAGAAAAATTTTTAATGTTTATTTTTGAGAGAGAGAGAGAGAGAGAGAGAGAACGTGAGCAGGAGAGGGGCAGAGAGGGAGACACAGAATCTGAAGCAGGCTCCAGGCCCTGAGCTGTCAGCACAGAGCCTGACACGGGGCTCAAACTCATGAACTGTGAGATCGTGACCTGAGCTGAAGTCGGACGTCCAACCAATTGAGCCACCCAGGCACCCCCTAAAACCCTTCTAAATCAGAGACAATTAATGTGAACAAATGCCTACTAAACATCATGTGAGAAAAAGCTAAAGTCAAAATCTCATGCTGGGAAAACCCAGTATGAATGGTTTAATTTGTTTTATTTGTCAGAGTGGACAGCAGTGTGGCTTTAAAGTCAGTCTGCTTGTATCCATAGGTCTTTCTGGTGTGGAATACCTTCCATCCACTGCTCTAGGGAAATTCCCCCAGTGGAGGCATCTAAAACACCTTGGTTCCTGGAATGCAGGTGGAGACTATCACACTGTTCAAAGTTGGACATAGGGGATGAGGAGAAATTCTTGAAAATGCTGTCATGTCAAAACCAACTTCTTGCAGAATGCTACAGTCAAGAGAGGATTGCTGAGAGTGGGTTGCTGAATGGTAAAACAATTTCCAAAATGCTCTAGAAATTCTAAATTCCTTCGATCATTTGATATTTTTTAACACCTACTCAAAAGAAGTAAAAACTTTTAAAAAAAAAGTTTACTTATTTTGAGAAAAGGAGAGAGAAAAAGAGGGAGGGACAGAATGCAAGTGGGGGGGGGGGGGCGGGCAGAGAGCAAGGGAGAGAGAGAATCCCAAGCAGGCTCCATGCTGCCAGCGTAGAGACCAATGTGGGCTTGAACCCACGAACCACAAGATCATGACCTAGGCCAAAATCAAAAGTTGGATGCTTAACCAACTGAGCCACCCAGGCGGCCCAAAAATATTTTATTTAAGTATGTTAAATATTCAGTCAAGACTGAGAAGGAAACTAAATTTGTTGAGTGCTCCCTACACATTAGTCATTATGTAATGATATGTATTTCATATAAACTCTTACCACGGCACAGATGGAACAGACAACTCAGAGGTCTGAGTGAATAGACCAAGGTCAACACTACTGGAAATAGTCAGAGCCTACCTTCCGGTTTCCCTCCATCTGTGAAAGAAATCCTGTATTCTTTTCTGTAGCATTATGTCTCAATCCTTTGAACTGTATGTAACTTCCTCATACATCTTCTTTTGGATACTATGATAACAGAATTTTATTTCTGTACCCACAACCCAACAGTAAATTTGTCAACACCCATAAGAACCAGTTCTGCCTACAAACATCTGTGCAGCTGTAATAATCAATACGGAGATAATCATTTACAAAGCACTATTGTAAGAAGGGTAGTGAATACATTGTTTTAAGTCTCAACTCTTCCAGAAAATTCTGGCACCTTTATTTTCAGGGTTTGCCTCTGATGATGATTACAACTATCAGAAAAGCAGGGTACCCAATCGTTAGATTTGTGTTGGAAAGCAAAATGTTGTTGGTAGCGGAAAGAATACATTTCTATGGGCTAAGTGGAAAAGCAGTGGTATATGCACTATTTTTGTCTTTGTTCCTGACAACCAGTATCTCTATAAGAGTTAATTAGATGATATGTTTTGAATTGAGATGGCAGGATAGAGCATGACATTAAGCTCTTTGAGGAGAGGAATTACAGAAATATGAGGTTTGGGCTTTACTGTGCCAAATACTTATGTATTGCATATATACACATTTTGAGGCAGAGTACATTATTTACAAATAATAAATATTTTGGGACCAGAAAAATGCATAAATAATGCCTAAAGATTAATATAACATCTATATATTGGATTATATATTAGATGATAATGCTATAATCTAAACTAACATAGTAACTAGAATTTATGCAATAATCCTTTCATAAAGTAACCAACAAAAGACAACAAATTCCACAAAGGTCTTGCTTTTTTTTCACTGTACAGCAAATATTCATTCAAGAATTAGTACTTAGGCTCAAATAGCATAGCATTAAAAGTTACACATCACACTGATCTAAGAAATTAGTCATTTGACTAGGATTTTGTCAGGAATAGGCAATGATTTTGAAAGAGTAGAAACAATTTACCTTAGGTATCATTTGAATGCATAGCAACAGAGATAATTGACACTTTAAAGTCGTTTTCATCTCTGCCTCATCAAGTTCTTTTCTCACAGAACACTATCTATATATTTTTTTAATTTTAAAGTGTAATTATGTTTTTTTTTTTTTGAAATCCCGCTGCTGAGTCTTCTCTAAGGCTATTCAAGAAGTATATTTAATTTTTTTTAATATTTGTTTATTTTTGACAGAGAGAGAGACAGAGCATGAGTGGGGTAGGGGCAGAGAGAGAGGGAGACACAGAATCTGAAGCAGGCTCTAGGCTCTGAGCTGTCAGCACAGAGCCCGACACGGGACTCGAACCCACGAACTGTGAGATCATGACCTGAGCTGAAGTCGGATGCTCAACCAACTGAGCCACCCAGGCACCCCTCAAGAAGTATATTTAGGGGAAAAAATAAACAAGTCAACCTCATACATTATACAACATGAGAAAGAGCAGGACTTTTCTCAAAGGAAAATTGAAATGTCCCTCTGATTCTTCTGGCCTTTTCTTAAACCAAATGTCTGGATCATATAAACCACAGGAAAATAGTTAGGGTTCCAGGATTTGTGGTCACTTTACTTTTTTTTTTTTAACAATCTTGTTTTTACCCCACTGTTGATCACTCTTCACTTATTTCTTATTATTTCTAAGACCTTTTAAGAATATATTTCACAAACATTTTGAATTATTAACATCCAAACTACTCAGCAAAAACCCAGAAGATAGAGTGCCTTTGTACTCTTTTAAAAAATTTAAAATTAACAGAAGGTAAATATGAGTATTTTAATACCGAGTTTAAGGCAGTATCTGCGTACAGGCATAAAAAGAGACACACAAAAAATGTACTCGAGGGAGGAAAATGGAAGAAAATATCACTTGCAATTCAGAGGATCAGATAAAATTGCGTGAAGTAAAGTATATTTAAATTAACCAGACTTAAACTGCAGGTGGGGGGTGGTTAGGGAAGGAGTTACAGATGGTTCAGTGACTAACACAGATGCAGAAGTCAGAAAGAAATGGGATGAGATTGAAATAAGATGTTCTTCTGGACCTCAAAGTGCACAAAAAGGAGAAGAAAATGAGATCAGTTTTATTTTAGTTTTAGCTCCTAAATGATGTGATTGGACTCTAATCAGAGAAATTGCTGTACCCACCATACAGGACCTGTGTTCACCAACCAAAGATGTGGGGCAGGGTGCGTGGAGGGGGCGTGGCCTCCAGCAGCAGCAGCGGAAAGGCAATCTCACACAGGGGTGGTGCCTAACAGCATTGCCTTGACTGGGGACTTTAGGCAGCACACCTCCTTGTCCACCACAGAACACTCATTCTGCCTCTCACATCAGCTTTGTTCATACGTGTTATGAGAGCATTCCCTCCAGACCCAGACTGGGTCTTTCTTCCTGGGGAAGATGTACAAGAAGAAGGTTATTGGGATGATCTACAATTTACTCCCAGCCTCTGCAGCTGGTCTCAGGGCCAAATTGATCAGCTCTTTCTACCACCATCCCCTCAAAGTCACTCTCACCCTCAGCTAGCAAGCATCTCTGCTGGTCTTGGCAGTTTAGCTGGTAGCATGACAGAGGTTCACATCCTGAAGGGGTCTGAGCCCCTGGTCTCCATGCTTTCCATAGGCCAAATTTGTTGCACTTGTGCGCCATCTGAATTAGGCACAAAGATACACAAAGAGATGCCCCAATGGATGGCCTTGGCACTAAATACAGTCCTCTGGTTCAGCAATGCTAGATGACACGGGGAAATATGAACTAAATGGGAGAGCAATCCAAATAATCATGGCAAATAAGATGACCCTCTCCCCACCCCCGTCCTACAGAACCTTAGCCTATCTGACATCTTACCTGAGTATATACAACTTTGACTAACATTGGCCTGAGAATCCTATACAAGAGTCAAAACTGTTTTTGTAAGCAAAAAACAAAACAAAATACTATGTTGTGCTAAATTCAATTCTTAGGCATGAAGACATGAAATATTAGCATGTCAGAAACCCATGCCATGCATACAGGAAGTGATCTGTGTTCTCACAGATTTAGAGAATATGTATATATCATGAGTCCTAGTGTAAGTGAAACTGATTTTTCAAAAAGAGTAAAAGTAGAACAAGTCACTGTTCTGAACTCAACCCCAGAAGACATGATATGAGTGAAATGTAAATTTTTCTAAGCTACAAGTTTATGAAATTATTCTGATGAGCTGTTTATAAAGTGATGCTTTACTTACAATAAAATTATTACAGAGGTGATGAAAATTGATGTGATAACAATCAATATAATCATGATACTAGAACTCATATTAAGAAATTGTCTGATTGGTTTAGCATCAATTTGCCTATATTTCAGGATGAAAAATAGCAAACCCCTGAATTTCTAATTATAAAAGAATAATATAAAAAGTCTGCCTATGTATATGAATGCAAGTAGATATATTCATAAGTGCTGATCATTCCAGTAAATCACTCATAGCAGGGGTATTGATTTATCATGGTGGGAGGGAAAAACTAGGTTTTGTAGTTGGCAGACTGTTTGAAAACTTTTTCTTTAGAGTCATTTTAAAAAGTCACCTGAAATCACTCTGCTTCAGTTTTCTCATCAATATGATAAGGTTAAGAAGCTCAGATTAGGGATGCCTGGATGGCTCAGTCAGTTAAGTGTCCAACTTTGGCTCAGGTCATGATCTCACAGCTCATGAGTTCAAGCCCCACACTGAGCTCTGTGCTGAAAGCTCAGAGCCTGGCATCTGCTTCAGATTCTGTGTCTCCCTCTCTCTCTGCCTCTCTTCTGCTTGCTCTCTCTCTCTCTCTCTTTCAAAAACAAATATTAAAAAATTAAAATTAAAAATTAAAATTAAAAAAAAAACGCTCAGATGGAACAGGGCATATGAAGGACCATGACATTGCTTTTCACAGACAGGTTGCTCAGAATTGGCTGATTCTCCTCTCTGCCATTAGAACACAGCAGAACACGGATTATGGTAAAAATCTAGTGGCAATTATTTTCTCTCAAACTCAGTAATTTCAGTACCATAAAAATATATTCAATATCAATCGAGGTTAGAGAATAAAGCCAGAGTTAGATGGCAAGAAGCCTGGAAATGCTGGAAAGATCCGAAAACTGCAATGGAGCAGAAATGGCTCAAGTTTCAGGTTTTCACTTTTTTTTAAGATTTTATTTTTAAGTAATCTCTATACCCAATGTGAGGCTTGAACTCATGACCCCAAGATCAAGAGTTGCATGTTCTTCTGACTGAGCCAGCCAGGCGTCCTCAGGTGTTCACTTTTAAAACAATATTTGCTGAGCTTATCAAGTTGTGTCACAGTATATATTGTTCTATATTGCTTAGGCTGTGGTTGTTCTGTGTGTATTTTGTTTTGTTTGATATTTGTTTTTGTTTTTCCTTCAGAGAGCTTAGGAAACAAGCTTTTTTCAGGTTCACATGACTTGGTTTGGAAGTCAGCCTGTAATTTTAATTAAAGTTTGCAAAGCGTGAAGTAAAGCTACATCTAACTTAGCAAGATTGTGATTCCTTCTCCCTCCATTCCTGGCCTACCACCTTCTCCCTCCTTATTCCACTTCCTTCCCCCAGGGATAGGCTGCACCAGCCTGGAAAAATGACATCTTTTTGTTTTGTTTAGTGAGCCAAGCCACTCTCCCCTTCACTGTGACTCCTTTTCCAGAGGCTGGACCATTTTATATTTAAGATTATGCTGGGCCTTTCAATGATAGTGTACCTAGTTTGTGTGAGGAACCTGTGGAGAGGACAAATGTGATCTTTATCTCCCCCTCCCCCACTGGATTAGGAACACAGAAACAAGATATATTCACTATATCATGACCTTGTTTTTAATTCCCTGTCATTCTTTAATTGGTCAGCATTGTATAATGGAATGAAGCTAGTCTCAGAATCATAAGGTACAGTTCCAGTCTGCCATATAGTCATTACGACTTCATAAAAATGTCACCTCAGTTCTGTGAGTTTGCTTCCTTCATAAATAAAATGTGGGGGTAAGACAGGGTGTTCCCTGCGGGACTATCTCAGCTCTAAACTTGTATCACTCCATTTTAGATTGTTCCAAACTGCTTCTACCACCCTCAGCGTGTAATTTATTTGTCGGTAAAACACGGTTTTGTCAAGTGGATAATCGCTTCCCCTCAACGCTCCCTGCCTCTCTCTGAAAAAGCTCTAACTACAAGTCCCCATTCAGACAACTTTGAAAGATGTTGAGCAAAATTAACTTTAAAATCTTTTGCAAGTCTAAGATTCCAAGACCTTAATGTTACAAAAATTTTAAATTATCCCCTGAAATATTGAGGAAGAGAAGCAGCTTTGTTGAATTCCGTGCAGGCTGACTCTTAATTTCATTGTCATTTAACGGACAAATGTTCAACCTAACACATGTGCATTCCCGCCCACCCTTTGTAAATGTGTGCAGTGAATTGCCACTCTTAGAGCATTTTGTTTTACCTTTTCAGTCTTCCCTAGCTCTCTTTTCTTTGTGAATCTCAAGGAAGAGGAAAGTTTGGAAATTTTCACAAAATGTGTATGAGTGCAAGTATATACTTAACAAGTTAAAATTTATATCTCTTTTCCTAGGGAAGATTTTGAAAATGATGGGCGTTTATTGAAGAGGAAACACCACTGTGCTTTTAGTACAATGGAGCTCTTATATGAAGGTCCTTTTCAATTCTTGCTACAACTTTTCCCTCCCAGTGATGAGTGGGTCTTGGTAGCAGCATTTAAATACAGAACAGGATTTTTATCAGTATGGAAAGAAACAGTGTTATTACTTGCATATTTACAGGATGCTTGAATTTTTTGTAGAAATTAGTAATTCTTAAAGACTTATTGTGCCATTTACCTGGATAATAATAAACTGTGTGTAATTTTGGGCACAGGGATCAAATAAATACATCAAACAAAGGATGGCAAGACTCTTCTCTCCTTTGGGCTCTCTTACTATCCTCTATGAAAGGTGAAAGGGATATATCTTGTTTCTGAGATTTCTTTTAAACCTTTGATGTCCCTTCTATTGTGTTATGCAGGGACATGACATCACTTTTCCATGTTGCTCTCCATTTACTGATATGCAAATCTTTTCCTAATACCAATATTGCTCAGGGTGGCAATAGCAATCATAACAACTACCAAATATTAAGCACTTTTGTAGTGCCAGGCACTAAACTGTTCTATATGGCTTATATTATAACCCTCCAGAAACCCAATGAAACATTGCTAACATCCACATCTCACAGATAAGGAAACTACAGTTGGGGAACATGAGTGGCTCAGTTGGTCAAGCGTCCAGCTCTTGACTTCAGTTCAGGTCATGATCTCACAGTTCGTGGGTTCGAGCCCTGAGTCGGGTCCTGTGCTGACAGTGCAGAATCTTTTTGGGATTCTCTCCCTCTCCCATTCCACCCCCACTTCAAAATAAATAAATACACTTAAAAAAAAGGAAACTGCAGTTTAGGAAGGGTAAGCACTTTGTCCAAAGACACCATGGAAGAAGAAATGAGGGTTGAACATAGGAATTCTAACTCCAGACTCCAGACCCCAGATTTGCATGGCACACTCAATGTCTCCAGTTAAGTGTTCTGCATGCACTTTACATTTACCACATCAAAACACAGACATCATATACCTCTAATCTCCATCTGTCAAACCATAATTTCTTTTTTAAAGTCCAGGGAACTTGCTCTCTCTCTCTCTTATGTTTCTTCTTTGAGTTAAAGGCCTCACCATATTCCAAGTCTCCTTGGAAAGAATACTGATGTCAACTTCAGCACTTCCTTCTGCTTATCTTATTTTCATATTCAGTTTGTCACTCCTGTTGACTTGCAGTTTCAACATCATTTATCCTTTTTCTCAGTATCCCCTGTAATTAGGTTTAGTTCCCTTTATTGCTTGCTTCAACTATGGCAACATGTTATCACTGGTGGCTATAGGCTGAATTGCTTCCTCCTCAAAGTTCTATGTTGAAATCTTCATCCCTAGTAACTCAGAACGTGAGCTTATTGGGTGATGGTTTCTTTCCAGAGACATTCCAGGTAAAATTACAACACGAGGTGGGCCCTGATCCAGTAGGATCATTGTTGTCTCTACAAGCCAAAGAACACCAGAGATTGCCAGCAGAACACTCAGAGATAGGGACAGGGAATGGTTTTCCTCACAGCTCTCAGAGAGAACCAGCCCTGATGACACCTTGACCTTAGACTTCTAACTTTCAGAACTATGACATAATAAATTTCTGTTGTTCAAATCACCTTGTTTAAAACGCTCTGTTATGGCAGCCCTAGCAAACCAATACACTGGTTTTCTGACGCCCATGCTGCCATTAGATTTCAGTCAGGAATTAGAGCCACGGCAAGCCTTTCTTTGCCCAAAGATGCTGTTCCTTCTTAACTTGTCAGAGTTTGTCCTTCCTCATTTCCATTTTTTCTTTATCTGGCGCACTATACTTATCTTTAAAATGTCAGTTTAGGGGCACCTGGGTGGCTCAGTCAGTTGAGTGTCCGTCTTCGGCCCATTTATGATCTCACAGTTCCTGGGTTCAAGCCCCCATCGGGGTCTGTGCTGACAGCTTGGAACCTGGAGCCTGCTTCGGATTCTGTGTCTCCCTTTCTCTCTGCCCCTCCCCCACTTGTGTTTTTTCTCTGTCTCAAACATAAACTTAAAACTTAACTCAAACATAAACTTAAAAAAATATATTTAAAAAACACTTTAAAATGCCAGTTTAAATAATATTTCCTTTTTAACTCTTCTCAAGTCTCAACCCACTCCCCTTATGACAGAGGTTTTAACTGTCTTAAGTTTGGGGTGTGTCACATTTAGGATCTAGACCAAAAACAAATTACTGGACATTTGGTAAAACCATAAGTAATTACCATTTTCACTGATCAGATTCAGGTTAATATCAGCAATCTTATATGGTTCAGTATAGTTTAAACCAAGTGTATTTGGCACAGGTAAATCTTTACATGTGATAAAAAAGCTGAAAAATTAAACCGAGAATGGCAAGGCAACTCCGATATTAGCCACATTCTGGATGTGCTGGTACCCCTGGGGCTGGAGGGCCAGACTAGGCAGCCTAAGAGCTGGCCTGCCTGGTGAAAGTTGGAGCCACTGCATATCAGTAAGGCAGGAGTTGCAGCCACACAGGAGGCTTGGGAGCTTGCCGAGAGTGCTTCCAAAACAGACGGGAAGAGAAATAGTCCACCTTATCCCTTTATCCTGTCCTCAGTCTTTTGCCATTGCCTCCGTTGGCCAAACTTAGTTAAGAACTAGAGGACAATGAAGCCTGGGAAGTACATTTTATGATAGAGACTGAAGTAGATAAGCATGGGGAGTAGGTGGGAGAGGAAATAGATGAATAAAAGACAGACTATCAATGGTTCTCTAATGTTTGACTTTGTCAGCCACCTGCCTGGTCTGAGGCCCCATGCTGTCAAAGATGTGTTGCTTCACAGAGCCGAGAACTACTTTGTCTGTGCTTTTTGTGCATCCTGAACTTAATGTATACGGATAAGTATGACAATGGAACTTGCCAGAGTTCTCACATCCAGTTTCTGGATGCATTAACATCAAAAGACAAAGTAAATGCCCCTTATAATGAGGTCATGCTGAGCCACCAGTCTATTGGCCTTAAAGTTATGCTGAGCATAGTTCTGCTGCCCAGGGAGAGAGATCAGAGGCAGGGGCCTAAGATCGCATAGCTACCTGTGGGTATCTGAGCAGATGTAAGTCAGGCGTGCAGAACACGGGCTGCAGGAAATCATGACATGGCAGTCAGCACAGACTGGAGGTGAGTTGCCAAGAGCATAACTGCAGTGACTCGGGGCTGGGGTACAAAGGGGGCAATGTCAGCTGACCCAATTTTACACAATATAGAACATCTCGGTTACTTGGTTACTTGAGCTTTGCAAGCTGGATAACTAGGTTTTATGTTTAGAGATGAATGCCACTACAGAATTGAGATGGGACTTAGATTTTTGCCATTGGGAATCCCAGTAAACCCAGAAATGGTTCTTTCAACTAAGGACTTATGATCTAGATACCCAATGGCAGAGAATAATGCTACTCACACTATGAAATGAACAATGCAAAGATTATTAAACAGTTAACCAGGATGGAATGTTCCTATATGTAATCTGAAAAAAAAAACAAAACTGGGCTGTCTTGCTCTTGCTTCTAGGCTCCCCGTAGCATTGTGTCATATTAAAATGAAAGACCAAACCTTAAATAGTAGTGAAGATCTTCCTTGAAGGTCTGTTTCAGATACCGAGGGTAGAGTTTACAGAAGCACTTTAAGCTTCCTAAAATATTCTGAGTATTTCTTCTACTTCATAAAGTTCCACTTGTCTTTACTGCTGCCAAAGGTAGTTATTCTCTTTTCAATATCCCCCTTTCTTCACTCTCCTTCCAAAGCTATGCCCTTTTCTCCTGCAGATCTGACTGCTTTGGTCATTTGCAATCCCATCTATCACTGCTCCACAAAGCAAAAAGCAGAGTCCTCAGGACTTGTGCCTCTATGAAAGCTGAGAAGGAGGGAATTCTAAATGCACTTTTTATTTATATGTTCCTGTTACATATAAGGGACTGTACACAATACACAGAATATTCTGGTATTAACTTGCACGTTCTCCTCATTAAAGGAAAATAAATCCAGTGGCTATGGGAAGATAAAGAAAATATCTCTGCAGATTTCCGCTCTGAATCCTCTTTTTGACTTGGCATTGTAGACTTTTACTTAGTCTTAGCAAGCTTGTCAAGGAATATAAGAAAATATAGCTATTCGTAGGTCTTGTGGGACCTCCCTTAAAAGTCCAAATGGAACCTCTAGATCTAAGAATGGCCCATTAGAAGATAAAGAGCAAGCAATTTACCAGATGTCTATTTCTAGTCTCCTAACTCTCAGTAGTCAAAGTTCATTCCATAGGGCATCAACTCTCCTACATCTTTGGTTGTATTACCTGGCATTACCAGGCAGCCAATGGAGAAACAGAGTTGTAGGTCAGGTTAGTTTGGACTCGGAAGACAATGTTTCTGTGCTCCCCAGTGGCAGCAACAAAGGCCATTTTAAAGCCTTACCCTCATTCCTGGGAGACTGGGACAGTAGTAGCATCAGGTGATAAGGGGAGAGAGGAGGATGGATGTGACTGAGCAGGAATGGTGGGCTCCATCAAAAAGCCACCAAAAGGACAAGCAAGACAAGCTATTGGGGGCAGTGGGCACATGGGCCAAGCTTTTCTAAAAGGTGCATGATTTTTTAAAAATAAATTATATATAGAGTCATCCCTAATTCTATTTCCTCTCTCTCTTTCTATATATATGGGATGAGCTGTATAGAGATATATCAGAATAATTCTTTATTTTGATAATTTAAATTAAAAATGCAAAATGCAAAATGATGCAAATTTTACCCATAACCTTTTGGTCAGTGTCAAGCTAATGGCACCTTTTGCCTATCACCTGGAGTAGACTGCTGGCTGAACATTGGTATTGGAGAATCCAAGGAAGACAAGACAGTCAAGCATTTGAATGAAACAATGCTCTTGTCACATAGAGAAGAAACAGAGGAAGACCAGCTTGAGTTGTGGGTGTCGGTTCCTATGATCAGCTGGTTCCTCCTGGCAGTAGACACAGGGCAAGCAGCCTGTACATTTCCCTCCTGTGCTGCAGTGAAAGGTCCTCCCCACAGGGGACAGAGAAGGCAGTGAGGTTGACCAGGTGCTATATGATGCACACAGTGAAGCAGAACAAAGTGGCACATAATGAGTCTGAAACAGGGAAAGGTACTCTTATGGGAGATGATAATTCCAACATGGGCTGTGAGGGCCCTTTGTCTCGTGGTAAGGAGGTGTTCAGGCCCAAGGTCCATCCTTATGTGACTGAGGGGAGACAAAAAGATCACAAGCATATGACTGCCCTTCCCAATAGGCAGCATGAGCAAAAGTATGCTCAGCTTGAATTACCTAGATAATTAACTTATACTGCTTTGCAGTGTTTGACATAATAAAATCAAAAAGAATGAAATCTACCTCCTGTCAAGCAATCTCTATCCCCATGTTGCATATGCTTGATAAGTACTGATTAAAAATAGCATCAAACTTTGAAAGAGTATGTTTAATTTCTCAAATGAGAATGTCTGGAGACCACAGAGGAGCATGTTTTGCTGATGGTGATTTTGTCCTAACTGAATGTCACCTCATGCATGGTAGGTATACTCTAATATGTAGAGGACATCAGTGATACTAATTTAAACAACTCCCACTAATAACGGCAGATTGGTCTCCTTAAGACCAGGAATGGGCTCCCTGAGGCCCAGTGTCAGGAAGACAAGCTGTTCAAATAGCATGAAGCACAGTAAAAGAGGAAGATGTTCTGCAGTGATACAAAGGGTTGAGATGAGTAGAGGGAAATGAGATTCTTTTTTTAAAAGTATTGAGGTCAAAAGCTTGGCTGTCATGTTGAGTGTGGACTAAAGAAAAGACTAGAATTAAATAAAGTATTTGATTCAGGAAGTATCAATGATAATTGCATGTATGAAAAATAATGAGCCACTTTTATAAGTTCAGGGTTAAAGTACAAAAAGTAGAAGATTGCTGTCTGTATCTATTTGGGTCTCTATAGAAATACCTAAGAAAAATGTACCATCTTCCTAAAAATAAAATGTTATATATATGTACATACAGATGTGTAAGTCCATGTGTATATTCATATCTCCGTATATGTATGCATATACAAACATACACAGAAACATGTGTGTATATATATATATATATGCATTATAAAATGAGTGAGTGTATAGCATACAGTGAAGAGGAAATGGACTGGTGAATTCAAATCTAGTTTCCTCCATTTACCAGCTTGTGATCCTTTGGTTCTGGGCAAGTGACTTAACCTCCTCTCATATGCATTAGGTTGAATCGTGTAATATTTCCATTTCCATAGGACAAAATGGTTCAATGGTAACAAAATCCTATTGTACAATCTAATCAGATGGGGGAAGTATAATAGTAAGCTTCATAGTGTTGCAACAGTTAAACAAAACACATAGATCCTGACATAGACCAAGTACTCATGTTTATTATAAAATATGCATTTTCCACTTTAACCACAATGTTGAACTCTGAACAACAGCAAGTGAATTCTTCATGCTCTTTTACAAATTTCAGTTCAAATCTATGAAAATCTATGACTGGGAGATATTGATAGCCAAACACTTAGATAAAAGTGAAAATGAAGACAACTGAGTAAAATGCCCTCCTAAACCCCGTCATTTTCCCCTGTGAATTATTATTTCTCAGCACAAAAGGCCTGATACCTAGATGTGCATCTAACTATTTCGGTGACATGAATGATAGTCTATTACTTTAGCAACTAAAGAAAGGGCTTCAAGACAAAACAGATGAACATAAGGGAAGGGAAACAAAAATAATATAAAAACAGGGAGGGGGACAAAATAGAAGAAACTCATAAATATGGAGAACAAACAGAGGGGTTGTGGGAGGGGGGATGGGCTAAATGGGCACTAAAGAATCTACTCCTGAAATCATTGTTGCACCATATGCTAATTTGGATGTATATTATTAAAAAAATTTAATAAAAGAAAAAAAAAGAAATTAAACTACCCCCCCAAAAAAAGAAAGAAAGGGTTTCACCCTCTTTTCCCTATATGGTAACAAGAGAAAATTAGTCATGAGGGCTTTACTGAGGAAGAGAAACAGAAGAGGGAATGAAATCAATTAATGGCCTTGCATCACAACTCTGCTTATTCCACAGCCAGTCCCTTTTCATCACAGAGTAGAGACAGAAATGTTCTGTGGGCGCCTCCCCATTGTTTCCAGGAAGTCAGTGGCTTCCCACAAGGACACTCACTTTTTTGAACCCGAGGATATGCTCAGGTGGCAGCTCACACCCTGGGCTGCATCTCTGAAAACAAGGTGTGATAATGTCAAGGCTTTCCTGAAAGACACTCCTTTACTTCCTGGGAAAATGTCTGTAGTGAAAATCAGATTTCTCTGTGGCCGTCTTCTCAGTAACTGATGTTGTTGCCACTGGGGAGCACAGAAGCGTGCCAAGCAAATGTGAGTGGAAGTGGTATGCACTATTGAGCTATCTCCAGGCGGAAGCCATGATAACCTCACAAGCTGATCTTTCCCTCTTTTCCCTCGATGCAGAGATGATGCAGGTGAACTCAGTGACTTTGGCAACCATGGTTAAAACAATGTGGCATAAGCCCGATTATTTCCATTATTACTTGAAAGATACCTGCAACATTGATCAGAAATTCTATTCTGAAATTCACATCAAGAAGAAGAAAACTATTATATTAAGCCACTGAAATTGTCAACTGCCTTTTGGCTATCTTCTACTGGAATTTTCATGAACACATTTAAGTCAAGGTATCTAAAATGAAATTAATCCATCACGGTCCTCCCCCAGTCTTCTTTTCTTTCCACTGGGTTTGCAGTTTCAGTAATGGCATCATTGTCTCTCCAATCACCCAAGCTATAAACTTTGGCATCCTATTAAATCTACTCCTGCCCTCAAGTAACAAATTAGAAACCAAATCTCTTAGTGTTACCTACAAAATGTCACTCAAAGTAATTCTTTCCTTTTCATGATGCTGATATCTCCTAAATTTGCATTGTGTCTCCAACCTGCATTATTTCCTTCACCTGTCACCTAGCCTCCTCTGTCCAGGCTAATCTATACCTGAAGCTGCCGTTGGAGTGATACTGCTGAAATACAAATCTAATCGTGCCTATGAGTAACAATTAATAAACCTTTATGACTACAAGACAAAAGTCTAAAATTGTTTCAGTTCCTCAAGTAGAGTCACTTACATTCTGGATTCAACGAATTTTATCACCACTTTCCACTTACTCTCAAACAACATTGACTCCCATTCAAAGTCTTATGAGGTTCTCTGCCTTTTCATGTGCTATTACCCCTCCTGTCATTCCCTTTCCCCTGAGCCTGTGTAGTGCAGACATCCTGAGAGTGTAAAGACCCTGGGATGCAAACTCAAACTGAGCATGTTCAAATTAAGACCTGGGCGCTTTCTAACTGAATGCTTTAGAAAAAAAAAATCCTGATCTCTCTGACCCTGAGGAAATATTAATTCCTACCGTTTGATCTTCTTCTCACTTTGCAGTAACACAAAGCATTTGATATCATGGCATCTGATGCCATCTCTGAACTTCATATTCTAAACTTCCCCAGTGCTAGGTGAAGCTATAGAGATCATTATAAAAGTGAAACTATGTATACTGGGAAAAAAAATAAGAAGAAATAAGAGAAGAATAGTAAGCAAAAAAATTCCCTTCGGACATTGAAATACACTCCTTCTACCCCAAACGCGCGTGTGCACGCATGCTCAGACACACACACACACACACACACACACACACACACACACACACACGGCAGCTTGCCTGTTTGTTGTTTCTTGCCCAGCAGGATAACAAGGAGTTCACTCCTTAGTCTTGCTTTTTAATTTGCTTATATTCACAACAAACAGATGTCTTCTTAGCATATCTCAGTTCAGTTCTTAACATATCTTATATGCCTTCAGTTCAGAAATACTTTCCCCACGATTTAACAAAGATACTTGGCCTTGTGAGGTTGAGTGTGACAGTTCCAGCAGCCAGCCTAGCAGCTAATACCTGGACATGCCACCAGATGGTGGACTGTGAGAACACCTCATAGTTCCAGATTTCAACTTAAGAGCCCAGGGAATTTTCTATAATGTAATACCCTACAAGCCGGGGCTGTAGTTCAGGCCAATAGTGTTTGTGAGACATAGTGTATTTCATGTCCATAACCCATCATTGCACAGGATGTACATTTTTATACTAGATCTTTTTCCTATTTAGTGTCTATTTTTATTTTTTTATTAAATTTTTTAATTAATTCCAGTATAGTTAACATACAGTGTTATATTAGTTTCAGGAGTACAATACAGTGATTCAACAATTCTGTACATTACTCAGTGCCTATTATAAGCACACTCTTTTATTTAGTGTTTATTTTTAAGCTGCTGACGCCATTTTGTTATACTTGCCCTTGAATTTTTGTTTTAAATGGAGACATTTATTGGTATCCTACTTATTCCTCAAGATGCAAGCCAGGTGTTTCCTCTTTCTTGAAGACTTTTCCATTTTATCTGTCACCAAATCTAATAATCCTGCTCACAATTGCTGCTTTTGAATGTAGCCTGTGGTTTTACCATAAACTTGTCTCTTTACTTTCTATCACATAGTATGTTTGTACTTTATGATACTATATCCCTTTTTTAATCATGTCATCTTAAGAGCAACCGTGCTCATCTTTATATTCTTCTAGCATTAGTAAGCAAAGAAACCTGCATATACACATGCCTTTATACTTTACCTGTAGAGAAAGTCAACATAAGTGGTTTAAAAGAATATTTTCTCCCTTAAGTGGAACTGTCTTCCCAAGTGTTAAGTTTATTTCACTGCACAACTTGATGCTGATGCATTTG
The DNA here is from genome assembly GCF_022079265.1 of Lynx rufus. Classification (NCBI taxonomy): domain Eukaryota; kingdom Metazoa; phylum Chordata; class Mammalia; order Carnivora; family Felidae; genus Lynx; species Lynx rufus. The sequence continues at coordinate 203,266,068 of NW_025814823.1, read as the reverse complement.
TAACGTTCAAAGTGAGAATTGGTTACATGCTGGGCAGAGTTAGGAAGATCATGCTTCCAACAAATCCAATATGATTATTACCCTTTAGAATTCCTGGCCAGTTATGCTTCAATTAAATGCAGCAGCAGTGTTCTTCAACTTTTTTCTTTTCTTTTTTTTTTTTTGTCTGCAGAATATTATCTATGGTGTACCATTGAAGCAGATATAATCCAGTTCAACAAGCATAATTATAGCTCACTACTTGCCCTTTAAAAATATAAGAGTGTTAGAAGATTTTCCTAAGATGTCACAAAGATGGCCCTAAATAGAAATCTTTCTCTACTTTATTAGAGTTTCATTTTGGCACTTTTCAAACACCAGTGGCTATAGGTCATTCACAATTTGGGGAGAAAGAAGTATAGTGAAAGAGTAAACCAAGAGTCACAACTTGTTAGTCTTTCTTCTTAATCAACGTTCCAAAGGATCATTGTGATAGCTATTTTGGCTCACCCTTAAATCTATCAGTGGAAGAAACAACCTGAAATTCCACATATTTCTTCCTCTCTGAGACTGAGAAAGAAATCAGGAATGTCTATGGAATATACCTTGTTCAATACCCTGTTATGATTTAATCCATTGAATGTTATAATGTGTGGATTTGATTATCTTCACTGTGTTAATACCACTTATGTAGATCTCTAAAAAGGTTAACCTTAATCCCACTTGGTAACCTGGAAATAGGTAGTGTATATTGAACATTTTGGGAGCCTGACACCCTTTAAGAGTCTAAGAAATGTTTTAGATTCTCTCTTTAGAAGAAAATATAAACAAATGTACTTAAATTTTCTTAAAATTCCCATGGATCTCTCTCCAGCAGGACAGTTGACCCCAAGTTAAAAAGCATGATTTTAGAAGAATTGGAATCCTTAATTGCTAGTTATTCTTCACACTTCAAACTCCACTGGAAGGAGGAATCTAAATCTTTAGCAAAAAAGAGTATCTCATGATAATATATTTTCCATTTAGCACATGAAAGCAATAATTAGTATGAAGTTGGTTACAATAAAATGAGAAGAAAATAGCAAAAGTGGAAAATACGTAATTACATAGGTTTTGTAGCCCCTTGCCTTAGTATGGAATATTTACATCTGGGTATGATGCATGAGCATTTCATTCTAGGACATCTGACCAGCAGAGTAAAAGTGATATCTTTCCAAGTACATATGTAGTATAAATAACTAGCAAACCTATATAATTACAGAATTGTTCTTACATTATAATGAAAATGGCTATACAAACATTTTCTTTTATTCCTTTATTCATTCATTCAAAAAGAACTTATTCAGCTCTTTGCACTTAATACTGTGGGGAGAAGACAACAAATGAAAATAATATGTTTAGGGGCGCCTGGGTGGCTCAGTTGGTTAAGCGTCTGACTGGCTCAGGTCATGATCTCATGGTTGGTGAGTTTGAGCCCCACATTGGGCTCTGTGCTGAAGCTCAGAGCCTGGAGCCTGCTTCAGATTCTGTGTCTTCCTCTCGCTCTGCTCTTCCCCCATTCATGCTCTGTCTCTCTGTGTCTCTCAAAAATGAATAAACATTAAAAAAATTGAAAAATTAATATGTTTATTATACTCACTGATTTTTAAATCTATTTGAGCTGCTTTCAACTTCCTTTTGGCAACTGAATAGAGAAAAGTTACCAAATTTCCCTTCTCCTCTCTTGCCCATCAAGGTTACATTTCTAATAGACCCATCATAAACATCACAGTAAAACTTTTTACTTATTTAATAAATCTACAAATCATGCTATGGCCTATAATTTGGAAGCATTTATTAAGAATGTGCTGGGACACCTGGGTGGCTCAGTCAGTTAACTGACTTCAACTTAAGTCCTGAACTCACAGTTTGTGAGTTCAAGCCCCATGTTGGACTCTGTGCTGACAGCTCAGAGCCTGTCACCTGCTTTGGATTCTATGTCTTCCTCTCTCTCTGCCCCTGTCCCACTCTCACTCTGTCTCTTAAAAATTTATAAACATTAAAAATTTTTTAAAAAGAGTGTGTTATATATATTTTAACCCATATTATTGGGGCAAAGAGAATGAGATTGAGAATGTCTTCTATGAGTCATACAATGAATAAAATCTACTTTTATCTAATATGAATTTGTTAATGCCATTATTGAAGAGGATAAAGTAACATTTAGAACATCGTATCTGATGATTTGAATTTGTGTCACATATTTGATATTCACAAAGATTATTTCTTCCTGGAAAAGAACAAAGCTATTTAATGAGGTTAATATTAATGTGTGGAGTTGTTAGGTAAACCCCTTCAGTGTGAAGGGGTATCTGATGACCTCAAAATTTAAGACAGTTGAAGAAGGAAAGATGGTATGGGTGTTGAGAATGATTTCTCTGAGAAGAACACTAAAGGACACAAGTATGCTTCTTTCATTTCCATGCTTTAATTTTAGTCAACATCAAAAATGATGTAAAGTAAAATAGCAGATCTGTTTAGATGACCATGATGGAGCTTAGGGCAGGATGCTCCAAAATATGCCAAAGTGGCATATTGATTATTTTAAATTAAAGTTAATTTATAAAACAGTGTAAGCAGGACACTCTGACCTTCCTCTCTGTCCTCCTTAAAGCAGGTAAAAAACCTCCCTTGTGAAATGTATCCTCCCTACACTAGGAAGTAGAGAGATATCTTTATCATGAGGGATAGAAAGTCCAGGGCCAAGTCTCCGTAAACAAGTTCCTCTTAGTTTCTTCACTAATTAGCTCCCGAGTTTAAATGTCTTTTTCCTGTCAGTTCTCCACAAATGTATTATTTCTTTATCTAAAAGATATATAAGCATTTTGGTCACTTCTTGGATCGCATATCTAAGAGACTTCATTGCATACAAAATTGATTTTTTTTCTGTTAATCTGTTTTATGTCAATTTAATTATTAGACCAGCCGAAAGAATCAAGAGGGGTGGTGGAAGAATTTTCCCCTCCCTGACAATGGCAGTGGCTGAACTACAGATGTGTTTTCTTTATTTGGCCAGTCCCCACTATGACTCAAGGTAAGATTTCTAGGGAAGTCTTTTTTAAAATAAAATCCCAATCTATTTATTAGTACCCAATTTTTTGATAACTTAATATATATTTTAAATAGGTAAATTTGTAGAAGAGGCTACAATCATTACAGATCATTGCCATATCAACACCTTGAACATTATTTTGAGTGAATGTAGATTTGTGGTAAAGCCATATACACCTTCTAAATGGTCCATCTGGTTTATGGCTTAAAGCAGAGAAAAATCATTAAAGCAATACTGCAACCAAACGACATTATTCCTTGTAGAACTGATAATATATTTGTATAATCCATTGAAAGAGGCCAGTTATATAATGGCTACAGAAATAGGAAGCTTATGTCATTCCCTTTTGATTTTTATGAACATCAATGTAGGTAGTCTTTCAGTTTAGTCAGATGCTAATGTTTATCTACCATGTTTACCATAATGCTGTCCAAAAGGATTCCCTGTTTGGGAGCCCCTTTTAAAGGCTGCAAGAGTTACAACCTCATTGTAATGGTGAAGAATTTATTTGCAATGTTAAACTTTTACTTGAGCAAAATTTTGGAAACTCTTTATACAGATGAAGTACTTCTAGTGCTTGGCAACACATCTAGTTTTACTGTGTTCTATATTGCCATGCATTAGCATTAAAAACACAGCCAAAAATATCTGAAAGAAATGTAGTCAACTGTCATGAAATTTATCAAGTTCATCCGCACAAGGGGCTTAAATCACTGCCTTTTTAAAGGGTATTGTCAAAAATCGATGCAGTTTATGAAGCTCTATCAATAAGTTCACTCTCATTCTCAAGGGCCAATCTTAAGGAATAGTATTGAACTTAGAAAAGAATTTTCACATTTTGTGAAAATCTCTATTAAAACAATTTCACATAAGGAATTTTGCAAATATTTTCATCTATTTCAATAGGGTGAATCTTTTGATCAAAGTGAATCATGCTGAAAAACTAGAAGTTCTTTGACCATGATGCTGGGATCAAAGAAGATTTGAAGTGGGCCCTTTGAATACATCCTTGAGGGGTTTTAATGCTGATGTAGGACCTGCTTGGATGAGAATCTGCAATTATAAAGCCTTTCAATTTCCCAATAGATAAGAATCCTTAGACACCAAGGAAAAGCAAATCTCTTTAATCTTACTTTCATTAAGAAATTAACATAAAACATATTTTTAATTCAAATCTATATTAGTCTAGTCATGCTGCCATAACAGAACACCACACACAGACTGGTGGTTTATACAACAGAAATTTATTTTCTCCACAATTCTTTGCGTTGGAAGTCAAAAATCAAGGTGCTCTCAGGGTTAGTTTCCGGTAAGACCTCTCTTCCTGGTTTGTAGCTGGCTTCCTGCTCACTCTGTCCTCAAATGGTCTTTCTGTATATGCACACTCCTGGTGTGTTTTTCTCTTCCTACAAGTACATCAGTCCTATTGAATGAGGGTCCCACCCTTATGAACTAATTTAACCTTAATTAATTCTTTAAAGCTGCCGTCTCTAAATACAGTTGACCCTTGAACAACTCGGATATTACAAGCACGGATCCCTGCACCATTGAAAAACATGTATAACTTTCTTTTTAATGTTTATTTATATATTTTGAGAAGGAGAGAGAACAGGGGAGGGGCAGGGAGAGAGGGAGAGAGAATCCCAAGCAGGCTCTGCACAGTCAGCACAGAGCCCGACATGGGGCTTGATCCCACAACCGTGGGATCATGAGTTGAGCCAAAATCAAGAGTCAGATGCTTAACTGACTGAGCCATCCAGGTGCCACCCCCTCCATTTATAACTTTTGACTCTCCGAAAACTTAACTACTGATAACATACTATGGACTGGAAGCCTTACTGATAACATTAACAGTTAATTAACACATATTTTGTATTTTATATGTAATATATACTGTATTCTTATGATAGAGTAAGCTAGAGACATGAAAATATTAAGAAAATCATAAGAGAAAATGCATTTACAGTGCTGTATTATATTTATTGAAAAAAATCCACATATAAGTGGACCCAAGCAGTTCAAACCTGTGTTGTTCAAGGGTAAACTTGGGGCTAAGCTTCCAACTGTGACTTTGGAGAGCACAATTTAGTCCATGACATTATCCTACTTACAAAACTCACTCAGTGATAGACACACATCCAAGGATGATTGCACTGTTGTAACAAATTAAATGATACAATTTGAATTAATTTTGAAGAGTCCTCAAAAATTATAATTCTTTTTTAAAATTTTTAATGTTTCTTTATTTTTGAGACAGAGAAAGACAGAGTGTGAGGGGGGGGAGGGGCAGAGAGAGGGAGAGGGAGACACAGAATCTGAAGCAGGCTCCAGGCTCTGAGCTGTCAGCACAGAGCCTGATGTGGGGCTCAAACCCAGGAACTGTGAGATCATGACCTGAGCTGAAGTCGGAAGCTTACCCAGCCGAGCCACCCAAGAGCCCCCTTTTAAAAAAAATTTTTAACAAGAATTATAATTCTTGACACAAGCCTATTCTTATGTGTCAGTGGGAATTCTGGTTCTATATTATTACTATATACCTCTGTGTTTCAGGGTTTGCTACACATGCTACAATAAAAAAAAGTAACAAATTATTAGATATCAAAATACATGGATGTTGCCAAGACAAGGACCATGCTGCAATTAGAATTTTACTTTATATGATAGGCAAATAATAGCATGTTTTCTTATAATATTTACTTTACAACAAAATTAACCATATATTTTGCAGGTGGTCATTAAATTTGCATGCAAGGAAAAAAGTGGAAACAGAGTAGAATGCTAGTTGCCAGTGATTGGGGGTGGGGGAAATTAAGAGATGTTGGTCAAAGGGTACAAACATCCAGTTACAAGATGAGTACTTTCTGGAAATCTAATGTACAGTGTGGTGACTATAATTAAAAATGCTATATTGTATAGTTGAAATTTGCTTAGAGAGTAGATCTTAAATGTTCTCACCACACACACACACACACACACACACACACACAGAGTAATTATATGAGGCAAAGTTTGCATTAACTAATTTTGTGATAATGATTTTATAATATACATGTATATCAAATCATCATCTCATACACCTTAAATGTATATAATTTTATTTGTCAGTAATATCTCAGTAAAGCTAGACAAAGATATATTACTTTGGAAAGATTATTTTTACGTTGAATTTATTAAGGAGATATACTTCCATTACAATAAAATCAATTGTATACAAGATTTTATGTATCTACAGTCATCACCTAATGAAAGCTTCTCGGTGGCTCCTGTAATTGATATTCTTGCATGCATACTAATGTAACAGCAGTTCACTTCGTTTCTGAACCACATAGACATAATTCTACTTGGTTCTAATTAACAAATAACCTTTTGGTAAAACCACTCAGAAGTCTTCTCATTAGTAATCAGAAAAATCTTCAATTTTATTCAGAACTGTATTTGTGATTTTAAAAGTTTAATTGGATTCCTCAGGTTCATCTTGTTAGGCTTTTCTCTAGCAGCAAAAGAACTCATATGTCTCTAACATGCTTATAATCTCTTCTTATTCTCCTTAATTATTTAGCTTCAGGGGGTCTAGATTCGTAGTAATTAAAGCATGTCACATATACAAGCTTGAGCATTATTTGCATGATTTAACAATCTTTGAGCTATTCTTTGTGCCTCTACTATTTTCAGAGTTAAAAAGGCAATTTCATTGGATAACATACTTATTTGTTTTATGCTCATGAAATAGTTCAGACACACAAAAAGGCATAGGAAACAGAAATGTAACAAAATCCATGAAACTATCACCTAGTTGAAAAGAGAAAAAATTATTAAGTATTTTTTCTTCCTAATTTAGAAAAAGGGTAAATGAAGTAATATTGAGTAAAGTTATTTTACTGTATGTCAAACACAAAGGCAAAATTGGAAACAGAAAATATTATTTACTCTTTACAAAGCAAATGCTTCCGTTGAATGAATACTTAGCCATACATATCAACAGTGGATAAGGTTAAACTTGGTGTTTGCAAAATATCAAGAAGTGATATGAAATGGTGCTTCCATCATATTTTAAATGGTCATCAAAATATACCTAACCACTGAAGTTATAGTATAATGTCTTGATTTATTTTAATAGTCCATCAATTTTCACATGTGGTCTATAATACTTGCTTTTCTGAAATTAAAATGGAAAGGGAGATGATAAAAAAAATTTTCAAGTGAGTAGAATGAGGAAAAAGAACCTAAGGGAGTAAATAAATACTGCAAATGAAAGAAATAGTAAAAGGTAAAAACTGAAAAAATGAGACATTGCAGAAAAGTATTAAGATTGATAAGCAAGAATACAATCATGAACCTCTAAAAGAATTCAACCCCAAAAGTGAGAAGATGTTCTTGAAAAATTAATTTCACAACTATTTAACCCAACCTCTAGCTAAATTATATGATCAATAAAAATGGACATATTAATTTTGCTGGTATATTAATTCATATTAAAGATATTGGGGATACTACTCAGCAGAATTTAGGATAATCTACTGCTTATTTAATTTATTTTCCTTTTTTTGTAGAGGTTAGAATGGTGAACTAAATGATGATAGAGATCACTACCTGTGTGTATTTTAGGTCTTTAAAACCAACATGAGATTCCTGAGATATTCCTTTGGGGATAGATATTTTTTACTTTAACTTTTCTTGGCCGAGTGTTATAGGCATGAGGGCCAATTTCAGAGACTTCCACTTCGCCTTCATCATTATTATATAGCTCTTACCCTAAAGGCCAGTGAAGTAATGCAGGGTTTTGCCAACCTACAAATATGCCATTTCAGTGATATATTCAGGAGCTAAAAAGCAAAAAAATGACAAGTGGATAGGTCTGTAGACCCAATGGAATTGTGCTAAGCTGGACCTGATACAGGATTCTATTTACTACCAGGCCCCTATTCTATAGGGATTCATGATAATGCTTCAGGTTCCTAGGTATCAATGTCCTCAAGAATTCTGTGCCCACTGGTACCAGAGAATGGCTATGGGTATTTTTTGGAGACAGTTTAAGAAAATCATTATCAGGGGCGCCTGGGTGGCGCAGTCGGTTAAGCATCCGACTTCAGCCAGGTCACGATCTCGCGGTCCGTGAGTTCGAGCCCCGCGTCGGGCTCTGGGCTGATGGCTCAGAGCCTGGAGCCTGTTTCCGATTCTGTGTCTCCCTCTCTCTCTGCCCCTCCCCCGTTCATGCTCTGTCTCTCTCTGTCCCAAAAATAAATAAACGTTGAAAAAAAAAATTAAAAAAAAAAAAAAAAAAAGAAAATCATTATCATACATACTTGCCATGATTTCTCTTGACATGGAACCCCCCATTAGGATCCTGACTCTCCTTCAGTTGAGTTTCAGGTCTAAGAACTGACTTAAGTATGAAAAACAGGTGAAAGATTCTGATATTGAGATAGTATACCTGAGCCTCCCACCCACCCATCTTTGATTTTCTTTGATTGTGTAAATTAAATTATACTCTTATGGCAGCCCATCTATCACGTACACTGTGTGCATTATCCTTCTCCACAGTTCTCTGTTTTCTTTGCCACTTATTATAATGGTTACACCCTAATGGTTTCTGACCGGCTCTATTAATTCACGAGGCTATTATTCTTAATTCTATTAAGTCTACCAATTCTATCAAAGCGTCTTCTGCTCTCAGCCCTGGTCTATAGAGGACTTCACTACTGAACTTACCAATTGATGCTGGTGATTCTCTCACCAGCACGTAACTTACAGCTTTTGGTAAATGGACAATCCTCTGGGCCTCCCTGAGGAATATAGTCAACTGGTGATTTTTCCAGTCTCACATATACTCTAGCAACCCCACTCTGAGCCTTTGATACTTTCCTCCACTGTCTTCAGTGGCAATTCTGACATTTCTTCATCAGTCATTGTGGGCTGCCACTTTCTCCAAGTTTCCAAAAACCATTCTAGCATATGTTAGCAATATCTCCCAAGGTCTTTCCCTGGGTATTAGATTTTGAATCATAAGAAAGCAATCCCTTTTTAACAAATTCTTCTTCATCCTATTTTATATCCCATCCCCCTTGATCTAGCACCCATGCATACTCTCTGGACCTGACAGTATATATTGGCTATATCCTGCAGATCTTTGGTGTATACTTTCTTTTCCTTTCTTATCCAACTCAGCAATTTTCTGCTCAGGTTGTGTTGTTCATAACCTACTAGTCCTAGCATGCTAGACTGGAGGGTGGGGACAAGGGTAGTCATGTGGGTTGGATCATGTTGTCTTGGAAGACAGAGCTCTCCAATTATCTTCAATCAAAGGGGAGTGTACAACTTCTGCAGGCTTAGAGACTTTTGGAGAATCTAGAGATTCAAAATTTCTGAGCACAATGACCCAAATATTTCCATTCCAAGTCTCAGGGTTCTACTGATTCCCAAACAGTGTCATGAACTTGGCAGAGCAGGGTTGAAAAATAAACCTTCTCTGGTAGCCTTAAATTTTTTTATAATTAAGTTTTGAGCCTGATCCTCAGTTTTCTTTTCTTTTTCTCTTTTTTTTCTGTCTTCAAGCTGCAGGAGATCAGAGTTTTGTGTTTTTTTTTAATATGTTCCCAGAGAGGCCCCCTGCCTTTTATTTTTCATCTTAAAATGATCACCTTCAGCCTTAGCTTGTCTTTCTCCTATGACTTAACAATTCTCATAAATAACCACCTAACTCCACAGTCTTTAAAGTGACTACTTCCATCAACCCTCTCAATCACCTGCTATCTACCAAAGCATTCAATTGCATCTCATGTCAACACCAATAAAAGTTTTAATAATTTCACTAATAGAGTATTCTAGGTCATAGCAGTACTCCAAATACAGTACCCATGAGTAACTGGCCAGAGGGTGATGCAGTTTCAAAATCCGATTTTAGAGTCTGCTTCTCAGGAATACTTTCACTGCCAACTCTTTCAGGTTTGGGTTTTTTTTTTTAAGTGCTTTTGTTTTGTTTTGTTTTGTTTTCCCCCCAGCATGGAGATTTATACACAGGAAGCTTTTTAATGTGTGCACTTGGACAAAAAAACTTTAAGGAAGTGAGGGACACAGGCTTGAGAAGGAGATGAACCTCCATGAAGTTGCAACAGAGATAACCAATCTCTCAGGGAGCTTTAGGGCTGAAGGGAATGACCCTTCAGAATGATTCTTATTTGAGAAATAGGAGCTAGAACTTTTAACCACACATCTACCACTCCTTCTCTCTGTATCTTCTCACAGCCTTTTCTCTGTGCACACACATCCCTGGTGTCTCTTCCTCCTCTTATAAGTACACCAGTCATATTTGGACCCCTGTCTTCTGACCTCATTTTACCTTAATACCCCTTTAAATACAATCTCTAAATACAGTCACATTGAGGGTTAAAGTTTCAACCTACAAATTTTGGGAAGACAATTCAGTCTATAAAAGTAAGGTTTTACTGATGTGTTCATTTCCTCTTGAATTAGAGAAGCTTCTGTACATACCGACAATTCTCTTACCCACAAGTATAAATGATAGATGCTTCAGATCATACAATACAATGAAGAATTTTGCTTCTTTTTGTTTTCCTACTCCATCATTGCGTTTTACTCACACACTAACATACATGCACACACCTCACCTCTTTGGTCCATCTAGTAGCTGGATAGATTTTTAGGTCAAAAGCAGGTTGAAAAGTTACACTGTGAAGTCATCGGTACCAGAAAACAGAAGAAAGGAAAAAGACAAAGTAAGGAACCAGAAATGGATTGATTTTGTTATCTGTAAGGGAATATAAGGATTTTCTCTATAGTCCTCTGCCAAAGTATAATTCCCAAAATAACAACAACAAAAAAAAATAATTCTTGCACAATTAGATAGTAAGCACATGTCCTCATGACTTACGGAAGTAGATGGATGACAAAGCTGTTTTCAAAGAAATATTGAAAAACTGGCATTCTATGGTCAATGAAAAGAAAATAAATTTTAAAATACAGCATTAAGGGGCGCCTGGGTGGCGCAGTCGGTTAAGCGTCCGACTTCAGCCAGGTCACGATCTCGCGGTCCATGGGTTCGAGCCCCGCATCGGGCTCTGGGCTGATGGCTCAGAGCCTGGAGCCTGTTTCCGATTCTGTGTCTCCCTCTCTCTCTGCCCCTCCCCCGTTCATGCTCTGTCTCTCTCTGTCCCAAAAATAAATATAAAAAATAAAATAAAATAAAATAAAATACAGCATTAAATTATTACCAAATTGGTTAATTACCTACAGGGCAATAAAACATAACTTTTGATGCAAAATTCTCTAATGGACAAAAAAGAAAATCATTGTATTTTATTTGCTTTCTAGTAGTTAGTTTCTAATTTTACAGAGTTAAGAATTGTCTAGACATAATCAATAGTAAGTAGTATGTTAAACAAAGTTGCAATTTCCTAAAGGATAGGATGATTGGAAGTGAGCCTGTTAGACAATGCTATAGAATGACATTAAATGCTTAAATAATCATCTTTGCTTTACTTCTTGTCTTAGAATGTTTGCTTCTTAATACTCTGGTATCTTCTCCATGTAATCAAACCAAAGTATGGCCAAAATTACAGGAGCAAGAAAACAACAAAACGGTTTTGCTTAACCCTTTCTGTTAGGCCTATATTCTTATTATTGGCACCAAAGAAGTTGTCATTATTATCTTATAATTATACTTGATTAATTTTGAAATAAATGGGTCAACTGTGTTTACATCAGTAGAACCATGGGATCAATTTTTTCTACACATTAGAAGTATTGAGTCCCTGACAGACAAATAATATTGTATATATTATAACAAACAGGAATTAGGGCATATGCACCTCATTTTTACTGCTTTATAACTGTTTATAATAATTCTGTAAAGCATTGAAAGCAGATCATTAGGGAAGAAAATCTCCACTATGTATTGAATGCATCATATTTTTAAAATGTAAAATATCATTGACCAAAATGACCTTCACATTTCCCTTGACTAAACTTTGAGCTTTCTGCCTCAATGTCCTTGATTTCCCTCTCACACTTTCCTTAGAGAATTCAGATGATCTAAACACAGAGGACTTTCTCCTCCCTATACCTAGAACATTTTGTTTAGAAAATTTATAACTATAAGTTCTTACTCTGTCCCTATGAAAAGTAATTAAAAATCCTCTTACCAGTTTCAGAATCCAAGGAACATCTTTCTCAAGGAGCTGGGAACCATCACACGAATGTTATTGTCAAAAAATATAGCATCCATATCTCCCAGTCTTTGTCTAATAAGTTAGGAGCCTAACTTCTAACTTCCATGGGTGCTGATTAGCAAACACAGTTGGCCTAATTATAAACAAAAATATTTTAAAATTCAGGAAATAATAAGCTCAACACATCCCATTCTATCAGCTTCTTGCTCAGTGTTCTCCAGTACTTTTCCACTAGTTCATCCCTGCCTTTCAAGACCCTACAATCCTTTATTTCAACAGTTGAGTACAGACTGAGTTCTAGACTCTCTCTATATGACAATAGCCTTTATAAACTCTTATTTGCCTATTTTTCCTCTGATATCATTTTCTATAATGACTTCTTCATCCCCATGTAACATATTTCTAAAATTGCCCTATAATTTTGTCTTCCTTACTATATACTAAACCAGAGTAAAATATTAAATCAACATTTTCCTCTCTGCTTTTATCCATAAAAAATAAGATTTACTTGATGAGCTGGATCAATGTTGTGATGCTTACTACTTGAGAAAAATAACTTTGAAAGATAACTCTGATATCCTAGCTCTAAACAAAATGAGAAGCAAAAAGCTTTTAGTTTTTATGAATCAGTTGATTCTTTAGGTAGAATCAAACAAACAAAAACACAGAATGGCAAACCATTTACCCTTCCATAATTTTAACACAAAAATAAATTTTTTCACTTGATCAATTTTAACAATTATCTTTGAAAATAGCACAGACTCTGTTTAAAGATGCACCAGGTAATTGCAAGCCTATTAAATTTGCAATTAGCTGATTATGAAATAATAAATTATCATCCTTGAAAATTGAGAGAATGAGTAATTCTTATGATTTACCAAAATGTTTGGAAGCAAAGATGATATCTAAGTAAAGAAATGTTGATAATTCAACCATTGTTTTTTATGAAAAATTAACAGACTTGGGCATCTGGGTGGCTCAGTCGGCTAAGTATCCGACTTCAACTCAGGTCACGATCTCACAGTTCGTGAGTTTGAGGCCCACGTCATGCTTTGTGCTGACAGATCAGTGCCTGGAGTGGGCTTCGGATTCTGTGTACCCGCTCTCTCTCTCTCTCTGCCCCTCCCCTGCTTGCATTCTGTCTCTCTCTCTCTCCCAAAAAATAAATAATAAATATTTTTTAAAAATTTTTTTTTTCAACGTTTATTTATTTTTGGGACAGAGAGAGACAGCATGAACGGGGGAGGGGCAGAGAGAGAGGGAGACACAGAATCGGAAACAGGCCCCGAGCCATCAGCCCAGAGCCTGACGTGGGGCTCGAACTCACGGAGTGCGAGATCGTGACCTGGCTGAAGTCGGACGCTTAACCGACTGCGCCACCCAGGCGCCCCAATATTTTTTTAAAAAGAAAGAAAAATTAACAGACTCCACAATAACATTGAATGAAAATGGAATTGCTTGATATTGGTCATTCACTGCCGGACAGCAAATAAAGATGTTACCCTCTTCTGATCTTCTCCAGTTCATGGTTGGGGGGCAGGGAGTGGGGGAGGGAAGCTCAACTGAAAAAGCCAAACTCATCTATCATCAAAGTGGCAAATGTGTTATTTAAAACAATTGATAAGGAAACATTGAGCATTGACCATTTCATTATATTAAAAAGAAGTCACTTAAACCAGCAGGGGTTCTTTAAATAGCATACTCTCCTATTGTATTTAAAATGTGTTTACACACCATTAACTACTTGAAAGAGAACAAGGGGTAGAGTAACTTAATGTTCAAAAATTAAGAATCACTGGTATGTAAATATGTGAGATAAAGATGAAGCATTAGTCATATAAGGCATCTCAGTACTAAAATGAGTAAGTTCAGATAGTTCATTGCTACCCAAGTTTACAGACATGTTTCCAGTGTTCTGGCATCAGCAGTGAATTTTGGGTCTTCCTGATTTATAATTAATGAGCTTGTTACAGGTAACTAGAGGCCTACACTTACATAAGCCTGCTGGCTTATGTAAATTATCACTAGCATATTGGATTTCAGGTTATTTGTCGTTCCTTTTCTATCTGTCCTCAATTCCCCTCCAAGACAACAACAGCAAAAAACAAAAACAAAGAAAGATCTGACCTGTATTTCATTAAAATATTCAGCATATATTTATTGAATACTTATCATGTTTCTTAGAATAGAATGCATAGCAGTAAACAAGACAGGTAGAATCACCATCCACATGCCGCTTTCATTCTAGTGATGAGATAGGGACACCAAAGGACTCTACAGATATCTCCTTCTTATTCCTTTTCCTGTTTCTATTCTTGCTAAGACCTGCACCGTCACTTTAATTATACACACACACACACACACATAAAGTTTATATAAACTTTTTAGTGTAAGTTATTGTCAAGTTAGCTAACATACAGTGTATATAATGTGCTCTTAGCTTCGGGAGTAGACTCCCGTGATTCATCACTTCCAAACAACACCCAGTGCTCATTGCAAAAAGTGCTCTCCCCAATACCCATCACCCATTTTCCCTGCCCTCTGACCCCCCACCCCCATCAACCTTCGGTTTGTTCTTTGTATTTAAGCATCTCTTATGGTTTGCCTACCTCTTGGTAACTTTTTCTTTTCCTTTCTTTACCCCACAGTCTTCTGTTAAGTTTCTCAAGTTCCACATGAGTGAAAACATGTATCTGTCTTTCTCTGACTTATTTCACTTAGCATAATACCCTCCAGTTCCATCCACATTGTTGCAAATGGCAAGATTCCACCCTTTTTCATCAATGAGTAGTATTCCATTGTGTGTATATATCACATCTTCTTTATTCATTCATCAGTTAATAGACATTTGGGCTCTTTCCATAATTTCGCTATTGTTGATAGTGCTGTTGTGAACATTGTGGTACATGTGCCCCTATGAATCAGCACTCTTGTATCCTTAGAATAAATTTCTAGTAGTGATATTGCTGGGTCATAGGGTAATTCTATTTTTAATTTTTTAAGTTAAACAGTGGAACCTCCACACTGTTTTCCAGAGTTGCTGCACCAGTTTGCATTCCCACCAGTAGTGCAAAAGGGTTCCCATCTCTCCACATATTCACCAACATCTGTTGTTTCCCGAGTTGTTCATTTTAACCACTCTGACCGGTATGAAGTAGTATCTCAATGTGGTTTTGATATGTATTTCCCTGACAAGTGATGTTGAGCATTTTTTCATGTGTCTATTAGCCATCTGGATGATTTCTTTGGAAAAGTGCCTATTTATGTCTTCTCCCCATTTCTTCGCTGGATTATTTGTTTTTTGGGTGTTGAGTTTGGTAAGTTCTTTATAGATTTTAGATACTAACCCTTTATCCAATATGTCATTAGCAAGTATCTTCTCCCATTCTGTCAGTTGCCTTTTAATTTTGTTGGTTGTTTCCTTTGCTATACAGAAGTTTTATTTTGATGAGGTACCAATAGCTCATTATTGCTTTTATTTCCCTTGTGTTCAAAGATATGTCAAGTAAGAAGTTGCTGTGGCCAAGGTCAAAGAGGTTGTTGTCTGTTTTCTCAATGTACAGAAATCTGTTGCATTTCAGTACACCAATAATGAAGAAACAGAAAGAGATATCAAGGAATCTATCCCATTTACAATTGCACCAGAACCATAAAATACCTAGGAATAAACCTAACCAAAGAGGTAAAAGATCTGCATGCTGAAAACTATAGAAAACTTACAAAAGAAATTGAAGAAGACACAAAGAAATGGAAAAACATTCCATGTTCATGGATCAGAAAAACAAATATTGTTAAAATGTCGATATTACCCAAAGCAATCTACACACTCAATTCAATCACAATCAAAGTAACACCAACATTTTTCTCAAAGCTAGAACAGTTCTAAAATTTGTATGGAACCACAAAACACTCCAAATAGCCAAAGGAATAGTGAAAAAGAAAATCAAAGCCAGAGGCATCACAATCCCAAACTTTAGCCTATACTACAAAACTGTAATCACCAAGACAGTATGGTATTGGCAAAAAAACAGATACATAGATCAGTGGACTAGAATAGAGAACCCAGAATTGGACCCACAAATGTATGGCCAACTAATCTTTGACAAAGCAGGAAAGAGTATCCAATGGAAAAAAGTCTCTTTAACAATGGTGCTGGGAGAACTGGACAGCAACATGCAGAAGAATGAAATTGGACCACTTTCTTACATCATACACAAAAATAAATTCAAAATGGATGAAAGACCTAAATGTGATACGGGAAACCATCAAAATGCACCCTCATTTTACACATTCCTCGTAATGCAATAGTGTATGTCCTCCTTGTAAGGGACAAGGAATCAATGGTTTCTTCAGAATACATAACACCTAAGAAAAGACCAGGTGAGAATGACATTTCAATGCCAAGACCCCCTGGTTCCAAGAAATAAGTGACTTATACAGGACACCTGGACTCTTGTCCTTGTTCTTTTTTTTTTTTTTTTAATGTTTATTCACGTTTTGAGAGAGACAGTGTGAGCAGAGCAGAGGCAGAGAGAGAGGGAGGCACAGAATCCAAAACAGGCTCCAGGCTCTGACCTGTCAGCACAGAGCCCGATGCACGGCTCAGACTCACGAACCACAAGATCATGACCTGAGCCGAAGTCAGACGCTTAACCGACTAAGCCACCCAGGCACCCCCTCTTGTCTTTGTTCTAACCAGTTCCTGGATGATTAAGAGGACACATACACCACACCACCATCCTCAATAACAATCCCTGACCCCAAGCAAAGAGGAGGCTGTTTCTCCTTTCCTGTTTGAGTCTCCTAGACACTCTGCCTATACCTGCATTCTCTCTATACCTTCAACACACTTCTGCTCTCACTTCCTGCTGCTTCACTTTTGATTGTGCCCTTGCCTCCAGGTTAGGTCATACCTGTAATTTAAAGACTTCTTTTTCTTCCAGACTCAGAGAAGTTCAATGACTGACCTGAGGCTTAAAAATATGCTGACTCTTTAGTACATCAGTAGGATCAGCAGTTTTGCTGAACTATTATGTCTGTCGTAAGTACTAGCACGATTTGCTGCTGCTAAATCCCAAGGAAAGTATCAGATTCCCTCTCTCTTTTTGAAATTCATTGTTTGGGCCACATAAACATAGATGCATGTATCCATTTATAACATTTTTGTTGAATTTAATTTCTCTTCCCTCCTAGAGATTCTGAGTCATTTACCTACTGCATATGCCCCATTGGTGTGCCTTATTAGTCCTCCCTTAAAAGAAACAGAATTAATATGTATTGATGCACATGCAATATGCAAAATGTTTGGGTTCAGAGTTGGTGGCCAAAAAAGAATTCTTGAAATGTGTTCAGTGCAAAACAGTGATGTTATCAAAGCACAGGGACAGGACCCATGGGCAGAAAGAGCTACACTGGAGTTGTGAGTGGTGACTGATTACATACTATGGAGTTGGGGGAGGTAAAGTCAAGGGGACATTTCCAAAAGGACTTTCACAATGCTAAAGAGGATTCACAGAATCCTGGAGGTCTAGCTATTGCCAAGCTAAAGTTGTTTTTCCTTCTAGCAAAGTATTTAAATTAAGACAGTTGGGAGTTCCTGGAGAAATGTTCTACTCTACCTACCTCAAGTATTTGTCAATGGACTGCAGGTTATAAGGAAATTTAATTTGATCTACATTTTCTTCTGCCTTTGTTCACCATGTCTCATGGACTCCAAAATCCCATTGGAGGGGTTACAACATTTTGGCCATCATTCGGAACAAAATTTTATAAGCAATTATTAAAGAAAGAAGCACCTTTTATTATTTTTTCAGAATTAAAAAATCTCTGTTTACCATTTAGATTGTGTTTTTTTGGGGGGGAGGGAAGAAATTTTAGACAACTATTTGAAAGACTTTGCTGGCTTCAAATAGGCTTAGACTGATATTCATTTGTACTTAAATTTATTTTTAGTTTATAAATATTAAACTTAAGAAAATGTATACATATTGTTAAAAAACAAAATTCAGCCAAGTAAATTTGAATATCTACTTGTCTTTATTAAACAATTCATGAATTAGGCAATACCCTATCTAGCAAGATCTACAAAAATAGAAAGGTTTTTAAAGGCAGGACAAGGGATTTATAAACAGAAAAAAAAAAGTTTTTTCGGGTGAGGCCAACTTCCTTTGGGGACAAAAGGTCTTATTAAGTGGACTATGTTATCTTCCTTTGGGTAATAAAGAGGGCCCATATGACAGTTTACCCTATTGTTACTGACCAGAAAATTCCTGACTGACCAATTGAGACTACATTTGGAGGGGGGAGAGTATGAACTGCAGTTAGGTTAGGTTTAAGCCGCAGTTTGGTGACTTGTCCTAAGTGATGCCATTTGGGGCCTGTGGTTTTCTTTTTAAACAACGTTAACATGACTTTTAAGTTTTAACAAAACTCTGCATCTCAGGTACATTTTCCTTTTTTTCCTTTCCTAATTCTAAGATTCTGTATAATGACAATTCTTTATTCTTTGAGCTATAATTTAACATATATGTAATTTAAAGGTCAACAAACAATGTGGAAGTGATTTCATGTATTTTTCTTTCATCATAGAATTATCAAAAGTACATTCTGTCACCTGAGGATCAGTATCTCTTCCACCTGCCCTGACCCTCCCTAGCACCTGTTCTTGCTTGAGCTTGTATTCTTATCTCTGGTATTAAAAATTTCCATGTTGAGGGTCTGACTTCGGCTCAGGTCATGATCTTGTGGTTTGTGAGTTCGAGCCCCATGTCGGGCTCTGTGCTGACAGTTTAGAGCCTGGAGCCTGCTTCAAATTCTGTGTCTCCCTCTCTCTCTGCTCCTCCCCCATTCACACTCTGTCTCTCTCTCAAAAATAAATAAACATTTAAAAAAATGAAAAAAAAATTTCCATGTTAAAAAGAAAACAAATTTTCATGTTGTTCCCTTTATTAATTACAAATATAGCTAAAAGTGGTAATTATACATTTTCAATTGTTAATTTATTATTGGGAATGGTGAGAGGCTAAGAGAAAAATTACCAGGTGTACTCACAACTGCAAAGAAAAGATCTTTCCCTTCCCCGCCGTTGCCGAAACCAGCCAGGGCGCGCCCGGTCATAGTCTGACATAAAGGCGGGAACCAATCAAGTTCTGCTCAGCGTTCAAATTTAAATGTCAGCCTATAACAACTCTGTAACCTCAAAAAAATCCCTAACTTGTTTGTGCCTGTCTATAAAAGAAGCTGTAAGATCCTTGCTCGGGGCCTCTTGCGTCACCGGCGACGAGTGCGCGGAGGACCGGGTTCGAACCTGCAATAAACGACCCTTGCCGCTTGGCTTTGGCTCTGGACTCTGGTGGTTTGTTTTCGGGGGTTCTCTCGAATCGGGGCATATCAATGGGATAAGTTCCAAACTTCCATTGGGAAATTTATTTGAGCCATAAACATCTCTCATGGCACTATTTACTCTGTCCCCCGATGAAAATATTGTGTGCTTTCTTAACTTTTGAGTTAATACAAGTCAAGAGAAGATAACATAGCTCTGCATTGACTTGCTCAGCTCAAATGCAGACAAGTAAAAAAATGCAAATCTCCCAAAGGTTTATTTTAACTGTGGGAGGAATGTATATTTTTCACGGTGTGTGTGTGTGTGTGTGTGTGTGTGTGTGTGTGTGGTTAACTTTGTAGAAATGGCTTGTTATGACCCAAACAATGCATTGCATTGCATTTAAATGACTTCTAAAAAATGAAGCATTTCTTTTTATTTAAAAAAAATTAATGTTTATTTATTTTTGAGAGAGAGTGTGAGCGGGGGAGGGGCAGAGAGAGAGGGAGACACAGAATCCAAAGCAGGTTCCAGGCTCAGAGCTGACAGCACGGAACCTGACACAGGGCTCAAACCCACAAACCGTGAGATCATGACCTGAGCTGAAATCAAATGCTCAACTGACTGAGCCATCCAGGCACTCCAAAAATGAAGCATTTCAATACTGAATGCAAGATGCATTTTATTTCTTCACACAAAGTCTTAAGAAAACAGAGAATGAGTTTTTTTTAAATGAGGTTCTAAGACTTTTAAAGCTCTCCACTTAAATCAAGCATGTTAATCTTGATCTACTACCATGATAGGCAATGTATCTAGTTTTCATAATAGCAGTATATTTTACAAAAAGGAAGACTTTTCAGAATGCAAAAAATGCTCAGGAGTAACAAAGGCTACATAGAATTCTTGCTTGCTCCTGTTCCATGTCCTGGTGTGCTCTTTCTTGGAGAGGTAACTGTTGGCAATATGCATCCTTGTGTGATTTGTTTTTTGTGATAGACCTTCATTTTGATGCACCAGCCCTTGAATTTAAGGTTCTTTGACTAATTTCTAAAAAAAATAAAACGCCAATTCACTAATTCCATGAAGCACAAAATGCTGTGTATGGTATTCTGTATTCTATTTTCAGAACTGGTTTGTTTCAAATTTGTGCTCCAGTCTATTTCCATTAA
Source organism: Lynx rufus (assembly GCF_022079265.1). Taxonomy (NCBI): domain Eukaryota; kingdom Metazoa; phylum Chordata; class Mammalia; order Carnivora; family Felidae; genus Lynx; species Lynx rufus. Next base: position 203,245,323 of record NW_025814823.1, on the reverse strand, counting down.
AATCAACAAGAACATGTTGGACATAAGAGAAGAGATTCCATAGATTATTGCTCAGCCTTCACAGATTTCTTTAAGCCAGCTTCAATGGAAATGGCCCTCTGCTGGGCACTAAGGATAAACTCCATTTAGCCAAACAGACTATCTTCATGCAAATGAATCATTGAGAAAAGTAATGGCAAGGCATTTGAGTAAAGGACGAGGCATTTGAGTTGAAACCTGAAGATTAAGTGAGAGTTAACTAAATAAAGATGAAGAAAAGCTTTCTGAGCAGAGGGAAGCATATGTGCAGAATGGAAGAAACCTAGTGCATTCAAAGAAACTAAAAGAAAGTACAAGTGTTTCAACCTGCGCATTTCATGCAATGGCTTTCGTCCACAGAACAGGTAAATGTCTAGTCCTTCTGCTCTTAAACCTATGCTGGGTATAGACCTATGAATCTGATCATCAGAGTTTTGGGGGAATTCTGTCACTTTTCTTTCTAGAAAATGTAAGTTGTTACTAAATGCCATTTGCATTAAATAAATCCTAAGGCAGAGTTTAATCTGTTTTACAAGTCAATGTGATGAAGTTTTGGGGTGATGGTGGGGTTCATGGGGTCTGGAGCCAATGGCCAAGAAAGAATTCTTTAAGACGTCTTTGGTGTAAAAAGGCAATTTTATTAAAGCATGGGGACAAGAATCATGGGTTGCACTAGGGTTGTGACGGGTAACTCATTATACACCCTCAGGTTGGAAGGGGATCAGGGATAGAGCAAGTCTGTAAGATATTTTGGAAGGAAGCTTTCCAGGACCTTGAGGGGCTAGCTGTTAATAAGGAAACACCACTTATTACAGTTTAATAAAACCTCAGTCCTGAGACCCTTCAGATATATATTGAGGGACCATAAACTTGGAGTATGATTGCCAGCATACATCTTGGGCAGTTGAGATAAAGGAAGTAGACTTACAGGATCCTCGAGGTTGGGATAGTATTAAACCAAGGTTCTCTTTTGTCCCTAACAAAGTGTCATCATCAAGGCAGCCAGCTAATAAAGGGAGGTCACTCTGCTGGTTTCAAGGACTTGCCAATGGGCTGTAGGCAGTAAGATAATTTTTCATTTGCCTGAGTTTCCCACATCATCATGGCAAGCAGTTAAACCCCTTTCCTTTGTTCTTGGGTAGCCAGGAGTGTCCAAGGAAAATCACACATATTCCTCCTACTTTTGCTTTCTACAAATGTTCAGGAAGTTTACAGGCCAATTTCATATACAGTGGGTCACAACCAAAATAAAAACAAATAAAATGACAATTTTCCTTTCTAAAATAACTTTCTCTGCTCCACTCCACACCTGTCTTGCTTCAAATGGTTTGGCTTATAACTGAAGCTATCAGACAGATTGATTTTCAAAATCAGGCTTGTGACCAGACAGTAATTGATAAAGTTTTGGGGGTGATAGGGGGTTCATGGGGTCTGGAGCCGAAGGCCAAGAAAGAATTCTTGAGGACGTCTTTGGTGCAAAAAGGTGATTTTATTAAAGCATGAGGACAGGACCCAAGGGCAGGAAGAACTGCCCTGGGACCATGAAGAAAGACTGGTGGGGGAGGTGAAATCCAGGGGAAGTTTCCAATGAGGTTTTCAGATGCTAAAGAAGATTCCCAAGATACTGGAGGCCTGGCTATTGTCAAGCTAGGGTTGTTTTTCCCTCTAGGAAAGCATTAGCATTAACACAGTAGGGTGCTCCTGGAGAAACATTTTGCTCTGCCTGCTTCAGTATTTGTCAATGGACTGCAGGTAACAAGGAAATTTAATTTTATCTGGCATTTCCTTCTGCCTTTGTTTCCCACATCAGTAATCAATACCAGGCAGATTATAGTCAGATGCAGAATATTAGCTGAAAACCAGCGAAGTCATAAAAAAACAACCCAGCAAAGTGGTGAAGAATGGAAACCAGAGAAGTCAGATAGGCTGAAAACAAATATCAGGTTTAATCTAAGACCACAGTAAACGCCATAGAAAGCTACTTCGCAGAAAACAGCTGCTGAGTTTTTAATCTTTTATGTTCAAAGAGATCTTAGTTAGTTTTACCCCCTAGGCATGATGTCTCATTCCAGACTAAATGAATTCCTTCTTCCCTTAGATTGGAATCAATTTTACCCCTCTAGCATAGTCTCTAAACTGGGTGGGTGGTGCCCTTCATGAAACCCCATATCCTCAGACAATCTCTGAGATAAATTAATCAGTCCTTTAGAAGATGGTCAGACATAGACCTTATTATTTAAATGCACATTTCAAGGAAAATGTAAATTGTATAGAAATTTTCATTTGTTTAATAAGATAGACTCTTTTCCAAAGGATAAAAACCATATTGATGAGGTTTTTTTGGGTGATATTGGGGTTCGCAGGGTCTGGAGCTGACAGCCAAGAAAGAATTCTTAAAGACGTTTTTGGTGCAAAAAAGTGGTTTTATTAAATCAAGGGGACAGGACAGGAAGAGCTTCCCCGGGACCATGAGGAGACACTGTTATATACTATGGATTTGGGGGGAGGTAAAGTCCAGGAGAAGTTTCCAATGAGGTTTTCAGATGCTAAAGAGTCCAAGGATACTGGAGGCCTGGCTATTGTCAAGCTAAGGTTGTTTTTCCTTCTAGCAAATCATTAGCATTAAAACAGTAGGGAATTCCTAGGGAAAAATTTTGCTTTGCCTGCTTCAATTATTTGTAAATGGACTGCAGGTTATAAGGAAATTTAGTTCTATCTGCCATTTCTTTTTTCCTTTGTTTCCCACAGCACTATGGAGGGTGATGTTGGGGCTCCAGGAAACAGAGTCTATAGATTTCTGGAGATTAGGCTATTGATAAGATTGTCTTTTTCTTGTGATTTACTAAGATACTTGTAAATAGATGGAGACTCAGGTCCTGCAAGACTATGATCTATCAGTTAACCATTTGTTTTTCCCCTTTCTTTTGTTCCTGGGCAGCCAGGAGTGCCTAAGATATATCACACATATCCCACCTGAGGGGAGGAAGAGTGTTTGCATCCAGTCAGCTTGCCTTATGCTCCCTTATCCTTATGATACTTTCAATAGGCACAAAGTATTTGACAAAATACAGCATCGTTTCTTGATAAAAACTGTCAAGAAAGTAGGGATAGAAGGAACCTAACTCAACATAATAAAGGCCATACATAAAAGACCCACAGCTATTTTCATCCTCAATGGGGGCAAATCTGAGAGCCTTCCTCTGAAGGTCAGGAACATGACAAGGATGTCCACTCTCACCACTGCTATTCAACATAGTACTGGGAGCTCTAGACTCAAAAATCAGACAACAAAAAGAAAAGACATACAAATCAGCAAGGAAGAAGTCAAACTTCCACTCTTCGCAGATGACATGATACTCTACATGGAAAACCAGAAAGACTCCACCAAAAAAAACTGCTAGGAATGATACATGAATTCAGCAAAGTTGCAGGATATAAAATCAATGTGCAGATATTGGCTGCACCAATAATGAAGCAGCAGAAAGAGAAATCAAGGAATCGATCCCATTTACAATTGCACCAAAAAACCATAAGATACCCAGGAATAAACCTAATAAAAGAGGTAAAAGATCTTATGCTGAAAACTGTAGAAAGCTTATGAAAAAAAAAAGAAATGGAAAATAATCCCATGCTCATGAATTGGAAGAATAAGTATTGTTAAAATGTCTATACTACCCAAAGCAATCTACACATTCAGTGTGATCCCTATCAAAATTACATAGACATTTTTCACAGAGCTAGAACAAACATATACAATGGAATATTACTCGGCGATCAAAAAGAATGAAATCTTGCCATTTGCAACTATGTGGGTGGAATTACAGTATATTATACTAAGTGAAATAAGTCACTCAGGGAAAGAGAAATATCATATGATTTCACTCATATGTGGAATTTAAGAAACAAAACAGCTGAACATAGAGGAGGAAAGAAGGAAAAATAAAAGAAAAAAACAGAGAGCAAACCTTAAGAGACTCTTAAATATAGAGAAAAACCTGAGAGCTGGAGGGGAGGTGATGGAGTGATGGGTTAAATGAGCATTAAGGAAAGCACTTGCTGGGATAAGCATTGGGTGTTGTATGTAAGTGATGAATCACTAAATTCTACTCTTGAAGCCAATACTACACTATATGGTAACTAACGTTAATTTAAAAAAAAAAAAAGATAAGACTGTTTTCCGTCCTGCTGCATTATACAGTGATCATTAACCAAGCAACTTAAATCTGCCAAATAATTTTAATGAGTAGGTTAATTAACCCTTTAATTTTAGCTGCTACTAGATAATATTTGTGTCCAGTGTAAGATCCAATTACTTATGATTTCGTCATTAATACTTCTATTCTTTTAGACAGGAGAGCTTTTTGTTCTATAATTCCTCTTTAATAAGAAGTCAATTTTTATTAAGGAAAGAGCAAATGCAAGTGGATTAAGGTCTTAATAAACAATATTGACCAGACTATAAGAAAACTATGAATATAATCTGGAATGATCATGGCAAGCACCAGTATTTCTGATTGTGGGATTACTTCTAAATTGTGATGAAATTCTCTCTGCTTAACATAATTTAATATCATCTAGACTAGAATCTGAAAAATGGCTTTTGAGACTTATTCATATTTTCTCCCAATATTATAGAATCTAATTGTTCATTGTAGAATGTTTTTAATAATTGAAAAATTAAAATCATCCATGATATTATCATGTATCAATAATCCTTGTCCGCCATTTTGATGTAGATATTTTCAGTCTTCTTTTCTACTATGTCATTTTAGAGTATATAGCCTAAAAAAAAAGATCTAGAGTTTTTTTGTCAACCCTGTGTCAAACACATCTTCATGGCATTACACATTTTTCTGTTGCATCAAGTAAAACTACTAGAATTAATTGCTCTGACATACCATAGACTTGTTCAAAAGTCAAAACCAAATAGGCACTGACAGGGTTCAGGATGCACTACCCCCAAAATATGGCACCATGGTATACTTAATATCTTAAGCTAAAGGAGACTGAAAAACAGCCAAAGCAGGAAGGTCATTCTGACCTCCCCCAATCCCCCTGCCCTTTCCTGAAACAGACATAAAACTCTCATGTGGAATGTATCCCTTCTGAACCAGGCAGAAATAAGACATTATTATCACCAGATATGGGGAATTTGGAAATGAGAATCTGTGCAAACAAACCTTGTTAAACTAATCCTTATTTCTCTAATTATTTCTTAAACATTTGCTACCTCTAGCCCAAACTCCTTTGTCCCGGTTCTTTACAAATATATTGTTTCCCTAAGCATAAAAGATATAATAGCTTCTTTCTCTTGTCACTTCTTTGGGTCTTCACTCTCCTGTGAAGGCTCCCATGTATATGTAAAAATTCAATAGAATGTGTATGCTTTTTTTCTGCTAATATGTCTTTGTCAGTTTTTCAGGCCAAACCAGGGGCCCTAAGAGGTTTGAGGAAAACTTTTTCCTCCACTATAGCACTGAGGTATCCTAGACATTTTAATTGATGATCACTGTGGGCCTCAGATTTTCCTTTACTTGAAAATTCTCCTATGATGTTTCTAGCCCTCACAGCTATTTTACCAATAGAATTCTATTTATTGTATATAACTTTGAAAATGAGTGAAAACTGTAAAACTAATGGCAAAAATGTACTGTACTCTAGTTAGTAAATTTATTTCTTATAAAGATAAATAAAAAAATTATTTCTTATAAATATAAAGATCATGGTTCAGGTCATGATCTTGCTGTTCATGAGATCAAGTCCCGTGTCAAGCTCTGCACTGACAGCATGGAGCCTGCTTGGGATTCTCCCTCTCTCTATCTCTCTCTCCCCTCTCACCTCTCTCTCACTGTATATGTGAACTAGAATTTAATAATTAAGTGTATAGCAGATAGGGGAAGTCATGGTTCTCAATGTTAGAATGGAGGGTTACAGACAAGCAAGGGGAAAGGTTGAGTGATGCATGTGATAATGAGATAGAGCTGGAGACATCAAAATGAACCCCTGTTGAGTTTAACACAGATTCAGATTGTAATGCCTGAAGTTCCAAAACCTCCCACAAAAGACCACCAGAGTCGTAAGTCAAAGCCAAGCAGCAAGGGTCGTTTATTGCAGGTTCGAACCTGGACGTCCACGCACTCGTTGCCGGTGACGCTAAGAGGCCTCGATCAGGGTTGGTACAGCGTTTTTATAGACAGAGACAAACCGCACAGGGGACGTTTCAAATTACGAGGGGCCTGATTAGTTGGTTTTAAAGTAAGGACATTTGTTGTTCTCTGATTGGGCGTCCTTTGTCTGTCCTTTGGCGGGAAGGCTTTGTCCCTTACTTGTGGCGGGAGGAAAGGGGGAAGGGGGAAGGGGGTAGGGGAGGAATGTGTTAAGCAAGCAGGTTTACAGAAGCGAGAAATGCCGGTTAGTTTATGTACAATCACTTATTCTATTACATACCAGACTACATTTAGGAAGTTTTACAACTTACTCTATTACATAGCGAGTTACATTCAGGAAAGGTTTCACAATACTCGTAGCAAACAGACTTCTCAGCAATTGTATGTATATATATATATATATATATATATATATATATATATATTTTAATCAAAGATCCATAATAAGCAGAAAAGAGAACTTAGCTTTAAACTAAGGCAGGGCTGTCATTTGGATTTAAAGCTGTTCTTTTCATTCCCCCCTTTTTCTTGTGCCTAAAGAGCCAATCTTGGATCTTTAATTTTCTATTTGTAATGTCTCGAGCGGTTGGTACTGAGTTCATAAGACCATTAATTGTATAGCATTGAACCTGTCTTGGACAAAATTAATAATTTTGTTTATGATGCAGGGGCCTAATGTGAGAGCGAGAAGTAGGATGGCTAGAGGCCCGAGTAAAGCGGAGAGCAGGGTAGTTAACCAAGGGGACACGTTGAACCAGGATTCAAACCACCCTGCCTCCTGTTCTCTTTCTTTTTTTCGTTTGGCTAGCCCTTCTCGGATCTTGGCCATAGAATCCCTTACTATTCCTGTGTGGTCAGCATAGAAGCAACACTCTTCTCCTAGTGCTGCACAGAGACCACCTTGCTGTAGGAACAGCAGGTCTAATCCTCTCCTGTTTTGTAAAACTACTTCCGAGAGGGAGGTTAGGGATTTTTTCAAGTGAAGTGATGGCAGTCTCAATTCTTTCTATGTCTTTGTCAACTGCTTCTCTAAGTATACTAAATCCCTTGTTTTGTATAGTTAAGGCCGAGATCCCTGTCCCTGTTACGATGGCCCCGAGTCCGAATATGGTGGCTAGAGTTAGAGCCCCTGCAGTAATGAGTGCTCTCTTAGTTACTCTTTTGGGTGCTATCCACATCTGGTCTACATACTCAGTTGTGTGGTATATGATTTTTGGGAACACAATTACCATTACACAGAATTCTGATTGATTGAACATATCCTTATAGAGGCAAGGGGTTAATCCCGCATGAGAACAAAGCCACCATGAGTTTTTTGGTGGAATAATCCAGTTTTCTGAAGTATTGAATATATTTCTGTAACTTATGCATAAGTGGCTATATTTTGTTGGCACTGTTCCTATACATGTCCCATTTCCCGTAAGCACTGATAGTGTGAGACCAGGTCTTTTTTGTCCCCAACTGCAAGTATCTGAGTTGTTTGCAGTGTTATAATTACCCATTATAGCCACTGATTCATAAAATGGGGGTTGTATAGAATAGCACAACCAACAAGCTTCTGTCTCATTAGGGTTAGTATGGTTTAAGGCCTGATAAGTGGTATTTATCATTACCCATAAGGGGTCATCTTTGAATGGGATTTGGATTTTTTTAAGGTTTTCTTGGGGTTGTCCCGGTTACAGTGACCACCTGAGTGGCCGGAGGATTAGTACCCTTATTTGTGGACCGCGGGGTAGTATTAGGCTTACTTGTGGGCCATACTGACTGGTTTGGCCCTATTTGTGTTGGTGAAGCTTTGGGTTTTATTTTTAATCTTATCTGAATAACAGTTGCAAAGTAAGGCGGTCCCCGATACAGGTAAATTCCCCAATTTAGTCCCGTAATCCATCTTGTCTCCTTTTTTCCATCCTCTAGGAATTTGATACGAATAAGGTTACAGGCACGGGTTTGCTTGGGACAGGGGCTGGCAAATTTCATGTCAATATAATGGGGTTTTACCTCCCATTTCCAGCTTCCATCATTGGTAGTGACACAACTCCAAGCCTTACAGTAGAGGGATTCGATTCCTCCACAGGTTTTTTTCATTGCTCCTGTTCTGAACCCGGGACATGCATAAAACCCACCAGATCTTATGCGCTTTTTTTCATTTTCTGGGGTTCCGGTCCATGACGGATTAGGACGCTGACGGCTTCCGTTGGGGGGAAGTACCCCCATGGTTACGGCTACGTCCTCTAGGTTAAAATATAGATCAGGCCACCAGGCATTTAGGGGAGTATCGTCTGCTGTGGTAGTATTATAGACTTCCTGGGTTTCCAAATTAGAAACCTCCCAAGTTAAAGTATAGGGTATATGGGGGTTGCTCGCAATACTTATCAGTCCATAGGAGGTGAGCAGGAGCACGCTAATGAGTGTTCCTTCGATCATTGTGGGTCCGGAGCTGCTGCAACAGTCTTGGTATGGGACACCCAGGCCTTTGGTCTCAGCCCGTTTTTGGGGTCAGGTTTTCGACGCAGAGTCAACTTTAAAGGATGGGTCTTACTCTGGTCAACCGTCCAGGCGGTGTTGGCTTTTGGCACGAAGTCTTCTCGAACCACAAATGGATCAGCTGGTCGGGCGTGGGTGTAATGGATCCAGGTAGCAATCCTGTCGACTTTGAGAGCGGTGGGTGTAGTGAGGATCACAATGTAGGGTCCCTTCCACCGTGGTTGGAGGGTCTCTTGCTTATGTCTCCGCACGTATACCCAGTCTCCGGGTCGGTAGTGATGCGGCTCAGGAGGGGGCCCGGTCTCGTAAATGGCTCTCAGTCTGGGCCAAACTTTCTGGTGGGTGCGCTGGAGTTCCCTCAGGGGAATAAGAAGTTTATGATCATCAAATTCAGTTAACACATTAGACTGTAGGTTGGGAATTATAGGAGGGGGTATTCCATACATGATTTCAAAGGGGGTTAATCCCAGTTTGTAGGGGGAGTTTCGCACCCTGAACAGAGCGTAGGGGAGTAAGACTACCCAGTTAGCGCCAGTCTCCATGGTCAATTTGGTTAGGGTCTCTTTTAGGGTTCTATTCATTCTTTCTACCTGTCCTGAGCTTTGGGGTCTATATGCACAATGTAGTTTCCAATCGGCCCCAATAAACTGCGCTATCCCTTGTATTACCTTTGAAATGAACGCTGGTCCGTTGTCTGATCCTATTAGGGTAGGGAATCCGTACCTGGGCATGATGTCTTCTAACATTTTCTTTGCTACTACCTGCGCAGTCTCATGTTTGGTGGGGAAGGCCTCTGTCCATCCTGAAAAGGTATCTATAAACACTAGCAAATATTTATATCCATATTTTCCAGGCTTTACCTCGGTGAAGTCTACTTCCCAATAGGCTCCCGGCCTGGTTCCGCGGGTTCTGGAGCCAGGGTTTTTCCCGTGGTTGGTGGCATTAGTTAGTTGGCAAGCTTTACAGCTAGTAACTATCTGCTCAATTTTTGTCCTGGAGTCTTTAATGGTGATTCTAGCATGCCTTATTAAGTCTTGCATTTTTCTTGTGCCCATATGAGTGGCTCAGTGCATCTTGAATAAGACTTTATTTCCCATTTCTTCTGAGAGAATTATGCTACAGTCTGCTGCTCTCCACCATCCATTAAGGCACTGAGTCATAGGCAATTTTTGGATCCAGTTTAGGTCTTCTTTAGTGTAGGTGGGACTTTCTAGTAAACTAGCTGAACCGGGGTCTGGTAGGGTGGTCGTTAAAGCACAGTCCACCTGTAAGGCCACCTCTCGGGCCACCTGGTCAGCCAAATTATTTCCTCTGGCCACCGGTGTGACCGGTTTTTGGTGGCCTGGGCAATGTATGATGGCTAGTCGTTTAGGCAGCCAGAGTGCCTTTAAAAGAGCCAATATTTCTTCTTTGTTTTTGATACTTTTCCCCTCTGCAGTTAACAGTCCCCTCTCTCTGTATATAGCTCCATGTATGTGGGCCGTAGCAAAAGCATATCTGCTATCGGTATACACGTTTAGTCTCTTGTCTTTTCCCAAAGTCAGTGCCTTGGTTAAGGCCGCAAGTTCAGCCCGTTGGGCAGAGGTGCCAGCTGGCAAAGGCTCTGCCCAAACAGTCTCAGTTTCAGTTGTGACTGCTGCCCCCGCGTACCTTTGACCCTGATGTACAAAGCTGCTGCCGTCAGTGAACCAGGTAACCTCGGCGTCTCCTAGCGGGTGATCCTGTAAATCTTCCCAAACTCCATGAACCTGTGCCAATATCTCAGCGCAGTCATGGAGGGGGGGATCTAAGTCCGGGTCTGGTAACAGGGAGGCAGGGTTTAGTGTTCGGGGGGAGCATAAATGATTCTGAGGGGATTTAATAATAGTCCCTGGTAGTGAACCAGTCGGGTGTTACTTATCCATCGGTCAGGAGGTTGTTTGAAGACCCCTTCGATGGCATGAGGGGTTGTAACATGTAACTCTTGTCCCATAGTTAACTTATCAGCATCCTTTACCATTAGAGCTGTAGCAGCGATCATACGGAGGCAAGGGGGCCAGCCAGCCGCTACTGGGTCCAGTCTTTTTGAAAGATAGGCAACGGGCCTGGGCCATGGGCCAAGGAGTTGCGTCAGCACTGCTTTGGCTACCCCTTTATTTTCATCTATGAAGAGATGAAAGGGTTTGGAGACATCGGGGAGCCCTAAGGATGGTGCCGACAACAGGGCGAGTTTAATTTGCTGGAAAGCCTGCTCAGTTTCCTCTGTCCACTCAAAGGGCGCCTGTTCTCGGGTGACCAGGTAAAGAGGCTTAGCCATCTCGGCGAACCGAGGTATCCACAAGCGGCAGAACCCGGCCGATCCCAGGAATTCTCTTACCTGCCTTCGTGTTGTGGGTCGGGGGATGCGGAGGATGGTTTCCTTCCGTGCATCAGTGAGCCATCGTTGGCCTTCTCTTAACAGATACCCCAAGTAGGTTACCTCGGATCTGCAAATTTGGGCTTTCTTTGCTGAAGCCCGGTACCCCAGGGCACCAAGTGTCCGGAGGAGATTTTTGGTGCCTTGCAAGCAAGCTTCGGCAGTCTCAGCGGCGATTAAAAGATCGTCAACGTACTGCAAGAGAGTCACTTCGGGGTTTTGATTCCGGTACTCACCCAGATCCTCGTGAAGTGCCTCATCGAACAAGGTGGGTGAGTTTTTAAATCCTTGGGGGAGCCGGGTCCAGGTGAGTTGCCCATTTATGCCTCTCTCAGGGTCGGACCACTCAAAGGCGAAGAGCTCTTGGCTTTTGGGGGCCAGAGGCAGGCTGAAAAAAGCATCTTTTAAATCAAGGACAGTATACCATTATCTTTCTGGGCTGAGGGCACTTAGGAGGGTATAGGGGTTGGGTACTATTGGGTGTATGTCCATGACTCGGCGGTTAACTTCTCTCAGATCTTGTACTGGACGGTAGTCCGCACTGTTAGGTTTTCGTACAGGTAGCAGGGGGGTGTTCCAGGCTGAATGGCAGGGACGCAAGATGCCTAAGTCTAGGAGGTGACGGATATGTGGTGTGATGCCATTTCTGGCCTCCATTGACATCGGGTATTGTCGGACCCGAACTGGATCTGCCCCCGGTTTCAGCTCTATGAATAGAGCCGGGCGATGTTTAGCCAACCCCATACCCCCGGTTTCAGCCCATGCTTCTGGAAACTGCTGGAGCCAGGGCTCTATGTTTTGACTTTGTGAGGGTGGCCCCTGATGGAGTCGCTATTCATCTTCTAATCTTAGAGTAAGTATGGTAATGGGTTGGTTGTGAGGGCCAGTCACTTGGGGGCCCCCTGGCGTAAAATGAATCTGGGCCCCCATTTTAGTGAGTCTCTTCCTAATAAGGGGCAGGGGCTGTCGGGGATGACTAGGAAGGAATGGGTGACCTTTCCATTTCCTAGGTCCACAGTCCTCTGGGTGGTCCAGGGATATTTTTTTATTCCGGTAGCCCCTTGGACCCAGGAAGATTTTTCAGAAATTTTTCCATGGGGTCTGATCAAGACCGAATGTTGTGTCCCTGTGTCGACTAGGAATTGAACTGGGTTCCCCTCCACTTGTAGCGTTACCCTAGGTTCGGGGAGGGGATCCGAACCCCGTCCCTCCTATTCTGCATCTTGAGTGAAGAGGGCGGGTGTGGTTTTTGGCTGCCACGGTTTTTGATCATGACGTGGCTTTTTCTTTTTAGGGCATTCTCGGGCCCAATGGCCTTTTTCTTTGCAATAGGCACATTGGTCCTTATCTAGGGGCTTTTGTTTATCCAGGGGCTTTTGGACAACAGCGGCCAGGACTTTGGTCATTTTCTCGGTAGCTTTAAGTTGCCTGTCCTCTGGAGTCTCTCTATTATTATAGACACGCTGGGCAATGCGGAGTAAGTCCTGAATCTGTTTTCCCTCTAGGTCCTCTAGTTTCTGGAGTTTCTTTTTAATATCAGTGGCTGCCTGATTTACAAAGGCCGTTACAACAGCAGCTTGATTTTCGGGGGCCTCGGGGTTCATGGGGGTATACTGTCTGAAGGTTTCCATTAATCTTTCTAAATAAGCGGCAGGGCTCTCTGTCTTACCTTGTATTACTGAATACACTTTTGCCAAATTAGTGGGCTTGCGTGCAGCAGCCCGGAGACCCGCCATTAGAGTCTGGCGATAAATGCGCAGCCGTCCCCTACCTTCTGCCGTGTTGTAGTCCCAGCCATCCTGTGGGGGTCGGGTCAAGGGAAAAGCTGCATTAATGAGATCAAGGTTAGCAGTGGGTTGGCCATCATCTCCAGGAACCAGCTTTCTTGCTTCCAATTGAATTCTTTCTCGCTCCTCGGTGGTGAACAGGATTCGGAGGAGCTGCTGGCAATCATCCCAGGTGGGTTGGTGGGTAAACATAACGCTGTCTAAGAGACTTATTAAATCTTTAGGGTTGTCAGAAAATCGAGCATTCTGGGTTTTCCAGTTATATAGGTCACTGGTAGAGAAGGGCCAGTATTGAAGTCGGGGGTTCCCCATATCATCGGGAGGCCCTATTTCCCGTAAGGGTAAAGCTACGGTGGAGTCAGGAAGGCGGAGTCCTGGCTCATGTGGGGCCCGCCTACGGGTACGTCCAGCCGGCCCTTGGACTTCGCCCCCACTAGGCATGGGCGCGGGTTGAGCCTCCCTATTCTCTAGTTCTCCTATGGGCTGGGCTACGGGAGGCTCTGCCGGCACAGCAGGGATACGGGCAGCTTGCGGAATAAGAGGAGGAACCTGGTAAGGGGGAGGGTCAAGGGAAAGTAAATCTTGGCTGTTGGGGAGAACAGGGGGTGCATTCGGAGTTTGTGGCTTGGGAGGGTTGGTAGGTTTAGCCGCTAGAATTTTGCATGGCCCTGTTGTTAAGAAAGAGGCCATCCAGGGAGGTGGGTTTTCTACTAAATCTTGCCACACCAGAATATAGGGAATCTGATCCGAGTGACCTTCTTTCCCTGGTAGGAAAATTATTGATTTTACTTTAAGGACCACAGGGAGGCAGAAGGTTCCCTCTGTAGGCCAATTGACCCCAAAGGTGGGCCATTCAGAGCGGCAATAGGTGATCAACTTCCTTTTGCGAATGTCTAGGCTTAAGCTGTGTCCTCTAGCTCTTACATCTTTGAAATTGGTGAGGAGGAGGGAGAGAGGGGTGCTCTGCGTTTGACCCATGTTATGATTCTGAGGAAGAGGAGAAGAGAAGGGGGCGCGGGCAGCACGGATGCGGGGGGGGGGGCGCCGCTGGCCAGGGGGCGGCACAGAGGGGGCCCTGAAGCGGCTGAAATTAGCGGTGGAGGAGTTCGCACAGGCGACCTCTGAGGGTGAGACCCCTGGCGGCCTGGCTGGGCCCCGGGCAGAGGGGCGGGAGGGAAAGCCGCAGGGAGCTGAGGAAGGAGGAGAGAGGAACAAAGGATGGAATAATTAATTCTGATCAGCCGAGAAAACACTTAATTCCAGTAAAGCATCCGACCCATGAAAGAAAAACAAGAACTAACAAGAATCTTTCGCAGCAGTTCCAACTTTCTGGTGCCGTCTCGGCCAGCCCAACAGAAAGGGTTATGGCTAGGACGGCGGTTATTACAAGGGCCCAGGGGTGACAATACATTTAGACTGACATAGAAGCACTCGCGTACTTGCCCGTCCGCGTCCCTCGCGGGAACTTAGGTGCCGCTTAGCATGGGCGGGCAGGTATAAGCCCCCTGCTTGGATCAAAATAAATTTTGACCGCCTTAAGCTGTATGAGGATCATCGCGGAAATCGGGTTAGAGCCCACTCGAATCCCGTAGCTTATGCCGTGGGACTACACATAGGGTAAGTCAGGCGCGTGCCCCTGACTCCCAACAATCATTCCAGTCAATTCAACAGACAGACACACAGACACACATCACATCAGAATACGGGTAACAATTGGCATGCCTAGATGGTTTTTCTTTTAGACGCCTAGAGATATTTCTTAGCACTCTGGAAGTTCATAGAGAAAATGAAAGTATTTAGTTCGCAGGCGCGTTGGGCGTAAGCAGCCCACAGAAAAGAATCCTGATGGGGCAAAAAGGCCCCCCTATGGACCAAGAAGGTCCCCTGATGGGCCAAGAAGGCCCCCAGATGTCAGTGGACATCTCCAACTGACCCCGGCTGGGTGCCCTATAGCGCGTCCGCCAGGGTCACACCAGCTTCCAGACAGAACCGGTTCTCCAGAGACACAGATCAGAGAGAAAAGGAAGTACGTTAGAGCCGGCTTACTTACCGATCGGAATCAGATACGACCCGTTGACCAGAAGTCTGGTGGGCTCGGGGGAGATCTCGGTGGGACCTCCAAATGTAATGCCTGAAGTTCCAAAACCTCCCACAAAAGACCACCAGAGTCGTAAGTCAAAGCCAAGCGGCAAGGGTCGTTTATTGCAGGTTCGAACCTAGACCTCCGCGCACTCGTTGCCGGTGACGCTAAGAGGCCTCGATCAGGGTTGGTACAGCGTTTTTATAGACAGAGACAAACCGCACAGGGGACGTTTCAAATTACGAGGGGCCTGATTAGTTGGTTTTAAAGTAAGGACATTTGTTGTTCTCTGATTGGGCGTCCTTTGTCTGTCCTTTGGCGGGAAGGCTTTGTCCCTTACTTGTGGCGGGAGGAAAGGGGGAAGGGGGAAGGGGGTAGGGGAGGAATGTGTTAAGCAAGCAGGTTTACAGAAGCGAGAAATGCCGGTTAGTTTATGTACAATCACTTATTCTATTACATACCAGACTACATTTAGGAAGTTTTACAACTTACTCTATTACATAGCGAGTTACATTCAGGAAAGGTTTCACAATACTCGTAGCAAACAGACTTCTCAGCAATTGTATATATATATATATATATATATATATATATATATTTATCAAAGATCCATAATAAGCAGAAAAGAGAACTTAGCTTTAAACTAAGGCAGGGCTGTCATTTGGATTTAAAGCTGTTCTTTTCAAGATGAATACATATAGAAATACTTATGGTTATGCATACAAAGTCGGGTTAATATACACATATATTTTTTGCTCTGACAGCTATGTGGGTCTGGAAACAATGGTACCTCAGTAGCAACAAGCCCATCTAGCAAGCAAATTGTTTTTTCTAATATTATCCTCCAATACAATAAGCCAGGTCTCTTTAAAGCAGTGGCTAATTCTAGTGCTGGAGGGAGAAACACACAGGATGAGCCTGGAGGGTTGTATAATATCTGAAAATAAGGAAGTACTTGAAAAACTACAGCGATGAGAGTATTTAAAAAGGACACAGAGGGGCACCTGGGTGGCTCAGTTGGTTAAGTACTGACTTTTGATTTTGGCTCAGGTCATGATCTTGCTGTTCATAGGATCAAGTCCCATGTCAAGCTCTGCAATGACAGCATGGAGCCTGCTTGGGATTCTCCCTCTCTCTATCTCTCTCTCTCTCTCTCACCTCTCTCTCTCTCTCTCTCTCTGTCTCTCAAAATAAATTTTAAAAAAAGAAAAACTGAAAGAGCTCCTATTGGCCAAAGATGAAACAATTTGAACAACAAAATAAATAGAGTAGTAATGAATTATAACCCAGAATATAATATGAATATCTGAGTATATATTTATAAAAATAAATTATGAAAGAAAGAAAGAAAGAAAGAGGGGAGGGGAGTGAGGGGAGGAAAGAAAGAAAGAAAAGAAAGGAAGGAAGGAAGGAAGGGAGGGAGGAAGAGAAAAAGAAAGAAAGAAAGAAAGAAAGAAGAAAGAAAGGAAGGAAGGAAGAAAGAAAGGAAGGAAGGAAGAAAGAAAGACTGAGAATAAACAAATCTCCCATGCAGAGAATTTCAAATAATTTTTGTAGATATTCTGTTCTCACGTAGGTGGAGTATAATTATTCACTTCTTAAGGGTAGCTGCACATAGTGACCCTTCCAAAGATTTCAGTATAAAAAGGCAGAAAAGAAATAGTACAAAAACCTGACAAGTACCACCTTAATTCATGTGGTCCAGGTTCACATCATTAGTGATGTCATGTTGATAATATTTACCCTTGATGTGACATGATGAGAACGACACAGTACCTCTGTAGTTGCCACATAAAAACTCATAACCCTACTGTAATCATGGGGAAAACATCAGACATATTCCAACTAAGGGACATTCTACATAATGCCTGACCTGTCCTTCTCCAGTCAAGGTCATCAAAGACAAAAAGTTTCTTAGGAACTGTCACAGCCTGGAGGAGCTAACAGAGACATGATGGACATGATGACTATATGCAGCATGGTATCCTGAATGGGATTCTAAATGGAAAAAGGCATTAGGTGAAAACTAAAGAAATCTAAATAAAGCATGGACTTTAGCTCATAGATTGTGTAATTATCATTTCATTCATTGTTAAAAATATAACATAGCAATATCAAGATGTTAATAGTAAGGGATATTGGGTTTGTGGTGTACAGGATGTCTCTGTATCCCTTTGTACCTTTCTGTGGTCCTAAAACTATTGTTAAACAAAAAATTATATTGATAAATAGATAAAACTAGGATCAGTTATGTTTCAATAAAGTGTTAAAAATACAGAATAAAATTCTAGAAGTCCTGGAAAATATTTAGCATTTACAATCCATTGAATATCCAGGAATCATATATATACATATGTATGACACTAGCTGTTCATAACAAAGTCTTTCAATTATTTTCCAAATCTCCACAGAGAATCATGAGTTTTTTCAAGATAACTAAATAAATAATGACATTTACACACCTCTAGTCATGCATATTCATAATTCTTTCTTCATTCTGACCTGTGAGAGTAAAATCTAAATGCAAATGTCATGCTTTTCTGATTAAAGCATGCATAGTTCAAGCTCTTCAGTTATCAGATAAGTGTATTCCATCTTCTGGGAAAGTGCTAAATATGTTGTTCCAAATTATCTTTAGACATTTAAAATGGTGACTCCAGGGATCACTTCATTAGTAAAGACTTTTCTAACGAATTCAAAGGGATATTTTTGCACAATGAGTAAATGGAAAATGCTTACTTGTCCTTTACCCAGGGAAAATAAACTGAGATACAGAGGTTGATATACAGTAATTCAATTTTCATCGAGTTTTTTACCTGTGTTGACAGGGTTGAAGAGGCCAAATTACTTGTCACATCACAATGATCCAGTTGGGATTTCATTTAATGAAGGGTGAAGCCCTCTTAAAGATTTCTGAGCAACTACAAAGTGACAGTGTGAAGGCTCAGAAATTATCCTTTTCATTTAATGGCACATTTTATGGCTCTCTAATATAGTATGCCTGCTGGAAGTGTTTACCATAAGTCTATTCTGTTCACTACAAGTTTCTGAAGGATTTTTAAAATTTTCTAAAATATTTAAATATTTAGAACAGGTCTTCAATGAGTTGCAACTAAAATTTGAGTTGGGAAACCACCTATGAGCTGTTCTACATTCTTTGCAGCCAAAGTCAATTACCTAAACAAATATTTACCAACCACCTTGTAATAAAAATTCCTTTGCTGGGTAGGAAGTACGCATTACATAAACTATGAAATCAACAAAGAAGGTATACAGATGGCAAATAAGCACATGAAAAAATGCTTCACTCTGTATGTCACCAGGGAAATGCAAATTAAAACAACAGGGAGATACCACTATACATCTATTAGAGTAGCCAAAATCCAGAACACTGACAACACCAAATGTTGACTACCATGTGGAGTAACAGGAACTTTCAGTCTTTGCTGGTGAGAATACAAAATGGCAAAACCAGTATGGAAGGTAGTTTGGCAGTTTCTTACCAAACTGAACATATTCTTGCAATACAATTCAGCAAGAGTTGGAAACATGTCCACACAAAAACCCGCATGTGAATATTTATAGCAGCTTTATTCCCAATGCCCAAACCTAGAAGCCATGATGTCCTTCAAAAGATGAACAGATCAATAAAATGGTATATAGGGATGGTAGAATATGATTCAGAAATGAGCTACCAAGCCATAAAAAGAGGAAATTTAAATGAATATAATTTAGTGGAAAAAAAAGTAAAATTTGGTGAAAAGTCTACCTACTGTATGATCTCTCTATATGGCATTCTGGAAAAAACAAAAATTATAAAGACAGTAAAAAGTTCAGTGGATGCCAGGAGTTAGTGGGGAAAGAAGGATAGACAGGTGGAGCACAGAGGATTTTTAGGGGCAGTGAAACTACTCTGTATGATGTTATAAAACTGGATATATGACATCATACATTTGTCCAAACCCACGAAATGTACAACATCAAGAGTAAACCCTAATGTAAGCTATGGACTTTAGGTGATTATAATGTGTCATTGTAGGTCCTTCAATTATAACAAATGTACCACTTTGGTGAGAGATGTTGATAATGGGGGAGGCTATTTCTGAGTGAGAGTGGGGAGTATATGGGAAGTCTCTGTACCTTCTGCTCAATGTTGCTATAAACCTAAAACCACTCTAACCATGTTTTATTTTTTATTTATTTTTATTTTTTTATGATTATTATTTATTTTTCAGAGAGAGAGAGAGAAAGAGAGCTCAAAAGGGGTAGGGACAGAGAGAGGGAGACACAGAATCCGAACAAGCCCCAGGCTCTGAGCTGTCAGCACAGAGCCCGACGCGGGGCTCAGACTCACAAACTGCGAGATCATGATGTGAGCCAAAGTCAATGCCTAACTGACTGAGCCACCCAGGCTTCCCTAAGGTGTATTTTTTAAAAAGAAAGAAAAAAAGCACAGAACATTAATTTTTGCTGTGGTTATTTGGGTTAAATGACTCATTGGCACAGACATGCCATAGACTAATGATACACTGTCTATGATATGGTTGAAAAAAGATTCCCACAGGCCTTCTTTCCTTCAGACCAGGGTCTGCAACCATTTTTGGTGCCATTAATCCTTTTAACTCTGAACTCTTTCTCAGAAGACTGTTTTTCAGGCACAAAGTTTAAAAAAGAAAAGCAATTATATTGATACAATCATCAAAATATTGTTAAAAAGAAATTTGTTACAGTAATATATATACTATTTTATTAAGACATTAAATGATAATTCTTAGCAACAAACATAGTAACTATTATATCCTTGAAGTAATCATGAACGTAAATATTGTTTCAATATATCTACAAAAACTATAATTTAATATGAAAGTGTATGGGATTTCTAGGGATAAAATAGCAGATACTTCAAATACTGTGTTGTTATGTTTCCCTACTTTCATAACTGAAGACAAAGATAGATTTCATTTATGCTGCACTTCTTGTATTTCCTCTGACAGAGCAAGCTTCTCACTGAGAAAACTTGTATTCATTGCTCATCTTTCCTCTAATGGTCTTTCTCCTTACATCACTACTGATTCCTACTTGCCCTTCACATCTGAGCATCAGTTTGTCTTCCATGGAGAGGCTTTCCTTAAGCCCTAAAACCAAAGTGGCAAATCAATTACTTCCTATACATGACCCTCCCCTAAATCCCCTGCCTTGCTCTCTTCTTATTCCTCAGTAGGTTTAGTCCTCTTTCACCTCAGTATCTCCAGCATTTAGAATGTTCCCTGGCACGTAGTAGTCACTCAATATTTGTTGAGTGAATGAATGGCTGATATCTTTCCACTTGTGCCCTACAATTCACAGCTGCTTCCTAAATGTATAATTCAAGAAGACTAAAGAGGAAAAAGGAAAAGAGGAAAAAAAAAATCACCATGTCGTCATCAAGCTCTCCAGTAGGAAACACCCATTTAGATATGTGTATTCCCGCTCTTTGTACTTTACTTCAGAGTTAAGTCCAAACAATTATATACTAAAAATGGCAACACTGTGAAATCCACATATATCTTTATGTGCATTTTCTCTCTTTAATTTGGCTTTTACTCAAGGGTTTAAAAATACATCAAGAAATATAAAAACATTCAAACTCCTTGAAACCATAATTCTCCTTTTATAAAATCAAAGAAGCAACAATATAGAAAAAACCTTTCTGTGTGTAGATGATCATGGCCTTATGACTGATACCAGAAAAAAAAGAGAAAATAAATCCAGATAATATAGGAATGTTTGAATATAAGGAATATATAGATAGCAGAATGTGAGGGAGAATAATAAATTATTTCTATAAAGGATTTTCAATGAATAATTTTCTTATGTTATACTCTTGAGTGGAAAAAGCACAAAACATTGTATACATAGGAGAAAGGCATTATATACCTATCTATCTATCTTCTATTTTTTTCATGTATTCATTTATTAACCTGACAAAATAAGAAGCATGTATAAATACAAAGAAATAGCACCAACATTTTTAATGGTCTTTGGTTGGTAGAAATACAGTTGTTTTTATCTTCTATGGGCTCCTCTTTAGAGTTTTTTGAATTTTTTGAGTCTATAGTATTTTATAATGTGAAAATAAACTTAAGTCAGAGGCAGTGCTAAGATGTTTATGGGTCACATCTTTTTCACTGCTCCATTATTAATGTCATCTGGCTCTGAAATGGTGTCGCCTGAAAGAGATAATGAAAGTCTTGAGTTTACATATTAATTTACACATCGAACCCTTTTGGATGGAGCCCCTGAGGAAGAATTCCAGCAGAGGGTGTCTCTGAATGGCCAAAAGATGACATCAAAGCAGCTGCTTCACCATGTGTGTTAAACTAAAATGCGTACCCAGGAGATTCTAGGACAAATGGAATTCATGCCTCTATATCTCAAAGTTCCTAAACCATTTTTCTTGTATCTGTTTCCCTTACCCTTTAAGGCTTCAGTTTCTGAAATTGTAGAAGTCTTCTTTTCTATCCCTTGGTCTATGCTTTTAGATAATAGAGAGAATTAAAACTTACCAGAAGTGAAATTGAGCAAATGCTAAAAGCCTGGACTCCAGTTATTTCTGTATAACTGTGTCTTCTCTTGAGCCCATCTGCAATCTGATAGCCCATGAGTACTGAAATGTCTCTTTTGAAGATTTAAGATGTACTTAAACTGGGCTTATAATTACTGACTCATGATAATTCCTAACTGAGAAATGGAAAAGATGTGAAACTTAAATCAATCCATCTGTAGAACTGTTCTCAATCACTGACAAATTGGGTAAAAGTTTTACATACAAAAACTAAAAAGCTACAGTTTGGTTGTTTGATAGAACATATCACAAAATATCTTCCACTAGTAGGAAAGAGAAATGAGCTTTAGCTGTGGAATCAGATCAATAGATCAGTACAATGAGATCAGTGCAGGCTTTGCCTCTAAATCACACGAGAATTTCTTTAAATAAGAATTTTTAGAATTTTAGAATTTTAAGAATAAGGCACCTGGGTAGCTCGGTCAGTTGAGCATTGGACTTCGGCTGAGGTCGCAATCTCATGGTTTGTGGGTTCAAGCCACATGCTGAGTTTGTGCTGACAGTACACAAAGAGATTTTCTCTTTCCCTCCCTCCCTTTTTCTATCCCTTGCTCTGTCTCTCCATCTCTCTCAAAAATAAAGAAACAGTGGGGCGCCTGGGTGGCTCAGTTGGTTGAGCGTCTGACTTCAGCTCAGGTCACGATCTCACGGTCCGTGAGTTTGAGCCCTGCGTCCGGCTCTGAGCTGATGGCTCAGAGCCTGGAGCCTGCTTCCGATTCTGTGTCTCCGTCTCTCTCTGCCCCTCCCCCGTTCATGCTCTATCTCTCTCTGTCTCAAAAATAAATAAATGTTAAAAAAAATTAAAAAAAAATAAAGAAACAGTAAAAAAAGAATGTTGGGTTATACCAGGTCTACTGAATCACCAGTGTTCAAAAGAATATTTGATTTTTAAACAGCCCACAGATGCTTCTGATACTGTCCATACACAGACTAACACTTGAGAACTACTAAAGTAAATGATCTTTAACAATCAATAAATTCATTCATTCATGTATCCACTTATTAGTTCAATGCTTACTGATAAACAAGTATGTGCAAGGCACTGGAAATTCATTGAGAAAAGGACAAGCAATGTCTCTGCTTTCCCATGCATCAAGAGTCTTACACTCTGCCCTAGGGTGTTCTTTGATGTGGAGGAGCCACGCCAACCTGAGACAATGGGAGATAGCAGTTCATGGGTAAATGATCCAGTTCCTGCCCTTCAGGAAGAAAATTCCGGGAGGTATTTATACCCTTCTCAGGAACTTTTGGCAGAATTAAGACACTGTTGCCCACTATGGTAGTCTCTATAACACATCCTTATATTTACTTTTTCTCCTTCCCTGTCTCACTCTTTCTGATTTCCCACTTCAGCATAATGGGATCGTCTCCCAAATAAACCAAGCCCAAGAATTTATTTCAAGAGCTGCCTTGGGAGAATCCAAAGGAGTCCTTGAGCCAAGGCTGCCAGTCAAAGGAGCACCATATTTCCCAGGAATGGTCCTGCCTTACTTTTTCTTCCTGCCAGTCATTGACTAACAGCAGCTAGTGGGAAGTGTAGCGTTGGAACAAAAATTCACTGATGAATTTCAAACAAAGCATTTGAATCTATATATCTATCCATCTATCTATCATTTATTTATGTATCAGTCTATCTATTGAAAGATATTTACTATAAGGAATTGTTTCACATGATTGTGGAGGCTGAGAAGTCCCAAGATCTTTAGTCAATGAGCTTAAGACCCAGGATAGTAAATGGTGTAGTTCTAGTCTGAATCCAAAGGCCTAGGAACCAGGAAAACTGATGTAAGTTTCATTTTGAAAGTCATAAGGCTCAAGATCCAGGAAGGACCAGTGTTTCCATTTGAGTCCAAAGACCAAAAAAAACCAATATTACCGCTCAATCAGTTAGGCCTTCAAATGATTAGATGGGACCTCCTCACATTAGAAAGGGCAATTTGCTTTAGTCAGTCTACTGATTCAAATGTTAATCTCATCTAGAAACATCTTCACAGACATACCCAGAATAATATTTAACTAAATATTTGGGCAGTCAAGTTGATATAAAATAAACCATCACACATGTCTAGATTTAATTTGCCATTCTGCCCCTGTAGAATCTAAATGGATTCAGGATAGTTACTGTAGATTTTAGACTAGTGTAGGCTTACCTAAGTAGATCTGGTTTCACCCACTGTACCAAATGTGGCATTATTGCTAAAGTATAAACATTTTTGAGAGAGAGAGAGAGAGAGAGAACACTTTGCTATGGGTGCTATGTGCCAGAAGTTTATTTATCACCTGCCTCCTATAAACCCTTACTCTAACAGTGTGGGCATGATGATGCTTTGGTTGTCTGCATATCAACTGAGACACTGTGCTCAATATTCTTTGGAATGTCTGAATATTCTTATTTTCCCAAGGTAAAACCACCTAAGTAAATAGCCATAGGTTCTTTTGGGGGGAAAACTGGGGAAATTTTCACAGTATATCCTTGCTATGGTGTTTTTATATTGCTTCCTCTTAGTAAACCAACCAGCTCTTCGGTCAGGAGGTTCTGGATTTGAAAACAGGCTTATGTCTGGGATCTGAACAAGAGATTATGACGTTTTACCACACTGAGTCTCCTGTCTTCCATTCCTACATCCTTTCAGTTGTTGATATTAACCTTTAAAAATAAAATACTTGCCTACAAATTTTCTGTAGGGACAACCGTATTCCATTAGTCATCTTCACAAGTCTGTGTGGGTTAAGCAAAACCCTCTGGATGTCTTTGTTGGCTATCACAGAAATTGTTTGACAGTTAAGTATCACCATTTGGCCTCTATTTCTTTGGGACCTCATCATCTTCATGGATATTAATGAGCTCAAGTCTATAAGTGCTTCCCCTACAATCAGCCCTGGCCTGCAGAGAGCTACTACTGAACTTGGTTATGCCAGTGATCCCCCTCATACCAGATCATTTCTGACATATTTGATAAATAGTCTGTTCTCTGAGCCCTTCCATGGCACATAATCCTTGGGGGACAGGGTATCTTAATTTACCTAATATACCTATTCCAGCTGCCCTTTTTCCCCAATCTATTTTATTCCTTCCTCTACCATCTTCCAGGGCAACTCAGGCATTCTACTTTGTTCAGCACTGGTCGAGTTTCTTTAGACTTCGAAGGACCATCTTAGCAGGGAGTTTGTCCTATTTCCCGAGGACTTTGCCAAAGTTTCAAGTGTTGTATTCTGAGAAAGTGTTCTCAAGACAAAGAATTATTGCTTCTCTAGTCTTATATTCTGCCATTTCCATCCAAATACATTCCCAGGGGTATTCTCCTGGCTCCTGTTAAGCAAGCAAAAACAACTGCCATAGTTAATATTGCCAGGGTTCAAATTCTAGTTCCATCAGTTTTGTGCCCTTGGGAGAGTTACTTAATTTTCCTATGACTCAGTTTCCTCATATGTAAAATGAGGATGATATATTAGTTCCTGTCTCTGAGAGTAATAATGAGTATTAAATGAAATAATATATGAAGTGTCTAGCACCATATCTGCATACAATAAATACTCGAGAAATATTAGATGCTTGCAGTGTAATTGCCTTTATATAAAAGCTGGGCTTGGCTACCCTATCTATTTGGCTACCATACATGAGGTACTGTGATATGATGGTTTAACCACCGATTGAAATACTGGACTACAAAATAAGCTACTAATAGCCCTACTCTAACTCTGTGGTGGTTTTAAAAAATAAAAGCTGATATTTGTAATTTGCAGCAACTTTTCAAAGTGACTGTTCTAGTGGTGTCTTTTATCTTCCAACCCTTTGTAGCCAACTTTCATTGTGGGGGAACGTGATGATTTTAGAAGCGTCTGTCAGCTTTCCTCAGGAGTCAGGTATTTTCACTTGATGCTAAGGCTGCGAATCATGAACTGTCTGTCTCTTTTAGCTCATGATGAGCTGACCTTTTCCATGCAACAGAGCCTTCCTGTTGCGTGTCTTTGAAGATTAGACTGAGAACTTGGGCAAGATAGTTCTATCAGGAAAAAGGTACAGATTGCATGTGAAATGACAGCCCAAGAGCAGAGAATGTCAGGAAAAAAAGTTATGTACCCTCTTCTACATATCCAAAAGGGGGCATATCCATAACTAGGATTTCACTAAGTATTTTGAATTATACTGCAAGGGAGATAGGCATGGGAGACACACAAAAGTGTACCCAAGCATACCTTAATGCCACTGCAAATAGGACTTTGTTATTTCTAGATGCAATGGCACTAGCTAAACTGAACTCAGGTGGAGTCACTAGGCAAAAGGGTGGTAAGGACAGTGAGGCTTCTGGGAGACTGCTAGGGCAGGCTTGCAATGGAAATACTAACAAGATGAACTGTGGGTGTTTCCAGAATTATTTTTGAGGGCATATGAGCACGTTGGCTATATTAGGCCTCTAACAGTTCTACACTCAACAGATAACAGTTCATTCAGCATACATTTGAGGGCCTACAACACACACTTTTGTTAAGAGTATCTGATGACATTCACACGGTTTTGGATCTCAACTATTTCCCAGGAATGCGACCTCTCTGTGATTGGGTTCCTTCACCTATGCAAACTTAATTATCCTTCACAGAATTGTTGCGAAGACTGAATGACCTAATATATGTAAATCGTACCTAGCATATGATACACTTTCAATAAATGCAGTAATTAATTTCATTACGATTGCTCCTTTGGTACAAAGCTCTGAATAAAACTTGGTTCATACCAATTGGGGGCTTGTAAACTGTCAAAACTGATAACAAACTAACAGTGCAACCAGTGCTCTGGTATAGTAGAGCACTTTAGAATTCTCTTAGCCGGGGTAAGCAGATGGCTTAATGGATCTGCTTTATGAGCAAGAATGAATGTGAGAAGGAAAAAAAGTAAAGATAACATTTTGAGAAACAAAGGAAGTTGAATGTTTTGTGTGTGTGTGTGTGTGTGTGTGTGTGTGTAAAAGAAGAAAACTATTGTTAAAGAACATCCACACAAAGCTGTCAGAAGTTGGAAGGCCTTTCCTTTAAAGGGGTCTACACAGAGACAGCACTTTGCGCATATAGTACCATGCACAATTTATGTTTTTTATCAGCATTATAAAAGGTAGTTTTTCTTATCTCTTACTAATTATCAACTGTGGGGGAAAAATTCTTCTCCAAATTGTAGCTGTAATTTAGGAACTGAGAAATGGCTGTAGAGAAACTTTGCACTGACCCTTAAAGACGTACCGAGGAAGGCAAAAAACTAAGAAGCATCTCATAACTCAATCTGGCACGGTCCGTGGCTTTTAATGGCACTTTGCAAAAAGAAGCGTAATGTTTTTTCCTGCGCTGGGCTCTCTGCCAAGCAGCCGAGAACATTTGTATATTTATGTGTGCACCTAAATCAAGATGCCTTTCTCAGGAGCTGGAAGGTGCCACCAGGTCCTTGGGATCTTGCAAGTTGATCCTTTGTCCCAGACCTCCTGGTGGTCCAGATTATATGCAGCAAGCCTGGAAGTATCCTGGGGACCAACTCGGTCAGTCTTAAAAGGCAGGTCAAGTCAGTGTTTATTAAGGGACTGAAAATACGTATTTCTGCCGGATCCCACTCTCTGCTCTCCTCACCCGTTTCCCTATCTTTGGAGAAGACAGAAAGCTATTTTTAAATTGCACCTTATGATGGAAGACACTCTGGCACGCCTTACTGTTCCCTTCAGTTGTGCCTTTTTGATGAGAATACTGTCAACACTTGTGACCGAAGAGTTAAAGTTGTTTCTCCAGTAAAACGGGGAGCAAATTAGATTTTTTTTTTCTAACTCGTTTATTGAATTTCAATTTATTTATCATTCAATGGGACACATTCACTTCATATTTTATTTTGGTCACCTAGGGTTTTCTCCTTCTCTATTACCAGTTAGAGGGAAAAGCTCAGTGTCGTCCTCATAACGTCTTTCCAGTTAGGCAAGAAGGTATGAAAGGATGTCCTGTTCATTCAATTCTTCTCTTCTCCTCTTATCCTTTCAGTGCTCCAATTAGAAAAATATTTTTTTTTATTTTTTTTATTTTTTTTTTTTAAATTTTTTTTTTCAACGTTTATTTATTTTTGGGACAGAGAGAGACAGAGCATGAACGGGGGAGGGGCAGAGAGAGAGGGAGACACAGAATCGGAAACAGGCTCCAGGCTCTGAGCCATCAGCCCAGAGCCTGACGCGGGGCTCGAACTCACGGACCGCGAGATCGTGACCTGGCTGAAGTCGGACGCTTAACCGACTGCGCCACCCAGGCGCCCCAATTAGAAAAATATTTTTAAACAACCTTTAGTTGTCAAACTCATGCTTTCATTAATGCATTTGCTCAATCAACAAATATTTACTGAATACATATTTTTTTTAAATAAGACAGGATGACCATACAAGCCACCCTTGATTTCTGTGTGTGTATATTACACGTGTGCTTATGCTGGGGCCGAGAAAGCAAGTGTATATGATAAAGCAAACCACCATATTCTTCAGCTGTTTCTATAAACCACTCCAGTAAAGTCATTTATCACTTATTCGACAAGTTTTCTTGAAAATCTATGATGTTCTGGACACTATTTTAGGCACTGGGGTTGCAGTGCTAGACAGAAACAAAGTCCTTGTTCTTAGGCAGCTTACATTCCAAGGGGAGGGGGTGGGGCAAATGGAGACAAGAAATAGCTAAATAACAAAATGCAGTATAATCGGTCAGATGGTGAAAATGCAAAGAAAATGAGAGCAGCATAATGGGATAGAGTGTGATGGAGATTTTATTTTATTTATTTTTAATTTACTTATTTAGAGTTTATTTATTTATTTTGAAAGAGAGTGTGCACACAAACGCACAGGTAGGGGACTGGCAGAGAGAGAGAGAGAGAGAGAGAGAGAAAGAAAATCTACCAGCACAGAGCTCAATGTGGGGCTCGAACTCATGAACCATGACATCACAACCTGAGCCAAAATCAGGAGTCCAAGGCTTCATTGACTGAGCCACCCAGGCACCCCAAGAGAATTTATTTTAGAATGGCTGACCAGAGAAAGGGATACAGCTAAGGTGACATAGACTGCTGTACGGAATGGAGTGAGATCCCTCTCCAGTCTCCAGGAATTATTCCTGAGGCTGTGATGAGCAAAGTTATGCATGGCTTAACTATATTCCTGTCTGAGCTTTCAGAGAATGTGTTAGCAATGGCTCTAATTGCTGGGTAGCAATATTTGGCACAAGGGTCACCTCTCCTGCCCAAGAAGGGAATGTAAACTCTGCTTGGGGAAGAAATAATGATGCCTGTCAGAGGATCCCAGCCCTGGCCAGCGTGCAGAGCCAAATGGGGGGCAGAGCGAAGCTGTGTAAATTACAGAGGACACTCATTCTTGAGAATTTCTAGTCTCTTCCAAACACAGCCTAAATTCATTTATTATCTCAGTCTCCTGAATCAAAGCTGTGAGAAGGGAACATGTCAAGATAGCAATGGAACAAGATAATGGGTGTAAAATGACAAAAAACAGGAAACCTCTTCTCCAATGATTCCAAATGATGTCACAAAGAAAACAGAGTCTGTTAAGCATGTAAAAGGCAACCCAAACTGCAGTTCAGCACCTATGAAGTGACTTATTAACTTTGCCTGCGTAAGGATTCTGGTGAGTTACTGGCAGAAATCATACCCAATTAGCAAATTAGCAGGGTTAGGAGTGGACACAGTGAACTGAAGCAATGAGATCTTTAAGTGACATAGTTTCGGTTAATGCTTAGCCAGGAGGCACCTCACTTACGTAATCATAATCTTTATTTCAGACCAAGAAAAAACATAGAAAAGAAATAGGCCCTTAACAACTGAATAACTGCGTTCTGTTCTAAATTATAAGCTGTTTTATACAGGATATATTTAAAAAACTTTTTTTTCAACGTTTATTTATTTTTGGGACAGAGAGAGACAGAGCATGAACGGGGGAGGGGCAGAGAGAGAGGGAGACACAGAATCAGAAACAGGCTCCAGGCTCTGAGCCATCAGCCCAGAGCCTGACGCGGGGCTCGAACTCACGGACCGCAAGATCGTGACCTGGCTGAAGTCGGACGCTTAACCGACTGCACCACCCAGGCGCCCCATATACAGGATATATTTTATATAAGATTATTGACTGATCTTCAGAGAATACAAAATTATAGTTTTTATTCCTTTGGTGAGATTGACGGGCAGTACTTGCATATTTCATGATGCACAGGAACAAATAATCCTCACCCCGACAAAGCAGACCACATCTCAAAACAGGCCGATAAGGGTGGTCCCACTTAATGTGGGCACCCTCACATTGCCCTTTCATTTTTGTTGAGTTTTCTGATTGCTTTCATAAACTTTCTCAGTTGTTTGAAAATTCAATGAGAAAACTGGATATCAGAAATAATCTCACTCCTAACAGTGAGATAAATTATAACAAGTAGCTTTTCTTCAGCTGTTTGCAGGGGGCAATGTTTCCACATCTGTGGGATTATGTGCAATTTTTTTTCTTTCCACCTTTCTTGATTTTTCATAATTTCTGCTATAAATATTCATGGATTTTATTATTTAAAAACTTGACATTAGAAAGCAATACAATTCTTCCAGAGTGATTCAAGTGTGTTTTCTATTCAATTCCTTCTGGTGGTTCAGGTTCAAACTATCAAGTTTACAACTAATTCTTCTCTAAATGACAGGTAGGCTACTTAGATATTTGAAGATAATTCTCCTTTTTTTTTTTTTTGAGTTCACTCTGTCTTCTCTTCTTTTGGTTTAGCATTTCCCTTTCCTCCACCTTGACCCCAGCCACATTATCCATTCCTTTCCTCATCCTAACATTCTCCTTTAAGTGAGGAACAGCTTATCTGGGCACCCAAACCTGAGTGAAGAGCTATGGTGTTTTTGTTTAGAAAGGGGAAATCCATTGTGTAGCCTAAAATAATGATTTTTCTAATACTTAGCTTACCATGCTGCTTTCTGGAAAGGTTCCAGTTGACTTAAAGCCTTACATTTGGTTTTCACCTACTGGACTAAATTATGTCCCCTGCTCCCACTAAGGTTGTGCTTAAGCAATTAGTTTTTCAAGCAAATTAAGGCCTTATCATCTTTATAAATACTAAATTTCGACTTGTTAGGTTGCCTTACATCTCCAGGTGCCAAGTTATTGTATTACTGCTGACCCCTTTATCTAATATAGTTTCTATCTTACCTAGATACAAGGTACTCACACATGTGATAAGTAAAATTCTTGCCCAAGTTGTTAATGAATAAGTTGAACAGATCAGAGTAAAGAAAAGATTCTTGTAATAAGTTACCAGAGACCTTCCCTCTCACTGGTTATACTTTATTAATAAGAATTTTTTGATAAGACAATTAGCACTTACTAATGATTGCCCTTGCAATTGTCATAAAAACTTTGAAAATAGGTAGTGAAGAATGTGGGCCCCGTTTCTTATGAGAAATTCAAAGCGTTAAGATGGTGGATCCAAATCTGGGTGGCAGACTCCAGAAATGTAGGCTGTTAACTTCCACCAGCCTATGTGTCAATTATTCTTCAAAATTTCTGGCTTCACATCACTGTCAGATACCTCTGAGGTTGTTCTCCTTCTAATCTTTCTTGTGCAAGTTATCTTCCTCTTCATGCTCTTATACCTTTGGTTTGGCTCCCATTCACTGCTCCAAGACTTTTCTATAAAAATACAAAATGTTAGGTTATCTTGAAAATGAGGTCATGTTGAATACATCTGTTCACTTAGATTAGGCATTACATATATTTTCATAAAACGAATAACCCCTGATCTTGCTTAACCTAGATTCAGTCAGAGCTCCTTGTTAGAATACTATATATTTAAGCCTGTACTAGCTGATCTGAGAGACTGGAAAACTATCCATACAGGGAGATAAGTAACGAGAATGGAAACCTAGAGAATGAGGGCATAAGAGGTCTTCTGCTATCTGCTTAAAGCAACATCCCAACAGCGTTCAGCTTGGCATACCTGAGAGGTTGAGTTCAATAATTAGCTTCTTGATGTCAGGAGTGAAAGATGCTTCCAGCTGGTGGTAGAAAGGAATGTTTGTTCAATCCATCTCTTCCCTTCACCTGCTTTTAGAGTTGTATAGAATCTTTCACTCCTAAATCTTTACTTACAATCTCTACCTTCACCTTCTTCTCCAAACCCTTTCCTTATTTCTGTGCAGAAGTTACGGCAGGCGAAATGGAACTGGAGGTTGAATAAGCTGGAGAATCCAGCACAGAAGCCAATTGGCTGCATGACAAGAAACCCAGGCATTTGCCCGTCACAAGTAAGGGCTCTATGGATGTCTTTAACATTATTTAAGAACAAAATCTAATGTTTCAAGGTTCTTAAAAATTCAGGTGATAAATTTTTTCTATTTATTTAGGAGGAAAATTTTAATTTAAAAAATTCCATTCTTCATATTAATATCTGAAAATTGGGTGATATATACATGGTATAATGATAATCATAGTATCAGGTTCTGTATATATTGATTGATTTCTCCACTTATTTACAAAAATATATCAAAAAGCATAAAAGGATATTTGTAGTTAATACATATATATCCTTTAGGCCATCGGTCATGAGCATATTGAGATCACAAAAACATCCCCAGTAATAAAACAGTGTTTCTCTGGGTCATCCCTATCCTGTAGAATTACAAGTAGTAGAGCTCTATCCAAATTCTTGATTCTGCCATGTGGAGGTGAGGAGAGAGGGAGGAAACATTCTAGAGTATGTCACCAAATAACTTATTGTTTCAGACCCTTACAGGATAATAGTCTTCTGCTATTCAAAGGAAATGTGTAGACATTGCACAAGTACTACCATCTAGCCAGAAATTTACACTGTTGTCTAAACATTGTCTACCCTGTCTGTCATTTGTACAGTCTCTATGGGGAGGAATAAAATAGAGCTGTCAGGACAGTCATGGCCTTGCCCGTCCTTCCAAAGGCTTCTGACTCCTTCCCTTTGACCTAACCTACTCCAGAGGCTCTGTCTTCCCATTATGGCTGTGAGTTCCATATGGGCCTTAAGATTCCTTGGACCTGTTCATCTTATTTAACACAATTATGCCTGTTGCCTAACAGGAATTGAGGTCCTTTGTCTCTGCCCGTAATCTTAAAGACGACTGAACCCCAAGAAGACTACTCATTAATTCAGGATGCAATTACAGTATCTGTTCTTCTGATTTCCTTTTAAGGAATTTAATTAGCAAATTCATCTCCATGATTTTTCTCTTTGAGGAGCTTTTGCTACGTTCAAAACACTGAACAAATAATAAGGAATATCCTCTAAAAACAAAGATAATTTCATTAAGATAGTTTTGAAGATTGGCATTCTGAATAACAAATAGTTAATGCTAATTTGAGACTTTGAAATTCATGAAAACGTTCTTAATGCTGATTTGACTTGATGGTCTATTCCTTGGAGACATTAATTCAAACAATGCAGTGGAAACAAATATACCATGATCATTATATCTGTGTTTAGTTTCTGCATTAGTCAGTGTTACGGGAAAAAAAGCCTCTTTTCTCTTCATGTAGTGGGTTCTTTCAGCATTCTTATTTAGACTAATGATTCCCCTTAAGGCTTACAAATAATTAATTTTCATTTTTATCAAGCTACCTTAATGTGATTGTCTATTTTCCCAAAAATGAGACTTCTCGTCTCTTGGCAGATAGGTATAACATTTAGCAGTTCTTCTAGTTCTGTTTTTTGTTTTTTTTAAGGCACAGCATACACAATTACCAAGAAGAAATTAAAAACAAAAAGCGTCAAATTAAATGATTTCATTTCTGCAGACAGTGTCCCAACTCTACAAAGTCATATAACATGTCCTAAAAACAAAAAGAAAAGTTGAAACTACTTGGAAATGTTTTATTATGTAGCCAGTGACATCTTTTCCATTTTTCTTTTCTTGCCATAATGGAAAGGATCATATTTAGTTCTAACTTAAAATATGTTAAATCTCTTAAAACATGTTAAACTTATTACCAAAATTTCTTTGTAACAGATAACTTACCTCAAATTTCTTGGAGTCTTAGAAATAAAGGAGAAGCATGAGAACATCTCTATAACCTTTTCTCCCCGCTCTCACCTATCTATTCGATGAAAGATTATAAGAAAAATATATGGGTTAGAAAAAGGACCTAAAGCATTGTTTTTAAATTTTGACTCAAAAGATAAGAGACCTATAGTAGTTGGAAGCCTGAGCATCTCCAGTTAAGGAAAAGATATACTACTCATGGAATTCTAAAATGAAAGTATGGAAATAATCTGTGAAGCTGCACTGAGTACCTCCACCATTCCCCTGTTTTCAAATAGATATAATGGGACATACGGTGATTACCAGGTGTTCCATATATTGTTGAAGTTTTTGCAACATCTAGGCAGCAACATCCAATGGTTGCAACATTGTTTCGGCCCACTGAATAGCAGCCTGTGGTTTGAAATCGATTGATCGATAGTATCTCAAGCTCTAGCAATAGACATTTCAAATAGGTTTAAGACAACAAGTGTGTTCAGTCATCCGCTATACGATTTGATTCAATGTGGAAATGTAATCCAAGTCGTCCCAAAGTGAAGCACAAGGCTATTGCTTGATGGTTAGTATAGGGGATGCACTGTCTCCTACTGGAGTTGACCAAGCAAAAATAGCAATATAGGTAGTCAAGTCAGGCTTGCTTCTTGGATGTTTCTTGCAAACATCTTGATGGAAAAAAAAAAAAAAAGATGTAATTGACAGCAAAGTAAAGGGACATAAAAGAATCTGGTTCATGGAGACATAGTTAATCAGTTGGATAAAGACTTTTCTGAAATTAGACTTCTGACCTGTTTTCTGAGCCAATAAATTACTTATTTTGTTTAATCTGTTTTGTGTTATATGTTCCACTGCTTGCAAATGAATCCGTGTTTACTATATACTGAGCGTAGACTACTGATACCAAATGGAGGACACTTTTTCAGAGTAGAGGCCTTGCCCTGTCTTCATCTGTTTATGGGATCACCCCGTCTTACAAACTTCCTCTTACTTTAACATCCCTTTAACGAAGGAGAGGCTTTTTCAATCTAGTAAAATGGGTAATCAATTGGGGTTACTTTCAATTAATGTTTTTTTTTACTCTGCTTTAGTAGTTTGTAGAGGTATATATATATATATATGTATGAAATATAATATATAATGTAACATATAATATATAAAATATATAATGTGTAGTATATAATATCTATATATCCTGTCTGTCTCTGTCTCTCTCTGCCTGTCTCCATGTGTGTGCTATATATACACATGTAATTTTACTTGGATATAGACTGTTTTACTTTTTTTCTCAGACAACAATAATTTCTATTCTTCCTATTATCCAGGTGTATGCATTATCTTCTTTTAGTTCTTATAATTAAGAATACACATATAAACAGAGTATAGAGCTAAAATATTCAGATGTTTTATTTGGAATTACTTATGATATTGATGAAATGAAGAATTGTGTGTAATAAACATATTGCACAATGATGAAAACTACATTTTACTTTCTTCCTACAATCATCCAAACCCACTGTTTCCTACTTTCCCCAGCTCCTAGATGAACTCTTGAATAAGATCCATTTCTTGTGTATTCACTTTTATAGACCAAAAGAAATTTTCAAGTCACTCTTAGTCATAAGGAGAATTTTATTTATTTCAATAATTATTTTGTCCATTTTAGTATAATAAGCAGAATTCTCAACTTTATTAAAATTAAATCTTCTGGAAAATATTAAGAACAATGCAAACTTCTGTCTATAAGAGTACGGTTTAGTAACTTCATCCACACAAGAAAATACTGTGCAGCTGTTTAAAAAACAATGATGTTATATTTCTATAAATGAGTAGGAAATAGCTTCCAGAATATATTTTTAAGCAAAAATTTAAAAAAAGGCAAAAAGTATCTATAATGAACTGTTTTGTGTCAGAAAAATAGGATTATAACAAATATATAAATATCTCTGATCATTGTGCAAAAACACAGGAAAGATAAATCAGAAATGAATGATATGTTGTGCATACAGGGTGGGTAGGAAAGAGGTGGAAACAATGAAGGATGGGAACAGGATACAAAGGAAGGGGGAAGGGATACTTCTCTGAGTATTCTTTTTTATACAGTTTCAGTTTTTAAAATCATGTTATATTTTTCACATACTCAAAACAAAAAAACAATAAAAAAATGCAATTAGCCAGGTTAGGAAACATATCAAAATGAAAAGCTATAATGAATAAACTAACCTGTACTTAAAATAAATAACAAGACCACAAAGGAGCGGGTGTTAATCTGAGTAACTTCAAAAATAGTATGTTGAGTATATACCCTAAGGCTTAAAGATATTGTAAACAAATACTGGATTCTATTTAGTAAGTTTGTTTTCTGTGGTGATATATATTGGAAATTCTAAATTATTTTATATTTATTCTGAGATAAGCAAATATATAAATGTATTCTTTATGAGGGTCAGACTTATTACTGTTAGAGATTAAAAATATAGAAAAGAAAAAGGCTGGAATTATCCCTACAGTTGGATTGGAATTGAACTCATGTTTTAAATTAAATTCAATAAAACTAACTAACTAACTTAATTAATTAATTAATTAAAGATAAATAGGTGGATAGAAAAGTAGATATAAGGGTGTGTGTGTGTGTGTGTGTGTGTGTATTTCATAGCATCGTCTGTGACTGGATTTAGAAGCAAGACACTGCAGTTGCAGTGATCACACCTGTTACCCGGATCTTGGTTTCTAAATACCATTCTCTGATAAAAGCAACCTAAGGTCTCATATAAATGGCTGATTTGTGAACTAGTGCAAAGAACATGCAAAGATCAGCTTAGAACCAGGAAGAAAAAAAAGGGCTCTAGGAATGGTGGGGAAACAACATTGGAGCTACCTTGAAATGGCTGCCACTGACCAAATCTGGGAGAATTTAGGCATCAAAAAAATAATAGTATTAGCATATTATAGCCCATAAAACAAATTTAGATCAATGGTTCATGCCAATATAAATGAATAAAAAGAATAAATGGGAAGAAAGAAAAATCTCTTATAGTAGAATTTCAATGAACATAGAAGAAATGATAGAATTACAAAATCACCATTTCACAGATATTAGTAGAATAAATTTGTTTAGGTAGCAATTATGTAGGTGAACTATAGTGGATGAACTTATGATGAGAAAGAAGATACTTACCGAGTCACAAAGATTCCACAAAATATGTATCAATTACAAAAAGTTATGAGAATCTTATAGTGAACAAATCTGGTAGACATAATCTAAAATGATCAAACTTAACCAGTAATGAACCAACTTAATATCACGTGCCTCCAGATATCATGCAACAAGAAAGACATAACATCACTTTTGCAATAGTCCTGCAAAAAATACAGACCCTGAATCTATTCATATGGAAACTTCAACACAAATACTCCATCACAATTAAGAAATATTCTACATGCAGACTTCCCTGAACTCACCACATATTTTAAGGCCATGTAGGCTCATGAAAGATTTGCCAAAGTTTTCCAGATTAAAGACATCTAAAAATACATGACATATAAATGTTATTTGTGATTCTAGATTGAATACTGGACCAGTAATATATATATTATATATATATATATACACACACACACACATTATATATAATTATATATAAATTATATAAATAACTTTATTATATAAATTATTTATTATATAATAAATACATAAATATTACACATTTTCTAGAATTTATTACATTATAATTATATACTTTATTATCTACTTTATTGATAATTTATTATATAAATAAGATATATTTTATGTATGATATATATTATTTTTCTATAAAAGACATTAATGAGATAATTGGTGAAATTTTTTAAAAAGTCTGTAAATTAGATAATATTGTATCAATGTGATTTCCTGATTTTGATTATTGTACTTTCATGCAAAAGAATGTTCTTGTTTTTAGGAAATACACAATGAAGTATTTAGGAATTAAAATATCTGCCTTAGGTTTAGGAAATGGGATATAATCAGTTTCTTTATTTTTTCTAGTTATATTATTCTCCACTTAAGAAACTGTGTCTGGTTCTTCCAGGAATGAAGCAGAAGAAGGAAAGGTGTAAGGGACAAATAATGTCTTTCTTAATTGATACCAAGGTAATTTGTATTGGTGTTTTCTGGACTTGATGGGTTTGGAGAGAACAGATGTTTTTATTGCCTCACTAGAAACCTTCCTCCAGGACCACTTGACTGTGCTTCCCGAGATGTGGCCCAACAATTTTCATCTAGCTGATTAATTATATTTTTTCTTTAGTACCTGGGAATTCAGTACTTCAACCTATATACTGGTGTTACGTCCCACTTTCACTACTATCAGTCAAGGTTTAAAGTGCCTGCATATTCTTCCGTGAGAGTCATCTTTGGTCTTTGGGAAATAGTAGTGCATCCTCAGTACTGAGAAAATATTCAATCTAGAGTTTCTCCAGTACAAGTATTTGTCTTCATTCAGAGATTTCAGTAAGCTCATTTTTTTTTCAACGTTTATTTATTTTTGGGACAGAGAGAGACAGAGCATGAACGGGGGAGGGGCAGAGAGAGAGGGAGACACAGAATCGGAAACAGGCTCCAGGCTCTGAGCCAGCAGCCCAGAGCCTGACGCGGGGCTCGAACTCACGGACCGCGAGATCATGACCTGGCTGAAGTCAGAGGCCCAACCGACTGTGCCACCCAGGCACCCCAGTAAGCTCATTTTTAAATTTAGACTTTTCAAGATATGAGTTAGAGTTCAGGGCATGTATGAATAATGTGTTCCTTTTTTGTTGCTGAGTACTATTCCATGGCGTTGATGGCTTATGGTTTGTTTAATCAGTCACCTTTTGTAGTACATTTTGGTTGTTTCCTAGTTTGTCTTTGACAAATAAGCTACTATGAAGAATCATGCACAGGTTATTTTGATGATGAAAGTTTTAATTTTTATTAGCTAAATGCCCAAGAGTGTGACTGCTGAGTTTTACGGTAAATGTATGTTTATTATTGTAATAAACTGCCATACTAATTTCCAGAGTGGCTGGATCATTGCGCATACCCTTTAGCAACAT
Organism: Lynx rufus; assembly: GCF_022079265.1. Lineage (NCBI taxonomy): Eukaryota > Metazoa > Chordata > Mammalia > Carnivora > Felidae > Lynx > Lynx rufus. Next base: position 203,206,660 of record NW_025814823.1, on the reverse strand, counting down.
ATAAGGAGTGTAGCTTTTCTGCATCCTCACAAGTATTTAGTATTGTCACTATCTGTTGTTGTTGCTCTTATTATTACAGCTATGTAGTGATCATTCATGATGGTCTCAATTTGCATTTTGTTGAACATCTTTTTATGTACTTATTTGTCTTTTCTTTTTTGGTGAGAAGTGTCTTTTTGCCTTTATCCCATTTTTGAATTGGATTTTTTTTTATTTGTTTGTTTGCTGTTGAGCATTGAGAGTTCTCTATGTGTTCTTGATATCAGTCCTTTATAAACATTTTCTCCAAGTCTGTAGTTTATATTTTTTCCTCTTAAAAGACTTTTTCACCATTTTTTAAAATTTTGATGAAATTTAACTGATCATCATATTGAGAGTATGTATCCTTGATAGGATAATATGATGAGAATGGCACTTTAATTTTGTGGTCTTCCTCTCAAAAACACATTATCCTATTCTGGCCATGAAAAAAAATTCAGAAAAATTCAAATTAAGGAACAGTCTACAAAATACCAAACATGTTTGCCTCAAAACTAGTAAGGTCAGGGGCACCTGGATGGCTCAGTCAGTTGAGTGTTCAACTCTTGATTTTGGCTCAGGTCATAATCTCATAGTCCTGGGATTGAGCCCCATGTTGGGCTCCCTGCTAAGCAGGGAAACTGCTTAAGATTCTCTCTCCCTCTGCCCATCTCCTCCACTTGCACTCTCCCCACCCCCCCCAAAACAAAAAACAAACTGTCAAGGTCATCAAAAACAAGGAAATCTGTGAAACTGTCACAGTGTACAGGAGCCTAAGGAAACAGGAGTATTCAATATGATGTGGTATCCTGGATGGGATTCTGAAACAGAAAAATGGCATTAGGTAAAAACTAAGGAAATTCAAGTGAAGTATGGAGTTTGGTTAATAACAATGCATCAGTTCATTGTTCACTATGGCAATTGTACAATACTAATGTAATTTTAATAATTGAGAAAACAGGGTATGGGGTATATGAGAAGTCTCTATATTATCTTCACAATAATTCTGTAAATCTAAAACTGTTCTAAAGTTTAAAGTTTACTTTAAAAATAGAAATAGAACTGAGGTTTAAAGGTTATGTAAATTATTCAGTGACACACAGAGAGGAAAAAAATGGAGGTGGAATTTGAATGCAAGACTCTAGAACCAAAGCCCTGTAATCAAACCAGGATTCTATAGAATGGATTTAATGCAACTGTGTCATTATGTGACTCTTATGTAGAATTATAACCAATGGAATTCTAAAATAAAATGTACTGCATGGTATAAATCTACTTACCAGAAAAGAGGGCTTTACCATTCACAGTATATACCTTTCAATATGCCTTAAAAGAAGTTTGATTAAGAAAGTTACATACACAGACACCCTCACATACAGGGACCAACTAGCAAAAACATCAAAAAGTGAATAGCAAAGTGAGAAATGTCTTGCAGATTTTTTGACAGTACGTTAATTCTATTTTTACTAGTGGGAGTAGGTAGGAGGCAAATATATCTTTGTTTTCAATTTTAATTAACAGGTAATCTTGCAAGTCTTTAATTTTTTTAGTAAAAATTACACATATTTAAGCTACACCACACGATGATTTGATACACATATACCTAGTGAAGTGATTACTATAGTCAAGCTAATAAATATATCCATCTCCTCACATAATTACCTGTGTGTGTGTGTGTGTGTGTGTGTGTGTGTGCGTGTGGTGAGAGCCTCCTAGCAAATTTCCAATATTCCATACAATATTATTAACTATAGTCATTCTACTATATATGAGATCTCTAGGTTTTTTTATCCTACACAACTGCAACTTGGTACTCTTTGGCCAACATCTCCCTATTTCTCCCACCTCCCGGCCCCTGGTCATCACCACTTTACTCTTTTCTATGTGCTTGACTTTTTTAGATTCTGCATATAAATGAGATCGTTTAGTGTTTTTTTTTTCTGTGTCTGGCTTATTTCACTTGGTATAATGTCCTCCAGGTTCATCCATGTTGTCTCAAATGGCAGGATCTCCTTTTTTAAGCCTGCATAATATTCCCTTGTATTATTATTCCATCTTAATAGAGTTGAACAAATATTTAAAGGATATTGTCCAAGGACTTCCAATTATTTGTTGCCCCAGGTGCACAATCATGATTCTTCCTGGAATTTCACTATCCCCTCTGGTTCTGGGCAAACCTCTGCAGCGCTAAATTTCATCAATGATCTTCCCTTCAGGCACTTAATAAATTTAGACTCTTTCTCCTTTCTCTTTTCTTTCCCCTCCACCCTCCATCTCTTCTTTCTTTTCAAACTCACACACACACACACACACACACACTTCTGCTCCATATGCATATTTCCCTTATTAAATCCTGCTGGCAGCAAACTACAACAGCAGAAAGACTGGGATAAACCAATTAACACTAAGGTGTAAATAGTTGACAAAAGCCTGAAATGTGTTAAGTAGTTAGAAATATTTGCATATTAATAAAGGACAGACTATTTCCCCCAAAGACAGAAGCTTTAATGAGGAATTTTAACAATAGGAAAGTAGGGGCAATTTTGGAGTTAGGGCCTGTATGAGTGCCCCTCTAGTGCTGTTCAATCCAACAGATATGTTTTAAACAACAGAAGTATGACAGATTTTAAGAATTCAGAGATATGTAATACATAGCCCCAGCTTCCAACAACTAATAATCTAATGGCCAAAGTAACTCTAAAAGAACATAATAATTGCTGTAATGAGTAGAGAAGTGTAGGAAGCTGGAAAAGAATGTGGAAGGGGTACCTCCCACACAAGGCAATATTTGTAGAATAAGTCAATCATCAAATAACACTGAAGTTGGAGAGGGAGAGAGTGTGTATGTGGGGGGGCAACCTTACATTCTTGGGATTAACCTCACTTGGACATGATCTATTACCATTCATATATATGTATGTATATGTATAATATGTATATATTATACATATATATAGATATATATAATATCCCATTTTATATTGGATTGCCTTTGTTGAAGTTATTTTGAGTTTATTTACTTTGAGAGATTATGCAGGGGAGGGGCAGAGAGAGAGAGGGAGAGAGAGAATCCCAAGTAGGCTCTATGCTAACAGCATGGAGCCCATCATGGGATTCCATCTCACAAACTGAGATCAAGACCTGAGCCAAAATCAAGAGTCCAATGATTAATGGATGGAGCCACCCAGGTGACCCTGTATTTAACTTTCAGTGTCTTTAGATACACAGATTAAAATAAGAGCATATGTCTTTAGCAAGAAGTCTTTTGTTTAGTCCCTAGTTCTTCCTAATATAAGCTGGATAACCCTTATTGTATCATGTGAACAACCTAAAAGACCAGAGATCCTGTTAATTTCAAAAGATTAACGTTCATTTATCTTATCCTCTCTCTGTCTATCTCCTACCTACCTTCAGCCTATGGATAAATACATTACTGTTATTTGGAATAAACCTTGCAGGAGTTAAATAAATACTCTGAAGAGTAATATAATTTATGCCTAGATTTCCCAGAATCAGACACTGAAGTGTGGTATATAAGTCAGTTTCAGTATAATTTGAACTACCAAAATTCATTCAAGCAATATCTCATAACTCATAACAGCAAGCTACTTATTCCTTGCTATAAGACACAAAGGCAAGAAACTATCACAGATCCTCCCAAATTGAAAAAAAAAAGGAAAACGAAGAAAGAGAAAGAAAAAAAAAGAAAGGAAAGAAAGAAAGAAAGAAAGGAAAGAAAGAAAGAGAAAGAAAATTTTACAACAGCTCTAATTTACTTTATAAGTGAAGGAGATGGTAAACTTAGACATTCTTGCAGTTCAACCATTAGTTATTTTAAAATGCTTTGGGCTCCAAATATAGTTAACTGATAGGAGATTGTCAGCACATGCACTTTTAATTCTGCAATTTGGGCTTCTTTCCAGAGTTTTCATATTTTAAAACTATTATGCATAGGTAACAAAGAGAGTGTACTTGACTAAACCTAACATCTCCAAAGGGATCAAGCAGATGAGTTTAGCAGTCAACCCAAATTAAACTTACTTTTATCATAGAGTTACTTTTATTTACTTTTGTGATAGAGTTATAGTGAATCTGTTCATGTGTGTGTGTGTGTGTGTGTGTGTGCGTGATGGCATTTGAAATCAATTTTCATTACCAAATATTATTTAGGCAATGGTTACTTTTCATCACTCATTTCTCAGAACCCATAAACTAAACATTGAGATTATGACCCGCGACCTTCTGGGAACTTGTTTCTACTCTGCCAACATCCTGCATTTAGAACATGAGTTTCATTCATGTAAGTGCCACCTTCCTAAGCCAAGACTTCCATTAGGTCAAGATTAATGTAACTAATGAGCATTCTCTGCCCATATTTAAATCCCCCTCCCAGCTCATCATTTGTACTCCCCCTTTGTGATCTGTCATTATGACACAGTCACCTTTGAGATAATGAATGTTGAGCCAAGTTTAGAAATCCTGTCACAGGCTTGATTCTCCCTTTTCTCATCCACCTCATTCCAACAGACTCCCCCCCCCCCCCACTCCGCTGCCCCACCCCGGCTCAGGATAGCATTTATGCCTGCAACTTTTGATTAAATTAACAAATGCTCCTTTAAGAACTTCTCAGGAAAAGATATAACATTAAATAAAAGTTTCAAACATTGACCTTAATTTACCTGGCTTCCTGGTTATTCTCAAATCCTTTCTGTCTTACAGTTGGACACACTAATGAGAATAACAGCTACTACTTTCTCCCAAAATAAGTCTGACTAATTGGGAAGTTTACAAGATTAATTGCATAGAGTTTTGCAAAAAGTGCTTGTCCTAGAAACCATCAAGAATTTGGTAACAGAAATACACTCTTTTGAATTATCCACTGAGAGCTTGAAGCTACTTTGTCTACTTCTCTACATTAGTAGCTGTGAATATAAGCTTCATTTTTTACAAGCAGTAAATTAGACAGTAGTTGTACATTGTTGAACCTTATTTGATCTGATTTGATACAGTTAGAGTGAGCGTTTCTGAAAATGGCATGTAAATGTATGTGAAATACATAAGCAAATCATGTAAACCTGCTTGGACACCTATGACACAATCATTACTGGAAATAAATAAGCAACCTTAGACCTTTGCTTTTTCTTAGTCTTCCTCAATATATTCCCCACCTGTTTATGTGCCAAGACGTCATTGCAGGAATTGGGTCTGTTCTCTTCAGAATGGAAGAGTGCAGATGAGGCAACCATTCTCCTGGAATTCTCCCAGGAACTGCTGATGTCTGAGTCCAGTTGTATCTCTTAAAGAACTCAGATGCTGAGATGATAGCAGGAAAAAGGAGAACAGATGAACAAAGTGGCCGTGTTAATCCTCACATGCTTCTTCCAATTTCTCACGTGCTCTCCCCACACTGTGAAAGCTCCTGGAACTGGAGCTTATCTGAAAGCCTTAACTGTGGGTAAGTTAAGAATAAAATGAAGAAAATGCAATAATTAACTTGAGGCATATTCTATTACCTGTTTCTGCAAGTTCTTATCTTTTACCAACCGCCAAACTCACTTTTTTCTTTTCTACTTACCTTAAATCCTGATGTGAATTGAGAGTTAGTAAAATATAGCTCAACACCTAAAACTGTACTGTCCTGGGTAGCCACCTACTCAATTCGTGGTTAAATGCATCATTACTACGGTTAAATTACAATTTATCAAGAGGAGGTTGACCATGTCAGTCCATAGTACTGACGTGGTGAAAATAATTAACATTTATATGTTTGATTGTTTAATGTAACAATATCAAAAATCCACTGGACTGGGCAGAGTAAAAGATATGTTTCCTATTTTTCTATTTCAGGCTGGCCTTTATGCATTAAGAAGCTTATAGCAGAAAGCCACAGTGCACAGAGGAAAACAGAATGCAGCGGGCTTCTTTTCAGGCTCTCAATCATCAAAACAGCACAAGAGTAGAAAGGAAAAAAAAAATGCATGATGGTGGGAAGTCAATCAGAGCCTGGAGTCTCTGTGTTGTGAAATGTCTCCCATGGTTTTACTTATGTAGCATACCTATTGGTTTTGAAATGCTCTAATCTTTAGGGTAAAGAGCAGTGAAATGAAGAGTCACTGATTTCAAATTTTCCTTTCGTCCATTGAAGGTAAAAACCATATTACTGAGTTTAGAATGTCAACACTATAATTATATCTTTGGCAACCTGAACAGGCACGTTAAAGTCTTATCAAACTATCCGCTTACGCCTCTGACCAGACTTTCTTCATACCATCCATTTGCAAATAAATTAAATTATCTGCTTAGAATACTCTTATACACTCAGCAGCACTTTAATGAATACCTGAAGATAAGTATTCCATAAAAACACTATTTTCAGACAATAACCCATTAATGATTACTATGATATTAAAGGGCTTTGTCTTCAGCTAAAAAATATCAGGAAACAACCCCATAGATAATGCATGTTTTCATTTGAAGATGAGAGGATGTAACCATTTAAAAAAATTCCCATCTTTCTTTTACTCTTTAAGAATTGCTTATATTTCACTGTAGGCTTTCATCAGTTCTGTGTGCATAATTTTACACTGGTTTGATTTTCTCTAGGATTTTTTTTCTGTCCCAACTTGCCTGCATGGATGTGAAATCATATATTACAACTGATAAAAGATTGATGATGTCCAACTAAACTGTTTTGCCTGGTTAGAGCAGGTTTCTCCTAGCTTACACTTTTAGCCGTTCACTGGGCTTACGGGGTTACCTTGTGCGATCAGCCAAACACACTTCCTAATATTTCAAAAGGCACATTTTCTGTCAGTCCAAGAATGGGAGTCTAAAAATGTATTTGATTTTTCTATGACCCTATGAAATACTAGACCACGTATGTATACTCCGACCTGCTGCTCCACTGTTCTGAAGTACCAGAAGTCGTACTTCTGTCGTAAGGGTTCCTTGATCCCAATATCTCAGTCTCAGAAAATCACCCCATAGGCTAAAACCTTCATACGTGTGCATATTCCAGGTATTGTCATAAGTAGTTGATCTTACGTTATAAGATATAATTAAGATGGTTCTGATTTTTTGTATTTGTTCTGTTTTTGAGTTTTGGTGGTGGGTTCTTTGTGCATCCAGATTTACTCACTAGTCATGCAGTGAAGAATGGCAGGAGGCTGAAGCGACACACTGTGTCTTATTTATCTTCAGGCTCATGCTTTTTTGTTGTTGTTGTTGGTAAACTCCAGTTCGAGAGTCTTCAAACTTAGCTGATCATCAGGATCACCTTATAAGACTTCAAAACATGGATTTCTCAGCTCTTTCTCTGGAACTTCTGATTCAGTGAATTTGGACTGAGGCTTGAATTGATCTTTTATTTTTTTTATTTTTTTTAATTTTTTTTTTAATGTTTTATTTATTTTTGAGACAGAGAGAGAGCATGAACAGGGGAGGGGCAGAGAGAGAGGGAGACACAGAATCGGAAACAGGTTCCAGGCTCTGAGCCATCAGCACAGAGCCTGATGCGGGGCTCGAACTCCCGGACCGCGAGATCGTGACCTGGCTGAAGTCGGACGCTTAACCGACTGCGCCACCCAGGCGCCCCTGAATTGATCTTTTAAAGAAATAATCCTGAGCGGAGGACCAAAACTGTCTTCGCATAGTGGTTGTTCAATAACCATCTGAACTGATAAATTAATTAATAAGAAATTGTAGTATTACCTATTCAGCAATTTTGTATCTGCTGTTTTTCCAGTGACTGAAAAATTAAGTGGGATGCAAAAACAAACAACTAAAGGCAACACTTGATTAATCATCAAAATACTGAGCGAAAGTGCTACATTTGTTCAAAGCAAAAGAAAATCAGAGAGGGTAGAAAAGTTATACTCATTCATTAGCATATATCATTAGTGAGCATCTACTATTTATGAAGCTAGTTCCGGGGAATCAGAAATGAGTAAGACAGTCTTTGACCTCCAGAAATTCTGGCTAGTATAAGATAAATATTTATAGTAATCAATAATACTATGACATCAATAAGATTCTATGGGAACTGAGAGATGAGAAAGATTATTTGTGCCTGTGGTGGTGGTGGTGTTCAGGAGTGCTTAATAGGAAAGGCAGTGCTGGAGATAAATCATGTTATTTTTAGAGACACAAGGTCACTTGTGCTTCAGTTTTGCTTTTATCTACCAGGTAACTTTGCATCCAAACAAGCTTCCCCTACTATGAAGTTGAGGGATCCCAAAAGGAGTTAGAAGGTCACTTGAGCACCATTGCTATCTTTATAGATTTAAAAATGTCAGGTGTAGGGGCTTGACATTCCAAACCTTATACAAAAATAGGTTATTGCACCATCTTAAAGACCATTTGAAATACAGTTTCAAATCAACAGTAAACAAGATCATTCCGGTTTGAAAGGAGTTTATGATGCTAACCGTAAGGTTGCATTTTTAAAAAATTTTTTTTTAATGTTTATTTATTTTTGACACAGAGAGAGACAAAGCATGAACGGGGGAGGGTCAGAGAGAGGGAGACACAGAATCCAAAACAGGCTCCAGGCTCTGAGCTGTCAGCACAGAGCCCAACGCGGGGCTCAAACTCACGGACCGCGAGATCATGACCTGGGCCGAAGTCGGCCGCTCAACTGACTGAGCCACCCAGGCGCCCCAAGGTTGCATGTTAACATAACTTCTTGCTAATAGAGAAAGGGCACATATTATTCTGGTCAGTGAATTATGTGGCAATCAATAATTATGAGGTGAGAACATGTATTCCAAAACAAGATTGATACAACATAACTAAATAAGCCTTAAGAGGTTAGGGGAAGGCATTTCTTTCTATACAGGAAAGAATTAGTCTTGCTGTTTTTAGTTGTTCTTATGGCATACACTTTAAGAATATTCCTTTTAAAGTACTTAACCTATCATTCTAAAAATTCAATCACTAAAACTTCTGAATCAGCCTAACATCTCATGCAGGGTGGGCTTCATATGACACAAGAAAGGATGTAAGTGTATCTTGACAAGTGTAAGGCCGTTGGGGGCTGGGGTGAAGAGGGAAAGTGCATAATGTTGCTTCAAAAATAAAAATATTTTCAAAATAAATCCCATTATGAAGGTATCCGTGTTGTCTATGTGTGTGGGGTTTCTCCATGGAATAGTAATAATACATTTCTTTATTTGGACGTTGAGCATATTAATTATATTGATGCAGTCCATTCTCTGCAAGACAGATTACCTTGTCTTGAAAGAAAGCAGAATATTTACTTAGAACATTTTAGCTATCTGGTTATATAGCAGAAAGAAATGAGAGTAAGATAAGAATACTTAACATGGACATAGGTTATCAAAGGGAGACTCTTTAATCTTATTCTTGAATATTTTTAAGAATAAGATCAACTAGGGTGTAGGGAATGTAACAGAGAGATAAGATAGGTGGCACAGGTCAGGTCACATCTTGGGGACCTTACATACAGCTGAGAGGATTCACATTTTATTCTGTAGGTAAATGGGGAGTGATTGTTTTCAAGCTGGGAAATGATATGATTGAAGCTGGGCTTTAGTTGTCTTATTTTATTAAGGCAATAATAACAATAAAAATCTTCTGTATTTTATCTAATTAACTATTACAGTAACATTAAAAAAACTGTCACGATTAAATACTTAAGAATTTCAGTTATCTTTCAAATATAGTCTTCCTGGCAGTACTGAAGATTTGAAGTTATCAAATAAGATCTCTAACATCTAAGCCAGTAGAGACCTATTAGAAAATATACTTCTAGGATAAGCAAAACTACCCTAGAGCCTATTTTATACTGTTTTTCTATGTAAATTGACATTTCAATACAGTTTTACTTGAATTATTTTTCCTTTTAGGAGGATTCAAGTTATTCAGGCAAAGAATAGGAGTCCTACACTGATAGGAAAAGAAGGGGTTAAATATAAAATGCGTTGAGGCTGAAAGTAATGGTAATATTTTCGGTTAATGATCATTTGATCCATCATTCAGCATTTGTAATGAGCACACAGCGATTTTATTTTTCTTAACCAAATATAGGCCATCTTTGTTCCTATAAAATATATCCTTAAAGGAACAAAAATTGCTGAAGCTATAACAGGGAGATGAAATTCACACATGGTAGTGCAGTCATGATGTTCCCTACAGAAGAACATCCCCAGAATGCATATTATGAGTTGCTGACTCTAGGGTTGTGTTTGTGCATCCAAAGCTGATATGCTCTGAAATAATCAGGGAAATGACTTCCATCTGCAAGACCACTTTATAAAAAATCAATACTTGCCTAACTGTTAACGGGAAAACTTGAGTGGGAAATTTGAAGCAAAAAATTATTATCATTTTTTAAATGTTAATTTGTTTTTGAGAGAGAGAGAGAGCATGAGTGGGGGATCTGAAGCTGGATGTGAGCTGACAGCCCATAGCCTGATGCACGGCTCAAACTCGCAAACTGTGAGATCATGACTTGAGCTGCAGTGGGACGCTTAACCAACTGAGCCACCCAGGTGCCCCTTTCATTTTATTTTCAAATTAAAATTGGAGGGAAAAATGCCTTTAGTTAATTGTGGTCACTTGAACCATATTTGAAACAATGTGGTTAGGACAGTTCTAGACTCTCCTAAAATAAAAGAATTATATTAAAAGTGCCATGATTTAATATAATCAGGTAGTGTCATTTAGTAACAGTGAACATGTCTACAACAGCTGTTGTCCCTTCAGCAAATGTCTTCAGTTCCCTCAGATCAGATGTCTTAGGGTTGGTAAGTTGTACGATGAAGAGCAGAATGTCCTTAGAATCATTGTTCCAAAGGTAGGGGAAGTGTCTTGTCTAGTGGTCAGCAGTGAGCAGGTCAGGGATCTGTTCCAACTTCTGAAGCTCCAAAAGACTAGCAAAACCTAGATAATCGTGACTGTTCAATCTGTGTAGCCTTTCATCTAAATTAGAAAGGGAAAATTGGCAGGCTAAGTGTAATGAACTTTGTAAGGATGTGGCTTTCAAACACGGATGTATCTTGCCTTTTCTCATGGAGAGAAGAGTAGAAAGAATCAACATTAATTCCTAACTGATTTAAGTGAATGAAATACACAAGCAAACACACCTGATCTTTGTCACCAATACTTTGATCTTGGAAGTTTCCAACATGGATAGTTGACTCACAACATATCAACTTTAATTTTGTTAATAAGTCAGATCGGTATTTTTACACAGAAATTGATTAGGTGTTTATAAATTATTAAGGTTATGTCTAAGATATCAAATATTTTTAATGCATGCAAATGGTTTGACAAAGCTAATTTTGTTATACATTAATCAATTGTTTTTTTTTTTTTTTTGTATAACAAAAACACCCAGTAACAGGGACAAGGCAATACAGGTAAACATATAGAAAAATTTTGTTACTATGATGCTTAATAAATATCCTGAACTACTGAGAAACACAAATCCACTGTTCTCCTATAATATCAAAGCAAGCAAATAAACAAAAACAAATCAAAATGAAACAAAACAAACAAACAAAAACCAAAAGCAATAGGTTAAAAGAAACCCACCAAATTGAAAAATCAGAAAGAGAAAGTGAAATATCCTACAGCTCCTCTGGAAGGGGTGCCAGACACTCAGCCCATAACAACATATTTTGCTCGATATGCAGTGGATCTGCAAAAAGAATGTTTTCAGCTCCCTAGAACAACATTATTTCAAGAGTTCAGTTGAGTACAACAAACATTATTATTGATGAAAACATTAGGCAAATACTTCCTTTGACTGACGGTATTGTTCTGTACTTTGCTTTCAACTATAAAATAGAAAGCCATCTGTTTACCTCTGCCAGAAAACTGTCACGATCTAGAATATAAACTGGAGTCCAATTCTTTGGATTCAAATCCTTTTATACAATTTAGAAGCTGATAACTTTGGTCAAGACTTAAAGTTTTCATGTTTTGTGCCCCTCATCAGTATAAGAGAAAAAATAGCACTTTCTTCATTCTCATGACAATTAAATGCGCTAATAAATGTAAAGGGTTTGGAACTGTGCTTGGCACATGATAAATGTCCAGAAGGACTCAACAAGTATTACTCATAAGCCCAACGTTATAAGAGTGAAGTATATGAGTCTCATTGTAAAGTTCTCATCCTGGGACTTCAGGCAAATTTATTAATCTATCCATGATTTAATCTCTTAAATATAGATTAGAGCTGTGCTTTCCAATGTAATAGTCACTAGCTATATGCCATATGTGGCTATGTGACTAGTCTGAACTGAGTTGTGCTATAAATGTAAAATGTGCACCTGATTCTGAAGATTTCATTTCCTCCTATCTCCCCCCAAAAGAATATAAAATATGTCAACATTTTTGTATTGAAGTGATTATATTTTGGCTATATTAGTTAAATAAAATATTCTTATAAAATTAATTTCATCTCTTCCCTCTTTATTTATATTAATACAGTAACTGAACATTTCTAAATTACATATGTAACTCATTTTAAATTTCAATCAGACAGCACTGGTTTAGAGAGGCTGCTTTCTGTATCAAAGAGGTATTAATTACATCTTTTTAAAATAAACCAGATAAATCAAGAAAGATAGTGTAAATAATTTTTACAATCATTAATATCTCAAATTTTTATTCTAAAATTTCAGGAAATTATAAGATTATGAAATCATTAGCCCATTCCCAAAGTGATAAATGTCAGGTCAATTTTGGGGTTTCAATTCCCCAAATCTTCCAACATCATATCTAAAAGAGAGTGATTTGTAAACCTCTTTATGAACTCAGTCAAGTTGGAGGCCATGTCTTCTCCTTTTTTGTAGACAACTATCTTCCAGTCTAAGAACTTTACATTGTATTTTAACTCCAGATGAACATGGCATGAATTTGTTTCCTTAGCCTCATCTGTTTCCAAAATACTCTTGAGTTTCTTCATCTGACAAATAGAGGTCATATCTTCTGATAGTGCCAAGAGAATTAAGTGAGTTCACTGTGTTCATTGTAACACCTAGAATCATATTTTGTTCTTGTCTCTGTTAATAAGGAGTAACATGAATAATGCATTAAGCAAAAAGGTCATTCTATTACCATACAATTTGAGATATAACTGTATGAAAACCCTGAAAATAAGATTATATATGTGTGTTAGTGACCAAGAGATTTTTTTTTCTTTTCCATTTCCTATATTGTGTTTATTAGTCCCTTTTCTTACTACTTAGTTTCCTGTATATCTGCTTTTTTGGTAATAAACTACAATTTAAATCACTGCATCTTTTACAGCTTTTGTCATTGGCTTCTTTGGAAAAGGTCTGGCACTTAACTAGAGTGAAGTAAAATGTTTACAATTAGGAAAAGATACCAAGAAATGTGATGAAATATTTTGTAAGTTATTTTCTGAATTTAGCTTTTAGCAAAGGTAAAGATTTTCTCAATATTAAGAGAATGCATAGTCACAAATTATTCTAAAGAGAAAATCAATTATATTTTGTCAGTGTTTCTGAAGGTGAAATTTATCTTGGTTTTTCAAATCAAGTGATGCTTTGTTTGTTTTGTCAGATTTATGATTTTCATGATTTATGTAATAGAATAAATACATTATCTGAAGTCTTCCAAACTATGGAAGATTTGTTTATTGCCCACTTAATCCACTTATAAATTCGAATGATGGAGTTTTTTGGGTACTTCATACATTCAGGAGTAGAAAGTTTTGTTTTTGTTTTTTTTAAATGCTTTCATTCTGAATTTTCTCAAAACCAGAATAATTTGGGAATAAAAATGGAGAACAGCTTTATGTGAAAGTTCTATATTTATTCTCTCTCTCCCATCAAATAGAATTTATTCTCTGTACTAGTTATCTGAATTTTATTATTATCATGCTCATCGTACACACTGAACTGAAATAGATCTATACACATTTAGTTTCATCATCTTTCTATATAATATTCTTTTATGGTTGATGTGGTGGTAAAAGAATTTACCACTAAGCACATACAGTGTGCCCAAAAGTCTATTTTACAAAGATTAAATGTTGGATCAACTCGTACTAGCTTGAGGATTTTGCAGACATATTCTGTGACCTGGTGTCACCAAGAGATCTATTAATCAGAGTTTATTCTTTATACAAAATGGCAGGACTCCTTGTTATAATTGGAAGGTCTACCAGCAAAACTTGCTTGCTTAAGATACAAAGTTCCAATCCATATAAAGTAGCAGCTGTACCTGGAACTAGAATGGAGAAATGAGTTAGTTTCCAAAACACCAAAAATATTGGAGTGACTCGCATCACAAGAGGTGCCAAGAATATGTGATTGGTATCATCTACTGACAGAAAGAAAGATGAAATGGTGAGTGTGATGTAGCAGGCCTTTGAGAACATTCAGATCTATAAGATGCCCCTATTGGGGATCAGCTGTACCATCTGGATCCATAACATGTGCAGGCCAATTACAAAGTATATCAAAATAAGATCTTCTAATTTTAGAATTCTGTTCTAAAATAGCAAGATATCCAGCTGGAGAGATCCAGTGAACCTCAATTTAAATAAACAGTTTGGCTAAGACACTATAAAGCAAGTTAACTCAAAGTGTGTTTTCCAAATCTTTGATGTATCAAGTGGCCTTGACACTGGTAAGAATTAGGTATAGTGTGGATAGACAATGTTGTATCACTTTTGAAACTGGATTCTCTTCCGCACATGCCTGTTTTCCATTTGTGCAAATGCACTAGGATGGTCCTATAGAATCATGGCAATCGTGAAGAACGCTCTGGCAGCAGATTCCTATCAGCACTGACTTTCTCCGTGTGCATTTTATTGAAAAATGTTGTGCAGGGTCTTCTCTGTTTTGAATGAGCCAAGAAATTAGCTCATGGCCTTTTCAGATAATAAGTACACTAGGAAAAAACTAATCTGACATATGGAAATGAAAGCCTCATTACTTCCTTAAAGTTCCCTGGGGTGCATCTTTATAATTTACTCAGTGAGAAAGCCTGAAATTGAAATTCTGAAAAGATCACTCTTTTAATTACCCCCAAGACTAGCCAAGGCTGGTTTTGAGAACCATTATCATCCTAGACAATTGTATTTAATCCCATAGTAAATCAATGATTATTATTCACACTTGATGAAGGCTTTGGAAAATAATAAAAATAATTTAAGAATAATAATGTTATAGGTAATATGTTACCTATAATAATAATAATAGTATATAGGTAATATTTTAAACACACACCAAAAAAATGATATCCACTTTGCTTAAAGGACAAATTACAATTTTAAACTCTTTTCATTTGTAGAAAACAATTTTAAGCAAGGATGTGAAGGCAAATGGTACTGACTGCTATCATTACGTAACTTGATAATTTTCACATTGGTTAATAACACATAATGATGGTAGTAATCAGGACCACAGATGGATACTTACCCACATCAGGAAACACAACCAAGTTTAATTTAACTCTATGGGGAATAAATGCCAGGGAAACCCATTCCCCCAGGAGAGGTGGGAGGTGGGTAAATAATTCTCTACATGATTACTGAAATACTTGATTATCTAGTATGGCTGTGAGAGCTGAATTTTTATGTTTAATCACTATATGTAACACAGAGAAATTTGTTTACTTATATTTTCTCTTTGAAACTCATACAGGATATTCATCTCAGAGTGAGCTGTAGAATAAAAGTTACATTGTAGAAGCAACAAGTCACACTGAAAGATTGTGAAGGAAAATAATCTTTAAGCCTCATATTTCCATTTTAGTTTGCATGTTTGCTGAGAAAAAAGGCAGTAGAAATAAGTATGCCTTCTCTTATTTCATGAAGAAAGACAGCAAGGGAAAAAGATGTAGAGATTGCATATTGTATAATGTAGCTTCTTGGATGTCTCAGACTCTTCTCTAAGGAAGCTTTCAACATGGAAAATATTCATCACAAAAGACAACTAAGATTATTTATATAACGTAAGTGTATACAGCTGAATATTAGTAATAGTGCATTATTAATGCTTTATTTGGTTTAAAAAAAAGCACCAGTGGGGACATATCTAAGGTGATTATATTATCTTTCCTACATTCTTGTCTATCTTGTACCACATGAAACCTATAGTCCATCTGAACTGAACATCTGACACATTTGAGCATGTCACTTTCCATGATTTGGTTAATGCTATTCCCTCCATAGATGGTTTATTCCTACTCCTATATGCTAATTCCATTGCCACCAATTCCTCAAATGTTTCACAAACCTTATAAACCCTTCCCTGGCTTCCCAGCTCTTGGCACTCTGTCTTTAGACTTAAGCCTGGAGGAAAAAGTAATTAATTAATTAAAAATTTTTTGAAAATCCAGCTTTCAAAAGAGATAATCATCATCATCCTTCCTCCCACATTAAAAAAAAGTACAAAACAAGTATTAAAAAAAAACAACAAAGTTTACAAGGGTGCAGTTAGTCTGTTCATAATTGGAAAGAAAGCAAAGAAATATACCCGTCTCTGTATGTGATTATACCTGCACGTTTATCACATATTTTTAGAAATCATATTGCAGAAGTCAAAAACAGTGTTGTTTTTTAAAGGGCATTAGTACCTTTTTGTAAAAGGACTCATGGCTTCATAAATTGAGGAGGTAGCTCTAGACAGGGTATCCCTCTTTCTGTTTACTGATTTGTGATTATATATGAAACAATGGTTTTTGTTTCTTTATTTTTGCCATGTATTTTATATGCTTAAGCCATAATGGAGGTAAGGGACAAGTCAGTTTGTTTACCCAACTTCCAGAGGTTTTATTATTTTGATAACCATTTGAAATTTGATCATTATGACTAGTGTTATTATTGATATTTTTAGGTGTTGTTTTACCCTGATTAGAGCTCTTAAAGTGGATTATGGTGTTTTTAAAGAGTTACCCAAAGAATTATTGACCATGTATTGAACTTTGAACTGTCTGATGTATACTAATGGGATGCCAACTGAGGAGTATTAATCAGTAGTTTGGGCATCAAGTAGTTCAGATAATAATGGAATGTGTTAGTGCAATGGAGGCAGAAAGAATGAATGACATCATGTGAGTCTAACTCTAAGAGGCAATTATGCTCAGAAGATCTGATCAAAGCTGCTAGAAGTAGCTTTTTAGGCTTGTTTTTTTTACCTCCTGTCTCCACTACTCTAGCCATGACTCATGTGGGCAGATACTATTCCCTTCTCCAAACATAATGTCTTTGACTTTTCATAACTTTGCTAAGTGGAAGTTCTCAGTACTGATCGGTTGTTACAGGCAAGATAAGATATTTATCTTTTAATTTCTTTTTTCAGTTGAAAACAGTGAGACCAAAGGAAAAAATATAAAGTTCCCTAAAGAGATACAAAAATATCATGAAGCTTTGGAAGACATGAATGAGTAGAAATATGACACTGAGAGAAAAATGAAACAAGTTATTTAGAGGTAGCTAGAGAAATATAAACAATAGACAGAGACAAGAGTCACTGAATGCCCACAGAAGCAGAGCATAAGAGCAAAGATCTGTCAAGGCTCATTGTGTTCTGATATGAATTCCATCTCTTAAAAATCTGAAACTGAGACCAGTCCCATGATATCTTTACTTCCATAAATATTCCTATCCACTAAATAAATGTGTTCTGTTCCTCTTTTCCCTATTACCTGGAAAAGACTATTATAGACTAAAATTTAATTTAATCTCATTAAACATGTCAGATTTTTGCACTGGAGCCAGTAGAAAATACCATTACATCAGTCAGTATGCCTATTTAATGAACAGCTATTTGCTCACCCATTCAATTAAAACTTATGGAATCACTCAATAATAAAGAACTTACTGAACAGCAAGAACAAAAACAGGTTAAAAGTTTCAGTGTCTGTCCTCAAAGTGTAGAAGACAGATAAGGAAATAGATAAACACAGCAGGAAAGTGTAGTATGTTGAAAGCCAACATGGATTGTTATGGAAACACATATGGCAGATACTTAACCCATCCGAGGAGTGATGGAAGTACTTCTAGAGGAGATAACATCTCAGCGGATCCTAAAATTATAAAGAGTGGCCACCCAGTTGAAGAATGAGGGTTTCTTTGGTGAATCATTCATGCCATTTTTTCCACCAAATATTTTTTGCATGTACTATGGGCCCAACACACTGCTTAACACTACAGAATTGCTAGACTATTGGGAGCAATTTAGAACAAAACAAACTACATTCTATTAATCCAAATTCTTCCATAATCTATGTTGATCTCCTTTCATTTCCTCAGTACAAATGGAGAATTCATTAGACCTGAAGAGAGCACAGCATGTCTGTGAAGTTCTCATTTCCCTGAGCACTAGGGCTTTAAGTCTAGAGTACACATTTATTCTACAATCTCTCATCTGTAATTATGAAATTCAAAAAACTGAAATTTTCTTGGTTCCATATTTAAGAGAAAAATTTGACCGGACTTTAATTGATGTGAGGATGTTCATAGTCTGTATTTATCCAATTTGTTGTAAGTGTCCATATATCTCACTTTAGGTATATTAATGTATTCTACTATGGGGTATTACCCACACCATTTTGGAGGTATAACATATTTAATGCACACACACATAATACACATTTTTTTAAATACAAAATATTCTGAATTCTGAAACATATCTAGCCCCAAACTTTTTGAATATCAAAATGTGACTTGCTGATGTAGGAAAGGAAACAGGAGGAGAGCTAACTCTACCCTCCTGAGTTGTACTTGGGGGAGGACCACTGTGCCCTCCTTTCTCACCACCCATCACCGTCCCTTCACCCCACTTACACACATACCCGCAAACACACATGCATACACAGCAAAGAGAAATGCTGATGAATAAATAGTAAAGGTAAGGTTTAGAGTGAAGATGTGTTAGAAATTATCACTGGCTTGAAGATGAGATCAAATTTCAAAATCCATTAGAATTTCCATAGTCTTTCTTGATAAGAAAGGAAAATTTGCTTATTTATGCCAGATAACATATCGTATTCTAAATACTTGCACATGTGTATCTCATACTGGACTTCCTTCATATTAATTATCCCAATGTAAATATAAACTAATAAAAAAGAAAAAAAGGTCACCTATTTGGGAGTCAGGAAACCCGAATTAAGCTGTGACTCTGCCACTGACTAGCTATGTAATTTAGCAGTCCCCTTACCCTTCCTGAGTCTTTATTTTATTTGTCAAACTCATTCCATTTATTTATACAAAAAATATTTATTGACCACAGTAATATGTCATACAATGATGAATTCTGCTACATGAACTCAGGATTTTTCTAATCCAACACAATTTTTCCTAACATTTAATTTTAAAATAAAATTATTGTTTCATAAAAGGATATACCTACCACCTAGATTCTTTAGTGAATAGTTTGTTATATTTATGTTATCACATATATGTCTACCTGTTCATTCTTATATCCATCCATCATTCCATCTTAGTTTTTGTTATCCTATTTGATCTTGTGGGGTTTTTAGTTTGAAATCCACATGGATTACATTTAAACAAGATAAGAATGTTCTAAGTTACTTCGCTGCCTTCTTTAATTAAATAATCAGCTCCTTATATACATGCTATTTAAGAAAAGTGTCATGGGAGCTATATATCATAGTTCCTTCTAAGAAAATAAAGAATTGAGGAGATTGAGGATTTGTAGAGAGGAAAGGACAATTCATCTGGAGCACCATTAGTCAGCAGGGGAAAAAACAGCAGAGGAAGATTAGATAGATAGATGATAGAGATAGATAGAGATACAGATACAGATACAGATAGAGACAGAGATAGAGATAGAGATGACATAGGTATAGACATACATATACATATACATATTCATATATATTTATTTTGTCCTTAAGAGGGCATAAATAATGTCACAGCAACACACTTTTACCTTGTTTGCTATGTTCCTTAGATTTGTTAGCATATTGTTTTAGTCAGTTTGGGCTGTTATAACAAAGTACCATAAACTAAGCTGCTTATAAACAACAGAAATTGATTTTTCACAGTTCTGGAAGCTGGGAAGTATGAAAGCAGTGTTCCAAAATGGTCAGGATCTGGTGGGGGTCCCTTCTGGGCTGAGGCTGCCAACTTCTCATTGGAGCCTCAGTGGTGGTAGAAGAAAGAGGCATCTCTGGGGTCTCTTTTGCAAGGCACCAATCATTCATGAGGACTTAACCCCCATGCCCTGATCACTTCCCAAAGGCCCCACCTCCTAATACTATCACCTTGGTGGTTAGGATTTCAACCTATGAATGTTGGGAAGACAGACATTCAGTCCATAACACAAATAGTGCTTCAAAAGGCAGTATCTGGTAATAAGATCTAATTTTACACTCGCAATTCATACATTTTTCCCTGTCCACCACCTGCTCACAATTTATCTTGCATCCATATTTAGCTCCTCAGAAGTTGCTCTAAATAGCTTTATAATATCACATTAACTAATCAATACCCATTTGAGGTAAGCTCATTACCATTTCTACTCTTGATGAAACAAATGTTAAAAGCCTAAATAGAGACATAGCTAAGGTCACCTCAGTTGATATTAAAAGAGAACATTATTGTTTGTTCCACTGTTATGCTTCTATAATCTCTGTTCTAATGATATAACCATTTTCCTGGGGAAAAGGACAAATTCAGATTTTAACCCAACAGTCTCAGCATATAGTCTATGAGAGCTGAGGCCTCAGACAATTTAAAATGTTGAAGAAAGACTCTGAAACTTGTAGCAGAGATCTGAAGGAATTTAAGCTAAGGCTTGCCAAAGTTGTAGGCAAGTGAACTGAATAATTGGGGTGCATTGAACATTTGCTTGCCCATCCTTTGAAAGCGCTCCCTTTCTCTACTTTTGCAGTACTCCCAACTACATGGTAGTTGGCAGAGCTCATCTCTTTTTATAACGCCCAAGAATAACATGTCACTTTTCCATCTGTAAGCAGCTCAGGATATGCACGTACGCTAGGTATCGCCGTTCAATTTCATTCGTTTCCAGATGTTGAATTAAAAGGCAATCATGACATAAAAGCGTGACAATGGAGATCAATTTCTAAGGATGGTAATAGCAGCACTTGCAAGCAGTTGCTAGGGGCAATGAGGCCAGTGGTTAAGACTGTTACCTAGTGTCTAGAACTGGAAGAATTGGTGGTGCAAATCATACTGTTCCATGGGAGGGATGGTGACTTCTTCATCTCATTAGTTCTTAGTCATGCTTTTGGCCAAGGAACTAATATTTAACTTTTGTCCCTTCTTATTTTCTGAACTGTTTCTTCTTCCTTCCTCTTGGTATTGTGAGCGACTTAAAATCTCTTTTAAAAACCCATATTAATAATTGACTAAATTCAGACTGAATAGGTGTCCATTAAGTATATTAAGAATTCAGATAGATATAGGGATTGGAATACGTTCTAGTTTCAGGCACACATTTTCAGAAAAATGATGGGTTATTAGTTTTCTGTGGCTGCCGTAACAAATTGCAAGAAATTTAGCAACCTAAAACATCGATTCATTATGTCATGGTTCAGAAAGTCAGAAGTCCTGGTATAGCATGGCTCAGCTGGGACTTCTTTGGAGTTTCACAGAGTGGAAATCAAGGTAGATTTCATTGTCAGGGTTGTGTTTCTTTCTGGAGGCTCTGGGAATAAAACTCCTTCCAAGCTGATTCAGGTTATTGACTGAATTTAGTTCCTTGAAGTCATGGGACTGAGGTCCCTGTTTCTTTGCTGTCTACTGGAGACTGGTCTTTGTTCATCGGGGATAGGGGCTGCCTGCATTTCTTCTCTTGCTGTACTTGTGGTCTCCACATAGCAACAATGGGCCAACTCCCTCTCACACTTCACTTCTCTCCAACTTCTTCTGAATTTGTCTTATTCGAGCTGGAGAAAGTTCTGTTTTTAAAAGCTCCTATATACTAAGCCCCCTGGTGAGTCTAGGTTAACTGTCTATTTTAAGGTCTATAACTTTAATTACATCTGCAAAGTCTCTTTTACCACATGACATAACATATTCACAGGATACAGGGATTATTGTGTGGACAGCTTCGGGGCTGTTCTACCTACCACAGTGTGAATCCCAGATTTGTTACCTGGTTCAGTTAGGGCTGAAGATAGTAAAAAGGGAAGGTCTCTGGAGGCCCATGATCTTTAGGGGACAAGTTAGTTACATTATCACCCATGGTTTTCTGGAATTAAATGCCCATTGAACATAAAGCTTTAAGGTGACCTAGAAATGCATGCCTAAAAGAATAAATGACAAAATCAGGATATCTGAGATAGTCTGGCTTCTTCTAATTGCTCTGCAAAGCTTAATGAAATAGAAGAACCAGGAAACTTTCCTCAATTTTGGCAGAAGGCATAGTTTAAGAACTGAATGAGTTTCTATAAAATGTGTTAAAGAGATTTTTTTTATGTCATTTGAAACTAGAGGAATGAGGTATCTTAAATCCAAGTGCAAAGTTTGATTGCTCAGGTTACCTTGTTATAATGTCAGTTGAGTTTACAGGCTCCCTGGTTGTTGGTTTTTTTTTTTAATTGAAGGCAACAATCAGGAAAGAAAGAGCTCTGAAAACTGAAATGGAAATATATGGGAAGAATGAGAATATAGCAAACTGCCTCAAATCTTCAATAAGTTGTTGATTAAAACCATTCTCTAATTTCAACTAAAATCATCGTCTATCTTGATTGAGACATTTACCTTGCAAGGGGAAGTCACTTTCCTATATGCTTGATCTTTATCATCCATTACTATCTCCAGAGTTATAATCACTGTTAGGTCCCACAGTGGGATGTGTAGATGTGTTTAAGTCAGTAAAGCTCACATAGGTTGGAGAGACATTTCCACCAAAAGAATTTCAAGACATTGATGATTACAGTAAACATCAGGAAGATACATGTGAAAATTGCTTCAGACAGTGTTAAATTTTATAGAGAAGTGTACACTTTTAGAGTGGGTTGTGGTTTGTTAAAATATTATCAGATTCTAGATTGAATGTTCTCAGTTAAACAGCTTAAAGTATTTCTAAATTGTCACCTTGATTGATTGACTGAAACCTGGGCTCTGTAGTGACCTAACCTAAATGAATTTAAAATGCCAGAAGTCCTTGGTATATTGTGGAAATAGGGATGTAGAAACTTTGATGCTAAAATAGAGTTATGCATAACTCTTGTCTCCCTCTTCTAATCATGACCCTGAGAAGTACCTTGATTAAACTAGGAAGGCCGGTGTCTTTGAAATGAATTGCAGTGGCTGTTCTCTGTAAGCCAGTGTTGCTTGGTAGTTAAAATCTGTTGCCTCATTTATCAACATGAACTTAAATGGGTTCCTTATCTTCTAGGTGCCTTGGTTTGCTCATCCGTCAAATGGAGGGTAGCAGTAGTAGAGCTACCTCATGGGGATGTTATGAGAATTATATAAATTAGTATTTGTAAAACACATAAAACAGTTATTGACATAGTAAACACTATATGGGAGTTGTGAAATAGAATCTTCTGATCCGAGGTCAGAAACATTATCCATTGCACCACTGGCCCCCTTGAGAGTTGTGAAATAAAATAATCAAGTTTTGGACTTCTGCTTCAGCTCAAGATGGAGTATCAAGTACCAAATGTATCTGCTCACCTGAGACAACTCAAATGTTGTATAAACTATATGAAAGAAACTACATTCAAGCCATTGAACAACAGGCGACAAAGGACAGTGACCACTAAGAAATGAAAAACAAACAAGGTGAGACCTGTAATTTCTCCAGAAGGTGATCCCAGGCAGAGCCAGGTGGACTTCTTCAGTTGAGGTGACAGAACTGTGACTGGGGAAAACAAGGTAGCTAGAAGGTGCAGGAAGGAGTATTGAGAGAAGCAAGATGCACACAAAGACAACTCCAGACAGCTGCACAGGGTCACCCTCAAGGACTCAGCTGAAAACAGCTCAGCAAGTGCAGATGAGGAAACCATTCCAGGATGAGGAAAGACATGACTGAAAGGATTAAAGGGAATACGGCTCGAAGCTCACACAAGGCACAGAGAATGCTATCAAACGGAAACATGGATCTACATAAAGGTATGAGGAACACTAGAAGTTCTTAATACATGATTAATTGTAATTTTTTTCTCTTATCTCCTGCATAGTCAACTATTTAAAGTAAAAACAACAGCAGTGTGTGGGAGGTTTATATATGGAAGTTAAATATAAATAGTAAGAACATGAAGACCTAGAAGGGAAAAATGGAAGAATAAGATTCTCCTACTATAAGTGAAATAGTATAACTTGAAGTGAACGTGATGAGATGAATATATATCATAAAACCCTAAAGCAACCACTTAGGTAAGGCAACAAGTTAGAGCTAGTAAGTCAACAGATAAAAGACAAAGACTCAATCCAAAATGAAGCAATAAGGGGGGTGGGAATAATGGGTAAAACTAAATATAAGATCATAAACCCTCACTCCCATTTCTGCTGTTTTGTCATACTAGTTTTTAGTTCCTTGGAGAGTTCTAAACATTTATTTATTTTTATTTTGCCTAGCAGTACAAAGGATTCAGAGTAGGTGGGCTCAATGCAAATTTCTACAACTCCACTGTTTACTATTTATAGCCTTTTCCTTTTTTGATCCTGGTGTAATGGAACAGTGAAGTGAAAATCTCTTCTTGCTGATATCCCAAGTCTCCTTATTGTCACCAGTTATCTTTGTTACTACCAATCCAGGCAGAGGGGAGGTTTGACTTTGGGCTACATTTCTAAGTCTTACTACTTGCATTTCTATTACCTTCTATTCTCTTCATCAGGCATGGTGTATTTTACGTCACTGTCTTCATTGGAATTGAAGCAAACCAAAATAGGACCAGATACAAGTAAGCAAATTAGAACACGTGGTGTGTTTATTGTCAATCTTTTATCTGTCTTGGCCACTGCTATTTCTCCAGAACTTATAGCACTCATAGGAGTGCTTAAAGCTGCTGAAGTAATTCTGAATGAACCCATGAATCTTAGATAATATAGTTCATGTATTTCCAAGGTTGTAAATTCTTTTTCAGGCCTTGTAAATTTGTGGTTCTTACTCTACTTCTCTCTTTGGAAGAAAGAAAGAAACATGAATTTTAGTTTAAATATTCAAATTCAAATTACCTGTATATATGCAACCATGCGATCTTGAATATATTGTGTAACTTCCCAGAGTCTCAGCTTCCTTGTTTGTAAAGGATTAACTTAGATATATTAAAAATCTTAAGAGTTTATCAGGGCAAAAACCT
This sequence comes from Lynx rufus, assembly GCF_022079265.1. Taxonomy (NCBI): domain Eukaryota; kingdom Metazoa; phylum Chordata; class Mammalia; order Carnivora; family Felidae; genus Lynx; species Lynx rufus. The sequence continues at coordinate 203,181,391 of NW_025814823.1, read as the reverse complement.
ATGTGAATGTGGTAGTACCAAACTGGAAGCAGTTAGGGGCACTCCACGGACAGGAGCTAATGGGAACATTTTCATACAGAAAAGGCAGAAGAAAGCAAGGAAATTATTTGATTGGCTACAGCTAAGTGTCGGCCTTATTTGAAAAAGCCTAGTTGTCTGTTATCACTTGTCCTTAGGTTTTTAGTTCTCAACCTTGAGGCATTTATAGGCTTAGGTTTCAGTGTGCTTACTAGGCTGCTAAGGTATCAGAACAACCCCAGTCTAATGGCTTCTTTAATGAATTTAACAGAGCACTGTAATTACCTTACACAGTGGATGGAAGGGTTAAAGATTATTTTCTTAAATGCCAATGGCAACCATGAGTAAAAACAACAATAAACATGTCCCTTTTACAAATATTTTCTTATCCCCTGGTCCATGAGAGACTTAGAAAAAATAATGTGTCCTCATTCTCCTGAGTCACTAAGACAAAATTATGTCAATTTCTCACTCTCTTGAGTTTACAGCTCACTGCACACTTCAGGTTCCTTTTAATGTCCAGCTCTCCATATATTTTCTAGCTGTCCCATTAATGTAATATCTTCTACCTTGTGGTTCAGAGTTAGCTTAATTAACTCTGTTCTGGGTTTACCTATTTGCTGACTCATTTTATCTCTTACAATCCCCCCACTCCCCCCGCCTCGTGCGCGCGCGCGCGCGCGCGCACACACACACACACACACACACAAAATCCTTTTACTTTGCAGGTGGTTTCAACGTATCTCTTCATATGGTTATTTTGCATCATTGTAGACTCATAAAGTAGCTCCTTTTAGTTCTTCAGAATGGAATATTCATTCATCTTTAAGCATGAATTTGGCAGGTTATGGTCGTCAAACCTGCAGGTTTTCAGGTTAAGGGAATCACTCTTAAAAAAAATTAAGGTCTTTCCAACAGTGAAGATAGGAATATGGGAGCTCGTGATATGAGGGAAGTTAGAGAATGAGGCAAGGAAACACGCTAAGCACATAGAGAAGAGAAAATGGAGGTAGTTCAAGAGCTTTTACCAGCACAGAGGAGAAGATTGGAGATCCAAGAATGAAAAGAGAAGAAACTATTGGAGGAGTGCAGAAGAAATATTTCTGCATGGCTTCTGATTTCTTTCTCAAACATCTAAAGAATACTTCAAGTTTAAAGTTGTGGGTTGTGTCCAATAAGGAAAGGTTCTGCCAGGCATGATTTGAAATTGTGACTGGAAATATATATAGAAGTTCTATTTATAGATTCTATAGCTAAAGTTGAATGGAAGGAAACTTTAAATAATTTGTGATTGCATGGAAGTAGATCTTAAATAATATGGAATTTCTGCCTATTACAACATTAAAGGATTAACCTAGAAATGTCAATAGAATTTTTATTGGCTTTTCTGTAGGGCATAATTAAGCCTAGAAACTTTAACTCAAATGAAAATGCATAATTTTAGTGAATCAATATCCAAAAACCATTTCCATTTTCTTCTTTCCTTAAGGCATTATTTCTCAAAGTATTGTCTACCACCTGCCTACTCTACTTTGAATGTTTGTTGAAAATGTAGATTTCCAGACCATACCTAGGTCCTACAGAATCACTGACCTAAAGCATAAGGGAAAAAATGATTCCACAATTAAATTTGAGTGTGATACTCAAAATACCCAAGATATCTGACTGTTGAAACACTGAAGTCACACTTGGTTTAAACTATTTTTAGTTTAGCAAGTGAGCAAAACATCATATTCTACCTCTAATTATGCTAGCAGGTGTTCACCAAATAATCAACTTGACTGGAAATCCATCACGGGCTTACACAGATTGGGTGAAAGTGATTAGGTTTAAAATTGCCAGCTTAGCTATCATGGGGGGGAGGAGTATAACAAAAAACAGGGTTCAGTTAGAGCAGTATTTGTGGGGTGAAGGGAAGACCTGCTTTTTTTTCTCATTAGTTTTATTTCAAGACAACCCTTGATGGGCATAAGGTAGGGGCATATGTTCAGATATAGTTACACAAGCTTTGTATAAAGATTGAATTCCTAATGAGACAAAGAACATTACTAGATACCTGAGTGTGGGAGGATTACAGAAAGTTAAAGACTGAGTATTTGAGTTTATAATTCTGCCCTCTTGAGCTAATGGGAGTAAGCCTGTTTTTCAGATACTTAAGGACAGAAAGCTCTCCACATTTGTCCAAGTCTCCAAGTGAGACGGTCTTAGTTAAGGCAAGCCTTTTAAATATAATATGGTTTTCAATATTTCAGCAAATATTTATTGAGCACTTATTCTCTAGACACTGGGAAAGCTGATGAAAAAGAATGAAAAATCTTGCTGATCTAGAAGAGTTTACATTTAATGGAAAATACACCACTCCTGGTTGCTCCACTCTCTTAGTTGGAGCAGAAAACAATATGCTAAAGGTAGCATTACCTTTGTTCTGGACATACACCTCTATTAGTTACTAAACAGTGAGCCTCATCGGCAACCATACAAACATTCTGTTTCTATTAATCTTATGTTTAGTTGTTGAAGTTCAAAAATTAGAAGATCTTGACAGAACAGACTAATATAGTCTGGAGACTAGACTTGCCCCAAAAGGCAATAAAAATATTGAGGGATTCATCAAGTAATACAAGGTGAAAGAGAATACAGTCTATTCTTATTTGAATGGTTTCCAAAGTGTCTTAGTTAGGGATTATTTGATTCCAAGTAACAGAATCCATTCGATGCAGCCTAGAAAACTAAAGGTGAATTTATTAGGACGAATCTATGTCTCACAGAGCAAAATGGCAACAACAAAGGATTCACAGGGTACTAAGTTTTGGCTCTAGCAAGTCAAGACAGCACACTCTCCAGTTTATGCTCTGTACATACGCACATGCCTTTATTCTCTCTGCTCATGCACTTTCTTTGCTTTATTAAATAAATGACTAGTCATTCTTCAACTTCATGTTGCTTTTTAATTTTTTTAGCTTTATTAAGATATAATCAATACACAAGAAGTTATACGTTTAATGTGCACCTTTAGATTAGTTTGAACATGTGCATACCCCCATGATACCAACTTCATAATAAATATATCATTCACTTCTCAAAATCCTCTTGTGTCTTTTGTGTGTTGTGGTGTGTGTGTGTGTGTGTGTGATAAGAACACTTAAGAGGAGAACTGTCTTCTTAACATATGCACAATTGTGCATGTGCACTATTGTGCACAATACCACACCATTAAACGATAGATCCTATGTTGTGCAGCAGATCTCTAGAACTCATTACTCTTGCAGAGCTGAAATTTTATGCTCATTAAACAACTTCCCACCTCCTCCTCTCAGCTCCCGGCAACTACCACTCCATCTCCTGCCCCCATGAGTCTGACAATTTTAGATACTCCCTATAAGTGGAATCACGTGGCATTTATCCTACTGTATACCAAACAGAAATTATATAGTCTCTTGAATATCAGGAGAAGGATCGGTCCAGTTTATGCCCAGGTGTTTACCCCAGCACAATTCCAGATGGTCATAGTGACATGACCCACAGTCTCCTTGCATCAATCATACCTGGAAAAAATTCCAACTCTAGATAAAAGCTTACATTTCTGACTTCTCCATACCTACAAGCAGTAGTTGAATTTTTCTGTGAACAATTCTACAACTGTGCTAAATATCTTAATGAAGTATGTAATCAAAAAAAAAAATTGAAAGACACTCAAATGTGACCAGACCTTCAGATCTTTCCACATTTCAAGATGTCGTATCTTCTCTCTCCATAAACAATCTGCCTTCCCTCCTCACCCTCACTTGGGAATGATGGTCTGACCTCTCAGTTCATTGTGACATCAGAAATCATCACATGTAAACTTCTGCATCTCCAAGCTACCCTGGACACCATCATCATCATCCTCATCCTCATTGTTGTAAATTACGACATTAACAATAGCATCAACAATAATAGCAGCAACAACTGCACTTATCATTTCTTTCGTTTTTTCATCTGTTACCATGGAAAATTTGGCTTCTCAAAAGTCAGTTCCTTTACCAGCATTCATGATTTCATCTTTTACTTTTTAAAAGAATATTTTTTTCCTTTCAGTTATTGTTATTCCCCTGTACTATCAATCTTTCCTTTGTTGATCTAAACCATATATATAACGATATATATAACGATATATATATATATATATATCGTAAGGCATTATATATAATCTAAACGATATATATATTATATATATTATATATAATCTAAACGATATATATATATTTATATATATATCGTAAGGCATTATATATAATGTAAGGCATTATTGTAAGGCCTGTACTATTCCCATGTACTATCAATCTTTCCTTTGTTGATCTATATATATAGATCTATCTATCTATCTATATATATATATATAGATATGTATATAGATCTACATATAGATCTATATACATATCTATCTATCTATCTATCTATCTATATAAACTGTTTATAAGTTTTAAAAAGTAAATACATGATGGGGTGCCTGGGTGGCTCAGTTGGTTAAGTGTCTGACTTTGGCTCAGGTCATGATCTCACAGTTCATGAGTTCAAGCCCTGCTTTGGGCTGTCTGCTGTCAGCACAGATCCCACTTCAGATATTCTGTCCCACTCTCTCTCTCTGCCCCTCCCTCACCCGTGTTGTTTCTGGTCTTTCAAAAATAAAATAAACATTTAAAAAAAAGTAAATACGTGATAAAGATAAACTCAAGGATCCCACTGAGAACCAGAAGACTTGAACTTTCAACCTTAAGAAATAATTTCTGCATTACAAATTTATCTAATAATATTTAAATGAAGTTTTACTAATGTTTCCAAGATATTTCTCTGCAAGTATGTTAATGGAAACAGTGACAAGAAACTTAACTATAGTTTCAGATATAAAACAGATTTTTGCAGAATCTTAAATCAATAATAACTTAATATAAAATTTAGTTAAAAATAAAAATTAAAAATTAAATAAACTTAAAATTTTAAATTATTAAAAAAATTTAAATTAGTGAATTCTAGTCAATGAGGACAGTTGATGCCAAAAAATATCTCTAAATTCTTTTATATATTCTATTATATTTTAATATATGTAATACCTAGAAAATAGAATATATCTAGCATATTCTGACATATATATATATATATATATATATATATGAATACATTACATATCAGACTTAATGTCTCTCAAGTATATTTGAAAAAAAGATCCAAACTTAATTTCCTATTCCAAAGCTAATTTTTGCCATATGACATATGAAATCGGATGAGATATATGTCCTTTGTTCCAAACGGTTACAACTAAAATACAATGAGATAATCTAAATCCTTCATAAAATATGTTTGAAAGAGATGCTATATAAAGTATCTTATGTAGTTTTTGATACATAGTAGGTATCTACAATTATTAACTCTGTTTCTTCCTTTATTCACCATTTTATTTTGTGAAAAAATAAAATTCTAGGGGTGGCTGGCTGGCTCAGTTGGTAGAACATGAGACTCTTGATCTTGGGGTTATGATTTCAAGCCCCATGTTGGGCATAGAGCATACTTAACAAATAAAGTAATAAAATTATAGCTGTGGGAGCGAATTGGTGAAACAAATTAATGAATTCATTTTGACAAAGATAAGGCTATAATCATGATCTCTTCACTAGAATGCTTTCTTTGACCTCTTCATTGGGCTGAGCTCTGCTTTCCTCTCAAGACTGAACTGAGATTTCACTTAGTTAAAATTAAGTTAGGGAAACTTCTGATACCTCTTGTCTCCTGATTGTGAAGCTTAATGATGGGTGTACCAGTCTGTCTTCTCTACTCGAATACAAATCCTTTAATAATAGGATCATGTTCTCATCCCCTAACCCAGTGTCTTATTTACAGTGGGTTCTAAACAAATTTTTATTGATTGAATAGTTAATTTTGTATGTGAAGTATTGAGTTGTTCAGTGACTCAATCACTTTTAATTTTGTTACTCGCTGGTTGGCTAAACATTTTGAGTGAGGGCTTTTTCAAAGTGACAAAAACCCAACTGAAACTAGTTTAAACCAAACAGGAGAATTTATTGATTTATAACCAAATTCCAATAAGGAGACAGGAGCAGACTTGGCCTTAGGAGATACTTGAATCATGGATAAATAGACTGTCAAAAGGGACTTCTCACTCTCTCTCTCTTATTATCATTTCCTCATATTTTTTTTCCTACAGATGGTTTTCTCCATGCAATAGGACACGTGGTTTTAAAAAGTTCTGTATCCACATACTCTCAGTCTGACAACTGAAGGAAGAGAGTCTCTCTCTTTTCTAGTTGAAAATTGTTCTGACAAAGAACTTACATTGACTATCTTTGTCTACCCCTTGAATCAGTTACCATAGCTGGGAAATGAAGCTTTACCAATTAACTTTTTATGCAAAACAAACAACCCCAAAACTTAGTGGATTATATTGCAGCTATGGGGTAGTCATTTGAAATGGGTTAATTGAATGGTCTTTCTGGTTTGGTTGAGCTAATTTCTATAGTTAGGATCAACTATTCATCAGCTGGTCTTGCTCACCTAGGATGGTCTCAACTGGCATGCCATGTTTCTGCTTAATGTGCTTTCTCATTTTCTTTTTAGTAAGGCATTCTGGGATTTATATGTTGGGGCTGGGCAGGTTTCAAAAGAAAAAAAAGAGAATGGAAATATGGAAGGACTCTTGAGGCCTTGGTTTGGATCTGGACTTTACTTGCTTCAACTGCATCCTATTGGCCAAAGAATGTCATAAGGCAAGGCCAGATTGAAGAGGAAGAAAGAGACTCTGCCTTTTAATGGTAGGATGATAATGGTAGGACTTGAAAATGTTGGGGGTACAGGTAAAAGTAAAGGATTGTGGCAATCTATGTAGTCTACTACAGAGATAGAATATTGATAACATATTATTTGTATACATTTTGGAGTATAGGGCAAGATCAGAAGAAATAGGACAGCACATACATCACTAGTGGGTCACCTATTCTGTTCTACCCATTGTTCAACAAAGGTTACTTGCACTTTCTTCCCTTAGTATTGTTCTTTGCCTAATTGGCCATGTTTCCAATGTTCCTCACACTTCTCTGCATATTTGATACTCCTCTAGCCTTTGAATCTAGTTTGATTGGTTGTCAATGGAAAATCTACAACCTGTGGGAAGGTTTCTCTGACTATTCTAGGTAAAGATAATTTTTTTCTTCTTAGGACCTGTAGCAATGGTTCTCAATTTTGGCTACACATTAGAATCTTGTGGAAAATTTAAAAAATCCCAACATCCAGGTGACATCCCAGATTGACTAATCCTGGATCTCCGGGGGAGGGATCCTAGCATCAGCTCCCCTGGTGGTTCTAATGCACAGCTAACATTAAGAATCACTGTTCTAGAATCATTTCAGTTAAATTTACATTTGTGAATTAGCAAAGTTGAGTTACAGCGGTTTATTTCCATCCACATTGTAAGGTCTTTGAGGGCAGGGACCTAGTATGATACTTTATACCTAGTTGGTACTCAACCAGGGTTGCTGATAAAGTGAGCTAGATTTAAGATTCATTTTTTATAATAAAATTCAATACAGCCATATAAATTTTAAATGAGACATCTTTTCAAAAATCATAACTTTTTCTTATTTTAGAAAATTAGTAAGTTAATTTTTCAGAAATAGTTATAAAGTCAACAAAATTTGAACATTAAACTGATTTATATTTTTTGATATGTTAATTTTGTAAATATATTTTTCACATAGATGTATTTGGTTTTGTCTTCCCAGCTTTTATTATATTACAGGAAGTCTTTACTTTATTTATATTTCTCCACAACTATACCTGTCCCTGGCCTAGTATAAAGTTACTTGATTGATGTATTTACTGGTGTATTTTTAAAATAATTTTTAATGGCCAAAACACAAATAATTACATACATATATGTGTATACATATATATGCATATATACTTCCATATATATATGTGTATACATATATATATGTGTATATGTGTGTGTGTGTATATATATATATATATATATATGCATATATACTTCCATAGAATTAAACTTTGATTTTTACCATGGCAGTGAGGGTGGCTGTTAGAAAAATATAATTTACACTTGCTTTCAGACATTAAAAAATAATATTCAGCTAAGCAATAAATCAACCTTAAAATACAAATGTACCTTCACAACAGAAATAGATGAAGAAACGATTGACTTGAATTGCTTAGTCATTTCACACAATGATACCAGGGTAAAATATTTCAAAATTGTTCTTACTGAACATTCTTCTATTCCTCCCACATATACAAAAGAAAAAAGAAATTGTTGTACAGTCAAAGTAAATTTACATACATATGTACAATCTGAACTCCCTCAGAAAAGCAAGAAAAAGAAAAATTTCTTTTATGTCCTTGGAACATATTGTTTACAGAAAAGAGATCTTTCTCCTGTTACTTTGGGTATTCTTTACTTCTCTAGCCAAAAGATAATGGTGGATAAAATAATAAAGAGGAGAAATAAATATAAGATCTATTTATGTGGAGGGTCTGAAGGTGGTGTATGTGTTTACACATATTTGACCTACACTTTAAAATTTTTTTTTTCAACGTTTATTTATTTTTGGGACAGAGAGAGACAGAGCATGAATGGGGGAGGGGAAGAGAGAGAGAGGGAGACACAGAATCGGAAACAGGCTCCAGGCTCCGAGCCATCAGCCCAGAGCCCGACGCGGGGCTCGAACTCACGGACCGCGAGATCGCGACCTGGCTGAAGTCGGACGCTTAACCGACTGCGCCACCCAGGCGCCCCATGACCTACACTTTAATAAGACATAAGTTTATCACTTAAAAACACTGCACTGCTTCCACTTCCTTCAAAACAAAGAAACAAAACTTTAAAAGTAGTTAAGGATATATAACAAAATGGCAAAGAAAGACTGATATCTTGAAAAAGAAAAAAATTGTTTTCCTCATGAAAGCCTTGAAATCAAAGCAGTGGCTTTAACATATATCAAAATGTGATTTAAGACTTTCACATTTCATAACTGAGAAATGTAGGAGATCTACCTAGAATCATCCACCTACACTCAGGAAGAGTTGCGCAAAATGGCGCAGTATAGTTACAATAAATAATTGCCCTGCATTTTTCCTATTTATTTTGACTTTCTCATTATTTTGGGCTAATTAGTAACCAGTATGAGAAAAGTAGGCTTGGGAAGATTGGGAGGGAGCCATGTCAGGAACATCACATACCTTATAACAACATTGTCCTTTTTATTACGTGAAAGGAGAAAAGAAATACATACCTGAAACTAATGAAACATTGTTTGTCAACTGTACTCAAATGAAACATTTTTTAAAGAAATATATAAATAATGAGATTTTATAATCACGTCCCCTTGCTCTCCCACCAAAAAGAGTTTCTGCTAGTCCTTGGTCACCCAGCATTTGCTATACAGAATGAAGATCATGGGTGGCAGAGTAGGAAACAAGACTGGCTGTATAGGTTTTACTTTGGAAAGGGTTTTTATTCACAGAAATTGTCTTGAAGTAGAGAATAGGGATCCAAAAAATATTAATGGGGTAGAACTGGTAATACTAGATGAATTGTTGAATGTATGAAGTCAAGAAAGGGAAATGTGAGTATGATTTTCAGATTCATTGGGCACCCAGGGGGGTGGTAGAGTACATAAAACATAGGAAGAACGAAGGGTTTAGGAGTAAAAATATAGAGTTCAGTTTTGGATATGTTTGGGTAATTGTGGAATACACACGGAGAAAGCAGTTGGATGGATGGGTTTGGAGTGTGGAAGGGAGCATTAACTGTAGCTGGAGACGTGGGGGTCTAGTAACAACTAACAATTGAACAACATTTGTTCTCCATTATGTGCTATTGTAAGCATTCACATCAGAGGATGAGTCAATTATGAGAAAAGTACATCACTGTTATCATCAACTCCATTTTACAGATGAGGAAATTTGGTCTCCATGAGGTAAGGTAACTTGCTAAAAAGTGGAAGAAAGTGGAAATGGCAGAGCGACTGTTCTAAATAAGACATCCTGTCTTCAGAGTCCAAACTCTTAACCACTACCTCCTATTGCTTCACATAAAACAGGTCATTGAAAGAGTTTAGGAAGCATGAGAAAATTTACCCAGTGCTTAAAAGTATGGAACACGTGACTTGACATTCTTGAAATCTTTGTAATCAAGTGAGAGCGACATTAAAGTATATGAATTCACTGATGAACAATACAACTCAGTTTATCTGTATGTACCCAAATGTGCAGTACAGATCTTAAATTCAATAGGCATTTATAAATGGGAATAACAATAGGAGATGGAGTTAGTGAAGATATCTGACTTAACAGCATTCTCTAAAATTGAAACTTTAGAAGTTGTCAAGAGCTAGGGAATGAAAGACCTCATGTGCCTTGAGCTTGCTGCTGATAGTAATTAAAGGCCTTCAAAAATTATTAGAGTCGGAAAGAGTTGGGCAGTAAGGCTAATATAAGAAGAAGCTGTGGGATCATAACGAAAGAATGGAGTCAGTTTGTGGGGAGTACTGGGGAGTATTGGCAGGAGTATTGGCAGGGAGTATTGGTAGGGACAACAGAACTTCCAATCAGTATTTTAAGGCAACTCCGAAGATGAAAGAGTAGAAAAGTTCCATGATTTTTTTGGCAAGATTATCTCAAGATCTAAAGAATTACTCTCAGCCATCACAGGAACTTGCAAGAGATGATGAAATGATACAGGATCCTCTTCAAGAATTTAAATATGTGTTAAATATTTATATCTTTGGCCTTATCTTTCCCCTCTTTCTCAGTGTACCTCTGGAACTAGATGATCCAGCCATACCAACCGTTTTAGAACAGGTGCTTTTCTCTCTTCAAAGGTAATAAAATAGGTAAATAACAAATGTAAAGTACTAACCTGGCACTAAGTTGGTAACTCTAGGCTTTTGGGGTAGCCACTTAACTTTGGATCGACTAAAATTGAGGAATTTACTAAAGAGATACTTAACCGAAGTTTCTCCCATCACATTTGTCTAAGACTGTTCCTCAATAGGAGCCTTACAAAAAAACACTTGTAATTTTCTGGAAACTAACTTGTGTTGTGGAAAATGGTGAACAATACATGATGATGTACTCTATCTTGAAAAATTTTGGTTTTATAGCTGATATTTTCAGTAGCAATATTTCCCTCAATTATTCTTTAATTTAAAGAAGCAAAAACTCCTAATACAAGAAAAGAGAGAGAAGCAAACCAAGAAACAGACTCTTAACTAGAGAGAAGATCTGATGGTTACTAGAGGGGAAAGGGGTGGGGGGATGGGTACAATAGGTGATGGGGAATAAGGAGAGTGCCTATTGTGGTGAGCACCAGATGTTGTATGTAAATGTTGTATCACTAAATTGTACACTTGAAACTAACATTACACTGTATGTTAACTAACTGAAGTTTAAATAAAAAATTCAAAAAAAACCCTCCTACCATAGACACTATTTATTTGTTTGTTTATTATGTATTATTTAAATTTTAGTTAACATACAGTGCAATATTGGTTTCAGGAGTAGAAGTCAATGATTCATCACTGACATACAACACCCAGCGCTCGTCACAAGCGCCCTCCTTGGTACCTATCACCCATCTAGCTCATCTCCCACCTACCTTCCTCCTTCAACCCATAGTTTGCTATCATTAAGAGTCTCTTGTGGTTTGTTTCTCTCTCTTCTTTCCACCCCCCCCGTCCCCTATGTTCATCTGATTTGTTTCTTAAATTCCTCATATGAGTAAAATCTTATGGTATTTGTCTGTCTCTGATTGACTTATTTTGCTTAGCACAATACATTCTAGCTCCATCCACATCATTGCAAATGACAAGATTTCATTCTTTTTGATGGCTGAGTTAGATTTCATGGTGTGTGTGTGTATATATATATATATATGTACATATGTATACATGTATATGTACGTATACATATATATGTATGTATGTATACATGTATACATATATATATACACTACATCTTCTATATCCATTCAACAATCAATGAACATTTGGGCTTTCTCCATAGTCTGGCTATTGTTGATAATGCAGTGCATGTACCCCTTTGAATCTGTATTTTTGTATCCTTTGGGTAAGTAACTACTAGTGCAGTTGATACACTTAGGGTAGTTCTATTCTTAGTTTTTCAAGGAGTCTTCATATTGTTCTCTTCTTAGTTTTTCAAGGAGTCTTCATATTCTCCAGAGTGGCTACCCCAGTTTGCATTTCCACCAATAGGAGATGTGCAGCAGGGATCCCATTTCTCCTCAATCTTGTGACTACCTGTTGCTTCTTGTGTTGTTAATTTTAGCCATTCTGACAGGTGTGGGACGGTATCTCATCTTGGTTTTGATTTGTATTTCCTTGATGTTGAGTGATGTTAAGCATCTTTTTGTATGTCTGTTAGCCATTGGATGTCTACTTTGGAAAACTGTGTATTCATGTCTTCTGCCCATATCTTAACTGGGTTATTTGTTTTTTGGGGTGTTGATTTTGATAAGCTCTTTATAGATTTTGGATACTAACCCTTTATCAGATATGCCATTTGCAAATATCTTCTCCTATTCCATAGGCTGCCTTTTAGTTTTGCTGATTGTTTCCCTCACTGTGCAGAAGCCTTTTAATAAAGTCCCAATAGTTCATGTTTGTTTTTGTTCCCCTTGCCTTTGGCAACTTGTCTAGTAAGAAGTTGCTGTGGCAGAGGTCAAAGAGGTTGCTGCTTGTGTTCTCCTCTAGGATTTTTTGGTTTCTTACCTTACATTTAAGTCTTTTGAATTTTTTTTTTTTGTATGCTCAAGAAAATGGTACAGTTTCATTCTTCTGCATGTTGCTGTCCAGTTTTCCCAACACCATTTGTTGAAGAGACTGTTTTCCATTGGATATTCTTTTCTGCTTTGTTGAATATTAGTTGACTTATAGTTGTGGGTCCATTTCTGGGTTTTCTGTTCTGTTGCATTGATCTATGTGTCTGTTTTTGTGCCAGTACCTGACTGTCTTGATCACTACAGCTTTGTAATACAACTTGAAGTCCAGAATTGTGATGCCTCCAGCTTTGCCTTTTTTTATCCATGATTGCTTTGCTATTTGGGCTCTTTTGTGGTTCCAAAACACATATTCCAAAATCCAAACAGATTTTAGGAGTGTTTGTTCTTGTCCTGTGAAAAATGATGGTGGTATTTTGATAGGGATTGCATTAAATATTTAGATTGCTTTAGGTGACATTTTAGCAATATTTGTTCTTCCAATCCATGAGCATGGAATGTTTTTGCATTTCTTTGTGTCCTCTTCAATTTCTTTCATAAGAGTTCTATGGTTTTCAGAGTACAGATCTTTTACCTCTTTGGTTATGTTTATTCCTAGGTATCTGATGGTTTTTGGTGCAATTGTAAGAGGGACAATTTCTTGATTTCTCTCTGCTGCTTCATTATTGGTATATAGAGATGCAACAGATTTCTTAGGGCATGTGGGTGACTCAGTTAACTAGTTAAGCCTCCAACTCTGGATTTCAGCCTAGGTATGATCTCATGGTTTGTGAGATCAAGGCACACATCAGTCATCGGTGCTGTCAATGCAGAGCCTGCTTGGAATTCTCTCTCTCCCTCTCTCTCTGCCCCTCCCCTTTTCATGCTCTCTCTCTCAAAATAAATAAATGAATAAATAAATAAATAAACTTTAAAAAGAAAAAAGAAATGCAACAGATTTCTATATGTTGATTTTGTATCCTGTGATTTTACTGAATTCATGTATCAATTCTAGAAAATTTTGGTAAGTCTTTTGTGTTTTCTACATAGAGTAACACGTCATCCATGAATAGTGAATGTTTGACTTCTTCCTTGCCAATATGGATGCCTTTTATTTCTTTTGGTTGTCTGATTGCTGAGGCTATGACTTCCCATACTGGGTTAAATAACAATGCTGAGAGTGGACACACTGTCTTGTTCCTGACCTTAGGGGAAAAACTTTCCATTTTTCCCCATTGAGGATGATATAATCTTCGGGTCTTTCAAATATGGTCTTTATTTCATTGAGGTATGTTCCCTCTATCCCTCCTTTGTTGAGGGTTTTTATTAGGAATGGATGTTGTCCATTGTCAAATGCTTTCTCTGCATGTATTGAGAGGATCATGTGTTCTTTTCTTTTATTAAAGTGGTGTATCACATTGATTGATTTGCAAATATTGAACCACTCTTGCAGCCAAGGAATAAATCCTACTTGATCATAGTGAATGATTCTTTTCATGTACTGTTGGATTCAATTTGCTAGTATTTTATTAAGAATTTTTGCATCCGTGTTCATTAGTGATATTGGCCTGCAATTCTCTTTTTTAGTGGGTTCTTTCTGGTTTGGGAATCAAGACCTTGTGGAATGAGTTAGGAAGTTTTCCTTCCATTTCTATTTTGTGGAACAGTTTCAGAAGAATAGGTATTAATTCTTCTTTAAATATTTTGTAGAATTTCCCTGAGATGTCATCTGGTCCTGGACTTTAGTTTGTTGGGAGATTTTTGATTACTGATTCAATTTCTTTGCTGGTTATCAGTCTCTTCAAGTTTTCTATTTCTTCCTGTTTCAGTTTAGTAGTTCATATATTTCTAGGAATTTATTCCTTTCTTCCAGATTGCCCAATATTTTGGCATATATTTTTTCACAGCGTTCTCTTATAATTGTTTATATTTCTGTGGTATTGATTGTGATCTCTCCTCTGTCATTTGTATCATTTGGGTCCTTTTTTTTTCCTTTTGATAAGTCTGGCTAAGGGTTTATCAATTTTGTTAATTATTTCAAAGAACTGTCTCTTTGTTTCATTGATCTCTTCTACTGTTTTGTTTGTTTATTAGTTTGTCTTTATATCATTTATTTCTGTTCTAATGTTTGCTATTTTCCTTCTGCTGGCTTTACACTTTATTCCTTTTCTAGACCCTTTAGGTATAATATTAGGTTGTGTATTTGAGACCTTTCTTGCTATAGGCCTGTATTGAAATATACTTCCCTCTTAGGACTGCCTTTGCTACATCCCAAAGGTTTTAGACTGTCGTATTTTCATTTTTATTTGCTCCCATGTATTTTAAATTTCTTGTTTAATTTTTTGGTTAAACTATTCATTCTTTAGTGTATGGTTTTTAACTTCCATGTATTTGAGGGCTTCCAAATTTTGCCTGCTGGTTGATGTCAAGTTTCATAGCATTGTGATCTGAAAATATGCATGGTATGATTTCAATCTTTTTCTACTTATTCAGGGCTGATTTGTGACTCAGTATGTGATCTATTCTGGAGAATGTTTCACGTGCACTCAAAAAGAATGTGTATTCTGCATTAGCATGGAATGTTCTGAATATATCTATTAAGTCCATTGGGTCCAGTGTGTCATTCAAAGTCATTATTTTCTTGTTGAGTTTCTGCTTAGGTGATCTGCCCATTGCTATAAGTGGTGTGTGACAGTCCCCTATTATTATTGTGTTATCAATAAGTTTCTTTATGTTTGTTATTAATCGATTTATATATTTGGGTGCCTCCAATTTGGGGGCTAAATATTTACAATTGTTAGATCTTCCTAATCAACAGACCCATTAATTATGATGTAATGCCCTTCTTCACTTCTTGTTACAGTCTTTGTTTTAATATTCTAATTTCTCTGATATAAATATGGCTACCCTGGCTTTCTTTTGATTCCCATTAGCATGATAGATGGTTCTTCATTCCCTCATTTTCAATCCTCAGGTGTCTTATAGGCAGGATATAAATGGATCTTATTTTTTAATCCATTCTGATACACTATGTTGTTTGATTGGAGGATTTAATCCATTTATATTCAGAGTAATAATTGAAAGATTTAAATTTAGTGCCATTGTGTTATCTGTAAAGTTGATAATTCTGGTGATGTTCTCTAGTCCTTTCTACTCTGGTTTTTTTTTGGGGGGGGGTTGGTCTTATTTTTCCTTTCACTCAAACCATACCTCTTAAAATTTCTTATAGGTCGGGTTTAGTGGTCATGAACTCCTTTAGTCTGTGTTTGTCTGGGAAAGTCTTTATCATTTCTTCTATTTTGAATGAGAGCCTTGCTGAATAAAGTATACTTGGTTGCATGTTTTTCCTATTTAGCATGTTGAATATATCTTGCCATTTGTTTCTGGCCTGCCAAGTTTCTGTGGACAGATCTACTGTGAACCTGATCTGTATTCCCTTGTAGGTTAAGGACTTTTTTTTTCCCTTGTTACTTTCAGGATCCTTTCCTTGTCTGTGTCTTTGGTGAATTTGATTATGATACGTCTTGGTGATGCCAGCTTTTGTTGAATTTAATGGGAGTTCTCTGTGCTTCTTGGATTTTGATGTCTGTCCTTCCACAGATTAGGAAACTTTTCAGCTATAATGTGCTCACATAAACCATCTGCCCTTTTATCTCTTTCTTCATCCTCTGGGACTCTTATGATATGAATGTTATTATGTTTGAAAAAATTGCTGATTCTTAAGTCTGCCTTTGTAATCCCTGATGTTTGTTTCCCTTTTCTTTTCAGCTTCATTATTTTTCAGAGTTTTATCTTCTATATTGCTAATTCCACCCCTCTGCCTTGTCCATTCTCATTTTTATTGCCTCCATTTGGGTTTGCATCTTGGTTATAGCATTTTTAATTTTGGCTTAACCAGATTTTTGTTCCTCTCTGTCTGCAAAAAGGGATTCTCTGGCGTTTCTATGCTTTCTCCAAGCCCAACTAGTATCCTTATAAATTGTTTAAAATTCAAGTTCAAACATCTTACTTATATCTGCATTGATTAAATAAATCCTGGCCATCATTTCTTCCTGTTCGTTCTTTTGAGGTGAATTCCTCTGTCTTGTCATTTTGGAGGGAGATAAAATAATAATAATAGAATTAAATAAAAATTAAAAAAAAATCAAATAAAAGAAACTAGATCCTAGGTGTGCTTTGGTCTGCTTGTTAAGAGAAGCTGGATAGAAAAAAGAGAAAAGGAAAAAGATGACTGAAGAAAAATTAAAAATTAAAAAAATAAAATAAGATTAACATAAAATAAAATTTTTTAAAAATTTGTTCTTTTCTATGCAAGAATCAAAAGAAAAACAACAAAACAACAAAAACGCAGAAGCAACAGTAACAACCAAGTGAACAAACAAACAAAAAAACCCAAATGAAGGGAGAGTCAGTTTCCCCTAGGGCTGAAACTTCGCAGCAGTTTATGGTAAGTAGACCAAGCTTGTTGAAGGGATTTGTGATGGTGTTCTAAGGGAGGGGCTTGCTGCTCTGGCTCTCAGGCCTATTGGCCCCCGTGGTGATGTGCCTGGAGAGCACTGGGGGGTGGGGCTTGGTGTAATGGCTCTATTCTCCACTCAGTGGTGCTGTTTAGCTCACTGGGATTGATCAGTGCTGGTGGGCTAATAGTGAAAACTGGCTTCACTGGTTCTCTAGTCTCCAGAGCAGGAGTCTGCATCCTTGAACATGAAGACATGCAATCACCCTTCCTGTGTCCCCTGCTTCTGTGAGCTCCCTGCCTTCCCCCTGTGTCAGAGCTATCTGTCTACCAGGTGGCACCTCCCTTCAGAGTTTTATCTGACACAGGGCTCAGTTTGAAAACCCCATACTTCTGTGCCCCTGCACAGTTCAGACCCACAGTGATCTTCTGGGGGAGGGTTTCGCCATGCTGTAGCCATGGCTGGCTTGTCCCAGTAAATGGTGCCACAGCGTAGCGGTAGTGGCTCAGAGTTTATGGTAAATCACAACACACAGCTGGCACCAGAGTTTTTCTGCCCTGGGTGTTCCTGCCCTAGGTGTTCAGGTGAAGAAGACAGCTTGATGGTCTTTTGCCTGCAGAAAGGCCACATCACCTCTACCAAATGCATTCCAAGAAGGGGAACTGCTTCTCCCTGTGCAACCCAGGGAATCCTCAGACCACACTACCTACTCCTGAGGCTCTGCCCTGCTCCCTTGCCAGAGCACCACCAGACGCTGACCTCTGAAACTTTAGACTCTGTGGTCCACTGTTGATAAAAAAAAAAAAAAAACCCAAAAACAACCTGCCAGTATTGAAGCCTTCTCCTTTTCCCCCGTCAATGGTTTTGGGGAGCAGTTTTCTTGTGCTGTCCCCTATGCATGTTTTCACTCTTTCTCTGTAGATGATTTCAGGGGGACTGTTTTCTTGCGCAAACCTAATCTGCTGCTCTCACTCCCTTCTGTCTTTCTCCTCTCTGTGAAAACGGCAATTCTCTCCCCCAATTTACCTCTTCCCATGCATACTTGCCATGTTATTTCCTGCAAATTATGCAGATTGTTCTGTTAATCCTCAGATCAATTTCCTAGGTGTTCAAAATGGTTTGATGCTGTAGCTGAGTTCAAGGGATGAGACAAGCCCAGGGACCCTTTACTACTCTGCCATCTTCACTCCTCCTCCTAATTATTTTTAATTTATTATAGTAGGATATTTAGGATGGTTGTATATACTTCAATTCATTCGTTCATTCATTTAACCCGTATTTATTGAGTAGCTGACACTATGTTTCAGTTTTTAAAATTTGAGGTTTGTGCAAATCACCTTATCATTTGTGCAAATCACCACTCACATTGAATTTCCTGCACATCAGGACTCTGCACAGATCTTGTACCTTTTCTATAAGAACTTGTGCCTTTTCTATAAGTACCTTTTCTAATTCATCCTATACAATGATATCTTTTCTAAAAGGACATCTTGTTTGTTTTCCACTTGAATGCCATCAATGGTGTTTGCCTAACTGTTAAGGTTATACATTTTTAGTGTTATAATTAAGGCTTTCCTCAATCTAACACCTTTTTCTCCATAACAATCTCTTCCCTCCAGTCAAATACACCTGGAAGAATCAAATTGCTAATTAACTCACAGTTTCTGGCAAACTATTTTATTCCTGGTGAAAAGACCACAAAGACTGTAAAAGAATGGAACAATATAGAAAAGTGGAGTTGGATGATTCAAAAACGAATTTACTTTTATCATATTCGCACTAAAATATAAATTGTAGGTCTTGCATGTGCATGACAGATGGGAACTTGTCTCTGAAGTAAAAGTATGCTAAAAAATACGACTCAGGTGTTAATAATTTGCCAGAGTGTAGGAAAACCAGGTATGTTAAGAGCATTGGAAATATTTAAGCTTTTCATGTCATTGCCAATGTCAGAAATTCATGTCTATAAATTGTAGTTTAAACTAAACTGCTAACCTGCACAAGCACCTCATTTTAAGACAAACATAGGCAAAAAAGGTCACAAAGTACTGTGCCTGGTATATGTAGGAAATTATCTTCCTAAAAATAATATGTCTCTTTCCTAGTTATATCCCTAGTACAATAAGTTAACTAAATTTAATCTTTAAAAATAAATTAAATTTAAAAGTGAATTTCTTTGTGTCCTAACAGAGATTCATCTCCCCCCAAATCTGTTAAAACTTAATATCTATTTTAGCAATAAACAGCACATAAAATGAACATCTCTAGGCTTTCATTGATGGGCCAAGTGTCCGGTTGAATAGATGCAGCTGATTTGAAACTTCTGGAAGCTTCAATTTTCACTCTGCATAGTTCTTTGCTTATTTTATTCTTATACTTTTATCACCTGTCTACAAATCTCGAACAACAATGTTCACCACAGTGACACTGAAGTACTCTGACATGAGGTGGGTGTTTTCTTTCTGAATATATATATATATATATATATATAATTAACTAGTGAGAAGTTTAGATCTCAGCTCCTGCTGGGAACAAAGCTTTAAGAACTGTGTCTTGATGATATCCCATAGAGCACCTACCAGCTGAAAAGATGCTATGGTTTTGTAACTGTAGTAGGAGATTTTAAAGTATCAGTTCTAAAAACATTTTCTTGTATCTCCTCCCTGGGATCCTGCTGTCCAGCAATGAGCCTGAATTTAAAGGGCAGGGCAGGGCAGAATGTCAAATTCTTTGGGGCAGGATACTTGCTTCACGCCAGAGGAATTCAACTACCCTTAGACACCTACAGAGTTTCAGTTACCCTCTCTTTCAGAACATCGAGTAGGCGCTCGACACTTTAATTGGATCTGTACTTCAAAGAGGAGAACACCTGAAATGATGTCTTTCAAAAACCTGTTTCTCCCTAAATAAGTCATAAAAGACAAGGCTTTACATGTGTAACCAAATCTGTGTGTGTGTGTGTTTGTGTGTGCACATGCATGTATTTTAATTATCATCAACTTCAATAACAAGGTGTCTACTGCACTCTATTGCAGATTTTTACTTCAAAGAGGCATGATTATAATAATGTTTATCATCAAATGTATCATACATGCCATCCTATCTGGAGCTTGACCTCTCATGCACCAAGCTTCAGGATAAATTCTACTGACACAAGTTGTATATTAAGAGTAGCTCATACTCTCATCTCTGTAGTGCATCTCATGGAGAATCTTGCTGGGGCCAGAGTGCCAATGAAGGGACATTGCCTCTTGGTATTTTACTTTTTACAGGACAGACATGAGAAAGCAGCCTCACCAGTAATCAGATTGAATGACAATAAGCAGACTTGATATGTGCTTATCTACTGTTCACAGAGGTCATCTGGAAATAGCTGCTAAACACCTAGAGATCTTAGGTCGTGAAGAATATTGTGAATAAAAACCTCAATTCCTCTGGAAAGTCAAGATCACATGCATGGCTCTTTCTGCTGGGAAAGCTGGGAGTGAGGTCTCAGACTCATGTAGCTCAGATTCCAGGTAGCCCAGTACGACTTAGAAAATGCCACCAATTGCACCTAGAATGTTTGATGTGAGTCAAGAGTTGGGGTATGCTTTTTGCAAAATTTATCTCATGTGGTCTTCATAACCATGCAATGAAGCAGAAACGATTCCAATCCCCCATTTTCTAGTTATGGAACTGGAATATAATAAGATTATATAACTCTACAAGGGTTACATGGTAAGTGGAAGAGCCAGTTTTTGTACCTAGTTTTTCTAAACACTGCAGATACATAGATATGGCAGATAAATATATGCTCATTTATAAAACACTGACCAGATTTATTTATTTTTACAATATCAATGTATTATTGTTAGCATTAAAAAGTGTTACAGAAAGCTATAGATGCATTGGGTTGATGTGATATTAAGCAGCATTGTTGGCTATGACACCAAAATTGATTCCAAATGAAGAACTGATAACATCTAACATGTGTTGATTTCTTCCTTCCCATTTCTATTTAAGAAGTGCTAGAAGGCAGGCTAGGAAAAACATTGTGACCAAGGGTACGTCTAGGGATGGTCCAGGGTAAAAGTACCAAATAGCTGGTTTATCATCAGTTTCAGTGCCTTCACAAGAACTTCAAAATTCCCAGGAGGAATGACTGTCCATTAGCTCCCTTAACTCCCACACTAAGAGACTTGACTGAACTCTATCTAGCATGGCTTATGCTGGCCCATGACCATCTCTGTAGAGTAACCCCAGTCCCCTCAAATTACTTGCCTGAGAAAACTCAACACTGTCCAAATAATTTACTGTTTGTTCCAGCCAAAATATGACTATAGGGACCAATATCCTTTTTCTTGGAGTGGTCACTTTAAAAACTTGCAATTATAAATCCTTTCTCTTCCCTTTGAGATGTAAATATTCTACAAGGGCCTGGGAGCTATCTCGTTGAAATGGAAACATCCAGAGACATAGTTCTCTAGTCTCCCAGTTTCTAGGAGTTGGAGTGGGGGTAAGAACCTAACTATGGTAGGTGTCTCATTCCAATTTGCAAAACTAGCTCCTCTCTTAAAGATTTGAAAATTTGTTTCTTCATCAGATGAACACCAGTCAACAAACTCAGATATCCTAATCACAATGATTATGCCCCATTAACAAACTTAGAACTCAGCACTTTTCTTTAGCACACCCCAGCATTTAAAAAAGGTTCCCACCTTATTTTTTTTATTTTTATTTTTTTAGGGGAGTTCAGTGAGCTGAGTTTATACTGAGTCTCTCTCCCTTATTGTAATTGGGTAAAATCGTCTTAGCAGCTTTCACAATGTCCAGGTTTGTTTCTCTTTGTCTTTCTCTAGACTTTCCCGCTGAGCCAATATCCCTTGTCAGGATGTTCAACGTTGACTTAGCATCCTCAGAAATGTCCTTATACCAAGAAGTTCCCTAAAATTTCCTTATAATTTATTTGCTTCTCTAGGACTTTACTAGCTATGTACTTCTCAAATATTAATTCACATATGGATCATGTAGGGAACTTGTTAAAATTTAGACTCCTGCCAGTAGTTATAGGTTAAGGCTCAGGATTCTGCACTTCTTCTAGATTTCCACATGATACAGATGCTACAGGTCCATGAATCTACTTTCAGTAGCAAGGCGGAGGAAGACCCCTAGTTATATTGATCTACAGACCCTTTTTAGTCATTGTTGAATGATCTGCTCAGTGATGTTCTCTCTAATTATGCTACTTAAACAACAATTCCTCTCCAGTCCCTATGCTTGATATTCCCTTCTCTCTTCTCTGCATTGCTTTCCTCCAAAGCTCTTTTCACTGAATTATTTTACTTTTATTTATTTATTATGTATTTCTTCCTAGAATGATGTAAGCTACATGAAGACACAGATTCGTGCCCTTCTTGTGTCATATCTATGTTGTCTAGAACATGTCTTGCCACCCCATAGGTGCTCAAAGGATGAATTTGATGAATTAGGTAGATTGCCCTAAATTATACATAGAGCCAATGCTGATTAAATAGCAGAAATTCCACGCAACATGGGGGAAGTATCATGGATAAAAGGACCGATACACTTTCTTCAAGTGTTACCATCCAGGTAACTATCAGTAACTTCTTTGGCTATTTGAGGAATCAGCTACTACTGGGCCAATCTGAAATGTTAACTAATTAATTAACTAGCTGTGTAAAATAAGACCCATATTCTTTCTACTTTTAGTCGTTTTTAATAACTATATTCTGCATTTCAAATTTTATAAACCCAATGGCAAACGTGTAGGAAAATAGAGTAAACTTTGCTCTTTTCAAATTAATTTGGTAATTTTTCCTTGCTACTGCCTCCTCTTACTTTTATTCTTCTTAACCCCAAATATTTACTTTCTCTTATAAAAGGTATGATCATATAAAAATTAGAGTATCTGTTCAGCAGCGAGGCTACAACGGACGGTGCAGCACAAATCCCTGTACACATCAGCATTTAGCACAATGGTTCCTAACCCTACCAATGTCTCCTTTTTACAACTAATATTTTATAACAGCTCCATTACCACATTACAGAGTCAAGTTAAAAAAATAATATGTTATGCCTTACATGTAATATGAATGAAGCCTAATAGAAAAGTATTTGTAGTAAAATAATTTAAAAAGTAATATATAAGTACTGGTATACAGTTATATCAGAACTGTTTTGAAAATTTCTCATTTTCCTCATACAAACCCACACTCTAGGGTTTGGCACCCACTAGATTGTAGACTAGATTCTTTATGTAAACAACTCTCCTAGTGTTTTTTTTCTTAAACATTTACTTATTTTCAAGAGACAGAGACACAGCGCAAGGGGGGAGGTGCAAAGAGAGAGGGGGACAGAATCTGAAGCAGGGTCCAGGCTGTGAGCTGTCAGCGCAGAGCCTGACGCGGGGCTTGAACCCACCAACAGTGAGATCATGACCTGAGCTGAAGTAGGACGCTTAACCGACTGAGCCACCCAGGCGCCCCTAGAGCTTTATTGTAAGTACATGAGAAGGCATATATCTTTGGCAGTGTGCAGTTTTGTGTGAGTGTACACAGTATTCATGGACTTCCTATGTTTAAATTCTGGGAAATTGTGACAACTTTTCACTCCTGAGTGTGCCCCGTTAGTAACAGGAACCCTCCCTGTGCACCTAGCAATTTCCTTCCTGCTGAGCCACTCTTTGTCTATGAGTAGGTTTGCTTCCCTCTAGGTTGAAAGCTGCCTTTGGTTGTTTTTTTTTTGTTTTTTTTTTATTTCTCAATAGGCATTTTTAGGTCTTTTCACATTCTTAGCTCAGTTCACATCGTCCTCTCTCCAAAATGGTCATATTCTTCCAAAAGAGAAGTGCCCAGGATTTATTGTGATGCTATCGTTAATATGTTATGCATAGGAAGCAATTTATGTGTATTAGTTCTGAAGCATAAGCATAAAAATGTCTTGTTTTCCAACATTTTCCTCCTTCCTAGTGTGTCCTATATTTCTAGTATCTTGAAACTGTGTTCCTATAACCTGTGTCTTCTTTCACCTTTGCATTTCCATTGTTATTATAAACTACGGGTCCTCCCTTATTTTAAAAAATTGTTATGAAGATTTTTGTGACTTCGTTTGAAATGCATATCTTTGCCTGGGCATACATTTTTAGCTCCACTATAAACAAAAACACACTATTATTTGGCATGATGTGTCATAACAAATAAGGAGATTATTAAATACATTGTTAAGTAAGACCCATAAAATACATCTTTAAAGAGACCAAGGACTCTATAACAACATGCCAGAAGCAAAGAAGAGAGAATTGGAATTAAGTGATGATCAAAATCAGCCCCTTTATAATAAACCAAATTCTGTATTATATATTCTAAAAAATCTTCATAAACTCTTCAAGGCCAGATTCCCTTTTGTTCTTTAGAACTAATACTGTGACACTCCTTGTTATTACAATGACTATTTAAAGCTCTTTTCAGTTATATATTTGATCTCCTTTGGTATCATTTTCCCTCTTTCCATGCACTGTGCTTCAATTGCTTTTCCAATGTGTACCATCAGCAAAGCTTGTTTCCGAGTGAATCGAAGGGCTTGTAGCCCCTATGGGCTACAATGATTCCTGATAAGTTTGATAAGGGCAGCAGATCGAAGTCTTGTTTATATATAAAAAGATGAAGCTAGGACAGTTTAAAAACTGAGATGTGCTGTGTCTTTGTTTTTGGCTGGTGGTCAATCCTTGCATTTTATCTTGCCCTCCGACCTAAAATAAATTTTCAAAATTTCCAAAACCATGGTCTCCTCTCCTTATATAACATGAGCCTTTGTGTCTGTCAAATACTTTGTAATTCGGGGATAATAGCACCTATAGTCACAGCTTCTCTTGCAAGAAACTTAGCAAGTTTTTTTCCCCCCGTCAAAAATACATATGTTTTAAGAAATATGTTGTGCTTGAGACCACAGGCAAGAATTACTTTAGATGAGCTATTGCAGACACCTAACATTTTGCAGATAAAACTAAATTCCTTACGTAGATACAACTATTGAAGTCACTAAAAAATGTGTGCAGGACAAGTTTATCTTTTGCTCTCCTACAATGTATGTTAGAACTTAGACGAAAAAGGTATTTTCCAAACCTACTTAGGGCCAGAACTTTTTCTGGGACATGTTTCTGGGCTATTTGGAAAGTAGTTAACATTCATGATAAAATGCTTGAGCAGTTTTCTGACAGACTTTTAAGAAATTAAGATCTCTACTGAGAATACTTCCTTACTCAACTAATATTCTGATTTATAAGGAGGTTAATGATTTTTTACCAGTAATTGTCTTGAAAAGATGATGGTCAAACCAACCATTTTTTTCTTACAAAATAGTTCTACCTGGAAAGAATCTTTGCATTGACTTACTTAGAACCCTTTTGTCAAGTTTAAACTAAAGCTTTGACATATGTCTGTAATCAATTTAGCTGAGAAGTTGTTTGAACAAAACAAACTAGCTAAAGTCTCAAAACTTGCCAACATTCATAGCTTGAAGCAATTAAAATCATGTAAAAGATTCCGCTTATGTAGCTCATGTAAAGGAGAATAATAACCTAGCTTTAGAAAGACTAGATTCTGATTACAACAGGCACCATTTTAAGAAGTTATTATCTGAGAGTTTCACATGTGGAGAAATTAAAAGTCAATGTCATTTATTCATAGAAATGTAGAATGTCATATGTAAATAATCACTCATTTAAAAATAACTATGCAAAACAAGCCCAAATTGATGGCTTTGATCATTGTTCTGTGAGGGTAAAAATAACTTAGGGTACTTATAAAGCTATAAAATTATTAGAACTTTATAAGTACATATCACAGACCTTTAGATTCTTGAGAGTTTGAATTTGGGAAGATAAATATGTATGTGTATATATATATATATATATATATGAGAGACAGAGGGAAGGAGAGAGTGAGAGAGAGTGACAGCGAGAGAGACAGGTTTTTGGAACATGTCTAGGACTTCAGACACAATTTATGAGCCCCACATAAAAAAAAAATCACATTTCAGTTTTGACTGCAAATAGTGATGCTAAACTAGATCTTTTGCTGTTAGAGAAAACAGGACTTCAGATGAGTTTTGGCTAACTCCCAAAATGGGATCTACTATTACTGAGACAAACCACTGTTGAGAATATTCATATCGATTCGCCAAGGGTGCTGAAGGCTGCTCTGAACTACTGGGGGAGTCAAACGTATTTTGATTCATGTATTTTTTTGGATATGTGTTTAGCATTCTAAGATAATTACTGCAAGGAGGACAATAATCACTTGGCTCTATTAATATGTATGTTAACAAGCCAATGTAATTAATATACCTTGATCTTTGGTAAGGAGATCTAAGGAGAATTCATGCTACATAGTGTATACATGCCTTATCTATTAAATATTATTTAGTATTTCTCAAATGAAATACTTCATTATGTTCGATATCAGAATATCATACTTTGGGCAATTCAGAACTGCACATTTTCAATAGAATTGTAATGTTAGGTTGGTAATAGATCTTAGAGAATAGTTAGGCAAACAACTTTTATTTTGAAATGCTTGAAAACTAAGTCTTTGGACAAATACATTACAAGGATACATCTGGCAAACTTTTCCCATGTCTGAGGAGCCTCATAAATTTAAGAGAAGCTAAAAATTTGTTTAAAAAATACCTTTGCCTCTACAAATCTAAAGATATGATTAGCCTGGCAAAAAGCAATTTGTTTCCTTTTTGTAAAATTGCTCCATTGTTAAAAACATGTCTGAATGACTCTGAGTTACTTGTATTTAATTACATAAATCTAATACAAACATGAAATAAGCTTTACCTTTTGAGCAATTATATTTACTCAGACGTGTTCAATTGAATAAATAAATGCTATTCTTTGCTCAAATGTGGTTATTCAAACATTTATAATGGAAAAAATGAAGAGATGTTCCCCCTTGGTAATAAATGGCTATTGATTCTACATTAGGAATGAAATAGCTCCAAAGAATATCCATCTTTGTCAATCTTTTTTTTTTTTTTTTTTTAAGTTTCTCAGTCTTTTAAGTACAATGTCTATAAGTAAGATTTGGAGAATCTCTGGAGTTTTAACCCAAACCATTCCATCACTCCTTTCTATTCATACAGGTTGTTACTCTCATATTCTCAAATTATTCCCCAGCCCTGCTATGCTTTGTCTTGGGCAAAGCAATTTCCATTTCAGCTTCTCATCCCCATTATCCTGGTCAGCAGACCTAGGACTTTCCTTAGGACCCAGCCTCTCTACAGGGCTCTGTGGGATTGTAAATATCGCATCCTATTTGTCACAAATAACTTTTCCTATCACCTTAGCAAAACACACATTTCAACAGGTATGCACCCGAACGGAAATCTTGGATTCATAAAACTAACAAGATAAAGCATAAAACTGTAAAACCATTGGCCTGATAATAAAAGCTCTTTAGAAGGTTTAAAAGGTTTAAAAGCAGTATTTCTCATTCAGTTTCTGCTCTTCTTCCCCCTATGATACTGGCCAGCTGCACGTAGCTGCCGATGGGCCCAATTAGCTGTGTTGTGATGAACATCTTTTAGAAAAGCAGGTTTCCTTTGTCAGTAAAAGTTAATTCTTTCTCTGGCATTTAGTACATTACTCTTGGAAACAAATCCAGAACCTTATGTACAGGGACTTTTAATACAGCCTTGGGATGATTCTCAAGGTATGATGGGACAAATTGGGGCAAAGCTTCTACCACAGAAACCCTTCAAAGCCCTTTCTGTCCTATCACAGTCTCAATAGGTAGCGGGGCGGGGAGGAGTGAGGTAAGTGAGGCAGGAGCCATGGAAGCCTGGGGCTGGATCTTGTCTTCGTTTAAGATCCTGCCAATTGGTTCATCAATGCTTGTTAGCTTAATTTTGATTTTTAAAAAATGGCATTAAAATATTATTTGCTTTGATTGCTTAGATTTTTGCCACTTTGCATTTCGTGCAAGGGACCTCACTCATGTTACCCTTGTGCTGGCTTTGCTTAAGGAGATGATCTCCTTATCTGATTGTTCAGTGGCAGAGAGAGAACATGTTTGAATTTGGGGAAAAGGGAACAATGATTTCTCTGGGAGAATACTCAAAACTGAAAAGCAGCCAGGTATTACAAAATTGCCAATATTTTCTTCTAAAAAACTGTAATAAAATTGTCATTGTCTTGCAGTAGATCGGTGAATATACCATGAAATTTTTCCTATATAGAAAGGCTCAAGCTTTCCATGCCCTAAAGCTCTAAAGAAAATGATGAAGAACAAAACGATAAATATTAACAGAAATGTTCATTGCTACTGGGAAAGGAAGGAATGCGGCCTTTGGTCAAAAACTCCAAAACAACAAGAGGAGGAATATGGATTTTCTGGCTGGATTTGCTCCCACATCCTTGATGAATTCAGGTAAAATAATTTATACTTTGCTCCCTTTTAAAAGCAGGAGTTCTCTTCATGATTGATTTCATTGTTGGCCAGTGTTTAAAAAATAGATGCCACTTTTAAAAAGGACAGAATCAAAATTGCTTAAGAAAGTCACTGCTTTCCAGGCACCTGGGTGGCTCCGAGTCAGGCACTCTGACAGCTTGGAGCCTGGAGCCTGCTTGGGACTCTGTGTTTCCCTCTCTCTCTGCCCCTCCCCTGCTTGCTCGAGAGCGCATGCTCTCTCTCTCTCTCAAAAATAAATACAAACATTAAAAAAAATTATTTAAAGAAAGTCACTGCTTTCCAGTGCCAGTAGCAGGTAAACTTAACCCTGAATACAACAGCAAATCTTCTTTATTCTTCATCTTATTATTCTGGAAAAAGGATATATTAAATAAACTTATAGAACGGAGCTAACAACTCAGTGCATGCAGCCAGTCGCACTTGCTTAAATTTTTGACCATTACTTTCAGGACTCAAAATAGATGTTCAGCCTCCAGTTATTCAATGAGGACCACATTTCTTTTGTATTGCACAGAAAAAATAGTTTTCAAATAAGCAGAGAATGTGATAAAATTTTCCAGGTGTAATGTATATGAACAAAATAACCAGACGCAGGTTTTATGGCATATATTCTAGAAGGATAGAGGCATAAAGAAGATAAATCTTGTTGAAACAACTTAATGTTATAAGTTATGAAAGTAAAATGCATAAAAGCAAAGTAGCACAGTAAAATTATAAAATTAACAAACAGAAACACTTAAATTTAAAAAGAAGGCATGGAGACTTTAAAAGTAGGCCTGCAAGATGATGGAGATCACTTCTAGTTTAAAGTATAAATAATTCAGGATTTGAAATAATAACATCTACAACATAAAACACATCATATTGTTTAAATCACCCAAGTTCTTTAGGAATTATTCTAACTTGACTGCGTACTTTGTAGTGTCCTGCAGATGTTATGCTCATTTAAGTTTATAAATGGCAAAATAACCATCTTTTTAAAGTGGGACGGCATCTGTCACGGAATCATTCACTTATGGAGTGGTCACTGAGACCTGGAGACGAGCTATTTATTTGATGAATAGAGTCTATCGCCATTCCTGCCATTTATCCTTACAGTTTTCAAAGAATCCTTCATTCAATGCAATAAACTCTATGTCAGCCTTTTAAGCCTGATTCAAAATCCACTTGAATAGGGAGGTTCTATGACTATCGAAAGCCTTCGCAAGGCCCAAGGCTATCATAAAATAGGTTTGTATAATGAATTATAAGGTTATTCCCCCCCCCCCAAATCTAATAGCACAGAAATAACCGTGTTTGGGAATTGAACCACAACCACACGTGAAGGAGGTACAGAGCAAAGAATTAAAAAAACAAAAACAAAAAACAAAAAAACCCAAAACTTCAACTGGTACCATTGGGAAGAGATAAAACAGAGGGATAACTGGAATACCCATG
Source organism: Lynx rufus (assembly GCF_022079265.1). Classification (NCBI taxonomy): domain Eukaryota; kingdom Metazoa; phylum Chordata; class Mammalia; order Carnivora; family Felidae; genus Lynx; species Lynx rufus. The sequence goes on along the minus strand of NW_025814823.1, from coordinate 203,151,224 downwards.
TTCTGTTTACTTCCTCTCTACAGTCATAGACTATCTATGATTAATTTTATAATGACTATCAAGTATAAGCCCTCTTGGAAATCTTACGATGTAAAGGTAGAAAGAGGCAAATCTGTACTCATTAATAAAACAAAATGTTTGGTTAGAGCATATTGATAAAATAAAATATTCATGATTTTAGTTTATTTTCTGTTGAATTTATTAATAATCTTTATATATATTTATATATGTATGGCTTTGAGCAAAGACAAAAGAAATACTCTAATTCATCCCTGATCATACAGTTGTTGTAAGAATCAGCTACTCTACTATTTTCCCAGCCGCAGAAAGACCAATCTTTTCAATAATACATTTCTTTCTGTACAGATTAAAACTCCATACTTACGGGCTTAACTATGTACAGAGAAAAGAGGTCACTTTTCAACTAGCAATGGACTTTTATATTACAGGAATGTGAGTCAATTTGTTTTCTTAATCTAAGCATATATATTCATACATATATATGTATATAATTTACCCTGTACCATTTTATGAGTTTAACATATAAACCTTAGTGTGTTTTTGTCCATTCTGTTACAAAGTGAATAAAAATTTTATGGTTGCACTGAAAGACCATGCAATTCAATTTTGCTTATGTTTCCCAATAGTGCTCAAAATAAAAAACCAAAAATTTATATATATAAAAATATTTCACTACCAAACCCATTAGTGCTATCAAATGTAAACCTTTAATAATTTAAAGGACCAATACATGATCTTAATAAATTGAAGTGAATTCTCAATATTTTAATAAAATAAAGGAGTTTTGTACTGATATGTAAATGGTCTTGCAGCTTTCCCATAGGATCTAGGTAGACGGAACAATCCCCTTCTTATACCGCTCCTGACCCGCCATCAGATGTCACCAGCATGTTAATGACAACATTACATTGACTAGCATTGTTGAGTACTTCCACACAAGCTGGGATCTGTTAGAAATGAAACATAACAACTCATTTTGGTATTATAGGTATTATAATCGTAAAAGGCATAACAGGCAGCATGGATCCATTTTAGAGTTTTTGCTTCGTTTTGTTTTCTGTCCTCAAGTCTATCTGGAGGCCCTGCCCCATTTCTCGTGTGATCTTTGTTCAGTTCTTCTTTAACGTATCGCCAGTGTCAGAGATAATGAAGACCTCCACGTCAGGTCATTCTCTTGGGTTATTTACAGAAGTCGGTTATTAGGAATCTTCCGATTGTGTTCCAGTCATCCACCACATTCGTGGGATGCATTAGGCACAAATAATTACTAAGGGACTTCTTTGAGAAGAAGCAGATGTTCACAGATCATGGAGAGTTAAGGAAACAGACGAACGAACAAACAATGCTCACATTCAGTTTGCCCCCTGCATTCTGTCATCACGTCCATACGTTTTCCAGCACGTTCAAAATAACAAACCTCCTACCTAAGGGCTATGTTAGTCACCACATGCCTTAAGATTTGCTAACCATTTTATTACAATATACATAGAACAAAGTGTGTGTTCCCAGACAGGAGGCTATAGTGTATTTAGTTAATTTAAATTAACACCAGGGTTAACTACTACCTACCAACAGTGAAGACACAGAACACACTGGCAACTCCAAATCAAGCTGTGGTTTACAAATCATTATTTAAACGATAGTAATAATATTAAATGAAAGTGAAAACCTCACTTCTAGACTTAAGTCAGAGATCCAAGTCAGCCTTATAGGAATTTTAAGATAGGCAATTAATGAATGGTTATACTTTTCTAGAAATGAGAAATACTGTAAGCCTCTCCCTACAGTGACTGATCTGAACCTATTTTGTTTTTCCAAAAAAGCATGCAGGGACTATTTTCAGATGCTTGATTATGGCAAGAAGGAAGAAAAGTAATGATTTTTGGTGTAATACAAGCAATTTGTAGAATTGAGCATACAATTTTGCATAAAACATTGCAGGTTAAAATAATATTGTAGGTTTCAAGCCATTGCATTACAGTTGAATAACTGTCACAGTTAGGTTTTGTAAAATTTAAAACTCTAAGTTTTGAAGTGAAGCAATAAAACTAAATTCTTAAGTGATGACTTTTACCTTCATACAACACAGAAGAGCTATTTTTATTTGGGTTGAAAAAGTTATTTACAGCTAACATTGATTGAGTCTTGGTAAAAGTCCGGTAACACACGAAGACAAATATCCCCTCAGCTTTCTGAAAGATCAATGGATGTGTTTGAGGTTAGAGATCTCGGGACAGTGGCGAGGCTAGTCTCCAGCCGTGGCCGAGCATACCACGTGATCTAACCTAATTCAAAATTGAAAGCACCAAAATACAATTTAGATCTATAAAGTGGGATTTGCCATTCAATCCTCCATAATTCATGATTAACAATTTAGATGCAGAGACACAGCTAATGAAAGAAGATTTGGTTGGTGCTATTCAGTGGCTCACTTGAGTTGCCTTTTTAAAATCAGAGTTTTGTTTCCATTGAATCCAAGAACTCTTCATAAAATAGAGAAATACATATATCAAAGGAATTCGGTAAAAGTTGGTTAAAAATAAATGATCTTACAACAACATTTTAAATCCTTTAATGATTTAAAGAAAGGAAGACATATAACACTGAATGCTAAACAGGTCTTTTGAACCTCTCTTGGGAATTTAGATAGATATTGAATAGTAGATATATATTTATATATTTTACATTTTGCATGTAGGCCAGAGCTGTCTAAAATATCTCTTCATAGTAGGCTATAGGAATCTATCAGGAGATAGAAGAAAATAATTTCTGAGAACATTCTCAGTTTATCGGAGTCTTTCTTTCTGCTTTGACAATCAGCAGGGATCATAAATTTGAAGCAAATCGTGGCTTTTCTGCCTCTGGGTCTGTAGTTAAGACTGAGGAAGCCTCTCTCGGAAGAGCAGCTGCTGGTGGAGGGGGTGCGGGAGGGGCTCCTCGGTTGGGGGGAATGGCTCCCGACGACATCTGTCGGAACAGGGTGACTCGCTGGGGGACCGTGCCCCGGGCCCCCGCCTGAAGGCTCGGGCCGTGAACAGCCGTCACGGGCTGAGGGATGGAGGCCAGGGACTCGCCCACAGTGGGATGAGGTCTGGAAATGAGAGTGGAAACCTCATGGGGCAGCGAGGGCTGCGAGGCCGACAGGGGCCTGACCTCTCGGCTCAGGCTGGTGTTGTGGAGCGCCTGGGTGCTCCTGTGCACGTCGTTCTTGGGCGTGGCGCTGCCGGGCGTCTGGGGCTGCGGGGGCTGCTGCGGGGGCTGCGGGGGCTGGGGCTGCTGGAGCTGCTGCTGCTGCTGCTGCTGCGTGAGCGACAGCTGGGAGGCGGTGGGGGACGCGTAGTGGAAAGTTCGAGTGGCCAGCGGGCTCTGTACCGGCGGGCTGCAGACCGCAGTGGTGTAGGAGCAGGGTGACAGGATGGCTGACGGCTGGGGGGTCTGTGTGCTGGGGCTGGGGGAATGCAGGTTGCTGTGGGACAGGCTGGTCGCTGTGTACACCGGCGGAGACTGCGTCCTCATGCGGGAGGTCGGAGTCGTGGTGGAAGAGGTGGCATTCAGGGCTGTCATTTGGGGATAACTGATGGGAGCGATTGCCTGCACCATCTCCCGGTCGTGTTTCACGATCTGCTTCAGGATCTCGTTCTCCTGATTGTTGAAGACGCCGGTGTTCAGATCCTTCTGGAACTTTTGCAGAAGAATTGAATTTTTCTTTCCTGGCGGCGAAAGAAAGACAGGCGCTTAGAAGGCCTACAAATGACTGATGACAGGCCCCAGTGAGAGTGGCTCCTGAAAGCGGAAGAATGCCAGTGTTTCCTGGAAGAGGCTTAAAAGCCAGGTACTCACCTTCAGAGCCAGACAAAAAGATGGCTCCTGCCCTTCGCACTTCCGGTATCTCTCTGGGAAATCTTACCTTCTGCGAGTCAAGTCGAGAAGCCTGTAATCTGGCAAAAACCACCTTACAGAAGAAAGGGAGATATCTGACGCGAGGGCTACTTTGAAGAGTGGCAAAAGAAAGGGCATGTGGACCAGGACGGGTCTGGAAGCAAAACGTCAGTTTAAAGCTACTTGGTCAAGAAAGGACAATAGACACGCACACTATGGCAGGTACTCTACAAAAGGCCTTAGGTGGATGTATTTTATTTAATCCTCAACTCTTGCAAGTAGCTGTGTTTACAATGCGATTTCACCCAAAAGGAGAATGGGATATGGGAAGGTTAAGAACAGTGTCCAGGAAAACATGACTAGTAAGTAACCTGACTGGGGAAGGAAAACAGCAAATCTGATTGTAGATCCTTACCACGGACAACGAACCAGCTGCACCTGTGTCAATGTGAGCTCTTTCTAGAAAAGCTGTCTCTCAAGCCGCATCTTACTCGCTGAACAAGATGCTGCATTTTACTAAGATCTTTAGGTGATTCTCATGTGCAAGTTTCAGGCACACTGTTGCGAGTCCTTTGCTTTTGACCAGTGCCCATGCCAGTGCGTACATCCGTATTTTTCTCATCCCTGGACCTTTAAAACATAATGATTTTCATCTGTACCCTACCAATTAAATCAGAATAGCCAGACATGGGGGCAGACTTCAGTACTTTAAAAGCAAATTTCCTCAAAGGAGTTTTATGTACAGCCAGGTTGAGAACCACTTCGTAATCTTTCCTTTTCTGAAGTGTCTTTGTGAGGATTAAGGGGACAGTGTATGGCAAGCTTTCAGTTCCCTTGAGGACCTCAGTAAGCATTACCTCTCCTTCCTGCCATTATCCTTAGAGTGCTTTGCAGTAAGGAGACATTCCCTGGCAGAATATCAATAGAATCAAAATTAGATGAAGAGGGGAAAATCAGTAACTTTTGGTGACATCACTGAGAAAATAATACCCAAATAAATATCATAACTGAAAAGAGAATCCGCTTTGCCATATTGCTAAATAAAGTTAGAGTTAGAAGGACGATTTTTTAATGGAAATATGTGTTATAATTTACTTGGCTGCTGGAAAACTATCATTTTAAGTGATTGCCAAAATAAATACTTGTCTCTCCTTACAGAATTGTTCTAATTTTGTAAAGAACAAAAACTCCTATATTGGTAATAAATATAATGCTTATTTGGCATATTGTCTTAACTACATATGGTGTACATTTATAAGCAGTTGCCACAAAATGGAAAAGGGAAATATTTCTTTGTCATCATGTGAATAGTCAACGTTTTGTAATGTTACTATCTGTGAACTTATAGAGAAATACTCTATTTTTTAAAGTACTGTTAGAATTTTATAAGGATCAAAACTGCAATGGCTTGGTGCTTATTAGCAATTTTATTGCCTATATTATTGACTGCAAACTTTCTTATACAAATTAGTTGGAATAAGTGAGATGAAAGTGAAGCTGTCGCAGATTAACAGAAATTCTCTATTAAAATATCGTGATTTATTGCTTTCTCTAAAGATGTCTAGCTGGCTTAGGAAAAACCTCATGTGCTCAGATATCAGTCTCTCGCTCTACCATGAGCAGTCACAAACCACAAAAAGGGTATTTTCAAATGAAGTCAAGATGCTTTCAGGAATACCCACTTTTATGGGCACTGTCTCTCTCCACACTGTGTCCTGTTACGGGTCTGAGTTGTCAATATGAATTTCTACTATGTGTGTTTTGTCTAACGATAATGTCCAAATACTACCTTTACTTCTCCTAACCTAATTTCAGACTCTTATGCCTCTGTCATCCCACTTATATGGAAGGAAAGAAAGACATAATGTGCGGAAGAAAAGCTGACATAAGACTACATCCTTCAAAAAGCCTTACCTTTAATGAGAATGAAGCACCTGTTTACTTCCAAGTGATCCCAACCCCATCACCTTTGAGATCACGGATTCCTTCATCCCTCCCTACCACCTCTCTTCAAGAATATTCGTTGTGTACTAGGTACTGTGAATGTAATAGTGAATTAGACATGTTCTCTACATTCACAAATCTTAGCATTGTTAGAGCAATTACAATAATAAAGGCAGTATTGTGATGGAGGAAATTCCTAGGCGGGGATGGGAGAACATACCTAGGATATTCAGCCGCGTAGCGGTGGGAGGTAAGGGGAGATTTCTACAGGGAAATGATATCTATACTGAAAATTGTATAGATTATGAAAATTGAGTAGAGTGAAGCGGGGGCAGGGCAGGGTAGGGTGGGGGAAGAGGATTTAGGTGTAGAGAGTAAACGCTTACTACCTTCTGATATCAGAATGTTCCAGCATATTTTAGGAAGCTAATAGCAAGCCAATCTGATTTAACTTTACTATAGCAATTATTCAAACCTTTAAACTAGTGTAACTAGTAAAGTCTAATTTATATATTCTTATTTGAGAGCAGAGAAGACTTTAAGTCGATGTTTACAAAGTAAAGCATCTATGTAGGGCATTTCTATCAAGGTTTTTCCTGCTTGAGTCTGTATTACAAACATTTCAAGAAGCTTCTACTGAGACAATTAAAACACAAAAGTTTTCAGTTCTCAATATATAGATAAAAGTGTAAAGGTGATACGTAAAAATTTTTTAAAAACCTTGTAGCAAAATTTGGTTTGTAATATAGACTCATACTATTATAATTTTAGTTCTATTTTAGTGCTACCTAAAATTTTATCATTGCTTTTTACCTGAAGATTCAAATTGTATTGGCATCACTGGGGAAATCAGACTGAGCAGCTAGTAAAAATAGAGATGATTAAATAAATCCAGAACACTTAAGAAGAGAAAGTTAGATAGTAGAAATAGGGCTAGAGCTAACTGCTATTTCTATGCTAATTAAAAGGCAACCTATGATAGCATTTAGGACTTACAATTGCAAACATATATCAGTCCACTAGAGTATAACCTAATTGTACATGTAAAAGATAATAAAACTGAAGAGAATACCTATCCGATCTAGTCGGTCAATGGCAACCGTCTCAAAGGCTCTCCGCATCATTGGATATTCCTCCAGGACCTCATTGAAATTGTCCACGGATAGTGAATAAAGACGACAATATGTATCAGCTCGAACACTGGCAGTGCGGCGTCCCTTGGTAAGCAAGCAAATCTCTACAAAAACAAGAAAGAAAGATTTGTTTGGTCATTTTCTTTCCAAGACCACTGAGACCTACAATTAAAAAAAAAAGTCTCATGGTGTGATCAAGCAATGATTGGCAACATTTTCTTTAAAAAAAATTTTTTTTATTGTGTATTTATTGTTGAGAGAGAGAGAGACAGAGTGTGAGCGGGGGAGGAGCAGACAGAGAGGGAGACACAGAATCCAAAGCAGCCTTCAGGCTCTGAGCTGTCAGCACAGAGCCCAACACAGGGCTTGAACTCACAAGCTGTGAGATCATGACCTGAGCTGAATTCAGACGCTTAACTGACTGAGGCACACAGGCACCCCGGCAGCATTTTCTCTTTTATCAGTAAATTCCTCGTGACAAAAATATCCAATTAATAATATGCAACCTTAAAATAATATTGTTTTTTAAACAATTAAAATTTTTAGTTCAAATGGAAAGCTGAAACAGATTTATCTATCTCTCAGCTGTCCTTCCAATGCATCTGAAATAATAAAAGTGTAGAAAATGGAATCATAAGTCCACGGTGGAGTTAAGTATTGGAAAAAACTGTAATCAGACAAGATTTTTATAAAGTTTGGAAGGCAAAAAGCAGATCATAACATATAGACAGAAACCAAAGTGAACCCGAGCATTGGTCTAGAAAGTCCTATGATCAAGAAAAATGACCACGGGTTCAGATGGATGTGTTTCAGGTGTGCCATATGTTGTTGGCATATTCCCAATGAGATCAGTGTAAAAAGCTATATACCAAAGGAATAGAGTGGCTTTCTATTTCAAGAGTTTCTCAGAAGAATTCTTTCTTGAGAATTAGATTTCCAAAATGTGGTAAGCAAACATTTGCAAATCCGGATTCCCTTATTTGCTAGTTAAATAGATCTATAAGTGGTAATTTTCTATTTCATTTCCCCAAGTTTATTAATTAAACTCTATAGACTTTGATCTAAAAAAACCCAGAAACAATTAAAAAATTTAGTTTCAAGGTAACCCATTTGAAAAAAGAAATGGCAGAAGTATTTCTGAAACGCACAGTTTCCTAACGTAAGGATGAAAGGGGTCTAAATTCACACTCTTCAATAAGGTCAGTTCATGTTGATAAACATTGTGAATAAATTATGTGGTAGGGATTATGTACTTGATGTTAAGGCTAGAAATATGAATCAAACATAATGTCTACTTTTGTGTTACTTATACGATGATGGTTAAAAAAAAGGAGTTAATCTTAAGAGTTCATTTAAATGCAATCTGGTGAGAACAACAATACAGACTGTGGGCATTCTGGAAGTATTTAGAAACACATCTGAACCAATCTGGGAAGACAGAATTTTAGGAAATGCCACCTAAACAACCAGTTATGCTGTTGTTCATGCTGGTAACATGTTATAAATTTAATAAATAATATTGTGGAGTGTTCATGTGTGTGTGTGTGTGTGTGCGTGTGTGCGTGTGTGTGTACTAGGTATATGTAGAAAGATGGATCTATATTGGTCAATATTTAAGCATAAATATTATCCTACTATGGAATTTGCTGGCTACTCTACTCTAAACAATGAAATAAAAGGTTTAAACAACTGAAAGTTTATGTTATCTCAGTTCTGGAGGCAACTCAAAACTCTTCAGCCATTATCTCTTGGCATCTCCTCAGTAATTTCTTAGTGAAAAACCGAACAAATGAAGGTGTATTGATTCATGAGCAGGAAAAATCACTGGTCAGTGTGAAAATCACTTCAAAATAGTCCCTTCTTTTAAAGCCTCTGTAGTCTTTGTTTCTACCATGAGTAACACAAAAAATGCCACACACTTAGCAATGAAAAAAGCAGACCTTCTGATCATTAAAGAGTCTTAGATTTCATGAATTTCCAAATTCAATATGTGAATGGAGCAGTTGCTTCTAATATTAAGTCATTTTGGAGATCCACTTATTGAGGGAAAAGAGTCCTGTGTTAGGTGTTACAGAGTTTTTCTGTATTTACTCTGAGTGGGTGTCTATTTGGGTTTGGGCAAAAAACAGAGAAAGAAAATACAATTTAGTCACCTGTATCTCATACTATCCTTTAGGTTAAGAAATTATGTGTATATTAATTTATCACTATTTTTATTTTCTTGTATTGGATTTTATAATCACTTCTTAAATATCACTTATCTCCTTCATTGGCTTTAGACATTTTAAAGACAGTAACTATACAGTAACATTATTGTATCCCTCCCAGCAACTGCAACCTTGAGTTTTGAGCCCAGGGAAAATTATTTTAAAATGTTTATGAGTATGTAATGATAGTGGACAAACCCAAGGCCCACATTAAGTTCTATTCTTAAGTTGTAGATAATGTAGCATTAGTTCCCCTGTGAGGTATCTCCCCTTTGTAATAGAACTGGCTAAATGATTTATGTACCTTCTTTAGGCAACAAAACATATCTTTGCAGGTTTTGTTCAATGTCTATAATGAAGAAATTATTTAGAAGGTATGGTAATATTTTCTTCAGTGTAGATAATGTCTTTACTCATTAGGTAGAAAATTAACTTGCTTTGGGGTGCTCAGATTGATTTCACACAAAAAGCAAAATACACAATGAAATAACATTGAACTCCCAAAGAACAAACCAAGTTCATTTTACAGAGATGTAAGCTTTTTAAAGAATCCTATGGCATATTTTCTAGACTGTGTTGATTGTTCCAATCTTTCTGCTTTTTTTTTTCTTGCTTATTTACTCTTTGAGACCTCGACTAGGAATTTCCCAGTGGTGCAATCACTGTTTTAAAGTGTTTTGCACTGTTTTAGTGCAAATCTACTTGGAAATAAGTCCCTTTGTCTGGATACAAATTTCTAAATAATAATCAAATAATCAAATAAAACAAGTATGAGTTCTTGGCATATTTTAATTCTGTATGATTCTCTTTTTTTCTTTATAGGGTACTTTATTTCACCTACTGAAGAGGAAAAGTGACAGCAATGCTCCCCCTCACAGGCAGATTGGAAAACTATTTTCAATTTCAACATTATAAAGAGTATGTCCCAGGAAATAAAATTTGACCCACCACCCACCAAATTAAAAATATACTTTTAATAAACCTTAGGGTATGAGATACATCAACTACTCAACGCTATTTTTGCTGCCATTAGTTAACCTTGATCATATGTGTTTCAGTCTATCTGACATTACTGTCACCTATATGAAGTCATTTTATAAGGTAGGGCAAATGGTGTCAACAATTTTGCAACTCAGAAACATTTCCCTGACCCTTAAAACAGAATTTGACATTGCAGTAACACAGGGACTTAGCAGGAACTTATGACCGAGATTTGTAAGGTAAACGTTTAATTTGAGTTTCTAGAATTTACGGGAAAATTTGTACTTGGTTGCTCACAGTAACCTAAGCAGGAAGCTGCTTCCTTTTTAAAGTATTCAATATCATGAAATAAAAGTCATTCACTATTGTGTATCAGAATACTAATTTCCTATAAATTACTTAGGCTTCTAATCCAGTGCCTCATACAATGTGCAAAAGGAAGTATCACTTTTTTCATTTTCTTTCTATATTTGTATTTGTTATCTTTCTATATTTAGTGGTAGTAAACTAGTAAAATATCACGTCTTATGGCATAGGAGGTGGTAACATCTGGCTGAAATCAATCTGCATATCAAGCTTGGCTAGGAGAAACATTTCAGCTCTCAGATGGATTTGAATAGGAATCTAGGGAATTTGGAATAGAATAGAACATTAAATCGATGTAAATTTGTATTTTGAAATGTTTCACATCTTTTACAACCTTTTGAAACAGATTGGATATAATATCTCTCCAATTTCCGATATTATAAAGGAATAATTATGCATATAGATTATATTATGATAGTCTCATAACTAGAATATCCAATTTTGCTTTATTTTCTAAAGATACAACTGATCATTTCAGTTCTCATAGACACAGTCATATTTATATAATTATTAGCATCTTCTACCACTGGCCATGCTAATTGTGATTTGTATCATCTAAAGTTATTGCTTTTCCAAAAAAAAAGTCTTAGCTCTCCCCCCATATGTTTGGTCAATACATCTCTCTTAAAGCATAGAAATTAGGGTGATCACCCCTGGCTCTGAATATCGACCTGTAGTGGCATCTCAGACAAGATGAGCATTGGCAAAGTTGTTACAAGGATTAACTAAAAGAGTGCTTACAAAGTGCCTGGCACAAGCCTACCACAGTGCGGACACTCTTAAAACATGAGTCCTTTCCTTTCCTTGTTATGTTCCCTCTCCTCTTGCTGTATTTTTTTTTCCCCTTGTGATTTTGACTATATCTGCTGAAACAAGTAGGTAACTGTTTCATGTATCAAATAACTGTTCAAATGTGTAAAATATATTTATCATTTCCCATACCTTTGTAAGTAACCTGTTTTTTACATGTTTATTTATTTTTGAGAGACGGAGAGAGAGCACAAGTAGGGGAGGGACAGAGAGAGAAGGAGACACGGAATCGGAAGCAGGTTCCAGGCTCTGAGCTCTCAGCACAAAGCCCAACGCAGGGCTTGAACTCACAAACCGTGAGGTCATGAACTGAGTCAAAGTCGGACGCTTAACCGACTGAGCCACCCAGGCGCCCCAATAATCTGTTTTTAAACTAATCATCCCAATTCCTTAGACTCTTCTCAGGTGAGATGGTTTCACACCCATGGACACCCTTGTTAATTATCTCTGTGCCTCCACTCTACTTGATAATCGTGCATCTTAGACCTTACAGCACATTTTCAGACTTACTTGTTTCTGTGATGTTTCTCTATACTAACTTATAAAGTCTTTAATGAGAAGTACAACAATCACATTTGCCATGTCTAGCGCTTACCACAGATTTAGTCATAGAATATAATTTGGTTCAAGAACTAAAGATGAATGAATCAATCAATAAATTAAGAACAGAATGACTAACATCAGTGTGCGAATATTCGTTATAAAATAAAGTGCTCACATTTGAGCACAACATTCCAAATAGCCATTTCTGTTTGAAGAGCTCGGACCTATCCACCAGATTGCCCTTATCCTTTATCTGGTTCCTATTGATTACAAACATGTTTGTGACATGATTGTTTCATTCTGTTGGATATACAGATGTTTTCATTAAGGTTTATAGTTCCCACTCCTAAACCTCTCACCCCTTCCCCTTTGTTATGATGTATGTGTCTTTAACTTCTACTGTGACTCCTTCAACTGCCTAATGTCTACATAAAATCTGCTTTACACAAAACTATAAAGCGTTATCTACTATATATTTATACTACTTGTCTTTAGCAAGTTAAAAAAACTTGATGGACTACCTCAGTAATTTTCACAATATCTGTTGAATAGATAAAAAACAATCACTATCAACCCATGTTAGCCCATGTCACATACAGAAGATTAAAGGGGATCTGTTATGTGATTGGAACAAAAATCACATAAATAGTATCAAAGCTAAGAAGGGTAAGACCACAGTTTTCCTAGTTCTATCCATCTTTAAAAATACACTGGACCACTCCAAGTCTTTCCTTTTGATTTTAAATCTACCAACACTCAACTCTTTAAAAGTTAATCAAACACCTTGAATTATAAATGCCTTTAAAAAGCAGCCAGCTTTTAAAAAATTCATCAAATGATTTTGGCTCTTAGCTACCTCAAGTGTGTTTTTTGAAGAGATATCCTGACAGCTCTGTTTTCCTATGTGGTTTAATAGGCTTACACCAAATGAAAAAGGAAAGTACAGCAGAAATAAAATCTAAACAGAAAATATACTCAGAAGATATTTAGGAGGTAAGTCTTCTACAGAAAAAGAGTTACTTGTCACCAAAAATTTCCCCTGGTTCTCTCTCTTTGTTTCTTTCACTCACATGTAATATATACACATGTGAATAATAAAATAGGGATTTAAATACACATTTTCTTGGCTTATTTAATGTATTATTATTTAATGGTTTGTTCTGGTTTATTTATTGTCATGTATTATTAAGGGTCAACTGATTCATACTGGAATCTTCAGTGTAGTGCTTCCTACACTTTAATATGCATAAGAATTGCCTGGATGTCTTGCTGAAAAGCAGATTAGGATTCAATAAATGGGGGGGGGTGCGTACACACACACACACACACACACACACACACACACGGGTCAGGTGCTGACACTGCATTTTTCTAACAGGATCTTAGGTGACGTCAATGAGGGACTTTTCTGGGAAATGAAGTCTTGTAGCTGTCAGGTTTACATCTAAACCAGGGTTCTCTGTTTACTTTTTTTTTAATTTTGTATTTTTTATATGAAATTTATTGTCAAATTGGTTCCATACAACACCCAGTGCTCATCCCAACAGGTGCCTTCCTCAATACCCATCACTCATCCTCCCCTACCTCCCATCCCCCATCAACCCTCAGATTGTTCTCAGTTTTTCAGAGTCTTTTATGGTTTGGCTCCCTCCCTCTCTAACCTTTTTTTTTTCCCTTCCCCTCCCCCATGGTCTTCTGTTAAGTTCTCAGGATCCACATGGGGTGAAAACATATGGGATCTGTCCTTCTCTGTATGACTTATTTCACTTAGCATAACACTCTCCAGTTCCATCCATGTTGCTACAAAAGGCCATATTTCATTCTTTCTCATTGCCACATAGTATTCCATTGTGTATATAAACCACAATTTCTTTATCCATTCATCAGCTGATGGACATTTAGGCTCTTTCCATAATTTGGTTATTGTTGAAAGTACTGCTATAAACATTGGGGTACAAGTGCCCTGTGCACCAGCACTCCTGTATCCCTTGGGTAAATTCCTAGCAGTGCTATTGCTGGGTCATAGGGTAGATCTATTTTTAATTTTTTGAGGAACTTCCACACTGTTTTCCAGAATGGCTGCACCAGTTTGCATTCCCACCAGCAGTGCAAGAGGGTTCCCGTTTCTCCACATCCTCGCCAGCATCTATAGTCTCCTGATTTGTTCATTTTAGCCACTCTGACTGGAGTGAGGTGGTATCTGAGTGTGGTTTTGATTTGTATATCCCTGATGAGGAGCGACATTGAGCATCTTTTCATGTACCTGTTAGCCATCTGGAGGTCTTCTTTAGAGAAGTGTCTATTCATGTTTTCTGCCCATTTCTTCACTGGATTATTTGTTTTTCAGGTGTGGAGTTTGGTGAGTACTTTATAGATTTTGGATACTAGCCCTTTGTCTGATGTCATTTGCAAATATCTTTTCTCATTCCGTTGGCTGCCTTTTAGCTTTTTTGATTGTTTCCTTTGCAGTGCAGAAGCTTTTTATCTTCATGAGGTCCCAATAGTTCATTTTTGCTTTTAATTCCCTTGCGTTTGGGGATGTGTCAAGTAAGAAATTGTGGCAGCTGAGACCAGAGAGGTTTTTTCCTGCTTTCTCCTCTAGGGTTTTGATGGTTTCCTATCTCACATTCATGTCCTTTATCCATTTTGAATTTATTTTTGTGACTGGTGTAAGAGAGTGGTCTAGTTTCATTCTTCTGCATGTTGCTGTCCAGTTCCCCCAGCACCATTTGCTAAAGAGACTGTCTTTTTTCCATTGGATATTCTTTCCTGCTTTGTCAAAGATTAGTTGGCCATACTTTTGTGGTTCTAATTCTGGGGTTTCTATTCTATTCCATTGGTCTGTGTGTCTGTTTTTGTGCCAATATGCTGTCTTGATGATTACAGCTTTGTAGTAGAGGTTAAAGTCTGGGATTGTGATGCCTCCTGCTTTGGTCTTCTTCTTCAAAATTACTTTGGCTATTCGGGGTCTAAAGCAGAGATAATACCTATCTTCTCAAGCTGTTCCAAAAAATAGAAAGGGAATGAGAACTTCCAGACTCATTCTATGTAGCCAGCATTACCTTGATTCCCAAACCAGACAGAGACACAGCAAAAAAAAAAGAGAACTACAGGCCAATATCCCTGATGAATATGGATGCAAAAATTCTCAATAAGATACTAGCAAATCCAATTCAACAGCATATAAAAAGAATTATTCACCATGATCAAGTGGGATTCATTCCTGGGCTGCAGGGCTGGTTCAACATTTGCAAATCAGTCAGTGAGATACATCACATTAATAAAAGAAAAGATAAGAACCATATGATCCTGTCAATCGATGCAGAAAAAGCATTTGACAAAATTCAGCATCCTTTCTTAATAAAAACCCTCGAGAAAGTCAGGATAGAAGGAACATACTTAAACATCATAAAAGCCATTTATGAAAACCCCACAGCTAATATCACCCTCAACGGGGAAAAACAGAGCTTTCCCCCTGAGATCAAGAACATGACAGGGATGTCCACTCTCACCGCTGTTGTTTAACATAGTGTTGGGAATGCTAGCATCAGCAGACAACAAAAGGAAATCAAAGGCATCAAAATTGGCAAAGATGAAGTTAAGCTTTCACTTTTTGCAGGTGACATGATATTATACATGGAAAACCCGACAGACTCCACCAAAAGTCTGCTAGAACTGATAAATGAATTCAGCAAAGTCGCAGGATACAAAACCAATGTGTAGAAATCAGTTGCATTCTTATACACTAACAATGAAGTAACAGAAAGACAAATAAACTGATCCCATTCACAATTGCACCAAGAATCATAAAATACCTAGGAATAAACCTAACCAAAGATGTAAAATATCTGTATGCTGAAAACTATAGAAAGAAGGAAATTGAAGAAGATCCAAAGAAATGGAAAACATTCTGTGCCCATGGATTGGAAGAATAAATATTGTTACAATGTCAATACTACCCAAAGCTATCTACACATTCAATGCAATCCCAATCAAAATTGCACTAGCATTCTTCTCGAAGCTAGAACAAGCAATCCTAAAATTTGTATGGAACCAGGGTTCCCTGTTTAAAAGAAACTGGAAAATGGTGGCAAAATGGAATGGAAATTAAGGAACAGTATAAATTAGTCAACAGATGATTTCCCTGTAGCACCTTGAAGGGAACTATGGGAAATATAAGAGAAATTAAAAAACAAAAAACAAAAAAAACCACCTCAGAGTGTATAGTTAATTAGAAATCCAAACACAATACATAAAACAAGACTGAGAATAATTCCAAAGCTGAAGTGTCTGCTAAGAAATTTAACCTGATAAAAATCTAGAAGTCCAGACAATACATCATCTGTAGCAGTCTAGTTCTATATGCTTTGGTGACATGAGGAATCTTAGGTAGGCTCTGAAAAAAGTGTAGGGATTACTTTGGTTAGGCCATCAGGATGGACAAGACAAATAAATGGGGTGGGAAGGAAGACACTGGAGTGAAATAGTGCCATGAGCACAGGTTCAGAGAAGAGTGTGTGTGTGTGGGGGGGTGGGGTTCCCATGGAACTGTAAGAACAGTGGCCACAGGATCATATGGGTTTGATTAGTCACAGAGAATATTCTTCCACAGATAAGTTTGGTCTTGATTGACAATGCTATTGCAAGGATTTTGAAGGAAGGAATTTGTGTGTAAAATATTGTCTTAGGAAAGGAGATTAAATGAAATAGAGCTAGGGAATTCTAGATCTCTTGATATCTTGCCATACATGGGGAAAAAAACTCAGCCTCTCTCTAGAAGGTACGTTCATTCTCTTTCAGGTACATTCATTTTGTTTCACGATGTAGGAATATTAATCTATAGTTGGCTTGTAGAATGAGAGGAGACAGAGGCTCCTAGTGGTTAAAAAAGATTTGTAAAAAAGTTTCAATAATAATTTGGGTATGAGGTAATGGGGATTTGAGTAAAGTAAAGCTACGGCATTCAGAACAAAAGCGATCTCTTTTTAGAATTACTAAATGAAGCTTCAAAAAGAACTTGAAAGGAGATACGGCATCTGTGAATTTTGAACCTACATGTAAAGGCAAACCACTAGAGAGTGTTTGTTTTGAGCAAGGTAAGATAAAAGGTTGTTTTGGGAAAAAATTCAAGCGAAACTTCGGCATCCTGAGAAAACTCTCATTTCACGAAACTCTTCGTGACATGAATCCAGTAGCTCCTTTTTATAAAATTAGAAGCAGTATGTTTTTGTGTGTATTCGAGTTGGTAAGCTTTTATCATGTGACTGGGTATGTGTGACAGTGCAACCATGACTGATGCCTACCTCCAAGATTGTCATCCAAAACAGGCCAGCAGCCCAAAAGATGGCCTGGCTAGAGACCTCTTCCAAATGGGGATGCTTCACGCTGGATTGTGACTCACAGGCCTAACTATACTTTCTCATGAGGAAACTGAAAGTAACAAACAGCTAGGAAAGTCAGAGATTACATATGTTATGGGAAAGATGAGTCCCTATGATAGCTCCTGGGGTACTGGAATTGCTATGATTTCCTGAGGGGAATTCTCTCTTGCCACAAAATCAGCATCTGACTTCCCTGGGGTGGTTTACTGTGGCTTTCTTTCTTCCTGGGTTCCCTTATAGTAGGCTTCACCACCTCAGCTAACCTGAGCTTGGCTCCGTATCACTTAGTCTGAAAATGCCTGACATACTCATCTCCATCTGTGACCTTCTTCCGGGTGTTCATACCAGTCCATTTTGTTAAAAGCCTCTACCTTGTCTATTCTTACCCTCTCTTGAGAGCTTACAGTGAGTTCTTCAAGTCCAGTGTGTGAGTAGTCACAGAGAGGACTTGAAGTGAGTAGAAAACTAACATCCTACCTATAGCGTTTCCATTTTCTACTTCTGAGTAATCCAAGGTATCAGTAGAGAGGTGAGCTGGAAATCTTCTTGTGCAAGGCAACAGTAAACATTTATTAGGCACACAAAGCAACAATACACTCATCCTGCCACCCAGAAAACAAGCATATTCACAAATTAATCCTAACATGGTAAATATCTGGTGATATTCCCCCTCCAAGAAGCACCACTGTATATGACAACAAATAAGCAAACTGAAGGTAATAATTACAATCATAAAAATGACACGTTCTGAATTTAAAAGTTTGTGTATAAGTTCAAGAATGTATTAATGATGAAAAATAATCCATGTCCGTAATTAGTTGGCTTAGTTAGTAGCATGTATTAAGTAATAGAGCAAAAATGCATATGTATTAAGTGAGTAATAATAAGTAAAATATATTTTATAGAATGATTTTGCTTATGTTATTCAGAATGAATTCAATTTGGATAAAAGGTTAATTTTAAAATGAGAGGATATTGGGGTGCTGGGTGGCTCAGTCAGTTAAATGTCCAACTTCAGCTCAGGTCATGATCTTGCAGTTTGAGGGTTTGAGCCCCACATCGGGCTCTGTGCTGACAGCTCAGAGCCTGGAACCGGCTTCAGATTCGGTGTCTCCCTCTCCCTCTGTCCCTCTCCTGTTCATGCTCTGTCTCTCTTTCTCTCAAAAATAAATAAACATGAGAAAACAAAATAAAAAAATGAGAGGATATGTCAGAATTCCTATGCCAAATCCAACCCCTAGGTTATATGGAGTCTGCCAACCCCTAGGTTATATGGATTTTTTTCCCCTTCCAAATAGATGACCTTTATCATATCCTAATCTAGTCAAATAAAATCTGTAAAGAATAGCAATCAGTGCGCTAAGGATGCACAAACTAGTTTTTAACTTGTCATTTCAAGCAAAATAAGCTGAAGAATTGGGTCAAACGCCCCTTCCTGACCTACTTGGTCAGTATGATAAATGGACATCAGGAAACTCCTACCAGAGATGGTCTGACTCTCATCCTGGAGAAAAGGTATCTTCTTATCCTTTATAAGCTTAACTGAGATGTGATTGCATCTTTTTAAAACTATATCCAATAGAAACTTCACTTAACTAGGTATGCAGTTAGCCAGTATTTTCTTCTCAGTTTTGTGGAGAAGATAACAGTAGAAGGAGCATATCTTAAAATACAAAGTTTATTTAAAAAAAGCTTCCTTTTTTCCCTATTTTTTTTTGATTGTTAAGATTTTTACTGTGGAATATTTTTTTTTTTTTTAATTTTTTTTTCAACGTTTATTTATTTTTGGGACAGAGAGACACAGAGCATGAACAGGGGAGGGGCAGAGAGAGAGGGAGACACAGAATCGGAAACAGGCTCCAGGCTCTGAGCCATCAGCCCAGAGCCTGACGCGGGGCTCGAACTCACGGACCGCGAGATCGTGACCTGGCTGAAGTCGGACGCTTAACCGACTGCGCCACCCAGGCGCCCCTACTGTGGAATATTTTAAATAGATAAAATATATAAAAAAGGTAGAATAGTATAAAAGTATGTTAGAAAACTGGTAGGATAGTATAACATCAGAGTCTAATAATCTGTAGAACAGTGTAAATAACAATAAAATAAATCCCCCATTTGTTCCCCACCCAGCTTAAGCAATTATAAACCCATAGCTAAACTTATTTCACTGATATTTCACTGGCATATTTGTCCTCTCCCTGATTACTCTGAAATAAACTGCAAATATATTAAATTAATTCAACTTCAAAGTTTCAGTATGGATTCCTAAAATATGCATAATTTTAAAATAAAAATCACTATAATATCAATATAATACCTAAAAATTAACAATAATTTCTTTTTTTAATGTTTTTATTTATTTTTGAGACAGAGAGACAGAACACGAGCAGGGGAGGGGCAGAGAGAGAGGGACACACACACAGAATCCAAAGCAGGCTCCAGGATCTGAGCTGTCAGCATAGAGCCCAACGCGGGGCTCGAACTCACAGACTGTGAGATCATGACCTGAGCTGAAGTCAGTCGGACGCTTAACTGACTGAGCCACCCAGGCGCCCCAACAATAATTTCTTAATATTATTAAATAATCATTCAGTGTTCAAATTTATGCCCAGGAACAAATTTTGTAAATTTACAATTTCCACGTCATGTTACAACTCTCTCTCCCCTTCCCAGAGGCGCCTTAAGCAGAATAGTCCCCTAGAGCCTACAACATTTAAAATAAGTACAAATAGGGGCGCATGGGTGGCTCAGTCGGTTGAGCGTCCGACTTCGGCTTGGGTCATGATCTCACGGTTGGTGAGTTCGAGCCCCGCATCGGGCTGTGTGCTGATGGCTTGGAGCCTGGAGCCTGCTTCCGATTCTGTGTCTCCCTCTCTCTCTGCCCCTCCGCCGCTCACACTCTGACTCTCTCTCAAAAATAAATAAACATTAAAAAAATTATTAAAATAAGGTTTTTGAAAGATGAAAGATCTGTATTGCATTATAATACTATACCAGGACAGAAAATATACTCATGTATTTCATGTATTTCAAAGAAAGAGAGTCACCTATTTTAAGAGAACGTCAATTGAAAACAAAAAGAAATTCAGCTTTTGTTGAGCACAGTAAATTATACCAAGAATAACTTAGTCCTAGAATATTGAATATTAAACTCATCTCTAAGGATAACTTACTCCACTGTTCTCATATCACTGATTTCATCATAGACCAGTGAAAAATCCAACAGAGACTTGCACCAGCTTGCCCCCTGGGCTTTAGGGAGGCAGCTATAAAAAGTGGCTTTCCATCATGGTACATGGAGATGGCATGATTAACTACTAATAATTGTTCATTTTATCATGAGCTCATGTTTCTCCAAGCTCCAGACTGAGTTAGTCTAATGCTAAAATGTCAAAATATATATGTGGTAAATGGTGCTAGGTAATCAGTTTTAGGGTCAGAGATTTATCTTTATTTTCTTTGTTCCTTTTGCCAAAGTTCTTGCTCATAACTTTCCCTATGTTCTAGTACATCTTCTCAGCTCCCTTTGTTCTCCCACAGAAAGTTTAAATGATGGTGTGTATCTTTCCACCATCGGGCTGAAATGTTTTTTCCTTGCAGAGACAGCTATAAGCATTCTATCAAGAGTGGTTTTTTTTTTACAGCTTAATTGATAATTAGGATATTAGACAGCATAATGAGATAGCGACCTCTTTTCCTCTCTCCTAGGTAAGATTTATGTAACTTCAGAACATTACATATGAATTCTAGATGTTATAAAGTTCAGCTATAGATTTGGCTTTTTCGAGAACAGAAACATTTTGTAATATACACCATGGTTACGGACAAAACAGTAGTCGTAAATGTGGAAACGCCAGAAACTTGTTGGGTGTTAGATAAGGAAATTAAGTAGGACCCCTAATGAGAAAAGCATCAAGTTTCTTTTGCTTTTCTATTACTAGTACAGAATGCTTTTTATGGGAAGTAGGTAGTTGTAATATTAGGGGGAGGGAAGGGAGACTTTCTCAGCTAGGACTCCTCATCTAAAACATACACCATAGAAAATCATTTCAGTGATTATTTAAGGAATACTTACAAGGATGGTACATAAATATTACCATTCTGGATGCACAGGTGCTAAGTCAATTCATTACTTGTGACATATGCTTTAGGACGGTAGGGCTTAATTCTCTCTAGGATCTGGTTCAGAAGGGTGTGGAGTAGTAGACTAAATTGGGAGAGGATTAAGTAATTATAATAGGTTATAATAGGAACACAGATGCATTCTTACAATTTTGCAAGAATTCCTCATGTTTGTGAGGGTAGTGAACTGTCTTTTCTGCTCTCAAGTTAGTGGCAGCTTTCAAAAGGGAAATTAATTTTCCTAATTTATTGTGAGCCAGAGTCATCTTAATCTTCATTATATTATGGGAGCCCTCTGGTACTGCAAACAGACTATTGATCCTCCTGGAGGCTTACAAGCTGCCTGCTCCACAGGCACTTATTCATCAATTCAACAAATAGGTATTGGATGAACACATGGATTAAATAACTGCACACATGGCAGACCTTGGTGATAAACTGTATATATGACCAATAAAACCATTGCATAGTTAGAATGTACAGTCCAGCAATCTCCACACACAACTCATCCCTTATATCCTGTCACCTCTACCCTTGCAAACCTGATTCATCTATATTCACTATCATGTTAAGTAGCACCCCTTTACACAGCTATCCAAACCAAAAACATGGTGCCATTTGTAAATCTCCCCTTTCTCTTACTCTTCATAAAGAGCTGGACTATAAGTTCCACTGGTTCTTTTCCTTTAGTGTATTTTCTAATCTTTTGCTGAGGATTAGTTCAAATCCACGTTACTTCTTGTCTGGGTTATTTTAAGACTCTCCTGTCTATCTCTTTGCACAGGTGCCTCCCTCTATGAAAATACTTGTTCCTGAAACCAAATTTGGTCATTCCATCCCTCGTTTTAAAAGCCTTCAATTCTTGCCCATAGAGTGTTGGGTGAAATCCTAATTTCTTGCCAAGGCATAGATCCGCACTTACTCATCTGCTATGCCTGCCTCCCAATCTCCATTCCAAACATACTGAATACTGTATGTGCATTTCCTCAAACCGCCATGTTTTCTCTATCCTCTGCTTTTACACTAGCTGCCCCCTCCATCTGGAATGCTGATTCCACAAACAGCTCCTCAATCCTCTACCTCCCATGCAGACTTCAGGGCTCAAGACAGGTGTCACCTCCTTCAAAAAAGATTTTTTTGACAGAATCCTCAATCTTAAGCTGTGATTTCATCTTATGTTCTTAATGAATTGGATTGTACTGATGTGCATATTTATACGACTTCCTACATGTTTGCTTTCTTGTAGACATACTGATTTTAGGACATAGTGACTGGCATATAAAATATGGTCTCAATAAAGCTTGTTGAACAAATGAATATTAGTCAAAGTATGGATGGTGAATATTTAGTTGACAATGATGTTGTTTATAATATAATCAAGACTTAATTTTAATGACTATTATGTCATAGGTTGAAAACGATTTTATGTCAATAGATCAATCAGGAAATACTTATGTGGAATAGGGAAACAAATGACGAATAAAAAATGAAATATATTTGTATACATGTATGTGTGTGTCTGTGTGTGGATGGGTATTTCAACAGACATTATTGAAGACCTACAAAACCTCAGGCTAGAAAATAGAGTTACAAAGTTTGAAAAGATTCAGTTTAGTAGATAAGCACAGATCATTTAATTGTAATATATTCAATAAAAAGATAGAAATAAGCTGAGACTATTATCAGAAATAGGAGGGCTCCATGGGCCAGCCTGGGGGTGTAGAGCAGGCTTGCTGGAAGGGTAAATCTGAATAAGTTTCTGGTAGACAAATGAAGGAAGGAAATGAAAAGTTTTTGCCACGTGTGAAAATGTTTCTAGCTATCTGCTTTGACCATGAAATCTATCTAAAGATTTCACTGGAAAATTATTACTTTTTATGGTTATCTCAGATCTTGGGAGAATGGGAAGGCATTAAAAGATAGGGTCAATCACTATAATCACACTGCCCTATGGCAAATATTTATAAATGGATACATAGATATACGTGAATATGCGTGAATATGCCGATAGAGGTATGGACTATTGTAACAAATCAGTGTTTCATTTTGTGTCTGCAGCTACTTTACCAAACCACACCTGGCATTTTACACTCACAGGAACACACACACATACGCACACACACACGTAATCATTTATCCCGTGGAAATGGCCCACAAAGTGAATATTATTATGGCTATTTTACAGACTATTGCACTCAGCTACAAGAATTCGATTAACTTACTTAAGGCTAATAACTAGTTGTTAACAGGGCCAACATTTGATTCTCAGTCTGTGTGAGGCCATACTTGTTCCACCAAGCACCATCACAGATATTGTATTAGCTGATTAAAATGGCATTCATAAAGACAATATTTTAAGACATTGTAAACCGTTTCTTTCTCAACATTAAAAAACATTTTTTGAGAGAGAGAGAGAGAGAGAGAGAGAGAGAATGAGTGGGGGTGGGGCAGAGAAGGAAACACAGAATCTGAAGCAGGCTCCAGGCTCTGAGGTGTCAGCACAGAGCTTGACGCGGAGTCGAACCCGCCGACGGCGAGATCAGGACCTGAGCCGAAGTAGCACGCTTAACCGACTGAGCCACTCAGGTGCCCCAACAAACATTTTTGAAATGTCTTAGAGGAAGAAGACTGCATTTATATAAATGAATGGAAAGATGAAAATTAAAAGGATTGAAACAAAAATATATTTTAGTTGATAGCTAAGTAGAAGTAAAGTGATCTAAAGCATAGCTCCAAAGACACGTAGCATCTGTGCACTGAAACGCTTGTTTGAACAAGTCCAACTGTGTTTCCTAACTATGCCAATCCTTTCCTTTGGCTAATACAGAATCCAGTTTACAGAATATATCAAACTGCAGCCTTCTTGCTGAGAGGAGCTGAACGCTGCTTTAATTTCCCGGCCGGGAGCTGGTATTTCATCATGAACCAGGCATATTAAATTGTTGTGTAAATGGAAAGACCACAATGTAGGCCATATGGCAGTTTCTCTTTGCAGAAGAGGAGAGACCTTCAAATCGAACTGTTAAGTCTGTGAACCATTTAATGTCACAGTCATTAGTTTAGAGACATGGGCAAGAGATTTCTTTATCTTGTCTAAGTGTTCTTCCCGCCTTCCTATGCCCCATAAGAGTGATGGGTCCATTTATAGTTGAAAAAACAATCTAGGTCAAGCTTAAATCTATTATACTCTGAGTGAGACTTCCAGAAGTTTCGATTTCATAACAGATAGGAATATGCTACTTTAAAATCAATTTTCCAAGTCCACATTTGGGTCATACTTCTCTGTGGAAGGAGTGGACAGATTTCAGATCACCACAAATGGGTTTTCTGAGGTGAAAGAGCAGGAATAGTTTCCCATAATTTTTTTTCTCTAAAACTTTTTTAAGAGAATTTTTTAGAAAAATTTAGAGAAAATTTTTAGAAAATTTTTTTCCCTTCAACTTTGGATCTCTGCCCCAACTTTTACTTGGCATGCCATTGTTTCGCCCTTACAATTCAGCGCAGAAATTACTTCATTCATCCGTCTGGGAAATTTATATTACAGTCTAAAGTGTGTCAGGTATATTCTAGGTGTTGGAGGTGTAGGACAAAGACCTTACTCTCATAGAATTCACATTCTAGAGAAGGACCCAGAAAACCTTACATCAGTAAGATGACTTGAAAAATGATGGCTGTAGGGAAATAAAACAAGGTAATGTGATAGAGTGATAGCGCATGTCGAGAACATCACAATCATAGGATTTTGATGCTTCAGGACTTTTGATATCTATTTTAATCATTTCCATTCATTTGTTTTAATGGTTATGCTTTTCTTCAAAGATTTTCTTCTCTTCAGTTCAAAACATGTATACATTTCTGAAGCTCTGATCTTGATTATAAGTTCCTCAGTGACATGTTCACAAACTCATTTTCTCTCCCCACTGCTCTTGTAGAAAATTCTTGTCCAAATCCCTGCGATTGTGGCAATGCCATAAATTGCCAACCTTTTATCAGGGATCCTTAGTGAGAAGGCCAATCCCTTCATTCAGAGTCATTGGCAGAGTCAAGTCCCTTAGGGCCATCCCTTTTATAGGATAATCATTCTTTCTGTTCTGTGGAGTGCCACCTACTCCCTCTCCCTGGCTACTCCCAGGGCCTCAAGTATTTGGTTCAGGCACAAGTGGGCCAATTAGCACAGCAAATGCAAAGAATTGAACAGTGAACCCAAGACAGCTTTCTAAAATGTTATCTTCTGGGCTGAAAATGAAATTTCACATCCCCTGGTGCCATTTGTTTTTCTCATTTTCACTGTTCTTATATCATTACAGACTTCTCACTCAGAAGCCGGTGGGAATTAGGTTTATTCTGAAGGTATTCCTGGAGTCCTACAGTCACAGACACTTTAAAAACAATAGATTTCATTTGGAAGGGTATTCCACTTAAACATGTTTACTGAAACGTCTCAGCTTTCAGTTATTAAAGGTATCTATATCTTGGCTTCTTATTTGTTTCTGTGGTTCCAGTGCAAAATCTCAAGATTATGATCTGAAAATGTAGCCAGAACAATTATCACCAGTTCTTTTCTTCTCTCCACAGTTTTAGCAACAAAAGGGCTTGGCTCAAAGATGTTCAAACTAATGATGGCCGGGATGTTAATTTTGGCTTTTTTTCCCCCTGAAAGAATATATATTTTCCAGCAAAATTGCAAGGTATAAGCCTATACACACCCCATGTGAACGTGTGCACGCACACACACAGATACACATACACATAATGGTAGTTATGACAAATGAGTGATTCAGAGACACTTCATAAACCAGAAATGACCTAGGATTTGTTCAGCAGCACTCGGTGATTCTCTCATACATAAGGTATCAGATACCATCAATTCCCAGTCTTCTCTGACAAACCCTCTTTATTGCCTTGGGGAGCTATACAAAAGCAAATTTAATTTTTAATTTTTTTTCCAAATCCCTGCAATTATGGCAATGCCATATTACTGACCTTTTATTAGGGATTTTAAAAATAACTGTTACTTATTTATTTATTCAATGTTTATTTATTATTTTGAGAGAAAGAGACTGCATGTGCATGTGTGCAAGCAGGGGAGAGGCTGAGAGAGAACTCCAAGCAGGCTTCTTGATGTCAGAACAGAGCCCCACATGTGGCTCCATCTCACAAACCATGAGATCATGACCTGAGCTGAAATCAAGAGTCAGATGCTTAACCGACTGAACCACTTAGGTGCCCCTAAAACTTTTGGCATTTTAAATTTGCTAAATACATTCCAAAATTTCAACAAATGTATAACACCGTGCAAAATAGGTGACAAAATGCAATTTAAAGTGCATTAGACTTTTTCCACTTCATTATCTTTTTGCTGAACTATTCTGACTGGTAATTTCACTCTTCCCTTCTAAGTAAATTCAACCACTGAGAAGTATCTCCATAGATAATAGACAGGTCAAAATAGTCACACTTAATTGGAACATGCTTGGAATCAGTAAATTCAGATTACTTAGCAACAGTCAGAAGAAATTTGTGTATGTGGGTATGTATGCGTGCAATGTGTTTGATAATCCAATCTGAGAAGAAAGAACCCTTGCTTTCTGAAATGCTATGAAGTAACATCATTGGCAACAACTTGCAGAAACTGCACCTGTTACTCTATAAAGTGTAGTGGCCTAAAATGATAATGCATCTTCACCACTGCCAATCTCTGTGGCCCGTGCATGTCTCAGGCTCCTTATTTGTACCATATGGTAAGATAATGGACTAGATCCTTCCTAATTCTAAATTGTACAAAAATGTTTCTGAATAATGCAGTTTGTGAAGACACAGATATTTGTCCTTCCATCTCCCTCCTAATGCATCAAAAAATTGATATTGAAAATGGTAAATATTGTATATTTTGTAGTTATTTTAATCTAATATGGAATTATATATGTGAAATTACTTACAATTCCTGGCATATCAAGCCCCAGTTGTATGGATAATTTGGATTTTGTGAAACCCTACAGTATTATTTCTTGTGTGTGTGTGTGTGTGTGTGTGTGTGTGTGTGTGTGTATGCACACATATATGTATACGTAGTGAAGAAGTTAGAATTTTCAGAGTTAGATATGTTAATTTGAAAAAGTTTTCAAGATTATTTATCCCACCCTTATGTCCCCACTTCCCACCATTCACACTTGATTTAGAGTGAATTTCTTTGCTACTGGATTAAGACTAACACTGACTCCAGGGAATATACAAATTGACAATCAGAGTGTCCAGTGTCGATTCACTCCACAGGGGCACCATAATACTTCAGTGACATCTTACACATGTATCAGCTGCTCTAGACTATACCAGCACTGTTACTTTTGTTACTACCTAACATCATAGAACATACTATGTGCCAGGTGCTCTCCTAAGTATTTTATATATTTAAATCATTTATTACTCTAAGCAAGCCTAATGAGGTAAAGATTATTATTATCACCCTGATTTTACAGATTTGAAACAGGGGCTTGGGGAAGATCAGTGACCTTCTCCAGGCCCAACAATATCTCAAGATCTCACTACAACAACTACTCCCTTAAACAGTATCCTTCTGTCACATTCCAAATAGCTTCACAACCAGCCCCTGACACTTTCTATTTTTTCACTACCCATGAAAAAGGGTTGTAGTTAATTTTTATCCACTAGAGCATGAATCATCACAAAATCAGCTGCTTCCATTTCTTTTCAAAATGCCAGGGTCTTGTCTTAGAAAATACCCTCAAAGACAATACTGCAAACAAAATATACAACCTTCATTCATTCAAAAACATCGTGGATTCTAGAATAGGCCAGAAGACATTTTGGATGCTCAGAAAACTATTAAAACAAGCAAACTAGCGAAAAGAATATATCCCCAAGAGTCCAATTCCAACATAATCATAGCACTGAAAGGCTGTAGAGAGTGTCTACCTTAATCTCATTTTGCAGATGATGACCTCAAGCCCTTAGATGGTAAACAAGTTGCCTGGGGACATGAAGTTGGGTCTGTTGACAAAGATGGGACTAGAACCTTGCTCTGTGGATGCTGAGTACTTTGCTACATCATGCTGTTTCCTAATCCTTCTATAGTTTTGTTCCTAAAGATAGAATTTGACCATTTAAATTGCAATATTATGAGAGAAGAATAACCAAACAATAATATATGTTTAGGCTCCTCAGACATAACCTTTTAGACTGAATGTGGTTTAGTAGGGAATATCACTGGGGCAGTTGTATAGTTTTAGCAATGTCGACCTTAAGACTTGAAGGGAAAAGTCTAAAATTAAGAGTAAGTAAAACCTGGGCACAGAATAAAAAGCCTCTGTTATTAGCACAAGTGGGAGGCCACTTGGAAAAGGAGCAAGCTAGAGATAGAGTTGAAATGAGGACACAGTGAGAAACCAGCCATCTGTCCACCAGCAATGATGCACATTAAGTAACCACAGGACACCGTTGCTTTCCGAATGAACCTGTTCAAAGAGTGGATTCCGAAGATCATAAACAGTGTGTGCTGGGCATGTATCAAATAAAACGTTTACAATGTTTTAAACTCAAATACTACACTATGATAAAGAGTCTGGCATGTTTCATATGCATATCTGTTAAGTCTTCCATAGGATAAAAATATGACTTGGAGAACATCAAAAAAACTGTTTCTAAATGTATACTTAATGCCTCAGAAGATAATGCTTATTATTCCCACAGAAGGATGATCTTACATCACCTCACCTCACTCTAGGCTGATATCATAGAACAGAAGAAGTGAGAGGAAACCAAGATCATATTAAAACTAAAAATGTGAATCCCAGCTTTTCCCACGCAGTAGCTTTACTTGCACATTGCACACTTTGTTGAAGTGTGCCTATCTAGAGACACCCTTCTCCACCGTTTTCTCTCTTAGATTCCAAAATACAACGACGTGTGACCATGGTCCTTAAAAATGGAGTCACAACCCAATAATAGTTTGCATAACTTTTATCCAAAGAACTCAAAACGCTTTACTAATGTTAGCTCATTCATCATACCCAGCTGTGACGGAGGATGAACAGATCTGCTGAAGTAGGGCAAGAAGTACTTAGTCAGCAATGTTGTGCTGAGACTTTGAAAGCCAAAAGTAAGGCTGGAGAGCCAACACCCAGAAGCAGCAAAAGAAGTAACCAAAAAGGAATCTTGCTACTCTATTCAGCACCAAGTAAGATATTATCAAAATACTAACTCTAATATCTGGTTCACATTTGTAACTTCTGTTAAGAACTTGTAGGAAGAGCAAGGAGGCGTAGACACTATAATTTTATGTTTGAAAAATGGAAAAGAAATATAAATACAGATCACTTATTAAAGTTTGATATTTAACTTAATGATGTGAAATATTATTCAATTAGAGATGGCTCCCAAACTAGATTCAATGCCACAATTTATTGAATGTTTATTCAATAAAAATGATGTATCAGGGAATATGCTAAGATTGAGGATACAAATAAAAATGTAAAACGATCTTCTCTAAGTTTTCAGTATACCAGGAATCTCTTAGTCCTGTAGTTTCTGTGCATCTTTGATCTAAATGCTGCAAATAAATCACAAAGAAACATTAGAGATGGAGAGAAAATAAAAGAATATAAATATATACATAAAAGAAGAAAATAGTCTTAAAAGGACAGGCATAATTTAAGTATGCCTTCACTGAAATATACATATACACCCAATGATAGCATTTAGGGTATATCATCACTATGCTCATCAGAATGCTCGGAGATGCTCTGTCCACCACATTGTCCTCAGTATTCTTTGATTAATTTGCTATTAACAATCTTTCATTTAAAAATTCCTATTTAGCCATTATTTCAATGGTAACATCCTAGGCCTCATTATCACCAATAAGTTAACCAACTCTAAAATTTCCATTCAGATCACCATTTTTTGTATTTCCAGCTCACATTATTCTATTGCTTTCACCTTGACAATTCTCCTGTCTTGTAAGGACACCCAGTTCATTAATTCCACCTCTTGTTCACTGTTCACCACCTTTCCACATGAATTCTTGACCTGTCTCTAAGATAACCAACTTACAAGTACATTGTGGTCTACATATGTCCATCAGTTCTGTCTTCTGTACATCATTTTGAGCTTAGCTGTTATAAGTCTTTCAACCTTTCTTTGTTCTAACAATAATGGCATTCTTTTGTTCCTGAAACTCACCATCTATGTTCCCACTTCAGAAACTTTGCTCTTGCTATTTCTTATACTTTTCCTTCAGGTACCAAATGGCTAGCTGTCTCTTTTTACCAAGGTCTATGCTCAACTGTTCTTTTGTCATCCTGCTTTACTACTTTTTTCATGGTGTCTACTGCTACTTGAAATTATTTCATTCATTTGTTTATTTTTTGACTATTGGGTGTCTTTAACGTCCATGAATGCTAAAGTTTTATCTTATTTGCTACTGTATGACAAATACTTAGAATTCTGCCTAGAACATTGAAGATTCTCCATATTTAGTTGTTGAAAGAAAAATGAAAGAAATGAAGGAAACAAATGAAGGAAAGCAGTATCATTGGTCTCCTTTATGAAGTCAATGAACTCTTAGGGATATGTGGGGCTTAGCATGAAATAAAGGCTTTAGAATATTTCCAAGAAGACTAGAGATAAAAATAGAGGTGAAATAACACTCTTTTATACCATTTTGGATACAATTGCCTTGTAAATCCCTTTCACTCCATTCTAATAGTAATCTAGAACTGTTTTATCCAACATGGTAGGCATTAAACATATGTAGCTATTTATATTTAATCTAAATTAATTATAATAAAATATTTAATAAAATTAAATATTTAATCTCTCAGTCACATTTGCACCAGATGCTCAATGGCTGCATATGGCTAGTGGCTTTCTTGTTGAACAGTGAGTAGAGAAAGTTTCCTTCACCACAGAAAGTTCTCCTAGGCAACATTCTCTAGATTCTATTATTTTAAATTTTAGAACTATATTATATGGTACCTAATATAGCAAGATTAATTTAAAATTAGATAGATAGTAATTTAAATATTAATTGACACCACATTTCTCAGAAATAAATAATGCCTTCTCTTTCATTTAGCTTAGCTTATAATTTATCATTATTTACATCGATTTCCTATCTTGAGATAAAAACAATGAGTTTAATGCAGTATAATATCCACATGAAAGGGATGCTTAAGTGCTTTTCTTATTTTTAGGCTGGAGAGAAAGCAGAAGGAATAGAGATAAAGAGTAGAGACAAAGGAAAACGTATTCATCCATCCATCCATCTGTCCATTTATTGTACAAGTTCTTATTGAGTGTGTTATATAGTTCAGTCACTGTGCTTTGGTACCTTATGTTTAAATTGAAAGAAATAATAGTGTCTAGGCTCATAAAATTCATAATTTACTATGAGAGACTGCCATATAAAATAATAATGAAAACAATTCAATAATAGGTAAAGGATAAAGTGCTATGAAAGCAGAAAGAAAAAAATCATCTGCCAGGGGAGACAGAAAAAAATATTTGAGTGGCGTCTTAAAAAATACAAGAAGCAATGTGTTAGACTGAAGAATGGAGAGGGATTTTTTTAACCAAAGGGATCATCTTTGCAAAGGCAACCTTTGCTTGCTTAAGAACTAGCAGTCTTGGGGGTCAGTTTAAGGGTATCTGGGGAGAAAGATAGGAATTATGATTAGGAGGATAGGTTGTGCTAGATTGTACAGAGTTTGGAGATTATGTTAAAGGATCTGGATATTAATCTTATTTATAAGAGGGCAAGGGTCACAATTCAGATGACCTTTCTGGAAAGAATAGCCACAGAATGAATAAAAGCAGAAAGAGCATGGTTCAGGAAGCCCCATCTTCTGGGAATCCTGTGGAAGAGAAATGGAATAGGAAATTGGGGAGCCCATTGGTTCCTCTCCAATCACAAATACAGACTTACTCTAAGGAGAAAACTTAAAGAAAACATCAATCTGGAAGATAGGTTTCTTCTTAGACCATCCTTATTGGTGATGTATACCCTTTTCCTCCAGGTACGTTTGCCAGAAAGCCCTGATTTTTTCTACTTTCTGAGATATGCATGTAAACACAGAAAAACCAAACAAATAAACAAAAGAATCTTCCATCTATTCTTTATCACCAGAAATTCATTTAATAGCATATAAAGTTTATCAATGCAAAAGTTATCATTTGAGTAACACAAGTAAAATGTGCATTCCAAAGACTATTGTTAATCAAAATTTTAGCAATTTATGTTTTCAAAAGAAAAAAGAATAAATATATTTTTAAAATATTTATTTTTTGTTTATTTATTTATTTATTCATTCATTCATTCATTTAGACAGTGTGAGCAGGGAAGGGATAGAGAGAGAGGGAGACAGAATCCCAAAAAGGTTCCATGCTGTCAGCACTGAGCCCAATGCAGGGCTCAATCTCCCGAACTGTGAGATCATGACCTGAGTCAAAACCAATAGTCAGTCGCTTAACTGGCTGAGCCACACAGGTACCCAGATAAAATAATATTTTTTAAATATTCAAAATGATTTTATATTCTAAGAAAGTGACTCATAACCTGCTAGATTTGTTTCAGCTTGCAATAAAACCCCATATTTTCACTGAAATCATTTTCCCCAGGTTTTTGCTAAGCAAAGCTGTGGTTATACGTTATCTGGTATAGGACAGACTCCCAGGTGGGCTAAGATCTGTAAAAACATATGTCAGATCTGTCTTATCACTATCAAAACGATTATTTCATTAGCCTAGTTTAAGGAGAGAACAAATGAGAAAGGAAATACTATAAATATATAAATATGAGGCCTTCTCATCATAAATATAATGTAAGAAGCTACTCATGTTTTGAATTTGCTACCTGCAGATTCTTCACACTCTCTAGAAAATCCGTGTCAGCTTCTAGAAATGTATAATACACTAGAAGTGGAATCAACTGTAAACTACAGATTGGCAGATACTTCAGTTCTCTTAAAAATAATGAATAGTCACCATGACAAGGATTGCCTATGGTTTTTCAAAGCTCTGGCTCTAAATTTAAAAATGCCAGATGATCATTATCAGGCCAAATGCATTTTGAGCATAAAAATCCTAAACATAAACATTACGTATATAAAGTACCTGGCAGTCTCCTCCAAATATTAGACATGATTAACCAGCACTTAATATTAAACTATTTATAATGGCAACAATCATGGGAATTACTTTCCTTCTGGCAAATTTGTTTCATATGACTAACCATAAGAAGAACTTATGAGACAGATATTTTGAATGAAAAAAGAAGTTAGGAAACTGAATTAGAACACTTTGGTGTGGAAATAGAAACTGCTAAGAGGTGAGTAAATAGAGATACCAAAGGTAATGAAATACGTTATATTTGAAAAAGACAATTTTCTTTCGAATCATAAACTATTGAATAAAAGATACATTATTTGAAATTTTAATGAGGCACATTAATGACATTTTACCTTACTCTGTGGATAATGTATTAATTCTATGATTAATAGGAGAGTCAGGTAGAACATAGGAACAGATTTCAAAGGTATTTAACAAATGCATATATAAAAGGGCTATGGATGCCTTTGAAGAGAGGCTAAAGCTTAGCTAATGTTTAAAGTTTACATCCCAGAGGACAACCATCATGCTTTCTCATAGGAGGGAGTGAGGTACAGTGGACAAAACATAGGCTTTAAGTTCAGATTTATAGCAGAGTTTGAAACCTAGCTCTGTTGCTTTTCAGGTACTGGTCTCGGCCAGGTTGTCTCTGAGGCTTATTTTCTTCATACTAAAAGAAGAATTATAAAATTTCCCTGAGAGGAAGAATCGAGAAGGAGTCCAAGAACTTACCCTCACTCCTTAGCACCCCAAATTCATTTCCTCACCATCCACCTGGCCTGAATCATGAGGACTGGTCTCAGGTGCTTTATCCTCATTCAGCATCACTCCCAATGGGAAGCCCGGAACTCCCACATAATCAATCCTACATGCCCGGACCTAACACCCAAGTGGCTGTATGGGCAGGGAGGTATTCCTTATACTTCTTCTTAGCCTTAATTTTCCTAGAAGCGTTTATCGCCATGTGGTGATGTAGTTTAATATTTCAGTAATTTAGGTTTCTTGACTTAACATTTATTTCTAAAATTTTAGTACCCCATAGAATAAAAACTACATGACTGTGGGGAATTTGGTCTAGTTTGCTCCCTGCTGAATCCTCAGGGAGTTCGTGGTGCCTAATACATGGTAGGCACTTACTCTGTGTTCATTCTCCTGCACTCTACTTGGGACCTCTGTTGGTGAAAACACTGGAGGAGGTGGTGCATATGCTGACCTAAAATTCATTCCCCAACCTTCACACACACACACACACACACACACACACACACACACACACTGGGGAAAAAGATCCTAAAATTTCCATGGGTTAAAAAACAAAACAAAACTAAACTAAACTAATTTGGTCTAGAAATACAGTTCCATGTTACTGTAGAAATAAATCAAGTTAGGCACAGAATACAAAACTCTGAGTTTGATCTTTCTTTGAATAAGCCGCCCAGGCCGCCCCTCTTCTATTCATTTTAAAATTTCATATCAGATACTTAAAGAGGTATAAATTATAAACCTTAATGTGTGAAATTTGTTATTATTAGATTTTAACTGCCTTTCACTACCTTCTTTGGAGTTTCACTTGCACACATATCACTGTATACGTAAACAAATTGAAAGCAATGCAGACCTATTTTTTCCCATAAACGATCCATCCAAGGATTGTGCTCTCAGTACCCTGAGGCCCACTAATAGTCACTTTGGGTTCCCATAAATATAAATGGGGCTATAAGAATATAAATGTGGCTATAAGCATGAAACTCAAACAAAATATTATTTTACAGAATTTCTTATTGAAGTGAGTTGGGTTGAATAAGTACATATTAGCCTCTTATAGGAATAAACTATAGGGAAATATTTGTGTTGAAATGTGGGATGACTTCATTGGTAATTTTATAAGCCTAAGTTTAGAACTCATCATTTATGTCTTAAGAAGCTAGGAGAATGGAAAAAAATATCCTATATAGCGAATTGCATTTTAATTTTTATAACTGTCTAGTAATTGTAGAACATTTCATTC
This sequence comes from Lynx rufus, assembly GCF_022079265.1. NCBI lineage: Eukaryota > Metazoa > Chordata > Mammalia > Carnivora > Felidae > Lynx > Lynx rufus. The sequence continues at coordinate 203,115,706 of NW_025814823.1, read as the reverse complement.
CTTTTAAAAATAAATTTCTTTTTGATCTCATGGTCGTGAGTTCGAGCCCCGCGTTGGGCTCTGTGCTGACTGCTCAGAGCCTGGAGCCTGTTTCAGATTCTGTGTCTCCCTCTCTCTCTGACCCTCCCCCATTCATGCTCTGTCTCTCTCTGTCTCAAAAATAAATAAACGTTAAAAAAATTTTAAAAATAAATTTCTTTTAAACCTATCATCTTTCTTATATATCACTTACTAGCAATACAATTTGTTATTTCACATATTTGATATTCTGTAATTCTCTTATTCACATATGTTTGTTTTAACTCCGCCATTCCATCTCTAAATGTTTCCATTTAAAAATGTTAACAAGGGCACCTGGTGGCTCAGTCGGTTGAGAGTCCAACTTCAGCTCAGGTCACGATCTTATGGGTCGTGAGTTCAAGCCCCGCATCAGCTCTATACTGACAGCTCCGAGTCTGAAGCCTGCTTTGAGTTCCGTGTCTCTCTTTCTCTGTTCCTCCCCCACTCACAGTCTGTGTCTCTCTCTCTCAAAAGTGAATAAACATTAAAAAAAAAAATAAAAAATTTTAACAACAGGGGTGCCTGGGTGGCTCAGTCGGTTAAGTGTCAGACTTTGGCTCAGGTCATGATCTCATGGCTCCTGAGTTAGAGCCCTGCATCTCGCTCTGTGCTGACAGCTGGGAGCCTGGAGTCTGCTTCGGATTCTGTGTCTCCTTCTCTCTCTGCTCTTTAACTTGTGCTCAGTCTCTCTGTTTCTCAAAAATAAACACTAGAGGGGCACCTGGGTGGCGCAGTCGGTTAAGCGTCCGACTTCAGCCAGGTCACGATCTCGCGGTCCGGGAGTTCGAGCCCCGCGTCGGGCTCTGGGCTGATGGCTCAGAGCCTGGGGCCTGTTTCCGATTCTGTGTCTCCCTCTCTCTCTGCCCCTCCCCCGTTCATGCTCTGTCTCTCTCTGTCCCAAAAATAAATAAACGTTGAAAAAAAAATTAAAAAAAAAATAAACACTAGACATGTTTTTTAACAACAATGTAAATAAAAGACAACTCATGAACTATGCAATAACTTCAGAGTGAAAGTGCAATCTATTTAGAAATAAGCAAAAATAGGGGCGCCTGGGTGGCGCAGTCGGTTAAGCGTCCGACTTCAGCCAGGTCACGATCTCGCGGTCCGTGAGTTCGAGCCCCGCGTCAGGCTCTGGGCTGATGGCTCAGAGCCTGGAGCCTGTTTCCGATTCTGTGACTCCCTCTCTCTCTCTGCCCCTCCCCCGTTCATGCTCTGTCTCTCTCTGTCCCAAAAATAAATAAACGTTGGAAAAAAAAAATTTTAAAAAAGAAATAAGCAAAAATAGTGGTGCCTGGATGGCTCAGTCAGAAGAGCACGTGGCACTTCATCTCAGGGTCATGAGTTCAAGTCCCTCGTGGGGTAAAGACATTAATTAAAAAAAAAAAAAGAATATTAAAAAAGAAAGAATAATAAATCCTTATCTAAAGAATTCAATGAAATTTGACTAAAGCAGTATAGTCAGATTTATATGTACTTAAACTGCAGTCATCACAAGGAAGAATGGTTGAAAATAAATACACTAATATTTTTCACTCAAGCAACTAAAAGAAAAGGCAAAAACTAAAAACTAGGTGCCTGGGTGGCTTAGTTGGTTAACTGGCCAACTCTTGATTTTGGCTCAGGTCATGATCTCATGGTTTGTGACTTTGAGCCCTGCATTGGGCTCTACGCTGTTAGCTCTTAGGTGCTTGGGATTCTCTCTCTCCCTCTCTCTCTGCCCCTATACCACTCACACACACACACTGTCTTTCTCTCTCAAAAATAAATTAATATTAAAAAATCTAAAACCTAAAGAAAATGAAAGGTTTCATAAAGAAAAAACATCCAGAAATTGGTTCAAAGAAAAACCTCTTTCTTTGAAGGCGCCATGAGAAAAAGAACAAATATTAATGCAAGTGATTCTGGAAAAAAAGTGACAAAATAAAAAAGAACTGTGTTATGGAAAAGATGTGTATTATAGAATTAGAAGAGATTAAACAAACATGAGAGGGTTTTCAGTTTTAGTTCTGACATGTTTGGATGTTCTTATTCCCTTTGAATGGAATAAAATAAAATAAAATAAAAACAAAATAAATGGAGAGATAGTCCATACATTTAGACAAGAAGATATAAACTTAAAGTGTCAAGATGTCAGTTCTTCCCAGTTTGATCTATAGATTCAATTCAATCCAATCACAACCCTAGCAAGGTATTTTATGGATTATTGATAAATTGATTCCAAGTTTATTTGGAGATGCAAAAGACCCAGAATAGGCAACATAATATGGAAGAAGAACAAAGTTGGAGGACTGACTTACTTCAAGACTTACTATAAAGCTACAGGAATCAAGATGGTGTGGTATTGGTGTAAGAATAGACAGATCAGTGAAACAAAACAGAGAGCCCAGAAATGACGTCTTTAGATATAGTCAAATAATCTTTGGTAAAGAAGGAAGAGCAATACAATGGAGAAAAGATGGTGTCTTCAACAAATGGTGCTGGGACAACCAGACATGCACACACACACACACACACACACACACACACACACACACACATAATAAAGGCACAGCCTTTATAGCATTCACAAAAATTAACTCAAAATATATCATAGACCTAAATGTAAAACACAAACTATAAAACTCCTAGATGATAACATAGGAGAAATCTAGATACCCCTGGGCATGCTGATGCCTTTCTTAGATACAATACCAAAGACACAATCTATAAAAGAAATAATTGATAACTTAGACTTCATTAAAATTAAAAACCTTTGTTCTGCAAAGAAAATGTGAACAGAATAAGAAGACAAGCCACAGACTGGAAGAAAATATTTGCAAAATACATTTGATAAAAACCTTTTATCTAAAAATATACAAAAGTCTTAAAACTCAACAGGAAAAAAAAACAACTTGAATAAAAATGGACCAAAGATAACAGATACCTCAATTAAGAATATATACACATGAGGCAGCTCTTCCTGCCCCTGGGTCCTGTCCCCATGCTTTAATAAAATCATCTTAAGAAAAAAAAGAATACACACACTTGATAAATAAGCATATGAAAAGATGTTCTACATAATAACGTCATCAGGTGAATGTAAATTAAAACAATAAGGTATCACTATAGACATATTAGAACGGCTAAAATCCAGAACACTGACAACACAAAATAAATACTGGTGAGCATTTTGAGCTACAATAACTCTCATTCATTGCTGGTGGGAATGCAAAATAGTATAGCCACTTTGAAAGACAGTTTGGCAGATACTTAAAAAACTAAAAATACTCTCACCATATAATCTAGTAATCACACTCCTTAGTATTTACCCGAAGGAGTTGAAAACATGTCCACAAAAAACTTGGATGTTTATAGCAGCTTTATTCATAATTGCCAAAACTTGGAAACAACTAAGATGTTTTTCCGGAGGTGAATGGATAAATACACTGTGATACATTCAGATAATGGAATATTATTCAGCACTAGAAAGAAACAAGCTGTCAAGCAATAAAAAGACATGGGCAAACTTTAAATGCATATTACTAACTGAATGAAGACTATCTAAAAGGCTACATATGGTATTACTACAACATATGATATGTCTGAAAAGACAAAACCATGGAGGCAATAAAAAGTTCAGTGATTGTTGGGCAGATGGAGAAGAGATAAACTGGGAAAGCGCAGAGGACTTTCAGGGCAGTGAAAATACTTTGTATATATTACACTGATGTATATATGTCATATACATTTGTCTAAAATCATCAAATATACCATTCCAAGAATGAATCCTAAGGTAAATCATGGACTTGAGGTGATTATGCTGTATCAGTGTAGGTTCATTCATGGTGCCATTCTGGTGAGTGATGTTAACAATGTGGAGGCTGAGCACGGAGGGGCACGGAGTTAAGTCCATGGAAAACCTCTGTACTTTCCTTCCAATTTTGTGGTAACCCTAAAGCCATTCTAAAAACCACAGTTTTTAAAAAATCAAATGATTGTACAGAAATAACCCGTTGCATATATGATCAAACGAGTTTTAACAAGGGTGACAAGATTATTTAAAAGTAAAGGACAGGGGTGGCTGGGTGGCTCAGTCGGTTAAGCGTCTGATTTCGACTCAGGTCATGATCTCGCGGTTTGTGAGTTCGAGCCCTGTGTCAGGCTCTGTGCTGACAGCTCAGAGCCTGGAGCTTGCTTCGTATTCTGTGTTTCCTCCTCTCTCTGCCCTTCCCATGCTCATGCTCTGTCTCTCTCTGTCTCTCAACGATAAATAAACGTTAAAAAAAATTAAAAAAAAGTAAAAGACAGTCTTTTAAATAAGTGGTTCTGGGAAAACTAGATATCCATCTGCAAAGAATACAGTTAAACAAATATCTAACACTACAAATAAAAATTAACTAAAAATGGACCAAAGACCTAAACGTAAGACCTAAAACTATATAAAACTCTTAGAAGAAAACATGAAGGAAGCTCCACAACATTGGATTTGGCAATTATTTTGTGGATAGACATCAAAGACACAGGTAAGTAAAGAAAACACAGATAATTTGGCTTCATGAAAATTAAAAAAAATTGTGCATCAAAATACAGTATCAACAGAATAAAAAGGCAAATAAAATATTTTCAAATCATGTATGCGATGAGAGATTAATATCCAAAATATATAGAAAACTCCTAAAAATCAACACCAAACAACCTGATTCCAAAATAGGGAAAGAATCTGAAAAGATATTTCTCCAAAGAAAATATACAAATGACTAACAAACATGAAAATATGCTCAACATCACTAATCATAAGGGAAATGCCAATCAAAACAATAATACGATACCAAGTCACACATTAGGAAGATTACTAGCAAAAAACAAAAAAAAAACACACAAGGTTGAAAACATGGAAAAATTGGAAGACTTGTGTGCTGTTGGTGAGAATGTACAATGGTACTGTCACCATGGAAAACAGTATGAGGATTCCTCAAAAAAAAAAAAAAATGGAATTACCATATGATCCAGCAATTTTACTTGTGAGTATATACTTAAAGGAATTGAAAATGGGGTCTCAAAGAGATATTTATACATCCATGTTCATAGCAGCACTCCACAGTAGCTATAAATGTGAGTCACCAAGTTGTTAGCTAATGAATGAATATGTAAGATGTGCTACAGACACACAATAAAGCATTATTCAGCCTTAAAAAGAAAGAAAATTCTGACGTATGCTACAACATAGATGAACCTGGAAGACACCATGCTAAGTGAAATAAGCCAGTCACAAAAAGATAAAGGCTATAGGATTCTACTTATATGAGATATGTAGAGTAATGAAAAAAAAATCACAGAGATGGAAAGTAGAATAGTGATTGCCAAGGACTGGAAGGAAAGGGGAAATGGGGATTTATTGTTTAATAGATATAGAGTTGCGATTTTACAAGATGAAAAGTTCTGGAGATGGATGGTGGTACTGGCAGAACATGTGAGTGTGTTTAATACCACTAAAGCATACACTTAAAAAGAGTTAAGATGGCAGATTTTATGTGTGTGTATTTTGTCACAATAAAAAAATATATAAAAAAGTATAGGGCAATAGAAAGATAGATAATATTAATACCAATAAACAGAAAGCTACAGTAGCTGTATTCATTTTGGACAAAGCAGATTTCAGGACAAGAAAAAATACCAGGAATAAAATAGGGCATTACAATATGGTTAAGGGGTCAATTCTCCAAGTAGATATAACAATGCTAAACATGTATGCACTCAACAACAGAATGTCAAAATACATGAGGAAAAACCTGATGGTCCTGCAAAGAGAAATAAGCAAATTCTTTATTAAAATTGTAGACTTCAACACCCCTCTTTTATTAATTAGTAGATAAAGCAGGCTAAAAATCAGGAAGGATATAGTTGGTTTGACCTGAAGTATCAATTAATGTGATCCAATTGACATGTATAGAATGCTCCATCTAATATAACTAGTATACATTCTCCTCAAGCTCATATGAAACATCCAACAAGATACACAGCCATAATATACAACTTAGCAAACATAAAATAATGGAAACCATACAAAGTAAATTTCCAGGTCACAATGGAATCAAACTAGAAATTGACAATGAAAAAATATCTTGAAAATCCCCAAATATTTAAAAGACTTTAAATAGTATATAAGTAAGGAAGAAGTCTCAAAAGAAATCGAACAGACATTTTGAGCTATAGAAAAATAAAATATGACATCAAATTTGTGGGAGGCAGGAAAAACAATATTTAGAGAAGAATTTATAGCATATAGCATTAAATACATGGAAGGGAGATATATATCGGCAATATAAGCTTCCATTTTAACAACTATAGAAAGGAGCAATTTAAGTCTAAAGCTAGAAGAATATGGAAATAATAAAAAATTAGAGTAGAAATCGATAAAACTGAAAACAAAACAATGGAGAACATCAATGAAAGCAAAATCTAATTCTTAAAAAGATTTTCAATTTTTTTTTCTAGGAAAGTTAATGAGAGACAGGGAAAGAGGGAGACAGGGAGAAAGAACACAAATTATCAACATCAAAAATGAAAGTGATAATCACTACTGATCCTGAAGTAATTAAAAAGGGGTAATAAAAGAATACAACAAACAACTTTATGTCTGTAATTTGAAAATTTAGATGAAATGGAGCAATTCCCGGAAAGTATAAACTAAATTCACACAATGAGAAATACATAGATGAATAACCTTATAACTATCAAGGAAATTGAATCAGTAATTAATAACCTGCAAAATATGAATCACAGATGTTTTCACTAATGAATTCTGCCAAATATAAAAGGAAGCAACAATATCAATTCTCCACAATTTTTTCCAGAAAATAGGAGCAGTAAGAACACTTTTTATTTCATTCTATGAAGTGAAAATTATTCTTTTAATGTTTATTTTTGAGAGAGAGAGAGAGAGCACGTGAGCTGGGGAGTGGCAGAGAGAGAGAGAGAGAGAGAGAGAGAGAGAGAGGAGATCCAAAGCGGGCTCTGTGCTGACAGTGGAGAGCCTGATGCGGGGCTCAAACTCAGGAACCGTGAGATCATGACATGAGTTGAAGTCTGATGTTTAACTAACTTTGCCACCCAGTCACTCCTGAAGTGAGAATTATTTTCATAGGAAACGAAATGAAACCAAACCAAAAAACTACATTACAGGAAAGAATAAGTACAGAGCTATATCTCTCATGAACATAAACAGAAAAATTGTGATCAAAATATTAGAAAATTGAATCCAACCATTTTTACACATTTTAATACATTTTTATACATTAAAAATTATTTCAGGTATGCAAGGCTGGCTCAACATTCAAAATCAAATTCAATCAATGTAACCTACCACATATATATATATGTATATATATGTATATATATATATATGTATGTGTATATACATATAAAAGAAATAACTCTTGGGGAGCCTGGGTGGCTCAGTCACTAGAGCATGCAACTCTTGATCTCGGTTGTGAGTTTGAGCCTCACTCTGGGCATAGAGATTATTTAAATAATAAAAAAATACAAAAATATATGTAAAAAAAAACTCTCACAGAAGTGGTAATGGGAAAAGTTCCTCAATGTGATAAGAAATATCTACAAAAATTCAAAATCATTTTTAATAGTGAGAAATTATATGCTTTACTCCAAAATCAAGGGGAAAAAATTCTCTACAAGGACTAAGATCAGGGCAAGGATGTTCTCTCTCACTGCTCCAATTCAACATATTACTAGAAGTCCTTGCCAGTTAAATAAGAAAAGGTAATAAAAGGTATATGGATTAGAAATAAAGAAATATCACTCTCTCTATTTGTAGGTGACAAGATTATCTATGAAGAAAATCCCAAAGAATTGACCCAAATCCTTAACTGATAAGTGAGTATAGAAGACCACTGAATGAAAGGTTAATATATAAAACTAAATTTCCTGTATTACAGAAATTAACAATTGGAATTTGAAATTAAAAAACCCACAATTTTACATATTGTAGGATTCCAATTATATGACATTTGGACAAGAAAAAACCAGTGAGATAGTAAACAGATCAGTGGTTGCCATAGGTTGGGGAGCAGGAGAATTGAATAGGTGACACACACAATTTTTTTTTTAAGTGGTAAAACTAATCTGTATGATATCATAATGGTGAATAGAGGACAGTAAGCATTTGTCCAAACCTATAAAACTTTACAGCACAAAAAGTAAATCATATGTGGTACGCAAATTAAAAAAATAATTGAGGAAGTCAGAAGTTCTCAGAGTAGAATGCAGAATGTAACAAAAGAATATAAATGGATTACAAATATCAAAACAATCTCACTGAGGGGGATTGGGGAATAAGATACTGACCTAAGCATCTCTGCAAATGAGTGGAGAGGCAAAAAGAGCTTAACATTAGATTTATACTCCAGTTGATAAAGTTATTTCCTATGGATGTACAGATTAACAATTCTGAAACCACTATACAGGTATACTACAACTGAACAATTAAGTTAATATATTGTGGAAACCAGATTTCTTACTTTTTTCTTAAATATTTATTTTTGAAAGAGAGAGAGAGAGCATGAGCGAGCAGGGGAGGGGCAGAGAGAGAGGGAGACAGAGGACCCAAAGCAGGCTCTACGCTGACAACAGAGAGCCCGATGTGAGGCTTGAACTCATGAACTGTGAGATGATGATCTGAGCTGAAATCAGATGCTTAACCAATTAAACCACTCAGATGCCCCAGATTTCTTACTTTTGAGTGAAACATTATAGATAAACAGGAAAAGAAGGTCAAAAACAATCCATGTGGTAATGGATTAGAGTTGGAAATATCAGTATGAGCTCATATTTAGCTTAACATGGGTACAGATGGATACACGTAGAAATATTTATTATAGATATGTGTATATACACGTTTGTATATGAATATATAACTCTTTGCCTTGTCATCTGAGAGGGTCTAGAAGTAATGATAGCCCAGTAGTAATGAGTACACCTGGTGTCCAGATCTTTGTTTCTAAAACTACTCTCCAATGAACAGAACCAGAGATCCTTGGTGGAACGGCTGAATCTATGACTGGGTAGGAAATATACAAAATGAGCCAGGTGCATTTTACAATGCTGGAAAAAAAATCTCAACAAGACAGAGAAAAAAGCCCCAAACTCACAATAACAGGAGTGTTTCAAAGGTACACAGGGGCCAATTGAAAGAGGTCCAAATGGCCAAAGTTGGAATAATTTGAGCAATACAATTAATAAAGTAGGATTGGATCCTTGTGCACTGTTGGTGGGAATAAAACCAGGTGCAGCCACTGTGGAAGACAGTATGGAGGTTCCTCAAAAAATTAAAAATAGTAGTACCCTACAATCCAGTAATTGCACTTTTGGGGTATTTACCCAAAGAATACAAAAACACTAATTCAAGGGATATATGCACCCCCATGCTTACTGCAGCATTATTTACAATATCTAAAACATGGAAGGAGCCCAAGTATCCATCAATGGATGAATGGTTAAAGATGTGGTATATATACAATGGAATATTATTCAGCCATAAAAAGAATGAAATCTTGCCATTTGCAACAAGACGGATGAAGCTGGAGAGTATAATACTAAGCAAAATAAGTGAGTCAGAGAAAGACAAATACCATATGATTGCATTCATATGTGGAATTTGAGAAACAAATTCTAACAAAGGAAAAGAGAGAGAGTGAAACCAAAAAACAGACTCTTAACCATAGAGAACAAAATGGTTACCAGAGGGCAGGTGGGTGCAGGGATGAGAGACAATAGGTGAAAGGGATTAAGAGTACACTTATCTGGATCGGCACTGAGTAATATATGGAATTGTGGAATTACTATATAGTACACTGAAACTACTATAACACCATATGTTAACTACGCAGGAATTAAAAACAAATGAAAACAAATAAAGTAGCATTGGGTTATAAACCAAATTATAAAATATTCATGAGTCCATACTTACATATAAAAAAGGATTTAATAAATAAATAAAAACATAAGACAGTAAATAAATACCCCACTTAGAGTAATTTCAAATAATTTATGTACATAGTCTGTCCTTAAGAAACTGGAACATTATTTCCCAGTCCTTAGTCATTGGCTATGCTTAGTGACTCTCTTTCAAAGAGGGAAGTATGTAATGAGGGGGGAAAAGAGTAACTTTACAGCGGAGAAGCCTGACAAACACTATCCCTATCCAAGTGATCAAGGTTAACATCAACAGTGATAAGACATATTGATAGTATATACCTTGGATATTATGTGGAGATAATGGCACTTTTTGTGTATAATCTTCCTTCCCCCCAAATTTATCCCAATCTAATCATGAAATCATCAGGCACATCCCAACTGAGGGACATTCTATAAGATACCTTACTAATGTTCCTCAAAATTGTGAAGTTCATCAAAAACAAGTAAAGTCTAAGAAACTTTAAAAACCAAGAGCAAACCAGAGGACAAGTAAATGGGATCCTGAATGAAAAGAAGATATTAGGTTAAAAATTGGAAAATCTGAATGAAGTGTGTGCTTTATTAAGTACTTATTAATAATAATGTATCAATATTGATTCATTAATCGTGACAAATGTATCATAATAATGGTAAATTTTAATAATAGAAAACTGAGTATGAGATATATGGAATTCTCTGTAATCATTTTGTATTTAAAACTGTTGTATCTAAAATTAAAAATTAAATGTTTATTGAAAATAAAAAGGGAACTATGTATACATATATATAATGTGAAAATTATCTGGAATCTTCTGGGGATTTTTTTTTTTCATGCTGATATTTGGATCTCAACATCACTCAATTCCATCAGAAACCCTAAGGTATAATTTTGGCCCTGGCATCAGATTTTTTCTTAAGCTTTTCAGTATTATGAACAATTGAATTAGATGAACTAAATGATTACTCATAAAGAAGTAGAAACCTGAAGTACTTTAATAACTATAGAAGACAGAGAATCAGACACAAGTGGCTTTATTCATGAAACCAAAGTAGGCTTCAAGTAACGGTAATGCCTAGGTTGTTTAAACTTCCTTAAAATAGAGAATACATTTTTAAGAAAGTTTTCTTAATCTCTCCAAGAAGTAAATAAAACCTGATATCCAAAATCAGCTAGGGGATCACAAAAATAACCACCATAACAATAAATAACAGCCCCAATTTCACTTATAAACAGAGTTGCTACAATAATAATATATCAGGACAAACTAGTTTTTATCCCATTAATGATCTTGTGACTCAACACAATGATATTCATTACTGTAAACTGACTTTACTAATAGTGTAATCCACTTAAACCTAGGGAGGTAAGTGTCGCAGTCTTTGGATAAAACCTTAATCATATTAGCAAATATAACTGTATAGTAATTAAAAGCTCCTCTGAATTGACAAAATGTATGTCAAATGTAAAAATACATTCTTAATGCATAATAAAGCTTCCAGAAAGTCCTTTCTAGATGTTTCTTCTACATATTTATCACACCCCCATTAATTGCCTCAAAATGTTTTCCCTCCCAGACTTTCCCCAAACTTGGCCTGTACATGTATGCTTTTATTTCTTACCCCATCATTTTTTTTTTTTTTTTTGGAATTACACCACCTTTTTTTCTTTATTGGAATATTGATTCTATGTACTTTCTAAAGTAGAATTTTTTGGTTCTTAGCTTTTCCAAATTTCTTTTTTCTCTTGCACAATCTGCACAAAAGGCTAAGGGGCTGATGAGGCAAAACAGAATCATGACAAAGACAAGTAGGAAGAAAGAGAAGCTGGAAACGTCAAAACTATGGGTGAGAGGGAAAGTCAAGGAAGCTAATTACCTTGAATTGATATATTTTAGTCAGCCACAATAGGTTAATGGATAAGAGCCTTATGGTTATTTTGATATATTCCAAAAAAGCATTTAATAAAATTCAAAACTTTTCCTAGTTAATATTTCTTAACTGTTATTGAAGAAACCTTCTTAAACTCAGCATACATTTATTTTTCTATGACAAAATGGAATTCATTGCCTTTTTCTCAACTGTTACTAACCTGACTTAAATGCTTTTTAAATGATTACTGATTTCGTTTTTTTTTAAGAGACCAGATACACTGATTGACTAGTCTCTAATAAACAAATAAAAATCTGTCTCCAGTCTAGACTTAGTGAATCAGAATCTCTGATGGGTGGGACCTAAGCATCTTTGGCTTTAAACAGCTCTCTGATGTTTCTGATATACACATTGCTTACCATCCAGTATTGGGGGGAAGATAGGCAACTACACTATTAATTTCAGTATGAAGTAGACTGATTCTAGGATTCTGGAAAGCTATGAGAGGTACTATGGAGACACAATGGTGGGAAACATCGCTTCTGACTGAGAAGCCTTCTAAAGATGGCGTATTATAAAGTCTGGGAAGGATGAATGCAAAGTAATACGGATCATTTATTCAGTACCTCACTTATGAGAAGAGAAAGAGCTTCACTTGAATTGCCGCTTACAGGATAAACCTGTGGATATTTGAAGACAGACTTCTTGTCTTTTTCTAAGAAAAACATTTCAGTTTCCTAGTGTTGGGGAATATTTAAACATTAAATTTGCAACGTCCTGATACTGTAGTACCAGAGGCCTATTATTAATCATTAAGTTTCTAATGTTCCAACAGAATTGGCAGAAACTAAGAAAAGTGTACATCTTCTTTATCCACTCATCCATTGAACATTTGGGCTCTTTCCATACTGAGGATTTTCCTTTTTTATTGAGATGTAATTGACACATTATGTTAGTTTCAGGTATACAACTATAGAGAGCAACATGGGGTCAAGCAGTTACTCACGTCAAGCAGTAACTTAGGTCAAGCAGTGACACAAGAACCAAGGGCATTGCAGCTAAGACCAGATAGCACCGAAACCAGCTTGAGCTGACAACACACTCAGAACCGATGCTCAGCAGAAACAGAGGAGGTCTGCAAAGGCTCAAGACTCGTTAAATCCCTTTAAAAAAGGAAGAGTTTGGTAGCAACCTGTAAGACTTTCAAGATACTGACCATTTCGTGTGTGACCACATGAAACACGGACGATTTGGAGGCAGCGGCCACCAAAGGCTCTGATCGATTGATCTCCGAACAGAACAGAGAGCCTCCACTGCTTGGACATAATCAGCGGCACTAGGCTCTGTGTCAACTGTGCGTCCACAGACCGATTTCGTGTTCAGTTTTGTTATTTCCCTACCCCCTGTTCTATCTGTTTGATGTGTTGCTTGTCTTGTGATTTGCTTTGTGTGACATGTAAGAAGCAAGTTAAACAAGTAGTGAAATGTCATTGAGTTTGGAATCGTGAAACTGCTTTATAATTATACTAATCTTGCTTTATGATTGAATAAAGCTGACACTGTAGAAAGACACAACTTGTGTGTGTGTGTGTGCCTTCATAGCGTGCTCATGACAACATAATACTTTGAGATTTGTATATATTGGGGAATGATCACTACAATAAAGCTAGGTAACATCTGCCACCATATATAAATTTTTTTTCTTGGGATAAGAACTTTGAAGATCCATGCTCTTAGCAACTTTTAAATATGTAATCCAGTACTATTTTCTGTTGTTACAATAGTGTATATTATATCAGCATATTATTAAAGAAATAATTCAAAGTTTTGCAGAAAGGATGAAATCTTCCATGAGTGATGGTGATAAAGTTGTCTCTTTGGGGGAAAAATACAGAATCTTATCTCATACTATACTCACAAATATAGGCAGGATGGATTAATACTAAAATAAAAATATAATTCAAGTATGTATCATCATAAATACAGTAAATTTTAATCAAGTAGTAATAAAATGTTATAAAACCAAACAAAATAGAGGTAAATATGGAAAACTTTTCATAATTTTGCAGAGTACAAAAGCCACTTAAGGAACACAAAATCTCTAATGCTTTAAAGGAAAGGAGAGGCAAGTTCAAATCAAGTCAACAATAATGAAGATCAGAATGACAAAAGGAAAGTTAGTGATAGTTACAAAAGAAACAACAATCTTGAAGAAAATAGTTAAAGCCTATCAAAAATACATTAAGAACATTTCTGTAAATTGGTTTTAAAAAGGTAAAAAAGGGGTGCCTGGGTGGCTCAGTCAGTTAGGCATCCAACTTCAGCTCAGGTCATGATCTCACAGCTCGTGAGTTCGAGCCCCACGTCGGGCTCTGTGCTGACAGCTCGGAGCCTGGACCCTGCTTTGGATTCTGTCTCCCTCTCTCTCTGCCCCTCCCCCACTTGTGCTCTGTCTCTCTCTGTCTCTCAAAAATGAGTAAATGTATTTTTTTTAAAGGTAAAAAAATATTAGAAAACTATGCAAGGAATAAACAGAAAAAATAAAGTACAAATAATAAATATGAAAAATGCTTCAACCTCAATATTAATGATGAAAATGCACACTAAACAAGAAGGGGATGCCGTTTTTACTTAGAGGACAAAAGTAGAAATGAATTGGCAAGGCATGTAGAAACAGGCTGCCTCATCAAAGAAACAATTTGGTGTTTGTTTTAACTTAAAAATATGCAGTCTTTGACCCAGTTATTCAACTTCTAGGCAAGTTTTATACATGTGCACAAATATAAATATATATCCTCTAATAGTAAAACTTGGCAACAATTCAAATATTCAGATTTTTAGAAAGGAAAATTTCCACTTGTGATGGTTAGTTTTATGTGTCAACTTGACTGGCCATGGGGTGCTCAGATTGAGCATAAGTTTTGGATGTGTCTGTGAGGATGTTTCCAAATAAGATTAGTATTTGGATCAGTGGGCTCAGTAAAGGAATTTGTCCTCCCCGATGTGAGTGGGTAACATCCAATCCACTGGAGGTGTGAACAGAACAAAAGTAGGAAAGAGGGGGAGTTCAACCCTCTTTTCCTATCTCACTACTTGAGCCAACATCTCATCTCATTTTCTGCAGTCGGACTGGGATGTACATCATCAACTCCTCTGGTTCCCAGCCTTTGGAACCAGATTAAATTATACCATCAGCTTTTCTGGGTCTCCAGCTTGTAAACAGCAGATCATATAAGACTTGTCAGTCTCCATATCTGTATAAGCCAATTCCTCATAATAACTCTCCTTTTGTGTATATATTATCCTATTGGTTCTGTTTCTCTGGAGATCCCTGACTTACACATCACTCAACTAGTATACTTGTAAGTATACAACTAGAAGTACTCTTGCAACTACATTCTGGCTAATCAGATATAGATAAGCAGTGATAATGACAATTGTGAGCACACCCCTAAATAGAGAAATTGCTCACTCTTCAATTCCTCTGTGCCACTCTCCCTCTCCTGCGGGCCATATCAAACATAATGGAGAGGAACCAGGTCCTCTTGTATAAATGAGAAAAACACTCTTGAGGATGGCAGACCAATAAAATAAATGAAATCTGGGTCCCTGAAAACTGTCCTGGGGAGAGCCATCTGACCCTCCTGGGATTTCCGTGTGAGAAAAAATATACTTTCCATCTGGTTGAAGCCACTGTTAATCAGTTTCAGTTTGTGAAGATAAAAAGATACTTCAAGTGATCCAGTGGTAAATGTACAGGCACTAAATGTGTGACACTGAAATGTGAAAACATGCCATTATAGACACTTTTATCGGAATTCAAATGCGAATTCATAGTCAAAAGCCACAAATCAGCATTCTGACATCTCCAAAGTTCTGATGAAGAGACATAAGCAAAGCAACTTATACTTCATCGCAATTGCATTTTTTCCCCACTAACCTCCAAAGTAGGAGCCATCTGTCAGCTTCATTTCTTTACTGGATTTTGTGATGACACCAGCAACGCCATGTTGAATGAAATACATCTTTTTACCCACAGCTCCTTCTCGTATGATATAATCTCCAGGTTGAAACACCTCAAATCTCAACTTGCTCAGCATGGCAGTCACAAAATTGGGGTCCGCATTAGCAAACAGTGGCATTGTAGCCACTAGTTTCCGACAGTTGAAGTTGACTATCTCCTAAAGATGGCAAGAGTAAAGAAATATTAAGAGAGATATTAATCATATCAGGGAGATAAGCACACTTAAATTAAAATCTATATATAGCACAGTTTTGCAATTTAAATTCAGAACCAAAGATACATAAATTCTAATAATCTGCATATCTCTTCAAAGCCAGAAATCATGGTTTATTTTGGTGTTGGAATTTTATATTCGCAGCACCTAGTATCGTATAGATATATATTAAACATTCAGTAAATGTGAATTAAATATGTACATCTTATCTTTTATACCTTCTCATCCCTTTGCTATACTCTACGTAAAATTAGAACTCAAATGTGGAAGAGTTTCAGTCTCCCTTTGATCTTATTTTATGAAGAAAAGAAGCCACACTACCTCCTATTAGCTATAATATTGCTGCTCCTGTGCTCTGCTGTATTGTTGAATGATCTAACTTGTACCTACTGACCAGAATTCTGAAACAAAGGCCCAGTTGCCAGACAACAGAATTTTTTTTTCTTAATGTTATTCACATTAAAGTGAGGACAATGGAGTGTGCAGAGAAAGGTTACCCAAGAAGGCTGTAATCTAACTATAACCTATTATTGTAAATTCAATCTGTTTCTGGGATAGATCAGAAAACCACTCTTTTCAAGGCCTCCTGGGTTTCCATTGGAAGTCTTGGAATGGAGGGGCCATATGTTCTTTCTCCTAAGTTGTTTGTTTGTTTTATTTCTGGAACCAAGCAATTCTCAATTAGAAGACTTACATATTTGATTTCATTCTGTAGATTCTGGTCCAGATTATACACAGTGCTATCTCCTTAGGCTAACATACAGATATGGGACCAACTATTTTTAATCTTGCAAGTTAGATATGTAAAAAGATAAACAATAGGAATCTAAATTTTACCACAATGCCGTTTCTCAAAGCTTTCTTCTCCAATAAGCCCCAAGGGAAAAGGGTTAAACCTGAATTTGTGATCTCGTTTAAGAGATACAGAAACTGAAGGAAACCCTGTTAAAAGATGGGAAAAGGGCAAAAATATTTGGAGATAGTAGCAAAGGCTGAGATCTGAATTATTTCTTTGGGAAAATATATTATATAAATTTATAGAGTAAGGCTGAGGGAAAAATGTTTCCTCTATCTTAATTTTTTAAAATATTTGTTTATTTTGAGAGCAAGAGAGTGCACGTACTTGAGCAAGAGAGAGCAGGGGAGGGGCAGAAAGAGAGAGGTGGGGGAGAATTGTAAGCAGGCTCCATGCTGTCAATGTAGAACCTGACATGGGGCTCCATCCCAAGAACCCTCACATCATGACCTGAGCCAAAATCAAGTGTCAGGAACTTAACTGACTGAGCCACCCAGGTGCTCTGAAAGTTTCCTCAATCTTGTTTTATAAAATGACCCGACCTTATCTTGGAATAGGTAAAAAAAAACAAACAAACAAAAAAAAACCCCCAAAAAACCACAACTTCCAGCTGATACAGAGGGCACAAAATTTGGGGTCCATCACAGAAAAAAAAAGGTATTTCATCCTTAATCATATCTTTGGAGTTCAGCAGAGCAAAGAAGAGTCTCTAATGGTGAGGCTTCATGTAGGATGGTAAAATATTTAAATGTCAGCTGTAACAAGCAAACAGTGAACATAGCAACACAAAACAAGAGAAAGATATTACATGCAACACCCAAGCCTAAATAATGCACAGCTGACTCCATGGGTGGCTGTCCATTGACTCGTGGTCAATTTTAACTAGGGCTGAAGTGCCGTGGTGGGGGTGGGACTAAAGCAGGGGTCAGCCCTTACTACGGTAAGTCCTTAGTAAATATGCATGCATGCATGTATGGAAGGTGGAAAGAAGGAGGAAAGGAAGAAAAAAGGAAAGATGGGAGGGAAGGAAAGAAGGAAGATGGAGTTTCCACGTGGAAAAAAGTGCTCACAAAAACGAATTTTGTTCCCATTGGTAAGTATTTACTTAAAACTGTTAGAAATCTTTCTCAAGACAATCACTTGAGAAACAAGTTTCTTGTGTATAAAAAACCGTGTTTTTTATTATTCAAAATACTTCTAAACAAAATGTCATGAAGATAAGAGGTGAACCACTCAAGGTACTCAAGCTAACCACATGAGTTGAAGGAAGACAGAGTAGGTCATTAAAAGGACCAGACTGATTGAGGAATTAATGATTCCACATGTAAAATGACAGAAGAATACTGTGTAGGAAAGTGAAAATAAGTCAGGTTGCAGAGAAAATAAGAATTTTCAAATAAAAATAATAAGGCAGAGAATCTTTTTATCTATGTTCTTTGACTTAAACTACACAATTTTTTTCTCTTCATTGTTCTCTTATGCTTTATTTTAGAAAATAATTGGAAGTATATTTTATAAACAATTTAACTGTTCTTTATATGCATAATTCTTTTTCTGTGATGCACTGCATATTAAGGTATACCTATTGTGACTGCATTGATTATAACACTGTGGGGATAATTTCATATTATTGCTATTGCTTAAAGGAATCCATTAATTTTCTCTCTCTCCCTGTGGAACTTTTACCTCCAATGTGACTACAATCAGTTTGAAACTGTAAATTCTAACAAGTATTTGATAAGAAAAAAAATGTGATTAGACAGAAGGTGATTTGCATTTAAAAGCCCTCTCTCCTCCCATGAAAGTTGCTTGCTTGGAGGGCATATAGTTTAATGGAAACACTCATGTGAGTCTAGAAGTGAAGCAAAACTTTTAAAAGCTCTTCTCCATCAATCATATTTCTTTATAGCACATTTTTTAGGGAACATATTTAATTAAGTTATTAATATCTCTCCATATGTAAAACAAGACTTTTAAAGCTCCTCCTCCATCAATCACAGTTCCTTATAAGCACATTGACTTTAAGGAAGACACACGATTAAGTTATTAATATCTCTAATTTCCATCCAGATTCTTTATGGCACTTGTTATAATGAGCTATTTTAGCAACATGTCTGGCCTGAATGAAGAGTATTGACCATATGCTTTAAATTGAGGAAAGCGCCATTCCTAAGAGAATCAGACGTAGCCCTGACCATAATAAGGCACTCCAAATTACTAAGCTTACTATCAACACTTTAAAAAAATGTAGCTACCTCTTCCCAAAGCATTTTGTAGTAACAAGTACAGATGTACTAAAAACCAACCAACCAACCAACCAACCAACCAAATACAAACATCAACCAAAAAAAAAAAAAAATCCTGCAATGATGAGAGTCACTCATAGGGGCCAAATGAAAGAGCCACCAATGGCTAAAGCTTCAACAATTTGTGTAACAAAGTAAATGATGTGGTACTGAATTAATCCCAAAGTATAAACTAAATAACTATAAGATTATACCTACATAATTAAACAACTGAGTAATTTAAACAGACAAATCTGTTCAAATTCCAAATACACTTTTACCTATTAAATAGAAACATAATACAACAAACAGTGAAGAATCCTGCATTTGATTCTACTTTGCCATGTCTGTTTACTTCAGATATCAAAGTCTTTCCTTTTTAGCATTGTTTTGTCTTGCTTTGCTCTCCTATGTCATAATTATTTCTGTTCATTGTTTAGTCACAGAGGACTAGAATATTTTTTAAAGTATAATATAGACAGAGTAAAGAGCACAGATTTTAAGTGAACACAAATCTTAAGTGAATTTTTCAAATGTATAACCACCTGATCCCCATATAGGGGTTATCGGAAAGTTTCCCTTTATTTCCTTTTCCAGTTCACACCAGAGGTCCTAGCTATTCTGATTTCTATCACCATAAAAGTTTTACCTGCTCGTGAACTTCAGATTAAATGGGATGATATACTCTGTAGTCTTTTGTGTCTTGCTTCTGTGTGATTCATCCATGTTGTTGGGTGGTGATAGTTCTTTCTTTTTATATTTCAGCCTATATTTCATTTTATGACGCTGCCACAGTTTATTTATCCATTCTACTTTTCATGACATTTAGGGTGTTTTCAGTTTTAAGCTATTAAGATACACCTGTTATGAACATTCTTGAAGTGCCATATGCACTGATTTCTCTCTCTTTTTTCTTTTGGCTTTTTAAGTTTTTATTTTAATTTCAGGTAGTTAACATACAGTGTCATATTAGTTTCAGATGTACAATATAATAATTCAACACTTCCATGTATCACCTGGTGCTCATCACAAATGCACTCCTTAATCCCCATCGCCTGTTTAACCCATCTTCCCACTCCCTTTCCCCTGCCCCTCTGGTAACCATCAGGTTGTTCTCTATAATTAAGAGTTTGTTTTTGATTTGTCGCTTTCTCTTTTTTCCCCTTTGCTCATTTGTTCTGTTTCCTAAATTTTAGATATGAATGAAATCAGATGGTATTTGTCTTTCTTTGACTTACTTATTTCTCTTAGCATTATACTCTCTAGTTCCATCCATGTTGTTGCAAATGGCAAGATTTCTTTTTTTATGGTTGAATAATATTCTAGAGAGAGAGAGAGAGAGAGAGAGAGAGAGAGAGAGTGTGTGTGTGTGTGTGTGTACATATCTTCTTTACCCATTCATCCACTGATGGACACTTGGGCTGCTTCCATACTTGGGCTATTGTAAATAATGCTGCTATAAAATATAGAGATGCATGTATCCCTTTGATTAGTGTTTTTGTATTCTTTGGGTAAATACCCAGCAGTGTTTTTAACTTTTTGAGGAACCTCTGTACTGTTTTCCACAGTGACCGCACCCACACTGATTGCTCTTGAATATTTATTTACCTTTTATTGGAATTGCTGGGTGATAAGGTAAGCTTGTATTTAATTTTAGTAGATACTACCAAAAATTTTCTAAAGTGACTGTGTTATTTTTCTTACATGTTAGTAATATATAAGTTCCAATTGTCTTATATCCATAGTAAAATTTGATGTTATCACTCTAATTTTAGCCATTAATAGGTACGCAGAGAGATCTCGTTGTTTTACAGTTTTTTTCTCTTTGTAGTTTTATTTTACATTCCCCCAATGATTAATGTTGTTATGCACATTTTCGTATCTTACTGATCAGATGAATATCCTGTTTGGTGAAATGCCCAGTCAAGTTTTCCTCATTTTCTTCCGGCTGTTGGAGTTCTTTTTATAGTCTTGATATGAGTTCTTTGTTGGCATATACATTGTAAATATCTTCTCCCAATCTATGGCTTGCCTTTTCATTCTTAGTGGTATCTTTTATCATATATATATATTTTTTGGTGAGCTGATTCCAGTTTGTTTAAGTTTATGACAATCAGGAAAATGGGATTTGAGATATACGGAGATTTCTTCTCTAAGTATTATTTTTTACCATAAATCAGCACTTAGGAATCATGCAAATTCTGAGACCCTGGGAGAGCTTAAGCAATATTTTGTTTGACTATTGTTAAAAAATAGTAATATTTTAAAGAATAGTGCTCTTTGAAGCACTACAATTCTTTACCGATAATTTAACCATCATTGTGGAAAGTTCCATTTTGTGAAACATTTAGATCTCCTCCATTCTACATTATTTTATTCTACATGGTATAGTTCTAAAATGTTTTAGGGACGGTAGCTATAAATGTAATTACCATCATTACAATAATGAATCACAGAGTAATCTTAACAAAACAGAGCTGCTGTTACATTGCTAAATTCCTACACCCAACACACCCTGTATTTTTAGACTCTGCAGAACACACAAGACCTTCCTTCTAAGAACTTATATTAGACATTCCGATGGCATCCAGACATATAGACTTCTATACTAACTTTAGACACAAGTAAATAAATATAGTCAAATCTATATCCACTGACATTTTATCACCGAGAACATCCTATAAAAGAGTGCTGCTAATGTTGTCCTATTTTTTCCCCACAGTTCAGTTGCCTTGACTGGTAAGAATTAGAGTCAGTGGATGTGTTAGTTTTTTGTTTGTTTGTTTTTTAAGGTAGGGATAATTTTAAGAATGACATTATAAAAATAAGAGACAATATTTTTTGAGTTCTTGCTGGTTTCTAGGTTTGCTTTAAATGTTTTACAAGTATTAATTTATTTTATTGTTGCAAAATTCCTATACCTTAATTATTACTACTACCCCATTTTATAGAAGATACTGAGTAATGTGCCAAAGACCGCATACTTGTAAGGGGAAGAACCATGGTTTGTTTGTTGGGCAACCCAGCTCTTTAACTCAGGATTTTGATGGATTCTAAGAAGCCATCTTAATTTTGTACATATCTGGAATTACCAAAACCCTGAAGGTTTTGGTATTAACCATAATTTGTTCTTCTGAAATTTATACATTTTGAGATCCTGACATGAACATTTGTTGACTGTGAGATAGCAAACTGATGGCTGTGCACTTGGCAATTATTTTTAAAAATCTAAATCTAAATGCCTTTATTTCCTGGAAAATAAAACAAGTTTTTATATAAAGAAAAGCTATTTTTCTTGGAAAGTAAAAGAAACTATTCAGGATTATTCCATGGGTCCTTGCTCTCATCATAGTTCTCATGTAGACAGCATCAGTTTTAAAAAGGCTTCAACGACCTGCCAAAGAGAACATTCTCCTCCCTGTTACTCTTTAGAGGAAGATGATAATCCTGTGGACATATTTATGGGACTTCACTAAAATACATTTTACCAGGCTCAAATCCAAATTTAAAGAATCTGAACCTATATCTCTAGGGGATGTGATTCAAAATCTCTACTTTTAATAACACACTCCAAGTTATAAGCAGTCAGGTTTAGAAACTATGGTTCCTAAAATAAAGAATTATCTGAAAGTTTATACCTAGTTGAGGGAGGAAGATGTACATGTATATATTCTGTAGAAAACAATTGTAAGTAGTAAAATAAATATGGGTTTGTGTGTGTGGGGGGTGGTGTGCATGCACACACTCAATCTCTGATTTCAAAACCAGTTGGCTCTGTGCCCATAGAAAGTGACTCAGATTCTTCAAATCTTAATCTTTTCATCTGTAAAATGGAGGTTATAGCAACTCTATCAAAGATTATGATAATTAAATGAACACAAGTAAAGAATTTAACAAAGTTCACTCAATGTTATCTGTTTTAACCACTGTAATTTATAGTTTACTAAAAAACAATGTTGGTTAAGATCAAACGAATTGTTGGGGCGCCTGGGTGGCGCAGTCGGTTAAGCGTCCGACTTCAGCCAAGTCATGATCTCGCGGTCCGTGAGTTCGAGCCCGGCGTCAGGCTCTGGGCTGATGGCTCAGAGCCTGGAGCCTGTTTCCGATTCTGTGTCTCCCTCTCTCTCTGCCCCTCCCCGTTCATGCTCTGTCTCTCTCTGTCCCCCCAAAAATAAATAAACGTTGAAAAAAAATAAAAAAAAATAAAAAAAAAGATCAAACGAATTGTATAGACTATATACTTTATAAACTTGTAAAGAAACAAAAGGTTCAAGGTAATTTGGTTAAGAGGATACTAATTCAGGTAAAAGAAAAAGTTGAGTTGGGGACTGTTTATTAAAAACCAAAGTTAAAGTGAGTGCAGAGGTTCATTCAGAAGAAGAAAATGACAAGAAATTCTTAGGGTAGACTCAGTGAAATTCCCTTCTGGCTATCATCAAGAATAAAATATAGGATTCTTATAATAAAGGTGCTCTATTGATATAATAAATTCAGAAGGTGAATTGTACATACACATTCCATTATTTTTTTTTAAAAAGGAAACACATTGGGAAATTTAAAAACAATTTCCCCCAGCATTCCTAACTGGCTTATACTGATCTGGTGGTTTGCCTTCTAAATTGCAAGGTGGTTGATTGCATGCATAAGAAAATTGGCCCATACAAGCAGACCTTAATGCTTAAAAATGTTCTAAACATTTATCAAACGTTGACTACAAGTTAGATACTGCTTCAATTTCTTAAACTGAAAGCATTTCCCTTGATTTCTATGTTCTGTTAGGGAAAATTTAAGATAATCTATTTCTGTGGTTGAGATCATCTGTGTTTTTTTTTTTAAAGAAAGTTTTTATTACAACTCCTAATTAATTTGGATCTCAAAACCTATGTAATATACTACAAAGCTAAGGAATACTTGCCTCTAGTATTTATTTTGGGGAAATTAAAGGGTTTAGAAATAGAAAAATGAGATTCGATGAATTAATACAGGATGCCTCGGTTTTAGTTTATTGTAGTTTTCCATTTTATTAAAGAAGAAAGTAAGTAAGCATTTTTGTATTACCAAACAGCTGCATGTAAAAAAATCTTTGCAAAAAATGAAAACACACATATCTCTTAAAATATATAAAAAAATTTTGTATTCTCATCTCCTTAATAAGAGTGATTTAATGTGTTTGTGTATTCTCTTAAGACAAACTCTTGTTCACCTAAATATAAGTGTAATCATAATATACATTCGATATTTGTTTCTTGTTTCCCACTTTTATAATATAAAATATTTCCCATTTTGAGACATGGTCCTCATTGCTGTCCTTTTTAATGGCAAAACAAAATTCCATGATTAATGGTTAATATCTTGTGTTAATCATAGGTATATTAAGAGAAACCCAATAAAAATACAGAGAAATAGTCTGCAATAGCCTCTTAAATACTGACATTTTTCACCATTACTTGTTTTGAAACCCAGCTATATCATTAGTTGCCAGATTAATAGTCTCTTTAAATTATGTTAAAGGTAATTAGCCTAAAATCTCTGCATATACAAATGGCCAATTATGATTAAGTGGCTTAAATGAAATCTGCCTGCTTGTAAAGGACGGATCAGAACAAGACGAATTCTGAGATGTACAAATTCAAACATTTTAATGTTTTCCGTTGTTACAGTTCTCATAGGCATCTAATTTGGTTTTGAGGTATTAAATCACATTTAAGCCTTATAATATGAATGCAAATGAAGTCTGAAATTAATTTAGTCTTAACATAGTCCCACTGATTTGCCTTCCCAGAACACAGGAACATATTGCTCCATTAGGTACCAGGCAGAATGACAGCAAATGACAGAAAATTCTAACATGCACTTAAATTTGATCATAAAGCAAAGAAAAAGAGGTAGAAGCAGATCAAACAAACCTAAATCAAGGAATTGTATATTGGCAACATGCACGTTCACTGGAGACTTTGTATCTCAGCCCTACTGTGTGGTATCCCAGACTGGAGCCCTGGAAAGATTTGTATAAACTCCAAAAGAATAGTAAAGTGAAGTAGAAGACTCAATCTTGAGAAAAGATGTTTGGAGAATTGGAGAAGAACCTATATTTGAAGAATTTAAAATAAAATCCCCATAAATTCATTTTCATCATGAACACTCAGTAATAGAAATGATGTGTGTATAATAATACATGTACATGTGCAAAGGATGGGAGGAAATCAGGCCAGCCCCTAAACCAGGCAGGCATCCTAAGCTGCACTGAACATTCATTTACATGTCACTTTGGTTGGACTTGCACAGAGCACTGCATGTATTGCCAAGTGTTATGGGCTTAATTGTATCCTCTCAACATTCATATTTTGAAGCCTTGATTCCTAATACCTCAGAATGTGACCGTATTTGGAAAGAGGACCTTAATAGAGGACATCAAGTTAAAATGAATTCATTAGGGTGGGCCCTAATCCAATCTTCCTGGTGTCCTTTGGAGAAGAGGATGGGGACACACGCAGACACTGGTGATACAATAGCACAGAGAAAAGACCATGGGACGACAGAGAGAGAGGCCATCTGTAAGCCAGGAAGAAAGGTGTCAGAAGCCTCCAAATCTGCTGTCACTTTGATTTTGAACTTCTAGCCTTTAAAAGAGTAAGAAAAAAAAAAAAAAAAAACCAAAACACATTTCTGTTGTTTAAGCTACGCCATCTGTTGTATTTGGTTATGGAAGAAACTACTAGAATGAAGTACTAGAAACTAGTACTATGAAACTACTAGAGCAAGTTAGGCTGGTAAAAGTGTGGCAGGAAGAAGGAAACTGCTCCCTTCTGAATATCTGCCAAGACATGGGAGAACCTCGGCTCTGAAAGTGAGGGAGGGGCAGGGGCAAGATGTATACACGACCCAGTTAGGGTCACTCTGAAGTGATGTGGAACGCAACCCACACACTGCAACAACTTCTGAGCTCTTTGGTCCGGGGATAAAAATCCAAAACAACATTTACTTCTACCGAGAAAGGATTTTACTTTATTTTTGTATCGAGTGTGAAGCATCTGGGGTATTCAGGTGATAAGAGCAGCTGGGAGGTGGAAATGGCTCTGAAGATCAACACTAGAGATACAAGATTGGGTGCTATTTTATAAGATTAGTTTTTTAAATTTTCATAAAATATATATTTAGCTATTTGGTAGTTCTAACCATTCCTAAGTGTGCGGTTCACAGACATATTCACGATGTTGTGTAACCATTATCACATCTAACTTTTCCATCACTCTCAGCAAAAAGTCTGGAAACTCCCCCCGTCTTCCTCCCCTCAGTCCCTGGTGACTTCTATTTTACTTCCTGTTGCTATGAATTTGCCTATTCCAGGAAGCTCATATAAGTAGAATTATACAATCTTGCATGGGACTAATGTTTGAAGGCCTGGAAACAAACAATGCCACTGGAAAAATCTCGGGAGGGGAAGGGAGGTAATGACCAGTGTTAGGGAAAATTAAGGAAAAGGCCCGGTAGTCTGGCTCTCCCTTATTCTCATAATACATGTTATCTTTACCCCTCTTCCCATCTCCCTGATTTCCTTTCCATATCCTCACCAGCACTTGTTCTTGTCTTTTTAATAACAACCATTCTAACAGACGTGAAATGGTATCTCATTGTGGCTTTAATTTGCATTTCCCTGATGATTAATGATGTTGAGCACCTTTCCATGTACCTACTGGGCATTTGAATATCTTCTCGGAAAAAAAATATCTTAAACATTTTTTTTTTAAGTTTACCCACTTATTTTGTGAGAGAGAGAGAGCATGCCTGCACACATGTGAGCAAGGGAGGGGCAGAGAGAGAGGGAATCAGAATCCCAAGCAGGCTCTGCGCTGCCATGGTGTCAGTGCAGAGTAGGATATGGGGCTTGATCTATCCCACCAACCCAGAGATCAGACCTGAGCTGAAACCAAGAGTCAGTCATGCTTATCCGACTGAGACACCCAGGCGCCCTGGAGAGAAAAATCCATTCACATCCTTTGCCCATTTTTTGAATTGGACTACTTATCTTCTTGCTATTGAGTTGTATGAGTCCCTTATACATTTTGGATAGTAACCTCTTATCGGATGTGTGGTTTGCAAATATTTTCTTCCCTTCCATAGGCTGGCTTTTCATTTTGTTCATTGTGTCTTTTGCTGTGCAGAAGCCTTTTAGTTTCATGTCGTCCCATTTATTTACATTTGCTCTTGTCACTTATGCTTTAGGTGTCACATCCAAAAGTCACTGCCAAGATTGACATCAAGAAGCATTTTCCCTGTGTTTCCTTCTAGGAGTTCTATGGTTTCAGATTGTACACATAAGCCTTCAATCCATTTAGAATTTTAGTATGTAGTGTCAGCTTTTCTCTGGCAATTAACCATATATGAACCTTTTACATGTCTTGTATTTTCAGTAAAGTACTTTAACTTTCTTTTCATAGTTTATTTTTTTCCCATGTATTTATATCTTGTGTCTACAAGCATAATGGTAAGCACTTTGAGACTAAACCGTATTGTACAATTTACCTTCCCATCACGCCTGGATCAATGTTTTGCACATATTAAGAAACTGATAATTTTCTTTTGTCTATTTGTTTTCTAGAAACTAAGGATGCAAGAGAAAAATCTCTACACCAAAAGAGAGAAAAAGACACAATTTCTTTGTTTGGCAATGTGACCATGAGCAGGCCACTTGAAGAATTTTTCTAGCCTTTTGTTATTGTGCCTGTTACACGAATATCTGATAATTAAAAAGATCCTTGTATAATTTTACAATTCAGAGTCTAGCCTGTTTTAGTTAATCTTAACTAAACACATTAGAGATGGAATCTTAAAAATCAACAAGTATGTACTTTAAAAAAAAAATGATTGCAAATTGCTCTAAGTAAATACGCATGCAGATTATGCTTTCTTCCTTAACAGTCTATTCAACAAATTAAAGGTCAGAAGGACAGTATTATACTCTCAGCCCAATTCATGTTCTGTGAAAATGAAATATACTGACGTCCTATATTCTACTGGGACACATGATCTGTACCTATTTTCAGCCCATGGCTCTTCACACTCCATTGTTTAAAAATAGATCAGTTCTGAACTTTGGAGACAGACTCAGAAGGGCATTAACCTCTTTCTCGACAGTTAAGTTTGCCATTTTGCTCTAATCAAATAAGTATAAATCTGATCATGTTAAAAATAGACCTTCTTACTTTGTACACACTCCAACAGGCTCCCATAAGCAGAGGGGTATAGTTCACTGGATTTTTCTAATTAGTTTTTTTAGTTTTAAATATACTGCCTGCTTTTGCTAAAGCATTCATCAGTCTCATGATCGTAACATTTCAATGCCAAATTTTGATGCTAAGACATTGTCTCCAGAAAGCTGGCTGTTAAAATGAAGGAAAGGCTTTATTAGCAGATCGTTTGGATACATTCCAGAAGAAATGAGACATATGATAAGAATGGACACTCCCTCTTCTGTGTGGCCTAACATCCTCTGAATAACCCTCTCATGGCACTCGTATACAGTTATAATTGATTATTTAAATTTCTGTCTCTCACTAAGCTGCAAGAACTATGACAGCTGGGACTGTATCTTATTCTTCACTGGATCAGAGTAATACTTCAAATTAAATTTTCCTGTGCACTTATTATGTGCCAGGTGCATTTCTAATTTTTTATATTTTTTGCTAATTTAATCTTTAAAAAAAATTTTTTAATGTTTATTTTTTGAGAGAGACAGAGACAGAGTGTGAGCTGGGGTGGGGCAGAGAAAGAGGGAGATACAGAATCCGAAGCAGGCTCCAGACTCTGAGCTGTCAGCATAGAGCCCAACGCAGGGCTGGAACTCATGAACCATGAGATTATGAACTGACTCGAAGTCAGATGATTTAACTGACTGAGCCACCCAGGCACCCCCACTCATTTAATGTTTATAACAACTCTATGAAGTAGTTAATCTCACCATCATCCACATTAAAAAATGAGGAAAGGGAAATACATACAAGTTACTAAACAACCCAAGTCATACATATAGTAAGTGGTGGGGCTGGATTTAAATGGGGCTGGTGGAAACAGGGCCATGCTCTTAACCGTGATGCTGCATAGCCCCTTCGTAGTAGTTTCTCATTCATTATTTGTTGTACAACTGAAAGTATACATATGACTATTAGTGGCACTGAGCATATCATAAAAGGGATTTAAACTATTCAAAACAATAAAACCGAATACGGAGCAGTTATGGGAAAATAGGAGCATATTATAAGTGAATGGAAGCAAAAGCTCTCTAGGTAGAGCCAGGTCAAATAACAACTGGAGGGAGGGGAGGTTTCTAGACATCACTTAGGTTGGGCTTTGCAGACTCAGAATTTTGACCAGACACAGCCACAGAGCAACCAGAGATCGAAGATTATAGATAATGCATACATACATCATAAAATAATAGCTTTAATTTGAAATGCCAAGTTTCTGAGTACCATCTCAAAGTTTTTCTCAGAAAATTATAGTTGTTCTGGTCCATGTATTTTAGTACACAGTGAAATGAAGATAATTTTTTAAGATGACTTTACAATCCCTCCTCAGAATGCTGACATTGTAGTGGAGCCAAGTGCTCAGGCCATAGTGGCCTAACTGAGGACGGTCATGCAACTTCATTTGCCATCTTTACCTCATGAGGTGGCTCCTACTTCGGTTTGGACAGGGAGACCAGCGACATTTGTTTCACGAACCACTGACAACACTCTAGTGAGACTAGGAACAGAATCTTAAAAAAAATATTTTTGTCTATTCTATGGATATTACTAGGTTATAGAAATTTTACAGATTATCTATATACCTTCTATAGTGATACTCTATTAAAATGTCCCCTTATCCCATCCTGACTGCACTAAATCACTAATAAAAATACCCTGAAGAAAGTGAAAAGTAAAAACATCCACGAGCAAAATAGGACGGACCTTCTGGCATATCGTATATACACAAGAATCAAAATCACAGAGTCGCCTGGGTGGCTCAGTTGGCTAAGCGTCCGACTCTTGGTTTTGGCTCAGGTCATGATCTTAGGGTTCACGATTTCGAGCCCCGTGTTGGGCTCCGTGCTGACAGTGTGAAGCCTGTATGTGATTCTCCCTCTCTTTCTCTGTCCCTAACACACTCATGCATGCTCTCTCCCTCCTTCTCTCTCAAAATAAATAAATAAACTTAAAAAAAAAAATCAAAAAACATGGAGGAATCTAAAGATACCAGCATCCTTTTGTTATATCTGAGAAACCATATTTTCCATACTATAATGGAAAGTGGTATTAAGAGAATTCTATGGCCAGAGCACTTCATAGTTCTGGGCATCACTTTTTATCCACATGAACACTACTGTTTTGTTGACAAAATGTTCTCTCTGAGCTCTAACAATCAATGATTCTTTGAGATGATTTGCCAAGTGTGAGATTAATACTTTCTTTGCATTCGTTTACTTATCCAACAAGTAGTTATTAAATATATACTGCCTAGGGACTGAAGTTATGGTGGAAATCAAGAAAGACAAAACCCTTGCCTTCTTGGATCCAAGACAATACAGTGGATGGTACCCAGCAAAAAGGCTTATGTTCAGAGAAGGACTTCAAGAGAACGAATTCAGATAAACTTCTCAAGGAGGGCCTCTTTGAGAAGGTACCATTTTTATGGAGACTGGGACAATAAGAATGAGCCAGATATTTGTTAAATTTGTCTTCAACATACGAAAAGATAAATCACCTAATTCATGACACAGAAATAGAAACAAAAGAGTGTACTTGATGAAGTAGTGTTTTTGTAGTAACTGCTAACTGACTTAATTTGCATATGCATGGTATAAGATTTTTGTTAAGATCGTAGGTCATGCAAAAGAAATTCCTTCCGCCATTTTACACCTTTGGGGGTCTTCATATTTAAAAGTATTCAAACACATTAAAAAATAAACTGGGCTATGAAATGGATAAAACATAATAATGGCTTAATTGATTATGAATATAGAATAATTTTCACATTCCTTAACATTGCATTTTATGTTTTTACTCAATAGGTCTTTTGCATATGTTTTTGAGAGTCTGAAGGCTTGACCTACCTTTCACTTCTATGCATTCCTGAGTACTCTGACTTGTGTTAGGGTAGAAATCACTGCTCTTTAGTATACATTAGCATCTCATATTAGGCTACATAGTTTCATAAAAATGAGCCTTCTGTACAATAAAGTATTTTAAGTTAAAACTCTTGTTGCAATATAAAATGGTGGTTGACTCAAAATTGAACATATGATTAGCAATTATATATGTTTTATATATATATATATATATATTATATAGCAATTATATGGTGTGTGGTGTATACCATACATATCTTATATTTTTACCTTTTGTCACAAAATACATATCAAATAATCTAGCTTTCCCCTTCCAAGTATTCTACTTTCATTCATTTGACATTGATGGGATCAGTCATTCAATGTCTTCTATGTGCCGGGCACTTTCTAGACACTAGGAGCACAAGAGTGACCAAAATATGCCTTTGCCAAGTTGATGCCTCATCTTCTAACTGGAATGAAGCTTTTGATGAAATAATGTAATTTATTACTTTAGAAAGATTTCTCGTGATCTACCACGATGACTTTAATACAGCGGGTATATAACACTCTAATTTAATAGGAAGCAAGATGTATTTCTCATTGTTCTTATTGAACTTCTCTGGCTTTTTTAGATTCATTTTTGATTTGAATAATGACTCTTGTTATCTCTCTGCTATGTGTTTCCTTACTTTCTTGACCCATCTATTTCCTTTCTAATAAAGTCTTCCCTCAGTATAACATTAAATTTATGCTTTTGCATGATTCTGATGCCAGAAGTGCAAAAACTGAAAAGCAGGGGAACAAATGCAGAACATTGTTTTCACGTTTTTAAGGTGTTAAGTGTCTGAGCACACCATGATTCCACTTACAAAATCTCTATTTTTATTAAGTAGTCACAATTCTTACTCTGTTTTTCATTCATAATTCTGTTAAAGGCCATCCAGTCAGTAAATATTTGATGAGTTCCTACTATACGTTGGTCAATAAAGGTATAAAGATTAAGGCATAGCCTCTATCCTCAAGAAAATCATAGTCTTAGACAAACAATAAACTGACAAATGATAAATACAATGTTAGAGACAGAGCGGTCAGGAAAAATTTACGAAGAAGTTCACGTGTGGTAAGAGTGTTTAATGGGAAGTGGAAGGTAAGCTGAGTAGAAAGGAGTGAAGATAGAGTAGCATGAGGAAAGGCAATGAGACAATTCACAGTACTTTCTCTTTTCCCCAGAAAATTATGAACAGTTTCCTGTTGATGAAGTGTTAATGAAAAAAAAAAAGTAAAGATGAAGGCAGGGCATGGAGCGTCTCATATGCCATGTCAAGGATCTTGGACTTTTCCTACAGGGGATGGGAGATCATGATCAGGTTCTAGGAAGAGAGTAGAGTCATGACATTTGTGTTCTATATCAGTCAGTATGGTGGCCATGTGATAGTATCCGTTTGAACTGAGGTCAAAAGCAGGGAGAAAAGCTGTGAGTGAACTTCAGAAGTTGAATTAAAAGACACCAAGACTCTGGACCATGGTGTTTGAAAATATAAGGAAATTGGACATATGTCTTCATATGGCTGTGGATGTTTGGTAGTGGGTAAAAATGAAAAGTGAATTTTTTCCACTGAACATCAGAGTAAATTAATGTGTGGCAAGAGGAAGGGTAGTTAATAAAATGCACATGGTTAAGAAGATGCACTTGTTATTCTGATTTCACACTACAATGAGTATCTTCAGCACAGGGGAATGCTTCCCATTTAAGCATGAAACTTCTTAGGCTTCATTTTTACACTCACTTTTTCTGTCCGCTTTCCGTATTCCCTCAATGACATTTTACGCTGGAATCCTAACATTTTCCTGCTTCTTTGAAATATATCCTTAGTTTTATCATATCTTCCTGTCTTGATTTAGTCTTAATCTCTGATACTGTCTCTTGGTTACCTTTGTTTCCCTGCTATGGCCTCTCCCATCCTGCCTCTGAATTCCTCTGGGCCCTTGAGAACCCCGCCTGGCTCCAGTGTCCTGAGCTTCTGCCTTTCAATGAAGGGGATTTGAATTTAAAGCAAATTCTGTAATCCAACAAAGAGATAAACCAAAGCACACTGATATATATTTTTTAGAAAACTATACATTATTTTGTTTCTAAAACTACAACAAAGAATGGAGTTTGAATTGTGTTTCCCAAAGCAAAACAATTTGTGATAGTCTTACTTGAGGTATTTGTAAAGAAAATAAGCTAATCAACAGCAGATATTTAATTCCTTTACTGACAAACTCTTAATTGATAGTTTAAGGCTCAAAAAAAAAATACAAATAACTTTTAGGGGATGCAGAAGCTTGGGAATGGTTATAAATGGTAAAGATATTAGTTGCAATGAAAATATTTATCGAGCATTTGATATATGCTACATGCACTAGAGATTTCAAGAGAAATTTAAAATATAGATAAGCCTTTGGTCTTAAGGAACTTTCAAGACCAAAGTGGAGAAAACAAATGTGAAGCAATAATGATAACATAGACAGAATGGATAAGGAGCCCACAAGAGCTGTAGA
This sequence comes from Lynx rufus, assembly GCF_022079265.1. Classification (NCBI taxonomy): domain Eukaryota; kingdom Metazoa; phylum Chordata; class Mammalia; order Carnivora; family Felidae; genus Lynx; species Lynx rufus. Next base: position 203,081,872 of record NW_025814823.1, on the reverse strand, counting down.
CTCAGTGCATTAGGGGGTCAAAGAAAAGAAAGATCGAATCTAGCATGGAAAATCAAAAACAAGTTATGAATAAAGAAATATTATTTGAACTAGATTTTGCTAACAGATGAGAGACATTTCTGAAAACCATATGAAGCAAGGTGAGAAATTATAATTGATTTTTGCAAAACAGCAAGTTGCACAGTTTGGCTGTAGGCCACTCTGGAACATGTGGAGCAGCAGGGAAAGTAAAACTGGAAATTTAGCTGGGACCAGAGCACAGAAGGGCTGGAATACGAGTCTAGGGAGGCTAAATTGGATTTAATTTTGTATGTAAAGAGAGAAATTTTCTCAGGAGAGAAATGAGTAGTTCATCCTCATTAAAAAAAAAAAAAAAAAAAAAAAAAAGATTAATCTAGCAGCAATGTTTTAAGTGGCAGTTAGAGAAGACAGTCCAGAGACTGGAAGGCAAAGTAAGGAGACAGTGCCAACTGTCCATGTGAGAGGACTAAGGTTAGGGCCAAGGCACTGGGGAAGGCAACAAGGGCACAGTGGGATGTACTGCTACAGTGCACTGATGGCATTTGGTGATTGGATGTGCAGAGCAGAGAAAGTTTCCAAAAAGACTATAATTTTACATTCCAATTGACTTGAGAGAATGACTAAAACATTTACTGAAACACTTCAAAAGAAAAATGGCTTAGTCATGATAGATAACGACTATATTACATAGCTTATTATATATACCATGTAGATTTTAAGAAAACAGCATATTGGCAAGAAGTTGGAGCTCATAATTTACAGAAGTAAGGTGCAAGAAGACATAAATTTAAAAAGAACAGATTAAGATATGCAAAATGAGAAGCCAATGGCTTATTCATGGTTCAGTGTTAAGGAAGTCCAAAAAAGAGATTCAGGATGTGTGTTTTGTTAACACTTTAAAAAGTACCACCAAGGGCTCAAAGGCAAAGGCTTTGATGAGTAACAGGTCTCTGATAACTTGCAAGGAAACAACTTTGGTAAAGAAGTGCAGATCAAACCACAGTGTAATGATTACACAGCTATCTTTTGAGAAGGTTGGTAGTAAAAGAAAGAAGGGAAAGAAAAGCACTATAAGAAATATGAACAATTATGTGAATATTCCTTTGGTCAGGAGTGACCTGAATATTCAAGTGGGCAGACAGAAGACTTCTGGGGAGGTATGGAAAGAAGATGCAAGGCAAACAGGGGATTATTGACATTCAAGTTTTTTTTTTTTTTTTTTTTTTTTAAGTGTGTCTATTTTGAGAGAGACAGTATGAGCGGGGGAGGGACAGAGAGAGAGGGAGGGAGAGAGAATTCCAAGTAGGCTCCTTGCTGTCTCCATACTGTCAACACAGAGCCCAATGAGGGGCTCAAACTCACGAAATCATGAGATCAAGACCTGAGCCAAATCCAAGAGTTGGATGCTTAACCAACTGAACCACCCACGCACCATGACATTGAAGTGTTTTAATGAGGAAATAGGAAATGAATTACTTGCAACAGGTCAGGTTCGTCTATAATCAGAGTCTAAGGAATAAACAGGTAAAATGAACATGGAAGGAGAATAGAAATCAAAAAGAAGATAAAGAAACAGTTCAGTTAGCAAGAGATGACAGAGTGTAAGGTTGAAAAGATATAGATAATGAGGACACACGAAAGAATTTTTGTGACTAGGGATACAGAAAATAAGACCGTTCTGACAGTCATAATTAGAAGAAAAATGTTCCAGTACTTTTTTTTTGAACAATCGAATCTGTATATGAGAGAACATATGGGAGAAGAAAAGCAAAGCACTGGGTTCTGATTCCTCTCCTGAGTAGTGTCATAACGTGGACTTGAAGATTTGCCATGAAAAGAGAAAATAAACCATGACCATGTACCATGGATATCGAGGATTAGAAATCTTACCTCTCTCAGAGGATCGTTGAGTTCATTGAGAATGTTTTCCTCATCAAAGATTTTGCCTTGGTATCTGTGTTCATAGTAATCGTGTATCTTCTGACGCATATCAGCTGGTAACTTATGGAAGGACATGTATTGTTCCACTTGCTTATACTATAAGGAATGGAAAATGGAAATTAGAAAACATCGTTATGCTGTATGAGAAATTATCATGTTTACTTTGTCATGCTCAATATTCAATAACATTTGAATAACAGTAACAAAAAGAAGAAATCTTTTAAGGGGAAGGAACTAATGTACTAGGCTATAATGTACCTACTCTGTGTGACATGCTATGCAAGGAATTTATTAGGTAAACATTTCCTGTAAAGAACTGAGATGTTGTTGAGGGGCAGGAAAGGAGCTCTGAGTGAATTTAAGGGTGTCATCCCAGAAAAGCCAGTGATGGGGCAAGAAAAAAAGTGATGTTATTTTCTTGGAATCTTTGTTCAGCTGAGTTCTAAAAAAAGTATCAGGTTGAGGTTTGGTGCCTCATCTGGATAGAATCTCCTAAGTTTGGGTAGTACAAAAGGTTCTATCTTAGACCTTATAGCAAAAGATCAGACCTAATTAAAATTTGAATTTCGTGACAGAGAGCTTGGCAGATGTTTGTAAGTCATTGATACTCAAGCAACACAGATGCCCTGTAGAGTAAGAGAATATGTCACACTTCAATTTAGGACTTTAGAGACTATCAGGGTGAGACTAGATCCAGATAATTTTACAGCTGAAAATGAACTCAGACATTTAAGTTCATTTAACCAAGAAGTTCTTAAACTTGATTGTTTATAACACTTGGGGTGAGGTTGCCTTTTGGGATTACAGATTTTTCAGGCTTAACTCCAGAGATTGATTCCCTCAATGTATTTGCTTTTGTGAATTTACACACACTCATACATACACATATACACTTTGAAAATAAATCCCTGCTATTCAAACAAAAACATAGATATTACCTAGGAACTTATTAGAAGAGAATTTTAGGCTTTACCCCAGACCTTTGAAATCAGAGTCTACATCTTAAAAAAAAGATCGTCAGATGACTTATACACATTTAAGTTTGAGAAACATTCCCTTGGGACACCTGGGTGTCTCAGTTGGTTAAGCATCTGACCTTCAACTCAAGTCATGATCTCACGGCTCTTGAGTTCAAGCCCTGCATCAGTCTCTGTGCTAACAGCTCAGAGCCTGGAGCCTGCTTTGGATTCTTTGTCTCACACTCTCTCTGTCTCTCTTACACTTGTAGTCTGGTTCTCTCTCTCTCTCTCAAAAACAAACGTTAAAAAAAATTTAAAAAAAGAGAAACATTCCTGTGATGTTGCAAATACAGATGGTCATGAGACCACGCTTTGAAAAAATTAATTAAAGCCCCCAAACTAGTCTCATTGCATAGATGATAAAATGAATACAAATAAAAAAGTATGCAATAAAACTGGATAAATATACTGGAAAAAGACTCTTCCCTTAAACAAAATACATTTGATGTGTTTTGGAGAACACATGGATATTTTCTTCTCACATCTTTTCCTGATGGAATAGCTCTGACTAGAAGATATAGCTCTCCCAACTGTTTGTCCACAATTAGTGTAGTAATTGGTACATGATAAAACATATATCTAATCAGAGACAGCAACCTATTACATTTCTTCAAGTTTGTGTACATAATTTCCTTTCACATAACATTCCTAGTTTTTAGACTTCCCTTTTGAGATTAGTATTTTTAAAGGAAATACAACTTTGTCATGAGAGTTCCTTTATTTGGTCACCAGACTGTCCCCCAAGTATTTAAAGCCTGCAGGCCTATATATATCTCTTTCTCTCTGTCTGAAGCAACTTGATTATGATTTAGGCATTTTAAATTCAGGCACCAATTCTGTCACTGTCATAGTGTGTACGTAGCTTCTAGTATGTACTTGAGAAGGATTGCTTAATTTTTCCTGAAGAGCTCAAAATCTGTATGCCTATTTAACCTTGGTAACCTGCTTGGAGAGACCTAGGATTCAGTCTACTTGCAACTCATGCAATAGTCCATTAGAAAGAAGCTTCAGTGACCTCTATAAGACTACTGTGTAGGATAAAGTTGATTTGCAGCTGGACTCAAAAAGCTCTATCATTATTTCTAGAGACATCTGTATATCTGATTTTTACTTTTACCCAAAAAGAGGGCAGTGGGATATCTGATGTACTGTTTAGGGTCTAAGGCTCCTCTGGAAACCCCCAAGTTTAACTTTTGCACTAATGACTTGCAACTAGCTGATCTGGTTTGCTTATTCTGGCTTGACTATTTAAAAAGCCATTGATGGCTTGGTTGCTGAGCTCCCCCACAAACCAAGCCTCCTTGCACAGATTTTGGTGGATGAAGCCAGAAACTCAGCATGTTCCACATGCCCAAAGATGGGGTATTTTAAAAGGAAATACTCATGCTGGGGAAAGGCTCTTCAGCTTCTCTTGCTTGTCTGCATTCTTTCTCTGAAGCACTGTATCCTTTGCCTTTAAATAAATAAATAAAATAAAAGTCTGGTGGATCCTGTTAAATATTCAAACTTGGTAAAACAATAAAACAGCTTAAGACAACAGGACTGCCACAGTTTTTCTTATTGCATTGATGAAAATCTTTCAGTTCTGGACAAATAAAGGATTCAACTTTCTTCAGGACCAGTAGTGGTCAAATAATCTCTGCTTACTTTTCTCAACAAACTGTCCAAACTGGTTGGACTGGTAAGAATCTTTAACCTTAACCAGGATACTAAACTCTAGATTTCTCTGTTCTTTGCATGCATCTCAGGGGGTATGGGAGACAGCATTAAAAGTTAGTAGCATTTTATTCATTTTTAAGAAATCTGTGCCTATGTGTAAGGGCCTACTCATTTAGAAAACAAATAATGTGTTCAATGTCTATCTCTGGAGTTGGAAAACTAATCCTTGATTGGCTAATTATAAATGTTATACGTAAAATTATTTTATTTTTATGGAAAGTCAGGATTGATTGAATATAGTTATTTTGCCTCATAAAAATCATTTAATCACTTTAGACTTTGACCAATCTACAGTAAGAATCTTATACCACATGATCTTTGTTCTTTCAGACTAAAGTTCTATGAGTATTTCTTGTCATTTAATCATACTGAGTTCAATTTGATTTGACCCATATTACATATTTTAAACATTAATTGATTTATAGTAATTACTGATCTAACAAATACTAACTGATTGCTGTGTGCCAATGGTTCTCAAGGTATAGTTGATAAAACACCAGTATCACTGGGGAACTTGTTAGAAATGCATGGTTGAAGTTTTCACCCCAGATCTACTAAATCAGAAACTCTGAATTAGAAATTCTAGCAGTCTGTGTTTTAACAAGCCTTCCCTACACTAAAATATCAGAACCACTTCTATATGTTAAGTAGTGAGTTAATTTGGGACATAAAGAAGCACGTTTGAGTGAGAGTAGGGGATAGAAAGGAAATCCAGTTTTAACAAGTTAAGTTTAAGATGTCCATGGCATATCCTAATGCTTATATGTAGGTCAGGCACTTAAAAGAAAAGATATACACATAATCAATGATTAAGAGATCACTAAGGGAGAATGTGTCAACTAAAAGGATTTTTTAAAGTGGAACCTACGTTTTAAAAGCAGTTGCATCATGGAAATTGATCAAGTTAAGGGAACTGAGATTAGCCAGCGAAATGTGACAGAACCAAAAAACTTGACTCACAGCAAAGAAGGATAAAATTCAAGGGAAAGATAGGGTGCTCAAAAGGAGTATTTCTAAGAAAAGAGGTATTGAACCATAACCACTGAATTTGGGAATTGGGTAATGATCTTTGGTAGAATACAACACTTATTGAAAACAGGGACAATTTATTTTTTTCTGTTTCCCTCATACCTAACAGAACTTGCAAAAATGAGTGAAAATATGATGTATGTGCGATGTGAAGAATAAAAATAATAAACTACTCATTGAAAAAGACACCTAGTAGTGGGTGGATAATGGAAAAAACGTAGAAGAGAGCAAAGTTTAAAAAAAGATAAAATGGAAAGGATTCTGTTACTTGCAGTACTATACTGTATGCAAAAGATAACTTGATACATTTGATAGTCACTGATGAAGAGATTTTTGAAAAACAAAGATGTGAATACAATTCTTTCTTGAATATATAAAGCCAAAAGCTCAAACCGTCAGATCTAAAGAAACTACAGCATTACCATTTAAAATTCTAATGTGTTTTATTTTCAAAATCTTCTGTGCAATTAAAATAGTACATAAAAATAACGTGTGAATATGATACTAAAAATGAGATCTAATAGAGTGTTTATAATGAAGGCAACATTCCATTATTAAACTCATTCCTCCCATGTTACCACTTTTATAACTTTTATTTTTTTTATTGTTGAGAGAGAGAGAGATGGAGGAGTGCACAGGGAAAAGCACAAGGAAAACACTTCCCAAAGCCATTGACTGGGAAAATAAGAGAGACTGATTTTTGAGAGTTTTTACAACCACGGGACTCAAAGACTGGAGTTTGAGAGGTCCATAGCATGGCTGGTATGGAGCCTGGGAGGTGCTGCAGTGCTCCTGTGGAGGAGGGCTGATAGCCCAGGGGCAGACAGCATAATCTGAGAATCCCCTGGGACATACTAAGAGAGATGGTTCCCTCTCTTGAAGCACATCTGCAAGGTGGCATTTCCTCTCTGGATACAAAAGAGCTTGCAGGCACCATTTCCTTCCCCCAACCCTCAGCATAAACTAACTTCAGTAAGCAGCACAGTGCCAACACCAAAAGCCTAAACCACTTACACCAAGCCCCACCTCCTGCCCTCTGCAGATGCTGCATTTCATTGGGAAGTGTGCCTGAGAACCAGGGAAGCGGGCCCCTCCCCCAGAAGACCAGCATAAACCCCTTGCTTGCACCCCTACTGACCATAGAGTTCTGCAAAGCTTCAGCTCTGGTGGAGATAGCATAAGGTCTCTTTTAACAAGCAGACTTGAGCATACCTAGTTAAAACTCACCACACTCTGGCCAGGGTCCCAATACTCCCCATTGCAGGCAAGGAGAAACTCTGCAGAGGACTGCCTGAGAGAAATAGAAGCCAAAACACCATAGCAGAGTGCACACAGCATACACCAAAGACACTTCCTGAAGTGCCAGGCCATGCATGGTATACGACCTCTTTATAAAGCCATTACTTTCAAGATCAGGAAACATAACAGGCTTTGGTAACACAGAGAAGAAGACAGAGACCTAGACAAAATGCCAAGATGGAGGGATTCATCCCCAAAAAAGAACAAGAAATGGTCACAGACAGTGATCTAATCAAAACAGATATATGCAATATGCCTTATCGAGAAATTAAAGCAGCAATCATAAGGATACTAGGTGGGCTTGAGAAAGGCATACAGGACAACAGGGAGTCCTTTACTATAGATATGAAAGACCTAAAAGCTAGTCAGGATGAAATGAAAAGTGTGGTAACTGAGATTCAAAAATGAGTAAATGTAATGACCACAAGTATGGAAGAAGCAGAGGAATAAATATGTGACATAGAAGATATAATTATGGAAAACAAGCTTAAAAGAAGAAATAAAGAAAAATGTTAGATCATGAATGTAGACTTAGGGAACTCAGTGACTCTATAAAGTGTAATAACATTCATATGATAGGAGTACCAGAGGAAGAAGAGAGGGAAAGGGGCGCAGAGGCTTATTTGAGGAAATAATGGCTGAAAACTTCCCTAATGGGGAAGGAAACATACATCCAAATCCAAGAGGCACACAGAACTCCCGTCAAAATCAACAACAGCAGGCTAGCAGCAAGACAAATTGTAGTTAAATTTGCAAAATTTAGAGATAAAGAAAAAAATCCTAAGAGTAGCAAGACAAAAGAAGTCCCTAACTTACAAGGGAAGAAAATAAGGTTAGCAGCAGATCTCTCCACAGAAACTTGGCAGGCAAGAAGGGAGTAGCATGATATATTCAATGTGCTGAATGGGAAAAATATGCAGCCAAGAATACTCTGTCCAGCAAGGCTATCATTCACAATAGAAGGAGAGACAAAGAGTTTTCCAGACAAACAAAAACTAAGAGTCATGACTACAAAACAAGCCCTGCAAAAAATATTAAAGGGAGCTCTTTGAGTGGGGGAAGAAAGACCAAAAGTGACAAAGACTTGTAAGGAACAGAAAATCTCCAGAAACAATCACAAAGCAAGCAATAAAATGGCACTAAATTCATATCTATCAATAATCATTCTGAATGCAAATGGACTAAATGCTCCAATTGAAAGACATAAGGTGTCAGAATGGATAAAAAAATAAGATCCACCTATATGTTGCCTATAAGGAGATCGATTTTAGACCTAAAGACAACTGCAGGTTGAAAGTGAGGGGATGGAGAACCATTTGTCATGCAATGGATGTCAAAAGAAAGCTGGAGTAGCACCATTATATCAGACAAACTAGATTCTAAGCCAAAGACTGTAAAAAAAAATAAAAATGGACACTATATCATAATAAAGGGGTCTATCCAACAAGAAGATCTAACAATTGTAAATATTTACGCCCTCAACTTGATAGAACCCAAATATATAAATAATAGCAAACACAGTGGAACACATTGGTAATAATACAGTAATAGTAGGGGACTTTAACACCCCACTGACATCAATGGACAGATCATCTAAGGGGAAAATCAACAAGGAAATGATGGCTTTGAATGACACACCGACCCAGATGGACTTAACAGATATATTCAGAACATTTCATCCTAACAGCAGAATACACATTATTTTCAAGTACACATGGGACATTCTCCAGAATAGATCACATATTGGGTCATAAATCAGGCCTCAACAGACACAAAAAGACTGAGATCATACCATGCATATTTTCAAACCATAATGTTATGGAATTTGAAGGAAACTGCGAGGTAAAATTTGGAAAGACCACAAATACATGGAAGTTAAAGAACATCCTACTAAAGAATGAATGGTTTAACCAGGAAATTAAACAAAAAATAAAAAATACATGGAAGCAAATGAAAATTAACACAAGACAGTCAAAAACCATTGGGATGCAGCAAAAGCTATATATAAGAGGGAAGTATATCGCAATACAAGCCTACCTCAAGAAGCAAGAAAAATCTCCAATATAGTACCTAACCTTACACCTAGAGGAACTAAACAACAACAACAACAACAACAACAACAACAAATGAAGCCTAAAGCCAGTGAAGAGGGTAAGTAATGAAGATTAGAACAGAAACAAATGATATAGAAACAAAAAAAATAAACCACAGTAGTAAAGATCAATGAAACCAGGAACTGGTTCTTTGAAAAAATTAATACAATTGATAAACTCCTAGCCAGATCTGTCAAAAAGAAAAGAGGAAGGACCAAAATAAATAAAATCACAAATGAGAGAGGAGAGATCACAACCAACAGCACAGAAATACAAGCAATTATAAGAGAATGTTAGGAAAAATTATATGCCATTCTGAAAGAAATGAATAAATTCCCAGAAACATAAACTACCAAAACTGAAATGGTAAAAATACAAAACTTGAACAGAATAATAACTAGCAAAGAAATTGAATCAGTAGTCAAAAATCTCCCAACAAACGAAAATTCGTGGCCAGATTGCTTTACAGGGGAATGCTACCAAACATTTAAAGAAGAGTTAATACCTATTTTTCTTAAACTCTTCCAAAAAAGAGAAATGGAAAGAAAACTTCCAAACTCATTCTACAAGGCCTGCATTACCTTGATTCCAAAACCAGACAATTACCCCACTGAAAAAAGAATATTACAGGCCAATATCCCTGATGAACACGGATGCAAAAATTCTCAACAAAACACTACCACATTGAATCCAATAGTACATTAAAAGGGTCATTCACCATGATCAAGTGGGATTTAATTTTGGACTTCAAGCGTGGTTCAATATTTGCAAATCAATCAATGTGATATACCACATTAATAAAAGAAAAGATAAGATGTATGATCCTCTCAATAGATACAGAGAAAGCATTTGACAAACCACAGCATCCATTCCTGATAAAAACCTGTAACATCATAGGGACAGAGGGAACATACCGCAACATCATAGAGACCATATATACAAAAGACCCACAGGTAATATCATCTTCAATAGGGAAAGAGTGAGAGCTTTTCCTCTATGGTCAGGAACAAGACAGGATGTCCACTCTCACCATTGTCATTTAATAATGGGAAGTCCTAGTCTCAGCAATCAGACTACAATAAAATAAAATAAAATGCATCCAAATCGGCAAGGAAAAAGTCAAACTTTCACTATTCACAGATGACATGACACTCCAGGTAGAAAACCCAAAAGACTCCACCAAAAATTTGCTAGAACTGATACATGAATTCAGCAACATTGTAGGATACAAAATCAATGTACAGAAATAGCTTGTATTTCTAGACATCAATAATGAAGCAGCAGAATAGGAATCAAGGAATCGATCCCATTTATAATTGCACCAAAACCCATAAGATACCTAGGAACAAACCTAACCAAAGAGGTAAAAGATCTGTACTCTGAAAACTTTAGAATACTTATGAAAGAACTTGAAGATGACACAAATAAACAGAAAAACATTCCATGCTTATGGATTGAAAGAACAAATATTGTTAAAATGTCACTACTACCCAAAGCACTGTACACACTTAATGCAATCCCTATCAAAATACCAACAGTGTTTTTTTTTTTCCACAGAGCTAGAACAAACAATCCTAAAATCTGTATGGGACCACAAAAGACCCCAAATAGCCAAAGTGTTCTTGAAAACGAAAAGCAGGGCCGGAGTCATCACAATTCCAAATTTCAAGTTATATTACAAAGCTGTCATGATCAAGTCAGTACAGTACTGGTACAAAAACAGACACATAGATCAATGCAACAGCACAGAACACCTACAAATGGACCCACAACTATATGGTCAACTCATCTGCAAAGAAGCAGGAGAGTATATCCAATGGAAAATAGACAGTTTCTTCAACAAATGGTGTTGGGAAAACTGGACAGTGACATGCAGAAGGATGAAACTGGACCACATTCTTGACCATACACCAAATACATTCCAAATGGATGAAAGACCTAAATGTGATAAAGGAAACCATACAAATCCTATAGGAGAACACAGCAGTAACCTTTTGACACTGGATGGAGCAACTTATTACTAGATACATCTTCCGAGGCAAGGGAAACAAAAGAAAAAATGAACTATTGGGACTTTGTCAAGATAAAAAATTTCTGTACAGCAAAGGAAACAATCAACAAAACTAAAAGGCAACTGACAGAATGCAAGAAGATATTTTCAAATGATATACCTGATTAGGGATTACTATCCAAAATTTATAAAGAATTTATTGAACTCAACACCCAAAAAACCAATAATATAGTTAAGAAATGGACAGAAGACATGAACAGACATTTTCCCAAAGATGACATACAGAGGGCTAATAGACACATAAAAAGACACTCAACATCACTCATCATCAGGAAAACACAAATCAAAACTATAGTGAGATACCAACTCACACCTGTCAGAATGGCTAAAATTAATGCCTCAGAAAACAACAGATGTTGGTGAGGATGCAGAGAAAGGAGAACCCTCTTGCACTGCTGGTGGGAATGCAAACTGGTGCAGCTGTTCTGAAAAATAGCATGGAGATTCCTCAAAAAGTGAAAAATAGAACTACCCTATGATCCATCAATTGCACTAGTAGGTATTTACCCAAAGGATACAAAAATACTGATTCAAATGGATACATGCACCCGTGTTTATAGCAGCATTATCAACAGTAGCCAAATCATAGAAAGAACCCAATATCCACTGATTGATACATGGATAGGAAAGATGTGGTATATACATATACAATGAATATGTATAAAGACAATAAAATCTTTTCATTTACCACAACATGGATGGAGCTAGAGTGTATTATGCTAAGTGAAATAAATCAGTCAGAGAAAGACAAATACATAGAATTTCACTAATATGTGGATTTAAAATACAAAACAAATGAACATGTGGGGAAAGAGAGAGAGGAAGACCATAAAATAGACTCTTAACTATAGAGAATAAGCTGAGTGTTGCTTGGGGGAACGGCAGGGGGGGATGATGGGCTAAATGAGTGATGGCAATTAAGGAGGCCACTGTTGTGATGAGCACGGGGTGTTATATGTAAGTGATAAATCACTAAATTCTACTCCTGAAACTAATATTACACTATTTGTTAACCTATTGGAATTTAAATAAAATCTTGAAAGTAAAAAAAAAAAAAAAAAGACTGTAATGATAATTGTCATTCCATACTTTATATAATGAGACTATATAGTTTCAAAGTTTTTATATAGTGAGACTGCAAATGATTCCAGAAATAATTATTAATGGTAAGATCATTGCTACCAAAAGTCAGCCTCCTTGCTAGAATGTACCACAATCTTTGGAGATGATAGTAAATGTTCCTAGGTAACCTAAGAAAGGGTATATGAATTCCTACATTTTATTCCTAGATAAATCTATTTATACAATAATTTTTAAAAATTAATGCAATACTTCATAATATCCTGTTTAGCTGACACTCTACACATTTTATGACCAATAGATAAGAATATACTTTTTTTTTTTTTAATTTTTTTTTTTTTTAACGTTTATTTATTTCGGAGACAGAGAGAGACAGAGCATGAACGGGGGAGGGGCAGAGAGAGAGAGGGAGACACAGAATCGGAAACAGGCTCCAGGCTCCGAGCTGTCAGCCCAGAGCCCGACGCGGGGCTCGAACTCACAGACCGTGAGATCGTGACCTGAGCCGAAGTCGGCCGCTTAACCGACTGAGCCACCCAGGCGCCCCAAGAATATACTTTTAAAAATTAGTATTAGCACATGCAAATGCTGTATTTATATGGAATCTCATTAGATAATAAATTTAGTGTTACTTTAATAAAATGCTGAGCAAGCAGCAGTACTTCAAAAAGTGAAAGTATTGGGGCGCCTGGGTGGCGCAGTCGGTTAAGCGTCCGACTTCAGCCAGGTCACGATCTCGCGGTCTGTGAGTTCGAGCCCCGCGTCAGGCTCTGGGCTGATGGCTCAGAGCCTGGAGCCTGTTTCCGATTCTGTGTCTCCTTCTCTCTCTGCCCCTCCCCCGTTCATGCTCTGTCTCTCTCTGTCTCCGAAATAAATAAACGTTGAAAAAAAAATTAAAAAAAAAAAAAGTGAAAGTATTATGGATAATTATCAATATATTTATGGGGATGATATGATATGATACTATATTGTGTAATAAGTTTCAAACAAACCATATGACATCCAAAAAGGCTACTCTGTCCTCTTTATAATATTTGGTAACTATTTTTCCAATACATTTCCAGAATATTCTATTTTACTCACATAATTTATAATGTTCATTTATTTTTTATAGATACACAAAGGAGAAGGAAATATATCTAGATTATACTAAATATAAGGGCTATTAAATAGATAATAACAATTTTACTGAATATTACATATACTTTATATTATGTTTCTAGCATACATCAAAACTAATATTTTAAATTGTAAAACAAAGAGAAAAAACAAGGTGTACTGATTCAACACCTTTTGTGTTGCCTTCTAAAGCTTATTGAAACATCGGAGTTTTTTGGTGCCCCTCATTTCCTGACAGAGGTAGATAATTATCATGACACCTTCTTTAACAACTATATATTTATTGTGAGTTTCAAAGTAACACAGCTCTAATTCTTATTTCTAAAAACATATTTTATTGTAATTACTTTGGAATAGTTTTATTTAAAAAGAAAGATAAGAATAAAATATCTTCATAGATGGCATTCAATAAGTAGAGGGCAATGAACAAAAACATTGAATTACACTTTTAGTATTAACCATTGCATAATTTAGTCATACTATTAAAGCATTATTCTATTCACAGATAGTTATTGGGAAAATCATTAAACAGCATGTAGCTAAAAATCCAGTTAAGTTAAAATATACACCTTATGCTCAATGAAAAAACATCATTGTAAAAATGGTGTCTGAAATGACATTTTTCATACAGAATAACAATTTTTTATAAATTTTATATTTAAATGCTTACATGTTGTAAATTTTAATCATAATTTTAAAAATAATAATAACAGTGAAATATTTAAAGTTGCCCTTCAATGACTGATAATCAATTATCAGTTACTTTTAAAAAATATTTAAGCCAATTATGATTGCATTTATGACTAAGTTATCTTATTTTTTACAAAGATATTTTTAGTATTGTTATTTATTTATTTTTAATTTTTTTAAGTGAAATTATTTATTTTGAGAGAGAGAGAGGCAAAGAGAGAGGGAAATATAGAGAATCCCAAGCAGGCTCCACACTGTCAGCACAGTGTATTTTGCTAAGTGAATAGCGGGGCTCAAACCCACATACCATGAGATCATGACCTGAGTTGAAATCAAGAGTCGGGTGCTTAACTGACTGAGCCACCCAGGTGCCCCAGTGTTGTCATGTATTTACATGGTAACTGAAGCCATGGTTTCTCTTTTGATCCTACAAATTTAAAAATAAATGAATACTTTTATATACACATGTATAGCATATATGTATATATGTGTATAACACACAGCCTATCTGCTATAGGCTCTGTCATATATATGTATATAAAGCTAGGTTATATTCAAATGATCTTATCAAGCATTATTTCTAAAATATTTACAGCAAGATTGATCATTTTCAAGAACTATGCTGTAATCACAGCAAAATTCAATTCATACATCCTCAGGAGGGAGTTATATTTTTCAATTTCACTGGAAAAATGGCTGTATTCAAATATACAACCAGTATTCCTCTATTTTTATATTGAGGTGGGAAAAAGTTTTCTTTCAGCAAAAAAGGATTCATCATTATTTTTTGAAATTCTTTAAGTAACATAATTATATAAGAATAATTCATATAATAATAAAAGTATCCTGATATACTTAAATTTGACTTCTAATATAGAAATGAGGAAAAAAATTAAGAGCAAATCACACATGAAGGAAAGCAGATGGTTGCTGAGTTATCTTTTCTGCAGAAGTTTGAGTGAGATACTTCAATTTTATCTTCACTTTTTATCTTTTTTTTTTGGAAAGCTGGGTAATGAAACATGGGTTTTCTCTATAAAAGAGGAAATTCTTCAGCTGTCAAGATATGGGGAAATGTTTTTGTGATAGTGAATAAGTATCTACTTGGACTGGAAAACTATCAAAATTACAAGCTAACAGATGATCTTAAAATCCTTACAGAAAATATTATAAGTTAAAAAGTATTACTCCTCCATCCAGAATGATCTCTTCCAATACAAACATACAATTGCCCTCTGGTTTATGGAACCTAGTGCTTTCCATTCAGATATTTCACAACGGATTATACTTTCATATATTTAAAAACAAAATCATTAAAAAAAACTTGGAAATTGTTTGCACTACATGGTTCATTCATTCATTCATTCATTCATTCATTATTCTTCTTATAGTTTGGTTTTAAAACGGACAGATTCTCAAAAGTTTTCCAAAAGTCAGTGTAATACTTTTAAGTATTTTAAGTTTAAAACTTAACTAAGTAGTTATAAATAATACTAATACTAATGAAAGATCATTGTATTTAGCAATTAGAATAAAATGCTTAATTACAAAATAAATTGTTCATATAAAACATTCTTAGAAATCTATTTTTTAGTAATTACAGAATAAAAGTTAAGAGGATAGATGATTACTAGAAATTTAAACAGTCATTACAATTATTATAATAGAGTAAAAATGTGTGCTTGAATATTTTTTAAAAGACTTTTCCTGATCTGAATGGTTTTGACCTTTATTACTGCAGTTTTTCTCGCAGTGTGTGTGTGTGTGTGTGTGTGTGTGTGTGTGTGTGTGTGTGTAGGAAAATGATTTTTACCCTTAATTTAACAAGACTACAGATTGACATACATGGTAACCTCATCACTTTTTCATTTTTCCGTAGGACCACTTAAAATAGTCTATTCTGTTTAAACATTTATTTCCCTCCTCCAACATTTTTTTCACTCACAGATGATCTTACCTAAAATCCTAAGAATAAATGGAAGTTTTCATATAAAAATGTCTACTAACTCACTTGGAAAGATACCAGTATGTTTTCCTTCTCTTCTTCTTGCTCTTGTAACAATGGAAGTGTTTCTTCTCCCAGTCCAATCTCATCTTTTAACTGTGTTTGAATATCCTCTCTTCATCCCTCCTTAGAAACATGACCCTATCTGCTATAGGGTAATGTCTTATACTTCAACTTTCTCCACTGCCTCCAGCCATTTATACTCACTTCTCCAGTTAAAATACTACTACTACTACTACGATGACTACGACTACCACCATCCTAGTCAAGGCCAGATTAGAAGAGAAAGCAAAGCAGAAGACTTGTTTCACTCAGTCATAAAGGGGTCAACAGTTCACACCATTTCTAATAATCATAAGATTTTTTTGGTGAATTTATTCTGAATGGAGAAGAGTGGATTCTGTTTCACTTGTTAAGTCTTTATGGTTTCATGTTATAATTTCTCAGAACCAACTGAGAATTCAAGAGGATGACACTAGCTTGATTTTTTTCATTTCTTCTCAGTGCTAAATGATAAGGAGGCATATTCAATCAATAATTATTAATAATGAGCATCTTTTTAGCCAGGTGTTTGGTTGGTTAAGTTAGGCAGTTGGCAAGGATTATAGACAGTTATGTAGAAGTGATAAATGATAGAGGAATTTGGAAATTATTCTAGTGGCCCTCTTTTTTTCTGCATCAATACTCATTGGTAGGGAATGCTGTCTTCTTTAAGTTTCCTGCTTTAAGTGATATATATATATATATATATATATATATATATATATATATATTTATACACTGAGAAGTCCTAAATGTCTATCTGCAGACTTGACTTCTTTCAAAGACAGATTCATATGTCCAGTTGCTGAAGTGGCATCTTCACTTGGATGTGTAATAATGATCCCACATTTAATACATCCAAGGCTGAAATCTTATCCCAAAACTTCATTTTGCCATATTAGATCTCATCTCTGCATCTCAGATAATGATGACTTTCTAACAGTAGCTGACACCAAGAACAATGCAGTTGATTTTGTCATATTTCTTTCTTTCACACACCACTGCTGTCAGCAAATTTTATCAGATGCACTTATTTTCTCTTTACACCTTTACTGAAGTATAATTTATATAAAATAAAATTCACACTTTGAGTGTACATTTCCATGAACAATCAGTGGCATGCCCATTTTAGAACATTTCCATCTCTCCAAAATGTTCCCTCACTCTCCTTTGTGGTTATCCTACATCGTCAACTCTGGTCCCAGGAAACTAATGACCTGTCACTTGCTCTTCCTTTTCTAGAATTCTACATAAGTAGGACAATGCAATATATAATCTTTTGAATCTGACATTTTTTCACTTAGCATGATGTTTCTGAGATACATTCATGTTGTTGAATATATCAGTAGATATTTTCTTTAAGTTTTTATTGCTGAATAATGTTCTAGGACCTACTTTTACAACATATTCACCTGTTCATGTCTAGTCCTACAAACTTAGTCCAGGTCATGAACACATCCTATATAGTTAACTCCAATAGCTTTCTAACTGGTCTCTCTGCCTTACCTTTTGATTGCTCATAATTAAATCTCAACCCAGTAACCAGCACTATCCTTTTAAAATGTAAGTCTGATCATGTCATGTTTTGTTTAAAACTTTTCAAGTATTCAAGTCACAGAGTGAAAGTAGAAATCTTTCAATGACCTACAAAACCATATGTGACCTAGCCTTCTGTTACTTCCCCTACTACTATCCTTTTGCTGGCTAAGTACAGTCTCATTGGTACCTTAAATCTGGAAATACAGGAGAGAACACAAGAGTATCAGAGGAGACAGAATTAAATAGATCTTCCTGCATTGCTCATTTTCCTCAGTGGTAAGAAATTTAAAGCTTTATAATATTAAGATGTAGAATATACTGTAAAATTTGAGTTTTTAAAATAAATTTTCATGTTGAGACATGTGACTTCAGTTTATACCCCCCAAAACATCCCAAGGTATATTTTTAAATTTCTCTGCATTTTAATTGTTCTGGTAAAGAAGTATGAAAATCACAATTTGCTTAATTGATCATTCTGGAGAATGAGCATAACAAAATTTAATTATATTCAAGCTAAGTTAAAGCTGATGTAGGAGAGACTTTAGAAATGGATAATTTTAGCTCTAAATTTTGTTTAATCAAGTTTGAAAGTTTCTAACAACAACAAAATATACCATGCTAGAGAACCCAATGTCTGACACAAATTTTACTTCCACTGGGTGAAATTCAAACAGACTCACAGCTAATTTTTACTTGGGAAAGTGAAAAAGGTATGAGATTTATATTTCTTTTAGAAATACAGTAGTGTGGCTTTATTCACTGCTAATGGAGTATATTAAAATACTACAGTGTGAAAAACAGAAGAATGTTTTTGTTCTTCAGATAGACATAACTTTATATGAAACAACAAAATATTCACACATTTGATTAGTAACAAATACATTTCCCTAATATTATCAAAGAAAGAAACCACATAGGAATAAAACCCCTGAAAATGAAAATGAACTTGGGATCAGCAAATTGCTATAAAATAAAGGTGTTAACTGAAAAACTTTCAGGTTCCCAATTTTCCTACCTTAAAAATAATACTCTAGGACTTTATTTTTTTTCTATACTAATGCAAATATTTTTGGTGCTTCATAAAACATTGAGCACATCTCCCACGTAATACCATAGTTCAGATTAGAAACACTGTTGACATATAAATTGTTTCACATTTCTTCCACACTTTACCATCAAGTTTTTGAAAAATAATGAGAAAATTAAGAAATTATAAATAAAAATACAAATCAAATGTTTAAATAGTAGAAGCTACATAGATTTTTCTTCATATTTGAAGTTTTATCATTAAAAAGTGTTTTTTTCTAAAGCAAACTGATATTTACTATTCATATGCCTCTGTTTTTTCCAGAGTATTTTCTCTACCTTTATTAGGCCACTGAGACTAGACTAGAAAGGTATGTTTTTGATTGAAGAACAGTGTTCTTAGCTAAATACAAAATACATAAAAATACTAAGGGTAAATATTGCTTTGCTTGCTTACAGTATAAAAGAAATAAGGACAATAGAGTGGTAACCGAGCCAAATGGGACACTTAATAATTTGGATTCTCCCTTTTATTCTTTTTACTGACACTCTACAAATGTTCATATTAGTTGAGGAGTTCTGTGGTTGTCTTATATTCACTTAATGAAATAATGAAGAAGAGAAAAATATCTCAAGGCTGGAAAAGTAAGAAAAGGCTGCAAACGTTAGGGCATGTATTGAATAAGCAGACTTCTGGACAATAAAATTATAAGAAAGCAAACTACATGCTTTAAAGTTTAGTGGGAGACTAAATAGTAATGATAACATCTCTATCATGATTTACAGTTTACCAAGAGCATTTCTGTTTCCCAACTACCACATGAGTCAGGAAGAGCACACGTGAAGATATTGAGAGCCACGGGAGAGAGAAGTAATTTCACTGTGGAGCTAGGACTATGAACCATGTTCTTCATATACAGAACATATGCTTCTATTTTCTGTGGATTATGTGTTGCATATCATTAATGAAGCCTGGGAAAACCTGTTGCAATTTCCTGACATTATTTTTTAAAGATGATGATTTTTCCAAGTGATTCAGATGTTCAGCCCAGGTTGAGAACTACTGGTATAAAATAAGAAGAAAACAACCAGGAGTTTGTAATATGAAAAAAATGTTATATGAAGACTTACTGGAAAGATCAAGAATGCTATCCTGGAAAAGAAAATAATCAAAAGAGACGATTTTACTTAGCATGCTCTGCTATCCCAGACGGAATTCAAGACAGTAGCTAGGAGTTATAGAGAGATGCTTGAAGTTCACAAAATTAAAACCTTTCAAAATAAATGTATGCCTTGTGAAGTTGTAACCCCCCTGTCAAGGAAAGTGCTCAAGCAAAATGGATAACTATAGATAAAGGAAAATGGTGGAAGCTAATAATACATTGAGAGACATAAAAGATCACTTAAAGACTCTAAGATTTTGAGGCAATTATATACTTTCTCATTTGTTTTGAACATAACTTCTATTCTTCAGCCCATTATATCTGAAATGTTGTGCATTGATAATTATTAATAATAAAAAATGTTTTTATTATTTAAAAAATGACTTCTTAACTTGTCTTATAGAATGTAAGAAAGTCTGAGTGTCCATACACTGAGGATAATGCCAATATTAATGTCTTCCGTTAAGATTTTTTTTAGGAGGGAAGACAGCATAGTTGGAAAGAATTTTCCCTTTGGAGGCAGACAGATCTGAATTCCACTTTTAGCTCTTGCTTTTGGTTTACACAGCCTTGAACTAGAAACTTGACTCTCCTGATCTCTTGTTTCTCTATCTAATAAAATAGTATAACAGAAATTACAGAAATGAAATTTAAGGACTAACTGTAATATGGCATAGAGTAGTGCTAAATGAATATTAGTTTCCTAAATTATGTATAATTAGTAACAATTTCCTACACTGGCACAAAGACACCGGTGAAAGATGGCCAAGGAAGTTCAAACACAAAGGTACAAATTAACATATTTATGTAAACATTAAAGGTTTAAAGAAAATGAAACATGAAGATATTTCTTTGTTTCTCCAGAGATCTCAAATTTGGAGATCTCTGCACTCCATAACTCAAACAGTTTTAGAATTCTGTTATTCTAAGTTATTCTCAGACCCTTTACTTGATGGCTAGAGTAAATAGAGCATACTGAATATAATTTAACTTGTTCTTGATGGTTCATGGTAATCATTAGGAATAACATTTTCTATACTACACATAGTGCTGAAATTGCTATCTGGATTTTTCCATATTTCTGGATTGCTTTTTCCTACGGCTTCTGCTTAACTGCACTTCTCATTATAGAGGCTCCTACATTATATAGTACTGTTGACTTTCCACTAAATTGCCTTTGCCTACTGTTGTTGGTGTTCTCCAGCTTCTTTCTTTGTGGTCTGATCTATTTTTTTTTAGCTGTAACTTTCCAAATACTTAGAGGTCTGTTAGGCACACAACTGCCTGCAACCTAATCTTTATAGCCTTAGTTGTTAGACTGCCTGCTCAAACTAACCTAGAACAGAATTAATGGCTTTTAGTAAAAACGGAATTAATGGCTTTTAGTAATGACTTTAGTAAAAACTTAAAAAGATGTTAAGTTTTTGAGAAGGCAAGAAATGCAAACACTCCTTATAACTACACATTGACACTTATTTCTCTAAGACTCAGGGGTGCTTTAGCTTAATTATTTCTGGCTTTGTCACTGACCTACTTGAGATTGTTGCAAGTCAGGTAGCTGTGTGATTGGGTGTTACTATAAATGCTATAAATGTGTAATGCCCTAACAAACTAGGTTGTAGCTATAAACCCAAACCTAGTGGAATAAAATTCTCCAAATGGGCTGTATAGAGAAATGTTACTTAATATGAAAAATAATTGTTAGCATAAACCCTGAAAGTCATTTATATAGAATAAAAGTCAACTAATTTTAAGAAAGAAGATTTCCTTACCCTATATTCCCAACCAGCATTAACATTATAAATTATGTTTATAAGGATGACCCCAAAGACATTTAAAGTGACTTTAGGCTTGACCAAGGGAGATTAACATATATTTAGCGTAGAAGGAGACATTCAGAGCTGGAGGGCACCACAGGGGTAATTGTTTCCAATCCTCTCATTTCACAGATGAGGAAAAGAGACACAGAATGGCAGAATCATTTACACAAGTTTCACATCTAGTTAGTAAATGTCAGGAATAAAACCAGGTCTCTGAATTCTTAATGTGGTGCCTTTTTATTATTCCCATGGCCACCATATCATTCAGTATGTTTTAGTATTCTTTGGGACTCTGAAAAAGTTAATTCTTGGGCCAATTTTTATAACTCTTGCTATAGTATGAATGTTTGTGTCCCCCCCCCCCCGCCATATGTTGAAACCTAATCCCCAAGGTGATGGTATTAGGAGGTGAGTCCTTTGGAGGATGAGTGAATACAATTAATGCCTTTATAAAAAAAAGCTCCCTTGCCCCTTTCTCCATATGACATTGACTACTAAGTTAAGAAGGCACCAGAAAGCTGACTCTAACAAGATTCTAAATCAGCCTGTGCCTTGATCTTGAACTTCCCAGCTTCCAGAACCTGTCAGAAATAAATTTCTGTTGTTTATAAAGCACCTGGTTATGGCATTTTGTCACAGCAGCCCAAACAGACTAAGACAACCCTGTTAACTATAACAGTTAACAAGCTAAAAAAACAATTTCCTCAATAACCTGACATAAAGAGACATTTAGAAATGTTCCTAGAAATGGAGAATTGTTCCCTTTTGGAGCAACAGCATGTGTTTCCTCTCGAGCTTGAAGACAAGGCTGGAGCCAGGCAACATCAGAACGTGTTCTGCAGCCCTCACTGGGGGCTTAAGAATCCCTCTTTTTGAATGGGCTAAGTAATTGGTGTTCATTTATCCACCCATCCATCCATCTTTCCATCCATCCGTCCATCCAGTGATTAATTTTACAATGATAGGTCACTGGCATTTGTTTTTTCTCTTGTGCACTTTTCTATGATGTGTTCATCGTAATCTGCAACATTACTTATAAAAATATTCACTTAACATAGTTACTTAGAAATATACTTTTTTCTGAAAGTAAAATATAATTGTTTCAGATTTTATGTTTGAAACCATCTTAAAATATTTTATTTTATTATCTGAATTTGTATCCAAATACAAGATAAATTTATTGAGCCAATTTAGAAAATACTACCTAACATATTCTAGGTCAATACTTTAAAGTTACTTTTACAAGAATAAAATCTTCAGCATAACAGTAAAAGGTCTATCTCTTTTCTTCATGTAATTTTTGTTAAAATGTAGGTAAAAAATAATTATACATATAAAATAATAAAAAAATTATTTCAACAGGAATAATAATAGGCAATAACTGGTTTCAGCTTTTTTTTTTGGTTTCAGCTTTTAAGAGTCTTGTTTGGAAAGGGATAAATGAATTTTGAATAAAGTTAAGATATAAAAGAGACTCTAAATTCATCATCTTGGTGGCCAAAGACAAATTATGTAGATATCATTTAATTTTTATTCATTTCACTTAAGAAATATGCTAGATGCTAACTGTGTGCCAAAAGCCACATTTATTTGGTGATCCATGAATTTAAAAGAATATAAAATCACCCTTTCTGGCCTTCAAGAAACTTTCACTGTAATCAAACATATTGTGAAAGCATGATGAAATGGCTGAGAGAAAAGAAGGTTAAGTTTGAAACACTAATATTTTATGGATAATTTTGATTATCTGAACTGAAGTTAACCTTAACTATGGCCCCTGTATCTCAAATGAGCTCATTCTTTACCATAAGTGATAACAAATAACTGTTCAAAATAGATATAATAAGATTTTGTTTTACACTTACAATTAACATCAAACAACCTATGAGACAACAGTCAATGATGAGTTAATCAAATAGGCTCACATTGTGGCTTGGAAATAAAAGGGAATAACTTGGGTAAGATCAGAAATGATACCATAACAAAAATAAACTTTTATTTCATTATTAATTGAAAGCAATGAGGTATATCTTGATTGCCATGGATGTCTTATGAAAGTTTCTATATTTTTCTTTGCCTTGTTAAAGAAAGAGTATAAGTAAAAAGTCATGATGATTATAAATCTATATGTATCTATGAGAAAAGCTTAGACTAATAAATATTCCCATGAAGAGCATAAAAAAGGGCTTAGAGACTAGAGACGGGGACTCGAGGCAGTATAGAACAGAACCTTAGGTTTTATTTCTTTATTGAAGTATCTGTTCATTTTTTCTTTTTTTAAAAAATTTTTTAATGTTTATTTACGTATTTTGAGAGACAGAGACAGAGCATGAGCAGGGAGGAGCAGAGAGAGAGAGACACAGAATCCGAAACAGGCTCCAGGCTCTGAGCTGTCAGCACAGAGCCCGACGTGGGGCTCGAACTCACAAACCGTGAGATCATGACCTGAGCCGAAGCCGGACACTCAGCCGACTGAGCCACCCAGGGCCCCTCTGTTAATTTTTTCAACTACTGCTTGATGGCACACTTAAAACTGCATCTCAAACTTAATACTACAAACAAACAGAAAGAATGGAAGTGATTTTTTAGGGGGTAGTGAGATTCTGTTTGGGATGATGAAAAGTTTTGGAAATGGATAATGGTGATAGTTGCATACTACAATAAAAATAAATAAAAAGAGTGAGATAGGTTCACAAGGAACTCCTATAACTCATCAGTAAAAACAAAATACCAAAACCACATACATGCAAAAAGTAATAACACATTTAAAAAAAAAGACTAAGGACTTGAATAGGCATTTCTCCAAAGAAGAAATACAAACAGCCAACAGGTAAAAGAGAAAGTGTTCCATGTCATTAATGATCAGGGAAATGAAAACCAAAACAGCGAGGAGATATCACCTCACATTTGCCAGTACAACTATTCTCAAAAACCAAACACCAAAACAAAACACAAGTGAGGAAGTGGATAAATTAGAACACTTGCACCTTGTTAGTGGAAATGCAAAATGGTGCAACCGCTAATGATAAACAGTAGGGAAATTTCTCAAAAAATTAAAAATATAAATACCATATGATCCAGCATCCTACTTAGCCAAAAGAATTAAAATCAAGATCTCAATGAAATTGTAGCACCAGTATTCACAGTAGCCAAGTTGTGATAACAGTGTATATGTCTATCAACAGGATTAAAAAAAAAAAAAGGTGGTATATGCATACAATGGAATGCTATTCGGTCTTAAAAAGAAGGTAATTCTGCAATATGCAAGGACATGGATGAACCTGTAGGACACTATACTAAGTTAAATGACCATTCACAGAGTGACAGATGCTGTGCGATTGCAGTTACATGAGGTCTCTAAAATAGTCAAATTCATAGGACCAAAGAAGAGAATGGTGGTTGCAGGGGCTGGAGGGAGGAGGAAAAGGGGAATTACTCATCAACAGAAAAAGTTTCAGTTAAGCAAGATGAATAAGCTCTGGAGGTCTGTGGTACAACATTGCATCCATAGTCAACAATAACATATTGTGATAACTAAAAATTTGTTGAGGGTAGATCTCACGTTAAGTGTTCTTACGACAATAAAAAAAAATCAAAATTTTTTTTAAGTTTATTTATTTTGAGAGAGAGAGAGACAGAGAGAGAGAGAGAGAGAGAGAGAGAGAGAGAGAGAGAGAGACAGCACGTGAGCAGGGGAGGGGCAGAGAGAGAGGGAGAAAGAGAATCCCAAGTAGGCTTCCGTGCTGTCAGCACAGAGCCCCATGTGGAGCTCAATCTCATGAACCATGAGATCATGACCTCGGCCAAAATCCAGAGTTGGACAATCATCTGCTGAGCCACCCAGGCACCCCTAGTCAAATTTTACATAATGACAAATATGAAAATGTATTTAAGATATATCATTAAGAGAAAAAGCAAGAACTCAAAAGAGGAAGTTGAAGTGTGCCAGTTCATTATTTTCTATATATATTATGGATACCTAGTGCATACTATGAAGACACTCTGGAAGAACTGAAGTTATATTGGGGATGACACTGTGGGGACAGTAATATTCTAAATTGCTGAGTTCTGGGTTATTAAACATGTTTATAACATGAGTACAGAAAAATATAGTTATAATTATAAATTTTGTGTTATATATATTTTACCACAGAAGTAAGAAAAACTAAAGAGCCTAAAATATCATGACCCTGATGCCTGATAAGACACCTATGAATTTCTTGTACACTGTGTGCCCTTGCTAGATCTGAATCTCCTTTTATATACCATAGATACAGTAATATTATATTTTAGTGTCAGAGGATCTTAAGAAAATCTTTTTGTTACTTTAATAACACAGGAAACCTTTGCAATAAGCAATTAAGACATCCTGTTGCTTGTTCAACGTGAGGTTAATTCCCTTACTCTTTGTAAAACTAGAAAATATTAAATGTTATTTCCTTTTCTAGAGAAAATGGCACAGTCAAGATAAGTGTGCTGTGAGCATAGTAATTATTAGCAGCTATCTTCAGCTACTCTGAATCATACTGTGTTTTCCATTAGAGGAGACTTGTTATGATATTGCAAAGCTCTTTCCAAGGGAACAAAGCTAGGTTCCTTACACGATTTCTTAACATTAATTTATATAAGAATATTAATAATAAGGTTAGCAGGTGCAGAAATGAAGAACATAAGCCTATTAATAAGGTACATTCCACACGAAACCAGGTATTTTTGATGATAGCTTCATAGTTTTCTGAAAAAACTCAGAGGAATGCTCAGAACTTGCATTGATATAAGAATGTGAGGCAAGTTTCTACAGAAAATAGTAGACCCTATAGTGCTCCCCCCATCATTGTGCAAATATCAGAACAAACATTATCACTCGAATACCCTGCTTATTTGTTACAGATTACTATGCTATTATACCTTTTGTATATTTAAAAAAAAATAATGTTGATTTTTTGAGAGAGAGAGAGAATCCGAAGCAGGCTCCAGGCTCCAAGCTGTGAGCATAGAGCCTGACATGAGGCTCGAACTCACAAACCATGAGATCATCACCTGAGCCGAAGTCAGATGCTTAACTGACTGAGTCACCCCGGCGCTCCTACCTTTTGTATGTTTAATGCCACCACTTCTTCTTTTAAATTACTGCAACACTTTTGTACTAATTTTCTTAAAAAATAAATAATGTATTAAAACATGAGTACATAATTTCAATTTCCACAACTAGTTTTCAAATTTCATAAGGAAATAAAACTTTTTTAATCAGTTAGCTTTTTTTTAATAAGTTAACTTTCACTCATTTAAAAATAATGAGTTATTTCCGGCTAATGTCAAAAATACTTAATATTTTCCAGCAATGATTTAATATTAAAATACAAAGGAATAAAATGCTAACTCAAGTAGTATTTTCACATATATCTACTCCAGAAAAAGAACTGAACTTCTACAACCACTGAGAAACATGTACAAAGTTGCTAGCAAACCCATGGCACTGACAGACGTACCTAATTCTGAAAGAATGAAATGTTCTGTGTTTTGCTCGTGAGATAAATTTTCCAAGCCATCTATACGACAGGTTCTCCAACTATTAAATAAAAAAAGTAATTGCTCTGCAAGTTTGTTAGCCGATGCTAATGATGAATGCTTAACACATTCTGCCCTCATGTTTCCCTTTAGATCTCCTTGCACTACTAGGGGTTCTATAAATGTGCTGCTGTGGCATGTACATTTGCTTTCAAATAAATGAAAAGGTTTGTGTACAAAACCTGATTGATGAATGTAATGGGATATTAACAACCCTCCGACATCTGAATGGTGTGTATATTACATTAACTATATCAAAGAAAAACTGTACAACAATATGAAATCTGTGGGTTACTATTTCACTGTCAATAAAAATCATGGAAATTGATTTTCTAAAGTGTAAATGCACTGTTTATAAAGCTGAAAGCATCTAAACAGCACTGGCAAAATAACTTTTTAGTGAAAAGTTATTTATATCTGTTTACAGTGCCCACTAATACTCTTGCTTACCAAGTACACAGTCTCGATCAAGGAAAAAGGCAATTAATATGCTCTGACTTGAACATCACTGTTTTTTTTTTCCCAAAAATTTGTTTATACAAATGCAACAATCTTAGCATAGTAATTTTATCTGAGAACAGGGTCTTTGGATGCTATGGTCTGTTTTTGGAGGTTGGAAGGAAAATGCAAAGGCTGACCTGTAAAATACCTCTGATAATTTTATCCTCCTTAGCTCCCTATGCATCTCTCCAAAGCACACTGGGTTAGAAAACAAGAATGCTGCTTTGTATTGTTGCCACTCTGCTAGCTAGATGTGGGAATATGGAATATAACTTAATCTCTCCGGATCAGAGGCTTCTTATCTCTAAAATGTGAATTAATTGAGAATACAATCATAATAAGGATACCTAAACAGAAAAAATCTTCCTTCTTTCCAGTATCAATAACATCAAAAAATGGAACCTAATATCTTTTAAGCCAAGGAAGTATTGATGCTAATGTTGTCTATATAGCATTAGCTATCTGGATGATAATCGAGCCATTTAAAAAATGCAGATACGTTCCCATAGATATGTTCTAATATAGGTGAGCCCCCATGCATACTCATTCTCAGAATACTGATTATTTTCTTTGTTACGATTCTTTAAAATTGCATAGATTCAGCCTCTAGTTATTAATATCTAAAACTCAGATGGAAAATGGGATATTTTATGATAAGTCTACAAAATGTGGTGATATGGCATTTTTTATGCTAGATGCTTCAGATTGCTACTTAAAGGTATTATTACCATGATTGCATAAAGAAGACTTTGTTAATTTATTGAAGTTAGAATCTAGTCATCTGAATCATTTTTTAAAAAAGGAGAATTGATCTATAAATGTAATTTTTAAAATTTTATGATTTCTCCAACGCACAACTTCCTGTAGCTTGCATGACTAGGAGGCTATAACATTGCCAAGAAGCCAGGAAGAATGAGTCATCCAATCAGGGAATGGTGTTCCAATAAAGAAAACTTCCAGACAATTAACCCCTTTACCCTTTAAAAGCATTTTGGAAGAATCATTCCTCAAATCAGTTGTAAAAGTCCTGATATTTGGAGTAATGTTTACCACCTTTTTAAAGGTAAATTTAAGTGTTTTTTAGAATTTTTGTGTTTGTTTTTAACTACTAAAAATTTTGGATGAAAAATCTGGAGAAATTATATGGTGAATGCAATTTAAGAAAAAGTAAGTTTGGCTAAACTGGAAAACAAAATTCCACAATTATCATCTATTTGATTCCCATGCGGCTGTTTGAGAATGTTCACTGCTCTTGTAAGAAACATGAACCGTTCACTATTTTCTGGCCATTACTATGACGTGATTCGGAGCCTCCTCACCTTTTAAAGTATGTGTAAGCCAAAACGTCTATAGAACCAGCTCAGCTGTACAATCTGCCTGCCATATGCCACCAAAACAGAGGGAACAAACAGCGTAGTAAAAATACATTTTATAAACTGGTCAAAATTTGGTGGACCCAGATGCAGGATGGGAGTCCTCCAACCAGAGGCTGATCTAAACCAGTTGAAAGCTACCTGTGCAGACAGAGCATGGTCCTACACTGCATTGTGCCACAAGACTGGCTTTTTAGTTGTGAAATGTGGTTTTTAATCATTTTCCTGTTCTTGCTCTGCTGTAAATTCATTTCTCTCTTTCCCCTCCATGCACCTACCTTCAGCAGTTCTGCATCTGTTTCTAATATGTTGCTTTTCCACTAAATTCAAGGGTGGAACTTAATTCAGGCAGTCATGATTACTAGCAATCTGTTCTCAATGAGGAAAAAGTGGAAATAATCTATTTGTGTCATTTAGTAGACATCTTGAATCCCCTCCGAATATTGCTTAATAAAACTGCAATACTGAAGTTGAAGATTATTTTTCATTAAATATGCTAATGCTACGTATTTTAATAGTGGCTTTTCCCCAATTGCTTAAATAACTTCCAAAATTTTAGCTCATTAGTTTTAATAATAACTTGGTGAAGTAGGAGGACAGCAAGAAATCTTTTAAATTGAATATACTATTCTAAGATAATTTTACTTGGCAAAGCTGAAGCAGTAAATATGAAATATAATAATCTATCTTATATTATCATCTGAATAATATGTTTGTACCCTTTAAGTAAAATATTGGTATAGTCAGAAAAAAGTTGAAAATATCTTGCATCACAGTGGTTTAGACTTGCCTCATTTGTATAGTGGAAGTACTTAATTTGTATTTAAAGTTCAGACAATATGTGAAGTGCAAAATTCATAAGTTCTTAGGCACTGTTGGTGGGAATGCAACCAGTACAGTAACTTTGGAAAACAGAATGGAGGTTCCTCAAATAATTAAAAAATAGAATTATTATGTGATCCAGTAATTGCACTACTAGGTATTACCCAAAGAATATGAAAACACTAATTTAAGTGGATATATGCACCCCGATGTTTACTGCAGCATTTTCAATAGCCAAAATATGGAAGCGCCCAAGTGTCCAATGATGGACAAATGGATAAAGAAGATGTGACACTTGAAAGAAAACCAGAAAACCATGAAAAAGAGAAAGACAAAAAAGAATCAGATAAAGTCTTCAGAAACAACCACAAAACAAGCAATGAAATGACAATAAATACCTATTAATAATTACTTTGATTGTAAATGGACTAAACGCTCCAATCAAAAGGCATAGTGTGACAGAATGGATTGAAAAACAAAGACCCATCTATATGCTGCCTACAAGAGGCTTTGAACACACTTAAAAATTTCAAATCTAATCATACCTCTCTTCTGCTTCAAATTCTTACAAGACTCATAGCCGTTAGGATACAGTACAACATGGTCAAGTAGGCCAGTGAGGTTCTCCCAACCCGACACATGTTAATCTCTTCAGTCTCATCCAGAGCCATTTCACTTTGCTCTAAGCACACTTTCCTGTGTGTTCTTGAATCATGGCAAACCTTTTCACACCTCTGTGCATTCCCTCATGTTGTTCACTTCACCCTCTCCCTTCTACTCATTCTTTGGGTTTCTTCATAAATCTTTTTTTCTTCTCCCCGCCCCCACTGCACCCCATAGGAATCATGTCAAATTCTTAAAATCCCTTATTGCGTCTTTACATTTCGTTTCATAGCACTTGAAAATTTTTATAAGAGTTCACTGCTTTCTTCGAATCTTGTTACTGGGTGTCATGCCCCTCCCTCTCCCATCTACTGTACTATAAGAAGCTTGATGAGGGAGAGTACCATATTTATTTGTTCACATTGTATGCCTAGCCTCTATTACCAGACCTGACACATAGTAAGTATTTGATAGATATGCACTGAACAGATTAAAAAAAATAGACTATTTGGGACCTGACTCACATAACACCTTATCTCTAGAGGCTATTTGGATTATAATTCCTTATAAAAAGAATGCCATTTACAACGGTTTTATTAACTAGAGTGTCCCTATTTACTTACAAGCCTGGAATTCCTGTTCCTGTTTAATGTGTTGTGTTAACCTAGAGTAAGCATTTATGTAGTGATCTACTTGATCTTGGAACCTTATAGTCTAGGTTAAGAGTACGCCATATCTCATGCACTGCTAATTTACATTCCTAAAAGACAGCTTCAATTACTACATCCCATTGCTAAAATTTTGCAGTGGGTATCCTTTCCCCAATGTACAATTTCATCATTTCCGCATTCAAAACTGCTGTATGTGGACCATAACCCAATATTATTTCACAGTTTCCCCAGCAAGGTTGTTTTTGCTTCACTCAAATTAGACAATTCAATATTCCCACACATATCCACCTCTGGGCCTTTGTAGATTTTATTCCTGTCTTCCAGCAATCTTCACAAAATTAGGGCTCTTTTCTGGGACATTTCTCTCATAGTGACTATCTCTGCCTGTTGATTCCCAGGAACTGAATTTAATGTACTTTAAAGTGGTTGTGTTGCCCAATGTTCTCAGGCCAAGGAGATCCTGCATTCTTTAAGGCCTATTTCAAATGTGACCCCATGATCTGACTAAGCAAATACAAGTTACATTCAGTAATTATTATCCATTGTGGGTTCTTGCCAGACTAATGGATCTCTGGTGACCAAGCTTCTGCCCTGTGAAAGTGCTTAATAATGTATTTATGTCTTATGATATATAAGGGACAAAAAAAAAAACAATATAGCACAATACTTGAAAGAGAACTTTGGGGAGTACAAATTCAAATGAAAATGCAAACATTTCTAAAAAAATTAAGTCAGTAGATCAATCAAAAAAGAAAAATGGTAGAAAATGCAACTCTACTTTAGAGCCATTACAAGAAGCTGTTAGATGAGCTACAAATGATAAATGTAAACTGCAAAGAATTAAATGAAGGATTGCTAAGGGCCAATTTTTGTCACTTTGTGCAGCCCTGGAACCATGAATACCTACAGCAAAGGTAAGGGAAATTTCAGTCTGTAACTAGAATATTGGTATAGAAAGTATCATTGAGTGAAAAGGGATATCATATCTCCTCATAGAATATATTAAAATATAAAGGTTGGTTGATAGTTGGTGGTATAAGAGATTTACAATTGGCAAATTTCTATTTTTCACCTTAGTTAAATTAACAGCTTCACACTCTCTCCCTTTACTTGCTCCTATCATAACAGTACTTAGTGTAAAACATTTTTCTCTGCTGAAAATAAAGCATCATCATTCTGCCAGGAGCCTGGTTTGTTAGCAGCTCAAGTGGTCACATGAAGCTAACCCCAGGGCTACTGCACTGGCTGTGTTCCTAGGAGAAAATCTCAAAGATATCCCCAGTCTTAGGATCTCCTTGGCCTGAGAACATTTGGCAATACTACCACTTTAACATACCGGAGTATGTTAAATTCAGCTCCTGGGAAGCAAAAAGTATATGGTATAGCAGCATTGGAAATCTTTCTGACTAATTAAGGAACCATGTGGGAGTTGTGCTCGTGGCATTCTCATTTGTAAAGGAAGGAAGACTTTACGAAGAAGGAAGAAAAAGCAAGTGAAACATTTTGCTGAATGCACATGGATTTTAGAGCTACATCTTCCTCCTAAGAATGTTCCCAATGAAAATGAAGGCATCCAGCCATTTTTAATTTAAGCATTGGGTCAAACTGATATTCCAAGGTCAAGATCATTATAACTTCAAAGCCTCTTTGCTTTTCTGAGGATAAATACTAACACAGCCCACAAAATCAGTAAACCAAACTAGCAGCTCAACTGACTAAATTTCTTGATAATGAAGATAGGTTGAAAAGCAGGATGTAAATGTTCTTCCTTTCTTTTTAAAATAATAGCATTACCTACAAACTATCGTATTCACTACTCCAAATTTTTCCTCTTTGCTCTGGTTATAGAGTCTTTTTTTTTGAAGACTCAGAATTGCATGGCAAGAGTGATGAACTCACCCGTCCATCTTTTCTAGACAATGGGTTCCATCATGTCCTAAAGGAGAAGACCCTCCTGATCAACCCAGAAACAAAGAAATTGCTTCAACCCTGATGAAAAACACTTTGATAATGTACCTTTTACTTACAGAGAAATCAATCTCAGAATTCCAGAGGAGAAAGCATATTGAAAATTAAGTTTTCATCTGTGTTTAAGCTAAATACATACATATAATACATAAGCAAGTAAGTGCTGTAACATGAAGCAAGATCTTTACAGTACGCTTATGTATAAGTAAATAAACAACATAACTTTTAAAAAGATGTGTTATGTATACTCAAGTGACAGCATTCAGGAAAGTTCAAATTGTGAACTGTTATTCCTATTTATGTTAGAATAAAGGCCAGACCAGTAAACATTCTAAATCCTCACTGTCCCTTCTGCGTACTGTTGTAACCTCAGCATCATAATACTGAGGTTTCTGTGTATAGGGCTGAGCTACACAAAAGTTGAGAAACAAGTGTTCCCATCATGGTGCTTATACTCCCCTGGACAGATAAAATAGATACAATAAACAAGTTACTATAGGTTGAGATGATCACAGAAGATGTCACAGCCCTCCCAAGAGAAGGGCATAACCCATGTAAATAGTGAAAGGGGTAAAAATATATAAAGGAGTAGGGTGAAGGGTATAACAGGTCAGACTCATTTAGTTTGTTGAGAAAAATTTATTTGCCTGGAAATGAAGTTTGGTGGAGAGATTTGTAAGAATTTAAAAGTTGATATGGCATCATCCGTCCTTCAGCCAAATTCTTTTGGAAGGGTGTATTACCGATAAAATATCTACATTAACCATAGTTACTTTAACTGATGTGAAATCTGCTTTATTGCAAATGGGATTTGAGTGGATTGAAAATGAGAGGAGGTCTTGGTGCTTAGCTTTTTGTCTTTGGTCATACCATTAGCTTACACAACTTTGGGAGATTAGACTGATTAAACAAGAAAAAGATTTCTATGGATTAAGAAATGTATGCGATAGTCCCGTTAATAGTTTTTCATTTACAAGGAAAAAATTAGGATTTATGGATTATGAATTAAAATCAAGAAAAAAAACATTTTCCTGGACCGACTAGGTTTAGGATATTATGTTGTTGCTATGATTACATAAAACTGTATAATTCAATATGGCTGCATATAGGATTACATACAACTCACTTTTATGAGTGAGAAACTACTTCTATTAAACCATACCTTCTTAGTCCAAAGGGCCTTTCATGAGAGTCATATAAACTCATGCTAAGATGAAGAAAATTGTATCATTGTTCTTTTGGATAAATTTAGCTTTTAAATTTCTTATCATTATTAAATTGAGAATATGTAATTTTTAAAAATTTATATAATACAATCAATATTTGAAGCCTGGAGTAGCACTGGCTCACTGTCTTGGGCTCTACCATTAGAAAGCATGGTCTATTTAAACAAATCATTCCTGCACCTGTCTTGGATTTATACACTCTGCTTCCTGGATTCAGGAAGCTATTCAGTGTATAAATGTATTTCAATGTGATAATTTCCTCATATAATTAACATGATTCTTCAGTCATATTCAAATTTTACATTAAAAATCTTTCATGTACATTAAGTCTACCAAGGTGAGTTGAAAGTTTTTCTTATTCTAAGTTCATGATGTGTTTTATGTTGTAATTCTTCCTTATTACAGAGGGAAAACTGTACACCTAAAAGCTGCTATTACTATAATTATATGACAGGAAGGCGAGTGACAAGTCTAAAAATAGTAGTAGGCTCCCTGGGGGTGCCCAAGTGTTAGAACTAAGTTGCAGTAGTACAAAGGCACAGGATGATGAAAAGCAGTTTCATCTCCTGAAGAGTAGGTGAACTGCAGACCTATCTAGAAAAGAGAGTAACTACCCAACGTCAGTTAAAAAAGAAAAAAAAAAAAAAGGAATACTCATCACTTTGGGGAGTTTTTCTAAATTTTTTTTAATGTTTATTTATTTTTGAGAGAGAGAAAGCGACAGAGTAAAAGCAGGGGATGGGCAGAGAGAGAGGGAGAATTCCAAGAATTCCAAGCAGGCTCCAGGCTCCATGCTGTCTCAGGGCCCGATGTGGGGCTCGAATTTGCAAACTGTGAGATCATGACCTGAGCTGAAGTTGGATGCTTAACTAACAGCCACCCAGGCATACTTTGGGGAGTTTTTCTAGATAGGTATTTTCCAAATATCTAATTTTTAATTTGTTTTATACAATTATTTAATTTAATTTAATTTAATTTAATTTAATTTAATTTTATTTTATTTTATTTAAGTTTATTTATTCTGAAAGAGAGAGAGAGCAGGCATGAGCAGGGGAGGGTTGTCAGCATGGAGCCCAATTTGGGCTCGAACTCATGAACCCATGAGATTATGACCTGAGCCGAAATAAAGAGCTGGACGCTTAACTGACTGAGCCACTCATGTGCCCCCAAAGTACGTTTTAATCACTTAAAAATACATGGGGGGGTTGGCACGGAGGGCAGAGACAACAAATTAAATGTTCCAGGTGCACACATTTATCCAAAGAAACCATACTCTGATGCATTTTTCAATCAACATTTCCAAACAGTTGACTAGGGAACATTTATATGTACAGGTGACCCTTGAAATAGCATGGGGGTTAAGGGTGGTGACCCCACAGCACAGTTGAAAATCTGCACATAACTTTTGACTCCTCCAGAACTTAACTACAAACAGCCTGTATAAAGTGGTCTCTCATATGCTGGTTTATAAAAGTAAATGGTGATGCAAGGATAAAGCCTCCAGGAGGTCTCAATTCCATCGGAGCTCCACAGACGTCAAGAAGGTAGAATGAGAATTTTCCTGAGCAGGTTTCTTCAGAGAGAGTGATTGTTCTGAGTTCCTTTCTCAGCCCCCTTTGGGATAGAGGGTGGGAGGGCTACCTTCTAACACTTTACCTGGGGAGACACCTTCAAGAAAACCACTTGGGTATCTCTGAAATAAGATCATATTGTTGGGAGTCACATATAAGAACACAGAATTAACTTGTGGACAGGGTCTGACTCCTGCCAAAGAATTGGGGAAGGCTAGACACAGGATCCTCATCGCTTTGGTGGTAGGAGGCAGAACACTGAGGGATGGGTGAAGAGAGGGACGCAGGAGTGCTTCTCTGTGGACCAGATCTGAGCCACACAGGGAGCCAGCTTTACATCTTGGGTCCTGTCCAAGAGTACCACCTGGCAAAGCAAGGAGCCCAGAGCAGAAGGAGGTTGGAGATAACTTCCGGATTTCGCAAGACTAAGGAAGTGCAGGAGGGAGACTCAGGGGGTGTTACCTGAAGAGCCCAAAGGATCTCATAAAGAAGTGTCAGCTTTAATCATCTGCCATACCCATCAAAGAACACTAGCATAACACATCTAGCAAGGGATTAAAACTGCTTCTTCCTGGGGCTCCTATGTGGCTCAGTCGGTTAAGCGTCTAACTCTTGGTTTCAGCTCAGGTCATGATCTCATGGTTTGTGAGTTCAAGCCCCGCATCGGGGTCCACACTCACAGTGTGGAGCCTGCTTTGGGATTCTCTCTCTCTCTGTTTCCCTCCCGTGCATGCATATTCTCTCTCTCTCTCTCTCTCTCTCTCTCTCTCTCTTTCTCTCTCTCTCCTCTCAAAATAAATAAACTAAAAACAACAATGACAACAACAAAAAACTGCCTCTTCCCTTCCCTTTAATCCCTCCTTGTGTCTCCTCCCTAGTGACAAATAGTAGCTCCTAATAGGCTTATAACAGGAGAGAGAAGAGAGCCTATGGAGTATGTTCTAATTCCTGGCTTCTAGCCCCAAAAAGATCTTGGAGGGATTTTATTTGTTCAGAAAAAAATGACCCTTTTGCTAAATAAACAGTTGGAGACAAAAAATATGATTCCTTTGGTTATTTCTGAAATTGAGCTTGTTCAATATCCCAGTTACAGAAACTATGAAGCCTGCTAGTAATCCAGAGCACAGCATCAGGAGAGGCACATTTTAAATGCCACCTGTCTCATGCTTTAAAGTCACCTTATCTGGCAGAAGGGGAAAATGTAGCTGTCTGAAATATCAGAATACAAAACATGATACCCCATGAAATCAGCAGAATACAGTGTGATTCAAGTCAGAGTTTAATCTGCAATGCTACATCACATTTTTTTTTGGTCAAGAGTGAAAATAATGATGATGATGATGGTGGTGATGGTGATGATGATGATGACACTCTAGCCCTTTCAGATTACTATCATTGGGAAATTGTGTAGATAAGGATCTCAAAATCAGAGGACCTAATGCTACTGCTTAGGATGATAGAACGACTTCAGGTTGGGAAAGCAAGAACGAACAGATGTTCCCTAGGAAGACAGAATTAAATGACCCTGAGATTCCAGACATACACAGTAGGCTGGATAACTTGCAGTAGACTAGAGCATACAGTAGTGCACTAGACTAGATTTGATCAATACTTTCACTGCAGCCAAACTGTAGGGCAAGTGATGGAGAGACAACAATGTCCAGGAATGAATTCTGGGGCCAGATTAGGTGGGTTGAACCAGTGCAACCTGAATGACTACTATAAAATGTATTGGAGCTCTTTCCTTTACCTCAAAAATATAAAATTATTTTTGATGAAAAATAACATCAGTGAAAATAATATCGATATTAATTTTACAATCATCCATGGAGATGGTTCTAATACACTTAAAGACAAATATTAACTACAAGAAAAAGCAGCTTGTCAAAAAGATAAACATAAAATTGTTATAGGACCCAGCAATTCCACTCGTAGGTACATTCTTGAAAGCAATGAAAACAGATACTCATATTACACTTGTACTCAAATTTTAACAGCAGCTCTATTCACAATAGCCAGAGGAGGAAACAACTCAAATGTCCATCGACTGATAAATGGATAAACAAATGTATTATATCCATACAATGGGATATAAATGAGCCAAAAAAAGGTAACTAAACACTGATATATGATACAATTTTGATGAACTTTGAAAACATTTAAAAGGTCATATATTGTATAACTCTAGTTTAGGAAACATTCAGAATAAGGAAATATATATATACATATATATATATGTATATATATATATATGTATATTTGTAATCAGCTCTTTCTGTGTAGATTGTACCATATGTCAAAAAAGTAACAAAGGATTACCTCAGTATGCTTGCCTTCTGAAGATTAAGCCCTTGTAATATCAAGAACTTGACGATTTTTATTATTGCAGGCATCATAACATTTTTGCTTATAAATGTCTATGATTGCATAGTTGAATTAATTGGGTTTCCAAGTTAAACCTGGCTTTGTTTTTATTTTTTTTTTAATTTTTAATGTTTATTTATTTTTCAGAGAGAGAGACAGAGAGAGAGACAGACAGACCATGAGTGGGGTAAGGGCAGAGAGAGAGGGAGACACAGAATCCCAAGCAGGCTCCAGGCTCCATGCTGTCAGCATACAGCCTGATGCAGGGCTCGAACTCATGAACCACAAGATCATGACCTGAGCTGAAGTTGGAAACTTAACTGACTGAGCCACCCAGGCGCCCCTAAGCCTGGCTTTAAAGCAGTTCTAAAAACATAAAAATAGTGAATTCACCTAACATGCAGTGCAATGGTAATAAATGCAATACCAGAAATTGAAGATTTGGTTTTAAGAAAAATAGGTACCAATGATGCAGACAGAAGGAGATGGGAAAAGAGCATTTTTTTTCTAAAGCAGTATCAACTGAAAGAGAAAAAAACAGTATAATAGAAACATACACCTTGCTGCAATCTTATCTTAAATCCCCATTATGTTAGCCCAAATTCCTTCGAGTATACAATTTTCAAAGTCACCATTGTATGAAGTCTCCTCTCCCTTACTATGTGCTTTGTTTTTTTTTTCCAGTTTAATTGGAGGCTTTATTTTAAAATGAACTTTGAAGCAATTTTGGTGGTTCACCTCTTCATTATTTCAGTAACAAAATACCAACTTGCTCATTGCAGTAGTCGATGGCAGTGTCATTACATTCAAGGGAAATAAAGTATCTGGGTTCCTTTTCTCGTATTGTGTGATTATAGTGTTGAAAATGTCTGTAAATAAAACAACAACTGGAACAATCTTTGGCTATTTTGTAAGTAATTATAAGTCTAAGCTGGTTATCACTCACTAGAAGTATTCTAGAACTACTTCAGCCTTTGCTTCTAGAAATGCTCTTTGGCAAGGTGTATACTATATAGTTTGCCATGTTTAACTAAACTTCTGCATTATAAAATCTTCCTTCAGTTAGGAAATACTCTTCTTTATCTGTCACAAAGTTAAGGATGTTTGGTCGAGTATACAATTACTGTCTGACTATCCAAAGTTTAGCCCCAGCGAAAGTAATTCAGCATATGAAAAAAAAATCCAATGAATGTATCATTGCATATATTTACTTTTCTCTCTCTTGAGAAAAGTTTAGAGCTGCAATCATTTTAATTAACACATTGTGCAGAAGAATGCACGACAGCAGCTGTTAATATGCATTTTTAAGACTAGAGGGTGTGGTGACTTATCTAGATATAAGAGCAACATATGTTCAGCTAAGCATATGGATTATAATATAAATTATGATTGTAATGCAGAGAAACAGAGGGATATGTGCAATGGCTGCCTGTTTTCATTTAATCGCTAACATTTTTCTAACATACATTAGAGGAGGCGTTATATTATTTTACTGTGGAAATATGATAGAACACGATCGATGATAATACTTTAAATCAGCTTAATGCATTCTGAAACATGTAACTGTTTTTTCTGTGAATGTAAATTCAGATTTAAAAACGTTATTCAACAAATAAATTGAAAACAAATAACTGTATAGCAAGCATCTTAAAGCAACCTTAAAATATCAAAACAGACTGTGTTTTCCTGTTTTATCCATTTTGTTTCATTATGTTTTTGACAGAATAATGGTTTAGTTACTGTGAACACTATTAATTCATTTTACAAACTAGCTGGTTGGAGATGGTAGTGATGAAACAAATTACCTTCTCTTGATACTGGCGCCTTGAAGAATCCAAAGACTGGATTAAAGCCGTGGCATGGCCGACAAACATGGCATAGCAGGTGGCCCCAACGATCATGCTCAGCATGGTAATCCAGAGGTCAGACATGCTGACTGGGGCCTGGGCTCCATACCCAATGCACAGCATGTGACTCATAGCTTTGAAGAGTGCATATGAATACTGCTTTCCCCACGAATCATTCTGGAAGAGAAGGGAAAGAGAAAACAGGCTGAGTCATTAGGATGGCAGAATAAAAAGTGAGTATGACCCATGCACAAAAACATTATAGAGTAACGAGTATGGAGAAACATCCTTGTAATGGAACATTTAATTGCTACTCAAATGACCTGCGGTTTCCAAAACTTGCCTACCACTAGGAAACAGAAATAATCTACTGATAATATATGCATTCCAGTCAGTTTTAGGCTTGTTGTCTTTAAAACTAAAATTCCTTTTGGGACAATGGTGTGACTGTCATACAAAAATGCCGAGAATGAATGCTGATAGACTGACTCCAAAGTTTCAAGGAAATGTGGTCATTTTCTTGCAACGTATTTGCAAGATGAGAAATGTTGCAGGGAAGTATGAAGTTGATGGGTCTATGTATAGGAATTTTTATCAAAACTACGATGTTTAGATTTAAAATCCAAATGGATATATTTGGATAGTCCTTAATTCTATACTTCTTAAATGAAAAATACACAAACATTTTGGCAATGGAGGTCTGATAAATGGAAAGACTTCCTTGAAGTCCTCTTTCAGGGTAATGTAGATTGGGATTCAAATGTCAGGATTGATGATGGATGAATCTTGTTGGCTTTTTATAAAATAAAATAAGCAAAATAATATCTTGGCAAACCCTCTGGAAAAAAAAGAGCTGACTTCTGAGATTAGTTACTGGATGCAATTTCTGAAAGCTTTCAAAAATTTACTCCAAACTCTATTCTACAAAAATAAGCTATTCAATATATCTTATCTACCCTTTGATACAATTTAAAGGACTATTTGGATCAATTTGTATCAAGTTCCTGGCCCAAGACTTACAAAATTTATGAGGTCCAGTGCAAAATGAAAATTTGGGATCCATTAGTTCAAAATGTAAGAAAAAAGTGCTGTTAAAGATAATAATAGATACTAAATTTTCCTTTAAAATATTTTATTACTTATGATAGTAATAGTGATAGATGAATAACAACATAAATTTATATATTTCAAAAAATAATATTTTTGTGTCATAGTTATATATAATATGATAAATAGAAATACTGTATTATTGTGATATATTGATCATATAATTTTTCTGGTTTAATTTTCTGCAAATCCATTTCTTAGGTCATCAACATTTTTACAATTAGCAATTTCATTTTCAACTATAAAATTGTAAGTGACATCACTTGTTTTGGCTAAGGTAAGATCACAAATAATTTCTGATAGTTTCTGAGAAATTTTAAGAAAGATCTTTCTGTTGATGCACCTATTACTGGAACTACTTAGAATATTCTATAGATTATGATAACATTAGCATAAATTTCTGACTTAACATAAATTTTAGTACATCTGGAGCTGATGATTCTAATGGAACATTTTTCAATGAAGATTTAACTCTATACAAACTAGTTTCATGTATGAATGTGATTTTTAATTAAACTTTCTACTTTAAGATAAGTATAGATTAACATGCAAATTTTAAGAAATAATAGAGAACCCATGCACGTTTCATCCAAAATAGTAACATCCTGCAAAGTATGTACAATGTTACAACCAGGAAATTGACATGGGTACAATCCATTGATCTCACTCATATTGCACTGATTTAAGGTGTTTGTTAGTGTGTGTACTTAAGTTTTATACAATTTTAACGCCTGTATAAGTTTGCGTATTCCTCACCACAGTCAAGATACAGAACAATTCCATCACAACAAAGATCCTTTACACTGTCTATATGTTGAATTTAATGTAAATGTATGCACTGACATTTTAATATTACCTCTGACATTTCCTATAACTCGCTGAGGTTGTGCAAGAAAACAAAAGTAGTTTCATAATTCGTATATAATCCAAAATACCTGTTTATGTATTTTATTCCTTTATTTTCAATTATAAGGTAAAATTATACAAAAAATTCTTTTTTGCTATTCATCGGTTCATTTAGAGTTTCATATGAAGATAGTGTTATTTTCCATCAAATATGATGATCTTTAAATTTAATCTGCATTTCTAGGCTGGTGGATATTTGCTTTGCAATGTTGCAGGAGTTTTCAAAACTGGACATTGTAAACTGTGAAAAATTCTAATAACTCCCTGATGTGCTTTATTACAACATCCATGTATACACCTTAACTTTGTAATAATTTGCTGACAAAGTTTACCATCTGAGTTATGCAAGCATTATTTTGGGATTTAGGCAGATTTAATGTTCGTGTAGATACTGCAGGGATGGGATCCTGGGACTGATAGGCAGCTGTCCTCTCACCAAGATTCCTGTTCCTGCCAGCAGTGGGGGAGCCGCTCCTACCTCTTCCACTTGCTGCTTTTGCTGCTGTTGCTTTGGGGGTTGCTGTTGCCACTGGTAATCTGGCCCAGTTCTGGCTTGGCCACACTGGGGACACAGCATCCCAGACTGTGGAGGCAGGCAGATGTGCACCTTGCTGTCAGGCCAATTGCTTGGCTTCTGTGTTGCCCGCTTTGCCTGCGGGTCTGAACCTGTGTATGCAGAGTGGCCCCCTGAAGCTCCAATGCTCATGGTCATGTTCATGCTCCACTGTCCCAGTGAACTTCATTTACAGAACATAAATTCACAGATAAAGTTATTGAGAATATCAAGATAGCAGCAGCAGAGCTTTATAACAAGCACAAGGTCCTTCTGGAAGTGGGTCCCTATGCAACTAAAAGGTCATGCCCACATACACACAAAGATATCCCTGCCTTTGTCGAATTAGCTCTTAAATTATTGGAAAATTTTAAGTTATTTAAAAATATATTGAATATATGTAGATAATTTTTTGTTCATGTTTTAATGGAGTTATCCAATTAGGAAAAATAGGACATGATAAAGCTGAAACACCCAACCTCATAAACTTTGGAATTGCATATGGCTGCTGACAAAAATAACCAGCCCTGTTTGGTTGAAAGAGTTAAGTTTCTTAAAGTGAAATTCATTGTTACTTGTAAAATAAGGTCATGTTGCCCCATCCATCCATCCATCCATCCATCCATCCGTCCATACATCCATCCATGTGTACACACACACACACACACACACACACACACACACAGGTGTAAAAATGAGATTCAATTTTAAGAAATGAAAATTATTTGCATATTATACTATGCATACAGTATAATGGACCCACGCACAAGTTTTCATTTTGAGAAATAAAATTCATTCCTTACACTTTTTTTCTCACATGAAAATACATAGCTATACTTAACAAATAAACCTAAGGTTGCCCAAATTCTAGATGTTCCAGGAACTAGAAATGGAGTATTCAATGAACAAAGAAATGTGTTCTATAAAAATCTTGAATATACATGTTATTTAAAGTGACATTAAACTTCCTGAAATTCAACTCAGTAATACACTGATATACTAAAAATGAATTTATTGCAAAGGCTTTAATTCCTAAGATCTATTCAAAGAACGAACAGAAAAGAAAAAATAAGCTTTGTTTGTATCTCACTGGCTTTAAATCTCTTCTGGGCTCCCTTGGGACTCCAATTCCCTTGTTGTGGTGACTTCCATCTGGTACATGATGATCTTCTCATTTGCCTGGCATCTACTCCTAGATTAGGGCTGGGGCTATGTCTCATTGATTATGTTAAACTCTAAATTGCATGATTCGGTGGACACACTAAATATTTTTTGTTGAAAACACTGTTGAAAAAAAGGGTGAATAAATAAATTTTGACTGTGCTGTTAAATCTAATGCAAGATTCCCTTCCTTACACAGGGGCATAGTCATGTTGTTAAGGCATCTTGATGGACATAGATATAATGGGAATAATTCAAAAGCCAATGGGGTGTCCAGCGGAGACTGC
This sequence comes from Lynx rufus, assembly GCF_022079265.1. Taxonomy (NCBI): domain Eukaryota; kingdom Metazoa; phylum Chordata; class Mammalia; order Carnivora; family Felidae; genus Lynx; species Lynx rufus. The sequence continues at coordinate 203,037,668 of NW_025814823.1, read as the reverse complement.
ATTTTAATTATGTTTGTATTGTTTATTTCTTTGTTTTTGAGGGGAAACGGTAAGTGGAGCTGGAGAAGAGCATTTCAATTTCCCAGAGGAATGCAGTTAGATAATAGCCAAAGTAAGAATGTATGTTTAGGTTCATTTTCATTTATCTCCTTAGGCACATATCCAAACACACACACACACACACACACACACACACACACACACACACACACAGATTCTGGCTTTTTTTTCCCTACAAAAATGGATCATATCATATATACTTCCCTGCATTTAGCTTTTATCACAGGAAAATTCCTCTAAATAATCTAGTGTTCATGTAACTATGTCAATTACCCATTGTTGATTTTGTTATAGTTAATTCTCCTATTTTTCTATTGTTTTCTAGTTTTTGCCACTACAAACTATTCTGTAATAAACAACTTTGTACATATAACCTTTATCTCTATCAAGTAGATTCTCAGGAGTGTGTTTGTTGGGTCAAAGAGTAAAGTTTTCAATTGATTTTGAAATATATTGCCAAAATGTTTCAAAAGGCTATAACTTTTCCAAAAACAAGTAAAATCACACTTCATCACCTTTTCTAGTGAGAAATAGTGGCCCACAGTTATTTTTATTTCCATTTCTCAGACTAAGAATTTGAGAATGTTTTCATATACTTATTAACCAACTGGACTTCTCATTTCTGATGAAATTCTTGTTTTTTTCTTATGAATTTGTAATACATAGTTGAAGACTGGATATCAATTCTTTAACTATTTGCTTTAAATGTCTATTCCTAATTTACTGTGTTCCTATTTTTTAATGATATAATTTGCCATACAAACATTTTGATTACTTTATGTAGGAAAATAAATCTACAATTTCCCTGTGAGCTGCTGAACTTTCTGTATTGGTTAAAAAGATTTCCCTGAATCTATGATTATTCATATATAAGTGTTTTTGAGATACGTTATTTTTATATAACAGTGGTTCTCAACTGAGGATGATTCTGTCACCCAGGGAACATTGCTGAATTTTTTTGTTTTTATAACTGGAGGAAGTGCTGTTAACATCTAATAGGTACAGGCTAGTGAAGCTACTAAGTGCCCCCCCACCCCACCCCACCAATTCACAGAGAAGCTCCCTCACAGCAAACAATTATGTGGCTCAGGGGCACCTGGTTGGCTCAGTCCATTAAGTGATAGACTCTTGACTTCGGTTGAGGTCATGATCTCACAGTTCATGAGTTCAAGCCCCAAGTCAGGCTCTACAGTGACGGCGCAGAGACTGCTTAAAATTCTCTCTTTTTCCCTCTACCTCTCCCCCACCCTCTCTCTCAAAAATAAACAAAAGAATATTAAAAAGAAGGAATTATATGGCCCAAAATACAGCCGTGGTGAGGTAATAGATGGATTTAACAATGACTAAAGAAAAGCTATGTTCAAAAGCTATTGGAAGCCTAAGGGAGGTGAAATGAAAAGTGAAATAGCATAAAAGCATAAAGTATAAAACAAGAACAGCCATAAATAATTTTGAGGAGATAAGGTCTATAGAATTTAGCATATAAGATTTTTATGAAATGGTAAAAGAAAAAGGAAAGTAGAATAATTCAGGAGGTTATGGAAAATTCAGAAAGATTCAAGCAATTTAGGCTTTTCTTTACAGAGGAGACTGATCAGGTGTAGGGATCTTTTCTGTTATTCTACAAGACCAGAATCATTCTCTTTACACATTGAATTTTGTCTATGCTCATTGTGTACATGAGGGCCAACCCAGCCCTCACAGTGGAATGTCAGTATTTAGGCAGCAGCCATGTGACTCAGAGGCTGCTGCTGAAAGAACCCTAAATGGAAGAATGATATTTATACCATTACCGGCATCCTCTTTATTGGCTCCTCCCCTCCCCACCAGCACTATCCACTGTTACAATCCCAGCTACAAAAAGCTCAAGCCAGAAAGGTAGGTTGACTATGGCGATAAAACACACACATGGGGTTATCCTTGAAAAACAGTGTGATGGTAACAACATGAAGGGCTCTAAACTGCTCAAAGCACCAATTATTGTACTGATCTAATCAATCTTTCATCTGATTGTTCTTATTGCCATTTGATAAATGATAATATTGAGGTAGAGAAAATCGTGACTTGCCCAAGGTTACAAGTTTATAAGTGGAAGATTCATTGTTTTGAACCCAATCTGACTCTAGAGACCATACTATTAGCTACTACATGACACTGCTCTTGATTTTATAAACACTATATTCATAATTTCAGGCAAAATATTAGGCTGAAAGACTAACTGATCAGTTCAAATCTCACATGAAAACCCTTATTTAATGTAGAAAATCAACATCAGGCAAAGAGGAGACCTAAAGAAGGAAAAACTTGGGGGTGCCTGGGTGGCTCAGTCAGTAGAGCGTCCGACTTCAGCTCAGGTCATAATCTCACGGTTCATGAGTTCGAGCCCTGCGTTGGACTCTGTGTTGACAGCTCAGAGCCTGGAGCCTATTTCCAATTCTGTGTCGCCCTCCCTCTCTACCCCTCCCCAACTTGTGCTCTATTTCTCTCTCTCTCAAAAATAAATAAAAATTAAAAAAAAATAAGAAGGAAAAACTAGATCTGATAGGGCTTGGTGAAGGTCCAGGAATGTTTCTTTTCTTTTCTTTTCTTTTCTTTTCTTTTCTTTTCTTTTCTTTTCTTTTCTTTTTTCTTTTATTATGTGGCTGTTCTCCTTTCATTTAAAAAAAAAAGACTCTATTGTATTTTAGTCTACATCAATAATAAGAACATGAATGGGAAGACTATATACTCCACGTGATTTATCATATGATCCAAATATTACCAACTCCCATATGACTTGAATCCTATTGAAAGGAAATAAATATCTGTTAGCTCTGATTTAATCAGGGTTTCTCTTGTTTTCATGTAGGCAATGATTTACTAACAAACTGTTCCTTATAGATTTTTATTATTCAAAGAGTTTGCTCATTTAAGTCATCACTTCACTGAGGCATCACTGAATGTAATTATTTTTTTTGAGGAAAACATATTGAGTCCAATTAACAAGAATATATATAAGTAAATTGGATTATTCCATCTGGCAACTCTCATACAGAAAAAAATATATTTTAGGTTTATAGTCTAGGTTAATCTAGTTTCTAAGCATTTGTTTGATACACTGTTTATACCGTTACTTAATTTGGATCAGGGCTATTGACAAAAAAAGAAAAGAAATGTTTACTCTAGAGTTCCCTACACCTTCTGACTTAGGATGGTCAAACTCAAACTAAGCCATTTAGTATTCTGCCACAGGTATAAAAGTTCTCTGGTCCATCATCTTTATATGAACCAAAATTCTATTAACTTAGAAGGACAAAATATTCCATTATTGAACATCTGAATGAATTCTTCTTTATCATTTGAAATCAAATACAAGCATGAATCTAAGTAGGCAAAATTGGATATATAGAAGCAAACTTGGATATATAGAACTTGACTCAGAAATATGTACATCAACAGCTAAAGTATCAAATTTTGATCAGTTTCAATTTACTTCTTCAACCACTGACTAAACTTATCATTTACATCAATTTCAGCAATGCCAATCAGATACAAAGATACATTAAGAAGTTCTCAAGATAAGGAATACAGCTGAGCATAATCTGACTGAAGTCATAAGAAGTGTAGCATAACAGGTCACCAATTCCAAAGTGTACCTTCAATTGAACATGAGTTTACTTAATCTGTGTATAAGAGAAGAGAGTCAGGGTAATAAATTGTTGTTCTCTATCAATTTTACAGTGCTGAAGTATGGTAACAATGTGATAGACATCAGGAGCAAGATTTATACCGATTAGTGATTGAAATAGAGATATCCTTGTTTTTAAGTACTCATTTGAGCATTTTTGTTTTTGGAACTATGTCCCCTAGAATTGCTGGATCTGTAAATTACAAACAGAAACATTTAAGAAACATCTTTGAGGAGGTATCTTAGTTGAATTAAACATTATTCATGACGTTTTGTTATAGATCATAGTAAGTGATAAGGTCAGTAGGAAGACAAGTGGAGATCAACTCAATGAGGCCGTCCTAAATTGAATTATTCAGTAGAAACACTCTACATGCAATTCCTAAGGAGACTCAGGGAAAAGGCTGACAGCTGTGTTGTGTGTAAGGTCAAAATGTAGATAATGAGAAAGAATATTTCTTAAAAAATATATATATGATGTGGCATTTCCTTCCAGTATAGTGCTTTGAAAGCAAATATTAACTCCAATGTAGGCAAGAAGAAAGAGAACCTGTCAACATTGTGCTTTGATTTCATAACTTGTCAACCTTGTTCCATAACATTAGCACTATGTTTTTAAATTAGGAAGTAATGAATTATTTCCAGGCAAATCACATGATAGAAGCTCTTGAAACCTTGAAATACATGGTTATATTTTTTTAACTTTTAAAAAATTTTTATTTCAGAGAGAGAGAGGGAGAGAGAGAGAGAACACGTGCACATGAGAGAGGGGTTGAGGGAATAAGAGAATTCCAAGCAGGCTCCATGCTCAGCATGGTGCCTAATGTGGGGCCCAATCCCATGATCCCAGGATCATGACCTGAGCCCAAATCAAGAGTTGGACCCTCAGTTGACTGAACCCCCCAAGCGCCTCCGTATTTGTATTCTTGGTAGCATTATCTCCAAGTAATTTAAATGCCATGATTTTTAGAAATGTCACTTTAAAAAATAATATACAATTACATATATTTTTCAGTGGAAAAATGTATTTATTTTTATTATTTGTGACTGTTATGATCTGCTTCCAAACATTTGTACCTCTGAAATCAATCCTTTTGCATTACAGAAGGATTCAAAGAGCTTTTAGCAATAAAATATAAAGTTACTGCATAACTAGATTACTGTTGCCATAAAAAGAATGATGTTTGTTTATTTTAAGTTCTAGACTTGTTCCCTGGACAATTAATCCCTCAAATTCTAAATATATGTTTTCCTGCTTCAATCGCATGATAAAATACAAAATCCGCATTAAGTAGATTGATAAATTAAAATTTAATGATGCTTGAGATTATGGATATTTTTTCTTGTTTTTCTTTATGCACTGGTGCATTATTTTAAAATAAAAATTAGACATATCAATACATTATTTTTTTTTTTTTAATTTTTTTTTTCAACATTTATTTATTTTTGGGACAGAGAGAGACAGAGCATGAACGGGGGAGGGGCAGAGAGAGAGGGAGACACAGAATCGGAAACAGGCTCCAGGCTCCGAGCCATCAGCCCAGAGCCTGAGGCGGGGCTCGAACTCACGGACCGCGAGATCGTGACCTGGCTGAAGTCGGACGCTTAACCGACTGCGCCACCCAGGCGCCCCAATACATTATTTTTTAAGTTGGTGTGTCTATTAGCCTAATTTTTTATACTAAGAGTTAATTAATACTTGTTATAGAAAGGCCTAAAATCAGGTATTATTTTAAGATTTTAAGTGTGATTTTTCTATAATTAGTATTTTGAGCAAATATTATCATTGCTTGCTTGTACAAGTAAATATAAGTATTCAAATATTATTTGAAAGGGAGAGAAAGGGAGAGAGAGAGAAACAGAGTATGAGCAGTGGAGGGGCAGAGAGAGAGGGACACATAGAATCCCAAGCAGGCTCCAGGCTCTGAGCTGTCAGCACAGAGCCCAATGTGGAGCTTGAATCCATGAACCCTGAGATCAAGACCTGAGCTGAAGTGGAAGGCTTAACTGACTGAGCCAGATGTCCCTTATTTCATTTTATCTTAATTTTGTTTTTAATTTTTTTAAATGTTTATTTATTTTTTTTTTTTTGAGAGAGAGAGAAGGAGAGAGAGCATGAGTAGGGGAGAGGCAGAAAAAGAGGGAGAGAGAAAATCTGAAGCAGGCTCCAGGTTCTGAGCCATTAGCACAGAGCTCAACGCGGGGCGCAAACTGACAAACCATGAGATCATGACCTGAGCCGAAGTCAGATGGTTAACAGACTGAACGACCCAGGCACCCCAGCAAGTATATTTTAAATATTTCTGCACATATATCTATCCCTAAACATATTTTATATATATACTTAAATATAAATGAACAATGGAAGAGATTAGCATACACTGAGTACTTTACTCCTTATGAGGTACTACTCTACGAACTCATTGCTCCTCATAACATTCTTGAAACCTGATATTGTTCTTACAGGTAAGAGATGCAAAAATTAGAAAAATTAAGAAACTTGCTCAAAGTCACACACATTTATCAGTGCCAAAGCTGGAACTGAATCACTGGTCTGTTTGAACTACAGTATAAACTGTCTCCATTCCAAAGATCACAGCCACATATTTCATAACCATGTATATAAGTAAAATACATAATCCTAATGCAAAAGTTTAAAGCATTTTAAGAACATAACTGTAGCACAGAAATTCTTTAAAATATATGTTCTCATCTCAACTAGCAAAAGGGAACGTCTATTACATCTTAAGGGAATTTAGAGGAAAAATGATCTCAGGTTTTCATCAGAGGAAACCTCTAAAGGAAAATTCCCTGGAGAGTTTGAGGTCAATAAAGATGCTTGGGTCATACAGTCATACTTCACTTTTTCCCATTGGCCAAGAACACTCAAAGGGTTCTCTTCTTTTCCTCCTATTCCCAAAGCCCAAGATGAAGCAAACTATCCTGGCATTGAATAGAAAGAGTCTTCTGGAAGGAGGTCCTTGTCTGAGGCTCAATCCTCCAGAGTATAGAAGGTGCATGCCACATAGGGAGGCAGATTCAGTCTGAACCACTTACGGATGCTGTGTGTTTCCACTAACACCTGGTCAAAGTAAAATAAGTAATGGCGGCACATCTCCAAACATATCTCTAAATGCTATTATTTAATACGCACTTTTAAATTAATTGTATGGGTTTTAGTGAAGCAAGTCTGCACTAATGATTTTCAAATTAGTAGATCATCTCTTTGATGGCACTCTCAAGTTGTTTAACTCCGCTAATTAGAGGTTTTAGCATATCGGTAGTTCTAAAAACTGCTAAAATTAAAGTGACATTGAAGTGAAACAAAGAACTATAATCCTTTTTGGTAGGCTCAACCTTCTGCCTTTAATAAGGAAAGTGGCCACCTGGGACATAAAAGAAGCAGGAATGAAGAACAGTTTTTCAGCTTGAGCGTAGCCCTTGGGTGATTATTGCTAATTATTAGATGACAAAATTTATTGTATGTGCAATTTTTTGCTTCTATAAATGTTTGTTACCATAGGAAAAACAAGGCATTATATTTTTCCTCATAGAGAATTTACATATATGTCGATTTGTATGGCAGATGGTATAACATAGAAATTGTACTTTACTGGAAGATCAAATGAGAGGCATTATATAAAAGGCTGACATAAAGTGGCTCTATACAAAAGGGCTGATACCCAATGTGGTGTTCAGGTGTTTTCCATCTACATTTCTCTACATGAGGGTCTACATTTATTAATAGTGTGTATGTGTGTGTTTTCACTTAATAACATGTTTGTAGTACTTTCTACTGCCAGTTACCATTCTAATCTCTTCACAAACATATACATCATCAGGGATTTTATTAAAATCTGATGTTTAGAGATAACCATAACTAAACAATAGAGAATTTTACACCATAGAGAAAACAAATGTGCAAGCTGACAAGAAACTTAGCAACTGGTTATTGATGTCGGGGTAAAAAAGAGCTTTTCCATTATTCCAAAAGTCAGGCTCTCACCTGTAACGGATTCTGAAATCCCACCTCAGCAATGGTAGAATTTGCCCTTGACATTTAACATAGCCAAGTAGTGGCACGATGGTATGATAAATAAATTTCTCTGTGTTTTCTTTTTCTACCTGGATTTGCTACTGGGTCAGGCCCCCGACCACCAGGTTTAAGAAGGATTAATGAAATAAAATAAAAGAATTGACTCACTAAACAATCTTCCCTATGGTAGACTGACATTTATCCACAGATCCATAAAAAGTTGGAATTGTATGAGATCTGGGCAAAAATTTAGGCTACCTTTTTTATCAGCAAATTGAGTTTAAGAATATACCTATTTTAAAGATAAAAACAACTAACTACACACATAAATAAGTGTATTTGGACTATCCAACTTTATTTTAATCTAATATGCAAGGAACAATACATTTCAAAGTCATAGAAAATACTGTTACTTGCCCATGGTCTCATCTGTTTTGCCTAAGGACTGAAAAACAAAAAAAGCCCTTAAGTCTCTACATGCTTGTAAGTATTACTTCCATTATCTTGGCATAGTCATAATAATAATTGTAATACCACCACCAACAAAAACATTGAGTATGGTTTACACAGATCTCTTAAAATAAGAATCTAATTTGACCTGGTGATTATCACAGCAACGTTATGGCAGCTAGAAGAGCCTTTATGAGGATGAAGTGCAGAGTTTCCTTAACTTGCTTGTGGCCTCATGATAAGAAGGAGTAGCTCTCCTTTGGGTCTCTGACCTGCTAACTGCAGATACAGTACATTTGAAGTTATACCTTAATAATCATTATCCTATACTCTGCTCACATATGGGTATTTAAGAGGAAAAAAATCAGCCATGCTTTGGGTTAAACCATCTCCATTCTGAAAATGACAGTACAAGTCAAATTATTACTACAATCTGTCTGAGTAAAATGATGAGGGCATCCATTAGGATCTGTATTGCCCAACACTCCCATAGAGTTAGCTATTTCAGGCAAATATGTGCTTATTAGGTTAGTGGCTGATTAAATTGTATAGAAAACTATTTCCCTCAGCAAAGACCATCTCAATCACAAGTTTAAAAGACACTGGCTAAAATTATTGTGTTACTTTAGAAAACCACTTTTTTTTTTAGTTTCTTTTTGAGAGAGAGAGAGAGATAGGCAGAGAGAGAGGGGGACAGAGGATCTGAAGCAGGCTCCACGCTGACAGCAGACAGCCCCATGCAGGGCTTGAACTCACAAATGGTGAGATCGTGACCCAAGCTGAAGGCAGACACTTAACCAACTGAGCCACCCAGGTGCCCCCATACTTTCTTTTTTTTTTTTTAAAAGCCAAACAGATTTATTCTCTCATTGTTCCGTAGCCTAAAAATTTGATATCAAAGTCAGCAGGACCTTCTTTGGTTCTTCCAACTTGTGGTGGAGGCTATAATTACTGGCACTCCTGGGCTTGCAGCTACATCACTCTAATCTCTGCCTCTACTGTCACACAATGTTTTCCTCTTCTTATGAGGACAGCAGTCATGTTGGATTAAGGCCCACTCCAATGATTTCATCTGAACTTGATTACATCTGCAAAGATCCTATTTACAAATAAGGTCACATTGCCAGATACTTGGGCATTATAACTTCAACATATCTGTTTGGGGAGCACAATTCAACCCGTAAAAATGGCCTTGCTTCAAGTAAGAAGAGGTGAGTTTGAGTGTGTAAGTTTATATGGCAGTTGCAGAACACAGAACCTTCTGCTTCAACCATAGTCTCATTTGTGTGTGTTTGTAGTAGGTGTGGCTTGTAATTCTCAAGTTAAAAAAAATGCTTTTAAAGTTCATCTTCTTTACAGTGAAGTAGTAACTGCACAAATCAGCAACAGTACATGTTACTTAATTCTAAAGGCATGACCTTTAACGCAGACAAACAAATAAAGCCTTAAATTATAAGTAATGCTAGAAGCTGGTGTATTGATTATGCAATCTAACAGGATAAGCCTAGGAAATCCTCTGCTGTGTAAGACTGTGTAAAAAGTAGAAAGATTGAGCACTCACAGTTATTTTTAGAAGCCTAACTCCAACTTAAAACTCTTATCCTATGATGTGTACTCAGTGTATTCTTAGTACGTAAGGCTTCTTTGTCAGAGTTATTGCTCTGAGAGAATGTTCTGCTTTCACTTCTTAAATCCATATAAGTCTTATACAAATACAGGTTTTATAATGTGTGGACTCTGTGATCTTATGCACAAGTTTACAGAACATTCAAATACCAAATAGTACTTAAGAGAAGCAAAAAGCAACCTCTTGATCAATAGAATCAAAACAAATATGCCTTTTATTAATACTTAGAAAGGGTAAATCCCTAAAGTCTCAGTTGTTTCTGATAAATCAATTCTCCATTCACATTACATTTAAGTGTGAGAGTATGTGTGTGTCTATGTGTGTAAAATGAGAGAGAGAGAGGGAGAGAGGGAGAAGAGAGAAACTGATTGATTTTCAAGGCTTAGACTATCTTGCTTCAGCCATATCTCTGAATTTAGATATAGACTGATGTATAAATCTACAAGCAAATTATAAAAGAGAAAGAAAAATATTGAAGCAATCTGTTTTATTTTCTCTTTCTTTTTTCTTTTCTTCTAGATTTTGATTCTACCAGCTTACAAGACTAGGAAAATGGGGATTTAGATGTATTCCCGTTTTTTTTTTCATTTTGTTTTATTTTATTTTATTTTAATTTAATTTTTAAAATTTGTATCCAAGTTAGTTAGCATATAGTGCAACAATGATTTCAGGGGTAGATTCCTTAATGCCCCTTACCCATTTAGCCCACCCCCCTCCCACAATCCCTTAAATAACCCTCTTTTCTCCATATTTAAGAGTCTCTTATGTTTTGTCCCCCTCCCTGTTTTTATATTATTTTTGCTTCCCTTCCCTTATGTTCATCTGTTTTGTATCTTAAAGTCCTCATTATGAGTGAAGTCATATGATATTTGTTTTTCTCTAATTTTGCTTAGCAAAATACCCTCTAGTTCCAAACACATAGTTGCAAATGGCAAGATTTCATTCTGTTTGATTGCTGAGTAATACTCCATTGTGTGTGTGTGTGTGTGTGTGTATACATACATATATATATATATATATATATATATATATATACACCATATCTTCTTTATCCATTCATCCATTGGTGAACATCATTTGGGCTCTTTTCATACTTTGGCTGTTGTTGATAGTGTTGCTATAAACATTGGGGTGCATGTGCCCCTTCAAAACAGCATACCTGTATCCCTTGGAAAAATACCTAGTAGTGCAATTGCTGGGTTGTAGGGTAGTTCTAGTTTTAATTTTCTGAGGAAATTCCATATTGTTTTCCACAGTGGTTGCACCAGTTTGCATTCCCACCAGCCGGGCAAAAGAGATCCTCTTTCTCCGCATCCTTGCCAAGATGTAATTCCCATTTCTGATGAGTTTGTTTCGATTCTTTAACATCAGAATAAAAATATATGGACAACTGTCCCATATTTGACTATGACATTATTATCCAAAGACGATATTAATGTGAAGCAGGTTCCCTTTGAACTTTAGTGGATTCCATTTGAAATCAAGCTAATGAGAATATTCTAGCTACTTTCTTATGGCATGGAGAGGAAAACTAAGGTTAGTTTACTTTTAGAAAAGCAGTTTTTTGTCTATGTAAGCATGATAAAAAAACATGATAATAAAATGTACCCAGAAGTGGAGTGACCCTAAATACTTTGGTAGAATTCTTATTTCCAGTTATAATATTACCTAACGCCAACACCTCTCATAGTTCTGACCACTTTGGTTGTGAGGCATAATAATTGGCGTCTCCTCAGAGGAACATACTGCTTGGTACCACTCCCATAGAAGACTGACCTATAATATCTCAATCAGGTAAAATGCCAAATTTTCCACCTACTGATAGACTGACTATAGAGAACATATCCAGACACATCATATACATGTCTTCCTTCTTCTGACGTGGAAGGAAACAACACTGTGGCTTACTGTCAAAGCAAGAGAGTGTCTTACCAATTAACAGCATGCATTTTTCAGTCAGTAGGAGCCGCTCACAAAGAAGAGGTAAACATTCAAAGCTTAATGACTTCTCTTGTGCATCGCTTCCATGACTCATGGGAGATTTCCCCAGCTAGTTCTAAATTGATTAATCTGCTCCAATGAATCAATAGTCTTTTCATCTTCACGTTTCCTCAGGCACTAGTGACAAAGGTTGAGAAAATCGTCTGTTGTATTTGGGTGTGGGTACATGTGTATTCCTATCCCGGGCTTGCCTAGAAAAGGTGTAGCATTGTAGTCTCCCTCTTGTACAACCTGTGTGCTTCCCCGATAGCACTTTGATGTCACGTCCTCCAGACAGTGGCGATGAAAGCAGCGGTATGCCTCAGTGACAAAACTTTGATCACACTGTGGATGAGGTTTGGGAGAAGAGTCCCCAGTTTTCCAGTCAGAATCAAGACAAAGACCTAATCACAGGCTTATTCGAAAACCTCTCCCATATCTTCTTCTAAGAGGCTAGAAATTATCTCAAGTCTTTCTGTTTTAGGTAAGGAAGAAAATGTCATAATTTCTGGAAGGTTATGATTTAAATGTCTGTACATTACTTCTAAGTCATTATTCAAAGATCCTCTTGCCATGGCCTACAGGTTCCTGGGCTGGCCCCAACAGGCTTCAGGAGTGACTCCCACGACACTAGAACTAGATGAGTATAGGCCAGGACAGGGTGAACAGTTTCAGAGTTTCAGGAGCATCCCAGGGCAAATTCTTTAGGGAAGGACACAGCTTGAATGCCATAAGGTTAAAAAGCAAGTATCAGAGGGGGGGCTGTCCCGAGTGAAAAGAGATAGGATGGAAGTAAATGTGTATCAGGCATACATAAGAAGGGGTACAGGCAGTTTATTGTTGCTTTGATATGTCCATGGCTTACCTCTGACTATCACTATAAGTCTATTGGGTGGTTCAGATGGAATCATTCAAAGATTCTTTTTGTCCTCTGTTCTGTTATAGTGAGGTGGCATGCTTGGTTAGTGGGGAGTCACCCTAGAAGGTTGGCAAAGGATGAAAAATCAGATATATATGTTTCATATGAAGAATAGCAAGGACTACAGAAACTTGGAACAGAAAATGAGTAACACACAAGAGAGCAAATCCTAGAGCACTGATTATTTATGATGAAAGTGGAATCTAGGTAAGGGAGTAGAGGGAGTATTAAAATAAGTCAGGAAGAAAAAATAAGGAAGGAAAAGTTAAAATCTTTTGAATTTCAGGTATTTCTATAAATTTCCCAAAATCAACACTGCTGAAATATAGGGCAGCTTTACCAAAAAGGTAAAATGTATTGGCGTTCTTTGTAAGCCAATAGGTGCCATTAAAGTATAAATGATAATATTACTGTGATTATTGTGAGTCACTACTGCACATTGATAATGGCATGGTTGCCTGTGGATCCTAATTACAATGACATTTGAAGATATTCATATTTGATTATGTTATGTATTTTCTCCATAGTTTGTAAGCTATACTGTGCAGGAGCAAATTTCGTAAGTAAAATGTGTGGTTATTTCAACAAAGTTTAGATAGAGAAATTTCAGAGGTAGAAAAAAAAAGGAGAAGAATATTTAGTATTTAGAATGGTAATATAATCACAGGATTAAGAAGGGGCAGGAAAATTGGGCTAAAATAGTGATCTTCATAGTATTATCCATTTAGGAATAAAGAATTACTTTAGAATACACTAAGACATTTTAAAAGACAAATTTGAGGGGTGTCTGGGTGGCTCAGTTGATTAAGCATCTGACTCTTGATTTTGGCTCAGGTGATGATCTCACAGTTTGTGAGACTGAGCTGCACGTCAGGCTCCTCGCTGACAGCACACAGCCTGCATGGGATTCTCTCTCCCTCCCTCCCCTGCTCATGCATGCACACATGCTCCCTATGTGAGCTCTCTATGTGAGCGCTCGTGCTCTCTTAACTATGACAGGAATGTAGTTATTTGTCAGTCTAATCTCCGTCTTCCGTGCTGCTCCTTCATGTAAAACAAGCAACAAACCCCAAACAAATCTAGTTTACTCTCAATTACTTAGGTGAACAGAACTGAATATGATTCATCAAAATAAAACAGGGGTGCCTGAGTGGCTCAGTCAGTTAAGCAACCGACTCCAGTTTCAGCTCAGGTCATGATCTCACAGTCGGCGAGTTCGAGCCCTGTACTGGGCTCTGTGCTGACAGCACGGAGCATGCTTGGGATGCTCTCTCTCCCTCTCTCTGTACTTCTCCTGCTCGCTCACTCCCTCTCTCTCAAAATAAATAAATATTAAAAAAATAATAAAAAATAAATAAAAGACTACTCTCCTGACCTCTAATCCTAACTATCTACCTGGATGTCCCCTACTTGGCTTTAAACAGATGCGCCACATTGTATGTGTCCAAACTAAACTCATCTAACCCGAATTTACCATCAATGAACCCTATTGCCTCTAGACTCCCCACCTCGGTATCACTTATTTGACTCCACGTTGTACTTCCCTTTCTTCCACTGGGGGAAGCCAAAGCATCCAGGCAGAAAAGCATCTAAGCAGTATCTGCTTCCATTTTACTACCTAAATAGTTCTCAGGCTAACAGTCTTTAGAGTACCTGCATATCGCAAAACAACCAACTAAATACACACAAATAACAACCATTAAAAAGAATCCTTTTATTTACTCTCATTTCATTTCATCCAGCCTCTCATTCCCTGCCCAGTGCTTCCCTCCAGGACATAATACAGACTGTTAAAAAGAAAACCACAGACCCAAAATGGTGTCACTTAGGCCAAATTCTCAAATCTGGGCTCAATGTCTAGTTTAACTGCAGTTTCAACCTCCACCAGAAATGTAGACTTAATCAGTCAGGAATGTTCTGATAGGTTCCAAGGAGTCTGACACCACAGGCTCTCTCTAACAGAAAAGGAACATGAGGTAATCTGCATGACAAGAGCCCCTGACTTCCCCTCAGGGAAAGCAATCTTTGTCTGGAACAATCCTTTTCTTTTGCTAATAACTTTCCGCCCCACCCTCCTTCCTGTAAAAATCTTCCATTGTGTCCAACTCCTCAGTACTCCCGTCTACTTGCTAGATGGGAGGCTGTTGATTCATAATCATTTAATAAAGCCAGTTAGATCTTCAAATTCACTCATTTGAATTTTATTTTTTAAACAAGTGTCACTTGGCTTGAGGCCCTGCTTTTGGTTACTTCTATTATCACATATTTATAATATGGAAAATGACTTGGCATCCATTATAACCATGCCTATCTTCAGTGCACCTACTCCTTGATTGTGACCCTTAATAACTCTGAGGCCAGTTGTTTCCTTTCCAAACTTTTTAAAAACCAAATTATACTTCTATGATCGAACTATGTTATAACTCAATAATATCATACTATAAAATAGTATCATCTTATAAGCAGTGTTTAATATTAAACTGACCCTTCTGTTCTTTCACCATTCTCGTGATGAGGGAGCCAAAGGCAAGCTGAGGGCAATACACAAGCTAACAATCCACCCCGCCCCCCCGCCCTCCCCCAACACACACACACTCAAATTTACTTTCCAGTCTGTTCTTTGGTGCAGCCAGCAACAAGTCTAATCTAGCCACCCTCATGCTTAGTTTCCTCATAGCCTCAAGACTAAGTCAGACCTACCAAGGGAATCCCAAGCTGGTCATGATGTAGCCTTTTCCTGACCCTTCTGCTACACTTCTGAAGTTTCCTAAATCCTATTAAAAACAAACAAAAACAAACAAATAAACAAAAACAAAACCAAAAAAACCCACAAAAAAAACAAAAACCACAGACTGCCCTGGACACCTTGAAATACTTGCAGTTTCCCAAACAAGACAATTCACTCTCCTCGGCACCTTTACATAGGTAGTTTTCTCTTGGTATGAATTCCGACCTCCTTCCTCTTTGCCTGGCCACTTCCGCTAGTCTTTCAAGATGTAGATCATTTTGTAACATTCTCAAATATCTACTACCATCATCCCTCCAGGTCAGCCTTCCCAGCTGGATCCAACTTATCTATGCAGCCCCAGTACTTACATATGCTTCTATTTATCATGTGATTGCATTGTACCATCTGTTTATTTGTGTGCCTCCAACAGAATAACCAAAGCTCCCAAAAAGCAGGGACACTGTCCTAACCATCTTTGTATCACAGACATCCAGTGGTTATTGACATTAATGGAATCTAGGAAAAAATATTTAATTGAGAATAATAATATTCTAGTATTAGTCTGTTCTATAATGTTACCATAGCTACCTTGAATTATGTTAGAAGCTGAAACCCAGTGCCTTCACCTGAACCACAAAGAAAATCAGGATCTCTCATTAAGGTTCAGAGTATTTCCACTGTGAAATATGAGTTTTCATTTTAATCCAACAGATGTCCTCAGCAGTTTGATCAACTATTCTCTCATTGATATCTATATAGCAGATGGCATAAACGATGCATCATGTATTTAAATACGGATATTAAAATTGAAATAATATAAACTATTTCAAATTTATTGGGTATTCTTTCCTTCACGAATACCTTATCAGGGGATTAGCAACCCTGGCTAATTTTCAGCCATACTTTCATATAGTTCTCTCCTCCCTTATTGTTTCTCCCAGGAGGAAGGCAAATATCCTTCCATAATGATATATTTATACTTTTCTGGACTAAGAGTGCTTTAGTGTTAAATTTGAAACACCACTCTAATAACACAAATATCATCATTACATATTTTCTTCAGGAACCAAAGATGGGACATCAACTGCCAAACAACCTAACCCAAGTTGCTTTGGTTCCCTTACATGAGGATGACAAATCTAACATTGACATTGGAGGTAACGAATGCAGTCTGTTAGTCACATGTGGAAACGTGACTAGCCTAGTGAAAATAGTTCCCAGAGGTCTTGTGAGGTGAGCCTGTGTGGCACATGTAGAAGTGTGCAGTATTATTTACACAGTGCTGTTATTTAGCTTCCGATGATTCTTGTGCATATAGAAACAACAAAAAACAGTATTTGTGTTTTCCTAGGCATAATAATCCAAAAAGATTATTTTCAGTATGTCCCAATTTTCTTTTTAGGATAGAGAATAAGAGTGGTAGAGTTTTCTCCATATAAGAATACGTCACAAATCCTTGGCAAATAGGGGACACTGAGTTATCCTTTTTCTTACTATTCCTTACCACCCCCAACACATTAAAAAGGATGATGGTGATGCAAAATCCTGCATTGCCTAAATTTAGAATTTTCTGTGCTTTCTAGAATCATTTCCCATGTGTGGACCAAATAACAGACAATACATTTAATAAAGTTTGAATGTGCTTTGCCAACAACCCTGAACTGGTTGATAAGTAGTAGGCAATGAGACCATCCAAATGTGGTTTTCTCTTAGTGTCAGCCACATAGTTTGTAGCCATTAAATATTAGTAAATTGGCTATTTTTGATGGATGGCCTGAGGTATTAAGTGGCTACTGATAATTTAGTGTTAAACAAATTGCCACTAATAATTAACTTTTCTGACTACTCTCTTAATATTTTATTATTTAGTTTTGAGAGAGAGAGAGAGAGCGAGAGAGCATGAGGGGGTCAGGGGCAGAGGGAGAGGGAGACATAGAACCTGAAGCAGCTCCAGGCTCTGAGCTGTTAGTACAGAGCTCCACACAGGGCTGCGAGATCATGATCTGAGGCAAAGTCGGACGCTTAACTAACTGAGCCACCCAGGCACCCCTCTGACTGCTCTCTTAATGTAACATTTCTGTAATATATCATTATCTAGAAAAATCACACAGCAATTATCAGAGGAGCCATTGTTTTAAATCAGTATTTGGTCTAAGTTAGGTCAAGGTCAGAGTTAAGGGCAGAATCTATAGTTTGTGTTTACTAGGTCCAGAATTATTTGACCTTTAAGCTGCTGTTTGGTCGTGCCATAGCTATTGCAGAGAAAGTGATCGTGTTATATCCAATTTCATTGCTAAAATAAATACAAGGTCATTGCCTCCAGCAGGTGACTGGAAAGAATACAGTGTAATCTTCTTAATCATGACGCTCAAAACAAAACTAAGAATTTTTCTCAAGGCCTTTTGAATGTACTCAAAATGTAAATAAATGAAACAATAGGTTACCCATAGTCAGCTATGATCAATTTAATTTGGCCAAGCAGACAAAAGCAGTTTCCTTAAATAAGACCTACCCAGGGTCTCATTAGTGCAGAGGGAAAAAAAAAATCAAGGTCATTCTAAAGGTGTATGACTTCATGGTGGAAAATTTTAATTCTCCAAACACCTCCCAGAAAAGAAACCAAAAGCAAGAGGAAAAACAACTGTCACAAAGATTTCAAAATCTCATTTAGACCACTGGACAAACACTAAGGAAAAAAGTAGAAATTCTAAATATACTAAGGTGTATTTTTACAAAGTAAGGTTGACAAGGTTGGAGATAGGCATGGGATGTCTCTTATTAGAATGGCATATGGAATTATCAACACACAAGTTTACATACGGGAAAGTGGGTACCTCAAAATTCTAAAGAGGCAGTTTCATGTGAATTTTATCTTAGAAAAAAAGGTCTGTGAATTGATTTTATGAAAGAATAAAAATGCATTTTTCTATTTGTCTTTTAATCCTGCCTTGCCATACTGAGAATTATCGAAGAAAAAGTGATTATAATATACTCTGCTAAAATATATCCATTAAGAGATATTTATTCAACAATATATGCAAATAGAAAGATTAAACATGTTTGCTCTATTATACATGTTTCTATTTATTTTAATATATCATGACCTTTATATTATATAATGTACATACATATATAAAATGAGGGCAATCACCTATCGCAGAGCTTGTCTGAGCTAAAAAATAATGCTGATAGCATTAATGGACTTCTAAGCTATTTAATATTGTTTTGCAAGCAGCTTTCAAAACCAAGCAATCTGATCTTTTCTAAATGGCATTATAGTAGGAAAAAGGTCATGTATTTAGGCTGGTAAGCCCATGAGGAAAATGATAGTAAGTTTCCAGTTAGACTCTGATGCTGATAAATCAATTTAACTGTCAACAGCTGGGTCCTACTATTAACACAGATGTGGGAACAGAAAGCAAACACAATTGTAGAAAATGGAAGCAAATACTCAGCCTACGGAAAATGACTATCTGGGAATTGCTTCTTGGAGCAGGAGTTATAAATCAAGGCAGTTTGCCTGTAGAAATTTCTAACACCTTTCTATAAAAGTACTTTATTATAATTTGGAGATTTACATCTAATTCTATATGCTATATGCTATATGCTATATTCTTCTATCCCAACCCAGGAGTATTACCAAGGCAGAAACTATACATTTGCATTGGCATGACTTATCTTCATCACAGAATACTAGGAGGTAAATAGTGGTGTCCTTGTGCCTCTTGCATATACGTCTTTTGTATCAGGAAGCATTAATGATGAAGACTTTATGTTTATGCCAGGTATCCTCTTGGACACTTGAAGGAATTTAGGATGAACATCATATCGTGTCAGTCTGGGCTCGCTTAATATATTGACTATTATTTGCCTTTTTTGGGGGAACTCATAGTGTGGCACACTCTCACACGATAAAAGCTTCCTTTGTTGAACAAAGGAATAGTTAAAGGACTATAAACTATTATTTCATATCCTGAAAGAAGGAAGGCATAGGTACTAAGATGGGAGAGGCTCACGGAAACACTGGAACAGTTTACCAAGTGGATGTTTATCCACTACTTGCAAGTAATTCCGGAGAGGTACTTTGGATGCAAGAAATCAGTATCTTATGTGACAGGCTGATACCTTCAAGTCATGGGGAATAAAGAGGAAGAAGCGAACATCAGCCTACTAAGCGGGAGCCCAGAGGAGTGCTGGTAACTAGGATGCTGGAGCAATCAAGAGTCAGAAGTCTCCTAAGATACTTGAGTAAGTGAGCAAGTGGTTCTACTGGACACCTCAGAATAAGCTATCATACTGGAAATCTTCCCCTCCGTGTTTGTCCTTCACCCTTCTTAACCCTGTTCTTTACTCAGGAAACTGACCCCTGCAGATTACAATTATCTGGATCCCTTGCCTCTGGCTTCCAATTGGATTCAATCATCTGACGTATAATCCAAGGGAAGAAGGAGAATGTGTCAGTATTTTGAGCTTCCACTTTGAAGAGAGTTGGCTATGTTTTCTGTTAAAGGTAACTGTTCCTATCAATGCAGCCCCATCTACAAGACTCCCTTTTCTGACTTTCATTGTTGGTAACAGTTCTATGATAACGATCCCTGGGCACTCTGCTATCCCTTGTGGTCAGCAACATCCCACTCACAACCTGGTAAATAATCCTCTTTTGATTTCTTTTTTAATTGTTAATTTTTTTATCCAAGTATGATTAACATACAACATTATATTAGTTTCAGGTGTATACTATAATGATTCAATAATTCTATACATTACTCAGTGCTCAGCAGAAGTGTACTCTTAATCCCCTTCACTTATTTCACCCATCTTCCATTTACCTCCCCTCTTGCAACTACCAATTTGTTCTCTATATTGAAGAGTCTGTTTTTCTGTCTATTTTTTCCTTTGTTTTGTTTCTTAAAATCTGCATGAATGAAATCATATGGTATTTGTCTTTCTTGGACTGAGTTATTTCACATAGGATTATATCCTCTAGATTAATCCATGTTGTTGGCAAATGGCAAAATTTCATTGTTTTTCTGGCTGGATAATATTCCACTATATATCTTTTTATCCATTCATCTAAGGATGAACATTTGGGTGACTTCCATATATTGGCTATTCCAAATATTCCTTTAATAAACATAGGGGTGCATATAACATTTTGATGTGCTGTTTTCATTCTCTTAGGGTAAATACCCAATAGTGGAATTATTGGATCATATGGTTATTCTATTTTTAATTTTTTGAGGAACCTCTGTACTGTTTCCCACAGTGGCTCTGCCAGCTTAGATTCTACTAAACATTTAAAGAAGAGTAAATACCTACCCTTCTCAAACTATTCTAAAAAATAGAAGAGGAAGGAAAGATTAAAAGGCCAGTATTACCCTGATACCAAAAGCAGATAAAGACATTACAAAAAAGAAAACTACAGTCCAGTACCTCTGATGAACATAGATGCCAAGATCCTCAACAGGGATTGTATCCAGGGATACAAAGATGATTCAATATTTGCAAATCAATTGATGTGTTACATCACATTAACAAGAGAAAAGATAAAAAACCATACAATCATTTCAATAGATGTAGAAAAAGCATTTGACAAAGTACCACATCCATTTGTGATAAAAACCCTCAACAGGGGCTCCTGGGTGGATCAGTGGGTTAAGCCTCTGACTTTGGCTCAGGTCATGATCCTGTAGTTTGTGGGTTCAAGCCTACCGTTGGGCTCTGTGCTGACAGCTCGGAGCCTGGAGCCTGCTTCAGATTCTGTCTCCCTCTCTCTCTTTGCCCCTTCCCGGTTTTCTCTCTCTCTCTCTCTTTCTCTCTCTCTCTCTCTCTCTCTCAAAAATAAACCATTAAAAAATTAAAAAAAATACCTCTCAACAAAGTAGGTTTATTGGGAACATATCTCAACATAATAAGGGCTATATATGAAACACTTCCAGTGAACATACTCCATGGTGAAAAACTGAAAGCTTTCCCTCTTAAGATCTGGAACAAGACACTCACCATTGTTATTCAAAACAGTATTGGAAGTCCTAGCCACAGCAATTAGAGAAGAAAAATAAAAGGTATCCATATTGGTAAGGAAGAAATAAAATTTTCACTATTTGCAGATGACATGATACTATATATAGAAAACCCTAAAAATTCTACCAAAAAACTACTAGAATTGATAAATTAATTCAGTAAAGTCACAGAATACAAAATTAGTATACAGAAATCTGTTGTTTTTCTATACACTAATAATGAAGTAGCAGAAAGAGAAATGAAGCAAACAATCCCATTTATAATTATACAAAGAAGGAATAAACTTAATGAAAGAGGTAAAACACCTGTACTCTGAAAACTATAAAACATTGATGAAAGAAATTGAATATGATACAAACAAATAGAAGGATATTCCATGCTCATGGATTGGGAGAATGAATATTGTTAAAATGTCCATATTACCCAAGGCTACCTACAGATTTAATGCAATCCCTGTCAAAACACCAACAGCGTTTTTCACAGATCTAGAAGTAGTCCCCTTTTTAAAACCTTCCCTTTACTCTGTAACTTCAGAATGCCATCTGTTCCTGTGGGGATTCTGCTTGTGCAGTGCTTTAGGTAGAGGAAAAACAAATAAATTTTCCTGACAGTCAAGAAATGTCGACTCAAAAGATCAGTTGCTAATAACTCTATGAACTTAAGAAAGTCATTTACCTTGTCTAGGTATCTTTTCATTTTTATTTATTTATTTTTTGTTATTTTTTAATCTTTATTTATTTTTGAGAGAGAGAGAGAGAGAGAGAAAGAGAGAGAGAGAGCAGGGGAGGGGCATAGAGAGAGGGAGACACAGAATCCAAAGCAGGCTCCAGGCTCTGAGCTGTCAGCACAAAGCCCAATGAGAGCCTTGAACCCATGAGCTGTGAGATCATGAGCTGAGCTGAAGTCGGATGCTTAACCAACGGAGCCACCCAAGTGCCCCAGTAAGTATCTTTTTATTTTTAAAATAAAAGTTTATAGTGCTATTATTCTAGACACAGAAACCATCTGATTATAAGAGAATTGGTGTCTGTTACATCACATATTGGGATACACTGCTTCTCACATATTAGGGCATATTACTAATTGCTTTATTAATATCCATTTCCTTTTCCTTTTAAAATTCCCAAATATTTGGGATGGCAAAATGGTCAGCATAACAAAATAGTTACTCATACTTTTTGGAAGAATGGAGCAGCCAAGTGATTCATTACTGGTCAATGAAATAAAAGTCAAAGTTATTGGATGGGGTTTCTGGAAACATAAAAGGATGTCCCAATTGGAGTTGCCCTTTATTGCCATTTGGCCTTTCTCTTCTCACCTGAAATGTGAACTTGATGGCTGGGGTAGGGAAGCCTTCCTAACAGCGACAGCAGCAGTTGCATGCTATAGCAAATGGAGGCTGGGTACTGATAACATCATGGAAGTGGCATCTCAGACCTGGATGGCCTATCTTTCAATTTACTACCTGGTAGACCTTACTTAATGCACTTTTTTGAATTTATATAACATAAAGTTGTCTATGTCTCTTTGCCTATAGCAAAACATATTCATTAAGTTACACACACACACACACACACACACACACACACACACGCACTCCTTAAAACACTGTCAGAACTCTACTCTGATGTCCCAATAAGCCCTCTCTCCTCTTCACTTATCTTGTATTCAACTCACTACTCAGAATTTACCAGGACTGTGTTAAACCACACAGGGTTTTCATTTCTAATTCTGAAAGTCATAGGTAACTTGTTTACTTTATAAGATTTACTTAACCTACAACATGTCCATTTACAGTTAAATACCCAAGAGAAACTCTTGCACAGGCATGTGTGTAAAGAAGAATGTCTACAGCAGCATGGCTTTTAAGAGCAAAAAACTGGAAACTGTCTGCGTACATTATGAAATATTAGACTGCATTGAAAATGAGTGCTTTGCAGCAACATGCAATGACATGGATGAATAGGTCAACAAGTTAATTAGTGAAAGAAGCACATCCTGTAGAAAAAATACACAGCTTTTTAACCTTTTCATAAAGTTAAAAAAGGAAAAAATAAGAGAAAAACGGAGGCAAACTATAAGAGACTCTTAAATACAGAGAGCAAACTGAGGGGAGCTGGAGGAATGTTGGGCAGGGGGATGGGCTAAAAAGGGTGATGGGCATAAAGGAGGGCACTTGTGGGGATGAGTAAGTGACGAGTTACTAAATTCTACTTCTGAAACCATCGTTACACTATATGTTAACTAACTTGGAGTTAAATAAAATTTAAAAATTAAAAAAATGAACATGAAACAGTATGTTTTAAAAACTGTACTGTGGAGATATAATGTATGTTTTACAACTGTTTTTTAAAGGCAAGGAACTAAAGAATACAGAATTCCATATTGAATATCAATTTTCTAGGGGCATCTGGGAGCCTAAGCATCTGACTTGATTTCGGGTCAGGTCATGATCTCATGGTTCCGACAGCACACAGCCTGCTTGGGATTTGATCTCTCCCTCTCTCTGCCCTCCCCCACTCATGCTCTCCCTCTTTCTGTCTCTGTCTCTCAAATATAAATAAATAAATAAGCTTGAATATCAATTTTCTAATCTACAGTTATTAAATGAATATAACCACACATATGTATGTGTAGACAGAGAGATACTTTCCATTTGCAGTTTGAGACACCTATGTATGCAGCAAAGTTAAATACGCTAAAGGTCTAATATCTATCTCATAAATATCGTTTAGCCTCACTTTTTAAAAACTAATCGCACCTCTCCAGAAAACCTTCTCAATTCAGCAGATATTCTTTTCAGTCTCCATAATTTACCTGCTTAGAAAAAAATATGTATCGATCAAGTATCCCAGCCCTTTTACAAGTCTGCTATTCAAACCCCTTCAGTTACCTTCCGGCCTCTTTTGCATTGCTGGGATGTTAGTGGAAGAAACATCAATCTCAAAGAGGGGACTTGGCACGGATAATTGCATGTGCTTGAACAGTAACAGACACAAAATCCTTCAGTGGTAATCTCCTAAATCCAACTTCTTTCAGCCCAGCATTCAAAGTTCTTCACAATCGGGGCTCAGTCTACTTTTTTAACTTTCTAATTTTCTCTTCGTCTTTCTCTAGAAACTCCACCATCACCAAACTCCTACTCCACCCACCCCCCCCCAAGAAAAAAAACAACCCATGGACTTTGCTGAATCAGAATTCCTTTCAAGAAATATCTTTGTTCACTATATTCTATATGCATGAGAGGCTCTTCTTTCTACAGATTTAAATTCTACCCATTCTTCAAAATTCCTTGGCAATATTTCCTTAGAATTGCTGTAACAATTTCCATTAGTAAATAAATCACTTGCTAACACATTTGTCCCATATCTTCTGCTCTCATTTCACTTGCTCACCATCATATGCCGGGACTTATCCGAGGGTCTGGCATGTGATAGAGGTTCAGTGAAGAGTTTCTGATTGCCTGGACTCTAAAATATCTTCAACTGCTCTCTTCTACTTCTATATTGTAATTTTTAAAAACTTGTATAATTTTGTTTTTCTCTTGTCTTCCTGATGGAAGAGCTATGGAAAGAGCTATGCCTATCACCTACTTACTTCTCTGATCTTGCCAAGTTCAATGCTCATCAGAAGCACTCCATAAAAATGACTGATTTACTTTAAAACAATTAGAACATTAAATTGGTGATTAAGAATTACCTCAACCTGTTACCTGCTTCACTTTTAAAAATATACCACAAAACCAAATGCTAATGACTTCTATAGAAATTAGGAGGTTGACATTTATCTTCCAAGTAAGGTCACCTAAGGTTCAGAATCAAAAGTTAGAGGGGAAAACAAGCAAACAGACTAACAATAACAACAAAAGCTTAACACTCTTCATAAACAAATTTACCAAAATATTCCAAAATCTTTGGGAAAAATGTTACTTCCACTAGTGAGGTGGCTTGGAATGCCACTATTAGTTTATTTCCCAAATTACATTTGAGGATTTGTTTCCTTTAATAAACCTTAACATATTCCCAGTATACATATTTCCACTTTTATTGCTGACAATGTTGAAAATTTATCTAAAATGCTGAAGTATACTCTCAGTAGTATTAATCAACACATTTGTTTAGATTAAACCAATAATTCAATAGAAGAAAGAGAATTTCTATGACCACAGTCTAGCCTGAAAAACATTTTCATTGTTTTCATACCACATATAATATACACATATAGAATCACACAGATATGTGGCTTATGTGCCACTCATAGGAAATTATCTGCAACATCACTAAAGATAAAATGTGTTTTAAATCAAGGAATTATTTCTTATAATTTTCATTAGCAGTACATAGTTTGGGTGTTTAGTATGTGAACTCAATGAAATCAGGGAAGACAGCATTGATGTTTTATTATAATTACCTAGCTTACAATGTCTATCACACAGTGAGTCATTATCAACAGATAAGTGGTAGGTTGTGATTTTCTTGCCAAACCTTTAAACTTATCCCTTGTTGCAGGGAATAGTATGAAGTCATTATCATAAATTCAGCTGCAGTGGTGTATATTCACAATGTATCTTCTTACCTTATTCTTACACAATAAAGTACTTACTTATAGAATTTATATTCACATAATACTAACTAGGTCCATCTGTGTGGCATTTAATACTAAGAAATCTAATTAAGGGATCAAGTTAAAAAATCATGCACTAAATTCTTGGAGATAAATGGCGTGAGTGCATGAAGGAACTATAGGTTAATTTCTGGCAACATATTAGTAATCATATCAAGACGTCAAATAATCCTTTCGAGTATTACAGGGTGATTTAGCTGAGAAGATTGTAGAGGATATTTCATATAAAGATGGTAGTGATGGAAAGAAAGAACAAAGAGAAGGGATATATGAGGAGAGAATAATCCAAATTCGATGTAAATGAGAGAAAAGAATCAAGTAACCACACAAAAAGCTAAGTAGTGTGGCAGTGAGAGACTACATGTTTGAGCTATTAGAATTATTCCATGTTACAGTGAAAAATGAATTACAAAGCCAAATAAATAAAATGAATTGCAATCACTGTGATTCTGGACTAGAAAAGTAATGTCATGATTTGTTGTTTCATCCATCGATCGATTAGGAGATTCTGATGACAGGAAGCTATGACATGTAATCATGTCAGGAGAGAAAGAAAGCTGGCAGATAAACTAGGAGACTTTACCTATAATTTAAATGCAAAATAATGATGATGTGAAACAGACAGATGTTTGGGAATGGCAGAAGAAGGAACACACGTGAGGCACATGACAAGCCAAAATTTAAAACTTGATGACGTGGAAACGAAAATGAGTGAATCGTGTTGCTATACTTCTGTGGAAGTGAGAAAATAGATACCATGTATTTACTTTCCTGAGCCTAGAGAAGCAAGATTCTTCCATTCCTTCCCACCTGAAGAATGGCTTCATCTGTCCCTGCTGTTTACTCTATTTAACTGTTTGAATGGGCAAACTTGTTTAGCTAAAGTGTGATGATCACTCACAGAAAGCTCCCAGTTCTCTTCATGGAGAAACAAGAACAGGTTTTTTTGTTTGTTTTTAAGTTTATTTATTTATTTTGAGAGAGAGAGAGTGCACACAGGGAAGGGGCAGAGAGGGAGACAGAGATTCCCAAGCAGGCTCTGCTCTGTCAGTGCAGAGCCCAAGATGAGGCTGGAACCCACAAACCATGAGACCATGGCCTGAGCTAAAATCAAGAGTTGGATGCTCAAACAAGTGAGCCACCCAGTTGCCCATGTAAAGAGAATTTTAACAGGATCTGTCCCTGAGGACAGTTCAGAAGTGCTTAATATCTACTCCCCTTATGAACTCTGAGAAAGTTTCATTACATATTGAACTGTAGGGGGAGATACATATTTCTTCTCCAGTCACCTGGTAAACCAAAGGAAGAGAAAAATGTTAAACTTCAGTGCAGAGAAAAGGAAAAGTGTCATCTGAATTTACCAAACAACAACAACAACAAAACGTAGATGTGTATATGGAAGGCATATACTTCCTGTACTAGGAAGGCATCTTCACATAGCCCTGCTGTCCTTCTAATGAGAGGGATCGACTGCTTTGGCATAACCAACATTTTCTGTGCGTCCGACTCCTATGCAGCCAGCTGATACTGGTCAGCTCTGTATTTCTTAAAATGTTTTCTTCCTAAGGTGGTTTTTACTGCTGCTTGTTTCCAAGGTACCAAGAGCTGAATACATTGCAGTTTCTACCCTTAAATGTCAAAACAAACAAACCAAACACCGGGGGCGGTCACTGGCCCATATGTACATCTTTTGGGGGTGTGACCAGTGGTGTAAAAAACCCAGGTGTCAGTTTGTTAAAAACATTTTAAGAATTCCACAATTTTCTGTGTTTAGGGTTAATTTTTAAGCCTTATAGCTTCTCTGCTGCGAAAAATCCTTTTGCCTCTTTCTAAACGATCTGAATATTTACATGTTCTCCAAAATCTATTCAGCCTTTCCTTTTACATAGCCCTAGTTTCTCTTGAAAATTAACTTGCAAACATCCAAGGGTTTTATGAGATTTGACCAACTTGTGTATTTTGATGACATGATTTGTAAAGAACAATGTATTATCTTATTGCATTTATTTGTGTTGGAAAAATGTGATATTTCTAAGATATCGATCTGTATGTCAAATGTATGGTTCAACAACGTTGTTCTTATTTTTACATATTGTTTTTTGACAAGTTATTTTCAAAACTTTACGATTAAAACAAAGTATAAAATTCTCATAAAGAATATGTCACCTTGAAGTTTGTCAGATAAACTAGGAAAACACTTTGAATTAAGTATTAGCCCATAAAAGTTTTGATTACTTCACCCTGGTGAAACTACCTGATTGAAATTATGGTACAATATGTAATTACATTGTTTCCAAGTCATTTAAAGTATAAGGGAGTATTTCATGTCTTTATTCAACTAGTCTTTGGCTCTGAGGAAAAATCCTACTTTGCTAAGATGCTATGGAAGTAGTTCTTGATTACTTTCCATTTTCAAAACTTCAGGGTATTATCTGAAGGAGAACATTATGTCTCTGGCTTGTAAAATCTGTACTATGGTGAAAAGAGGGTGCACTTTGGAGTGAGACAGTTCTTAAGTAAAATTCTTGCCTGGGTCTCACTAGCTGTTTTACACTGGGGAGCCCACTTAATCTCTCTAAGTCTGTACTGTCCTTTACAAAAAAATACAGATAAAGCCTGAAGAATCACTACAAGGAGTAAGTGAGATAATGAATGCAAAGCCCCTGGTATCTGTAGAAACATAACTGGTAGATACTGAAACACAAAAACAAAACAGCTATTCTACATATTCCCACTATGTAAAAATTAAACAATATTGTACAATTTCATTTTAGATGTGATTTTTGTCATTTTCAAATTTTCTGTCATGGATTCATTTCAGCTGTTTAGTGCTAATGAGTTTTGGACTTTCTCTTATTCAAAATTTTGATTAGCCATGGCAAGAGTCATTTAAGCCTTTGTTTTTACTTCCTCTCTATCACGATGTCTGCTTTTCAATCATTTCAGTGCGAACTTGAAGCAATACAGAATATTCAAGATCACTTTTATTTATTATTGTATTCCTTTATGAATTAGAAAATGAATTTTATTAGTTAACTTTGTGTAATTTAAGTGGTTAGCAGCTAATTTATACACACATTTAATATTAATTTTAACTTACTAGCAATGAAGACAATTGCACATTTCTCTTTTGAACAATGTGTATGATTTATAAAATTTTACTACTTTCATGTATTATTAAATTAATGCATTATTACCACTCCGCAGTTTTTGAAAACAAATTTGGCCTACAGACAATATAAGAGAAAAACAGAAAGGCAGAAATGAATAAAATAGTCCATTAAGGGGAGAGAAAAGGCTGAATTAGAAACAAAAGGATGAGAAAGCCCCCCCAAATGCTTTAAAATATATTAATGTAACATATAATATAATATAATATAATATAATATAATATAATATAATATAATATAATATAAAAATATATATAATCTGAAAAGAGAAGAGAGAAAGGAATATAGATTCAGAGGAAAAAAATTGAAACAGAAGATACTATACCAGGGGAAATCATTATACAAAATAATAATAATGACCAGAAATTACTAAGAAATTATTATGAGTTAAGTAACTATTCTAAGAGCTTTAAATGCTTTATATATTTTATTGTCAAATAACATTAAGAGGTAAGGATTATAATTATTTTTTTTTCATAGCAAACAGAATGGTTGAAGAGATTAATTGGCTTCCCAAGGATCACAGAGTTTATAAGAAATTATGGCAATTATATCATCAAGATTTTGTCCCTACAGCCACATGCCATAGGTATGTATTATTATATAACAAGTCATTCTAAAACTTATGGCTTAAAATACAACAGTCATTTACTTTTCTCAGGAATCTGAAATTTGGTGGTGGGGGGGGATCAGCAAGAATGGTGAATCTCTGAAGTCTGCAGCGTCACATGGGGTTTTTCAACTGGGGGAGTAGATAATCCCCTTCTAAGATGTCTTACTCATACAGCTTACAAGTTGGTGCTGGTTATTTATTAAAATTTCAGCTGATGCTGATGGCTGGGGAGACCTCTTAAATCTTTTCTGTTGAGAGTGTGAGGACATGAACTGCGTGAAAGGTAAGGAAAAGAAGGTACAATCAATTAATTGATCCCAGTAGACTGTGAAAATTGTTAGAATTGAGGCAATGGAGTGATCTGGAAAGCTATGAGGTGGTGGTTGACAGCAGTATGTTTGGAGTTGAGACTGGAGCAGACGTAGAATTAGTGATGAAAATGACTATCAAAGACCAGTGAGTGGTCATGATAGAATGGAGATTATTGGAGGTGATGAGTTCAAGGTGCTAGAAGAGTCATCTATTTGGATATTGAAATCCACAAGAAAAACAATAGTAGTTGTGGACACAGTGGCAGTGAGCATGCAGCTGAGACCTTCAAAGAACAAAGGAAACTGATTTTCATGGCTAGGAGAGGTAGTGGGGTCAACTGAGATAAGGAGTGGTAGTTAATGACATAGTTATGACACCAAAGCTGGATGTTTTAGGAAGAAGAGAACAGACTTTAAGCAACAACATAAATAAAAATCAAACTAGTTGTAACTCCAAAATTATACTTTGTTAAAATATATGTATGTATATATGTACACATGTATATATGCATATATGTGTATTTGTGTATGTATGTATACACAAATCTCCCAATACATTTCTTTTAAATTCCTGGATAATTAAATGAGCATATTACAGAACTGCAATACTCATTAACTTCTCTGTTTTATAGTTCAGGAAATTTTAATTACAAAAAGCAGACAACAACATTCCCAATTATATCACTTATCCTCAATAATTTGCTGATTTGTTCTCCGGCAATGAGATGGTTTTAGTCAATGTGTTTCCACGCAGCAAGGCATAGGGGCTCGTGCTTCTTTTTCTCCCTTTCTCCTCTTTTCTGGTCAGCCTGATAAAATATGCAATTTTTGTGTGCTTTGCTGAAGGCTAAAATGCTCAGGAAACACACATTTTTCAAACTAGTTGGTTTCCTTTCTTGAGTGAAGCTAAAATGGAAACCATGTTTTTCCTTTCTTGATTATGTCTGCAAGTCTTCATTACGTCTGCAAGTCTGTGTCTGATGTATAGTGGGTGCTCAGTTAATGTTTGTTAGATGACTGAATTGAAATTGCTAATATATTACACAGGGGAAAATTGCAAAAACTCTTGGTTTACCCTCAAACCTAACAAAGTGATCTGAGGGGAAGGATTGATTCAGGAATGATGATTTAGTTAATCAAATTGGAGTAGTGTCAGTGCCAGAGAAACATGAAGATAAATCCCTCACTTCCTATAAAGTACATTCAGTAGAGTTGATTTAATAGCAGGCGTTAAGTTATAGCTCAGAGAGTGCTTTCCATTTCTCTGGAGAAAATAAAAAGAAATGAATTTTAAGTTGCTTATGAGGGATTTATAGACTTAATATTTGAGCCTTGTGACACAAGGTAATGATTTATGGAGAAAGTGGCAAAATTTTCATTTTTATATAGGTGTAATGAGATTGTAGGTTCCTAACTGTTGGCAACATCCCTGGAGAGATGTTTAGAGTCTGTCCCAAAAGACATCTGCCCTAGCATTATTTCAATCCAAAAGGCTTGCACAGTACTAGAACGAATATCCCTAGGCAGGCTTTTGACATGAAACAAAGACTATTATTATTTGCACATTGGACAAAGCTCAGTCAGTAGGAATCCAAAGAGAAAGTGGAAATAAAGATTTCCAAAAAATAGAAAATGGAAATTAAAGTGGATACAAGCATAAGCGAAAAGACTGACATTTTTCTCAGAATAAATTAAATGGACTTAGAATCATCAGTATCCTCAGTTTTAGGCTGATGAGGTATTTGGCCAATGCCTGAATGATAATAAAGAGTATGGATGAATTTAAAAGAACTAGTTTTGCCAAATTTTGGCACTAGAGGATTCCATCGCTAATAGCTAATACTTTTGAGTGCTTACTATATGGCGGATGGGCTAAGCATTTTCTGGACAGTGTTTATAAATCTTGTAACAACCCAATGGAGTGGGCATCATTGGGTGTTTTGAAATGTTGAGAAGGAAAATGCAAAATAATCAAAATGAAGTTCTATTTTCATAATATATCAGATCTATTTTCTAAAAAATATGGTAATTTCCAGAAAAAGCAACAGATTATTAAAGAATTTTGTAATCACAGGTTATACTATTTCTTTTAAAATGGCACTGGCTATATTATCTTTATGTTAAGACTAATGCAAGAGGGCCCAAAATCAAAGCTAATTAAAAATATCCAATATATTAGAGTAAGAATAACATTAATTCTATTTTTGGGAAAAATTAAGAAAATATCTAGCTAGTTTGAGATACAATTAATATTAAAAATGAATAAAGTATGTAATTATGTAAAGTATGTAATTTATGCATTAAAAAGGAAAATTTATTGGTTTGGAAAAATCAAAAGAGACATGAAGTCAAGGACTAAAGCTTCAATATTATTAAGACATTTTTACCCTTCTGATGTATCTCTTACAGAACATAATTAGTCAATAAAATATATATTTTAGTTTTAGAAGTTTTTTAGGTTGATTCTTTTTTTTTCCTCTTCCTAATTTTCTCCGAAAAATCAATCATCCCAGTATGTAGTAATTTTTGTTAGTAAAAAATATATTTAAAAAAAGATGAGATAGATTTGGCTTTTTGGTAAATAGGTTACAACAAAAACAATCAGAAATATCTATCCTTAAGATAATATCATATTTGTATTCTAGAAAATAGTCCTTATTAAAAACAAGGACCAAATTTTACAAAATCATAAAGATCTGGCAGACATAAAAGAATAAGTAGTCATTCATAATGACTCTTGGACATAGGTTATGTGTTTAAAATCCATGAAAATAATAAAAGGTATTACATGAGACTTTGTTAACTTGGAATCTAATAATCAAAATTCTCAATGATATTTTCTTTTAACATTCTTTAAAGAAGAGTCAATTCAAATAAACATGCCAAAAAAAATGTTAGAAATAAACTCACCCAAACATAAAATTAATAATTTTAACAGAGCTATTTTTTTCTTCTATAGCACGTTTCAAAAAACAAAACAAAACAGTCTGCAACAAATGAAATATTGACATGTTTACAAGATAGTGTGTATTTCAGATTTGGAGTCTGCTCCACAGACACCTCCAGAAACCAAAATATAGTTCCTGCTCACTCGGAAATTCAATTCTACTGAAGATTTCATCATTTGTACATTTTATCTGGATTTCCTGAATTATTCCGTGAGTGCTAGCAAAAAAGAATTTGAGCTTCAGTTTTCTCTGTATTTACAAATATTTAACATACATATATAAATACATGACTATAAGAATGTATAGATAGCACTTGTGTGCAATATGCTGTATGGCTTCTGTGAATGTCAGTGGAGAAGGCTCCTTATGGCACAGATCTGCTTATTCCCACAGTTTTACTTCATGTTGGCAGTAGATTACTCAGAGTCTCAGGGTTTGTCCAATCAGCTTTAACTAAGTCCAGCACACATAGCCAATGAAGAATTCATTACCCAAACCCAACAGACTACTTGAGATGCTACAGATGTTCTTCTTAGTTCAAACATCTGCTGCTCAAGACACAGAGAAAGTTCTGTATTTTACCACACCTGTGTTACTTGCTACATTTATTTATTTCATATGAGAGGCTCAATTAACCCACTGAATTTTGAAGTACAGAGGTCATGGATTACAATATAATAATAATGAAACAGCAATCATTTATTCATAAGCTAGTAAAAAGAAGGGATTATAAATTAACAAGAGCTCCAAAAGAAAAGTGCTTCATTCAACTTCCATTTGCCACGGCAAGTGACAGAATATATTTTGTTAACTGGTTTACGCTGAATAATTTTGGAATATTATACACATAATAGTTCTAGACAGCACCTAAGTCATTGGGTTGTCACACTATACTCTCAGCAGCATTGATAGAGCCTTTGAGGATGTGGTGGGAAGGAAGTCTGGGCTTCAGGGCCGGACCACTATTTCAGACAGAGGTTTTTATTCACACGTTTATTTATTTGACATAATGGTCTCCAGTTTTTCTGTGAATAAAGAATTCTAAGGCTAGCTACTAATAGTCCAACTTCCTCATGTTACAGACATGTAAGGAGAGGCTACAGAATATAATTCTAATTTACAAGATTAAATAGTGCAGTAAGGGAAAACTTGGATTAGAACCCAGGGCCTCTAATTCTCTATCGGTACGGTCTGCTCTGTATAATGTTGCCTCCCTAATGTTAACACATCAAATATCCCTGCAGTTAGACACATGTGAGTGTTGTCAGTCCAAACTGATGACAAGTCAGAATCAGAGTATTTTAAAAAGAAATGTAGTTCTATTGCCAGTTTAACTACCAATTGGTAATTACACCAGCAAAGATATTTTTGAGTATATGCATTGGGGTAATAACTTAATGCATATGAATATTTTAGAAACTAATGAGACATACTCAAGCCACATAGGCGAACCAGTTCCATCGTGTCGTCATCAACATGAATAAATGTAAATTTCCTATCAATGTGATTATACAACAGAAGTTCGGAAAATGGTTTTACTTAATATATTTAAATCTCATCTTTACAAATAATTTGCTTAGAAATACTTTCTTCCAAGATAATGAAAAGGAAAATTTCATTCTGATTCCCACCAAATAACCAAAATTCTAAATTTATAGTGTTTGAATAAAGACATTTTATTATTTCAAAGGATATATTTTCCTAATGTTCTCCATTCATATTTATGGTATGTACATGACAAATGTGTCACATTATACTTTTAACCCAGCAAACAACTTTGAAACTTGAGTATATCAAAGTGAATAATAACTTCCAATTGAGGTATGCTCTCAGTAGAGAAGAAAACAGCTTAGAATCTTCTCTGGCTAGATCGATAAAAAAAAAAAAAAGATAATAGCAGGTGCATTAATGATCTATTGATGTGTAACAAATTACACTAAAACTTAGCAGATTAAAGCGACAAATATTTATTATCTCAAACAATCTCTGAGAATCAGGGAGCAGCTGAGTTGGGTGCCTTTGGCTCAGAATCTCTCATGAGAAGGTCAGTCCAGAAGTAAGCCAGGGATGCATCGACTGAAGGATGGAGAATCCACTCTCAGCTACTCCAATGTCTCTTGACAGGAGACTTCAGTGCCTTTCCACTAGGCAGCTGACACATGACAACTGGCTCCCCACATTCCCCTGTGCCAAGTGATCCCAGAAAGATGGAGAGGAGGAGAACCCAAGATAGAAGGGTTACTGCTGCCATATTTTATCGGTAACATAGAGCAATCCCGGTACAATGTGGAATGGGATTACATAGGGTGCGAATCCCAGGAGGCAAGATCATCAGCGGCTGGCTGGCTACCAGCCAGATCAAAAAACAATGTGCTGACACATCCAATTTTGATCACCTAAAAGATGTGCCAGGCTGGGGTTAAAGTGGAACGTGTGGGCTGAATTGTATTCTCCCCTCCTCCCACCCAAATTCATAGGGTGAAGCCCCAACACTAGAGTAATCATATTTGGAAATGGAGGCTTTGGGAGGATAGCAAGTCTAGAGGAGGTCATGAGGGTGGGATCCTCATGAGGGGATTAGTCATAAGACCTTATAAGAAGAGACCAGAGAGCGTGCTCTCCACTAAGTGAGGATACAGTGAGAGAATAACCTTCTGCAAACAAAGGAGAGAGTCCTCACCAGCAACCAAATTGGCTGACACCTTGATCTTGGACTTCCAGCCTTAAAAACTGTGAGAAATAAATATCTGTTGTTTAAGCCACCCAGTCTGAGGTATTTTTTTATTGGAAACCTGAGCTAAGACACTAGATGATAAAGTCCCAGATGTTGAGACAGAATGGCCAAATCATTAAAGAGCTTTTGAGGCTTGGATTGAGACATACCTGAGTTAACTCAGCTCTGCCATGTGTAGTGGCGAAATTAACAAATCAGAGCTCTGGTTTCCTCACTTTCCTCACTAATTGGGATTAGCAATGTGCACTTTAGAATTGGTGAAGATTAAGTAAGGTGATGTGCACATGAGGGTTCCTAACATATAGAGAGCATAATTAGTAAAGGACCAAGTAGAAAGTGGCATACTCCTTTTAATTTGGCATATAATAATTGCTAATATGTTTCTTCTAGCCCTACCAACAGAAAGAATATGCATTTAAATTATGTCTGTCTTCATAGCAACCACTGTGAAAATAATTATACACAGCTATCAAATGTCTAATATGACAGAAATCACATGAAAGAATTCTGTAATGCTCTAAATACTCCTCAGGTTCCATGAATAAAAGATATATTTAAATTGATAATCTGTGTGCATTCTCATTTCATAATTATATTTTAAAAACACTATCTCTATTTAATAAATTATTTTATATTTTCAACCCTCATCAAAATTTCACTGGAAGATCACTAAGAAATATTTTCCTTATGAGCTCAAATGTGCTTTCTCTTCAGAAAAGTAGCAGGTGATGGAGTGAAGAGAGAAAAACCCAAAGGAAGCCTGAATGTATTTTTTTCTTAAACTGAGTTATAATAGATGATTCACATAAATCCTTCTCTAATACAATCCCATATGTATATCAAAGTGGCTGTCATGCACATTGATAAAATTAAATTTTAGATAAGAAAAAAATATATCATCAGGGAAATGTCACAAACCAAATGATACTTCAGTCATCAAATTAAATGCATAGAGTGATTTAATATTGTCTAATACAGGGTTTTTTTTTTCTAGCAAAAGAAAAGAAATAATAATAAGTTAGTTAAAATAGGACATATTGCAAACATGTTATCTTTTGCTTTTTTAGAGGGAAATGAGTCAAATTCAAATCTCCCCTCATATTTGAACAGAGTTCTGTTTTGTTTCCATGAAGTTATTTTAGGTCCCCTGCATCACTGTATAAGTATAGAAAGGTAAAGCAAATGGCTCATAGAGACATGAAAGATTCTCTCCAGGGCTAAAAGAAAACAGCCAGTTAACCAACACATTATTTTTATAATTGTAGCAGCATTTTAAATGGATTCCTCATGATTTCATTTGATATAAAGGCAAGTACACAGGGTACTTTTAACAAAGACTTCCTGGAGGTAGTGATATTAAAAGAGATTAAAGGAAAGGTAAAAAAAAATCAAGCATTAATATTTGACATCATTATATATATTGACAAGGAATCAGCTTCACCTTGGAAAAGATGTTGAGAATCCTTCAAATAATTAAGACAGAACCATAAATCACAGAGCTCAAGCATCACTAAAGGTCTGAGACTGCTAGAAATCAAACATTTGTTTTGGTTTCTCTTCACTGAACATGATACTTGAGAAAATCAAGCTTACCCTCGATTATTTCTTTTATAGTAACAAATTCAATTAAAATGTAGAACTCCCAGGACAGGATAATTGTACCTACAACAGTGCTTGGCACAGAGACAAGACAATCAATAAATACTTGCTGACTGACATAATGAAAGAATGACTAAATCATCTGCCTTTAGAGTACTATGAAGTCTGCTTAGTATTTTTATCTAATTAATTTCTTAGCCATTCCTACCTTTAAGACCAAATAAAGTCAGGGTCCCTCTTCTACCCACCACGCTAGGGAATACGTGACATGTGTTTGCAAATCAGTCTGGCCTATTTATGTAGGCCACTGTGAGTCCTTGCTCTCCCCAGGTGCCAGGTGGCCGCTGTCCCACTGCCGGACCAAACTCGCTGCTGTGAGTTCAGGTCAAACTCACTTGCTGCTGTGCATTGCTCTGCCCGGCTGCCTTGAGCTTTCAAGATGCAGAGCCACCTCTGTGCTACTCTGGACACCCACGCTTGGCCCAAACCACTGGCTTGTCAACTTACTTAGACGTGTGCTCACATCACTGCCCCTCAGTGCCTGGTGCTGTAGCTTTTTCTGTGAAATAGGAATATAGGACTCTCTTCTCTGTGTTTTGTCTTTGTGGGGTTCTCACAGCACAGGCAACTGGGTCTCACTTAGCAATCCATTTTAGAAAGAATAACCACCCCCCCCACATCTTCTCATTGTTTACAAGACCCTTTGTGATTTGACTGGCCCCAAGTGTCTTTCCAACATCATTTTTGAACTCCTCTCTCACTGTACTCCAGATATAGGAGTCAGCTTTGCATGCATTGTCCCTTCCTCCTGGAATACTGGCCCTCCAGATATTTGTGCAACTCATCCCTTCAATTCCTTGAGTTCTCTGTCTGAATGTCATCTTTTCAGAGATGCATCGAAGAACTGTTCCATCTTAGATAGATTTGCTTGACATAGGGCACTGCATTCAACATGTTCTCTTGCTTTTGATTTAACAGGATTTGTGCTACTTGGCATTATCCTTTAAAGGTCTTTATTTTGTTTATTTTCTATTTTCCTGGGAAAAATAAGACAACCACCAGGGCAATACTTTGTTTTATTGCCAATAATTTCCCACTAGATCATTGGGTATAAAAATAAAGAGATAGATAGGTAGGTAGATAGATAATAGGTAAAAAAAAAAAAATAGGTGATAGATTAATGCTACGAAAGCATTCTAATCTCGTTTGAATAAGTGGATGCAAATCGATCTTGTGGTATGGGGGAGGGAGCGTTAAACTTAACTGTATATAGGATACTTTCCCAAATCTTTTTTCAGTCCAACTTGAAAGACTTTTACATTGCTCAAAACTGCCTTAAAGCAGCTTTTACATACTTGAAACTGAAGACCATTTTTCTTATGATAAATTTAGGATGCTGGATATATATTTTTTTATTTTATCACTGACATAAGGGGAATGCCATATACCCTAAAATTAAGCCCTTCTTTATCTGGGATACTTAGAATCAAAAGCTTGAATTCCAGGTCCCCTGAATCATGTAACTGCTTACTAAAGCTCTAGATCTTTATTTATTAATTACTGGATTGCTCATCAGGTACTTCTCAGCAGGAGGTAACATGAGAAGTGAAGAAGACAACAGATACTAATTTTGAGAAAACCGTTCCCAACAGATTCTGCTTGGTGACTTTTTGTTGTTTTTCAGTAACATCAAAACTGCAAGTGCATTATTATTATTAATATTATTATTATTATTATTATTATTTGCTTTGTAATTACAAAAATTCTCCTGGATAATATTGAATATTAACTTGTCTGTCTTTTTTTATTTATGAATTTTATCTAGCCCATTTCCTTCAATCATAGCTGTCTGATAATTTATCATATTATTGAAACAAATTGTCAAATGAGTTAGATTCATGTAAAAAGAAAGCCAAATTAATGGAACTAGTCTGATAAGTCCAGGATGAGACACCACTGTGGACAAAGTCCCACTCTCCCATCTTCCTCATGTGCCTTTAACATTAATTGATTTTTCCCTTCTTGTAAATGGAAGAGAAAGGAAGAATCCTGTTAGGGTCTGAGTCTGAAAGAATTGATGCATATAGTGGCAAAGCAATAGGGTGTCAACCTACTAATTGATTAATTTGAGAAGCTGGAAACTGCTGGCTTGCTGGCTTGAAATCAGGCTTGCTCGTGTTTTTTCTTTGGAATATACACGATTTAAAAAAATAATAATAATTATGTAAAATAATGTATAAGCATATATAATTAAATATTATATTATAATGTTTTTATGTCTACAAAACTATGACATTTCCCATAAAAATCTGAATATCAAGCTTTCCTAACTCTGGGCATCACTGGGCATAGATTTCCACATGGCAATTACCAGCTGAAATTAAGAAGTGGCTGTGTCCCTTAGAGAGAATAAGTCTTATCTAGTTCACCAGAAGCAACAGGCTGTTTTTTGTCTTATATATGGTGAAACTCACACATCTATATCACTAGATTAGCTCCTGCAGGCCTTTGAGTGTTCTTTCCATTTTAAAGTCAGTTTGGTCAGGTCAGACAATGCTTGGGTAATGACCTTTAATGGAATTGACTGCATTTTCTTATTTATTTATTTTTCAAAAGGTATTCAACTTGATAGTCTCAAGTTGCCATGCGATTAAAGAATTTTTTATGTACAGTAACATTTATACATTAAATAGTATTTTTAGAGAATAAAATTTCCTCATTATTCTTGTTGAGTTACTTGACCCTTATAGTAGTTGGTAATTACTGGTTTCAAAAGTCGGTGAAACATTTTTCTTTCCTGTCATGTTGAATGGAATATTATAAACGATATTAAATTACTATTTGGTAATTGAGATTTTAGGGACCACCATTGTATATTCAACTATAATAAGCTACAAAGAGGCAGAGAATGGGGGCACTGGATTGGGCTGACTCAGCACTAATCCTTCGTCAAGAATTATTTTTTAGAATAAATTTCAGACATTTTTCCCCCTTTATAGGCTTTGTATAGTCATGTTTTATTAATATTAATGAGAGGCATTACAGGGGTTTAGTTGATTGGTTGTTTATTTCATATAGATTTAACACCTTCCTCCAAGGTTTGCTCTGGATTCTCTAATGAAATGGAATTTCACAAATGAAAGACTCATAGAGAGAATGAGTTAACTTATAATCTGTTATCTCTTTTACTTAAAAAAAAAGATACACATTTTTTTGAAAGCTTCAGTTCGAGTTTCCATAGTTTGGATGCAATGAAAATAATCAGCGATGGAACAAGCAGATGCCGTGCAAGTATACTAGAGATGGCATTATTTTTGTTGAAGTCAATTGAGAAATATACAACTTCTGGCTTTCTTCCCACAAGTTAAACAATAAGTCAATCTCTTTCTCTCTGCTCCAAATGGAAACTGGCAAATGACTAACCTACAAGGATATTTTTGTTATAATTTTAAATATTTTCTTATGACTACTAATAACTAAAAACAGAGTAAATATTTATAAGACAAGATGTTAATAGTCTACGAAATGAGAGCCACATGCTTCTAAGATTCTCAATCAATCAAGGTGTGTTCATTACTGATCTATCATAATGAGTGATATAAATTTATGAACTAAATTCAGCTACACAATAAGAGATGTACCACAAGGAAAAACACTTTGAAAAGCAAATAGCCTTTTCAATACTTAATTGAAAAGATTAAGTGTAAAAATAATAAAAATCTGTTATGCAGTTTGGCATAATTCCTTTCTCTCTGTTACACTCTTGTAGTTTTTTACAATATATAGGTGTGCTTGAAGCTTTCTTAATACCTAAATACTATGTTAAATAATCAAGTGAGTTATTTGAGAAAGGTGGTTATTGAAAAACAAAGTTAATTATTGATGTGTCGCAATGTCCTTAATTTATCTCACATACAAATGAATTCATAAATGGATCTAAATTAGTTCTAAAAGCCCCATTTCCAGAATAAAAGTAGATAACCAGTGAGCACTTACATTTCAAAGACATAATTAGATACCTTCTAGTCAGAAAGAAAATTGCCTGTAGAATTAAAAGATCTTAGAAACTGATGCCCACAATTAAACTACATTTTTTTCTTATGAAATATGGTTGGTTAGAATTTTCTATTTCATTAACATGGGCAGAATTATTGACATATATTGAAATTACAGTCATCAAAACCCTGTTTTTTTCACGTTTAGCTGAGCTACGTTTGAGTCTTGTACCTGTCTTCTCATATTAATGTAAGACCTTATGTTTTGAAAATTCATTCTATTAGACTCAGTTCATCCTCTTACATAAGATCTGCTTGTATGTGGATCTATAACTCAGCATATTAGCCATTTTGTTTTTGCTTTCTGGTAGCCACATCTTTGATGGCTTCAACTAGGTTATTATCAGTATGTTGAAAAGTTCTCAGATCATACTAATATGTTAAAAACACTCATATCTTACAGAGATCAACTGAATATCTTCTATGTTGATATCAGTCAATCTGCATTTTGGGGTGTGGGGGCAGAAAACAATCAGTTATTAACCTACTCAATTCCATTTTCTGTTAGTCCAAATATTTAATTATAAAATATTATAAAGAACTCTGCAGAAAGCCTGGTATGAAGTGCATGTGCCAATGTAACATTCATCTCAAAAAGGACATAGTGGACTGGTATATGTACTTAGCATGGTTTTCAACAAATTTTCAACAAGACTTTTTTCAATCCCCCCTCCCCCATGATATCTTCTATATGAAAGAAGAAAAAAGATAAGAAGGCTGATCTGGTATGACTTACTTTCATTAAACCAGTGCCTGCTCGGACCAAATACTGTCTTTGCTTGATGCTCACAAATAATTTCTTTTATAACTTGGTGCAGAGTCTTGCTTGGAATTAACATCAAACAGGGGCGCCTCAGTGGCTTAGTGGTTAAGTGTCCAACTTTGGCTCAGGTCATGATCTCATGATTTGTGGGTTCAAGCCCTGTGTCGGGCTCTGTGCTGGTGTTCACAACTCAGAGGCTGGGGCCTGCTTTGGGTTCTGTGTCTCCCTCTCTCTCTGTTCCTCCCCCACTCACACTCTGTCTCTTTCTCTCTCTCAAGAGTAAATAAACATTAAAAAATAAAAAAAAAATAACATCAAACATATCAGGTTACAATTTTCAGCACCTTTCTTCATTTTCCCATTGTAAATCCAAACATTATTTACATATAGCATGGACAACCAGTTTTTTCCCCATTTTCACGGTTTATCAAAGACCCTATGCAATCAGTCCATCATATCTTCTCCAAGATATCACCATTTTAAGGTACAATTGGCATGGGCCAGGGGATTGAGCTCATTTAAAATACAAAAGTATTGACTCTGAATTCAATTTGCCTAGAGCTTATTACAGTGTATTCAGTTTAAAATATTCTGCTTTCACAGTAGATGCTATTAAACAAGACTGAAAATACTCCACTTACATTCTGTCATTTATTATTATGCCATGGATCCCAAGTGAAGGGTCTATCCATTTCCTGTCTTTGTTCCAACTATTACTAAATGCCATTAATGTTTCTTTCATTCTAAATGTTATACATAGCTACTCTAATGGGTTCAAACCATTTTCTCCAGTATTCTGTAGGAGGAAGGAAAAGAAAAGCAAAGTTACATTCAAATTCTGTTGATTTCTTTAACGAGGCTTATGCATTATAAACTTTTTCTTTCTGTGCCTTTTAATATTTCTAGCTGTAGGGTATATCTGCTTCTACTTGAAGCTACATCAAATCATTTTTAAATGGGAGAATTATGAACAAATTTATAGACAAGAAAACTCAATTTTGGCTTATACATAACTACAACTATTTATAATAATTTATGTGTATTGAGCACAGAAATGTAATAAGAACTCTTCAATATATTTGGCATGTATAAACTCCTCCATTTACTTCAAAACTTTATGAAGTAAATATAATTATCATCCCCACATTACAGATGAAGAAACTAGGACACAAATAGATTAAGTTACTTATTCAAGGTTACACAGCTAGTGAGTGTGGTAGAAACAGATGAATCTAAGCAATCTGGTTCCAGAGCTTGACCATGCTTAACCCTTTATAATACCATTTCTCTTGTTTAGTTTAAGATTACTTGCATGCTTTCTTTCAGATTCTTTGATTAAAACATTTTTTTAAGTTTATTTATTTTTGAGAGACTGAGAGAGTGTGAGCAGGGGAGGGGCGGAAAGAGAGGGAGAGAGGGAATCCCAAGCAGGCTCCATGCTGTCATCACAGAGCCCAATATGGGGCTGGAACCCATGAACCATGAGATCATGACCTGAGCCAAAATCAAGAGTCAGATGCTTAACTGACTGAGCACTCCTCCTTTCAGGTTCTTAACACTTAAC
The DNA here is from genome assembly GCF_022079265.1 of Lynx rufus. NCBI lineage: Eukaryota > Metazoa > Chordata > Mammalia > Carnivora > Felidae > Lynx > Lynx rufus. The sequence continues at coordinate 202,993,797 of NW_025814823.1, read as the reverse complement.
CCTAACAAATAAATTCTTCAATTTTGGTTGGAGTGGACTCTCGTCATTTCTGCTGTACTTTAGGAAATCAAATTTTGTGAATTAGGCAAGTCAAGACTTCATCATTACCGGGCATTAGGGAGAATAAGTATTCATCTCCATCACCTATATGCTTTCCAGTGCTAGAGCCATGAATCCTCTCACATTTTTTTAAAATTTTTTTAACGTTTATTTATTTATTTATTTTTATTTATTTATTTATTTTTTAATTTTTTTTTTCAACGTTTATTTATTTTTGGGACAGAGAGAGACAGAGCATGAACGGGGGAGGGGCAGAGAGAGAGGGAGACACAGAATCGGAAACAAGCTCCAGGCTCTGAGCCATCAGCCCAGAGCCCGACGCGGGGCTCGAACTCCCGGACCGCGAGATCGTGACCTGGCTGAAGTCAGACGCTTAACCGACTGCGCCACCCAGGCGCCCCAACGTTTATTTATTTTTGAGACAGAGAGAGACAGAGCATGAACGGGGGAGGGGCAGAGAGAGAGGGAGACACAGAATTGGAAGCAGGCTCCAGGCTCTGAGCCATCAGCCCAGAGCCCGACGCGGGGCTCGAACTCACAGACTCCGAGATCATGACCTGAGCTGAAGTCAGACGCTTAACCGACTGAGCCACCCAGGCGCCCCCCTTTTTTTTTTTTAATCCTCTCACATTTAATTAGTTTAGCACCTTCTAGTATGCCCTTTTATAATATTTCTTTATTAATTTTTTTGGAAGTTTATTTATTTATTTTGAGAGACAGAGGGAAAGAGAGGGTGGGGGAGGGGCAGAAAGACAGGGAATCTCAAGCAGGCTCTGCACTGACAGTGGGACTTGTACTTAGGAACTGTGAAATCATGACCTGCACTGAAATCAAGAGTCAGATGCTTAAGCGACTAAGCCACCCAGGCACCCCTGTTAATGTTTTCTTTATACTCTTTATTTCAGTCTTCTCCAGCATAGTAGGTGTATGCTGGATTTGACATAGGTACTCCTCCAATTAGGTCAATTTTTTTCAAAAAGTCATATTTCAACCATAAATTTTCACCCACTTAATTTTATAATTTACTTTAGGATTTAAGGCATTCTGCCTAGAATATTGGAAATCCAAGGCTTTGCTATGGTTATCTTTCAAATTAGTCCCCTAAGAAAGGTTTTGGTAAGCTCTATATCATGAAAATAATAAAGGAGAAGGGGATTTCTATTTTACTAATCACCTGGACATATGATTTCTTCATTCAAGGTTTCCAACAAGTCTTCATTCTTTTTTTTTTAATGTTTATTATTTATTTCTGAGAGAGACAGATAGAGCATGAGCAGAGAGGGACAGAGAGAGAGGGAGACACAGAATTTGAATCAGGCTCCAGGCTCTGAGCTATCGAGCACAGAGCTTGACGCGGGGCTCGAACCCACGAAACATGAGATCATGACCTAAGCTGAAGTTGGACACTTACCCAACTGAGCCACCCAGGTGTCCCAACAAATCTTCATTCTTGCATTAATGGGAAATAAGGAACAGTACAAGTAAGGAGACTGCTGTCCTAGATCCACTTCTGTCATTAACATTCTATTTGACCTTGAGCAGATATTTTTAATGTCTCCTTCTCTATTCATAATATATTCATAACATTGGTTGTTGTATGTAAAAGTACCTTTAAAAGACAAAGAAGCTTTGTAAAATATGACACTGTAAATAATCCATTCTTTATTCACGACTGAATAAAGACAATTTGCTGAGCACGGTTGTGAACGGATGTCACAAAACTACCAGATGCATAAAGAACCAACTAGTAATAATACCTGATTACATATACTAAATATTAGGATATGTGGTAGAAGTTACAACTGTTACAGAAATTATAATAGGTTATTATGAAAAGAAGTTGGCAGAAATATACCCATAAACATATTGTTTACTTACTAGATGAGACATAAAAGATCTTAATAAGAATATAGCTTAGTGGGGTGCCTGAGTGCCTCAGTTGGTTGAGCATCCAAATCTTGATTTTGGCTCAGGTCATGACCCCAGGATTGTGAGATCCAGCCCTGCATTGGGCTCAGCGCTATGAATGGAGCCTGCATAAGAATCTGTCTGTCTCTATCTCTGCCCCTCCCTCTCCTGTGTATGCTCTTAAAAAAAAAAAAAAATATTGCTCAGCAAAAAGAAATCTAGAATTAAGATATTAAACAAGAGTTGGCTATGATAAAGGGTATAAGTTTTTTGGTTGTTTGTTTTGTTTTGTTTTTTCCATTTGGAAGAAAGAGCAGATTCAAAGACACCTATTGACAATGCCAAATGGCCTGAATGGTTGGAACACAGCTGAAAGAAGAAAAGGCAATCTACCTATATTGAATTAGCTCTTTGACTCCTATCTCCTAATTCCATTTTTTTTCATTCTTCTGTAAAATAATTTGTGTATTCTCCTTCTTGTTTCTCTCTCAACTTTTGTGGTCATTTAATTCCCACAGAATATTAAGCCACTATGACAATTGGTCTTTTCACACAATGCAGTACGATATAAACTAAAGGAGAGAGAAATACATTAGAATACTTTAGAACATGTTACTCTCATAAATTTTCACATGTAAACAGCATTCAGATCTATCCCGTATGAGGTTTCCATGTTTGCATGCTTCTTTGTATAAAAACCTATATGTGTTTGAATCTCTTTTTCATATTTCTCTAACGAGCTTTTTTTTTTAACTTTCTAATGTTCCGATAAAATAACAAATTATAGATAAATAATAACATTCTTGTGTGAAATGCAAAGTTACCCTCAGAAGAATGTTTCCATAAATGTTGTCAATTAATACATATGTGTTTGAATCTCTTTTTCATATTTCTCTAACGAGCTTTTTTTTTAACTTTCTAATGTTCCGATAAAATAACAAATTATAGATAAATAATAACATTCTTGTGTGAAATGCAAAGTTACCCTCAGAAGAATGTTTCCATAAATGTTGTCAATTAATACATATGTGTTTGAATCTCTTTTTCATATTTCTCTAACGAGCTTTTTTTTTTAACTTTCTAATGTTCCGATAAAATAACAAATTATAGATAAATAATAACATTCTTGTGTGAAATGCAAAGTTACCCTCAGAAGAATGTTTCCATAAATGTTGTCAATTAATACATAGTTGAATCTGATTTGCCTAATATTTAGTGTGTCAAACTACTTTTTTTTTTTAATTTTTCCTTAAGAATTGATGACCAAGTTGAGAGCAGAATTATGAAATTGCTAGATGGAATGTAGCCATCATCTGGGATGCCTGGGTGGCTCAGTTGGTTAAGTGTCCAACTGTTGATTTCCATGCTGGTCATGATCTCAGGGCCATGGGATACAGCCCTGCGTCAAGGCAGGCATTGGGCTCCATACTGAGCTTGGACCCTGCTTAAGATTCTCTCTCTCCCTCTTTCTCTGCTCATCTATTGCTCACGTGCATGTGTGCACTCTTTCTCTCTCAAATTAAAAAAAAAAGAAGAAGAAGAGGGGTGCTTCGGTGGCTCAGTCGGTTGAGCATCAGCTTAGGTCATGATCTCACAGTTTGTGAATTCAAGCCCCATGTCGGGCTTTGTGCTGACAACATGGAGCCTGGAGCTTGGAGCCTGCTTTGGATTCTGTGTCTCCCTCTCTGCCCCTCCCCCACTTGAGCTATCTGTCTGTCTCTCTCAATAATAAATAAACATTAAAAAAAGAAGAAGAATGTAACCATCATTTAATGGAGCAATAATGCTTTAATTTTAGTTTGGGAGCAAAGGGGGACTAGTAATGGGTACCACTTAAAATGGTATTTTTCCCAACCATCTTATAATTTTATTTAACTAAGTAAATTTTTAAAAATATCAATCAATAGCTGACATTAGAACAAATGCAATAGTTTTTAAAGAATTATCTAAAGGACTAAAACATAGTTGGTGGCAAATTGAAATGGTCTAACTGAATTATGTTTTCATTCTAATACAATTGAAATAAAAGATTTTTCTACTGAAAGTCCTTTCCTAACTTGCAGGCTCTTAGATTATTACATTGATCACAATAGCAAAGGCTAACAGATACTCTGTGTGTGTATATATATATATATATATATATATACATACATACTTTGGTGTTCATTATAAGTAGACATTTTAATTAATATTTATTCCTATCTTTAGAATATATTTAGAGAAAAATTTTGTTGAATTTAATATGCTCTAGAAAATGCTAATGGAATATAGAAAATATATTATGGCTCATTGTTATATATCTTTTTATGAATTACAAAAATATGATGTCAAGTTACACAGTTTCCTAATTTTTCATCATTATCAAGCTTATACATTATCAAGCTTAGAAGAAATATTTATACAATTAGAAGAAATGTTTACGGTCCATAGATGGGCTCACTCATAACTCTATGCATGGAGCATGAGAGAGCATCTTGTACAACAGAGCCACGTGTTAATTAACCCTTGCTTACATGGAGCCCTGTTTCTGAGGCACCTGGCTGGTAATACCAGAAGAGTATTTAAATGTTGGTCACATTGGGCCCACTGCTATATCCTCAAAGCATAGAGAAGCCCAGCCAATGATTCTAGCACATATTTTTAAGATTTTATCTGACAAATTGCCTACGCTCGTTGGAATGTTGTAAGGATATATGTAAAATAACTGAAATAAACTAAAGATTCATGAGCCAAATTCAATTTTTTTCATAGAATTACTCATTCCCAGAATATATTACATCTTTAAAAACAACAAAATACTTCTCGAAAATGATGGGGTATATATAATGGGACTGTGAAAATGTTCATGCTAAGATTTAGAAAATGTTCTTGCTATTCTTTTCTTACATCCCTCACTTATCACATGGCTTTCTTCATGTCACCTCTGATTCTGCATCACATTCTGGGATAGCATATTTAGGTCAGTGGTAGTGGGCAGAGAAAAGAAAAGATGAAATAGGATGCAAAAAAAAAAAAAAAGAAAGAAAGAAAATTGTAGAGAGCCCTCCACTCTGGGAAGTAACTATATATCTTGTCCTGAAAATTATATGAATATAGGTGACTTAATCTATATAATTCAGGTCTCTGCAAGTCTCTCTTTTCTTTAAAAGAGAGAGATATAACATCAGTCTTTTTAGAAAGAGGGGGCATTCATATGAATTACCTGATATCCATATATCTGTACATGAACTAATATGACAGAAATAATTCATCTGCTATTCTCTTGATTCCCAGGTTGAAAACAATGTTACCATTTTATTCCAGCCTCCATCAATTTAAAACAATATTTCTCATGTGAAATCTAACTGAGAAATTCAGAATAAGTGGGAAGATAGAATTTCTTTACCAGGTTCTTTTAGATTTATGGCAGTAGCAAAAGGAGAAACCTTAACCAACATACACATAAAAAAAAACACAATGAGTTTTTCAAATATTTTCTTATATATTGCAAGTTCTTCTAGTGGTACCACTAATGTATAGTTGCTCTCTGTCAACATGAATTGAAAGTTGATTATGACTGAAACTAAACTCTTTGTCCGTGAAGTAGAATGCTATGGTAGGGTTGGCATTAATTCAAAGGGAAATACAGATTTCATATTGCCTGCCTCTGACTTTATTTAAACCAGGTAACCATTCGCTGAGTTAGATTTTTCATCTGTAAAATGGGAATGAATATGTTTTCATGTCATTCAGAATAGATAATATGATACATGTACTTTGTACTACCTTCATGTAAGTTTTCCTAACATATGTATTTAGAGAAAATATTGGACTGCAAGATATTTGGTTTCTTTTCCCAATGTTAATAGGTGTCTCTTGTTAGATAACGTAATTTAATGTATGGTGCTTCTTCTAACTATTCATTGCTTAAAACTTAAGAGGCAGTCCAAACAAGGGGGAAAAAAAAAACGTTTCGAATTTATGGATTGGTCTTATTTAACATAGTCTGAGAAAATATATAGTTTAAGTAATATCCTTTATCTTTCTCTCTTAGGGAACTACAATTCATTTTAAAGTTTTTCTGAAATGCACATGTCATTTGAAAACAAAATACCAGATCAGAATTCATTTCCATATGTTCATTCCCATAAAAATATACATGTCTGAGAAGGAAGAACGCAGTATGTGAACTGTTTCACTTTTGCGACGAGGTCATGTTTCTATCCAATAGAGAACAGTCACCAGGCTGGCTTTCCTAATAGGCAGAAACCAGGATGGCAAAGTAGAATCACAACACTCAGCAGGCTGCTGACCTACTTTATTATTATAACTCATAGGAGCTATGAATGCATTTTTTCCCAGTAAAGCTAAATAGTGATTTGTCAGCAAATTAGTTACCTTTGTTAGGACTTTTAAAAAATTCTGTTAAGGCAATACATTCTATTTTTAAAAAGTCAACAATATAATAATACAATTTCCAATTTATAGAATTTCAAATCAAAAACACTTTGCTAAACTTCAAGAGAGGAGAGATATATCTTTCATTCTTAGTTATATTATCTTGGTTATATTGTTTGAATCATTACTTAACTAGTTAATTGGGCTTTGTAAAACAAAAAGTTAACCTATTTTAATTTTGTCTTTATACATTTTCTAGATTATCAATAGATAATATCTCACATTTCAATGTTCCAATGTTCTACTTGTATATGGGGATTTGCATATAAGCAATGTAAATCCCGTTTTTATCCCCAAATCATTTGCTTGAAACAGGGGATACCAATAAACAATTCTTTGTACCCAAGCACCCCCAAAACACATTCATTTTGGTCATTACAGTCTGTGAGCTAGAAGTGACTGACCTGTCTCAGTCCACAGTCTGTTGAAGATTCCGGATACAAATCCACCTGATAGTAGTTGAAATAAATGTGTCTCTATTTTGTCTCTCCCTGTCTTTTTTTTATGCTCCTCATAGACTTTATCTAAATTCACACAAAGCTGCCACTACCACACCCTTGTGTGAATTAGAAAAAAGTAGTGCTTTCTGGGCGGCTAAATTAGGAAAACAAAAAAAGAGGTTTGTAAGAATGGCTACACTTTCAGGTATATGTAGCTTGGCAAGGAAGAGGGCAGCATTTAGCTAGCACTTTCCCCTTGTTTAGGAGTGTTTGGGCAGTGCGCACATTTCAGAGGCCTCAATTCAAATGCATATTAAGGGCTTTTACACATAATTTTCTATTCCCTTAGATTAGAAAATCAAAAATTTAAATCTCTACTCTATAGTTTTCTGCACCTAGAATGAAGTGGAGTGAATGAAAGCTTGTTTGAGTGTAAGCCCTATGAGGGCAGAAACATCCTCATTCTCTAGTGTATGTATGTTCAGTGCCAAAGAGAATGCCTGGCCCAAAGCAAGTACTCAATAAATTACCTACATGAAAGAATAAATAATACACACTCATTTCATAGTTGAACTACAGGAACGTTGTGTGATTTGCCTAAAATCTTAGAAGTTTTAATGTTAGAGGAGATTCCGGAATGTGTGTCTCTAAATTCAATTCCGCCAGATTTTTCCTTTCCTATTCTGTTGTCTAAATGAAATCAGGATAAGCTGTGTTATGTTGTGGACTGCAAACTAAAAGGATGCCTCTGGAGAGAGAGGGGAGAAAAAAAAAAAGAACTGGAGGGTTGCAAACCAGCTTTTCAATGCTTAGACCTATGAGTGAAATATGATACTTGCACTCAGAGCCTACTGACCATAACCAGCAGAGGACCCCATCAGAGGAAGAGAGTTAGAGAATGTGGAGTGTGTGCCCATTTGGTTATTAGTAATACACTAATAATCTGAGATACATTGTCTCAAATAAAAATGAAATTGTGTAGTAGTCTAGATTTTCCAATCAAATCTCTTATTTTCTCCAAATAGTGGAGAAATAGTCTCCGCTATTATAATAATAGTCTATTATTAAATAGACACTTTGAGACACTTTATATATCTTATTTTCTGATATTCTTAGTTTGTATGGTTATATAAGTTATATAGACTTCACAAATTTTGGGTATTTTTATATTGTCCATGAGCTGCCAAGTGATTACTTATCTTTGAAGAAATAATTTGATGTACAAATTACTAAAGCAAAAACTATCCAAGGAAGAATATATAAATGCATAACATAATAACTTCTTTACATATAATTTTCACATACGCTAGATAATTACCTTTTTAGTATATACCACTAATATTTACTTAGCAACATATGCAAGGTTGGCATAGGAATTGTGGGGCATGCAGATACTGATTAAGACATACTGTCTGCCCTCTAGAATAGCATCCCTCAAGATGAGGAATGTTCCTTCAAATCACAACAAAATGAAACATCATAATAAACATTATAATAAACCATCATATAATATATACATAATAAAACATAGAATAAATAAATGAAAAATATAATAATATAATAAATGAGTTGGCTTAAATTATTTTGATTATGATATTACTCAAACAAATATAACAAGAAAACTAGATATGTTTCTTATCCTTATAATTCTTGTAAGGTTAAAAAACATAAATTTACAAATCAAATACTAACAAAATAATAAATCAATAAGCATATCTAAAATAAATTCACTGTGATGGATAATGTTTTGCTGAAACCCAACAGTTGCATACAATGTAAATTTAGTGCTATTATGGCACTAGTTTTGCAGATTAGTTTCACACACTACAATATAATTGTGTGCTATGTAAGGAGTGACTTAGTTTTCAAGTCCATCTCTCCATTTTGACTATGGTGAAAATTCGGTACAACATTTAATATGATGTCATTTACCCTTCATTTGATATAAATGGATCATTAATCATTAAGCCCATAAGCCAGAATTATTTTATATGGCGCAACGTACTTCAACTAGAAAAGCAAAGCCATTCTGTCGGTTGCCTTTTAGTTTAATTTTGCAAAACTAAAAGGCACCTGACAGAATGGGAGAAGATATTTGTAAATGACATATCAGATAAAAGGTTAGTATCCAAAATATACAAAGAACTTATCAAACTCAACACCCAAAAAACAAATAATCCAGTGAAGAAATGGGTAAAAGACATGAACAGACACTTCTCCAAGGAAGACATCCAGATGGCCAACCGACACATGAAAAAATGCTCAACATCACTCATCATCAGGGAAATACAGATCAAAACTACAATGAGATACCACCTTACATCTGTCAGAATGGCTAACATTAACAACTCAGGCAACAACAGATGTTGGTGAGGATGTGGAGAAAGAGGATCTCTTTTGCATTGTTGGTGGCAATGCAAGCTGGTGCAGCCACTCTGGAAAACAGTATGGAGGCTCCTCAAAAAACTAAAAATAGAACTACGCTACGACCCAGCAATTGCACTACTAGGCATTTATCCATGGGATACAGGTGTGCTGTTTCGAAGGGACACATGCACTCCCATGTTTATAGCAGCACTATCAACAATAGCCAAAGTATGGAAAGAGCACAAATGGCCATCGACTGATGAATGGATAAAGAAGATGTGGTATATATATACAATGGAGTATTACTCGGCAATCAAAAAGAATGAAATCTTGCCATTTGCAACTACGTGGATGGAACTGGAGGGTATTATGCTGTGAAATTAGTCAGAGAAAGACAAAAATCATATGACTTCACTTATATGAGGACTTTAAGGGACAAAACAGATGAACAGAAGGGAAGGGAAACAAAAAAAATATAAAAACAGGGAGAGGGACAAAATAGAAGAGACTCATAAATATGGAGAACAAACTGAGGGCTGCTGGAAGGGTTGTGGGAGGGGGGATGGGCTAAAAGGGTAAGGGGCATTAAGGAATCTACTCCTGAAATCATTGTTGCACTATATGCTAACTAATTTGGATGTAAATTTTAAAAAATAAAAAATAACGTTAAAAAAAAAGCAAAACCAGATTCCATATTTAGGGCATTCAGACGATTGTAGATTCATAAAAGGTTTACCTTGTAACCTTTCACACTACCACCAATACATATGCATGCATTCACAAATCACTGGGAGAAAACCCATGGACTCCCTGAGAATAAACCTGCAGACTTCAGTTAGAGAAACACAGCTACAGGAACATATTATTTAGCTGCAAATCCTTCTTTATTCTGTAAAGTCACTCCCTAAATTATGTCAAAATTAATATGTAAATTCAAAATGCATCATAGTTTTTATTTTCTTAGGTTTTTAAAATGAATATTTCATGATTTTATAATATAAACCAAAAACTATTATCTCTAATCAGTTTAATAATGAGCTACTATAATTGTAGTGTGATATACCTAAAAACATAATCACAAAATATGAGAATGACAAGATTTTCAAAATTAATTTTATTAGATATTAATTATCTGACCAATCCAAGATATTCATTTAGGCAGAATTCTATAACTCAAATATTTCTTGAATGAAATATTCTATATGAAAGGATATATTAAAAATAAATGCAGAGCAAGATAAATCCCTGGTTAAGTTGGATTTTGCAAGTCGATATCTCCCACCTCATGAATTCAAGTAGCCCTCTGTGGTTGGTGTTTGAGCTTTTAAAAAATAGCTTTTAAAGAATTCTTTCAGTGAGGAATTTTTAAAGACTGCAAAGGAGTTAGCTGACAGGAACTGGAACTACATCTACAGACTTAACTGCAGATTAGAAACAGTTAACATAAGAATATAAATATAAAGAACAAATTACCAGTTATCGATACAGTATAGTTATTGCATTATTCTGAATTTCTCATTATAGGACATATATGGGTAACTAGCTGGTGATATACAGATAAGGATAAAGATATAAATACAAATGTGTTTAAGAAAAATTGAAAATACATATAAAGAGACAAGTATATACATATACATGAAAATATGGTTAAGGAGGATTTAAAATAATATTTAAGAATATAAATCATTTAGGAATGCAATATATGAAAAAGAAGGAAGGTGTAAAGAATCTGTCCAACACTCTAATCTTTACCATAAATTATTTAGTATCAATGTCAACTGTCATAGTATAATTGTCATAGTATAATTGCCAAGAATGACTAATAATCATGTCTGCATCTATCCTGGCTTCTCACTTTTTGCCTTCCCAATCTGATTTTGCTTGTCCTACATCTACATCTCATATCCGTCTTATTTAGTGTCAGAGCTCAAAAGCTGACTTTCGAGTGACTTTCTACTGCAACTGGGGTGACTACAGGTTTCATTTCTTGCCATTACTTTCCTTAACTATCTTTTTACAATCTATGCGACAAGATACTCTAATGTGTTTTAGAACAGAAATTACAGAGTCTGATAGACAGGCATTCTAATCTTGGTTCCATTGATCTACTAACCTTTAGCTTTAGCTAAAGTTTAGTTAAACTTTAGCTACTAACCTCTAAAAATGTCAGGTTTCTGGACTGTCAAATGGGAGATAACAGTGCTCAACTCATTCTGTTGCTATGAGGACGAAATACGAGTGTATCTATTTTCTTAAATTTTTTTAATGTTTATTTATTTTTGAGAGAGAAACAGACAGATAGAGTGTGAGTGGGGAGGGCCAGAGAAAGAAGGAGACACAGAATCAGAAGCAGGCTCTAGGAGCTGAGCTGTCACCACAGAGACCGACATGGAACTCGAACCCATGGACTGTGAGATCATGACCTGAGCCGAAGTCAGACACTTAACTGACTGAGCCACCCAGGCGCCCCATTACAAGTGTATTTCAAAGCACAGGGGTTTGTATACAGTAAGCAAGATATATACATGTCAGGTGCTTTTATCTTATGTTGGATTTTTACTTCTTTATGACTCCCTTATTGTATAAATACACTTTGTTTTGTTGTGATGGAAGACTTTCCAGAATTTGATAGTTTTAGGATAGAAAAAATGATATCTTCAAGGTCAAGTGACACCATGGGGATTCCCCATAGATACGAAAATTGTCTTTTTAATGGTCGTCACCTTCATATCACTAATAGTCACAAAATATATCTGGTCTCTAGGGTTGAACATAGACTTAACTGTTTCCTACCCTTGACATTAAAATTAAACATGAAAATATTGTCAAATAAATGTGAAAGAAAGAGCTGATTTCATAAGTAAATTTGCCCTGCAAAAAAGACTCAAGAAAAAAACCTGTAAACTCTGTAAAGGTATTTTGTATGACATTAAGATATAATAATAAAAGTTTGACTATGTTAAATACAAACACACAAACTCACAAAGAGCACATGCAGACACATTTAAAAATGATCAAGATACTAAAACTTTTCTTCATTAAATTTGCTTAGCACTGGATATATTAAGTAGCATATTGCTCTATATTACAATTTCACAAGTATATGCCCTTTATGGACACCCCCAAATAACCCTTTTACATTTTAATGAAGACCACTGTGATTTTTCCTGAAAGATTCCTAAGAGAAATTTAAACAATAATTACTTGCTAACTTAAATATTAGTTGCTGCCGGTGAAGAATCATCCTTTGGTAGTAGCAGTAGTGTTTTTATACTATACACTCTGTTAGTAGCCAGAATATAAGAGCTGTTGCTTTTTTTCTCCCCATCCCCCAATATCTTAATAATGTCTTCATAAGTTTTCCTTCAGTGATAAGTAACAATCAGACAGACCTATAACTAAGAAGGTTTCATAGTTTTGAAAAGTGACTGGATCAAATGTTTGCTTTAATGTTTAGGTGCAGAAACAAAAATAGAACAAGTATTTCTCCAACGAACTTTCAATAATGAGGCTAGATTACAATAAACTACTCTATCAGGCACTGTTCTAGGCACTAAGTACAGAACAAAACAGACAAATTCTTTGACCTAATGGAATTGACATTCTGTGTAGAGACACAGACAAATATAAATCACAGACTGTGTGTGTGTGAGAGAGAGAGAGAGTGTTACTAAATATTTTTAAGATAAAATATAAACCAGTTGGTTTATATTATATATATATATATATATATATATATATATATATATATTATCTATATAGTAGACAGAGTGGTCACACAGTGACTTCTGTGAGGCAGTGACATTTAAGTAGGTATAAACGAAATGAAGGAGAGATCCAGGTGATTTCAAACAAAGGAGATAAAAGAATACAGAAGGCAGGGAGAGGGAGGGTAGGAAGGAGGGAGGAAAATAGGTAGTCACGAAGAGAGAAAGAAAAGAAGACCAGACTTCTTAACATGTGATGTAAACCACTCTTTTCTTCAAACATGAACCCTGAGCTATTGTTGTTAGAAGAAAAAAAAATGTATGTTCTTAAGATGTCTATGTCATTTCTATAATAATAAGCCCAGAAATTAATATGGAACACTTCAAGTAAAAAAGGGGGTATTTGATTTATGCCAAAGTTAAAGTTTTGTGAAAGTCTCATAAAATTTATCTTCCATAAAATGTCACATATAAGAGAAGTCTAGTCCAAAGTATAGGTAGCTTAAACAATATTTTATTATATTAATGTAATTAAAATGCTATATATGAAGAAAATATGAGAACTTACATCAAAGGAGAACAAATCTTTGTGAATATATAAATTAAATATATTCACTAGTGTTTCAATTCCTTTGTAAGTATTGTATAATGTAGATCAAAATGCATGTTTTTTTAAAAGAACACATGTCCTTAGCCTTAAATGTGACTGTGAATATACCTGTGTAAATCAAATTTTTATTTACCAGATTTTTAAATATTTAAATATCTTTCAGTGTAAAGTGTACACCTGAAACTAATGTAACATGTCTATACTCAAATAAAGAAATTAAAAATTAAAAATAAATAAAGGCTTTACTTTCAACATGAAGCTTTCCCTGTCTTCCCTAGCAAAAAGTACTATCTGAGATATCATGCACATCATACAGATCTCATTGCGCCTATACTGATGAACACATCTCTGTATGTTTTAACAACACCTAGAATTGCATGTCTCAAGCACAGTAAATGCCAAAATCAAGTTGAAAGAAAGGAGTTATTCCAAGCAGTAGGTAGTTTTAGAAGAACATTGCACCACGATTATATATATGTGAGAGTGTACGTGTACCTTTGAAATAAAATGTCTTCCATATACACAGACTAAGATACCTAAAAATAGATCCTGTAACATATACATCCCCAGAACCATTTCGTGTGACATTTAGTTGTAGAAAAAGCAATAGAACATTTTATTTTACATCCATGAAAGCCAAATTAAGTTTTCTCCAAACATTTACAGAGAAGAAATTAGACCATTCTGACATAAATACTTAGAACTTTTTGGCAAAACACTGAATACGCAGAGTATAAAATAATACGAATTACTTACAACCATTTCATTCAGAGACACCCAGCAGTCCGGTGGGAAGTCCTGCAGTAGTGGGACTAAGAACTGAAGACAGCCATCCCAGTGGCACAGGAGCAACATCATGCCAATGAGGTTAAAAATTCTCACCACCGCGCTGGCAAGGTCATACGTCATGTGGAAAATCTGTTGACCAAAATATAAAATCAATCCTTATAATTCTTATCATCAATTTTCTTTAAAGTGAAGAATACTATCAATGTTGGTAGACACTGACATTATGTAGTGGAAGTATTGATTTAACAAAAATATGTAAAGAACTTTACAAAGAGAAACAGAGGTTACATTTCTTTACCTTTACCTTGAGGCCTGGCACTCTGCTTTCTGAGAATTGCGACCAGATGTGGGTTCTCCACAAAGTACAGGGATAACATAAACACATTAAATGCATGGGTCATGTTTTATAAAGCATTTGTTGGGCTGATTTTCATTTACTGTCCTTCTGCACATTTTGGCAATGCTGCTTTAAAGAAGTTAACAAATTTGACCCTCTTCCCTGAATCTCATCCCTATTAAATTAAAGGATTTGTTAACGGGCCAAAAAAATAATACCAAACAAAACCACAATGACTGAAAACCAGTGTCAAAAATAGATTAATTTCAAAATATAAAATAATATTGAGATTTAACTGCAGTTAACTTTATAGCTATATGAATGTAGGTACTCCTTTTATTGAATATGAGTAGTGGCCTCTGAGATAAAAGCTTGTCTGAATTTGGATAAAATACAATTGGGTCTCACTTTTAAAAAATTAAAATTGTTACTTCCCTTTCCTGTGAATATTTCTTATTTATATTTTCATGAAATCCAATATGACAGGTAAGATTATTTCAGAAAGTACAAAAATTATGACAAATCAATGATCTCTATCAAAATTTTAGAATTGTGAACTTACATATAGCTCGATATCTATAACTTTTCATCCATCCAGTTATTACAAGAAATAAAACTAGAACCTTAATCCTTCCTTTAGCAGCTCATATATTATATCACTCTCTACTGCTAATATTTCTGCTTATATTTTACCTACTCTAGAATAACAAAACCCACTTGGGAGCAGACCTACATTCTAGAATAAACTTTTTTTTCCTAATTGTTAAAAAGCTACTGAGTCAATAAAATTAATAAATATGCATAAATACACAAAGAAACAACACCTTGAGGTATTCAGATTCACATTGTTATAATTCAACAAAAGAATCATCTATTTTTGAAGTAATGAGGACACCATGGATTGAAAAATTATCTGAGAAACAGAAAAAAAAACCCACAAATTTTGTTTTGATTTAGAAACTATATCTTGTAAGTTAATGCCTATAATTCTTTAAAATTTTTTTTTAAGTTTATTCATTTTTGAGAGAGAGAGAGAGAGAGACAGAGCATGAGCAGGGGAGGGGCAGAGAGAGGGAGACACAGAATCTGAAGCAGGCTCCAGGCTCTGAGCTGTCAGCACAGAGACCGACGCGGGGCTTGAACTCACTAACCGAGAGATCATGACATGAGCTGAAGTCAGACACTCAACCGACTGAGCCACCCAGGCTATGTCTATGTCCCTAATGTCTATAATTCTTAAGAGATACATACTGATATACGTAGAGGTAACATGACAGGACAGCTGGGATTTTGCTTTTATAAAATCACCAAACCAGTCTTTAATTAAATGTTTTTCACTTTGATACATTTTGTATTGGCCATTAATTCGTTCTTTAAACAATCTTCCTTTTTGACATAGTAATTATAGTGAGAATTCTCACTTTCTTTGTGGGAATATACACAGTTCTGGATTCCTTTTAAAAGTAAGATAGGGGTCCTAGATTTTAAAGGCAACAGATCACATATTTTTATATTCAGACAGCTATCCACAGAACAATGAATTTTAAAGAATTAAGAATTTTATTTTCCTCTAAGTTACTTTTTAGTTTGGTTTTGTATTTGGCAAACCCATAGAAAAGTCCTTTCAATGTTATTCCCTCTGATCTTCCTTGGTCACTAAATTTAAAAACAAAAAACTTACCAAAAATTTCATCAATAATTTCTCATTAGAAGTAATACAATAAAGCATAATAAAAAAGCTTTCTGTTATTAAAGTAGTAAATTAAACCCAACATGGATTTAAACATTTTCTATTTAGTACTAGAACCCTATAAATATTTATCTAAGTATTTCCTGACAAAATGGTTCAATATGGGTTTTGGGTAAGTGTTGCATTGCTGTGAAATAGGGTTAAGTTGCAGAATATAAGCTTCTGGATCAAACAAGGAACTAATCACCTTTCAACCTAATTACCTGAAGTAAACAATATCTGAAACTCTCTGCCAAAGTCTATAAATTATAAGCATGTGGGCAAACATGTAATTATGAGACCTTAGAGTGAAGTCTGGGATGTTATAGAGGACTAGGTCCCATTCTTTATACATCTGGCTTTTATGGCTTTACCACTTTCTTTGTGAGAAATTAGATCCTTTTTTGTGGGATTTTATGAGATTATTTATTGCAATTAATAGCACATGCTGTAATTCAACAATTCCTTTAAGAAAATGCTATTATTTCTGAAATGTTTCCAGAGAAATATAATTACCATTTTCATAAAGGAAGTTAATGGTGACATAAGGTCTTTCATTACATATTAGAAATACATTGTTTTGTTTTGTTTTGTTTTGTTTTGCTTCCATGTGATTCCTGGACTCCTATTATAACAAGATAAGCCCTGGAATTACTATTTCCAACCTCATAGTATTAGTAGACATAAATCTACTAATGCTAGATTTATATACTAACCCTGCTGTATAGACAATATTCAATACACTGAAATGAATTTCCTCCTTTTTGGTCTTTAACATTCTGTGTTCAAAAGTAATTTGACTTTTTGGAGCTATCCCCAAATCTTACTTTGGAAGAGGCAAAGTAAGTTGCCTGTTTTGACACTGGTCAATACCCAGAGGCTAATTTCAAATAGGCAAATCCACGTATCTCCATCTTGATTTATCTACCTAACAAAAGAACATCATAATGTATGTAGTATTACTTTTGATGTACACCTGAATGTGTAGAGTGCTTAGGCCCAAACTAATTGTCTCTTGAGCTCTTATTAACTAATACACTCTGGCAGGCATAATCATCTCATTGACTGGTTGCTGAGACTGTGAAAGGCTCTGTTAAAACCTTGTTCACAGAAGATATGGAATAAGAAAACTATTCCTTTATGGGAGCACATACGTCTACAGATAGACACATTAACCAAAGAAGGAAAAATCTAATCTAATTCATGCATAGCCACAACGTCTTATTGTCTAAGGGCAGCTTGTAGGATAAATGTAAGTGTGACTTTACTCAAATTCCTGATCAAAGAGCTGATACCACTGATTAATTAATATTCTCAGGGTTTTTTTTTTCCATCTACAGGGTAGACATCCTTAAGTGATATATTCCCATCTAAATCAATTGTCTTAATGCTACTGCATGCAAACCCAACTTCACAGAAAAATGGCACCATATATGACACTCAATGAACTGTCGAATGAATGAGAATGCTGCAGGGATTTATCAATAATAGCAGAAACAACTTTAGATGATCTTCACAGTGGAAAGCTTTTGCTTTTGTGTTTTAAACCAGGGAATTTAAGAAAAGAAAACTCTATTATTTCCTACCTTCCAAGTAATCTAACTTGACTTGAAACCTGATTTGAGTGCTCACAATGTACGTAGCAGAAAGACAGGTTGCTCTGACCTACTCTCAATATGCTGCCAAGTGGTACTTATAAGAGTCAACAACAACAACAAAAAAAGAATTAAGGTAAGTTTCTAAAGCAGCTCTTTATTTTTATTTTCACAAAACCTAGACTACAAAATACGTCAGTGGAAGGCTCTGTGCTTTGCATTTGTCCAGCTCAGAACATCGTGTTGTTCATATGACTTCAATGAAAGGAAAGATCTGGTAACAAATTCTCACTGGATTCTTTTTATAATATTGTAGTTCTAGAATTCTGCCCAGTTGGAGTTTAATGACTCCAGACAGGATAGGTAATTAACTCTCCAAAACTGAAGAATGCTCTGAGTTAGATAATTTGATTCAGAATCCCCAATTGTGCCCTAATATCTGCAAAAGTGTTTACCATGATTTTTGTTATTCCATCTTGTTTTTGAAAGGTTAAATCCCAAACTGTGCTATATGGCAGATACCCATAAATTAGCTGAGTTCTTTCAAAACATGTCCACATACTTTCTTAATGTTTGTTTATTTTTGACAGAGAGACAGACAGAGCACCAGCAGGGGAGGGGCAAAAAGAGAGGGAGACACAGAATCCAAAGCAGGCTCCGGGCTCTGAGATGTCAGCACAGAGCCCAACGTGGGGCTGGAGCTCATGAACCGTGAGAACATGACCTGGGCTGAAGTCTGATGCTTAACTAGCTAAGCCACCCAAGACGCCCCTGTCCACAACTTTCTTGATATACTGGATTCAGGGGTTTTCCAGTCTAACAGCCAGATAATGATCAGTGGGCCTTAACTATCTTTAAGCACTTGATGTATTATGTTTTACCTAACCACACAAATTATCAAAATTGATTTAAGACTTTTCATAAAAACAAATAATCCAGTGAAGAAATGGGCAGATAACATGAATAGACACTTCTCTAAAGAAGACATCCGGACGGCCAACAGGCACATGAAAAGATGCTCAACATCACTCCTCGTCAGGGAAATACAAATCAAAACCACCCTCAGATATCACCTCATGCCAGTCAGAGTGGCCAAAATGAACAGATCAGGAGACTATAGATGCTGGCGAGGATGTGGAGAAATGGGAACCCTCTTGCACTGCTGGTGGGAATGCAAACTGGTACAGCCACTCTGGAAAACAGTGTGGAGGTTCCTCAAAAAATTAAAAATAGACCTACCCTATAACCCAGCAGTAGCACTGGTAGGAATTTACCCAAGGGATACAGGAGTGCTGATGCATAGGGGCACTTGTACCCCAATGTTTATAGCAGCACTTTCAACAATAGCCAAATTGTGGAAAGAGCCTAAATGTCCATCAACTGATGAATGGATAAAGAAATTGTGGTTTATATACACAATGGAGTACTACGTGGCAATGAGAAAGAATGAAATATGGCCCTTTGTAGCGACATGGATGGAACTGGAGAGTGTGATGCTAAGTGAAATAAGCCATACAGAGAAAGACAGATACCATATGGTTTCACTCTTATGTGGATCCTGAGAAACTTAACAGGAACCCATGGGGGAGGGGAAGGAAAAAAAAAGAGGTTAGAGTGGGAGAGAGCCAAAGCATAAGAGACTCTTAAAAACTGAGAACAAACTGAGGGTTGATGGGGGGTGGGAGGGAGGGGAGGGTAGGTGATGGGTATTGAAGAGGGCATCTTTTGGGATGAGCACTGGGTGTTGTATGGAAATCAATTTGACAATAAATTTCATATATTAAAAAAAAAAGACTTTTCATAGCATGCGTTGGTCTGTCCCTAGTCTTGGCTTCATGAACAGTGATCATTTAAAGTCTAGATGTCTTCTACGTTCTCAGTACTGATTCAAGACTTCAAATATAACTTTATAATTTTTATCAAAGTAACAGAATCAAAAAAGTCAGAAATGGTTCTTTTGACAAAGGCTATTCTTATTCTTAAAGTACAAAACAAGGCTGGATACTTTTGTTTCTCTTTTTGTTTCTTTTTAATTCTGCACCTGCATGAATCGAATTATCATTTATATGGAGTGTCTATATGCCATGTTGACACAGAAAATAAGAAAACAAGTATTTACCAACTCTGTTTCACAGCAAACATGTTATTCAGGATTCAATATGTAGTAGCTCTAGTCAATATTTTAAGAGCCCTATTGCACCTTCAATAATTCTTAGCTTGAAAATGATCCAGGTTACCTTACCATGCTTTAGGTACAAAGTGCAGAAGGTTTTACTTGATCTCTGAGAGAAGAGCACTGTTCACAGTAATCTCTTTGAACACTGACCAGTGACTGCTCTCCCTATTCTATGTAGGATCTCACTCAGAAAGGCTGGTCCACAACCTTCAGAAGAGTCAACTACCTGGGCCTCTCATGTCAGCCTCTGTAAACAAAGTGCAGTTATTCAGTCCACAAACTCACTCACCAATTGTCAAATTCTCATGCTGTTGAGTGCTTTCTTTCTGGATTTTTGTTTCTACTGTCCCTTCCAAAACTCGTTCTTCATCATTGATTAACTCTCATATACCCTCAGCCTTTTCGTAACACTCTTCCTCTTCTCCTATGCATTTCCTGAGACATAGGGACCCCCCTCACCCTCTCCAAAGCCTCAGCTTTCCTGGTAGCTCTCGCAAACAGAGTTGGTTCAATTCTTTCCTATTTCATAAGCCTTAGGTTCTTTTGGCAGTGGCCTCATTTTCCCAGCTCGCCTTTTGCTGCTGTCAGACAATTATTTGTCCAGCTGTAGTTTAAAAAAAAAAAAAAGTCTTCTCCTCAGCGCTCATTCCATTTGGCTATTCCACTCATAACGTTCCCTCATTTCTGCATATAACAACCTCTCAATCTCCAGCCTCAGCACATCTCCATTTATTAGAGAACTCTGTATTTTTCCACTGCCTTTTCTCTGCAAAACGTCAACTGCTGATTAATTAAAACAGCTACTTTCTATACCTGAGCTGCTGAAGATTACTGGAGAGGAAACTAGATTGTGGCTATTAAAAAATTTTTTTGTAATGCCCACCTCATTTGAGACCTTGGTCTATGGTCTATTCATTTCCTCATTCTTAACACCACTGATCCTATATTTATTCCTCTCTTCTATCTCCCCCAAAGCTCATGACTATCCTACTCAGTTTCAGATTAAAATTTTACCTTTTCCAGAGGAAACACATTCTTATATTTTAATCCCCTCAACTCTGACCCCTCATACCTTCAAACAAACAAACAAACAAACAAACAGACAAACAAACAATCTGTAACTTTTCTTACTGGCCATGGCCTAATATTAAAAGACGGTGTGTTTTTTATTTAAGATGAATCGCTACCAACCTTTTCGAAACTTTTTCCTCCTTCAGAAACCTAAATAATTAGTTCACAGGTCCTCAACTTATGGGGAAAACCAACTCTCTCCGCAACCGTTGTGGACAGACCCTTTTGTAAAGTACAGAAAAAACGAATTGATATAAAAATGAAATTAATAAAACCCAAGACATATGTAATACAGCCTAAAGTTCTTAAATGTGGTGGCAATTACCTGATGGCTTTTTCTTCAGAACTGTTAACTTCTACATGAGCTTTATCTCAAATATTTAGAAATAATAAAACTTCTCATTTCCTCAAAACCATTTCAAATTGAAGAAGAATTTTCATTTCCTAGGTACTAACCTAATTCTTCCCCTCCCCCCCTTATATTCTTTTCAGTTTGGCTTCTCAAAAAAACTCTCCTCCCTGGAATTTTGAGACAGAGAGAGCTGGCCTGCCTTCACCCACCTTTAGTGGGTAAAGTGATTTTCTTTTCTCGGTTACATGTGCAAATTACCATCTGGTGCAAAATCTGATTTCCTGAAGGACATATGTGTCATAGCTACTCTGTGCTTCTGTCCCCCTCCCCCTTCTCCATGGATGAAAGGAGTGTGCAGATATTTAAGGCTGACTTCATTTTCCCAAATGGGAAATTGAAACTTAGGAAAAATATACATCTATTTGAGCGTTCTTTTCGAAGTGGCACAGATATATCACTGGAATTATAGAGAAAAATATGTCTCATCACGACTCTGCACTAAGACTAAACAGTACTAATACAGTCATAACAACTACATACTTATAGAATAGAATGTACTATTTATCTGTCACGACTATTAAGACATAAAGTATAGTTGACTACGCATGTGTTATTTTGGTCATGTCCACACACTTTTTTAATAAACATATATGTATGTATAAAATAAAAAATTCAGGGTGCCTGGGTGACTCAGTCAGTTAAGTGTCCAACTTCGGCGCAGGTGACGAACGCATGGTTTGTGAGTTCAAGCCCTGTGTTGGGCTCTGTGCTGACAGATCAGAGCCTGGAGCCTGCTTCAGATTCTGTCTCTCTCCCTTTCTCTCTCTGTCTCTCTCTGTCCCACTCATGCTCTCTCTTTCTCTCTCTCTCAAAAACAAATAAACATTAAAAAAAATTTGAATAAAAAGTTCAATTCTAGATATTTTTGTTGCAATGAAATTGTCACATTTCTTAATTCTCTTTTGCATTGACTATTACTTAAACTCTATGACTTTTTCGTTGCTTTGCCATGTATTGTATATCATCCATTTCTAATCCTACATATTTTTATACAGGATTCTAATTTCATATACCTAAACATTTAAAAAAGTATGTCTTCATGCAAAATTGCTCTTTGTTTAGCTTTGCTAGTGTGAGAAAAGTCTAAGAACATGAATTATTAAAGAAACATAAAAAATGGCAAAATCCTATAATATGGATTCTTTGAAGATTTTGACAGAAAACAATGATATGAAACAGTTACAGTGTAAACTGTAAAAGGTATACATTTTGAAAACTGGGAAACACATGCCTGATGGTATAGAGTTGACCCTCAGCAAATGTTTTTCTCCCACAGAGATTACTCAACTAACAATGCATTTTCATAAATGGGTCAGCACTAACGAGTATCTAACGGAGACAAAACATTTCTACAAAGCTTACTCATTTTCCTATAAATTTCAAGTCATTATCAGCTGATGACTGGGAATAGGTCTGAAACAAAAATGCTTACGACAGGCGACATTTTTTTAATCAAATATATCTACATTCACATTTTTTAAATTCCTCATGAAGAAAGAGGACATCCTCTTAACTTATAGGGGACTATGTAGTATAACAGAACATCTATTTATTGGACTGTGCCCTAGAAAACACAAAAGCGCAAGCATAACCCCCATGTGCTTAATTTACTTTAGGAAGTAGCTTACACACTGGGCAAATCAAATTACAAATGAATATTGAAAATGGTTCTATTAAGAAGAGTATTTGATGGATTAGTACTATGGAAAAAATGAAATTAATTAAAATTAAACAATTTAAAATCACTGTCTATTCCTGTATTACAAATTTCAAATGGCTGTAAATGTATACAATATATGCAAATTATATAACTACTGAAATATTTTAATAAAGAAAATAAAAAAATATATTTTACAAACCACCTAAACCTTATTTTAATAATGGTGGTGGGAAGGATTTTTCATGCTTACTAGACACATTTATTTCAGGATAAAGTCAGCACTAAGATACTGATTTAATGAAATTTAATAAATTTCTTTTTGAAACTTCAAATCTTATCTCGAAAACTCAAAATGAAAATTTATTTTTTAAATAAAAAATTAATATTCTCTTTTTATTGTCTAGCACACAGTAAAAATGATATTCAAGTAAACAATCAGAAGTGGCTACATAAGTGTGTGTGTGTGTGTGTGTGTGTGTGTGCGCGCAGAGAAAGAGGATGAAAAATCAAACTAATAACCGCATTAGCAATATTCGTTGACTTCTGTAGCTCTTGTGAATGAATTTCAAATGATATTTCCATAACACTGTGGTTTTGGGAGAAGACTGAAGAATAATTCATTTTAGAAACACCATAATGCTAATAATAGTCTCATTTTTATCTGTAGTATCTCATGTCAATCTTTTGCTTACTTTCTCTTTTGTATAACTGCAGTCTCATCAGATTTGTAATACGTTACACATTCCAATAAGTACAAATTTAGTTGTCTCTACCTTTGAGCTACAAATAGTAACATTATTCTAGTTTTTGTTATCAGTTCATTTGCTAAGCATATGAAACGAATCACATGGATTCATGCTTTTGGGAAGGGCAAAAATAGACCATACAATGGAATGGAGAAATGAACTTAATCCTTGTAAGAAGATACTTTACTTTGGAGACTTCATCTCATTAACTTGTATTTTAAAATACATCTAAATGATGATCACTGTTAAAATAGAGAAAAGACCACTTCAGTGTACAAGCTTTACTAACTAAACTATAAAAGCAAATAAAGCAGAGGATATTTAAACTCATTTTATATACTCTGTAAATTGTTTTCCTACACACAATATCCTGTTGATATTACATAGTCAATACATAGCTATTGAATTGCTTCGAAATTACCAAGTAAGAATGTCACAGGTATGTTTATACCATTCAGATATCATCCAGAAAGAATTTTTATACTAATCTTCAGTTAGTCAAATACTATTAAACTATCCTTGAGAAATGTATAAAAACATAATATAGTTTGGTGGTCTCTAGCAAATATATTTTTAAGTATGCCTCATATGATATTACATATTATTATGGGTTCCATTTTCTATACTTTCTGTGAGAAAAAAATCAACTCTAAAATTCTTGGTTTCACATTCATGAACTTTGTTATATTGACAAGTGATAATAAATGTTTAGTACCTCAACCAATTTTTTGGCCTAAAATATTAAGAATTGTAGTGTTTGTGGTATGGTGAAATCTTTAAAATTTGGACATATATATTTGCATGGAGCATCAAACTGCTAGGTACAAATATTTTTTCAAAAATTTGAACTATCATTTTGCCAATCTTAGAGATATACAACAAAGGTAACATAAAAAAACCCACTGAAAAACAGTTTTTGCCATGTAAGAACTGAAAAAAATAGACATTGGAGAAATGCATAACTTGAAACCAGGAAACTAGAGTTCCAGTCCTGTCTTTTCATTAATCAGTTTTTAAAAATTTGCCTTAGCTTTTCAACTAAAAGAAAGAAGATGCAGCAAATTACCTCTTATGTGTAAAATTCCATAATACCCTTTACTTTAGAAATGAAAAAATACAATTTTAAAAAGTGAAAACACAGGGAAGTCAATTACACACAGACACACACACACACACACACACACACACACACACACTGGAAAATAAACTGGAAGTAAAACACTGATTTATGTAAGTAATTTCCCTAAACCTTGGTTTGTAAAACAAATAAATAAAAATATAATAATAAAACTAATGGTAATGTAAATACATGGTATAATAACATGTGATAGAAGCCATTATATTAAAATAATTGCACGATGTCTTTCTCAACATCCCCTTCACCATTTACAGTCTAGAAAGGTTGTGTGCAAACCAGCTCATTGCATCATTTTCCAAAAGAAGCCAATAGAAAAGACAAGAGGAAAAAAAGCTGGCTTCTGAAAAAACCATTAAGATGAAAACAATGCTTCCTCATAATTTTTTAGCAGGAGCTGTAAGAATTACCTCATGCATTGGCACGTCATCTTGCTACTCTACAAGATGAGCCAGTCAACTTAAGAATACTAATTTATTTGAGTGGATTTGTGTCAGAGTTGCCCCGGAAGAAAAAAAAATGGTGTTGGGTCACTGTCTTGGCAAAAATGCCTTCACTAAGCACATGATTTTGGGTATGAAACCATAAAATCCAGCTACAAATTTTAGCTAGTAAACCATACATTCGGCCATCTGGTGAAACCCAATAAGTGAGAAAAAGTATTATTGCAACCTCCTGAAAAGAAACTTAAAAAATTAACAAGGGTTGGCAAAGTTGCCAGCAACCCAAGAAACATTGGAGTAGGGTTTGATCTATTGGAAAATGGCATGATTTCAGATTCACTAGTTGAACACTTTCCAGAACCACATATGCATTATAATGCTTCATCAGTTCAGATAATAGGGCATCAAGATATTTGCCAGACCACCTGAAGTGCTGAATATACTTCAGTATCAGAATGGTTCTAGGAATTATATAAATTGCTGTATGTGGAAGGACCCTTAAAAGGAATACAATTTTTTTTGTATAAATTTGATTTTTCTAATCACCAAAGACACTTACCAATATTGGCCCTGTGCAGAATATCAGTAGACACTGGATCCTCCAGTGTTCATGGTCTCACCTCCACCACACATTCACACACGCATGCAAACACTCCTGTCTCCAGCATCCAGCTACCCGTTTTAAGCAGGACTGAGTTTTCTCTAGACCCGCTGCAGAGCTCTCAGAATTGTTCTTCCTTTTAACACACACATCTTGTAGTAACCACATTTGATTTATTTGGGGTGGGGTGTGGTTAGGGGAGTCAGGACACATGTGAGATATCTTTCTCTCTTACCCCTTTAAAATATCTTGTCTGGGTATAGAATTCTAGATTGAAAATCTTTTTCTCACAAATATTTGAAGACTTAACTCCATTCCTTCCAGCATCTAGCGAAACTGTATCTTTCGCCAAATAGGAGTTGAATCGCTTCAGTGAAAAGATAGGAGGTTTACATGGGGATACATGAAAAATGCCCCAAATCCATGTATGTGTGTGCAGGGTGTGAGACATAGGTTACAAGTAATGATTTGCACAGTTGTCATATTGACCTTAAATTCCATACCTTTCCTGCATTCAGTCCTATTGCTCAGTTATGTTCTGCATTAAGCCTTCTGACTTCAAATCCAAATGTCTCCACAGTTCACAGTACAGACTGGCTCTCACCTCTTTTGCAGACCCTTTTGCAGCATATTCCAGGATCTGATTTTCTCTCTGTGGGCTATTCTTCATTCTACTCCCTTTCATTTTAATCTTGTAAAAATTTTGAGAACTTTCCCATCTCAGTAAGAGCTCCCTGCTCTTATTCCCTTCTGTTTTATAAATGCATTCCTTTTTTCACTTTGTTTCTTTAATAGTGCTGGAGTCTTAGGAGGAACAAAATGCCCATATATGTGTCTTATCTGTCTTCCTCAACTAGAAATCTCTTCTTTTCCTTTTTTTTAATGTTTATTTATTTTTGAGGGAGAGAGAGAGAGAAAGAGAGAGAGACAGAGCATGAGCAGGGGAGGGGCAGAAAGAGAGGGAGACACAGAAACCAAAGAAGCAGGCTTCAGGTTTGAGCTGTCAGCACAGAGCCCGACGCGGGCCTCGAACTCAGGGATGGCAAAATCATGTCCTGAGCTGAAGTTCGGCACTTAACCGACTGAGCCACCCAGGAGCCCCAAAACCTCTTATTTTCTTCCCAATTGAATCGTCAACCCTAATATAAAAGGACTATACAACTCAAATTCATAGCTACACATTCTTTCTGGAATAACTGATTTGTTCCAATAAGCTGTTGATATATTCAACTACCAATAAGTCATTATTAAATTAGTTTAACTTTGTAGCATACTTTCCAACCTCCAAGTTACCCTCCCTCAATAATTCTCCTCATAAATAGGTTTGGTTTCACACACCTACATTTAAAAATTAATTTAGAATCTCTTTGTGAAATCCCTATCCTATTCCTAAAATTATGTTGGGCTTTGTTGTAACAGATTTAATTCATAAATTAATTTGTGTCTGTCATTATTTTTCAACATTATTATTTTTTCAACATTATTATCTCATATTTTCACCTTCTTTGGAAATATGGTCTTCTTGGCATTCAGAATTAACACGCTATGATTCAAACTTGAACACGTTAGATCTCTGCTTGAACTTTTGTTAGAGATCCAGATAATCTTTAGGATGTCTGAACTCCTTGGCCTAGTATAAAAGGCCCCTTGTGATCTGCCCTCTGTCCACTATTTCACCATCATGTCTCATCTGTCCTCTATAGGTAATCCATGCTTGGGGGAGATCAAACTTGTCATAGTACCCTTTATACATGATTGATCAGGGCCTGTATCTGTTCACATAGTATTGTCTCTTGGTATAAGGCCTTCCATCCCATCTCTTTTTGGACTGATGACTTTCTTATTCATATTTCAAAACTTGGCTCAAACATCACTTCCTCAGGAAAGGCTTACTTGACTTCTCTTGGAAGAGAATTAAGAGTTTCCTCCCATAGGACCTGTTCCATAATTCTATAAAAATGTTTTATACTTGACTATAATTACATGTTTATATGTCTGTGTCCTCAACTAGATTGTAAACCCCTGGAGGTCAAGCACTGTATTCACATAGCAGGTGCTTAACACATGTTTATAAAATATAAGAATATGAACAAGAGAC
This sequence comes from Lynx rufus, assembly GCF_022079265.1. Lineage (NCBI taxonomy): Eukaryota > Metazoa > Chordata > Mammalia > Carnivora > Felidae > Lynx > Lynx rufus. Next base: position 202,965,476 of record NW_025814823.1, on the reverse strand, counting down.
GAAGGAACAGGAAGAAAGGAAGGAAGGGAGGGAGGGAGGGAGGGAGGGAGGGAGGAAGGAAGGAAGGAAGGAAGGAAAGAAGGAAGGAAGGAAGGAAGGGTGGGAGGGAGGGATAGAAGGCGGGAAGGAGGAAGGAAGAAAGGGAGGCAAGGAAGCAGGGAGGGAGTTGGCGGGGTGGAAAGAAAGAAAGGACTTCCTAGTTTGAAAACAAGTGGACATTTTAGTAAATAAGGACCTCTGGGATTATTACATATTTTTTCAAATTCTTTGTGTGTGTGTGTGTGTGTGTGTGTGTGTGTGACAACAGAATGGAGACTCTGATTTGAAGACAATCTCTATCTTGTGCCTATAATGAAATAAGTTATATACAAATTTTGTTTGTAATTTTTGTACTCATTAATTCTAGACTACCTATCATCCTTTGTCACACCCGGATTACATGATCAATATCCATATAGACATTGTCATTGTGTAGCTTGTCCTTATTCAAGCTTTTAATTACCAAACCTTACTTCTCTGGTGCCATCTTTTTTCCTACCTAGTTTTTATTCTTCATTGTCTTATTCTCACTAAACTTTTTTTTAAATTGTTTGAGGTGGCTACTCTTGGAAAAGTTCCATTTTCTCCTGCTCTCTTCTCTCTGCTCATCACTTCCTTCATTACCCAGTCTGAGACAAAAGTCCATCATTTCAACCAGTATCTTACCAAAATTGTCAATTATCTTCTGCTCTGATGCATCTTCATGGTAATATCCTGTTCCAAGATTATCTGACTGTCCACAATCTCACTCCTATATATGAGCTTCCATATATTGCTGAAGAGAATGCCATAACTGCACAACTAGCTCACAGTTTTAACATTAACTAGATTTTCAACACTGTTTAGTGTTATATGCACATCCCTACACAGCATAAATCTGAATCTCAGGTTAGTTAGTTCAAACTTTTCCAAGTCTCCCAAAGTCTACCATGCTTCACCTGCTTATTTCATCACAAGAAAATATTTAGCTTCCAATTTTACTGAGAAACACTGTCATTTACAGACATGTTTACATCCATCCTTTCTCCTTACTTTCAAGTGGATGTCATTTGTTTCCCTCTCTGACAACTCTTTCTCTTTTCTTAATCTTGCTATATTCTCAGTGGCCTTGTTTCATTCATTATCCTGTCTTCTTCCTCAGATTCATCCCTATATTTTCTCATATCAGAATTTAAGCATATTTAAATCTCTCCTATATTAAAAATTTGTCCACTCAACCTCTATTCCTCTCCATCCACTATACTAATATCTACTTCTTGTCTCAAATATATTGAAAAGTTGTTTACATATTCTCCAATTTTGACCCTATATTCACTTTTAAACATGTGGAATCTGATGTCTCCTATTTCAGCTGAGAACATTCATGGTGAAATCGACATATATCTCTGTGGCTATACAATAAGCAATTTGCAAACTACATCTGCTTGACCTCCCTGTATATTCACCAGGTTTTATTTACTCCTCCTCCACACTCCACTTTCTCTGTTTCTGATATTTTAATAAGCAATTTTCCTTATTGCTCCTCATTTATTCCCATTTCTCTCATGAAGTATAATTCGGTGTCAAGGTATACAGCCTCTGCTCTCTAGGAATATAAATTACTCAGATTCCACTCTACACACTCTCCTTGAGGGACCCTTCCATATCTATAACTTCAATCATTACTTATAGTCAGGGGGCTCCATTACCTTGAATTCTACTGAAGACACCTGTTCACTTATTTATTTATTTTTTAAAGTTTATTTATTTCAAACAAAGAGTGAGAGTGGGCAAGGGAGAGAGAAGGAGAGAGAGAAGATCTGTACTGCCAGCATGAACCCAGTGTAGGGCTGGAACTCATGAACCGAGAGATTATTACCTGAACTGAAATCAAGAGTCCTCCCTCTTCATTCTAAAATCCACAGTCAGGTCACTCTGAAGATGTATGAAACTGTATTAAACTCTTCCCACCTCCATATCCCAGGTGAATTCTCTACAGGGACTAATACATACCAAGCCTCACAGAAGCGTCTCCTCAGGCTAATGCTAGGTTTACTCTGTTCCCTCGTCCTCCACATTCAATTAGTAACCACAACCTGTGAGTATCCCACCATAAAAGTTTTTGAATCACAAAGTCTTCAATTCAGACATTCCTCATTTTCCACTTGAGTTATTCCAAAACTTCCTAAATTATTTGTAGCTCTCTTGATTTACCCTCTGGTACCCTGCAACTAGAGTTTTCTTTCTAAAACATAAATATGATGATGCCACTTTCCTGGTTAGAAATCTTTAATGAAGCTCCATTAAATCTGAGATAAAGGCCAAGATCCTAAGTGTAACATTTATGGCCCTTCATGGTCTGGTCACTGTTTACTTCTCAGGCCTCATATGCATCCCTTTCTCTTAGCCGCCATGTTATTTACTTCTAATTACTATATTTGAAAATGTTTATGATTTTTCTTTCTGTCTCCATTAAAATATAAGCTTGATGAGGAGGATTTTATCTTACTCTCTTAGTATCTCAAAGTATCTCTTTGGCACAAAGTCTTTAATTACAATAAACATATGTCAATTACAAACAATTGATTGGAGAATGCATGAGTGAAATCCACTACCTGTTAATGCTAAGTCAGTTTCGTGTTTATATAAAATAAATAGCACACAAATACTGCAATCCAGGTGTCACCTACTCAAAAATAATGTATATTTTTAAAAATGAAAATGATTCCAATGGGATATTTATTTACCTGTTAAGTCTAGTAGGAACTAGTTGAGTATGTAAAATAAAGTAGTGGTTAATTATGTTTTCATTACTTTTATGGTCATTGCCATATGTTGTATGATCATAAAATTTTTACATGTTCTACAATCATAAAATTGTTAAATGGAGGAGCTTGGTTTCTATGTTCTGAATGTTCTAAGCTTCTAGAATTTTAAAAATATTGCAGGACTAACAATATTTTTATTAAGGCACAGACAATTTTGAATTTTTGTGACTATTTTCAATTATCCAAAAAAAAAAACCAGTATCCTCTGATGCTGGATCTGAGAACATAAAGCCCACTGTATTTTAAGGAGTTCCAGATCCATTATCAATTTGAGTTAATGGGCTAACCCTGTAACAGACACCTACACCAAGCCAAAATCCACTCTATAAAACTGAATATTTGGACTTATTCCTATTAAGTTGGCATGCTTTAAACTCAATAGGATTCAGTATTTCTGACAAATTCTAAATGGAGGAGTCCAAAAGGTTACTATCATTATTATCTGGGCTTTCACCCAGCATTCAAACTCACAAATCACTGTCATGTTTTCTGCTAAATTCAGCATCGATTCTAGACTCCACATTCTTTCATTCCTTTAGTATATTTATGTAGTATAAGAATTAATGGAAGAGCGTATTTCTGTATTATGCTTAGCAGTGTATTTAGAAATAAAAAACATGCATTTTTATTTAAGACTCAAAAGGTGTAAAGTTTTAATAAGCCTACCTCTCTACATACTTATATTTCTGTAACCCTTTTTTCTGTTTTTTTTTCTTTTTATAAGTTTATTTATGTATTTTGAAAGAAGAGAGCACAAACAAGGGAGGGGCAGAGAGGAAGAGAGAGATAATCCCAAGCAGGCTCTGCACTGTAAGCACAGAGCCTGATGTGGGGCTCGAACTCACAAACCACAAGATCATGACCTGAGCCAAAAACAAGAGTGGGATGGATGCTTAACCGACTAAGCCACCCAAGCACCCTCTGGAACCCTTTTTTCTAACTGTTTTTGAAAAATATCAGCATTTCCTAAACAGTCATATTGAAGGGCTCAAATTTTGGGTTTCATATACGGAATGAGAATTCTAAAAGTTTTAGGATTAAATTGTAAATAAAAACATTTACAAAGCATTTTTTAAAAGCAGCAGGCGAGAGTATCTAAAAGACATTTGTACCCTGAAAAGGAGACAAAAATGTTTTCAATATTCCTGTAGATGCTATCCATACTGCAAAGTTCTTTTAAGGATTTTATAAACTTTATTATCTGCCAACCAATTTGATAGATAATCATCCTATAAAAGGAAATGCTATAGATGGATTGGGTCTCTCTCAAGTTCATATTGAGCCTTAACCTCTGACATGTTGGTATTTAGAGATAGGGCCTTGGGAGGTAATTAGGTCATGAAGGTAGAGTCTTCATCAAAGGATTGGGGCCCTTAGAGCAAGAGACCAGAGAACTTGTTCTCTCTCTTTCCACCATGTGAGGATACAGCAGGCACATGGCCATCTGTGAACAAGGAAGAGGACTCTCACCAGACATCAAATCTGCCAGAACATGTCTCTTGGACTCTCCAACTTCGAGAACTGTGAGAAATAAATATCTTGCTGAAGTCATTCAAGTCTATGGATTTCATTACAGAAGCCCCAGCTGACTAGGATGGGGCAGTATTAATTTTACTGTTAATTTGCAAATTAGAAGTCATATTCACTTAACAATTTTAAGTAAGCCATCTGGCTAAAAAAATGGAAAAAGCCTATATCTTTACATATTCAATGACTGTGTTGTCAGTGAGAACTTATGGTGAAGCCACTACTGAGTGTATGTAAGAAAAACCAGTATTAAGTGAATAGTATGTATTAGTATGGAATCTGCGTGTTTCTAAGTATATGTGAAAAATATTTGAATTTTATGGTCAAATAGACTTGTCTCCTCGGGCATGGCAGAGCATGGAGAACAAGTTCAGGTCCCAGATTGATTAGAGAAATCTATGACCAAGTCGACTGGGATTGCCAAGACTGGAAGTTAACACAGAGTAAAACTGTCATTGCTGGATTAAAAACACAGTAAAATGGGATATACAGTAGATGAGCAGTAGATAGGTTTAGAAGTAGACTCACCAACAAAAATTCAGAGAGAAGAAGACCTAACATCAAAGAGGAACACAAGCCCCAGACTCTTTCAGGTGCAGTGGGATCAATGACCAACCCAGCTTCCTAGAGTCAGGGAGATTCACTGCCTTTATACAATTGGTCAAACCTAGAAATGCTTAGAGTTTTATGATCATTCAATCACTCAGCATGATTTTTTTATTTGGATTTCTTCTCCTTTTCCACCCCTTTGCTTCATTTGTATTCTAGATGTACATTAATTCTTTCCTAGGTTGGAGTTTCTGCTTTGTAAATGGTTTCCCTGTCTTTGGGCTGGATTTCTCCCCAATGATTTCTTCTTGATGGTACTCTGTGAAGTTTTTTAATCTTAAACTCGTTTCCTTACAATCTGCCTTATACCTTTGGTTTGTCTCTTCTACAATCGGTTGGTGTGTGCCAAGAGTTGAGTTTTATGTTGGTCAAGTCAGCACCATTTAGAAGGAAAAAATGAAAGGAGTATTTAAGCACATATGATATTCTTTTCTACTTTTTTCCCCTTAATTTGAGCAATGTTTTCATTTTAGGCTATAAACCTATTTATGTCTAAATCATCCTTTTAAAAAATCAAAAAAGGAAAACAGCAACAAAAATAAAATTGGAAAGAAATCTCCACTCGAATCCCCATGTAGATACCATTCTCTTTCATACTGACCATCTACACTTCCTCATTTCCTACTCACTGCCTTAGCCCAGTCTCATTTTTGTGTCCATTGCCTCTTCTTGCCAAAGTCCACCTCAATGCCCTCTTGCTGACATAGCAATTTATGTTCTGCAGCCTAAGTTTTTTTTTTTTTATCTCTATTGCTTTTCACATTTTAGATTATTGACTTTCTGAAAATTTTTACTCCCGTAGTTTTCCAGACATCCATACTATCCAAATACTTCTTTTGGCCTCATTCATAGATTTTATTGTTACTGTTGTTGCCCTTTACTGAAAATCCACTTTCTCTAGCTGATGCCTCTAATACTTCCCCTGAAAAACTCTTCTTATAGATTATATCTTCCCTGTTTTATTTCTCTATTTATTTTTTGTTTATTTATTTTAACCATATGCCCTAGACTCATATCAAACTCAACATGCCCCAAATCAAACTTAGTTACTTTCACTAAGCATTCTCTATTTTGGTTATTTTAGTTAGTGACAAAGACATTTACCCAGAAACTGAAGAAATCTGAGATTCAGCCTTAACTATTTTGTTTTTGTTCATCCTCTATTCCTACGAATTTTATCTCCTAAATATTTGGTGCCTTTCTCCCATTTGTATGTTTCTTGACTACCAGTAATTCACATTCTCATCAATTTTAAACTTAATTACTATAATGACTTACAACTACTCAACAGATATATTCATTGATGAAAACTTAGAAAAATTAGAGACAAACAAACAAACAAAGCAAATACAAAATATTATTTAGTGCTACCACTGATTTGGGTTGGCCAGTTAGCTCAGCTGCTTACAGCATGATGCTGATAATGCACCCACTGATTTAATTGCTGTTAATATTTGGTATAGTTCTTCCTAGATATTTTTCTTTATTTATATTCTCTCTCTTTTTCCATATATTTTAAATATACATATATTTATTTAGGGAGAAATCAGTACATAAGTTTTTATAACCAGTATTTCATTCAATAGTACATAATGGGCATCTTCCCTCATAGAAATAAATGTATTGTTTGTGATTATTTTTTGCAGTCTTCCATGCATATGAATGGCATTTAAAACTTTTATATGGAATATTGTAGTTCAGGCTCCAACTGCTAATGTATTTAAAATATCTTCCTCTAAATTCATTGTATAAATGAACTAAAGTTTATTCAACCAATCTGCTATGACTGGGCATTTAGTGAGCCATTTTAAACACAGCTTAATATTTTATAATTGAACCCTACCTATAAAAAGAAGAAAAAACAAATGTCCTCAGCATGGCACAAATGACTCTGAATTATCCAACTTTCTCCTCTATCTCTAGTTTCACATCCTATTATTCTATAATTAAAACATCTACAGAAACTGACAAAGTTGGCTTAATTCATAATACAATCACACTGTAAGATCATTTGAATCTATAAACAGGGAGATATTTAAATGCTCATGGATTTGTCACATGCTTCAATTTTAAAGGTCACTTATTCATCCATTTGTGCTTATTGTAAGCCAGACGCTTCGCTAGGTATGGATGACTCACAGGTGATCGAGGTGAGCACGATCCTGGGAACATTTACTCTCATAGAAGATGAGCAACTCTGCTTTAATTTGGTTTCAGCAAGACAAAGCAAAACAAAACCAACATTAAAATGCACCTAACCCTAGAAAAATTATACGTTATTCATCTGTTGGAGAAAAAAAAAACAACTAAGTGAGGAGAAAACACAGTGGCTGTAGACAGACTGGATGCATGGGACACTATCATGGTGACATGCTGAAGCTTCCAGATTGTAGCGAGCAGCCAGGATGTAGCTGCAAACCTGGTGTGTCTGCAGGTGAGAGAACCAACAAGGAGCAGAGAGACACAGAGGGGGTAAATTAGCAAAAGTGAACACAATATCTAGTTTTTCCCGAGCAATATTAACCTCTGTGTACAACTGCTGTGTGCCAGGTCCACATTTAATATTTAAATAAAGTATTGCAATATTTATTTAAGCACATCTATATTTAAAAGGTTTAATAATTAAATGAAAATTTTAAACTTTTGTGCTTATTTTACCCAAGATATTTTTAGAACAATTGTTTGCAGTATAGCATTAAAGCTTCTGTATCCCTTAAAATTTCAGGTCTTTTGCAAAAAAAAAAAAAAGAAAAAATTACCCCAAAGAATGGCAAATGTTCCATCCTTCAACTGGTGGGGGACTACAAGAATGTTCTTTAGGAGTCCAACATCAGGCTACTATTAATGCTCTCAGGAGAACTGGCTGCCCCTCAGGGAAAGGACATGGTTCAGCTATAGTGAAAATGCCTGTAGCACTAAGTCCATGACATCAATTATACTCGTAAAAAACAAGCTCAGAACCTGGCAACGTATCTGTGTTTCAGAAGATTGTAAGGCTTGAATGAGATGGACGTGCTTATTCATAGTGGTGTGTGTTCACTGCAAGGTAGCTCTAATTTCTCATACTCAACACAGCACTGGGTAAAACACTTAATGAACAAACATCTATAAAAAAAACACAGCCAATTTCTTCACTGCAACTCTCATCCAAAAGGGTGTTGTCTACCTTGATCTTTTCTCACATGTAGAAAGAATAGAAGCCAAAGATCACAATTATAAAACACAAGGACTAGTATTTTTAGCTCCTTTGAATGCTTTCCCCTTCACTGTGATAAATTGCTCTCTCTGCAACTGGTTTTTACTTCCAAATACTCTGAGGGTGTGTGTGTGTGTGTGTGTCTGTGTCTCACATTGTAATGCACCTTTAACTTTGATATCTCTGATTATCTTGAGCAATGGTAAAAATTTTAGTTATATATATTTACATTTTGCTGAAACACGTCTAAGTTAATCTAAAATCTGTCAGTTAAATCTCTCATAATGCTCATACAATTATGTGCATACATTTTACCTAGAGTCAGGGCAATATAGTATACATGGCAAAAGGGCACATTAACACATATTGGCTTTATGTACATTTTTGAGCTGAAACTTAGTTTTAAAAATAATTTATTCACTCTTTGAAGTATCAAAATTAAAATGCAGAAACCCTAATGATTGTCAAATTAGTCATCAAAATTTATAAAAATATTGAAAAAACCCTTTTCTTGGAACTTAACAAAAGCTTATCTACTTTGCAATTCCAGTGGATAATTCATTTTTAATAGAAAACTCATGTTCTGTTTGTCACTATGAAAGATTAAAAAACACACATGTCTTCCACTGTGACATAATTATAATAATATTATAGACTGACAACAGAGTTTACTTCAAGGTGTGATTCCATTTACCTTTAGGTGAAGTCAACATTTGTGTAGATAAAGATTGTGCAAATTTTCATTTAAAATAAATTTCTGCCCTTCATTAATAGTTTTTTCTTAATTTAAAGTTATTTAATTTACTAAGTAAACTTGTCTTTAAATCTATCATCTTTACTGAAACTAGGATACAATAATAGAAATGGCTTGTGCAGTAACCTTGTATTCCATTTGGGGGGATTATATATAGTGTGTGTATATTTCCCTACAGACGTAAGACAAAAGCTATAAATTAGAATGTACAGAACCTGTAATTATATTTTTTAGCAAAAATATTTTTCTTTATTCAACAGAAACGTACTTTATACTTACATAAAGAATATAGCTGGAAAAATGAACAAAGTAACTTTTTACTACATTTAATAACATGGAGTTTTATTCTTTCTAATAGACTTCTTTATTAACAATGTGAAAAGGGGGGCTAAGCTGTAATAATCACGAACAAATGTAATTTGCAAATGACATAACTATGCATGTAGGACAAGCTGAAAAATAAAAAACATAACTCGTGCTCACAATGGGTTGTATGTGTACCACCACTTATTTTTTTTAAATATCTCATCATTTTATCACTGAAGAAAAATAAAAGAGAAAAAAGCTTTAAAGTGGCCACGGTTGCCTGTGGATTTGTTCACCTTTTTTTTTCATGTTCTCTACAATTTCATCTATTTCGTTATGAACTTAGGTCTCAGTGCAGCCTTTACTTCCTCTAGAAAACCTTCCTTGTGCCTCTTGGGATTGTAGTGGATATCCTCCCCTGTGTGTTCCCACAGCACCTTCATGCTTTATTTCAGCACTTAGCATGCTGAGGCATAACTGCCCGTTATTTGTCCTCTTCATTAGACCATAAACTCCACGTATATAAGAATTATGGTTTGTTTTTCATTATATTTCTAGTACTTTATACGTATTTTTAACTTTACATAAAGCTCAATAAATAGGTATTGAATTCAAATTGGTAAGAGTTTAAGCAAATTTGCAAGATCATAGATCCAGATAATTTTGCTCCATACTATTCCCAGGATACATTTATACCACCCTAAGGCATACTTGATTGAACCATTATAAACACATCAGGACATGATATACAACCTAATTTGAAAATCTGACCACCTAGCAAATATCAGCACTGTGTTAATTATGATACTTCGTATTATTGTCGTCACTTCTCAAAACAACTTAAAACATTCTTTCCAGAAACAGAAAACCTGTATGTTTTACCACCTTATTGAGGAGATCTAGGATTCAAGCAAAAGAAAGGGGTGGTAATTAGATTATTATACCATACCAATATTGCTAAAGGTTATGAGCACAGGCACATGGTTCACAAAGTGAGGAAAACAATGTCATCATGCAGAATGGTAATCTGAAGTTGGTCTATGGAAGAAATATGACCCCAAAAACTACCTAAAATGTGTTTTGAGAAATAATGTGCAAAGCCAGGACTAATTCTTTTAAAGCCAAAAGCAGGTTTTACATAAACATATCGAAGGAAAAAAAGGAGAAAAAACAGCCTTTAGTTTTGTTGGTAAGAAGGTCAATAAACTTGCTAATAGGTGTTTATGAAGCTAGCATAGGAAATAAACAAAAGAGGGCAGGAGCTAAATTATTAGAAAAACAGCAATAAATTTTTCGTAAACAAATTAAGTTAAAGGAATAACATAATTAATGTCTAAAAATGTATCACAAATATACAAAGGAAACACTAAGATCTAAATGGAAAATTATCCAAAGGTTATAAATATGTTTCACAAAATAAAAAATAAATTTTCTAATAAAAACATGAATAATATTAAATCTCTAGGTAATACAAATTATAAAACAATTTTTAAATGGGATACCATTTCTCGCCATTAATACTGGTTCTTTTGAAATATATTTTTCTATCGAGGACATGGCAAAATGGACTCATTCACAATTGGTTTTGATATAAACTGGTACAATGTTTATGTAAAAAATTGACAATGCTCAATATTTCAAAATATTACACATACTTTGAAATAATAAATTAATAAAAAAGAGCAAAGTGTACGAAAATACTCAAAGCTGTGGTCAAATATGTATATATGGCTGTTAGAATACATCAGTGAACAAAACAGGTTAATTGTCCACTCTCTTGAAGCTTATATTCTAATGCTAGAGGAGAGGGGTACACAGACAATACAGAATACACAAGATGAATACATAAGTTATGTAGTATATTACTAAGAAGATTATACGTTTTATGGCAAAAAAAGAAAAAAAGAAGAAGAACAGTGTTGTCAGAGAGATTAGTAAATGCAAGTGGCTTGGCTGGAGTGAGGCAAGGGTTAAGCACTGGCAATATAAATTGAGATTATCAGAGTAGGTAGGGCCTTGTTGAGAAAAAGCTTGAAAGAGGTGGCTGAGTTAGTCTTAATCTTTCTGGAAGAAAAAATATCAGCCAATGAATGTTAAGACCCTAATGTGAATGCATATTTGGCATGTTAAAAAAGAAAAATGTTAGGCGACCGATGTGGCTAGAACAGAGGGAATAGAATTTTCCTAGAACATAAAAATCAAAGAAGTAAAATGTACGTGGAGTGTGTATGTGTGTTTATTTTCTGGGGCAAAACAAGAATTTAAGTGATGTCTAAAAGTCAGCTAATCCAAAAGGCAGAAGGCAGAGGAATGAAAAGGAGAGGAAATCACAGTTGAAGATGGGCTGAGAAAAATGATATTGGTAGCTTCAAATAATGAATGGCTTTAGAAGTCTTATTTAAGCAAATAAGAACATTATCTTGTAAGTTTTAAACAGGGGAATGAAATGACCAGATATGAATTTTTCAAATACCACTACTGTAGCTAAACTGGAGAATGATTTGTAAAAGAGAAAATATAGCTAAAATGAAATTGATTTCAAACTCTTATTGAAAGAGCTTGAGCTTGAGATAACAGTAGTCTGAACTAGTGGCAGAAGGGATTAAAAGCAATTTAACAAATAGAATGGACAGTACGTACTTGATGATGGACTGGATCCAGAAGACAGAGGAAGAAAGGGACGAGGTGACTCCTGCATTTCTAATGGTGCTGTTGAGGTGACTGGAATTATCTAACATCCAATATAAAATATAAATATAAAGCAGTTTTCCCGGGAGAAATAATTGAATGTCAGTGTTGTACAATCTGACATTAAATTGCCCATAGTTTACACCATCGGAAACATTCAAGGCAGGAGGAAATGTGGATACAACATTCAAAGGAGGGATTTGGCAAGAAGTAAAGATTTTGAAGGCACTGGGGTATTTGTGGTCAGGATCACTGGTAGCCTATAATTCATCATTATATTTATGGGCAGTAAACCCAATATTTCTGGAAAGACAATTAGACAAAGCCAAACTTCAATGAAGTCTCAGCCTCACAGACATGAGATTGGAAGCTGAAGATACTTTCTTGCCAAAAAAAAAAAAAAAAAAAAAAAAAAAAAAGGAAATACCTTCTCTTTGGCTGAGGGAAACTGGAACAAGGTTCATGATTTTAGAAATGAAAGAAGCTGGGTTTTCTGCTATCACAATGATTCCCAATATGTGCAACACAATTTGCAAGGTGCAGTGAAAAATGAAAATGAAAGTCCTCTTGGTCAAACAGTATTAAGTATTTCAAGATGGTGTCAGAAGAGCATTAAGTCAAGCACAGGGCCCTTCAAAGCCAGAGTCCTGCCTGACTGCACAAGACACACACCCATAAACCCAGACTTCCAACTTCCCACCCACACCTAAAATCCTAAGAATCAACAAGATATCCTTGAGAAATATATAGATTGAAAAAAGATAACCTAAGACATAACCCTGAAGACCAACAACATTTTATATAAGTGAATTTCTAATAAAAAGTACTGAAAAATAGACAAAAATGAGTCTAATAACCATAATTAGATTGATGGTAATATTTACTTTATCATAATTTTCTAGATTTGCAGTATATAAATTCCTTTTTAATGTCATAATTTATAATAAAGAATCAATAGTCATTATTTTTTTAAATTTCCACCTCTGTTCTTTCAGGGGAAAGTTTAGAATTGAAGTAACATCAATGCGGTAGAGTTAGGCTTATAAGCTAAAACTCATTGGTTTACCATATTGCTCAAGAAGCTGGATTTAGGGTAAGATTATCAAAATGAGAATCTAACAAAACAGACATTTTCCTTCAGGAAGTACAGCAGTATAGTTTTAGTTCTGTCATCATTTAAATTATAAATCATTTTATACAATATCTTGAAAATTATTTAAGGTAAGCTGAAACCTGTGACAATTATCAAATTAAGCTGCAATAGCACGGAGACAATTGTCTTTAGCCTCTACACATCCTGCTTGTAGAACAGAAAAAAAATTAAGCAATTTAACTCTGACCTTCCAGATAAAGTTGGAATATCTTCTAAAATACAAGTGTATCATTTAAATTAACAATTGGCATATTCAATACTGTGAATGGTAAAATTTAAGGCATTCTAAAATCCTCCTTCTTCTTAAAAGAATGAGGATTCTATGCAAATGAATTACCATGAGCAATGTGGCCATGTATTCAACTGTCTTCCCCACCATTTTCCAATATTGGGTTGAACAGTATTCTCACAGGTTTTCATTTTCAGAGACTCTTTCCTCAGGAGAGAATGCTGTCCTGACCATGTAGAGAAAACCTCTAGTAAGGACATTGTGCTAAGAGAAATTGCTAAAGAAAATGTCCTGCTCGCAGCTGTAACTCCCAGTATGAAAGGGGAAATAGTTTGTCATCCATGAAAATACTCACCATTAGAAGGCTAACACAGAAGTTGTTAGAGGGTTACTGGAGGGATTGTGGGAGGGGGAATGGGCTAAATGGGTAAGGGGCACTAAGGAATCCAATCCTGAAATCATTGTTGCACTATATGCTAACTAATCTGGATGTAAATTTTAAAAAATTAAAAATAAAATTAAAAAAAATCCAAAGGCTCAATGTTTGAAGGAATTTATAGAAATATATTTTTTTGAATGTAAAGAAAGTGTTTATTCATAACAGGAGTTAGATTAATAGCTTATGCTGTCAACTTTCTCTTTGTGATATAGATAAAAAGAGCAAAAAAGTGACTCTTCTGTGAAAAAAGTATGTGTTCCTCTGTGACATTATACTGCACTCAAATTTCACCTTATTGTTCCCATGAGATCCAACATTCATGAATTTATCTGAATTATTTTGAATGTATTTAGAATTTTAATGTTATGGCCTGAGGCAGTACATCTCATAGGCAGAGTGAACTTCAAATTTTGTATAGATTTTTAGTCAGTGAAATCACATGGTTTGATTCATGACTACCACTTCTTAGTATGCATTTAATGAGTAGTAGTGATTCACCTTGTTATTTGATTATATATCTTTAATTTACTGAAAGACACTGTTTAAATTAATAGAATTAAAACATTAGCAGCTTATTATTTATAATTATTCTAAAATAATCTTGTTAGTCTAGTCTCTAGGAAAGATTAAACAATTCCATACTAATTTCATATTTTCCAGATAGTCATTGTGGTTTAATAAACTCAACTATTTATTTTATTTTCAAAGGGATGTGTATGTAGTATGTTGTAGTACTTAATTTCTGAAATCCAGTATTTAACGGCTTAAAGATTTTACTTCTTTTTTTTGACCTTTCCTGGTTAGGTCCAATATATATATATGAGGTCTTGTACACTCAAATGTTTTCTATAAATGCTTTATTATATAAAAGCTTGTAACTAGTATTGAGTTCATAACTTATATTATTATCAGTAAATGAGTCATAAATATCTACTTTTAGGATAGAAGGGTAAACACTGAAAGAGGTTTTACTTAGTTTTATTTACTTCGTGTTTTTTTTTAATGTTTATTTATTTTTGAAAGACAGAGAGAGACAGAGCATGAGCAGGGGAGGGGTAGAGAGACAGAGAGGGAGACAAAGAATCCGAAACAGGCTCCAGGCTCTGAGCTGTTAGCACAGAGCCCAATGCAGGGCTCGAACCCACGAGCTGGGAGATCATGACCTGAGCCAAAGTTGGATGCTCAACCGACTGAGCCACCCAGGCGCCTCTACTTTTATTTACTTTGAAATAGCCCAAAGAAAATCTAAAATGATGCTCCTATGTAAACAGGTTAGATATGTTCAATTTACACATATCCAAGCAAAATTATAATAACAGTTAATAGTAAGAATAAGAGGAATGTATGGAGAAGAAGAAAGAGGGAAAAAAGGAGAAGAAAAAGAAGAGGGAGAAAGGGGAGGAGGAAAAGAAAAGAGGAGGAGGAGGGACACCAGCAAAAATTGGAGGGGAAAAAAAAAGATGGCTCTCTAAACATAGATTTATCTACTTTTTTCCCCAATATATTGGTACAAATTAAGAAAATTGAAAAAATGAAATTCATGGTAATCTTATTAAAAATAACATAACGTCATATGAAACATGAATATTCCTTATATCCTGGCAATGCTAGAATTTTATCTAGCTCCTAACATTTCTGAATAGATTTTATATTAATCACTCAGTTTTCCACAATAACCAATCAGATATGAAAGTAGCCATTCCAGGGATATTGGCATTTTGAAGCTGTCAGTCTATAGCAGGTAATGTAGAGAATGGTTTCTCATGGTATTCATCAGATTTGGAAGTGCTATAACTGGTAATATTATATTTAGTGTTTTAGGCTAGAGGAAATATTATTATTTCTCCAACTAACTGTGTCTCATGATTTTTAAACACAAACAATTTATGTGTACTGTTTATTGGTCACTTCAACTGATCATTCCCTACGTCAGGTTGTATTAAGAAGAATCTTTAAATTAACAACTAAAAGAAACATGTAAAGCATATGGGCATGATGATCAAATCAGTAGTGAGAATTTTTGCTTCAACTTTAGTTTCATTACAAAAATTTAGTCTTCTTTCTCTGTTTCCCATTGAAATTGTCCATCTATTTGTGACTCTTCCGGCTCTTGGATCTCTGTTGCATACTGTTTATACTTATTTTATAAAATGATCTTCCTTCCTCCCTCCCTCTCCCTCCTTCCTTCCTTCCTTCCTTCCTTCCTTCCTTCCTTCCTTCCTTCCTCCTTCCTTCCCGTCTTCCTTGCCTTCCAGCCCTCCTTCCCTCCTTCTTTCTTCTGTAATCAATTTAAAGACAAGAGTTTTATCCTAATTGTCTTTTGATTCAGATTGCCCAGCACAGTGAATGAATGACTGGCTTGTACAGTGTATTTATATCACATCCCAGCGGCAATTTTAACATCAGTAACTTGATTCCAGTATGGTAGCTTAAGCATGAATGGTTTAAAAATAATGACAAAAAAGATCGAAGTCATTCTATGCATCTTTTCGGACCATAATGCTATGAAACTAGAAATCAACCACAATAAAAAATCTGCAAAGACCACAAATACATGGAGGTTAAATAAAATGCTACTAAACAATGAATGGGTCAACCAAGAAATCAAAGAGGAAATAAAAAAAATACATGAAGACAAATAAATGAAACCACAATGGTCCAAAATCTTTGGGATGTAGCAAAAGTGGTTCTAAAAATGAAAGTTATAGCAATACAAGCCTAGCCCAAGAAGAAAGAAAAATCTCAAATAAATAACCTAGCCTTACACCTAAAGGATCTAGAAAAAGAACAAACAAAATCCCAAACCAGTAGAAGAAAAGAAATAAGGAGAAATAAATGAATTAGAAACTTAAAAAAAAAAATCCGCAATAGAACAGGTTAATAAAACCAGGGGCAAGTTCATTAAAAAGCTCAATAAAACGATGAACCTTAGCCACTCTCATCAAAAAGAGAGAGAGAGAGAGACAACTCAAGTAAACAAACTCAGAAATGAAAGAAGAGAAATAACAACGAACACCACAGAAATACAAAGGATTATAAAAGAATATTCTGAAAATTTATATGCCAAGAAATTGGACAACCAAGAAGAAATGGAGAAATTTCTAGAAATATATAACCTATTAAAACTGAATTAGGAAGAAACAGAAAACGTGAACAGACCAGTTACCAATAATGAAATTGAATCAGGAAAAACAAAAACAAAAAACCTCCCAACAAACAAAAATCTAGGACCAGATGGCTTCACAGGTAGAATTCTATAAAACGTTTAAAGAATTAATACCCTTTCTTTCAAACTATTCAAAAAAAATAGAAGAGGAAAGAAAAATTCCAAATTAACTCAACGAGGCCTGTATTGCCTTGATACCAAAGCCAGATAAAGACACCAGGAGAGAGAGAGAGAGAGAGAGAGAGAGAGAGAGAGAGAACAACAGGCCAATATCTCTGATGAACATAGATATAAAAGTCCTCAACAAAATATCAGCAAACTGAATCTAACAATACATTAAAAAATCATTCACCATGATCAAGTTGGATTTATACTTGGAATGCAAAGGTGGTTTAATATTGGCAATCAATCAATGTGATACATCACATTAACAAGAGAAAGGATAAAGACCATACAATTATCTCAACAGATGCAGCAAAAGCATTTGACAAAGTACAACATCCATTCAGAAAAACAATTCTCAACAAAGTAGAACATATCTCAACATAATAAAGGCCATATATGAAAAACCTACAGCTAACATCATACTCAATGGTGAAAAACTGAAAGCTTTCCCTTTAAGATCTGGAACAAGCCAAGGATATCCACCCTCACCACTTTTATTCAACATAGTACTGGAAGTCCTAGCCACAGCAATCAAACAAGAGAAAGAAATAAAAGACATCCAAATTGATATGGAAGAAATAAAACTTTTACTATTTGCAGATGACGTGATATCACATATAGAAAATTCTAAAGACTAGACCAAAAAACTAGCAGGACTGATAAATGAATTCAGTAAAGTCATAGGATACAAAGTCAATGTACAGAAATCTGCGGCATTTGTATAAACCAATAATGAGGCAATAGAAAGAGAAATTAAGAAAGCAATCCCATTCACAATTTTAGTAAAAATAATAAAATACCCAGATATAAACTTAATCAAAGAGATGAAAGCTCTATACTCTGAATACTGCAAAACACTGATGAAAGAAACTGAAAGTGACACAAACAAATGGAAAGACATTGCATGCTCATGGATTGCAAGAACAAATGTTGTTAAAATGTCCGTATGGACATCAACCCAAAGCAATCTCAGGTTTAATGCAATCCCTATCGAAATACCAACAGCATTTTTCACAGAACTAGAACAAGAGATCCTAAAATTTCTATGGAACGACAAAAGATCCTGAATAGGCAAAACAACCTTAGAAAAGGAAAACAAAGCTGGAAGTATCACAATTCCAGATTTCAAGTTATACTAAGAAGAGATAGTAGTCAAAGCAGTATGGCACTGGTAAAAAAATAGACACATAGATCAGTGCAACAGGATATAAAGCCCAGAAACAAACCCACAGCTACATGGTCAATTAATCTTTGACACAAGAGGCAAGAATATGAAATCAGAAAAAGGTAGCATCTTCAACAAATGATGTTGGGAAAACTGGACAGCTACATGCAAAAGAGTGAAACTGGACCACTTTCTTATACCATATACAAAAATAAACTCAAAATGGTCTAAATGCGAGACCCAAAACCATAAAAATCCTGGAAGAGAGCAATAATTTCTGACAATGGCCAAGCAACATTTTTCTAGATATGTCTCCTGAGGCAAGAGAAATAAAGACAAAAATAAACTATTGGGACTACATCAAAATAAAAAGCTTCTGCACAGCAAAGGAAATAACAAAATTAAATATAACCTACTGAATGGGGGAAAGTATTTGCAAATTACATACCCAATAAAAGGTTAGTATCCAAAATATATAAAGAATTTATAGAATTCAACACCCCCAAAACAAACAATCCAATTAAAAAATGGGCAGAAGACACAAACAGACATTTCTCGAAAGAAGACATACAGATGGCCAACCGACACAGGCAAAGATGCTCAACATCACTCATCATCAGGGAAATGCAAATCAAAACCACAATAAGATATCACCTCACATCTGTCAGAATGGCTAAAATCAACAGCACAAGAAATAACAGATGTTGGCGAGGATGTGGAGAAAGGGGACCACTCTTGCACTCTTGGTCGGAGTGCAAACTGGTACAGCCACTCTGGGAAACAGTATGGAGTTTCCTCAAAGAGTTAATAGAACTACCCTATGATCCAGCAATTGCACTACTAGGTATTACCCAAAGAATACAAAAATATTAATTCATAGGGATACATGCATCCGATGTTTATAGAAGCATTATTGACAACAGCCAAATTATGGAAACAGCCAAAGTATCCACCGACTGTCGAAAGAATAAAGAAGATTTTATACATATATATATATATATATATCCACATACACATAATGGAATATTAATCATAAAAGAGAATGAAATATTGCCATTTTCAACAGCACGTATGGAGTAAAGAACATAATACTAAGTGAATCTCCATTCATTATTTTTATTTTTTTCAAGTTTATTTATTTTGAGAGACAGAGAGAGAGCAAGCATGCACACACACACACACACACACACACACACACACACGAACAGGTGAGGGGCAGAGAGAGAGAGAGAGTGAGAGAATCCCAAGTGATGTGGGCTTGATCTCACATATCGTGAGATCATGACCCCAGGCAAAATCAAGAGTCGGAAGCTTAACCAACTGAGCTACCCAGGGCCGACCCTTTTATTATTTTTAAATTAAAATTATTGGCATCCTATTTATAATTATAACTTAATTCTATGGTACCTCTTCAGCCAGTGCTAGGTTGAAAATCATGGAAATAACTATGAAATATTTCCTTTTTGTTTGTTCTGCTTTTCTGTTAGTCTCTGCTAAATGTTGGAAATACACAAATAATACACAAACACATTCCCTTTATAAAAGTTGAAACAGGGGCGCCTGGGTGGCGCAGTCGGTTAGGCGTCCGACTTCAGCCAGGTCACGATCTCGTGGTCCGTGAGTTCGAGCCCCGCGTCGGGCTCTGGGCTGATGGCTCGGAGCCTGGAGCCTGTTTCCGATTCTGTGTCTCCCTCTCTCTCTGCCCCTCCCCCGTTCATGCTCTGTCTCTCTCTGTCCCAAAAATAAAAAATAAAAAAATTAAAAAAAAAAAAAAAGTTGAAACAGTACAGAAACATGAAGAATAAAAAGCAAAAGTCCTCCTCCTTTGCAATTAGCTTATATTTTTAACTGGTCAGCTTACACTCTCATATCTTTTACCCCAATATTTTCTGAAAATCAATGGCAGAATCAATGATAGATTAACTTCCTAAAACATATCTCTAGTCAAATGATCCCCTGGCTCCCATGACTTAGCATTCTCTCCTGGATTAAATAAATCATTCTAGTTTATGATTTGAGCAGCTCGTGTCTCCATTCCCAAAGTGTGGAAATAAACTCTTACCTGTACTCTTTTCTTATGACTAAGTTATTTGTATTCTCACAAAACTTCTTACACCTTCCCAAGCTATATTGTACCTTTTCACCTTTGTGAAAATCCACATCACTGAACGTCACTTACTAAACGCCTGCTCATTCTTCAAGGTTTAGCATCTCTTCCATGTGGCCAATTAGAATACAAAAGTTCTTCAGTGGTTTCTCTCTTGCCCCTCTGAACTTTCACTCTGTAGTTTTCATGTGCTAGTATTTTGTATTCCAATTTTTAAAATAAACAATTTACATTTTCCCTACATTTTAATCACTTGGCATATCTCTAGCCAGTAATACATATGCTTTAAATAATGAAGTGCCAAAGGTGGATGGAGCTTAATACCTACTGAAAACTCTGACAAGTCTGGGCATGCCAGAACCAGCTGGGAGAGACAACATTTACACCAAGGCCTCTCAGCCTTCAGAGAAAGAAAGGATGGACGTGTCTAAACTGGTGCTTTGTTCTGGAACGGAGAGTCTCAACTGAGAAGGAAGGACAGAGATCATGCCTTAACCCCTTGGCAATTCCTGCAATGAACATAAAACTTTCTGTGAAGGTCAAGAAATTCCAGGGACAAAGTAGAGTAAGTTTTTAAACTTGAGTGTGATTCTATTCAATGTCATTAACAGCACATTTCCTAACTCAGTCTTGAGGGATCGTGCCCTGAATTTTTTTTTTTCTGTCAGTACACCCTGTCAGGAAGCCAATTAAGAGAGACCTGCAACATTAGAAACACTGGATTAAATGCCACCTTTAGAAGATCTTAATAAAATCACAAAATTGGTATGGGGATAGCATCTTGTAATATAGCTGCCAACTGGGTTTTGTGAGTTATCTTTCTACCTATTCAGAAAACGCTAATCTGGTAGTTCTAATTTTCGAATATTTGAATCCAAGGCTCAAAGTTTAAATAATGTCCATAAATTTATGCAGTTGGTTAATGACAGAGGAAAGAGTTTAATAGCCATGCTATGCTGCCTTCCTAACATCTAATGATTCACTAACAGCTACGTGAGAGACCAAGTATAAAAAGGATGAACATAAGAGAAATGTCAACAGAGCAGCAAAGCACCACCTGGTGTTGATCCATCCCATCAGGAGACCAACGTGAGAACAATTTGGTCCATGTGGTAGCAGAAGTGGAATTAGTATCAATGGCTATTGACGTCTATCATGAGCACCAACATGGATGTATACACCACCTTTTTCTCTGGTGAGAAAAATGAGGGATTTAAACAAGTTGGATTTCAATGATTCTTCTAATAAATGTTTAAAGCTAAATATCAATCTGGTTATATATCATTTATTTGTATTTTCTCATACCTCAGTAAGATGGAAAGCAAGCAAGAATGAACCCAGAATGATGGAACAAATTAGGATCAGCTCTGGAAGGGGTTAGGGAGAAGGTGACAGAGGTTGGAGAAGAATGAAGATTGATTCGAGCCCATGATTAAAAGCTGTGGTTGCGTGCTGCCTGGAGGTCTGAGAAGTGGAAGGAACACTGACATGGCAGTGGAAGTTTAAAGGAAATAATCTGGGATATGAATGAAGCAAGGGCTTGAAGGGAACAGTGAGATGAGAACTCTCTTGGGGAGGCATGTTTATGAGACTGGCATTAGTTTCTGGCTCCCTGCCCTATGACCTATTCCATTTTCCTTTTGCAACCTCCTCCTTTCTTGTTATACCAACGAGTTAAGAGACTGGCACAGTCTGGTTGAGGGAGGGTGAAGGGGACTATCAGGTTTTTGGTTTTGTCTTCCTCCTTCTCCCACAGAAGAATCAGTAAGTATGGCAGAGTCAAAGGAACATGGCATTGAAGTCAGATCCAGGTATGAATCTACCTTTTGTCTGTAACCAGCTGTAATTTGGATAGTTAGCTTGGTTAGGATTGTTATTGACTTGGTTTTCTCTTCAGTCGATCAACCTGTTCTTTCTTCTCTTGCTATCACTCATCTGACAAATTAAACGGTGACTCTACTAGTATTAAGAACCTCAGAAAGGTAAAAAGAGAGAGAGAACAAAGACTGAGTTTGAAGTGTTTCAGAGATTTATTTCTCATGTGCTGTAATGTCTAGAATTAGAAGGTAAGCAAGATTCACAGTGACAGCACCAAATGGCAGGAAAGAGGGTTCATGCTCCCCACCCATAAACTGCACCTGCCCAATTCTTTGATGTGGACTAGAGGTGTGTTCTAAATTTTATGGAAAACTCTTTGCTTCTGCAGCAGCCAACACTCTATACCCATGAAGGGGACTTCAAGAGGTTCCCACTCTTAATCTCCACAGAAATTCTGGACTTAGCACTGTTGAGAAATATCTAAAAGAAGGCTTTCCATAGCAACGCAGCTGGGGGGCCATCAACAATTCTAAGATCATTCAGGAACTTCCAAAGAGATTTCTGAGCTTTGCCAGCCTATGGAATCAGAATCTCTGGAAGCTGTATTTTATACAAATCTTCATTATGTTCTTTTTTTTTAAATGTTTTTATTTATTTTTGAGACAGAGAGAGACAGAGCATGAGCAGGAGAGGGGCAAAGATAGAGGGAGACACAGAACCCAAAGCAGCTCCAGGCTCTGGGCTGTCAGCACAGAGCCCGACGCGGGGCTTGAACTCACAAGTCGTGAGATCATGACCTGAGCCAAAGTCGGACGCCCAACCAACTGAGCCCCCCAGGCGCCCCTATCTTCATTATGTTCCTATGCAAACTAAACTCTGAACATTACGGATGTATGTATGGTATCCCTCATCTAAGGCACATCTATATAAAAGTTATAGCTGTAAATAAACTACATATAAGCTACTAGATTTATATAAGCTACTAGCTTATATCTATCTATACCTATATATCTATAGAACATATATAGATAGATAGATATCTATAGAACATATATAGATAGATGCATATCTATCTATAGAACATATATCTATATCTCTATATAGATATATCTACATCTATATAGATATAGATATAGATATAGATATAGAGATATAGATGGACATATATAAATACTACTAGCTCTACCAATTGGCTGAAACATTCTTAGATAATTGATCTACTTTAAACATAAAAGGGTGTGGCAGAAACTCCAGGCTGCCTATCCAATAGCCCTTCACCCTTTCTTCTTTAAAGTAACTTTATATTGATAGTGTCAGAAATGTTTCTACTTACATATTGCATTTTTCAGGCTCCCTCATAGATAGAAGTAGGCAATAAAATATAAACGGAAGTACTTTACTGGGGCTTCCAAGAAAGCTTTTTAAGAAGGAAAGGGGAGTGGCTCAAAGAGGGGAGTCACCTTTTGCTCTTCCTTCTTTTAAAATGAGGTCATGGAGGTGAGGGCTCCAGCAGCCAAATTGTGATTATAATGTAACCCTGACAATGGAAGCCACAGGTTAAGGTTGATGGAACAGGGAGAAACAATGGCCTGGGTCCCTGATGACCCCAAAGCTACCATCTAACACCTGGACTTTAGTTGTTATTTTGGATCTCTAATAAGAATAGCTGAACCTGATTCTAACTGCTACAGAGCTTGTACTTTTATTATGTTATTACTTTTAAAAAGGACATTAGAAAGTGTTCAAAGTCAAGGTGAATGTCAATGTCCAGAAGTGAGTATCGATTCAGTGCATGAGCTCATGCTGGGTGTGTGGGAGCACTGCTGGCCTAGAAATCATTAGGAAGAAGAGCTGTTCTGAAGGCCTGAACACCTGTGGTATATAGGGCACAGGTGGCAATCTGGCAACTGTTAAGCCTGGCCTTTTGAGTCATGGCCAAAACTCAATTTCGGTAAATCCATTACCCATACATATGCCCTATTTTCCTAATAGATTTCACTCAGATATGGTAGTTTTCTGTTTAGCTTCCTTATGTTATCACTTACTACATTTGTTAATGGGAAAAAAAAATACTGTTCCAGGAAAATATCCAAGAGCAATTGATTGGTTTGTACTTCAATGCAGGCTTTCAAATAATTAGTTTACTTCAAGTAAGTGATGACTTCATGGCATGTAAATATCTCCCATGCACGCTTTATTCCAGTTCTTTTTACTTAAGGCATATGACTGTTGATACTGTTAAACTCGGAATGAAAACCACGTTCTTTCCCTTCCTTATCGTCCCCAGTTTTCTGATTTGTCTCCCCTCATGAATGTCCAATTAAAAATTTGAGGAGCTTACTATGAAAATGAAAGTACAGACAACAATGACAATGTGAAATTTTTGTCTTCTTAAAAATTATGACTAAGCAATAAAATTGTTTCCATCGTGTTTGAATCACTGCAAATAATTTCTATTTTATAAATTTTCAACAACTTGTGCAATAGGGAAGTATTTATATATATATGTTTCCACTTTAGACTTAGGTTAATTTTAAAGCTATAAAAACAAAAATGTAAGAAGGGAAGTATTTATATTTTAACTAAACCAGCAATTCAATAGTGCCATAGAATAGGGATTAATTTGTAATTTATCTTTTCTAAAATGATCACCTCTATTTTTCCATAGAAAAGTCAAAAGGAAATTTATTCACATACTTAGAGAAAAATAAAATTTATGGTTAGAGAAGAAGAAAGTTGGCAAAAGACAATAGTGCTGTGGTTCTCACTTTTGTATACCAGGGAAGATCCAAAAGGTCAAGATTAAGTATTCCTAAATCAGGGAGCTGTATTCTCATTCCTGGTGCAGAGGATAAAGATTGGTAAAGAGGAGTGTGGACAGATAGCATCAGCTAATTCCCTGTCATCAGAAACAGATTTGGAAATTATGCTGCTACATGGATTTTGTAATACGAGGAATCATAGCTATTATCTATTGATTAATTCTAAGTGCTTACATTTAACCCTCAAAGAGCATCAAGATTGTTATCCAATTATCTCCATTTCACATATGAGTAATCGAAGAGTTACGGAAATTAGGTAATTTAAATTTTATCCAAGCTGGAAGAAGTGGAACCATATTTCAAATCCATTCTGTTTATTGCTAAAACCTTGGTTTTGAAGCAACATCACAGGGAACTATTCTGCTAAGAATCATATAAAAGATAAATATTACATGTGATGTTAAATAAAAGATGCACCCCTGAGGGATGTATCCAGAATTATACACCATCAAAAGTTGTTGCACTAGCTGTATCTCCATACTTTATGTGGGAATTATCATCGTCTACCATTGATGACACATACCCAAGGTGAATTTTTAAGCCATTCAATAAAATCAGTAACAAAGCTATTAAAAAACAAAATGAAACTCTAACAAATAAATGATGAAGAATTAATTATCTTACTATAGTTATGTAGCACAGCCTAAATACAGGACTTATCTCCATGTATGACAATTATTTCTCATCAAAATCTTTAATGTGTAACTTAAGTGAAATATTTTAGGACTATTGTAAAGGTATATTATTATAAGAAATGATATAGTATAGGAATATATATATCTATCTATATACATACATATAAAATTATATTTGTGTATATACAGTTAAAAATCTTTCCATTTTTAAATTAAAGGGTAATTTATATAAATCTTCAAATATGAACACAATAAATGGCAGTAAACAGTCAAATTATCTATGTACAGATATTCACAATTAATCTAGTTGTCCAAAGGCCAATCTCTGCTGTCTACTTTTAATGATTATCTCTTTTATATTTCCATTTGTGTTCCCGTTGAATTCATCAGGCATTTCACATTTCCTTTATCAGTAATTGTTTCTTACTTTCTTAAGCTGTACAATTGTAAAAGATATATTAAAACTTTGAACATTCTCCTACCTAATGCCAAAATAAGTTGGAATGATAATGTCACTACATTAACATCTTTAGGTCCTCGTCCACAGACTGTTCAACAGTACTGAAAAATGTTTCTAAATAATGTACTTAAAATGAACTCTAGTGTGTAATATCAGTAGATGTTTAAGATTTTGAAAATGGTGAGTATACATTTTTTGCCATGCTTTGCACTTTGTGAGTTTAGACATGAATAAAAGTTTTATGTAGTGACTCACAATCAGGCTTTCTTAAAAATATTTCTTGTTCAATATCAAATACATTTTTGATAACAGCATAGTACATTTAAAAGGTCAGTAAGAGGATGGAAATTGTGCAGAATCAGCTCTATAAACCCTTTTGGTTAGAGCAATGTATGGTGGCCCAATCACTGTTTTTGATATATATA
The DNA here is from genome assembly GCF_022079265.1 of Lynx rufus. Taxonomy (NCBI): domain Eukaryota; kingdom Metazoa; phylum Chordata; class Mammalia; order Carnivora; family Felidae; genus Lynx; species Lynx rufus. Next base: position 202,938,966 of record NW_025814823.1, on the reverse strand, counting down.
GGCCATTTCAAAATCAAAAGGCATATTCTGTCAGAGCTTTTCCCTAATGTGAACATCTCAAACATGAAAATCTATTGCCATCAATGACTTTTAAAAGATATATGTACACGCACAAGGGCATTTTCTGATTTTTTTTTCTAGGAAAATAGGGTGACAGAGAAGAAACACAGGTCTTGAACTGGAAATACTAATTTGGCTTTTGCTATTTTGAAATGATAGAACACAACTGATTTTTATACTTATGAGAAGACGGACTGTGAATATAGTAATCTTGGCTGGAGAGTATGTAACATGTATTAAATAAGGATTGTCTAAATTTGGATGAAACCATAAGACTTACCAACAACATCTGCCATTATCCCTTATTTAAGTCTTGGCTCAAAGTTTCATTTCACTGAGGCCTTCCCTAACCACCTGGTCTATTACTACAAACTGCTTTCTCCCAACACTACCCAACACCCATGCTCTCACATTCCTGATCCTCTTACCTTGCTTTCCCTTTTTTTTTCTTTTACATAAAACTTGTGATTTCATAATATTATGTAATTTACTTTTTATTGTGTTTATTTCTGTATGCCTCTCCATAAAATAGAAACTTCATAGGAATGGGAACATTTTTGCTCTTTGTTTCACTGAAGGATCCTAAGCACTTAAACACTAAAAGGCACTTAACAGTAAGTCAATATGTATTTATTAAAAGACGAAGACTATTTTGCATTGAGGAAAATTGAACAAAAATATTTAATTTTCTCATGTTACAGCAATTCGTATCAATCAAAGGACAGGGACAGTTTATAACCTGTTGTAATATAAAAATAATACAAGTCAGTTGTACTTTCATTGAATTGTGGATAATATTACTTTAAAAGACATGGAGCTTTTCCATATTATCATAAAAGAGATTAAAAGGCCCTTGGGGTTTACCAGAGTTCATAAAAATTGATCTTTAAAATCTGCTGTAATACTTTCACATGGGGAAAATGAAAGAACTTGAGAGACTCCAAGGGTCACAGTTCTATTTTGCTTGAAAATGATGTGGCAAGTTAGAGAATACTGGGGAAAGTATCCAGAACCGTATAACTGTGTGATAAATAACATCCCAGCTACCGTGATTCCTCCATCTATCCCTGTGCTTAATGTTCAAGTATTTTCATTCAGTCTATGATTTGACACTGAGTGTTGTGAACCATATTCTATAAAGAAATTAAGGAGCTGTAACCATTCAAAGCTCATGTCAAAGGTTTGGGTTAGAACCTCTAGCTTTAAAGCTTTGATTATACAATTCACCAGGTACTGAATGCTTGCAACAAAAACAAATCATATTACATCTTTGCCCTCAAATATTTAATGATGTTTTCGGAAAGCCTGACATATACCTAATTGATTCTGACATAGGTAAGGCCCTAAGATCTTCCCTAAAAGGGAATAATTAACCTTGAGTTGAGAAGAGTGAGCGACATTGCCTATGGGCTTCACAGAGTAAGATATTTTATTTGAGTTGCAGTTTAGAGTAGGATTTCACAGAGAATAAGGCTGAGGCATATCATCAAGTTTCTGAGATATGAAATGCCATTGTATTTTGAGGGAAAGTCAATTTTGTGTGATGAGAAGCCAGGGCATTTAAGAAAAATATAAGCCCTATGAATGAAAAGAGAGGCTGAAGCGAAAAGCTATGGAACTCACCAAATAGCATTTAGATTTTATTCTGGAAGCAATAGTGGGGAATTCCTAAAGAACTGTAATAGGAAGATAAAGTCATATTTGGACCAATTCTAAAAAAAAGTGTTTTTCTGATAATAAACAGCTTGACAAGTGTACAATACCTGCAGGGCTATAGAAGTTAGGTGATTCTTCAGAAATCCCATGCATCTCCCACAGTATTAAAGGAGAAATCAAATATATACACAAGGAGTAAGGCCCAACAATCAGTGATTGAAGCGTCCACCACCCCTAAGGCAACCAGCTTAAATTTCTCCAATCAAGGCACAAAACAATGTGGTATGATGAGCCTACGATGCATCAACCTGTTATGTGCCGGGCACTCTTTGTGATGAGTGCACCAAGATATGCTCCCTAATCTCAAGAAGTTTCAGAAACTGATGAGAAATGGAATAGTATCTTGAAGCATGAAAGCTAAATAGATGAAACATGGCAAAAAGAAAATTTGAAACACAGGGAGCAACATGAAAGTATGAGAGAGAATTGCTCATTTGGAAACTGTAAGGAAATTCAGTAGAACTAGATCATAGAATTCCAACAGTGCAGGGACAAAGAAATAAATGTGTAAGATATGCATAGTCAGGAATCAGACCATGTTGGGATTGGCCTTGCTTATAGATTAACCATGAATTCATGCTTTTCAGAATTGGTTGGTCCCCCAGTGATGCCTGACAAGTGTAGAGGTCACAGCTACTTTACTTAATACATACAAAAATATTACTTATTCCTAAACAGTTATTTCAAACTTTTGCATTTTCTTCTAGCCTCCTTGGGTCTTCCTCCTTCTCAGCATTCTAACACCAACAACAAAAGGATTTTGTTATTTTCTTCTCAGAAACAAATTGTGATGCTACAATTCCCAGTCAGCCCCTACCCATTCGTTATCCCTCCTCCCCAGTGGTCCTTGCTGCTGCTGACATAACCATCATTATTAAGTTGTTTAATAACCAGATTTCTTACTATTCATACTCTTTTCTCAGTGGAAGAGGAACCTCTCCTTTCATCCAATATATGGATATACCTCTACCTTTGCCCTAGAATCAATTCCATCCTTTCCTAATTACACTTGACCTTTCTCTACCAATCATTCTTTGCCTAGGCTGTTACACTCCCTTTTCCTTCTCAAGTGGCTACTACACATATGAGCTTATTCAAGGATCTTCCATCTTCAACAGAAAGCCTTCTGTCATATCGCCCACATACCCACCCTTGGCTTCTCTGACTTCCCAACCTTTTCTATAAGAAACCATTTTCAAAAAAAAATTAAAAAAAAAAGGGGTGCCTGGGTGGCGCAGTCGGTTAAGCGTCCGACTTCAGCCAGGTCACGATCTCGCGGTCCGGGAGTTCGAGCCCCGCGTCAGGCTCTGGGCTGATGGCTCAGAGCCTGGAGCCTGTTTCCGATTCTGTGTCTCCCTCTCTCTCTGCCCCTCCCCCGTTCATGCTCTGTCTCTCTCTGTCCCAAAAATAAATAAACGTTGAAAAAAAAATTAAAAAAAAGAAACCATTTTCACCTGAACTTACTGGGTTTGGCTTCCACCATCCTCCTTTTCACTGAGCCATTTTTCAACTAGTTTCAACCATAACACTCAGGGTCTATATGTGAAAATCACAAATCAGCATACATTTCCCCAGAACTCTAAAATATTATTTGAGATACATATTTTGAAGTCACTTTTTATTTCTAGAAAAGTATATAGGCTCTTATCTGGTAAGCCTTGCCATGTAAAACCTTACCCAAAATCAGTCTCAAATTTATCTCTTGATGTCGTACAAGGTTTGCATAAAATGTTACCCATGCTCCAAATAATACATAAGACTTTGGGGATTTTATCCTAATTCTTCTGAAACTGTGTCTGGGACTTGTTTTTCAGGGGCCTTTAGCCTATTTTCTGTGTGCTCAGATCTTCACGCTATCCAACCCTTTGCCTCCTGTTCACAGCCTCTCTGGTCACTTGGTAAGTTGCTTAACTTCCTTGAACTTTTTTGACATCCTGTGAGCTCATTCATTTGTTCATTAATTCTTTCATTCTTCCAGTATTTAACGGGTGCCGTTATAAGACATGTGCTTGGCCATGGATTATTCAAAGTTGAATAACATAGTTCTGACCCTTTGGGTCTTGTGTCAGCTGGGAAAATCAAAGGCATATTGTGAGGAACAAACGAAGAAACTAATATACACAAATGCTTTATGGAATAAAATTGTATTTCTTAGAGAAATGTTACAGTGAGTCTATAAGAAGGTAAGAAAGTAGAGAAAGTGAGGCTTAAATTATTTGTTTTTTCACCCATCCCAAGATCTGACACAGGCCTTCTGGATGATTAATAAGCACTGCCTACATACAAATAAAATAGCTTTGCCATGTTGACACTTAGAACATTTTGTCAGAAGTTAGATATATGTAACCAATTATAACAAACCAAGAAAACATTTAAATTGATCTCACCTCTTCTCCTGAAAATTTTAGACTATCACCAAATTTCTGGGCACTGGAATCATACTACACAAGCAGTTGATAACTTCTGATACCTACCATTGGGCCATAATGAGCGTCAGACCAGCTGCTCTCTCATATGATACCTAGGAACCACGAAGCGCATCTAACCCATATTTAACCAGAAAGCATCTCTTAAAAAAGCCCCTTCAGTATGAGAAGTACAAGCCCTAGAAAAAAAATATTCAGTAGGTTTGACAAATAAGCTCAACCAAGGTTTGACACGTCCTTTGACTTCTTTAAATGAAAGAATATGTGTTTTGAAGTAAAACCCTTTCTATCTGTGCATGCCAAATTCTTTTCCTAAAACTGTGGGACTCTAGGGTTGCCAGCAATTGTTCTCTATTTTTAAAATAATAATATTACAGGGGCACCTGGGTGGCTCAGTCGGTTGAGCGTCCGACTTTGGCTCAGGTCACAATCTGATAGCTCGTGAGTTCGAGTCCTGTGTCGGGCTCTGTGCTGACAGCTTGGAGTCTGGAGCCAGCTTCGGATTCTGTGTCTCCCTCTCTCTCTGCTCCTCCCTGACTTACACTCTGTCTCTCTCTCTCTCAAAAACAAATAAAGACTAAAAAATTTTTTAAATAATAATATTATATTACACTTTAATAAATTTCTCTCTAGATTGTAAGTACTCCCCCCCACCCCATACCAGATTTTTATTCTCAGATCAACCTTTGGAGGAATGAGAAGCAATTGGAGAATGGACAGCTCTCAAAGGTCAATGGATTGGCTGAGCTGGGACCTCCATGTGACTTAACATAACTTCGAATCCAGTATAACCTATAAAATATTCCACATTTTATATGTAAAATATAGACAGGATTATTCTTTCTTATGTTTCATAAGAAAACAATTGTAGACTACTTCTCACAAAGATTTTTATGAAAGATTTTGCTAGCCACACTGTGTATACACTGAGACTGAACATGGTCTACTGAGTTTTTATAGTTTAGTTGACTCTCTTTTTCTAAGTATTGAATTTCTCCTTTGTAATTAAATGATAGATTTTCATTTACATATATGTGTGTATATGTATGTATGTGCATGTATATATATATATATATATATATATAGAGAGAGAGAGAGAGAGAGAGAGAGAGGAAGACAGAGGGAGAGAGACAGAGAGACAAAGAATGGAAGAGAGAGATTTATTTTAGTCGCTTCAGTCACTCAGAAAAAAGGAATGAGGCCTCATGATCACCTGAAAGTGTAAAAAAATTTTAATAATAGAATACCACTAATGATCTAGAATATTTTGTACTCTAACAAAATAAATCTATTTTGTTTCCAAAAATGATATTTTAAAGTATCTATCGCCATGGTTTCCCCTATTAATGCAGCATTTTTATATATTCCTTTTATACAAACAGAAGTTTATATACTAAAATATATATGCTTTCTAAAAATTCATAAAAATTTACAATGATAAATTCCAATATTTTGTTTACCTTTAGTATTTTCTTTCTCTTTTTTTAAGTTTATTTTATTTATTTTGAAAGAGAGAGAGAGATGGGAGGAAAGAAAGGAAAAGAAAATTCCAAGCAGGCTCTTCTGCTGTCAGCGTGGAGCCTGATGCAGGCTCAAACTCACAAACCATGAGACAATGACCTGAGCCATAATCAAGAGTCAGACGCTTAACTGATTAGCGACCCAGGTGCCCTTAGCATTTTCTCTTCACAACCTACTCTGTTGATAACTTTTCTAGAGCTACACACACACACACAAACGCTAGCACATACCCAGACATACAAGCAAAAACAAAACACTGGATTTGTCAATTTTGAAATATTGGTCAATATTTGGCAATTACATTATCTATTTTGTAGTACACATATTATATAAAATATTATAGTGTTAATAGACATCTACCATTGAAATATTGGGAAAATCATGCCATGGATGTTAATATAAACAGTGATACAGATGATATTTCATAGAAATGATAATTTCATTCAAAATTGGGGCATTTTTGGGGACAGCAGTGTGTCTCATTTGGTTAAGCATCCAATTCTTGATTTCAGCTCAGGTCATGATCTCACTGGTTGTGAGTTCAAGCCCCACTTTGAGCTCTGTGCTGACAGAACAGAGCCTGCTTGGGATTCTTTCTCCCTCTCTCCCTGCCCATCCCCTGCTCACATCCTCTCTTCTCTCTAAATAAATAAACGTGCTCACTTTGGCAGCACATATACTAAAATTGGAACGATACAGAGAAGTTTAGCATGGCCCCTGTGCAAGGATGACATACAAATTCGTGAAGTGTTCCATATTTTTGTCATGAGGAGCTAAAAAATGCTATAAATGAGGTGCAAAATAAAATGGAGGCAGCCATAGCATGGACTGAAAAGGCAGAGGAGACAATGGATGAATTAGAAAGTAAAATTATGGAAAAACAGGAAGCAAAAAAAAATCCAGAAGTATGAGGGGAGAATTAGAGAACTAAGCAATGCAATCAAACGGAACAATATCTGTAACAAGAATTCCAGAAGATGAAGAGAGAGAGAAAAGGGCTGAAGGTGTACTTGAACAAATCATAGCTGAGAACTTCACTGATCTGGGGAAGGAAAAAGGCACTGAAATCCAAGAGGCACAGAGAACTCCCTTCAGACGTAACTTGAATCGACCTTCTGCATGACATATCATAGTGAAACTGGCAAATTGCAAGGATAAGGAGAAAATTATGAAAGCAGGTAGGGATAAACACTCTCTAGCTTACAAAGGTAGACACATAAAAATAGTAGCAGACCTATCTACCGAAACTTTGCAGGCCAGAAAGGAATGGCAGGAAATCTTCAATGTGATGAACAGAAAAAATATGTAGCTGAGAATCCTTTATCCAGCAAGTCTGTCATTCAGAACAGAAGGAGAGATACAGGTTTTCCCAAACAAACAAAAACTGAAGGAATTCATCACCACTAAACCAGCCCTACAAAAGATCCTAAGGGGGATTCTGTGAGCTAAATGTTGCAAGGACCACAAAGTACCAGAGACATCGCTACAAGCATGAAAGCAAAGGACATCACAATGACTCTAAACCCATATCTTTCTATAATAACACTGAATGTAAATGGACGGAATGCTCCAACCAAAAAAACCTAGGGTATCAGAATGGATAAAAAACAAACAAACAAACAAACAAACAAACAAGACCCATCTATTTGCTGTCTACAAGAGACTCATTTTAGACCTGAGGACACCTTCAGATTGGAAGTGAGGGGATGAGAACTAACTGTCAGGCTACTGGAAATCAAAAGAAAGCCGGACTAGCCATACTTATATCAGACAAACTAGACTTTAAATTAAAGGATGTAACAAGAGATGAAGAAGGGCATTATATAATAATTACAGGGTCTATCCATCAGGAAGAGAAAACAATTATAAATGCCTATGTCCTGAAATGGGAGCCCCCAAATATATAAGACAATGAATCACAAACATAAGCAACCTTATTGATGAGAATGTGGTAATTGCAGGTGACTTTAATACCCCACTTACAACAGTGGATAGATCATCTAGACACAGGATCAATAAAGAAACAAGGGCCCTGAATGATACATTGGATCAGATGGACTTGACAGATATATTTAGAACTCTGCATGCCAAACAGAATATACCTTCTTGAGTGCACATGGAACATTCTCCAAGATAGATTACATACTGGGTCACAAAACAGCCTTTAATAAGTATAAAAGAGTTGAGATCAGACCATGTACACTTTCAGACCACAGTGCTATGAAACTTGAAATCAACCACAGGAAAAAGTCTGGAAAACCTCCAAAAGCACGGAGGTTAAAGAACACCCTACTAAAGAATGAATGGGTCAACCAGGCAATTAGAGAAGAAATTAAAAAATATATGGAAACAAATGAAAATGAAAATACAACAATCCAAATGCTTTGGGATGCAGTGAAGGCAGTCCTGAGAGGAAAATACATTGCAATCCAGGCCTATCTCAAGAAACAAGAAAAATCCCAAATCGAAAATCTAACAGCACACCTAAAGGAAATAGAAGCAGAACAGCAAAGACAGCCTAAACCCAGCAGCAGAAGAGAAATAATAAAGATCAGAGCAGAAATAAACAATATAGAATCTTAAAAAAAAAAACTGTAGAGCATATCAATGAAACCAAGAGTTGTTTTTTTGAAAAAATAAACAAAATTGATAAACTTCTAGTCAGGCTTCTCAAAAAGAAAAGGGAGATGGCCCAAATAGATAAAATCATGAATGAAAATGGAATTATTCCAACCAATCCCTCAGAAATACAAGCAATTATCAGGGGATACTATGAAAAATGATATGCCAACAAACTGGACAACCTGGAAGCAATGGACAAATTCCTAAACACCCACACACTTCTAAAACTCAAACAGGAATAAATAGAAAACTTGAACAGACCCACAACCAGCAAAGAAATTGAATCAGTTATCAAAAATATCCTAACAAATAAGTGTCCAGGACCAGATGGCTTCCCTGGGGAATTCTACCAGACATTTAAAGCAGAGATAATACCTATCCTTCTCAAGCTGTTCCAAAAAATAGAAAGGGAAGGAAAATTTCCAGACTCATTCTATGAAGCCAGCATTACTTTGATTCCCAAACCAGACAGAGACCCAGCAAAGAAAGAGAACTACAGGCCAGTATCCCTGATGAATATGGATGCAAAAATTCTCAACAAGATACTAGCAAATAGAATTCAACAGCATATACAAAGAATTATTCACCATGATCAAGTGGAATTCATTCCTGGGAGGCAGGGCTGGTTCAACATTTGCAAATCAATCAATATGATACATCACATTAATAAAAGAAAAGACAAGAGCCATATGATCCTGTCAATTGATGCAAAAAAGGCCTTTGACAAAATTCAGCAACCTTTCTTAATAAAAACCCTCGAGAACATCGGGATAGAAGAAACATACTTAAACATCATAAAAGCCATTTATGAAAACCCCACAGCTAACATCATCCTCAATGGGGAAAAACTGAGAGCTTTCCCCCTGAGATCAGGAACACTACAGGGATGTCCACTCTCACCGCTGTTGTTTGACATAGGGTTGGAAGTGCTAGCATCAGCAATCAGACAACAAAAGGAAATCAAAGGCATCAAAACTGGCAGATAGGAAGTCAAGCTTTCAATTTTTGCAGGTGACATGATATTATACATGGAAAACCCAATAGACTCCACCAAAAGTCTGCTAGAACTGATACATGAATTCAGCAAAGTTGCAGGATACAAAATCAATGTATAGAAATCAGTTGCATTCTTATACACTAATAATGAAGCAACAGAAAGACAAATAAAGAAACTGATCCCATTCACAAATGCACCAAGAAGCATAAAATACCTAGGAATAAACCTAACCAAAGATGTAAAAGATCTGTATGCTGAAAACTATAGAAAGCTTATGAAGGAAATTGAAGAAGATATAAAGAAATGGAAAAACATTCCGTGCTCATGGATTGGAAGAATAAATATTGTTAAAATGTCAGTACTACCCAAAGCTATCTACACATTCAATGCAATCCCAATCAAAATTGCACCAGCATTCTTCTTTTTTTTTTTTTTTAATTTTTTTTCAACGTTTTTTATTTATTTTTGGGACAGAGAGAGACAGAGCATGAACGGGGGAGGGGCAGAGAGAGTGGGAGACACAGAATCGGAAACAGGCTCCAGGCTCCGAGCCATCAGCCCAGAGCCTGACGCGGGGCTCGAACTCCCGGACTGCGAGATCGTGACCTGGCTGAAGTCGGACGCTTAACCGACTGCACCACCCAGGCGCCCCAATCTTCTTGAAGCTAGAACAAGCAATCCTAAAATTTGTATGGAACCACAAAAGACCCCGAATAGCCAAAGTAATAGTGAAGAAGAAGACCAAAGATGGAGGCATCACAATCCAACTTTAGCCTCTACTACAAAGCTATAATTATCAAGACAGCATGGTATTGGCACAAAAACAGACACATAGACCAATGGAATAGAATAGAGACTCCAGAATTGGACCCACAAAAGTATGGCCAAGTAATCTTTGACAAAGCAGGAAAGAATATCCAATGGAAAAAAGTCTCTTTAACAAATGGTGCTGGGAGAATAGTAACATGCAGAAGAATGAAACTAGACCACTTTCTTACACCATTCACAAAAATAAACTCAAAATGGATAAAGGACTTGAATGTGAGACAGGAAACCATCAAAATCCTAGGGGAGAAAGCAGGAAAAAACCTCTCTGACCTCAGGCACAGCAATTTCTTACTTGACACATCTCCAAAGGCAAGGGAATTAAAAGCAAAAATGAACTATTGGGACCTCATGAAGATAAAAAGCTTCTGCACAGCAAAGGAAACAAACAACAAAACTAAAAGGTAACTGATGGAATGGGAAAAGATGTTTGCAATGACATATCAGACAAAAGGCTAGTATCCAATATCTATAAAGAACTCACCAAACTCCACACCCGAAAAACAAAAACTCCAGTGAAGAAATGGGCAGAAAACATGAATAGATACTTCTCTAAAGAAGACATCCAGATGGCCAACAGGCACATGAAAAGATGCTCAACGTCGGTCCTCATCAGGGAAATACAAATCAAAACCACACAGACACACTCACGCCAGTCAGAGTGGCTAAAATGAACAAATCAGGAGACTATAGATGCTGGAGAGGATGTGGAGAAATGGGAACCCTCTTGCACTGTTGGTGGGAATGCAAACTGGTGTAGCCACTCTGGAAAACAGTGTGGAGGTTCCTCAAAAAATTAAAAATAGACCTACTCTATGAACCAGCAATAGCACTGCTAGGAATTTACCCAAGGATACAGGAGTGCTGATGCATAGGGGCACTTGTACCTCAATGTTTATAGCAGCACTTTCAACAATAGCCAAATTATGGAAAGAGCCTAAATGTCCATCAACTGATGAATGGATAAAGAAATTGTGGTTTATATACACAATGGAATACTACGTGGCAATGAGAAAGAATGAAATATGGCCTTTTGTAGCAACGTGGATGGAACTGGAGAGTGTGATGCTAAGTGAAATAAGTCATACAGAGAAAGACAGATCCCATAAGTTTTCACTCTTATGTGGATCCTGAGAACTTAACAGAAGACCATGGGGGAGGGGAAGGAAAAAAAAAGTGAGAGCAGGAGGGAGCCAAACCCTAAGAAACTTAAAAACTGAGAACTGAGGGTTGATGGGGGGGTGGGAGGGCAGGGAAAGTGGGTGATGGGCACTGAGGAGGGCCCTGTTGGGATGAGCCCTGGGTGTTGTATTGAAACCAATTTGACAATAAATTTCATATTAAAAAATAAAATAAATAAGTAAACATTTAAAAATTATAAAATTTGGACAATTTAGAAGAATGCAAATTTTCTTGTTTTAAAATTAATGTGTTCTAGCTAAGGCACGCTACATCATGTTGTGGCCATACTACAGATTTTAAAGCAAGTAGAAAGTTATGCCATTTTTCTGATATATTTTAACAGTGTAAAGACTCAATGATTCAGGTAAAAACTTATTGATTAATTCACTTAAAATTTTTAAGATTTTGTAAATCAAGTTTAAATTAATGTGTTTATTAAAAAGAAAATATTTATGAAGATTCTTATTTACCAGTCCTGGACACAAACAATTTTCACAGTGTCTAAAATAATACATAATATGTAGGGGCACTTGGGTGGCTCAGTCTGTTAAGCATCCGACTTCGGCTCAGGTCATGATCTCCTGGTTCATGATTTCGAGTTTCACATCGGGCTCTCTATGCTGTAAGCACAGAGCCCACTGCAGATCCTCTGTCCCCCTCTCTCTCTGCCTGTGCCCCACTTGTACACTCACTCACTCTCTCTCTCTTGCTCTCTCTCAAAATAAATAAACATTAAAAATTAAAAAAAATAGTAAGTAATGTGTAGTATGTAGACATACGGGTGAAGGATTTTTGGATTAGGTGAATGGATATTAGATTTGGTAAAGTATCAACTTGTCATTTCACATTGTAGCTTCAATAACCTATAATTCTTGTTCAAAATTGGATTGCATTTGTGCAATAATGTGTCTGATCTTAGCACATAATTTAAACATTATTAGTCACCATGGTGATACAGCCTAAAAGTTTGCATAATCATAAATAAATCCTAAAATTAATAGCTTGGCCGTATTACCTTAAATTCAATCTGTTAGTAGATGAAAATGACTTGGAAAAAATAATTTATGTTCTGTGAACTCATTGTTTTGCTTAGTAATTCTCAGTAGGGAGTGGCATGATTTTCTCCTCACTTTATTAAAATTCCTAATAACACTTTTTATAGAATTTAAGAAAATCTACATGTATAACTGCACAACTCTTCTTTTGATAAATTTTCCCCTTTTTATCATACTCTCTATCCTAATAGTTACTGTAAAATAAAATCAAATGCTATCAAGGAGAGTAAAATGTCATAAATTGATGATGAGTAACATTACACAAGGTTTAACATGCAAACTGAAACTTGATTAGATGGCAGTTTCAAATGACTAAGTGGGCAGCAGAGCAAAATGATGGTTGATTAGGGTCTTCCCAGTGGCAATTTCTACTTTTACAGAGTAAAATACTAAATAATCCTGATTATACTATATTATAATTGTAACTAATTTCTTTACCAGTATGAAGCCAGCTGGAGTCAAGTTGCACTGGTCTGTGTGTGTGTGTGTGTGTGTGTGTGTGTGTGTGTGTGTGTTGTGTGTGGATGTGAAGGGCTAACAATCTTCCAGGGAGTAGTTCTTATATTTCCTAATAGTTTAAATGCTCTTATTTTCTTTCTCACCCACTGTATTATCTAGTGTATGCACAGGAAAGTATGCACCTTCACCTGGAAATCACAAATCTAGAAATAAGAACTAATTCCTTGTCTAGATATAAGCTCATATAAACAAAAATCCTGGAGATGACCTTTTGTTCCATTCTGTCTTTTCCAGTTTATATCCAAGCCAAGTGAGGGTTCTAATTTTAAAATACATCCGGACCTTAGCCTCTTTCACTACCTGTTCCACTAATAGCCTTGCCCTAACCATTCTCATCTATTGCCTGTGTCAGTACAATAATCAAGGCATCTGCCCATGTTTATACAATTAGCAATACAGCAGCCAGTTCACTAAAACCTGAGTCATGTCACACCATTCTTCAGAAATGTTTTTGCATTTCTATATACCATTAATGAAGTAGCAGAGAGTAAAATAAGAAATCAGTCCCACTTACAATTGTACCAAAACCAATAAGATACCAGAAATAAACCTAATCACAGAGGTGAAAGATGTGTACTCTGAAATGATAAAACACCAATGAAAGAAGTTAAAAATGACACAAATAAATGGAAAAGCATCCCATGCTCATAGATTAGAAGTACAAATATTGTTAAAATGTCTATACTATCCAAGAAATCTACATAACATATTTAATGCAGTCCTTATCATAATATCAGTAGCATTTTCCACAGAGCTAGAACAAACAATCCTAAAATGTGTATGGAACCACAAAAATCTCAAATAGCTAAAGCAACTTTGAAAAAGAAAAGCAAAGCTGGAGATATCTCAATTCTGGACTTCAAGTTATGTTACAAAGCTATAGTGATCAAAACAGTATGGTACTGGCACAAAAATAGACACATGGATCAACAGAACAAATAGAAAACTGAGAAATGAACCCATAACTATATGGTCAATTAATCTTAGACAAACAGGAAAATGAAACCATAAAATCCTATAGGACAACACAGATAATAATCTCTTTGACAAAGGCTGTAGCAACTTCTTACTAGATATGTCTCTGGAGGCAAGAGAGACAAAAGCAAAAATAAACTACTGGCACTACATCAAAATAAAAAGCTTCTGCACAGTGAAGGAAACAATCAACAAAACTAAAAGGCAACTTCCAGGATGGGAGAAGATATTTGCAAATGACATATCTGATAAAGAGTTAGTATCCAAAATCTATAAATAACTTACTGAACTCAACACCCCAAATACAAATAATCTAGTGAAGAAATGGGCAGAAGACACAAATAGACATTTTCCAAAGAAGACATCCAGATGGCAAACAGCCACATGAAAAGATGCTTAACATCACTCATCATCAGGGAAATGCAAATCAAAACTACAATGAGATACCACTGCACACTGTCAGAATGGCTAAAATTAACAATATAGGAAACAACAGATGTTGGTGAGAATGTGGAGAAAGGGGAACCCTCTTAAACTGCTTGTGGGAATGCAAACTGGTGCAGCCGCTCTGGAAAACGGTATGGAGTTTCCTCTTAAAAACAGAACTACCCTACGATCCAACATTGCACTACTAGGTATTTACCCAAAGAATACAAAAATACTAATTCAACGGGATACATACAGCCCAAATAGCAGCATTATCAATAATAGCCAAATTATGGAAACATTCCAAGTACCCATTGACCGTTGAGTGGATTAAGAAGATGTAGTGTGTATATATATATATATATATATATATATATATATATATATATACACACACACACAATGGAATATATATATATACACACAATGGAATATATATATATATATATATATATATACACACACACACACACACAATGGAATATATATATATATACACACACAATGGAATATATATATATATATATATATATATATACACACACACACACACACACACACACACACACAATGGAATGGAATAGAGAACAAACTGATGGTTACCAGAGGGGAGGTGGGTGGGGAATGGGTTAAATAGGTGATGGGGATTAAGGAGTTCACTTGTTGTGATGAGCACCAGGTGATGTATCAAACTGTTGACTTTCTATATGGTATACCTGAAACTAATATTACACTGTATGCTAACCCACTGGAGTTTAAATAAAAACTTAAAAAATAAATAAAACCTTTAAATGATCTCCCAAAGCAAGTTAGAAGCCAGTCTTTACGATGGTTTACAAGACACTAGAGCTACACTGCCCACATGTGGCTACTGAGCACTTGAAATATGTCTGGGCAAAATTGAAATATGCTGTATATATAAATTATACACTGAACTTCAAAGACTTAGAATGAAAAAATGTAATTTTAAAGACTTAAAAAGTAAAACACTTTGTTAATACTTTTACATTGATTACAACTGAAAATTTTATTTTGCATGTTTTGGAGTAAATAAAATATAACATTAATTGTATCTGCTTACTTTTTATTTTTACTTAAAAATGTTTTAATTTAAGTATAATTAACATACAGTTTGGGGTGTACAATATAATGATTCAACAATTCTGTACATTACTCAGTGCTCATCATGATAAATATACTTGTAATCCACTTCACTTATTTCACCCATTTATCTGCTTATTTTTATATTTTTATCATACGTACTAAAAAATAAAAACTTACATATATGGTTCATATTATTTTTTTCTCTGGAAATCACTGTACTAGAAGGTCTGGTGACAGTTGCTTCTCTGACCCTACCCCCTAATTCCTGCCTCATCTCTGGCTGAGCTGGGACCACACTGGCTTCCTTGTTCTTCATTCATTCCTTGTGTCAGGTTCACACTTGCCGAAGAATAATATCAAACTTTATGTGCCTTAAAGCTGGTAAATGGTGGGCCAATCAGGTAGCAAATTTTTGTGAACAATATATAGTCTTCTAGACACTGAAATTTTATAGTAAACATTATAGTTATATGTTCTCTGTACCCAAGGAGCCTGCATTCTAGTTGGGATATGTTATAATGCTTATAAAATGCAAATTTTAGAATCTTCATTCACTCAATATAATAATTGATTAAATATCTGAAACTTAGCAAACTACTGGAAAAACAATGTAGAGTGTTTGCTTTGTAAAATATTGCCAAAGAAGTGAAGATGATTATTAAGATAGATTCAACAAAAATCTCTTTCTCTCTCTCTCTCAATCATACAAAACTATTACCCAGGTTTTATTTTCTCTGTAGAGCTTCTCTTTACCTAAAATTATTGTTTGATATTGTTAAATTGTATATTCCATTATTCTGCAACTAAATGTAGGGTTGATTCTAGTTTATCATAGCACATGGTAAGCACCCATTACATATTTATTAAATGCACATATTAATTAAATGTCAAATATATTGCAATAATCATTGTAATTCAAAGGAAAATTAGTATCCTAAGTGAAAGCGGAATTTGACTCTTTTGAAAGAGCAAATAAATATTGTGAATTTTAACAATTATGTCTTTGCTTAATTTTTTAAGTTATTCTCAACTCTAAAACAAATGGATGATTAAGAAGTAACTATTATGAAAATACTTACAATAAAGAGAGAAAAATGATAGCTAAAAACAGTTGAATGCTAATACATTATAACATATTACATTTATTACATATAATAAATCTTTTACATAATATAGATTCTTAAAAGCTCAAGTGTAATCATAATATACATCAATTATAATTAAACAATAGCAATAATCTGTGCCTCAGATAAACCTCACTGGCTACGATACTGCCACTGTACAAAGGTGTATAATTAAACAACAAAACTCATTATATAAAGGGATATTTTTGGTGAAGCTTTATATAAGATAAAGATTTTTATATATACATTTTCATGTTTAGCTTTTAATGATAATCAGGTTTTAATTGCATAGACTTAACATAATAACTGCTTTATAATGGCATTTTTGACACTAATTTTATCATTAACAAACCAATTTTTTTAATGTTTATTTATTTTGGGGAGAGAGAGAAAGAGAGAGAGTGAGTGCGAGCGAGGGAGGGGCAGAGAGAGAGGGAGACACAGAATCTAAAGCAGGCTCCAGGCTCTAAGCTGTCAGCACAGAGCCCAACAGGGGCTCAAAATCACAGACTGTGAGATCATGACCTGAGCCGCATTTGGATGCTCACCCAACTGAGTCATTCAGGCACCCCTACAAACCTATTTTTACCTGAAATTAACAGCACCTACAAATATATAATTTCATTCAAAATAATCTCACTTTGGGAGCCAAATAATAAAATGGATAGAGATGTATCATGAAAGTGAACACACAGTAGAAAAAAATAAGTATTTTGTAAGGTCCTTACAATTATTTTAAACAACAGCTCATTATTTCAATCCTTCCTATCTCCTCAATCAAAATATGCTAAAAATCATGTCAATAAGAATAATATTAAGAATGCAACATAATTGCCTGGGTGGCTTAGTTGGTTAAGCATCCGACTTCTGCTCAGGTCATGATCTCACTGTTTGTGAGTTCAAGCCTCCCGTCAGGCTCTGTGCTGACAGCTCAGAGCCTGGAGCCTGCCTCGGTTTCTGTGTCTCCCTCTCTCTCTCTCACTCTGTCCCTTCCCACTCATGCTCGCTCTCTCTCTCTCTCTCAAAAATAAACATTTAAAGAAATTAAAAAAAGAAAGAATGCCTTGGAACATATTTGAGGTAAACAGGCATCCAAAAAGATATGTTTACTATGGAACAGGAAAATGATTATTGTGTTAACTTTCCAAAATGATTTAGAAATTTTTTTTCTTAAATTTTGAAGCATCTAGTGTCATCTAGGGGTTCTTGGATACCTTTTGGAATTTATACTACTACAAACAATCTAACAATATGCTTTATCTTTTTAGTAATTCAAATTATTATACTTAATCAAATACTTTGAACCATCACTGCTGATTCTTATTCTAAAAGAAAAATAATTACGCATTTATTTTCTTAAGAATGTCACTAACCAGCAAATAAGGCTTGTACACATTGCTTTGAGATTTTTAATAATTATATGAATGTCAAGCAATGAAATAGCCAGTGATTAAATTGAAAGGGCAAATTGCAGGGACTCCTAAATCATTTTATCTTTCACAAGGACACACAGTGTAAGACCTTGAATTTTATTTTTCACAGCTCATTAAGACATATATAAATTTCCCATTAGGACATCAATAGTAATAATTGCTTACAGATTTAAAGTATATTAGCTCCAAGCATATCTTTGTCTGTATGTTAATAGTGCATTTCCATAAAAAAGTGTTTTAAATATCTGAACTTCCTGCTGATTGAGTAATATTACATTAGTAATAATAGCTGATAACACATGACTTAAAACATGTAAACAGTTCAAAAGTTTATATCTTTTAAAAGGTAACTGTGAAGCCATTTCCTTGAGGTAAGCACTGTCATTAAGTTTCTTATATTTCTAGAATTCTTTATGTAACATAAATACTATGTGCATAGCATTTGCACACACACTACATATCCTTTTTAAATAAACATAAATAAGAATATTTATATGTACTTTATTTACCTTGTTTTTCTCAATTATTATATCTTGAAAGGTTTTCTTTATTAACACACAGAAAATTGCTGCAATAGAGTTTTAACAGTTTAGTAGTATTTTAATATAGGGATGTCCTAACATTCATTTAACCACTACTCTGAAGATGAATACTACTTTTTCGAGGTAAAATAATTTAGGGTCCTAAATGGCATTTTGAAAATATAAATATAATCAAAGTCAAAAAAATCAAATCTCACATATATTTCCATCTTCAAAAATCTACTCACTGTTAACATTCTAATTTTATAATCTTATTACATTTGTACAGTATAGGAACAGTTAGCATGAACTTCTGAGATTATGCATGGCTTATTAAAATCAATTCATTTTCATTTACTTTGTTTTACCCAATAATGCACTCCTTGAGAGATCCTATCTTATTTTTTATTTTATCTCTAGGCTTTAGGAAAAAAAGTTCAAAAATAATTTAAAAATACATTTATTTTAAATAGCTAAGAGTTCATTTAATGCTAGATTCTTGTTATGTTATTTTTCTAGGAAGATATTAAAATATTTAAACACTCTTCTGAAAGGCAAAATTTCATATGTTTTTAGCATAGATTTACTAGAATGTGATTATTTTCCCTTTAAATCAGTCCCTAATTTCATTTGTTTTGGAATTGCTCCCTCAACCAGGTTGTAAATTTCAGGATGGAAATAATGTTTCATTAACTCTTCTCTTTCCCACACTGTTTGACAGAATTCAGACATATGTAAATTCAGGCATATGTAAAACTACAATGTATTGTTTGCATTATATTATATATAATGTAAATTTCAGGACTACTGTGCAAAAGCTACAGTATCATTTAGTGTTTACCAGTTGTAGTTGAAACATGTTTGAATAACCTCTTTAAAATTCAGAAGGATATGGTCTCACCAATTATAATCCAAGTGTACGGAAGGGATTCTACCATATACTACACTTTTATTTAATATGTATCCTGAAAAATAACAAAACTAGTACTTTCGGCAAATAGATGAATTGTGGTTGATGTTGAACTGACATTAATGTGTAAATGAGGATAGCTAAGAAGGGGAAAAAGGGTAAAGGATATGTACAAAAGGCAATACTAAAAGAGAATCAGAATGGCCAACAAACACATGAAAAAGGTTGAATATCACTAATAATCAAGAATGAATGCAATTTCAAAGAGTAATGGGATCTACCATTTTTAATAATTAAGATAACACTAGGCAAATAATTTTGACTCTATCCCTTACTAGCTATGTACAAGTTATTCAATGTTTATTTGCCTTTATTTTTACACTTTTATTTTTTTAATGTTTATTTATTTATTTTTGAGAGAAAGAGAGGGAGAGAGCAGGGGAGGACCAGAGAGAGAGGAAGACAGAGAATCCCAAGCAGGCTCCATGATGTCAGTGGAGAGCCCCACACGACTCAATCTCACGAAGGGTAAGATCATGACCTGAGACAAGATCAAGAGCTGGATGCTTAACCAACTGAGCCACCCACGTGCTCTCATTTTCTCACTTTTAAATTCAGAATAATAACAGTATCCACCTAATAAAATTGCTAAGTAAATTAAATAAAACATCTAAAAGAAAGTCTGAGGACAGTAATAGGAGGTTAACAAAAAGAATAATAATAATGAACATTTAATAAATAAGTGAATGTTGAGTCAAGAGAAATTTTTATGTACTTGCATGTGAAAAAAATTGGCAATACTGAAGTAGAAATTGTCCAAACGTGTAAGTATTCGTATCGCAGTAATACGTATACCTATACAAAATTAGAAACAATGCAAATGTTGGTATATACGTACAATAGAAGATAACACAATAGTTAAAATGAATAAAGTAAATAAATCAAAAGAATCAAACTTTTAGTTCTCCTTTCCTATAGGAAACATTGTAGGTGAACAGAATACTTGATGAAATGTTAAGTATTCAGTGAACACATGAAGAAAGAGTATGCTAATTAGAATTTCACTGTTTTGTCACCTTTAATGAAACAATGGATTTAGGCAGTGGCTTCTAACATCACAGAGAAGACGGTATGTTCCTTCTGATGTAAGCACACACCACCACCTGTGATAGAGTCTCGCCAAAAAAAAAAAAAAAAAAAATCAAACGTGAATCTTACTACTAAGTTAAAGGAAATAAAGGGAAGATAACATTTTGACATTAGCACTCTCCAGACCTTGGGAAACTGAAGGCAAATTAACAGGCTTCTCCAACAAACACCAAAGGAAGGAGAGAGAGAAAGAGAGAGATAGAAACTGATTTTAGATCTACATTGACTAAATGATACTTAGGAGATATCTTTACTTGGATTCTGATTAGAAAAAAAGTTTTAAATGAAAAAGAAAGGAAGACATGTGGGAAATGTGAGTACTGACTAATGAAAATAAAGAAATGGGAGTGGCGGGGGGCACGCCTGGCTGGCTTCATGGGTGTAGCGGGTGACTCTTGATTTCAGGGTTGTAAGTTCCCGCCACAGGCTGGGTGTACAGATTACTTAAAAATAAAAGTTAAAAAAAAAAAAAAAAAAAAGAAATGGTTTAAAAAAAATTTTTTTTTAAGCTTTATTTATTTTTGAGAGAGAGAGACAGAGCATGAGTGGGGGAGGAGCAGAGAGAGGGAGACACATAATCGGAAGCAGGCTCCAGGATCCCAGTGGTCAGCAAAGAGCTCACCATGGGGCTCCAACCCAAGAACCATGTGATCATGACCTGAGCCAAAGTCGGATGCCTAACAGACTGAGCCACCCAGATGCCCCAAGAAATGTGTCTTTTTTTAAAGCACATTAATATTTTATTTTTTAACATCTTCATTTTTAATAGTTCAACTTTTAATAAGCCAAAATGGTATTCTACCTGGGATTTTTTCATAATCATATGTGGAAAGAAGTTTGCATATGGTTAAAACAAACTGTCTAAGTGTTGAAAACTGCTGGAACTACAGGAGGGTAAATTAAAACCATACCATTTATTTTTTAACATATTTAGAATTGCCATAATTTTAATATATATTAATTCATACATAAGATAAAATACATAATATTTTACCATTTTCAAATGGCAGTTTGATTTTTCATCAATATATAATATGATTATTATTGAGCACCTATTAGAAACAAGGAAAGTTGGCTAATCAGGCTTACATTAACATGTCACTCCTCGTCCTTACCAAATAAAGGTGTTACTATGTCTTTGTGAGTTCAAACCTAAATAACTCTAAGTACGATCTTGCTCATCTTCTCTTTGCTCAAGTAACAAGAGTAGTATAGTTATATATTCCAGAATGAAATTGTATTAGATAAATAATTGCAACTCACAATAAAAATAATAAATTTTACTTACAGATTACATTTATTTACATACTAAAATATAGTTCAGACTGAGTAAGACTGCCTTTTGCCATGTGAAAACCAAAAAAAAAAATTTGGAAAAAATATTTTATTGTTTTTAAGACATCTTACATGTTTTACTTCTAGGAATCAATCTATAAGCAATTACATTTTCATGTCTGTCACCAATGAGTGGTGCCAGTTACCAGCTGACCGACACTAGTCATTTGGAAAACAAAATCCATCTCCAATTTGATTGTCAGTTCAAAACTTCTAGAAAAAAATAATGAAATATCATTGAAATATTAATGTTAAAAATTAATACTAATGACCATGTTTTTACATGTTTGTACCTCTGTTTTCTAGGGTTTTTTTCATTCCAACTAAATAAGGAGGTAACAATTCAAGCAACACAAATATAAGCTGTTTTTTTATCAACAAAAAAGGAAATTACAACTCAAATATATCTTGTTAAATTACTGTTTGTTTTATTTTTATCTCCATCTTTATTCATGAGTTGGAAAAGCTTTAAAACCTTTCCCACAGAACAAACTGTTTGTTTAAAGGTACAGCTCTCTACAGAGATCATGTTTTTCTTACTAAATTAATTGTCATCCTTCTTTTCCATTCATTTAATATTAATCCTGATTATTATATCATCAAAGCTCATGGAGAATAGAAAATTCTTATTAACTCAAAGGAAATGCCTTGAAAATATTCAGAAGAGACAATGTTACACATCTAGTAGCTGCAAAACTGCAAACTAATGGTAACATTTTTTAATAAAAATAAATATTCCCATTCACCATCAACAATAAAGAGATAACACTGTTAATAATAAGAGTTAGGAGATCATTAGTTGTGAGGCTAGGGATAAAAGAAAAAAAATACTTTGTAGAGGAAATGTTTTATAGCGAGTCTATTAGAACAGAAGTTGTACCACGAAGCGTTTTTTTTTCTTTTTTGATACAGCAGAGACATTAGCATGTTTTACATCATGAAAAAAAAAACAAGTAGAAAATATAGATTTCACATTAACATGGACCACACTCAAGTGAACAATTGTGCAGCTTCTGTGATGCTCCATAGTTTCTGCCCTTTTCCTTCCCTTTCCAACTTGCCTATTTATTGGAGAGGAACACGGCCAAGTTCAATTCATCACCGCTACACACAGCTTCCCTGCAATGCTGCCACTGGCACCCACTCCCTCCATCTGGCCTTAGTCTGAGCATGGTTTCCTCTACAACTGTTGCCAGTCTGTTGCCATAGCAGCAGCTAAGAGGGCGAGGGTGGGATGGGAAAAGAAGGAAAGCACGCTCCATATCCATGCCCCTTATGGAGATTTTGAAATGGTTCCAAAGTCCCACTGAAAATGTGACAGAAAAAAAGAAGAAGAAGAATAAACAGTCTTATAAAAGATATCCACAATAGAGAAACACCTTTTTTTCTTTTCCCAAAGGGAAATAAACGTGTATTAGGGAGAAACAGTTCAACCTGCAAACTGAGAATTAAGCAACATGCTCACATGGTTGGAAAGGAAAGGAACCAGTGGATTATATGACGAAGGAGGGTGTTTCGGCCTTTATTAGTGGAAGGGTAGAAAAACAAACACTTTTCCAAAAGCAAACGTGTTATAGCTCAATGTTTGGAACTCCTTTTTAAACTAAAAGCTATGCACTGACTCCTAAAATTCTACATCGATATTTGAATGAATATAAAGTAAGCATTGTCTAGCTACTATATTGTAATTCCAGGTTAAAAGTCATCATTACCAGTATTTAATTTCTGATTTTAAAATGATATATGGTACACCTGCATATATTTCCAGAAAAATAAATCTTACCGGAATTTCACTAAAACTTATTTTAATTTTATATATGGATTCTGAGTATAATCAAAGGGATATACAAACTTATATGCAGAAAAGCAACATAACATAAACCAAGCACTAAAAATTAAAGGGAAGATAGAAATGAACTAATTCTAATCTTAGCTTTTAAAAAGCTTACTGTGAAAGCGTTTTGCAAGTAGGACTATTACTGACTCTTAAAGTTCATATGACAATTACTGAGTTGGAAATATGTCTTAAAAGGTCATCGTATCTTTTTCCTATGTCCAAGTAGGAGTACAGGAAAAATCTCAGACAAAGGCTGCTGTGTACTACTTTTGAAAGTAGTTCTACAGAGAAAGTCAGACTGTGCCATTTGTCTTACAATCCAAATTATTCTCCATGTTCATAGTTTTCATCTTTTTGTAATGTAAATAACAGAAGATCGATGGCCAACTTTTCCTCAAATATTCAGCATTACCTCTGTTCCTGGGATCAAACATTGTGCATTGTGTTTCTGGGAAAAAGTTAGGAAAAGAGGAAGATAAGGGGCATGTGGTACTAATAATCATTGCACTGAAGTGCTTCAAAACACAAGGTGGCCTCGATGACATGTTCAAGCATTCTCATTAAAGGTCAGGCTTTCTTATATAAAATATCTATGACTTAATATTTGTCATTAATGTAACTTTACTAATAAAGAAAGGGTGGTTTTACGAGATGATAGGCAAATGTGAGACTTTCAGAGGATAGGAGTGAGCTCTACTGCAGCAATAATTCAAGAAACTAATAGATAAAATCAGAAAGCCCATCCTCGAGGCCAAGGATTTTGCCTCCAGTCTGAAGCCTTTCAAAAGCCAAAACAGCTATGCTGGTGAACAAATGGTTTTTATCATCATCTCATTTGCTATAACTTTATCCGAGTTCAGTGTACTTTTAAAAAATGCCACTATTATATTTTGAAAACCCTGTACATATTTGCTAAGTGTCCACCCTGCCCAAAGCACCCAGATTAACATAAAAAAAAAAGACATTTTCCTTACTTTCAAGGTCTTAAAACATGATCAACATAGGACGTGCTTCTTCTCTGAGCCTTATAAATTATTACTATTAGTGCCAGTATTTAACATGTCTTCAGCATAGTGTCATCTCCTGCTAAATTGATCTTTTCCAATTTTAACTATGTGGGCACCTCTACCCAAATAAGAACAGTGAGACTATCACACAATAAATGTAATATTCTAGAGGTGAAAGTAACCCAAGAAATGTCGTTGTTCAGGGAAGTGAGACACATTTAGTCTATTTGGATAGAGTACATCACATGTATACTAAACTTAAAAATTCAGCTGTACATGCTCATCATCTGGGGAAGAGAGATAGATAAAGAACAACATGAAATGGATGGAAGGAAGGAAGGAAGGAAGGAAGGAAGGAAGGAAGGGAGGGAGGAAAGAAGGAAAGGATGGAGGAAGGGAGGGAGGAAAAAGGGGAGGAAAGAAGACAGGCTGGTAAGAACAGAGGGAGGGAGCCAGGGAGGGAGGGAGACAGCCAGGGAGGGAGGGAGGGGGCGGGAGAAAGGAAGAAAGACAGACAGAAAGCATTTCAGCAGTTCAGAAGATTCCAGTCATTGCCGCACCTCAGGCCTACATGCTGCAGTGTGAGCATGAACTGCATTTGCAAATGTTCAGGCTCTCCCTTCTCAGTTTATATGTGTCTCTTCCAGTAAGAACATCTCAGTGGGCAAACTGTGTTCTGTTTAAAGACAGGACTTCTTTCTCTCGTAAAGCCCCCAGATGCACTTGTGCTCAACTAAAATAAAGTGATATATTGGAACTCAAGCATGAAAACTGGTTTTGTTAAAGCTATTGACAGCTATTATCTATGCTGCTGTTCTGAAGGATTTTCAGGTTTGTTCACTATCTTAAGACACAATTTGGAATCTAAAAAAGATGATCCTTGCAACTCATCCTATTTGTGGACAGTAATTATTCAGACCTCAACATGCCCTGGTTCAAAACACCCTCCAGGCCATACAGGATTTTGATTCTAGAATCATCATGCAAACTCCTGATCATTACTTGAACCCTGAAAAGAAAAAGGAAGGGAGTCCTCTAGATACTATAGTAGATGCTAATATTGTCTTCTTCCAAATAGAATATCACACATTTTTGTAAATTAATAGAGTTGAATTATACCAACGTCTCGCATCTGCCAGAATTTTGGTAGGTAATAATTCTTGAATGAAAATATACAACTAATTTTTAGGACCTGTGATCTACTAGATAAATGATACGACTCAATATTGAGTTTGAAGGCTCACAGCACATGCTCCAGGAGCACAGATGAAGGAGCGACTAAGACTGCCTACAAAAGTTGAGGAAGATTTCCCTGAAGAGATAATGCTTCAGCTGAATCTTAACAAACAATTAAGAGATTTCGTGAAGACTATAGAAATTGAAGCACATCTCAAGTAGAGGCATGTTTTCAAACATAAGAATTGAAC
Source organism: Lynx rufus (assembly GCF_022079265.1). Classification (NCBI taxonomy): domain Eukaryota; kingdom Metazoa; phylum Chordata; class Mammalia; order Carnivora; family Felidae; genus Lynx; species Lynx rufus. The sequence continues at coordinate 202,912,795 of NW_025814823.1, read as the reverse complement.
TGTGTGCTCAGGAAATTTCCTATTATATGACTAGAATATAACCTCAAAAGGGCGGGGATGCTTTTTAATTTATTTTTAAATTTCCTCCTAGCTCACGAGGGGTATTTAATAAATATTTATTTAATTAGATGTAAGTAGCTGAAATACATAATCTGAAGTGAGAGGCTGTGGGCAACAGATCAAGATGTATTCAAAATTCTTATCATAAAAGATGTTATACCAAATATAATTCACATTAGGTTTGAATGTCGGAGACAGGGAAACTCCAAATAACAAAGGATTGAAAGAGAACATTTTAAGGGCAGGCACCTGGGTGGCTCAGTCAGGTAGGCATCCAACTCTTGATTTCAGCTCAGGTCACGATCTCATGGTTCGTGATTTTAAGCCCCACGTTGGGCTCTGTGCTGACATTGGAGCCTGCTTGCGATTTTCTCTCTTCCTCTCTCTCTGTCCCACCCCACAAAAGAAAATAATATTTTATGTCTCTCTCTTTTAAGTGTTAGCATCTCAGACCTTGCAACATGACCACATGAACAACAGGGACCCAATTCTTTCTTACCATGTTGTCGTACTTAACATGGCTGTTCTATCTCCCACCATAACCACATTCCAGTCAGGCAAAAGAAGAAGGGGCAGAAGGATGATACAATTTCTTTTAAAGACCAAAAGAATACTTAAAGATATCAGTTTCATCACATCTTCAATAACTGTCACAAGGCCAAATCTAACTACAAAAGGGCTTAGAAATGGAAGATTTATTGCTGATTTCCAGATCCAGTTAGTACTTCAGGGTCCTATTAAAGGAACATAATGGAAAATAAATACTGGGGGACAATTAATCTCTGCAACCCAGTTTAATGCAGTCTGGATTTATACAGGTAATTTGTTTTAAGAAGTTACTTAATTTGATGAGAAACTTTTGAGTTTACTTTACAAAAGTTAAAAACACTCCCAAAGCCTTGATCTTTGTTTCTAATGCCATTTTCTATGAGCTCCCAATGGCCAAAAGTGGGGCAATTTAAGTAACAAAATAAATAATATAGTATTGGATTATGATCCAAAGTATAAAATAAATATCCATGAGTCCTCAATAATAAAAATGAATGGTTGAATCAATAAATGAATGCCAGAGAAGAGAAAAATCTCCTTTGCAGAAGAATTCCAAGTAATTTATGTTGATACACCCCCCTAAAGAAGAAAGAGCATAACTTCCCACTCCGTAAGTGTAGGCTGCAGAGAGTGACTTCCTTTTAAAGAGGACAGTATGGGAAAAGAGAAAAGAAGAAACTTGATACTGAAAAATCTCCAAACACCACCTCAGTCAAGTAATCAAAGTAAATACCATGAGAGAGAAGTCATATTCAGGCATGTACCCTTGACGTGATTGAGCCAGCAGAGAATGGCACTATACCTCTATGGTCATCTTTACAAAAATTCATAGCCCTTGTCCAGCCATGAGAAAAATACCAGATAAACCCTAACTGAAAAACTGTTGTCCTCAAAACTGTCACTAAAAATGAGGAAATTCTAAGAAGATGTCACAGTCCAAAGGAGCCTCAGGAGACATGAGGACTTAATATAGTGTGGATTTTGGATGGGATCCTGGAACAGAAAAAGAACATTAAATAAAGAAACTAAGCAAATCTGAATAATGGTATGGACTTCAGTTAATAATGTATCAGTATTGGTTCATTAGTATGACAAATATACTATAGCATATAAAATGTTAAGTGAGGACACTGGGTATGGGATGAACGGAAACCCTCTGTATTATCTTTGCAACATTTCTGCAAATATAAAGCTATAAAATTGAGGTTAGTTAAAAGGTTATAATATTGAGTTTAACAAGTTATCAAAAAAGAAGCCAAATTTAATTTGTGGCCTGTAAAGTTAAGGATAAGATTCTCCATTCTTACACATCCTTAAAGCCTGTAAGTGTGTGAGCAATTAGCTGGTTTTCCTAGATGGATTCCCTATTTCTTCACTCTCTATTTACAAAACCCTATTTTATCTTTTGCACTGGCTATAGACAAACACATTTCATCATATATAATTTGTTTTATATATTCTATTGGTTAAAGTCTTTCTTTTTTCCTAACAAATGTTATTTGCTAGGATCTCTTTAGTGTTTTCTGAAGATTCAATGACCATGTATTCTGGAATATGATATAGTTAATGCAGTCTAAAGCTCTAGAAAAATGTTGAACAGCACATGTGTTAGATGTCACACATATTTTCCCAGTTTACACTTAAAGATCTAATTTCAGGCTAAAATATTAGAAAGCTAGCTCCATATGGCTAGTTTCCAGACCCAACTAGATATTAATATATTAGTGTAATACAATGAGATCATTTTATTGATATTTATCTATACAGTAATTTACTTAAAATGTAAAGCTGTACAATCTATTTTTTTTCTATAACTCTTAACAATTCTTAACCCATGTCCATACATGTTCTTACTTTTTAAATTGAATTGGCTCTCTAAAAAATAATACTCTAGAGAACAAAAGCTCTAGCACTTAATTCCACAGTAGTTATTGTCACATCCATGGAGAAGATTTTATAAAACCTATTTTAAATCTTACAAAGGAATTCAGAAGGCTTCAGAGGAACTAGAAAAAAGTAAAAATTGTACCATATTGCAGTAAAGCAAGCTTGATTTACCAAAACACAGACAGCAAATACTGATTGATATGAAAGGTACACATCCATCTTGTGGCTTTAGATAGAGTGATGTACTATTTAATAGAAAAAAAATTTCTTCATTTATTAATATTTATTTACTATGTCCTAAAGCATAGCACACACTGATATAAAAGATGAATAAAGTACAGCCCCATTTTCCAAAAAAATGTACTGGTATTCAGTGAAATAGAAAAAGGCAAAAATACACTACAGTATAATGAAATGAGAATTACATTTGAGAAATGTCCACAGAGCATTAAGAAAACACAGGGCAAAGTGACAGTATTTGAGACAAATATCTTAGATCTCAACATTATCAGACAACGTGAAAACATCCAGAAAGTAACGAGGTTAAATTTATCCTTTTCAGAATTTAACCAAATATATCACCTGTTTCTGTAAGGAGAAGCAGTACTCTTAGAAAACGGTACTTTTTATGATGAAACAAGAAATAAAATTATGACGTAAATATTTTGGAAGCCTGGAATGAGAGCTCATAGCAGGGTATACTAAAATTTTAAAAGCAAAGAAGGAGGGGGTGGGAAGGTAAGAAAGAAATATATAAAAACCATATTTCTTACACGATTGAGTTGTAAAATCACAATTATCTCCACCTGCGTTACAGATACTGCTACAGATAGAACCATCCAGGTTAGGATAAGCAGTTATATGGGCTCACCATCTATAGACTTCCATAGAATTAGGACCTACATTAAGGTAAATAAGTAAAAATTGGAAACTTGTAAGTTTCTCCGTAATATAACTATTTTTAAAAGGACACAAATTCTCTGAGGCTAACAAAATACCAAAGGACCAGAAGAAAACATCTAGCATACTGATCAACTTCCTTGTTTTTTGTATGTGTGTTTTCTTTTGCTTTTGTTTTTGCTTTTTGCTAGTAAGCGTTCACCTACTCATTGTTCCCTGAGAAGAACAGGTTAGAAGTTTTACTGCATAGAATTGTCAACAGTTAAGAGTATCTTAAGCCCAATAAACAAAATATTAGAACGTGGAATGAGATTTCTCAAAACTTATTCCCCTCGGCTTCTGAGTTAAAAAAAAAAAGGCTTAACTACTTATATATCTATATATCTGGTGACAACAGCTTTAAAATCTTATGCTATAATTTAACATTCTTAGGAATTGGTGTCCTTTGTTTTAAAAGTCTATCTCAAATACCCTGCCTTGTCTTTCCTTCTATTTCCTTATTATCTCCTTACTATCCCTTATTTGAATCAGGAAATAGCCTCCTAGCCATTCTCTTCACTTCCAGTATTTTTGGTTCATTCAGCACTCTTATTGTATAACCAGAGTGGTCTTATTAAAACACTAATTTGAAGGGTGCCTGGGTGGCTCAGTCAGTTGAGTGTCAGACTCTTGATATCGGCTCAGGTCAAGATCCCAGGGTCATGGGATCCAGCCCCACACTGGGCTCCATGCTAAGTGTGGAGCCTGCTTAAGATTCTCTCTCTCTCCCTGTGCCCCTCTCCCATCACCACTCTCTCAAATAAAAAAATAAAAATAAAAATAACACCAATTTGATCATATAGTTCAAAAGCTTCAAGGATTATTCTTCAATTAAGAATGAAGACTAGGGGTGCCTAGGTGGCTTAGTCAGTTAAGAATCAGTCTTTGGCTTAGGTTATGATCTCATGGTTCATGAGTTCAAGCCCTGCAACAGGTTCTGTGCAGACAGCTCAGACGGAGCCTGCTTTGATTCTCTGTCTCCCTCTCTCTCTGTCCCTCCCAGGCTTGCACTCTCTCTCTCTCTCAAAAATAAATAAATATTTTTTAAAAAGGAATTCAGACTAAATTTCTTGGTGCACCTGGGTGGCTCAGTTGGTTAAGCATCCAACTCTTGGTTTTGGTTCCAGTCATGATCTCATGGTTCATGAGTTCAAGCCCCACATAGGGCTACACGCTGACAGTGTGTAACCTGCTTGGGATTTTCTCCTTCCCTCTTCCTGCCCCTCCCCCACTCACTTTGTCTCTGTGACTCTCAAAATAAATAAATAACTGTAAAAAAACAAAAAAAAAACACTAAATTTCTTGCTGAGTTCAAGACCTAGTGTCAGCTGGTCCAAATTTATTTTTCAAGAACATTTCTCCCTCACAAATTTAATTACTTTTATTAGGACACTACCCTTCCTCAAATTCTTTCCTTCTTGTTAATCTGACCACTTATAATCACCTTTGCCTCATCCCACTACAGTTGCTGAATTTCTCCCCATCTTTCAAAATCCAACTAGGAGGAAACATTTTTAGTTAAGCTTTAAACAGAACACACATTTTGCTGAATGTTTACAGAATTGATTTGGAAACCTATTCACCCTATTCAACTCCTGACAAAAAAAATCCAGCCTCTATTTAAGTACTTCAAACATAATTCATTGTTTCATTGTTAAAGATTTAAAAAAAATTTTTTTTGTTGAATTGCAGTTTGTCATCTTGAAACTTCCATTCAGTTATCCCGAAAATTCTACTTAAATTGGAGTATTTTTAAACGTTCTTTGTATTACAGTTCACTGGTTCTAAGTTTCCTTATTTACTTTGTGCTTACTCAATGATAGTTTAGGGATAAGAACTATACAACTAGATGTATGCCTAAAAAACCTTATTATGATATATAGACCATATGTGCAGAGTTTTCATTTTAACATATGGAGGACAGAAGGAAAATCATACTTGATGTCAAAACACATGACAACTGTTGCTACTCCACGTTCTGTGAAGTCCATTGTGCTGTATTAGTTTTTTTTTTCCTTATAAAAAAATCTAGTTAGTTGTCCCTAGAACATTCTAGTTATGAGTAATAGGGGCCACTTAGTTGTATGTTGTCAAACTAAGGAATGTCAAGAACTTAGCATATTGGCCTAAAATCATCAGCAGAGTCACTGTTGAAACTGCTGTTATCAGTCAATAATTCATTCAAGGAATACTCCCTGAATATCTGTTGACGTTTTAGAGAAACATGAACAAAATCATGTTGCAAAAAGTACCGTTCAGTTCAAGAAAAGTGTATTAAGCTTCTACTCTATACAAATCACTTGCTTAACTAAAATGATACGCTCTCGTCTTCATGGCTGTTATTGAATAATAGTAATGCCAAGTATGTAAGTTATTATAAAAACTTGGTGTGGTGAATGCATAAAGCACAAAAATATTATCCATTAACAGAGAAAGTGACTCTTTTAATTCATGAATCAGTTATTTTTTTTTAAATATCCCAACCCTTTCCTTATTCTACATTAATATCTGTCACATACACCTTATCCAATGAAACTGTTTACTTTATCATTACACAAACACACAGATCTTTCCCAGGTCTGCCCTTGTGGAAGGTATCTCCTCACTGGAGTGAACTTCTCTAAATTCCACCTGTTCTTTGCATGTTTATAAACATCTCGCTCAGTATAGCCCTTCCTGGCTGTTTCAACATTGAGCAATTTTTCTCTCCTTAAACTAGGACAGTACTTGTGGTCTGGAAAAAACACTTGGCATTTTATTAAATACAGTGTACCGTACATATTCTAAGAAAAACTGTTCATGGCAAGTAGTACAAGTATCATGAAACTCATTTTTTTAAACAAAGAAGTGCAAAGTGATCTTGTCTTTTGTTTTCTCTTTCTTTTCTAGACCTTTCAGGTACTCTTCTTGAGAAGCAAAACTAAGATGTCTAGAAGTCATAAGTAAACCTCTGATTAGAGTAAGCTGTGTTTTGAATTTGGAAAGTTAGTTTACAGTCATAGAGGGTTTTTTTTTTTGTTTTTTGAAAGAGAGAGAGGATGCTTGAGTGAGGAAGATGGGGAGAGGGGGAAAGAGAGAGAGAGAGACAGAGACAGAGACAGAGACAGAGAATCACACCCAGTACAGAGCCTGATGCAGGGCTCGATCCCACAACCCTGGGATTACAACCTGAGCTGAAATCAAGAGTCAGAAGCTCAACTAACTGAGCCATCCAGGCACCCCTATAGTAAGAGATATTTTTTCATAATTTTATAGGAAATTTGTATTTTGGTTTTATAAACTGCTCTAAACTTTGTTAATTCCAGGGTGACTTGCAAAAAGGCCGTGGAATACTACATCTAAGAGTAATATGACTAATAAGCTCAAGCTAATAATGGCTCTGGGGATGTTTATTGCCTTGAGGATTATCGAAGCCCCCCCCCCAAGATTTTTCATCTTATCACATTAACATTCTATCTTATTAGAGCCAGAGTCCATTATGTGTTTAAAAATTACAATATACAAAGGGCAAAATGGGTGAGGGGGAGTGGGAGATAAGGCTTCTAGTTATGGGAAGAGTAAGTCACATGAATAAAGGGTACAGCATAGGGAATACAGTCAATGGTATCGTAATAGCATTGTATGATGAGACACTTGTGAGCATAGCATACTGTATAGACCTGCCCAATTACTATGTTATACACCTGAAACTAATTAACATTATGTGTCAACTACACTTCCATAAATAAATACATGGATAAATACATACATAGATAAATAAATACTCCACATCATGAGACATATTATAGATTCATTACTTTATTAAATATCTCATCTAAGTTGTAAAGAAACTTTTTCTTGTGAAGTTTGTCAGGATAATATTTGAGAGAAGCACACAGACTTTAGACACAGCCCTTGCATATTTAACTACTTTCTGAAGAGAATCTTAGGGCCTTGTGGGAAAACTCTGCTAGAAAAAAAAATAACATATATATATATATATATATATATACTTGGAGTTTTTATTGATGTATTTTAAGGCATTTGATTTCACAAACAAGAATAAGCCAAGGCCATAGTTGTATGACCTCAATATAGACTTCTAGATATTGGTGGTTAATAAGAACCTCCTCCATAAGTCAACTATGATAGTTAGAATTGGCAAGAATAGCCCTAGCTAAATATAATTTTTATTGCAGGGAAAATGGGGATAACAATTTCCCTGATTATCCCTTTCTTTTTACTTTTCAATTGATAGGTTGATACTAATTTTGGATAAGTTGATTTTATGCATTTCTTCTAATCTCCACCCTACCCCCCCCATCACACTCACACAAACATACATATTTGCATTGTGGAAAATGAAGAGATATTTTTGCCCACACATAGATTACCATACAGTCTCAAAAGTTATTTTATCCTCCATGGCAAAGACTGCATGCTCAGCGGGCCCCTTTAAAAGCATAACATGATTTTTGTTGGGTCAGCACATTAACTAGCTAAAAAGCTATGTTTTACATTCAATCTTATAAATAGATGTGTCTATGTGTTGCAAGTCAAAGCATTGGCATTGAAGTTCCAAGGGGACTGACTCAGATGGTCTGCACCCTATTACCGTCAGCTCTTTATCTTTCCTTTTTGGAAAAAAAAGAAGGCTATCATGGCTTGAGTTCCAGTAAGCATCTTGTAAGCATGAGGACAAAAACACATCCTGGAGATGGGGGCTCAGAAAGCTAAATGGAGATTATCACATCTCTGATGAAACCAGGCTGTCACCATACCAGCTTCCCAACGTCTATCTTTGGACTTCTCTCAGTGCAAAAAAAAAAAAAGTGCAAAACAAACAAAAAACAATCTTATGCTATTATAATCTGGAGTATTTGGTATATACAGTCCAATGCAATGCCTACTAATACATCTTCCTAGGTACCCCCAGAAATAAGAACCTCAGATAAACTCATCTGAAACCCAAGTAATCAGTTGCAGTTGGCGACACTCAACATTTAATTGGCTCATACCTAAAAGGCTTATATTGCAAGTTAATTCATCCAGTTGCCCAGAGAGACAGTTTAAAACAAGTTTATCTTAGGGCACCTGGGTGGCTCAGCTGGTTGAGGTCTGACTCCCGATTTTGGCTCAGGTCGTGAAACCAGGGTCATGGATCAAGCCCCCTGTCAGGGTTCCATGCTGAGTGTTGTGCCTGCTTAAGATTCTCTCTCTCCCCTTTATGCTTCTCTCCCTGGCTCATGCTCTCTCTCTTTATAAAATAAAAAATAATAATAATTAAAAAAGAATAAAACAAGTGTATCTTAAAGGATTTACATCTCTAATGGATATAAACAAGAGTATGTCTCTTCCAATGAGAGACTTTCTGGGTAATTTGTTAACATTTTCTTTGGATAACTAGTACATTTGGTAACGATCCTTTAATTTTTTCAGGACAAATTATTGGAAAAAATTGAGAACTTTACCCATGATGTCAAACATCTGGCACCTCAATCATTTATTTCTCTTTGCATTAAAGAACCTAAATTGTTGTAGGCAAAACCTCCTATCAGTTTGTAAGCATCCCATTGATCCACACCTGCAGAGCAGCTGAAGAACCATATATGTCTTTAAGCTCATGACCACATCAGACTCCTCACGTTGTTCAAGAAGTCCACACCTGGGCAGAGGCATGGTGTATGGAAGCATGATCACAGAACTGGCAGGATCACACTGGCCACTGGGAAGAGCTTCAGGTGGCACAGGGATAACCAGGGCTCTGAGCAAAATAAAGAGAACTAAGGGTGCCTGGGCTGCTTAGTTGGTTCAGCATCTGACCGGCTCAGTTCATGATCTCGTGGTTCATTAAGTTCAAGCCCCGTGTTGGGCTCTGTGCTGACAGCTCGGACACTGGAGCCTGCTTCAGATTCTGTGTCTCCATCTCTCGCTGCCTCTCTGCCTCTCTGCTCACGCTCTGACTCTGTCTCTCTCTCTCTCAAAAATAAACAAACATTAAAAATTTTTGAAAGAAAGAAAGTGGAGGAAACCTAACAAACACACAGCTTGAGAAGGCCAACGAAGTAAGTGCTGTGGCCCTGCTGGTGTGAAAAACAGGGGCAAGAAGGAACTTCTGTGGACGTTTCCTTTAGATGAAGACAATCAGAACTGCACATGAGGAAAATTTAGAGGAAGAATTCAGTCAGAGGATCATTAATCAGCAAAAAAGCAACCAAAAATTATTTGGTGAGTACTTTGAGCCAAGAAGTGGTTGAAGAAGAGGAAGGGAATCTTGTCATATGAAGAGTAAAAAGTAAATGGAAGGCTCCCAGAAACATGAGTCTCTTCAGTTAAGGAAAATGGACAAGATACTAAGTGACCCTAAAGCAGACATAAGCATTGATGTAAAAATTATATATATCCATATATTGATATGCTTATATATAAAATTTATAAAAACAGAATTTTCAGGGAGGGTACTAAGACCATCCCAGTGCCTGAGCAGTAGAACAAAAACAAAGTCACCCAAACCAAGTTATGCTAGGATGCTACTATGAGGAAGGGAGAGAGTCATGGTAATCATATGCAGTATAACAAATTTTATTACAAGGAATTTAATGCCTCCACATGGAAAAACAAAAAGACAAAGCCTGGCTCCTGAGGCTGAATGATGCTGAAAGTCAGACTCTGAGTTTTCTCCTTCCAACTCATCAAGATAATGAGAAGACAGACCACTGATCACCCGCACTATGAGAAGATGCTCAGCTAAGACTAAGGGAAGCTGGCCGGTCCTGAAAAAAATGTTTTTTTTCCAAAAAAAATTTGAAAAGTACAGTATATACTGTAAATACATCATACACACACACACACACACACACACACATTCTTCCTTAGAGACTTCTATTTTGTTAGTAGATAGGTTCAAAAACTGGGCCATGATAATTCCTTTTTACACCCTGAGATCTGTAAACATTGGATTTGCAATCTTTTGAAGGCAATCAATGTGAGTTTGTTGTTGTTTTTTTTTTTTTTTTTTTTTTTTTTTGTCTCTTTGAGGACAAGCAATAAGCCATCTGTGAACTTTCTCCTGATATGTTCTTCCCCCTGGGACAGCAAAAAGAATAGGTGTGGAGTGTGAGATTTTATCACATAGATTTTTTTAAATTATTTATTCAATAATGGTTTTCATCTCAAATAGGTGATACAGGGCTCAAAATCTCATTATTTACTAAACCTTGTTTTGGAAAATGGAAGAGGAAGAAAGGGACATTTTTATTTTCTGGCTATTATAAATTTGCTTGTATCCATTCATTTTAAATATATTTCCATTTTTAACATTTTATCTCCTTTGTTAAATAATGAAATAAACTAAACCAGGTGGTTAAAAACATTTCTAAGCAGTTTCTATCTCATAGCCTGGCATTCTATTAAAACATATATTTTCACCTATAACAGTTAACAATATGGTTATCTGCATCCTTAATACTTACAAGACTTAAAATCATTGCCACAGAATATAGAAATTATTGTGAGAAAAATAATATTGATGATATAAATATTCTGGGCAAAATCATAACATTAAAACTATAGGCAGGGGTGCCTGGGTGGCTCAGTTGGTTGAGTGACTTTGGCTCAGGTCATGATCTAATGGCTTGTGAGTTCAAGCTCCGCGTCGGGTTCTGTGCTGACAGCTCAAGAGCCTGAAGCCTGCTTCGGATTCTGTGTCTCCCTCTCTCTCTACCCCTCCCTGCTCATGCTCTGTCTCAAAAATAAATAAACACTAAAAAAATAAAAACAAAACAAAACAACTATAGGCAGTTGTGTGTTCTAGGTCCAGTGAATATATACTTAGATTAATCCACTCCGGCAGGGCACCTGATCGACATCACTTTACTTGGCTTGTGTCACTGGAATAGCCTTTACTGAAGATTATTTGGGCATTATACTATCGGCCACAAGAGCATATAGTGCAATTCCCTTTTTAATTATCTGTAGAAACATGCTGAAGGCATTGTTCACGACATGACATGCTCACCTCTTCATGGAGATTCAGTGGAGATTCATATTTGCATCTGGTCTGAGTATTTAGATTATGTGCACATTGCCTAAGTAATTAGTATTTAACACATTTACCCCATGATTCATGTAACTGACCTGCTTTTGCCTTCACATTGTCTGTTGAAAGCACAGAGCCTGTTTTCCAAAACAAATATAATATGTAAACATAAATATAATGCTATGTATCTGCATATTATGGTGTTTCATGTACTTATTACTACATTCATGTTTCTTTCTCTGATCTTACTTTTTAGTTTTAATTTCTTCACCAATGCATGTTTAATATTACATGATGCTTATTTTTGTTAGCTACCTGAAGTCTCTTTTGTGGATAAGACAGGATATGAAAACATTAAACAATAAATATTCATTTATGCATCCATTCATTGAGTATATTTTGAGGACTTACATTATATCAGAACCTGTATAAGGTGCTGACTTTACAATCGAGAATAAACAGATTTAAGGAGCTGCTTTTATAGACGGAAAGACTTAAGCAAATCATAATACGCTGTGATAAGTGCTATCATATGTACAATGCCCAGTTAAAGTACAAAGTAGATGGTAATCAATTCCCTTCAGTAGGGAGGTACCGTATTAGTCAAGGTACTGCCAGGAAAAAGGTGCTACATGCAAAGCAGATACGTCCATAAGAGTCTCATAAAGGATTATTTTAAAAGATGGGGAAAGATTTAAGTGAACAGTGAAGAGATGATGTATGTACCTGAGCCTTGCAGCAGCAGGGAGCCCTTTGAACACCTGGAAATTCAGAAAAAAGGAGAGAGAGAGAGAGAGAGAGCCAGCCTCCTGGAATCTAGAGAAGACATTTGTATGCAAGTACAGAGTTTGCTAAGAAACTGCCAGGAGAAAAAAATGCTTTGACTGTGCTTGCCTCATTCTCTCCACTCATTTTCTGTTGATTCCCACCGGGAAAATGTAATCGGAAGCCAGAGGGCAGTGTGTTAATTTTCAAGGGCTGTGTTAAGAAAGTGCCACAAACTGGGTGGCTTGGAACTATGGAAACTTCAGTTCTAGAAGCTAGAGTCCAAAGTCAAGTTGTCGGCAGGGCTGGTTCCTTCTACAGACTCTAAAATCTGCCCCAGGCCTCTCTCCTACGTTCTCTTAGCCTCACAGGATCCTTAGCTTGTAGAGGACATTCTCTGTTTTTTCATATCATCTTCCCTCTGTGTATGTCTGTCTCTGTGTCCAAATTGTCCCTTTTTACAAGGACATCAGTCATACTGGATTAGGGCTCATCCTAATGGCCTCATTTCAACTTGTTTACCTTTGTAATGACCCAATGTCCAAATAAGCTCACAGTCTGTGTACTAGGAGTTAAGGCTTCAACATATTTGGAGCAGACACAATTCCATCCATTAAAGCAAGGAATCCCATCGATATGATCTAGATATTAGGTGATTTGTACAATTTTACTTACTCAGTGTCAGCAAACATAGCCTGGCAGTTTTCAATAATCTTGAATCAACTACATTATTAAAGAAGAGAATTATTATCTCTGGAAAAATAATTTTACAGAGTATTAGAGACTTTTCAATGTAACTAAGGCTCACATGATTTTAAGGACATTCTAGAGTCTAGCTGTTCATGGATGAGATAGCTTTACTCAGCTTAAATTATTCCTAAATTTTAAAAGGCTATAAGTGAAATGACTTTGAAATTTCATCCAACTTTACTTTTCTATCTTACCTAATAATATAGCAAAAGACTGGACCTTATTCCATTATTTTAAAATACAGAAATTTACTTTCTTAACAGTCTTTGTAATTGGATTCTCCTAAATTATTATGAAAGTCATTTATCCAGAATTAGTTTTGCTTTTATTACTTTCAGCTTCATTTTAGGCCACATATTTAAACTTACTATATAAATAATTAAATATCTTCGACAATTTTAACAGATTATAGAATAATCTTTGGTTAAAATCTCCACTGTCTTAAAAATTAATGTTAGATTTACTCATTTGAATTAAATCTTGCATTGATTTTCAAACCTGTGCACAATGAGCCATAGTGTGGCCTCAGCAGCGATCTTAAAGTAGAAGCATTAATCAGTACTATTCAGAAGAAATGTAATTTGAAAAGATAATTAATTTTGCTTACATTGCCAGCAGTATTACTCAGATTCTTTGACTTAGGAGAAATTCTTAAAATATGAATCTCTTTTCATTAGCAAACTGAAAAGGAAAATTTTCAAACTACAAACACTGATGATCCTAACCTTGATTAAAATTTCTCTTCCCTAATTTAAAAAAAAAAAACTTATAAAGTTCAATAGTTTTTCATAGTAAATTAAATTTGTAAAAGAAAACTGTCCTTCTCTGCAATGAATATATGTACAAAGAAAAATTGAGCAATATTTTATTTTGCATCTAAGTTAGAGATGAACATCTGACTCAAGTAATTTAATGATGAAGACAAAGATAGGAATTATTCTACATAGCACGTAGTCAATATATTAATTCCTATACAAAGTCAATTGCTTCTTTAAATACTATTTTAAATACAGTAAGGATAAATATTAACACAAACAAACAAATAAATAAAGTGTGTTTAAAAAATCATTCATAAGTTCCCTAAACCAAAGTCAAAGGCAAATGTGGAATATGACGAGAGAGGGTAATTGACTTGCCTGAGGCCACTGAACCAGTCCCCTGCACGAGCTAGGGTTTACAGCCCACTCCTGCTCTGCTCTGCCCCTGAAGGCTTTCGATAACATTTAGTCTTGGTCTTATTATTGACTAACTTTTAGTGAGTCAAGGAATTTACTATAAAATACCAGATTTGAATTCTCAATTTTTGCCAACCATTTCTCCCATTGTTGGGGTCATATGGGCCCTTCCTTTAGACTCAGCCCTGTCTCAATGTCTAGTCTTAAACAGGACTTAAAGCTTACCTTAAACAGGAAGGATAAAAAAGCTTTGGCAAAATTATCAAGAATATAGCAGCAAAAGGACATTATTTACCTGACACAACCCATGGGTCCCCGTTTAGGCAACTGGTTAAGCCTCCATGCTATGGCAAACTTTTCATCCAGATAATCTGTCTGTTCTCTTCTGAGTCCTTGACTCCATTTTTCTCTTGCCTTTTCCAAACCCAACCATTCTTTCTGTTTAAAGACTAGACTCCCATTCCTCTATCTGGGCCTGATGAATCTGGCTTTGCCAACTAGCTCATCTATAGATAAACATTTATTCTTATCCTTTGCTTTTGGAAAAACTCTCTCTCCTAGAGATAACTCTTATTTTCCCATTGCCCCTATCTTTCAGCTACCGTGATCCATCTAATAGACTAGATTTCTTCCCTCCAGGGATGCAGAGCTGGGGATTTTTTGGCAATATCTCACACACTGCCACTCCATACAAACCTTCCTTCCCAATTCCTTATCCTCTTACTGTGGGCCTTGCTTTAGGTTCTGGCCTGTTCTAAGCCAAGCTGTCATGCTCTGGCACATAGGCTTCCAGAATATTATCATATTTAATCCTCTTGCTTTCCAGAAGTACCTGAGTGCTATTTCCCCTAAATTGCAGAAAATGGAAGGAAAGCTAAGTAAAATTATTAAGGGCCAACCTAGGTTTCAGCTCTCTCCCAGAAAATTTCCCTTCTCTACCCTCCCCTCAACCCAAGCACACAGACATTCACATCCTTTTACACATAGACTGTGACAGATACTCTTCCTCAGGGACCAGCAACTTCCTTTACATTGTCATTAACTCTTTCCTTGTGTATCTATCTAAATAGAATGTGAGAAGATTGAGTACAGCGATCGTGTCATATTATTTTTTATATCTCAGTTGCATGGCATGTAATACACATATAATAAATGTTTAGAGGCTTAATATACAGGTAGATTATTCTGGTGTTCTCATCTTATATTTAAATGTAGGCTAAAGCCATGACAATCTTTACCTATATGCCAGCACATTCTCAAAAATAGCAAACAGAGCTATTAACTACTTATGCAATCTGATAATATACTTTCTAGAAAGACATTTTTCCTTTAAATACATCTGACTACCTTCCCTAAATCCTGTAATTATTGATTTGTACCTATAAACTATGGTGCTCTGTTCTGAGAGTCATCTATTAATAGTCCTTTCAACAATATCACTAATAGCTTACATTTCAAATGTGTAGCATTAGAGTTACACCAAGTGTTTTCGACCAGCACTGACTTTTAGCCTGTATGCACTCATACTATAGATCGGTTGGCTTTCATTATTGGGTTTTATTGATTGATATTGTTATTAATGCTCCTAACACAGAATTTTTCATTTTGATTTTTGATTCTTCGAACAAGTTTAACAGAGGGAAAAGGCAGACATCATTATGTCAATCTTATCAATGTGGAATCCAAATCTCGGAGAGGTTAAGTAACCTTAGGAAAGCTCATGCTGCTCCATAAATGTTAAAATAAGCAAAAGTCTCCAGAAAGAAGAAATAGAAAGACACCAAAGAAAATGTCTCTTTCCAAGTGTTGCCTCAGTGCCCTACACTGTCCCCCAAATCTATGAAGTATGACAAGATAATTCTTCCAAAATATCTTTGCTTGTGATTTTGAGTCTCAGTGATAAGAAAAGTATAGACCACATCATTAAAATTAAAAGCACAGGTTCTGAAGGCAAATCTAATTGGCGTGGTAATTAAAGATCACAGACATGATTATGAAAGTAAAGACAAGTACAATTTAGTGAAGGTGCCATTAGCTTTACTGAATCTAAAAGTTTAATAGAGACAAACAGGACAAGAACTAATCTCACTTTTAAATGAATTCAAGTACAGTAGAGACTGACTTGTACTTTTAAGCTTTAAAATAAAAGCAGATCACTTATAGGTCATCTATTCTCTCTTTCATTGACAGTGAACTAATACTTCTTAAAGTTCCTAAGATCTTTTTTTCTTTTTCACTCAGCATGAAGGAGAAAAAGAAGTTTCTCATGATACATTAATGATATATCATTTTTCTCTAGTTCAAAGAAGTAAAAAAAAAAACAAAACAAAAACAAAAACTCTTTGCTACACATGCCCTTTGACTATACACTAAGTAACTCCAAAGAAGGCAAAACACTTCCCCTTTAGTATATTTTATACTAAAAATATAAACATTATATTCTACTTTACTTTCTCAATATGTATAGGCTCATTAGTCACTAATTGGGTAGATGATGAATAATGAGGGCAAACTAGAGCCTGGATAAAGCCAATTTATATGATTTCATTAGATAATTGAGAGGTGGAGACAAGTATAAAGGTCTCTTTGGAGGTTTATTCTAATAGTGAGGGCTTTCAATGTGTTGTATTTAGTATGTAGGCTCCTGCTCATGTAAATGTGTCAAAGTAATGAAGGAAATACTGTGTAGCTTCGCATGGGGGATGGAGGGTTGGTGGGAGAAGCAGGTAATTAATGATGACTGGAAAAATCCAGAAATGAAGAGTATATTGAAACCAAGTCATTTTGATCACATCCAAATGGTGTCTGGGCAGAACACCAAATTAAAATAGGCAAAATCAAAAGTACTCACTTAAATTTAAAAATAGCTGAAGATAAACATTTTCTCATAAGGTAAGCTCTTAAGAAAATCTGGTTTTCTCTAGAGTTGCCAAATCATTTTTTATGTGTTATTATGAAGATTTAGTTTGGTACTTTTAAATGGCAAAAACTATTGGCATCATATATAAGGGCTACATGCATTTTTTAATGTTTTATAATTGTGAAGTCCTACTGTGCATTTTACAAATAAGTATGCTTGCGTAAAAAAAAAAAATTATGGCCAATGAACATCTTTGGCTTTCAACATAACATGATCTAAAGAGTACTCCTCATGCTTGCTCCCCAAGGATTTGTCAAAATAATAAAGTTTAACTTTAATTAAATTCAATTTTCCAAAAAAAAAAAGAATAAATAAGTTAAGAGGATCATGGGCATTAACTAAATTAAATTTTGCATTGACTCTATGAGGTATGTCCTATTATCATCTTCATGTGACAGGTAACATAACTGACGGCACAGGGAGGTTTCCATATTCTTCCAAGGTCACCCATGTATAACAGGTAGAAACAGGAATTATCCAGTCAGCCTGGATTCACAGGGGGAAAGGAGCAAGGGAGGACAGAGCCTGGATGGTGGTAGACAGGTCTTTAAAAAAAAAAAGCCCATTTTGGATTTGAATGCCAAATAATATTGGATGTAGTCTACCAATCTAAAATTAAAGGAATGCTCTCAGAAACACAAAATCATCACATGAAAAAATAGGAATAATCATCAGGCTTAAAACTGTACCATTAGTTGTGCCTCACATTCAGTTGTTTTATATTAATGATCTTAGGGAACAATGAAACTGAGTGATCCCTGATAATTTCTTCTTTTTGCTCACTCTTCCCTTCTAATTGGTACTGTTCATTCTACTTCTTAACAGTTTCTTTAATTTATTCTGTTCTCTCCTCATACCCCCTCTTTCTACCACTTCTACTAGAATTGCTCTTGTTCTGGGCTTTAAAATAGTGTCTCTACTGAAATAGGTCTTCCTATAAGTCATAAATCTGGTCCTGACATTCTGCAGGTGCCATTTCTTACCAGGATAACCTAGGAGGCATTGTGATGAAGGAGTTTGATGCAAGGAATGCTTTTTTCAAATGCTGTTCCAATACGACATCTCTGAGATCCTTTTTGAAACTCTCTTCTCTGTTTTCATCACATATTTTGTTCATACAATTTTAGGGCTCATCTTAGTTTAATAATTTGTTAAATATTGTATTCTTCAGTAGGCTGCGGGTGTTCAAAGTTAGAGACTATAGATCTTAGCAAAACATCAGAGGCTAAAACATTTGTGGTAATACAAATTTGTAGCTTCAATAGTTCATTTGCTTTTATGTTAGAGCAGACAAAAATGTTTGAAGGTAACAGTGGTCATTGTAGCAGCCATCTGTTTAGGCAATTTTTTTTTATTTTTACTCCATTTTTAAAGTTTATTTATTTTTGAGGGGGGGGGAGAGCATGAATGGGGAAGAGACAGAGAGAAAGAAAGAGCAAGAGAGAGAAGCCCAAGCAGGCTCCACACTGTCAGTGCAGAGCCTGATGTGGGGCTCGAACTCACGACTGTGAGATCATGACCTGAGCTCAAATCAAGAGTTGGACGTTTCACCAACTGAGCCACCAAGGCATCCTTATTTTTACTCCATTATTAGAAGAGAATGTCAGTTCCAACCCTTAAAACTCAGCCATTAAAATCTGGTGCTATGAAGTATAGTCACTTGTGTATATCTAAGAATCATTTGCATTCACTTTTGTTTAAAAAAAAAAAAAAACAGGTTGAAAGAAACTGTATTTACAGACCAGGGCTCATTCCACCCGTCATCTATTCTTCAAATGAAGGAAAATCTACCCTTGAATTAAAACAAATAATCAGAGTGTTATATATGTTTTATTTTTATCACAACATATGGTACAGGCATTTCTAAACTGAGTATTAAGAGATTATCCTACACTACTTGTTATCCTTCAGTCAAGGTGGTCAGAACCTCTCGAGTATGTTCATTTGGACTAGTATACAGTATTCTGAGTTGAGTTTTTTATAGAAAGAATATTTTTATTATGCACCATTTAATTTATTTAGACAGTGCTTAACCTGCACTTTTCCCTGCAAATGGAACTTTGTAAAGAAAAAAATTACGTAATTTCCTGAGATATAATACATTCCAAAGCAGAGGTTCTCTTTTTTCTTGAAAACTGGCCTTATTCAAAGTGGCTGTGAGACAAAGCAGCCTGGCATGAACTGGCTCTTGAGAACATGTCATTGACAGAGACAAATGAGTCTTAATGAGTTTAGGGGATGTTTGACAGCTAAGATTTTGAGCTCTAAGGGAAGAACTACTGCACTGAGGACACAATTCTAAATTGTGTCAAGGTTCAGAATAGCTTTGGAGAAATCAGTGCCATTGGTGTATGTGATGTATGTTTTTTATAGAAGTCTTTTTTCTTTTTAGTAAACATTGTACATTACTAAATGGAAACTGATTCGAAAAATAAAGATCTTTACTGGTTCACTCAAGTAACTAAAAAAACACAATCAATAAACAAGTAAGTAAAAGCAAAATCATCTCACTGAGTTCTAGGATCCAAATCAGTTTCTTTCTATATCCCCAGAATTTAGGCCCATTCTGAGGAAATGCCTTATTAAAATGTCATTTCAAGTTTCTCTAAGTAGAGTGGTGTGATAAATTCCAATTCTTCCTTTCTTTTTTAAGGTTCTGGAAAGACAGTCTCCTGTGTATTGATCTGCCATTCCAAGATGGACGATAACCTCTCAGTTCATATCCTCATTAATGTATTCCAATATTGTAAGGAATACAAAGTATTTTCATTGCACCACTACTCCATTGTGTAACCTCTGATAAGCACACAGCTAAACCACACAGGAGCATGGCAATAATTAGAGAAAGGCTCCCCCTCTGGGCCAATAAATGTAGGGGAAACAAAACAATGAAACAATTCCGTTGGGTATCTTGCCAAGTGAATAAAACTTGGGTAGCAGAGCCTGAGCTGGAATTCAGCTCTTACTCACCACTCGGAGAGGGGCTTTTGTGCTGTGCCAAACTACAAGATCCCACAGAAGATAAAGAGTGCTGACGATAGGGTCATTAGTGGAGTGTGGCAGGGCACAGTTTTGTGGGCTTACTGCCATCTACTAAGTGGCCAGTGGAGGGGAGAAGAGAGAACATGTGCTGGCATTATTTTAAGATGTGTTAGCTATAAAAGCGTTTGAGGTTTATAAGAAAATCCAGTTCTACGGGGCACAGATTGCTGCTCTCAGCCATCTATGAAATACTACCCAGTGTCTACATTGTATGCTCCTAGATGTTGATTTAAATAGGGCAAGTTATCAATCATTGGCTGTGGATGCGAATCGGTGTGCTTTCCAGGGGTTTGGTGTAAGACCACTTCTTCCTGACATTTTAGAGACACTCCAAAAAGGAAGAATACCTAACTAACTTACAAAATATCTGAGAAACTAATAAAAGTTTATGAAGAAAGATGGAAAGGTAGGTCTAGATTAGCATACCCCATAGGGCAATTCAAGGCAGGGGGGGGGAGCAAGAATCAAGCTCAACATGCATCAATTGGTTCAGCAAAATTAGTGGGGAGGAATGATTTTCGAAATAAAAGAGCTAACCTTATACTTTGAATTCATTTACTAAATAGCCTATTTTAATTGGTTACAAGTGTGTGGTTTCTTTTCAGAGCAGAAACCTTTCTTACAAAGTATAAAATTCAAAATGTGAAAAAACGTTTTAAGCATAGCAACGTATTTTCACACGCACATACATTAATTATATGCTTGACTTGAAAGCTACTGATACAATAAGACCTAGCAATCCTATCTTTTCAAGATAAACCATCAGCATTTTGCTCAGTGCCACAATTTACATGCTGGGAGACTAAACCATGCACTATAAAATGGAAAGCAGTAGCATTATGCCCTTATTATAATTTTAAAAGAATGCAAATCACACAACAATGTGAATAAGGGAAATAATCTTCACATAAAGCAAAAAGATGAATGATACTTAGATACTCCTACATTGAAATACAAAACTGGAGACCGTCTTATAGCACGAACATAAGAAGCATTGGTTGGCCCTCATCTATACAACAGATGAAAATGTCTTAGTATATTCCTTAATGATAGCCCTCTGAGATTAGAAACATAATAGAGAAGCAAAACTCATCATTCAGAAATGTTATGTATAATTCAGTAAATCTCATTGTTTTGCATTAAATAATTATTTTTAATAGCAAGTCATTTGCCTTCATTTTTTTCAGTATTAAAGTTGCAGGATATATGTATTTTTCAACATTTCCTTTATCTTATACATTTTGCTATTGATTTTTTTATTATTGTGCTCTTCAAACTCTACATATCCTAATTGTAATAATCTAATAATAATACCCGATATGTTCTGCTTGATGAAAATATTTCACTGTGTATTTGCCCTTTAATTTTAGCAATCATTTCTAAACTCATGTAATCTTAAAATTCAAAAAGAAAAGAAATGTATGCATATTAACATGAAGCGACAAAATATATCCCATTGAGAATAAAACATCTATACAAAATATATTCCATATAGAACAGAACAAAATTGAAATCCAAAAGGATTTGTCTATAATAACTGATTTGCCCTAATGAAACACACAAATATTGGTTGATATGCTTTAGTTAGCACTCACCAAAAACATTTCATTATATCCACGCAGGAAAAAAATTGTTAATCTAAGAGGATAAGGCCTAACTTATTGCTCTGTTACACACGGAATAAAATCTGTGGGCTGTACTCCACATGTTACGCTACAAAATGCTTGTTGTAAAAATGAATTTACCTAAGGAAATGATGGCAGCGTCCCACTCGGTAGAGCTCCCCTAATTACTGCTCTAACTGTAGAGAATACAACTGTGTCTTGATGGTCAAAACCTATCTGTCACTAGCCTACCAGAGCTATGACCTCATGGGCATCCTCTCCAGCTCTGTTCTCCAAATGTCCTGAATGTGACTTACCATGTGCTGCCCATGTAATGCTGTCTTCTTGCACACTGCTAGAACACTCAGACACCCCTGCTTTAACCTAGCGATCTCCAAATCCATTTAAGGTTCACTTCCACAAAAACACCTTCTGTGATTCTTTTCAACTTGGTTGAGTGAATCACCTGGGTCCTTTCACTGACTCTTGAATGTCTAACCATTGAACTGACCACACTTTATTAGCATTTTTGTCTGTCATCCCAGGTAAGAAGTGGGCTCAGAAATAGCCTAAGACACACAGAATACTCAAGAGAACTACAAAATCTAAGTGATATAATGTGAATTTGACTTTTTGGACAAAAGTAAAAAGAGGAAACACTGCAGTTTTCTGTCTTTTCTTTTTCTTTGGAGAAGATATCAGTAATTACAAGCTATGGATAATAAATAAAAGGAGAAAAGATACAGAATTTATAAACTGTAAACGCAAATACAGAATAAAAATGAATAATCACAATTTAAATAGTTGTAAACTTCTCCTCAAGCAGTTCTGACTTCAAAATAAGAAATGGGGTACTGAATTCCCACACTGTAACATAATTATACTTGTAGACCATAAATATAAAAACCATACCATATGTTTAAACCTTGATTCTCCATAACCAAGATGAATTAATTTATATATTTTTTCATAATTCAAGTAAAAGAGGCAGATAATTAAAAATGAAATACAAATTAGAGATTTAGTCAAATAGCATTGAAGAAACAGCATGTCATTAAGTTCAAGTCACATTCAGTCAAAATTCTTCCATACCTTCTTCACTGTCAATACCACAAAATCTTAACTGATATTTAGACCAATAGCACTGACAGGCTGCATGAGTTCTAATTACCAAAGAAGGGTTACCTCATGTTCATTAAATAGCACTGTACTTACTGAAACCTGAATTGAATATAGGGTCTGTGTGTGTTTATGTGAATGTATGTGAGTGAATGAGAGTATGTATGTGTGCATGTGTGTGAAAGAGAAAGAAACCTCTTAAAGAAAAGCAAGAGCATAAATAATTCTACTTCAAAATAAAAGCTACCTCTGGAAGGATGGAGAGAGGATAATACATTTGCAGAGAATCTTTAAAGGCAATGACACTGTTCCATTTCTCAAGCTTAGTGGTGGACGTACGGCTGTTTATCAGCATTCTTTAAAGAAGACATGCATGGTGAAATGTATAATTTTTACCCAAAACATTATAAAAAATAAAAATCCATTTAAAATAAATTTTCAAAAAGTTTTAAAATGAAGAACTTCTGGTGAAGAACCAGACAAGCCAGAAAAAAATAAATTCTTTTCCTGAGTATTACTATTTCATTATGCTGGACATAAATATGCAGAAGCATGAGAAAATGCTAAGCAAGTTTTTATTGTTCGATAGTTTTTTCTTTTCTTACTTTAGCAGGGACATACATAGTCCTGATTGGTAAATTACTACTACTACTACTACTACTAATAATAATAATGTTTGGTTTTAGGATACAGCTTTGTCTTGTCTCCAACCATTCACACGGAGACTAAAACTGTTTTTTTTTTTTCCCTCCTAACTACTCAAAGGAAGATTGAACTACACACACACAATGTCAAAATAACCAGTTACAAAACAATAAAATGTAGGCAGGTTTTTCTTTCTCAAATATTCATAATGCCCTAACCTCATTTTGCTAATGAATATCCCAGTAAGCTGATTAATGCTTTTTGTATTTTGGACTACAGTGGGTCTATCCTATCACATCCTGGTATCTGACTCTGTTGTATGTCAGAATTTTTTTCTAGAGCTTATCTTTTCTTCTCTCAATATCTGTTAACGTAGTTTTATTGCTTTTTTTAGCCAAGGAAAAGAGAAGTCTAAAAAAAAAAAAAAAAAAGCCTTTCTTTCAGATTAGCAGTTCTTTGGGAACATTTCTGTGCTTTCTTTCTGAGGTGTTATTTTGATGAGCACTATAGTGGTGACAGTGAGTAGAACAGCAACAGTTCTGTTAAAGGACTAAGTGCCCTCTACCAAGCTCAGCTATGAACTATGTCAAGCAATAGGCATGTGGGTGTTACCCAGAAGTCTGAGTTGTCCTGTGTATTTTCCAGTGACAGGATTTCTGCTCCTTTTGTTAGGTCTGTGTTTCCAACATGGCTTAGCAGAAATCATATTTTGATGAAACTGGGAGAAGCTATTACACAGAGATATTGAACAGCATCACTTTAAAAAATGTCCTAGGCACTTAAAGTACACTATATATTCAAGCAATTGGAGACCTGTTCCACACAGAAGAGATTTAAACTGCTTTTGAGTATATTTAATGGAATGCAAAATGTACAATAAAAATATAAGGTACTTATCCTTACATCTTTGTATTATAATTACTATTTTTGACCTCAACCTGTGTCAAAGTAAAATAGCTCCCAACTGTTTTGGTGGTACTTGATTCTGAAGTATCATGAAGTTTTTAACCAGAACCAACTCTGAATACAGTTTGAATAGAAGACAGTCCCCAAAGTTGCTAACTTGCATCTTTCTCTCCTGCCCCCCAAAATAATATTTTTCCAATTTCAGATTCTTCTTATTCCTATAAGGAAGAACATTTTTAATTTAGATGTATATTTGGAATGATTATTCTTTCCATTGAATTTGGTAAATTACTAAGGAGCCATGTCAAAATCAAAATGACAGTCAAAACTGATATATCCTAAAATTGAAGGTTTATTTTAAAAGTTACAGTGACTCAATAGTTACCAAAAAAAGGTGATCAAAAAAATAAAAATAAAAAGATAACCTTAATGCAAAACATTGAGAAAAGTCTATGGAATTACGGTAAATTCCTAACTAATGATAAACTAATCATTTTATAAATAACTTCTTTTTCACTGTTATTAACATCCAATTTACATTCTTTCTTGCTACTTAAAATTTCTTGGTATTCCAATTCTGTTACAATTTTTTTTCTCCTTACTGGGATTGTGAAACCACAATCTTGTAGTCCATATTCAATAACCATTGTTTGAAACAGATGAAGGAATGAATGTACAAGCAAATAAATGAATGAATATTGCTATTTTACTCACTTCGAACCCAGTTCTAAGTTAACTCCAACTATATTGACAAAATACACATGACACACCAACTAATTATGTGAAAAGAATAAAGGTGAGGCTGACTCATAAGCTTCTCAAATGAGCAACCAAGGAAAAGGGACCTACTAGAACAGTAAAAGTGGAAGAGTGAACATTTTGGTATGGTTAATTTCTGTTTTCTACTATTGTGACTATGAGTTAGCTATTGATATCAAGGTAGAAACATAAGCTATGGAATGGACAATATACTAGCTGAGATAGTATGCATTCATTAAAGCAGCTTTGTGGGATCAAATTTGCAGTTTCCCTACTCATATCAGGCTGAACATTATATAGAACTTCTGAGTCTTCTTCATATTGTTTAATATTTGTATTCATATATATGAAAATATTCATGTTGATTATCTATATTTTAATATTTTGAATGAATTTTCAGCCCAAATGCAGAACACACTTCAATCATACATCAATGTGTATTAAAATCTATTCAATTTGATTTAATGGATCATTTTTTTTTGTGATGGATTATTCCTGGTTGTGATATTTTAGGTCCAGATTCTTTATGTGAATACATTTTTTAATACTGTCATGAATCTATTTCACCTACAAATATTGTAAATAAATATTCAATGTCTTCATCTAAGAAATATATAAAATATCTAAAATGTCATGGTGGATAGGTCAGAGAAAAGAGTCCCTCCATTAGGCTCTTTCAGGGGCGCCTGGGTGGCTCAATGGCTTGAGTGTCCGACTTCGGCTCAGGTCATGATCTTGCGGTTCCTGAGTTCGAGCCCTGCGTAAGGCTCTGTGCTGACAGCTCAGTGCCTGGAGCCTGCTTTGGATTGTGTCTCCCTCTCTGCCCCTCCCCGACTTGCGCGCGCGTGCTCTCTCTCCCTCTCTTCGTCTCTTTCTCTCTCTCTCAAAAATAAATAAACTTAAAAAAAAAAAAAAAAGACATTGCCTTTCATACTGCTAGCAATCCTTTTAATGAGGGACTTTGTGGTTATATCAATCCAATATTTACTACTAAATATATTACAAATCATCTACTCATATCTCACTATCTTGTCCTAAGAAGCTTTGTCAAACATCTAATTGTATGTCAGATATAATACATCTTCTGTATTTCTTTGTTCAATCAGAATAGAAATTTTGTGAAAGAAAAACATAGGGTTATTTTAATATAACATGTTTAAGTATTATACTTACCATGTATATTCAATAATTGCCTAGAATTGCCCAAGATCTATCATCAAACTAACGATACACAATTCTTATCTCACCAAGGAGTTTATAAACTTAAAAAAAAAAAGACATGTTCCCTGGATTATTTTAATTTTTTTTTCACAAGGACTAGGAACTACCAATGCCCTGCATATAATAGTAAGAATATATATAAATGAATTTTACAAGCTTAGATTTAACAAAAGAATAAGTGATGATCACCATCCATCCTGCATTACAAGATGTTATGAAAGTTCCTTGTTTGTGTGAATAAAAAAGAAATTCATTGAACCTTTTTTTTAAATAGGTAAATATTATAATAGACAAGACTTTCATTTTATTGGACAATTGCTAAAGCTTCCATTGCTAAAATATATATATATTTGTCCATTCCATAAGGATGGTACTTATATAATGCCAACTTAAACTTGAAAAAAAGGTGACCATCAACTTCAAAAATTATATTTAATGTATTTTGGTAGCAACAGTGAAAACTCACAAACCTCCCATCTGCACGTGCTTAGAAGAGCAGTATAAAACTCATTTGCAGATTCAAGTTTCCTTCAGTGTAGTTTCTAGGAAACTTGTTATTCATAAAATCACAGCTGCAGCTAATTTTCATTTCTATGGATTTTGCATTTGTGAGAAAAAGAGAAAAGGGATCATACTATTTTTGAAAGCTATGCACAGAAAAGTAAATTACATCATTTTAAGCATAGAGATCTTAATAATTCACAGAATGGCAACTCATTATCCCTATTCTTAAGGAAAATTCCGAGGCATACTAGCATCCTATAATAGTCCATTATATCTATCTACTTCACTGGCCTAAATTTTGGTAAGTTAATTCATATTCTGTGATATGCACATCTGACTGTCAAGATTTTCTGCCCAATATCCTGGTTGGGTACTGCAATAAAAAAACTGATCAGTCAATAATAATGGACAATTCATCCATGACCAAAGGGTGAAAGATGTATCATGCTCTAATTGATTACACTTTTAATTTCATATCAAATACATGGGGAAAAAAAAGAAGCCACAGGAGGATTTTAGGAAAATCTGCCCACCTTTTTTTGGCATCATGAGAGAATATATCCATAGGTTCAAATCTAGGTAAAAATGAATGATATCCGAAGATACTCATAAAACTCTCAGATGTCATGATGGAAATGATATCGTTAAATAATTATGGGAAATTAAAAAATGGTAGAAATTTGAAGATGGGTAAAAGTTATCTTTATTTTCAAAAAAAAAAAAAAGGTAAAACATTGCTTTACAAAGCGCATGCTGATTCAGATTATAGTCGGCATCATGATACAAAATTTCATTGCTAAAGGACAGTCATTTTCATATTGTATTCTTTTCAGAAGTAATACCTATTTCTGGCAACTGTCTTTTTGCTCTTTTTGTTCTTTTTGCCTGTACAACCTAGTAACTGTTGAAGATGACTCTGAGCATTTCCATCAAGAACATATACTAATACCCTTCCATTAAAAATCAGAATGGTGACTGGAAAAACAAAAAGAATTTATAATAAAAAATAATAATTTCAACCTTAGTGGAGAAATTTTTCGTAAAATGACTATTTCTCAATTAGGTGTAAGGTACAAAAAGTGTCTATTTTTAAAAAGTAATTTTTATTTATTATTTGTAAGTAGCCAAAAAGTTAACAGATTAAGAAGCATAAAGTCACTAGTCTTATATAGCCAACATCCAAATCCCAAAATAAATTTAAAACACACAAACAGTGATCGCTGATTTGCTCTCCCTTTGACATTTCTGCCCCAATTTTAATTACACCTCAAGCTCATCCTATATTCTTCAAGAGAAATCTATGAACAAGATAGTGATTAACAGAAGCAGATTCATCCTCAAATTTTGCATCTGGGCTTCAGCTACGGGAAAGGCTGGTCTATAAATAACACCTTTAGTGAAATCTATCACGTTTCTCCAAAGAACTGCAAAGGCTTCATTAAATCTGACTTCTCCATTAACTTCAGCAGCACTACTCTGCCTTTAATGTTTGAGCAGTACTCCCCATCTCTCAAACTGTGAATTTACAATGCAGTTGTTGACACAATGAAGCTTAAAAAAAACGGTAATGAATTCAGATAATAACAGTAGTCAACAAATGAACAGTTTTTTTTTTTTATTTCAACTGGCAATTCAAGTGTTCCTTTGCAATGTAGCAACATCTTGCAGTCGGGGCCTGCACAGAGCTCAATGCGGGGCTCGAACTCATGAAATGGTCAGATCATGACCTGGGCCAAAGTCGGATGCTTAACCGACTGAGTCACCCAGGCACCCTGATTTGATATAACTTATTAAGTATTCTATCCATCAGTATAATTAAGCAAAAGGCTTGAAATATGCTCCTTGCATAAACAGAGCAGGTTTCTAGGACAAAGATATCATCAATGCATCTAATTATGCATTGGAAATGTCATGTCTAAAACAGTTTCATTTTTTATCTTGTTTTTTTTTTTTTTAATCAGCTCTTTGTTTTAAAAGAGGAATTGAAGGTAAGAGCTTACTAAGACACTAAGGAGGAGCTGAAAAGTCTAGACACAGGGCTATATTTTCCTCACCCTCTCAGAAATAGCATTTATCTTACAGAAGTAAAATCTCAGGAAGGTTGTAATTACCAGTAACAAAGATTCTCTCCTTGACCAAATTCTAGTGGTGCTTCTCTGAACTCTCTTCCAAGCAGGTCCTGATTTTCAGGTTTCTATGATCATGTTTTCATTGTCCAATTTTAGCAAAGATGCTATTCGATCAGTTTCATCAAAATTCCCCATCTTCAGTATCTAATCCCAGATATCCACATTCTTGGTATGTGACCAAAGTCTGCACCTTGTACCATCCTCCACGTGATGTGTGATCACCTAGGCCTGCCTTCAGCAAGAAACCCGTTAGGTCACTTCAGCTAGAATCTCCCCCTCAGTCTTGAAGTCTTCTGTTCGTAATTTTCCATCCACTGACCCTCACTCTGCTCTTTGGCTATATATTCTCACTTTTCCTTGTTGTATTAGGAGTTGAGACCCATCTCTCTCCCCTATTGCAAAATCTCGTTTCAATCATCCTTATACCTACGGTGACAGTCCTCCTGAACAGTCTGCCTTAACACTTTAACAAGTGTCATGAATTATTTTTTTCTTTATTACTAATTGCAAAACTTTGTAGGTCTATCTTCAGAATTAGCACCTATAGATAGATGTTAAAGAGGGGTGATTTTGGTTCAATGAAAGGAAGAATGTGTTGTTCCACATGACATAATGTATATGGAATATAGAAGATACTGTGAGAGCAAATCCTCTTAATAGCAGATGGAGACACACATATTGAGATATAATCTTAAAAGAAGATTGGATAATCTGAGAATGATAAAAATTAATCACCATCAAAGATATACCTGCAACTACCCTAACTTGAAGAATGGCAAGAGAGAAATATTCTGGCACTCATATTCATCTACTATATTTGATGCCTCTGCTTTTTTCCACTTAACTGGACGTCAACATCCAAGTTAGCTGGTGGATGGCTGCCCTTGCTTCAGCCTCAGTCCTAGAAACCCTGGCCTACCCTTGATTTCAGCTTTTCCTATTCCACCAGATAGCTCATAGCAACTGTGCCCAGCAGAGCTCAGACAGGGCAAAAAAAAAAAAAAAAGTTGGCATTTTGCAGGCCTAAGCAAGTAGTTGCTGACTATCATTAACAGAGATACCCCTTGAAATAGAGTATGCCTCCTCATGAAATTGTAATGCCCAGGCAGCAAGTGTACAAAATGTGTAATTAGAGGTCAGAGATGCTGTTATGGAGGTTCTCAGGGAAATTATAATATTCTGTTTCTTATAAATCTGAAAACTTTAATCCATAAGGCTCTTATTAATCTAATGTAATGCTGTCTTGTTCAGTATTTGAACTTAATGAAACCCAGGCCTGATCTGAAAAGGAAGGGTCTCAGCCCGGGTTTAGCAAATTGCCCTTTCCTGAAGAGATAACTCATATCAGACCTCAAAACCCTGTTAAAACACAAACAAAAGCAATTTAGCTGGACACTATTTAGCGGGGCACACTATAGCCTTATCCACCCTGTGGGCAATCAGAACAATCCCCAAGGCAACTAGCAGGTAACAAAAAAGACCAGTAATATTGGGGGAGCAGCTATTAAATTGCCCAGGAATCATCAGTGTGCATTTCACTAAGGCCAATTTGACCTTAAAATGTGGTCCTCTGGTCTGACAAGCTGCTTAACTTTCTTCTGTATTATTTCTTAAAAATGTGCATGAGTATCTCATCTATCAGTAACATTCAGCCTTTCTCAGATTCTAATGGAGGCTCGGAGATGGGGATGAGGCTCAGGCATGAAAGAGATTTCTTTTTAATAACAAAAAAAACACATTTTTACATTTTTATAGCAGTTTTGATGAGGCTGCTTCAAAATGTCCCTAAGGCAAACCACCCACATCAAAACACTCTGGTTCAGAATAAACATGTTCACAATCACTTTCCTTCAAAATCTTACAAAATGTTCACCTATGCCATTTAAGAAATTTTCCTTTTTTTCTTAAAGAGACAATAGAAAATTTCAGAAACATTTCCATAACTATGTAACTAATATTTACTTATTTGAATTAGACTTTTGACTTCTTCTTTTCCTACACACAGCAGTTTAATATTGTAAGCAACATTGTCTTTCTTTAATTAGTAATAAGTAAATTGACTGCTTTAAAACCCCAAAAGTCCATCCGGCTGTTTCCGCTGAAGCCCTAACTCAAATCTATCCTTTCCCTCTTGTATTAACATATTTCCAAGAAAGTCTGGATGTCAGCATAGAAAGTAAGAACCTCTGATAATGTTCCATCCTTTCTCAGACTAAAATGAGCTTGTCAAGGCCATTGTTCTCTCTCTACAGCTCAATATCCTTTTCTAATCCCTTTAATATATTAGTCATATCTCACTGTGACTGTATGTAAACTTCCACAGAAGCTTGACTTTCCCTAGCCCTAAATCCCTGAGTAACATCTACTGTCAGAGCATTTGTTCCTCACTCTCCCGGCTTCCTTCTTCTATTTACTGTATTCCTCTTTAATAATGTGACAAGCACTGAAGACACAGAAACAGATAATTGGCTTTTCCACCCCTAGAACCATACTCACTTTGACTGCCTCTTGATTATTTCAAAAGTTCCTTCTGGTACTCTCTAACACAGAATCTCCACAAAATTCATTATCTTCTTTATGTTCTTTCCCTCCGCATTCCTTTTTGTATCCACTCCTATTGATTCTCAACTAATTCTGTGATGATAACATCCCATCCCAACCCCTACCCTGGATTGTCAACTGGCAGGTAAAGTTCATCTTTTGGACATACCTATGTCTAAAAAACCACATGTCTAAAGCTGGACTCACCTCTCAAACCTGCAACCCACTCCTGACTTGTATTTTCCTTAAGACTTCATTTTCCAATCTCTTCTCATCCTTGTCAGTTCAATCTCCTCTGGTCCTGGTCTACTACTCACTCTTTTTCTCATGGACTTACCACAACCTCCAACATCACTGAAAGTTTAGAGCCTCGTTTGTTTTAACCACCATTAAGACAGAAATAGCAAACCTTCCTAATGTCTCCCAATGTACTCTGATGTTCACTTCCAGGATTTGGAAACCTTTTGTGCTTTTGTTTGATTTTGCTTTGTCCTTTTCCTTCTTCTTCTTCTTCTTCTTTTTTTTTTTTTTTTTTTTTTTTATCCCACCTAGGCCAAAATAGAAATACCCTAGTATCAGGGGCGTCTGGGTGGCTCAGTCGGTTGAGTGTCCGACTTCGGCTCAGGTCATGATCTCACCATTTGTGAGTTGGAGCCCCGTTTCGGGCTCTGTGCTGACAGCTCAGAGCCTGGAGCCTGCTTCGGACTCTGTGTCTCCCTCTCGTTCTCCGCCCCTCCCCCGCTCGTGCTTTGTCCCTCTCTCTTTCTCTCTCTCAAAAACAAATAAGCATTAAAAAAAAACAAAACAAAACAAAACAGAATTGTTAAAATAAAGAAAAGAAAAAAGAAATACCCTAGTATCTACACCGTGCTCAGTCACTTGGCTGGAACCTTCCCAGGAAATGCAAGGACCCAGCTCAAAAGCTAAGGAGCCTAAAGGTATTAAGAGCCAGAGGCCGTCATTTTGCTTTTTCCTTCTTACTCTGTTTTATTCAATACAACGCACACTGATCTAGAAACCCAAAATTCTCTAAGGTCCTCATCATTGAACCATTTGAGTTTTCAGTAGGAAAGAATTACAACTTTTACATCTTTCATTGTCAACTGCTTTTTTAATGTTGCTTTCTCTTCTTACTCTACATTTTGAAGCAAACAACTCACATTAAAAAGGTTTTGGTCTATCACATCCTTCTTCCAAACTGCTTGAAATGTCTTATCATTGTTACTGAGCCAGGAATACAGGGAGCTCCATGCATTCTTATTATTTGTTCACATGTCAATTCATTAGTAATATACTGAAATTTTGTCTGATTTTATGTACATCTACATAGTACTGAAAGTAAGTGACAATATGGAAAGAAAAATTTCATTTCTTTATCATTTATAAAAAATTACCCCATGGATGAAATATTAGTGGGCAAAATAAATATCATTGGTTATAATTTTAGGTATAGCACCTGAACTTAACAGAATTGACTCTTTCCAATAATATGTAATCATTAAAAATACATGCTCTGGAGACAGATTGCCTAGGATTTAAACCCCAACTCAAACAAGTTACTTAATCTCCCTGGATCTGCCTTAGTAAAATAGGGATAATAATTACATCTACCTTATAAGGTTGTTACAAGGTTAGCTGAATTGATGTATGTTATTGGCTCAATGATGTATCTCAAAATTCATATGTTGAAGTCTTAATCCCTGTACTTCAGAATGTGACTGTATTTGCAGAGAAGGTCTTTAAAGAGATAATTAAGTTAAAATTAGGTCATTAAAGTGGACCCTAATCCATTATGACTGGTATCTTTCTACGACAGGAGATAGAACACAGTGGAAAGACAGTATGAAGACAGAAAGAAAAGATGATGTTCTATAAAGAGAGTCTGGGGCTTCAAAAGAAACCAACCCTAGACTCCAGAACTCTGAGAAAATTAATTTCTGTTATTTAAATTACCCATTCTGTGGTATCTGTTACAGCAGCCCCAGAACAAATAAACTAATAAAATATATGATAAAGCACTTAGTAACTGCTATGTAACTGTAGGCTCTTATTCCAGAATTTAGATTTGCCTGTGTTCAATGCTAAATATCTACTTAGTGCATGGTCTCCATCAAACCAGAACAAATACAAGCATATGTTCATTGTACTTTCAAAAGACTACCTACAGTTGTTCATGGCATATCCTATTGCAGTAGGGTCTTCCGGAACACTGGCCCTGAATTTGGAACCAGGCCCAGAGAATAATCACTACAGTTTTTTCCAACAGTGCCCTTGGCTCTCTACTCAGTATAAGTCTATTGAGAGCCTGAAACAAACAAACAAACAAACAAACAAACAAACAAACAAACAACTAAATGGGCTCTCTTCCCAGCAGCCTCCATTTCTTTCTAAGAGGGGCAACTGAGTATTTATTTTTATTTTACAGTATGTGAATATTTTTTAATTGAGTATAGTTGACATAAAATATTATATTAGTTGATGTTCTACCTTTAAATAAAACAAAACCAAATAATCTTTATTCTAGCCTTTCTGTCTAGAAAAATCACACAGGATACAATGTCACATGATAGCAGTGATAAAGTTTTCCTGATATTTGTATGAAAGTCTTTTTCAGAGATGGAAGTATCAAAAGTCTACCAGGAAACCATTCCTAAATTATTCTGTTTCAGGGATTGCTAAAATGGAAGATAAAGTAATAAATGTAAAGTGTCTAAAAGATCAAAGTGATATAACCATATAGATAAAAGGCCTTCTTTATCAGGATGCACTCTTCCTCCAAATGATCTACAATAAGATAAATCATTTATTCTTTTTGGAGGATAGAGCTAAATTATTCCAACAAAATTTGCTGAGTTTATAACTATAATAATCATGTCACAAAAAAACACTGTCATATTCAATTTTATTGGGTAATTTAGTCAGGCCTGAATGCCTATAGTATCTAAACGGTCATATTCTATAGCTAACCATTACATAGGTAACTGTAAATATGCATTTGTAGATAGGGGGGCCATTTAATCTTTGGTCCAAACTAAAACATTTTTGAAAAATGAAAATAATAAAAATGGTTTTATTGCATTGATGGAACTTAATCCTACCAAATTAGTTCAAAAATAAAATTATATTATTTCATATCCACATTTCACCAATAGAGCATTTTATATTATAATTTAAATGAATGTTAGGCTTTTTGAGGTCGGTTAATGGTTGATGAGATTGGTGATATTATTGCCACAAACTGTTGTATAAACTGCACAGAGTTAAATATTATTTGCTTGTAAATTATTAGCCAATGCTGTCATATTTTGGTGTATCTCTTTGGTTACCAGCAAAAAAAATTCTTGAAATATTGAAACCTATGTCTGTGTATTCAAATATTTACCAGCAAATTGTCTCATGATATTAATGAATATGTTTAATGCCTGTGTGGTTAAAAGTAAAATATAATAGCATAAAAGCACCTTGCTCTGAAGGCAATGTGATGTTCAGGCTGTGAAGTAACTACGTAAAAGAAAAAGAAAAACAGATGTTATTTGTTAGAGTTTAAAATAAAATACAATAAAATCATTTCTAGCAAATGAAAATAATGCATGTATATTAATGCAAAACAGTCAAGTTTATCTAACATTAAAAAACCAAGTAAAATAAAAATCTATATACTTTAATCCATTTCTGTACCTGAGTCTAATATTTACACATCTAGTATTAATCTAAAGACTTTTTTTCAATACATTTATATTTGCTTTTTTTTTATATTTTGTTCAATGGTTCATTTTATGGTTAGTAAATAGGTATCGTTTATACTTTTTATTAACTTTTCTCAATAAACTGCAAGTTTTTAATTGAGAAAAAAACTTCTATACAGCAGTTAAAGTATCTGCTAGGCTCATATCAAATCTTGATAACTTCAGGATTTCTGATTTTTTATATCAAAATGTGTAATTCAGTGGGGAATAAGCTTAGGAATTCCCTGAGCTTGCACTGATGGGTTGTTAACAAGGCATAAAGAAATAGAAAGCCATAGAATGTACACACCCAAGTTTGGGTAAACAAGATTAGGTAAATAGATTAGGTAAATGGGGCAAAGACCCCCAGTATAGGACAAAGGTATAGCAATAGCGAATCTCAGGATGAAGACATCCAAGATGAGATAAATAAGATTAGGTATTCAGGGCAGAAACACCCCCCAACTTAGTACAATAACAGAAAGCTGCTTTCACAGGATGGAAGGACCAAATAGGTACCAATAAGGTAAATAGGGCTATGGACCGCAGTGGGTAAAGTTGCCCAGAGCAGAGCTACTTAGCAAAAGAAAGATTCCTTGTTGACCATGAGGTAGCATGCTCTGTCTTTCTTGTCCCCTAAACCAATTTAGGTAAACAAAGGTGAAGCCTCATGTCTACTGTAAACAACCTTCCCTCCAGCACCAGGATTTTGTTTTGTATTGACCCAAATCCCTAACAAGGCATACTCTCAAAACCCCTTTTCCCTCATGCCCATGAGTTTATGTTCACAGTTTCATTGTTTCTCTGTGCACGCCCATCACGCTTGTAATCCTTTTGATCTCAATAAAAACAGAGCAAGGACCCTTACTCAGGGCTCTTGTCTCCTCCCAGACATTAGCCTCTCTTGCATTTTTAATCCTGCGTCCTGCTGTCTTGCTGGACAAGAGAGAACTCCAAACCCAGAGTCTAAGACATAACTCTTTCAACTCAAATATTTTTGCAAGTCCTTTCTTTCTGCCTCTACTCAGAGTACCTTTCTTTGACAAATATTTTTTTTTATTTTTTTTAATATTTATTTATTTTTGAGACAGAGAGAGACACAGCATGAACGGGGGAGGGGCAGAGAGAGAGGGAGACACAGAATCGGAAGCAGGCTCCAAGCTCTGAGCCATCAGCCCAGAGCCTGATGCGGGGCTCGAACTCACGGACCGTGAGATCGTGACCTGAGCTGAAGTCGGACGCTCAACCGACTGAGCCACCCAGGCGCCCCAACAAATATTTTTTTTAAAATAGAAAATATATCAAATCAGTTTATTAATCTATTAATAATCCTTTTGAGTGTTTCACCAAATTTCAAGCCTTTTCACTTTTATTCCACTCTGGTACAAAAAATAAAAAATAAAAAATAAAAAAGTCAAAATAAAATAGCAACAACAACTTTATCTAAGTAAATTCCATCTAGTTATTTACACAATGCAAGATATTTCAAAGCCTTTGAGCTATCATTTAATTTGGTTAGTTATCCTTGGTTTTATAGGAAATCTCAATGCAATCCTCTTTGCAAGTTTTATTTTTAATAAATTCTAATTGTTGAAAGCTTTCAAATGTGATTTTTTGCATATAATTTGTTGAAAAATTAAAATTTCCAACTGATTTTTAACAAAACACAGACAAAATTTAGAAAACTTGTACTAGCAAAAAGTTCAAAACTATTATGACACACTTAGGTTGATTTCTAAAGTCATTCTTCAAATGCTAACATATTTGGTAAACCAGATTTCTAGTGGGTAGCAAAAAAAGAAAATGTGTATTACCAAGATAGGATATATGCTTTTATATTTAATAATGTATAATAAAGAATTTGACTGGCCTTTGTGCTAGGTTCCCGGGAAAGAACCCAAATAACGGAGTGTCTTTGTTATTTATGAGCGAGCCCCTTGGATAAACTCACCTGGCATTTCTACTGAGATTACTCAGGATGGAGGCTGGACATCAGAAAGACCAACCAGGTGATTAGTGTAATGGGGCTTTAAGCCAGCCTGGCCTCCAGGGAAGGGAGCAGGGCTGGAAATTAAGTTCAATCACATGGGCAGTAATCCAGTGTTTCAATCATTCATGCCTACTTAATGAAATTTCAAAAAAAAAAAATGGATCCTGAAACTTCCTGGTTGATGAACACCTCAATGTACCTGGAGCATACTGCTCCCTGTACATGCAGAGAGGGCATGGAAGCTCTATGTCTGAGAGTCTACCAGACCTTCTCTCATGTGTTTCTTCATTTAGCTGGTCCTGAGTTGTATCCTTTATAATAAGACTCTAATCCTAAGTATAGTGTTTTCTTGAGTTCTTTGAGTCATTCTAATGAATTATCAAATCTGAGGGGGTCATGGGATTTGTGCCAGTTGGTCAGAAGTACAGATGGCCTGGGGATCCCCAAACTTGTGGCTACATCTGAAGTGGTAACAGTCTTTCTCGGTTTCCTGTCCTTAAACCTAAGGAAGTGTGACACTAATTCGAAGTAGTAAGCATCACAGGGGGCGCCTGGGTGGCGCAGTCCGTTAAGCGTCCGACTTCAGCCAGGTCACGATCTCGCGGTCCGTGAGTTCGAGCCCCGCGTCAGGCTCTGGGCTGATGGCTCAGAGCCTGGACCCTGCTTCCGATTCTGTGTCTCCCTCTCTCTCTGCCCCTCCCCCGTTCATGCTCTGTCTCTCTCTGTCCCAAAAATAAATAAACGTTGAAAAAAAAATTAAAAAAAAAAAAAGCATCACAGTTGGGTGTATTGTAGTACACCTAATAACACACATTATGTGGTTTTCTTATTCTGTTATTCTCTGTGTTTTTATACATGCCATAGCCTCCTCATCTATCTGAGTGTGTTTCCTAAGCCTCTTTCTCTGGATACCCGTCAGCAGAATGGTATCAGAGAAAGGTCCTGGGAAAGTCTATTGGCTTAAATTTAGGTGATTTTTACACACACACACACACACACACACACACACACACACACTGCAATTAGAAACTATGAATGAATATCTGGGCAAAAATAACAGCCACAAAGGTAATTCCTTGAGATGAATCCTGTGATTTGGAATATTAAGAAAGTGAGAACTGTCAAAGTAAAAGTGATAAAAAGACCAAAAGGGGAAGTTTCACACTTCCTTTCTACAGATCACATCAGAATAAAAATAGCTTAATAAATGAAAAACACTCTTGTATAAATCACACTTCATATAAATTGATGATTTCCTGACACCAATGCTGACATTTTGTTCTCTGAACGGACAAATAATAAAAGGCAAAATTAGTTTGAATAAAAAAATATATAAGGTATGTGATGAACCATGTAAAAGTAGAACTTGAAGAACAGAAGAGTATGATACATAAAAAAAGTAATATTGAATAGGAGAATACTGTACGGTACCAAAGTTTTACTCATGGGGCAGATTCATATGAATACATTTTAAGTATTTTCATAGCTTTCCCTTAAACAATATTGAAAGCAATGTAAGATTTACATTGGAATTCCTACATTTGGAGGAGGCACCCTAAAGTATTCTCAAATCAGAAAGTTAAGAGAATATAAATTATTCCTGCAAAAATTCCAACATTTTACATTAATTCATAATCAAAATTTGAAAATGTTAAATTTATTCAAGTGCTTTTTAATAAACCTACAACAACTGTTTCTGAGTACTCAGTCATATGCCAAATACTTTTTATAAAGTGTCTGATAAACATTATCTCTAATCCTACCAACTTGATTTCTATTTTACGGATGAAAAAACTGAGTCCCAGAAAAGGAAACAACACAAAAAATATAAAGCTCCAAAGCAGTTAAAAGTGGATTTTCTATAGATCTCTTCCCTTTTTTTTTTTTTTTGAGTTTTGTTCCAGTTTCTATCTAGGTTAAACTAAACTAGTTTTTATTTGGTACTATGTGTTCTTCCAACTACGTCTATGGGTTAGAGAAACCTTTTACTTGTAAACGTACAGACATATGGCATCTGGGTATGACCACCTGTACCCTTAAACTCAATCATATATGTAGTAACATTCTTCCTGTATGACAAAAGGTAATTTGTCGATTAATCAAACTTAAATATTAGTTAATTTAACTTTCATTTTGCTCCACAAAGACATTTTAAATTACTAATCCCATTCTGGCACCTCACAAATGCATCTCCCATTCAATATACATAATTTGAACAAGATAATTAAGTGTGGATAAGCCCACAGGAAACACCTCCAATTCCAAATACCTATCCTACTAAAAGTGTCATATCCACATTAAAAAAAGTCAGTGTAGAATTCCTTGGCTTTTTTAGAGGTGGACTTTTAAGATAGCAATTAATTATGTCCTGGCTGTACATTCCTTTAATCAGGTCCCATTTTGTAAGAGCAAATACACCAAGCATTATCTTCACTCTTTATAAAGAATCATATTTCACAGCCAATCTGGTTTTAAAATAAGCTTTCCATAATTATCAGTAGTAAGAAACATGAATTGATAAAGACGAATAATCTGGAATAAACAAGCGACAGGTGGCAGCCTGAGTTACATCTGTTATTAGTCTATATCAGAAGGGAAGGAAAGAAAAGACAGCAGGAAAAAGACATAAAGGGATTTGTAAGGCACACTGGGGTTACACATGTGTATTTGTTAAGAGCTTTCTTTCTTTCCCTGCCTTGTAAACTAAAAATATCTTATGAAATAACCCAGAGTAATTATCTTGTCAGAAGAATCTTCTGCGTATTGTAGTCAAATTAATTGAACAAAAATTCATCATGGGAAGAATATATCAGAGAAAAGGCAATGAAAAGGTAAATTAAAACTGAACTGTTGGATTTAAGGTTCCATTCAATGGAAATGACCTATAAATTCATGAGTTATGAGACATGAAATGAACATTTTCTCCTCTGATCCTTTGAACACTCTGCTACATTCCCTAATGTTCTAACTGGGGAACCATATCAAATTCTTCATAGATTTTTTTTAATCTGATGAAACTAAAGACAGCAATGGATGAATGAAGTGTCGTCATTAAGCTGACATCTTTCCTAGCACATAGCAGGTTCTACTCACTGTAGGTTTGAGTGGCCTCAAAAAACTAACCCACACAAGACAAATGAATTTCTCTATAGAATACATTTGTGTATATAATGATGCTTGTCCTACCATCACTAAACAACATTATAATGCAGAAGACTGTTCCCTGGAGGAGTAATATGTAATACCTTGCATGTACAGAAATCAACTTATTGTGAGACTGTTGAATAGTTATAAAAATGATAGTAACCATTCTATTTGTTAATAAGATCTCTCTCTCTTGGTTTAAGGATTATTTTAATTGAACATGATTTAAAGTCCTGAGACAAAATTACTTTGAAGGATATTCTCATTCTGGCAAGAAAATAGAATTGAATTGCATTTTCAGTGTAACTTGATAGGGTGGTGTAATGAGATGTGGATAAGCAGTAGAACCTGAATGCTTCTATTTCATTGTGGTTCTATTCAATTGAATAGCTATCTCATAACAGGGCAATACTATTCTCCCTCCAACAGAAGCCAGCATTTTTTCTATCATCCTAACAATGGAATCACTCATTGTACATCACCCTTCCTCATTTAAGATTCGATTAGCACTGACCAGTATAATGCCACCTTGATTATACACATATATGGCCCCTTTTTTGAGCTCTATACTCAGTTGTTTCCTTCTTAGGAATAAACTACATTTAACAATTTAATGTGGGGTCATTTCATTTTAAATAATAACATTTTTGGCTTTAGTGTCCCACTTTTAAGTCTTAAAAGTTGATGCTCGGGGCGCCTGGGTGGCGCAGTCGGTTAAGCGTCCTACTTCAGCCAGGTCACGATCTCGCGGTCCGTGAGTTCGAGCGCCGCGTCAGGCTCTGGGCTGATGGCTCGGAGCCTGGAGCCTGTTTCCGATTCTGTGTCTCCCTCTCTCTCTGCCCCTCCCCTGTTCATGCTCTGTCTCTCTCTGTCCCAAAAATAAATAAAAAAATGTTAAAGTTGATGCTCAAATACTCACTTTTCATTTCTCCACAATTTTTTAATTGTTTTTTAATTATTTATTTTTGAGACTGAAGCAGAGTATGAGCAGGGGAGGGGCAGAGAGAGAGGGTGATACAGAATCTGAAGCAGGCTCCAGGCTCTGAGCTGTCAGCACAGAGCCTGATGTGGGGCTTGAACTCAGGAACCATGAGATCATGACCTGAGCCAAAGTCAGACGCTTAACCGACTGAGTCACCCAGTCTGCTTAAACCATACAATAAAGTCACAAGAATATTACCCTATATCTTGATTTAGAATATGAAACTTTTCATCAAGTGTCTAATAACCTGATGTCAAAGGGCAACTGCAGATTTGTAAATCAATACCCAGAATACCAAAATAGTATATTGCTAAAATACAAATCAATAATCACAAAGTCGAAATTGATAGTAACTTTTTCCAAAGAGAAAATAAAGGAGGGAAGAAAAATAAGGATAAAAAGAATACTGAGGCAAACTAAAATAAAAGATCCTCCTGACTATGGATCCCCATGTTTGAGTGGAGAGCTGTCATAATGGCTTTCTTCTTTGAGATTAGGCCTCCTGCACTTTCGGATGGGTTTCTCTCTATGAAGGAAAATTCCTGAGCAAGAACTCTTGGGTGGTTTCTTGTGCAACTAATGGGAGCTTTACAAAAGTAGAAATCCTTGGAATGAGGGTAAATCAATATATGGGTTAGCCATACACATGTACTAAAAGTGTCACTCTGTCCCCGTCATTGTTTTCTCTCTGACAGAACTCAGGCCCACCTTCCAGATGAACTGAGTTGATGCAGATTGGTCCACTTGAAACCCATGAAATGTTTCAGGACTTAGTAATATTGTCCCTAACTCATAAGGAAACTTTACTTGTTTTTAAAATTTTGTGTAGTGTACAAAAGAATTAAGACAATCAAAATGAGCTAATTGTATGAAAATGAAATTAAGACATATTGAATTGAAACGCACTCATCTTCACAGAATTTTCTTCCTCTCTTTTGGTCTTCCTCTGTTGGTACCTCCCTTCCTTCTTCAAAAATTATTCAACACCTAACTATGTGCCAGGAAGTGTTCCTGGCTCTGTGAATACAGAGTCAAATAAACAGTGCTCCTTTCTCATATAAAGGAGTGGAGAAGATTGGTAATAAAACAATGTCCTGCAGGGTGAAAGTGCCTTGATGAATATTTATAGAAAGGAAGGAGCTATGGAGGCAGAGAGCAGGATAGCTCTGAGCTCTCTTCAGAACTAAACAAACATTGGCATGCAGAACTAAATCTTAAGGAGTATTAACAAACGTTAAGTAGACATAGAGACTGAGGGAAAGGAGAAAAAAAGATGACACACAAGAACACAGCTTCTCAAAAAAGAGAGAATCGGAGTGTTTTGTGGAAAATACTGACCAAACAAGAGTCCTCATCCAGTGCCTGGCAACCAATGATGGTAAAATTGAGTTCTAACTCTGATCCCCACCGAAAAAGCCATTTTCATTGTTATTTGCTTGTTCTGAAAAACAACCTGAATTTTGGATTCAGCTTTCTTGGCATGATTCCTGAAAGCGTCTTCTACCTGTTTACATTTCAACATGACCATGCATTTAAGCTTATACATACCACCTCTATCTTACTTTCATATGTAAAGTGAAAAAAATGATTATGGTACTTAGGATTTCCCCAAGAGACCTGTCTAAAATTACAATGGCAGTGAAGACTTAAAAACCGGTATTAACCCCAAATATGATACGGTCTGTCTTTCCACTCTATTCATGTGTAGCCATGGCTTTTGTTTTCGATTTCGTATTTGCTATCTCTACTATTTTAGTCATCATTGTCATTTGTAATTGCACTCTGAGCAAACCATATTTACAGCCTTTTCTCCTTCTTCAGCTACTTTTATATCCGATTTTTTTTAAAAAATCACATTTTGGGGGTGGCTGCTGACTCATTTGGTAGAGCATGCAACTCTTGATCTCAGGGTCATGAGTTCAAGCCCCACATTGGGTGTGAAGAATACTTAAAAGTAAATAAATAAATATATTTTTTCTTTTTTCTTTTTTTAAATATATTTTTTATTTTGTTTTGAGACAGAGAGAGAGGGCAAGCAAGGGAGGGGCAGAGAGAGAGTCTCCATGCTCTACAAGCAGGCTCCATGCTCAGTGCAGAGCCTGACAGTGGGCTCGATCTCATGACCCTGGGATCATGCCCTGAGCCAAAAGCAAGAGTTGGACACTTAAGCAACTCAGCCGCTCAGGCGCCCCAAAATAATTTTTTTTCCTAAAAATATCTGATCTTTAGTTAACTCTTTACCTTAATAAACAGGATTATATCATGAATACAACCCAGTCTTTCCTGCATGATCTAGGAAAGGCACAGAAGCTTGGGTTAATTTTCTGATCACATTATTTTTTTAGAATTAAAAAGAACAAAAGTTGAAAAAGATATGGGAAATTAAACTGAAACAGTACTGGTCCCAGATTCACCCTCCATACCTCGGTCGCTTTATCATTTCATAAACACGTTAGCAGTGGCAAACTCTCAGTTGTTGTGAGGATTAAATTACTTAATATGTGTAGTTTAGAAGGTTTCCTTGAAAGAGTAAGCACTTACTAAATGTCCATAATTGTTATTATTACTGCCATTACTAATTTTTAAAATGAATCATATTAGGTACTCTATCATCCACTTACTTGGTAAGCAAAAAGTAAAATAAATTAAAAAAAAATTTTTTTAAATGTCCATTGAATTTTAAAGTCTGCTTTAAATCTTAGAATCTGAGAAGCACCATGACAACAAAGAATGTTTTATTCAAAAACATTAAAGTAGTTATTTAAAAAGTAGCTTTATTTTTAAATTATATAATTCTAAAGTTTTCATCCAGGTGGAAAGACAGATTTATGTTCTGGAAATTAATTTTGGAAATTCAGAGACATGGATAAAGACTGTGGCTGACAGTCTGTGTGATGTGTGAAACTTTCAGGCTTCTGTGAGTTCAGTCTTTGAAACTTCAGAGCATAACATTTCACCACATTTAGCATTACATTTAGTTATTTGATTAAATCATGGTTTTGCTCTGGTTGTTAACATTTTACAACAAAAATTAAAACTACTCATTATAAATTACTTCAGTAATATAACATTAATCTAATTTTCAGTCTTTGTCTGTTCTCATAAAATCCAAACACTCAGTTTTTAAACTGATACAACTTTATATCAAGCGTCTTAAAACTCTTAAGGGAAGCTTAAGATTAGCAAGTACAATTATAATGAATCTATATTCTTGTAAATGGATTATGTGGGCCTTACTGTTATTATTTATTGTTATTATTTACTTTGGGGTCAAGAATATAACATATCTTCTTATGCTAGTATATTTAACATACAGAAATGACTGCCTTATATAACTTGATGGGAAAACCAACCTTAATTACCAAATCTTCCAGAGAGACTTGGTAGATTCC
Source organism: Lynx rufus (assembly GCF_022079265.1). Taxonomy (NCBI): domain Eukaryota; kingdom Metazoa; phylum Chordata; class Mammalia; order Carnivora; family Felidae; genus Lynx; species Lynx rufus. Next base: position 202,868,030 of record NW_025814823.1, on the reverse strand, counting down.
AGTGGCAACCCACTGAAATTCGTAGGCACTTGCCAAATGGATTATCTTAAATTGTGCAGTAGATGAAAGGGGTTGACAGTTATAAACTTCCAGGTATAGAACAAGTAAATCATGGAGATGAAAAGTACAACATAGAGAATATAGTCAATAATATAATAATACCATTAGAAGGTGACGGATGCCAACTAGACTCATCATGGTGAGCACTGAGTAATGTATAGAATTGTCAAATCAACATGTTATGCACTTGAAAATGATATAACATGTCAATTGTACTTCAATAATAAATTTTAAGATGCAAAAAAAGTGCTATAAAATATTAAGGTAAGTTGAATTTCAACAGTATTTTTAATCACCAAAGTTATATTTTATTTTAAATTGAGACCCTGAGCATCTCTTATGCATATTTAATTCCAAATATTCTTCCCTCTCTCCCCCCATTCTCCTTCTCTGTATCTGCGTCCCCCCATTGCCCAGAGCATTTTTTTTTATTGCAGCTTTAAAAGCTGACTTAGACTCTTCTGTTGTCTGCTTGTGTTGCTTTCATTTTACATTTTCCAAATTCCAAGTCATCTGGAACATGGAATCCACTGACACATTCATTTTTCATCTTTCTGTCTCCATGTTTAGCAGGAAGGCTAATCTATTATTAAAGACTTTCAGCAGTAGCCTTTTCACCAGCATACTTGCTTACAAGTTGAGAGAAGAACTTTAGTGAAGCAATAACTCAAATGAAGATAAGGCAATCTATTGTTGATATCATGGTTTATACAGAACACCTGAAAATTAGCAAGCAAAGTGTCTTCAATGTTAGATGACTACAGCATTACTTAGATCATTTAACTAACTTCCATCCCTATATGCTATCCCCACCCCAATGGTAAACTGGGTAGTTGAACTGGCCTCTTGTAAGCAAAATGAAACCAAACCAAAGCAAAAACACCTGACATTGTTATTTTTTAATTTTAAAAAGATGAAAACTTTGAGTAATAAATACGCATAGATCAAAAGACAAACAGAAGACTAATTCTTTGAGATCGTATTACTCTTATTCTAGGATTTATTTGATCTTTCTAGCACAAACACACAAAAGCAACTAATGTGAAGAAAACTGCAAGGGGGGATTTCAAATTCTTGTCTGACAATTTGTCTTTGGGACAAGTAACATTTTTTCTATCATGCTCATATTTTATAATCTTAGTCTCTGCACTGAGATGAGGATGATGGTAAATCTTGGGCATTTGATAATCTACATATTTTATATGTTTGTATTGTTGAATAAAATTGTGCAGATGTCTATTTGTGTATTTCACAGTTTTGGCTTCTTCCATACAGACACTGAGTTAATTACGCAGTGCTGGTTTCTAATGCTATTTGCTTCCTACAGCGAGCCCTGCTGGTTGCCAATTACGACCACTTCTTCAGTCTTTGCTAATGGCCCAGAGAAGCTCGTTTGTCCACTAGTCCCCATGTAATTCATATAAATCCAGATTAGTGAACAAACCTAGTAATCCCACTACACCCTACTGGTGACTGGTGTAATATCAGATATGTGGGGAAAGCTTCACGGGTGCTTCTTGGAAATATCTCCTGACTCTTAAAAGGAAAACCAGAGAAGCTGTTTTTCTCTCTTCTTCTGGAATTTCTGTCATATTGTGATCTAAGGCAGGCTGGACTAGCGACCAAAGCAGACACACTAAGGAAGGTAGGGCTGAAAGCTGACAGAAAAGAGCCTGAAAGTTCAATGAGAATTTTGAGCCGCCAACTCAATCAAATCTATACCTGCTCTTCCCCGGGATATATATTATGAATTACAACAAATATCCTAATTATAAAGCCAATAAGAGTTGTGGCCATTTGCATTTAATTTATAAGTGCATTTGAAGCAGGCTGGCCATTCCTCATTAGGCATTGTGGTGTTTGATCCAATAAGAGGAAAGAAGCCTGTTGATTCCTAAGACTATGACCTATTTTCCACCCTCCTCTCCATTAACTTCTAGACATAATATCCACTGTTAACTTTCACTCAGATGTTCTTCACTGCCGAAATGGTTTTGATAACTAATTAATGTCGAAGGATACGTAATAAATACACAGCCTTCAAGAGGCACTTCCATTCTAAGTTGGGACTTTAAATCAGAGGAATGGAATATCTAATCAAAGAATTAAAGGAATTGTGAAAGACTTGGAAGGACTTCTCACTGTCCTTTAACATTCTCCCTATGGTCTCTACATATTTAGTCCATTCCTTGGCCTTGAAACTTCATTCTGTCAAGAGTGCTCAAACTACTTTAAATAGAATGAACTTGGATATCTGGAAGTCCACTCAGGGCTAATGTATTAAGGAGTCACTCATTTGGAAAATATCTGCAAGTGTTTCTCACAAGAAAGCATGGCTGTGTCATTTTTTTATATGTGGATGTACAACTGTTATCTTTCAGCCTATGTAGAGCCATGACTGAGGGTGATATAATCATACTACTTTTTTAATTGGAGAAACATGTTTATTATTTATTTATTGCTTTTAATGGTGGAGAGTCTCGCTACATATAAAAGATGTTGATACAGAATTTCAAGGACTAGTAATTGACTTAGTACTCATTGATTCATTCAACAAAATTACGAGCACCTATTATGTGTCTGGCACAAATTTAGCTGTTGGGGATACAGCACTAAACTAAAGTCCTTGCCTTCGTGGAGGGACTTTGTATGATGTGGGTGAGGGGAAGAGATTTAAAAAAATAAGTGCAATAAATAACATGTCAAAAGGTGATCAGTGATATGGAGGAAAAAATGCAGAAAAAGTAGAATAGGGAATGTGGACATAAATGGGAGGGATTCTTTTTTTTTTTTTTTTTAATACAAAGGTAGTCAGGAGGGCCTTATTGACAAAAAACATTTGAGCACACACCTGCATTAGAATTGCTGTGGCAGGTTGTGCAAGATATTTTTGGCACACAGAAATTCATGCATGGAAAGTTGGCAATAGAAGCTTATTAGCTTTAAGAAATGTCCATGTCCATAATAGTCTCTGTGTTTAAAGATCTCTACTCAAATTTCCCAAAATAACCTCAGCTTCAAGACACTTAAAATTAAACTCATCATCTTCCCCCAAATCTATTTCTCCTCTCCTTCCTCTCACAACTTAGTAAGGAACACGACCACCCATGCATGGCAGTCCAAGCGTCTGGAAATAATTAAGAAAGCCTTCCTTTAACTCAACTCCCAGCTGACTGAGGTATTATATCACCAGGGAAGATGGATCGTTCTACTATCAAAAATCCCGTTGCTAATATTGTCTTAGTGTAAATACAACTAAATGTGAATTCCTTATTTTTTTGTATGTTAACTTTATAAGTTTGGCTATTTTGTCAGAGAACTAAAACCAACAGAAGGGGAAAAAATGGTTTTGTGTGCTACTAACAGGAATAGTGCCTTCCAGAAATAGACTTGCAGATTGCTCCCCTAGTGCCATCCCAGTCACTATATTCTTTTTCAGAGGAAATCTCTGTGGATTGAAAATGTTAAGATGATTGATTTAAGGTATCTATTATTGCTGACTGCTAACATTTAGCCTTGGGAAATTATACCCTGAGTTGTATTTTAAAAACTATTAACTGAGGTTTCTGGGGGGAAAAAAGGTATTTAAATTATGAGAATGTTTTTAAGATTTGTGTTTTTTTTTTAAATATTGAGTTTTCTGAACAAAAAACTATAAAAATACTGTTAAGATTTGTTTTTTTTTTTTAATTTTTTTTTTCAACGTTTATTTATTTTTGGGACAGAGAGAGACAGAGCATGAACGGGGGAGGGGCAGAGAGAGAGGGAGACACAGAATCGGAAACAGGCTCCAGGCTCCGAGCCATCAGCCCAGAGCCCGACGCGGGGCTCGAACTCACGGACCGCGAGATCGTGACCTGGCTGAAGTCGGCCGCTTAACCGACTGCGCCACCCAGGCGCCCCAAGATTTGTTTTTATAATATTAAAATTTGTGACTATTACTTAAATTTAAGATAAGCATATGTTCAACAGAACATGCACAATGAAACAACTGATCATTAAATGTAATATTGTATTTGAAAATTTCCTGAAATAATAAAAATTAATTTTTGCTATTTATGATGTCGTGAGGATACAGTTATTTGTAGAAAAATTTACATAAATTCTTCCCAACTCCCCTATTAGTCCATCTTCCAGATTTTTAAAAAAATTCTTTTAACGTTTATTTATTTTTGAGAGACAGAGAGAGAGACAGTGTGAGCAAGGGAGGAGCAGAGAAAGAGGGAGACACAGAGTCTGAGGCAGGTTCCAAGCTCTGAGCTGTCAGCACAAAGCCCAACATGGGGCTTGAACTCACAAACCGCGAGATCATGTCCCGAGCCAAAGCCAGATGCTTAACCAACTAAGCCACCCAAGGGTCCCCTCCATCTTCCAGATTCTTGAATCGTCCTAAACCTAATCCTTCCCCTGTGTGACTCTCAAGAAATATGCTCAGGCTTTTGTTCTTCTACTTAAAGTTAAAATATTTTTAATATTACAAATCATGTTTTTACATGTCTTCATACCAAATGAATGACTTACACTCCCCTCATCTACAATATTCTCTCCCTGAATCTACACCTTTATTGTGGTTGGGTTGGGCCATCGATAAGCTGTTTACTGACCATTTTTCTCACTACAAAGATACTTAAGTGAAAAATATTAATTTCTGAATACAGAGTATTGTGAAAGATAAATAAAAGGAATAAAATTATTCTTCTTTCAATGTTATTACAATATGATATATGGAAAAAACACATGGAAATTATACAACATGAATGGTATATGCAGAAATCATTAGAGGTCAGAGGAAGATGAAATTCTTCTGCCCAGGGTAATGCAGAAAGCTTAATAAAGATGACATCTGTGCTGGGCTTGGTGGTTAGGTATGACTTAAATATGTCAAGATGGCTAATTAGCTATGCTATGTCATGTTGTATCCAGTTAAATGTGCATAAAACTAGTTTTGTACATTGTCATGTATTCAATTTGCAGAACATCTTATAATTCAAAAGCTATGCACATAAGAATGTAGGAAATACATAATTATAGGCCTGGCGGAGGTATATTACAGTAATTATTTAATAAATAATTCACAATTTTACCAAAAGATTTTGTCTTCAGTTCTCAAATAGCAAATCTTCATATAAAGAAAAAAATCATTTAAAATATAATTACCATAACATTCTAGTTATATTATTATAAATAAATAAATTTGAAGGAAGAAAAAAACCTAAAAAATAAAAATTAAGAAAACAATTACCATTGTCTGGATCAACATTAAATGTTAGGAATTCTTGAAGGCACATTAACCAAAGATCAGGTTGGTTGGAAGGAGGGTAGCTGCACGTTTATACACCATCTCTTCCTCCTGGTATTTGAACATATGCCTGTAACTCATTGAATTGAGGAGGCTCAAAAACATTGTACAAACATCGTACATCGATTGGTTACAGAGGAGGTAAGCTGACTTAAATCCCTACAAAGAAGGGTTTTTCTCTCACAAGCGTGGCAAGGGAAGATTTAGATGCTTTCACTGCAAATGTTTTCCCCTGTTTCTCCTTTTGAATGACCCACTGTTGGGTCCTGAGAAGCCACATGGGCTAGGCAGGCTCTAAGAGAGGCCCAAATTAGTAAGGTAAAAAGCCCATCATACGAGTCTCCCAGGAGCCTGTCAGAGATGTCAGTGCCAGGCTGGGAGCACATTTCAGGCAGTGATTAGGTAGTTTCTCCTTGGCAATGAATATAAACTGACTTTAGATTCAGGCTTGACAGTAAAATCTCTGAAGACTTTTGACCTATCATGCAGCACAAATTGTCCCTTTCCTGTTGCCACAGACAGAACAAAGAAGAAGAAAATGCACCTTGTCAATCCCTCTCCAGTGTGTTCGCAACTTGATTCCAGTGTTTCTAGGAAGCGGTAGATAAGAGTGGGAGGTGGTGTCACAGTTTCTACAGTGTCACACACTGTCTCTAATCCAGTTTTGGTGACTGCATGACTCCTGAATCATAACAGCTCATCAGTACTGAGTGTTTACTTTTCCCAGCACTGTTCTAAGTGTTTTGCGTGTACCAACCTACTTAGTTCTCAGAACACTCTATGGGGTACATACTATTAATACCCCCATTTTACAGATGAGACTATGAGGCACAGAGAAACACTACCTTGGCCAAAGCCACAGAGCTAAAATGAGAGGGCTGTGATTCAAACCAGGCAGTTTTTCTCTAGAAAAAAGCGAGATATTTTCATTAGTCTGAGATGGAAGGAAAGATACATAAAACAAAAATAATGGAGTAAATCAAAAGCGACATCTGAGTTACCCATTCACTATAATCTATTGTTCACTCACGCGATGGGAACTAATGCGAATGTGTAACTAATCTTTTGCAGATGTTATCACTGTTATTTCTTTACTTCAAATTTCCTCAAGTAGTCGTCATATCAAAAGGGATGTTTTTAAACCAAACTTTACTATTTGCATCTACATATAAGTGTGTTTGTAAAATCTAGTCTAATAATTAAATATACACAGAAGTACTGAATAAATTGAGATTAAGACATGAAGTCATTGATCTTGAGACTCTAACTTCTTCAAAAAATTTAGTGCAATCCTCAAACTTTACAAATGAAAAACAAAAAGGCAATGTCACTAATGGTCAAAGAAACTCCTAACAGCTAATTGGGGCAATATTTTTTCCTCTATACCAAGCTGTGGGGTACAAAGTCATAGTTTTCTACAGTCATAATCAAGTTCTTGGTCTACCTCTTAAGGTGGGCCCCATCCTGCCTCAAGGGACACCCAGGAAGTAAGTTCCTTCACCTTCTCCTTTCGATTATGTTTCTGTCCCCTCAAATATCTACCATGGCCCCTCAAAATCTTGCAACAAAAATAACAAAGAGTGAAATTATCAAGGGGAGAATTCAGCTGTGGACAGAACTCAATGGAAGCAAATGAGCACACATAGAAAAATAAGTTAAATGTGTTCTGACTTATAATTGAGTTTTTAATTATTAACATTACAACCCAAGGCTTCGAGACTAGATACAGAAAGAAAAACAAAATATTTTCATATTTTGGAGGGAGGGAGGGTATATCACGTATCACCTTGAATGATAAATTCAAATATTTGAGTTACATATCTGTATAAAATAGAGGAAGGAAAGAAAACATGCCAATTTTTTTGCATTTTGTTTTTGTTTTTTAAACACTGCAATCATGGAGTAGAATAAGTCAGACGATTTCTCACTGTGGTAAAGGATTAATTTATAAGAGATAATGTACCTCTATAGGTTGGCAGTTTAACTCATTTGTAGAGCTAAATTGTAAATATGCTAGCAGTTTCGAAGGTGTAAATATCCTTTTGACCACGTTTCTCTGGAATGTTACTCGAAGGGTATAGACTGGCGTATCCAATTTAGAGCCACAATCCTGCTGACAGCTTCAAGGATTTAATCCATACAAGAAGCTATGGAAGGTTGAATAATAGCCCCCAAAAGATTTCCATGTCTGAATCCCTTGATCTGTGAATATTTTAGGTTGTGTGGTAAAGGGGAATTAAGGTTTAGATAGAATTATGGTTTTTAATCAACCGGACCTTAAAATGGGAGGATTATCCTGGATTATCCAGGTGGGCCCAACATAATCATAAGGGACTTGAAAAGTAGAGGATGGAGGCAGAAGAGGAGAGTCAGTGAAAGACCTGTGACTACACAGTCAAGTCAAAGTGATTCAAAGTGAGAAGGATGCAACATGCCATTGCGGCCTATGAAGATGCAAGAGAGACAGAGCCAAGGAAGGGAGTGGCCTCTCATAACTGGACAAAGACACGGATTCTCCCTAGAGCCTCCAGAAAGAAATGTAGTCTGTCAGCACCTTGATTTTAGTCCAGATTTCTGACTGACTTAACTATAATCTTGGTTGTTGTAAGCCACTAAGTTTGTGGCAATCTGTTACAGCAGCAAAAGGAAAACTACTATGCAGGCCTAGCACAGTAACCAGAAAATAAATCAAAAAATTGTTCTGATCTCCTAAACATATAGGGTTTTACTGTTTTGTAACAGAATATCTTGGTAAACCTTTCAGAATATTCTTGTGTTTTAAAAATCACCTTCAGAATAAAAAAAAATATGCATCTTAATTCCTCTAGCCATCAAAGGCTAATTATATCTTCAAGACCATACAGGTCAGTAGATTTTAGACATACACAGCCAATGCCTCTATTTGTAAGAAAGATTAGCACCACGTTTATTAATTAAAATTGAGAGGAATAGATAGATTAATTAAAATAGAGAGGAATAGATAGATATAGATATCCTATTATATAAATACATATATTTATACATACACAAGAAAAATATATAATCCTCTATTGGTAATGATCACTACTTTTGAACTGATCAATGCAGGGAGGCATTTGGGGGGTGACAAATGGCCACAGGTGTGGAGCAATGACATGGTGTTGAAGTCATGGTTATGAAAGAAGTACAGACACTGGCACATCTACATGTTGGCCAGCTGTGGACAAAACGATGACCTACGATCCCAAATAGAATGAGGATCGGAAAGGATCTCAATCTAAAATAAAACTGAAGGATATGAGATGAGAATTTCATACACGCGCCCTCAGAAGAATTGACCTTAAGAACAGAGAAACTGATTTCCATAAATGTCCACTTTACAGAAGACGGAGACTTCTCTCTTAACCAACAGACCTCCCTCAATAATCTCTCTCCATCCGCAAGTCAATGAACTGCTTGCTTAGCCTCTGGTTAGACTTCCCCCTCTTGAGCACCCCTTGCCCATAAACACAACCCACCCCAAGCCGCCAAGAGAACAGCCTGTACTTTGCAATCCCTCTGCTATTCCCAAATAAACTCAATTTCTGACAATTTGAGCTTGCCTCAGTTTACCCCCTTATTCAGGTTGACAAGGATGAGGTAGTAGAACATGAGGTCATAAGCTCTAAAAGAATGAGGTTCTATCTATCCTGTGTGTGCTTTCTGGAGAGTCCTATATGTGTGAATGGGAATATGTGTTTTTACTGCCAGTAGTAACATTTCCTCAGATTCCAGCATTCTATTTAATAATTCTTATTTACCCAATGGTTCCAAGTGTCAACAGGTCATTAGAAGAAAAAAGTCACTTAACAGTGAAGCTCTATAAAATATAAATTGACATATGATTTAGACAAATTGTGTAAACAGAACAACTTCATAATCTATACATTTGCAGGCTCATGGGTATACTGGGCACAACTTTGAGACACTGCATCTTCTTTGTCCTTTACTCTTGACACTGCCTATCTACTCCTAGAAAATAGTGTTAACCTATCATCAGCGAGAAGACAGCAATTGGATGAAAATTATTCCATTTGTAGATATTTTTTCTCCTTCAGTTGTCTTGTTTAAAGGAAGGAAAGTTATTTTCCTTGTGTACCTTTTCAGACTCTAAGATTCTAAACACTGGTGTAGTTTCTGTAGTTTCAGGTAGATTCTGACTAATAAAATTGCTGGTTTACTGATCATCAATTTCGATTTTTTTTTCACGTTGCTTTGTTTACATGTTCATGTTCCATGAACATATTAGCAAAATTTCCGACCATATTAAGTAAAATCGTATATACTGCGAACACATTCTCAAATGTTTATTAAGTATTGAAAATCTTTGAGTGTTTAGGATTTGTAAGGAAAATAAACTGAGAATAAAGGAATCCTTAAGGGTAAATATAAGATGATTAAAGATATTTCAGACGGGACTGACCATGAAACATCAATTGGAATTCATTATTTGACCTCAGATATTAGCATAACCCTTCATTCTTCATTAGAGCCAAAATATCTTAGAGGAAGAAAATAAATAATAGAGAATTCCTATTAGCTGTTGATTTTCAATTATCTGTGTATTCTTCTATTGACACATTTCAATGGCTTCAACAGAATTTTATTTCATTATAGCATGTGTTTTAGATAAAAAATACTGCTTTTCTTTAGGAACTTTCCTGGAATGGGCTTTTTTTCTTGAATTGATTTTTATTTTTTCGTACTTCACTCAATACATAGGAATGTGTTTATAGAAATGTGAGTTGTTTTAATATAACTATACAAATTCAAGCAATCAAGTACTTGAATGCTTTAGAGGGATCTGTTTGCATAAACAAAGTCATACAACAAGACCTTATAAACCATCCTAGGTAATGTCTATTTCAATCTAAGTGCAAGAGGAGAACTACTGAGGATTTAGAAATAAGAAGGTATCTTCTTGTTTCTCTAGATACCTTCACTAAGGCATTGTCAGAAAATTCTGGTTACTTCTTTTTAAAATATATCATGTTTCAAACTATTTCAATTTTGGAAATTTCAGGAAATAAATATGCCTTAATATACCATTATGCTCTTATTTAAAAAATATTGTTTAATAAAATCACTAATTGTTTAATTTTCAGAAAAGAAAACTAATTTGAAAATACCAGATTTTTCCCTCAAATCTTTTGGATCCCCAAACAGAAATATTTCTCATATACTTATTCTAGACACACCTTTTCTTCGTTTCAAAAGAATGATTTTATTATTCCTTATAAACCCATACACGCGCGCGCGCACACACACACACACACACACACACACACACACACTCTCTGCTAGAGGCAGCCAGACTGACAAAGGCACAGACACGCACAACACATGTATATGACCCATGGCACACAGAATACTGCATTCATATTAGCAAACTACAAGTTCAATTTTTCTCATTGCAACCTTACTTACCCCTGACGGTGAGCCATATTTAGCAAGACAGTAAGGCTGGTAAATCTCTGTAACACCTGGGCAGAGTTCCAGTGGGAATACCCACAAGTTTAACAGACAGGCAAGAAAACCTCATTTAACCTTGCTGCTGCCAACACGAAAATGCAGATGAGTAAAAGAAATATATTCTGGGCTTTCTAAGTGGCTACAAAAGGAGAGCTATTTTTGTTATTATTATTCTCTAATTTTCCCCAAGTTTAGAGTGTGTTCTTCTTCCCTGAGCCTGGGCCAGACACTTTCGGAGTTACTTTAACACTTGCAGACTTCTTAAGGGCCTCTTAAGAGTATTCAGTGGCAATTTACTAAATGGTTTCCTTTAGTGAAATGAAAGTACTGTCGTGCCGCCCTCCCCAGGTGCCTCCGAGCTCCAGCACTCTGAGGAAAAAGGTGTTCTCTCTGTGGTTTGATGATGGTGCATCTTCTTTGCTTTCAGGTGGCCAAGACTGCGTCAAAGTATCACAATATAATGATTCTGCTATTTTAAATTCAGATAAATTGCTGTCTCTGGCATCCTTTCTCTGAGATGAAAGAAGAGGCATCGGTTTTGCTGAATCAGTCACAGATCATGGAAATTGTAGTGCAAGCAGACCACTGAGGTGCTCCCAACTTGTCTGCTGAACACGAGGAAAGTAGTGCCAGCTCAAGGTGTTGTCTAACTTTCCCGGATGGTTACTTTTCTGAACTGAAAGTAAAACCATTAGATCGAATGATTGCTAAGGCAAAGTCTAGCTGTAACATTACCTGACTTTTAGGTGATTAAACGTCAAAGGAGTCTTCTAGAGAAAGAAAGAAGGGAGTGTGGGAGGGCGGAAAGGCGGAAGGAAGGGAAAAAAATAGATACATAGATGATAGATAAATAGATAGATAGAAAGATAAAAATATAAATAGACACATGTCCCACACATAGATTCTCTGTTCTCTAAAGTACAACTCTGGCACAGCACCCAGCTCTTCAGTCCAACTACATATTAGTGATGCATCTTTGCAGTAACCAAATTCTCTCTCTCTCTCTCTCTCTCTCTCTCTCATTCCCAAATAACCTCCCCAGGCCACCTTCTGTTACTTGGGTTATAACAAAAGGACAGACGTTACATCAGTGTGGGTACAGAGAATAGAATTAATCAGCCACAAGGAGGGAAGTTACTTGGAAATTCTAACCTGTAGAATGCCTGAGTTAAAACATCTAAGAGTGATCTGGAATTGGAGCCCATGGCAGAACTGTAAGTCAAATACACATGCGGGAGTCTCTGTCATGGGAAGTTATGGATGTGGAATAAGTTTACTCAGGGAGAGAAATGCAAATGATAAAACAGGTAATAGAGAAACAAAGAAGGATATTTTTTTTCAAGTAAAGGAGATCAATAGGCATTGAAATGCAGGTACATCCAAACTTTCAACAAGTAAATGCCAGAAGCCTTCTAACATCCAAGCTGCCAGGACCAGTCATGCACAAGAAGACATTCAGCCCTTGGGAGTGTCTTACTAAACGTGGTCATTGCACTCTGATTCTTACCAGAGTTGGGAGCTCTCAGGGTAGTCAAAGCAATGTGTAAGTAAAGAAATAGATGCACAGAAACCCTGTGGAGATTTCTTTCCTCTAATTTTGTTGAATATGTTTATCTCTTGATTACTTCATCTTCAAATCCCAACAAATCACTAAGTCTCAAGATATATTTGAGGTAGAACTTCGTAAAATGAGCATAAACTTTGAAATCCTCTAGTCCAGCATCTTATTCTGGCCCTGCCACTTAATAAGATATATGACTTTCAAGTTTTTATGTGAGCTTACAAGAAACATTTATGCAATATCCAAACAAGCAAAAGGCATTCTGTGTCTTGGTGTCTTGTGGATAATAACGGTATTGGCCTCATTGAAGTTACAAAGGATTAAATAAAGCAGGGCATAAACATGGCCTCACCTATAGTAGGCAGTCAAAAATATTAGCTATCCTAAATTGCCATATCAAAAAATATGAGCTATTTTAAATGACCATATCACAGTAAATATACATAGTGGCAATGCCTTGCACAAAGGCTACAATCTATGAATAACTCATTTAATCTGACACTCCATTCAAGGGAAATTCAGCTGGCCAAATATGACTGTCAAGGAATAAATAGTTTATGTACATAAACATGCACGGGTCAACAGTACACATGGAGACAAGTATGAAACACGTAAGTGGTACATCGCAAAACTCCAGCTGCTGCCTTTTCAGAACAGAGGGGTAAAACATGGACCAGCTGGGTGAAGCTGTGGTTTCCCCTTGTCAAACTGCCATTTAGTGACAGTTTATAAACAAGGACCTCCACAGGGGGTTGAGGTCACCCGTGACTCTTAGGAAATTGGGTGCACAGTTCAGTGTTATACGATGCATATATTTTCATGGAAGAGAATCCATAATTTGCATTAGAATTAAATGCTGAAGGGAAAGTTGCCAACTGGATAAAATTAATCAGAATAGCTCCAGAACTTTTGCATCATACAAAACAAGATTAGAAGACGATCTAAAGTGAGACCAGAAAGAACTAGAAAAGAATGGGTTTTAAAATTCATTCAAAGCAAACAGTACTTGTATTTACTGAGCTGTTAATTATTTGTTTATCTTAAAAGTACAGGGGTGCCTGGGTGGCTCAGTCGGTTGAGCATACAACTTCGGCTCAGGTCACTGTCTCACTGCTCATGAATCAGAGCCTCGTGCTGGGCTCTGTGCTGACAGCTCGGAGTCTGGAGCCTGCTTCGGATTCTGTGTCTCTCTCTGCCCCTCCCCTGCTCATGCTCTGTTTCTCTCTCTCAAAAAATAAACTAAAAAAAAAAATTAAGTTCAGATAAAAACTGCTGAGGTTCCATTAAAAAAAAAAAATCATGGAGCTCCTGAGTGGCTCATTTGGTTAAGCAAAATGTCTGACTCTTGATTTTGGCTCAGGTCATGATCTGAGGATTTTGAGATTGAGCCCTCATAGGGCTCTGTATTGGGCATGGAGCCTGAATGAGATTCTCTTTTTCCCTCTCCCTCTCCCCCACTTGCTCCTGGCATGCACTCTCTCTCTCTCAAAAAACAAAAATCACTATATGTTTGGGGCTTAGAACAGTTTTAAGTTACTCCCATAGCTGATAGTTCTTACAAAAAGCATAGACAATGAGTTGTTTTTTATCACTGTTGGGAAAAAAATTCTGTAATATTTTAGACTCACGTGATGGATGCCATGAGGTTAAGTGGCTGTGTCATTGGTTAAGTAGCCTCTGTTGGTAGCTTACACAGTATTATTTTCTATTTTTTAAAGCATTTTTTAAAAATTTTCTGGACTATTTCATTGAAACAACTGTGGGACTGAATTTACTGCAGATCTTAACATGAAACTTTCTTCTTTCTCTCACTAAGGTTGCACAGAGACAATGAGCTTGTAAGAAATGATAACTGGATCGTTACTATTTGTCCAGGCCTGCTGACCACTTAGCACCTACTGGCTCCAGGAGGATAAAGAGGAGAAGCATCATCAAGCTGGGAAGGCTAAGTAGTATAATATGTTTCGATTTGCAGCCATGTCATTCTATAAGAAGGACATATGAACTAAATACTTTGATGTGCTCTATAAAAGTAGGTATAGTTTAAGGCACAGTTTCCCATTGTGCACTCTCTCTCTCCCTTTCTTTCTCTCCCCTCCCCTGTCTTGAGTATGTGTGCACGTGCATGTGTGTGTGTGTGTGTGTGTGTGTGTGTGTGTGTGTAGGTATGTGTGTGTCTTAATAATATCAGCTAAACAGCAACAAGAAACAGGTGAGTTCTGGGCAAAAAATTTTGATTAATAAAAATGTTTCCTACTCTCTCCCTCTTCTCTCCAGAAATCCCCATTCTCTTTTTTCCAGAAATTCCATTTACTCTAGATCACAATATATTAAATTAACCACATTCTTAAAATCCTTTTATGTTTCCAGTTTTTAATAAGTAATATAGGGTCACTGGAATTCTCACTTGTGATGAATGTTTTAGTAGCTGTAAGAACTGCAGAGCCCATGAAAATGTTCTTTTCCATGTAAAATGATATGAAGAATGATATCACCCATTAGAAGGCTCTGCCAGAAACCTACAGGCAAGCTCCCCTGGAAGGAGAGGTCCTAACAGCATCTCACTTTGAAGCTATCAGACCAGAAACAGCTGGAGGAGACAGAAATGCACTTTGTTGGTGGTTCCTGACCTAAGAAATAGCAAACTCATAGAGATATTGAACAAACCCCTTGCTGCTAAGAGATTTGCAATCCATTTAAGAAAAAAGGCACACACCACCCTAGATGAATGTCAAATGAGCATTCCAGCCAGTGGTTATTATTGAGGACTCCAAAAAAGAGAGTTTGTGGGTTAGAGAAGTTAGAAAACACTTCCTGGAAAATGGTATTTAAACCTACTTTAAATAGACCAAATCTGTGCCTATAAACAAAGAACACAAGCAAACAGGATGGAAAAAATCTAAAAAGTGAAGCTGAAGTATATAACTTCTCTCCTGTTGTTAGGTAAATAAGACTGAAATAATAAAGAGCATGAGAGATGGATACAGGGCTGGACAGAAAAAAACTTTTTCCCTTTTTATGTTTTTCTAATCTCTAGCCAATTATCAGACAAGACTGAAAATGGACAATGCTTCTGCAAATTAGAGAGTTGGTGAGGATTCACACTGATTAGTCCCCCTGGGGTGGTAGCTGGGCATGTCTGGCCCTTGTCACAGATCTCTATGTCGTTTCACTTGTCTTACTAAGATTTTCTTTTATGGTTTTGAACAACAGCAAAAAGATCTAATGAAGTATTCTGTCCCACTGTGGATAGGTAATCTCAGCAGCCTCTTCCCATTAGGAATAGCTTTGCTAGAACCTCGGATGCCAGAATTCAATCTCAAGTCAGCAAGCAGCTCATGTAAGAGCTCTGGATATACAACCAAGAAGGCAGCTTTTCCTGTGGATTCTGCCACTGGCCTTCAGGGCCCATGTATCTCACCTGTAAAACAGGAGCTGGGAGATGACAGCTAACATCAGCTGTCTTCTAACCCGAAGCGTTTTCTAATGCCAGGAAATCAGATGATTGCTTCAGTTATAAGAATGTGTGAATGAAAAATAAATCAGATATGAGTGAGGGCCTAAAATGTGTTCCTATGAGTAAAGCATATGATGTTTGGCACCTGGACTTCATCATATCTATTTTGGCACCTCAACATCCTTTAAGAAAATTATAGAGTTCCAGTTATTTGATTAGATATAATATCCAAAGATTGTACCTACTACATAATATTTTGTTTGAAATGTAAAAAAAAAATACAAAAAAATACAAAAAACCCAACATGTCCTGATAATGCATCCATATTTTCAAAATAGAAAGTGACAAAGAATGGGAGGTGTGCCATTACGGGCTCAATTGTGCCCTCCCCAAATTCATATGTTGAAGTCCTAACCCTGAGTACCTCAGAAGGTAACTGCATTTGGAGAGAAGGTCTTTTAAAAGGTAATTAAGTTAAAATGAGACTGTTAGGGTGGGCTCTGATCCAGAATGACTGGTATCTTTAGAAGAGGTGGAAGTTTGGACACAGAGACACCAGAAGAAAGACCATGTGAGGACACAGCACGGTGGTCATCTGCAAGCCAAGGAGAGAAGAAACCAACCCTGCCGATACCTTGATCTTGGACTTCCAGCCTCCAGAACGGCGAGAAAATAAATGTCTGTTGTTTCAGGCACCCAGTCCATGGTCTTTTGTTATGATAGGCCTAGCAAACTAACACATGTGTCTTCCTCACTTTCCATTTACCTAAAATAGTTAAGAAGCTGGCTGCTTGTTATTGAATACATTTTTGTGACTGCTGACTGGGAAAAAAAAGTGCCAGAGTTTCTCTTTATTTCCCCTGTTATTAAGATAGAACATGTATCTATAACTTTGCTCTCTTCAGATCCAAGTGTCTGAGAAGCACCCTCTCTGAGTGTTCATTAAATTGCTGGCACATACACATGCACACTGCTGTCGAACAGTGGCACAAAAAGCTTGGATTTTTGTATTCATCTTTCATTTCTATTCTTATTAATAATCAGTGGAAGTAGATGTGTGTTTAAGGCCTTTTTTTTCTATTGTTTAGAGACAATCTGTACCTACGTAATATTAACACAGTCTGAACTAATTAAATATCTGTCCAATTCAAGCAGTTATATGGAAAAGTGTAGATTTTCTTTAATGTTTATTTTTTTCAATTTTTTTTAATGTTTATTTATTTTTGAGAGACAGAGGGAGACAGAGTGCAAGCAGGGGAGGGGCATAGAGAGAGGGAGACACAGAATCCGAGGCAGGCTCCAAGTTGAGCTGTCAGCACAGAGCCCGACACGGGGCTTGAACTCATGAACAGTGAGATCATGACCTGAGCCAAAGTTGGACGCTTAACCAACTGAGCCACCCAGGTGTCCCTAATGTTTATTTATTTTTGAGAGAGAGAGAGAGAGAGAGAACGAGCAGGGAAAAGGCAGAGAGAGAGGGAGACACAGAATCCAAAGCAGACTCCAGGCTCTGAGCTGTCAGCCCACAGAGCCCAACGTGGGGCTGAACTCACCAGCCGTGAGATCATGACCTGAGCCAAAGTTGGGCCCTTAACGTACTGAGCCACCCAGGTGCCTCCAAAGTGTGGGATTTTGAAAGCACGGTTAGTTAAATGTATCTCGAGTAATTATTTTTCATAGGTCAACAACAGTGGCATAATGTTTCTTTTAACTTTTCAGAATTTTAAGAAGGCAGAGAAACACGACCTATAATATCATAGATGATGCTCATATGCATATAGTAATACCTGATATATTTTGAATCTATTCCCGGCTTTAGTATTGCCAAAAATAAATTTTCCAACAAATTCTCATTTGTTTGTTAAGATATTCACTCAAGCATAAACTATAAGATTTATATGGATCATAGATATTCTAATGGCTAGAATAATTGCCAAATTGTTTCCAGCATTTTTCTGAATAAAGAATGTAAAAAAAAATCATAAATGCTATACAGTGATAAATATGAACAAGACAATTTGGCCTGGGAAGGCTGTTAAAAGTATATTCTAGCATCTTACACATGAATTCTTAGATGAATATTGGATAAAGTAGGTGACAACAGCATCTTCTAGGTAATTTTTTTATTTAATAATTATTTCATGCTCTCTTTATAGAATACTTAAAATGGACTCTAAATATAGTATTAGATGATGGAATTGTTATGACAGAAAAACATGTATGGTTTCCTGTATGCAATTTATAGCCTGAAGCCTTGCCCACAAAATCTCTAGTGCCAGCAAAACCATTAGGTGGTTATCAATAGTGGAGTGCCATGCCTGAAGGAATAGCATAAAGCAAAATGAAATCTTGCCAGTTACTTAAAACATTGCCAATATGGATTTTAAAAATATGACTAGTTTTATGACAAACTTTCCATATTAGTTACGACTTAAAGCTACAGAGCCAAGCATTTTTTTTTTAAAAGACATAGTTTCTGGTTTTCTTTTTGATCACTGCAATAAAATATCATGTTTGTTATAGAATAGTTTTTTCTTCATTTTCCAAAATCACTCTTGGGCAATTTCTCCACATTCCAGGGAAAGTGGGTCATTAAGATTGCTATTCGGATAATAAAAACAAAACATCTAATGCCATCATTTCTGAATGATTCCAGGTAAGTGCTTTCAGAGACAGCACAGTCATAGCGACCAGTCTCATCTCTCCATTACGTGGCCAATCAGATAGGATTTTTACATCGTTTGTGGACAGTAATAAGTGTGTCGATAAGGATTCCATCTACACACAGCTTTTAAAAAATGATGAAGAAAATCTTATATAATTAAGTTTTTTTAAAGAGAGGAGGCTGTCGTTAGTATAAGAGGGTTTTTATTTTTTATGGGTTTTTTTTTGGATGTAACAACCCTTCTTTGAGGTTTCAATATTATTTTTTTTTAATTTCAGATCTTTTTGTGCTAATATTTTGTATCAACAGTATGTATTCAACAGCTAATTTGCAATATGACGATGAAGACCAATTTTGCCACCCTAACCCCCGTCACCACACATACCCTGTGATTATTTTCTTCTATACACCTCACCTTTATTAGAAGCCTATTGTGTTCCACCTGAATGCTATGCATTGATGCTAATAAAAATAGGCTCCCTGCCCACTCTGAGTTTTAAGTACAGTGTGTTCTTTATTCCTCAGTTTTTGTAAAAGATTTGTTTTAGACTCTTAAAGCAAATATTTCAGAGCAATTTCTTTCCCCTTAGCTAGTTCCCTTACTGTACTTTTCTATTGCAACAAGTTTGAAAACTATCACATACAAAAACCAAGCAAGACCAGCTCCAACAGCTTAAAAAGCATTTGTGTCAAGACAACTTTTAATTCCAGATGGACAGTGAAAAACCGTAACCATCCTATAAGTAGGAGGGTAACTGAATGTCAGGTATTTTTCTAAACAGCATTCCAGTTTCTTTCATGACAAAAATATATTATTTTAATCACAAATATATTAAGCTTTTAAGTTATTTCTTTGTTTTTTGGCATCTCAGATAATTTAGATTATGACTAAATAGTCACTTCATTTTTATGTTTCTGAATAAATGAGTCAATACATTGAGGGAAAAAGAAAAGCAAGTATATATAACAATTAAGGTGTTTTGCTTTTTTCCAATTGATTCATTCACAGCTACTGAGTACTCGTAACAGATAACGGAAGACAAATATTTAATTTTGAATGCGAACTACTGACGGGGCACCTGCGTGACACAGTCGGTTAAGTGTCTGACTTCAGCTCAGGTCACTATCTCACAGTTGGTAGGTTTGAATCAGGCTCAGTGCTGACAGCTCAGAGCCTAGAGCCTGCTTTGGATTCTGTGTCTCCCTCTCTCCGCCCCTCCCCTGCTCGTGCCTTGTCTCTCTCTGTCTCTTGACAATAAATAAATGTTAAAAAAAAAGGTTTTTTTCTAACTGAATGGGAACTACTGAGTCACTTAAAACTTTCTTTATGAACAATGATATCTAAAATAATTGTTCACAAAATTACTGAAATGAATTCAAAACTCAAAGGGAGTGATTTTATATAATTTATATACAGAATCAAAGGAATGACAAGTGGAATTTTATAAGCAACCCAACTGCAAACATATCGCTAAGAGATTTAGCCTAACTTCTTTCTTTCTTTCCTTCCCTCCTTCTTTCCTTCCTTCCCTCCTTCTTTCCTTCCTTCCCCCTTTCCTTCCTCCCTCCCTTCCTCCCTCCCTCCTTCCCACCTTTCTGTTCTTCTTTAATCTTTATAACAACAGAATGAGGAAAAGACCCCTGTTCCCATTTTGTGGTTATCCAGAGGAGACAGGCAAGTTGCCTATGTCTAAAGTGATATGGCTAGTGGGTAGCAGACCAAGATGCCAAGATAGGCAGAATAGGTGGCAATTACACAAGCTTAACCATTTGCTAGCAATGTCACCACTAAACTTTCGAGTTAGGAACGTTAAAGAAAGTCTATGCTTTTGACACACTAAAAAGGTCCTATCAATAAATAGTGACGATGCAAGAAATTAAGGAACCAGTCACATAGGTGACAAAACATCTATTAACTACTGCTCTGTGGTCTGCAGATAAATGATCCTTCAAAATGTATTAATAATAAAAGGACAGAAATTGCATGTCATATGGCCATAGAAGTTAAATATATCAAACTTTTAAAAAATGATATACTTGAGCTAATGAATGCTTTAATGCTAAAAACTAGACACTCTCCTCAGATAAGACAGTTACAGAATCATCGAAAGAACTATAACAATAAATCTAAAGACACAAATTCAAAATACCAGATGATGATTTTCATACCTAATTCACAAATATGGGCAAAGTGTGGGGGGGGATTTTGCTTTACAATTAGCACATTACCCAAACTCTGCATCTAAACAGTAATTTACTTTAATTACAATTTATCAAACACCACTATTTTGCTGGTTGGGTTGGGCAGAGAAGTAAGAGGAGTTAGCCATGCCTCAGCAAATATACAAAACGTGATTTTTTTTACTACATTTTCTGATGTATTTTCTGCTGTGTTTTCACAGAAATTACAAATGACCGTTAACATTGTAACTTTTTTATTTTTAAGACTTATCAAAAGCTACTGAAAAAGAAAAGAGCATGCTATCTCACTGTGTAAGCATATAATCTAATCAAATAGGCCATAAAGCAAGGCAAATATTTGTCTCGTAGTTGGCATATATTTGAAACAGGTATTTGACATTTATAGATGCTTGAAATTAAATGGTTGCCTCTATTTATTTGCAAGTATAATCAAATACTTAATGTTTTAATACCTCATGTTAATGCTGTGTCTTCAAAATAAAAACATGAATATTTTGAACTCAGTAATTCTTTTCCTAGAACTTGTTATATAAAAATAATTGTAGAACTGATCACTGAGCTGTGTGTGAGAATACCATTCAGACAGGAGCAATGTGGGGTCAGAGACACTGATCACCCCCCATACAGTTGAAAATCTACTTATAACTTTGACTCCTCCTAAAACTTAATTACTAATAGTCTACTGTTGATCTGAAGCCTTACCATTAACATAAACAGTCAAATGACATATATTTTGTATATTATATACGTTATATACTACATTGTTACAATAAAGTAAGCTAGAAAAAAGAAAATCATAAGAGAAAATACACTTACAGTACTGTTCTATATTTATCCAAAAAACCAACCCAGTTCAAACCTGTGCTGTTCAAGAGTCAACTGCACTTTCTGTATCATCGTTTCCAGCAGCAATGAATTGGAATCAATCTATATGCCCATCTGTTAGGAAATAGTTAACTATATCGCATAGAACAGAGTAAGATTCTGTGCTCTTATTTAAAATATTTAGGTAGCTTTAGGACAAATATGAAAAGATGCCCATGATACACATTTAATTGCGCTGCTGTAGTATTCTAAGGAGGAAGGAGCAAAAGGAATGGCCTACTACCTCTGCCTGAGGGGGGCTGTGAAACTTTGCAAGGGGTAAGCTACTTGAAATGCCAACAGCTCCTTTGAGAAAGAAGGGTAACTGTGAAGCTGGGATAAAAAGTCTTTGGCATGGGGTGCCTGGGTGGCTCATTCCGTGAAGCGTCTGACTCGATTTCAGCTCAGGTCATGATCTTGCGGTTGGTGAGTTCGAGCACCACATCCGGCTCTGCACTGACAGTGTCTGCTTGGGATTCTCTCTCTCTCTCTCTGCCCCTCCCCTGCTGTCATTTTCTCTCTCTCTCTCTCTCTCTCTCTCTCTCTCTCTCTCAAAATAAATAAATAAAGCTTAAAAAAAAAGACTTTGGCATATGAGGTGGCAGCCAAAGTTGCTTCCAGGGTAAATTGAGATGAGATCAAGAAAGGTCTTATGTATGATGCTTACAGGTCAGAATTTCATCCTACAGAAGATGGGGAGTCATGAAAAGAGTTAAGTAAGAAAACGGGAGAATAAGGCTTGTGTTTAAGGATTGACAGTGCTATAGAGAACATATTTAAAAAGAGCTGTGACTGACTCTCAAATATAAATGTCATTTCAAGTGTTTAGTGTCTCTTTAATATGAACTTTTTTTCTTATGGATTTTACATTTGGGCAGCAAATAACACTGAGAATGAAAAAAACTATAGGATGAGGGACACTGAAGTAATTATCTCCCTATGAAACTATCTGTAAAAATATAAAATCATGTATCTTCATAGCAATATAACTGTGCATCCAGCAAGAATGGAATCAAAAGCTTAAAAATAAACTTGGTATTGAAATATATGTTGAATTTTTATTATGAGATGAAGAATTAAAATCCAGCTCAATTTTATCCAACTCTATTTCACACACACACACACACACACACACACACACACACACACACTCACATTCTAACTCCAAACTTCTAAGGATGCAATATTTTTCTTAAGGATTTCTTGTTACTAGATTTAATAATAAAATTTTCATTAATTAATACATTGACTTGTATCTTGTATACTATGATTAGCTTAAGAACTTAATAGAGAATGAAGAGAATTCTAGATAAATAGGGAAAATCTTAAAATATTTTTTTAATTGAACACCTACTTTGTTTTATAATAAGCAAATTACTTTCAGACAGAGAGAAGGTATGTGTCCACAACACAATTACTATAAAATTAAGAATAATTAGAGTATTCTTTAAGATTATTTTCGAGAACCACCTAAGAAGCATTTCTCTTAAAAAAAAAAAAAAAACTTGGCTATGTTTCAGACTCTTTTAATGATAATAAAATATAACTTGTAAAAGATGATTAAAAATATAAGTGTTTTGAAGTATATGACCTTAGTGTCATCACTGAAATTTAAGTCTTGTCCATTAAGTTCCTAATAATATAATAAATATTGATTAGTTTCATTCATTTCAACCTTACTTATTTTTAAAAATAAGAACCATAAATAATTCTAGGATTTACATGTTGTACCATTCCAGTATCACACCATAGAGGACATATTCAAATATGGTTCTCCCTTTTAAAAATTCAGTTAACTGTTTGGTAGTCTAGGAAGACAACTTTAGTAAAAAGTTTTCCAATTTAACATAAAACGTGCAATAACTTAGACAGTCAAGTTTAGGCAGATTAACCTTATGGAAAAGTATCTATGGGAGAAAGTTCTGAATATAGAGTAGAGGTTTTCAACTTTTAAAGGGAATTAGACCGCTTTATGAAGTTGAGAAAAATTATGGACCTGAAGTTTTGCCTATAAATATTTATGTTGCCGATATGTTACTTCTAGTGGCTTGATTTATTTTCGTCAGTCTCTTCCTTCTTGCCTAGATTGTGTTTCTATTTTCAAGTAGCAGATCAAGGCCTAACTCCTCCAGAAAACCATCTGTGATTGACTTCCAACCTTTAATGGCAACTGTTATCTGTACCATTCATTACGTTTTAGCTTGTGAATGATATAATTCTAAGTTTCTGACTCAATGGGTTATAAGCCTCTTGAAGACAAATTGTGTATTATAACAATGTCCATTTCCTGTGCATAGTTTAAAGGATAGCATAGTCATAACTGGAGTCAAAACATATTTATTAATATCTAAATCATTTTAATTTTCTCATTTTGAAAGATAACTGCATTTTTATATGATCCTAAATATTATGTAATACAAAGTAAATAGTTGTTTCTGGAGACTTAAATGTGTATAACTCTAAGAATTTATATCAGATCATATTATTTTGTGTTCTTATACTTCTTTTTGTTTGTGTGTATATTTATTTAATTTTCTTACACTGATGAACCCTGAAAGCAGAAGTGTATGTTTCGAATCCAATGGGCTCTGATTAATGTTACTGACAAGTATAATAGCCATTTCTCTTTATTATATCACCTTTGCCCCATTCTGTTTTCAAACGGCTAAATGAAAATGACCTTGGATGACAGAGGGGTACTTAGCTTTATGCACTGGGTATGTTCCAGAAAAACAAAGAGAAATAAAATGTTGAGAGATGCGTATTTTCATTTTAGGCTATCATCGATTGGCAGCTATCCCTAATGATTATTTTCAAGTAAATTATTTAGGAAAACAAATAATGGTGAGGGAAGGAGTCTACCATTTGATGTAATTTATTTCAATTTAAAATTCCTTAGTAAAAGAAAAATAATGTATATCAATAGTCACCACCAAATTAGTATGTTTTGCCCTTTGTGGCAGAAATGTTCTCAAGTATGATCTAGGGTATTGTAAATAACCTACAGTCTATGGGCATGGCAAATTTAAGTGTAAGAAAAAAAATGGTTATCATGATAAAATAAGTTCAGCAACACATTTTAAAAATTTAGCTGTTTGAGTTCAGGTTTTTTCTTGTCAAGTACAGCAGGTAGAGGAAAATGATGTACTCATGGCACCCCAGGTCCTGTTTTCTCCCCTATGGCTAAGGCTGTTTGTAACAATAGGCACCTGTCATTCATGTAATACTCATCACTGATAATCAGGACTCCTCTAGTAACCCAACCTACCATTTCCAAATGTCCCATCTTCACTATCTTGCTTTGCAGATCAAAAGGAACTCTGTATTTTCATTTCTACTATAGAAGATGATGCATTTCCTTCGTTTATATATGCTATCATATAGTTGCAGTAAACTATATATATAATGAATTACATATATATGTGTGTGTGTATATATATATATCTCTAATATAGCTGTCTACCCACCTATCTCTTGATTAGAGAGTAGTTCGCATTAATTCTAAGCATTGGGACTATGCCCAAGTGAACAAAATACTAAATTAAGAGTAATAATGATAATAAAAACTGATTATCATTTATTGATTTGGTTCTATACTTAGTTTACCTCATTTATTCTTCACATTAATCCTATGAGTCAGATTTTATTATTTTCATTTTGCAGATGAGACTCTCAGATGTTTAAAGAACATTTCCAAAGGGATACGTTCAGTAATGTTGGAACTATGCCACAAAATTAAAATCCTTTACTTTAATAAAACTATGATCTTTACATTACACTGAAAATCCAGGAAAAGAAGAGAGAAAAGTTAACGAGAAGACATTCTTTGGTTCCCTCAGTAAAGTAAAAAAGAAACTTGGTTGATCAAAATGTATCAGCTCACTCCACTTTTCCTTCATCTTTTTAACAAAATAAAGTAACTGTATCACCATAAATATAAAACAACTGTACTTCCAATACACAATCAAAAACCTAGAAATGTCACTGACTCTAGTCAGTCACCAAATATGTCCTACATACTCAGCAATTGCCTGCAACAAAGACACCACTGAGAAAAGTTGGTATATTCATAGTGGCAAAACGTGCAATAGGAGTGAAATGTGGAAAATACTTGTCAAGACCTAAACAAAATTTTGAAAAAACTGAAAAATGTACATTCACACTTAGAACTTCTGACTAGAACAAGATTAGAAGGAAAGGAAAGGAAAGAACATTGATTATATTTAGAAAGCAAAATCAGCAGGACTTAGTCATTGATTGGATGGGTGAGCTGATGGAGAGTCTTAACTTAAATGACTAGGTGGGTGGTGTGGCTGCTGAGATATATAAAAAGCAGAAGGATCATGTGAAGAGTGCACTTTTTAACATACTAAATTTGATGTACTACACAGATTTTTGAAGTGGGAACATTCAGCAAGGAGTTGGACATATGAGTCTGAAAGTCAGAAAAGGGATTTAGGGTGAAACTTGGGGAGCCCTTAAAATTTAGGTACTTGTGAAAGCTTACACTGGTACTTTAAAATCAATTATGCTAACACTTAATTACTAAGAAAAAGTGGACAGTCTAATAATCAGTTATATGAAAGTCTTGGAGTAACAAAAGTAAGGAGAAAAAGTGGAAACCAAGCTCCTAAGAAGTGTTTCCATATACAGACACTAACCTGGAGTAAAACTGCTCCCACTGTCTGTCTGCTGCGAGGGCCTAAAAGCAGTGACACCTTGGCAGCAGTGAGCCCCTGGAGCTCAGATCCTAATTTCGACACACTATTCCACTAAGAACAGGCTATGGCTCCCCGAAGAAACTGCAGATTCCAGCGCAAATATAAGGAAAACATAAGATGAATCTGGAGCATCATGGGGTGCCAAAAAGTAACGCTAGGGAAAAAAAAGGTATCTTTGGTCCAAAAGACACAGGAGCCAACCCCAAGGAGTTGACTACGGCCAAAATAAGTTGAGCAACAAAATAAACAACAGTACTGGATGAAAACCCAAGACACAAAATATTCATGAGTCTACAGTGATATAAATGAATGGTTAAATAAATAAGTAGAGAAGGGGAAATTTTTCTTCAGAGAAAAACTTCAATAAATGCAGAAGAAATGGAATAGAAAAAGCACTATTCAAATACCACTGTAATATTTGTTGTAGCCAAGTTCCACTGAAGACTCGTATGAGTAAACCAAGCTCTAAAGGTGAGCAGGATAGTCACATAGCCTAAAGTACCCTCCCCCAAATACTTAATACTTAGTGATTTTGACCCATGTCCACAGACTCTTTGATACTCCTTCCTCCAGGTGGTGGAGAGTAATTTCCTTCCCCTTGAGTATGGGCTGTACTTAGTGCCTTACTTCTCATAAATAGAATACAGAAAGGGAAAATAGTGACTTTACAGTATAGAAACCAGGCAAATACCACCTTAATCAAGTAACCAAGGTCAACATCACCAGTGACAAGTCATGTTGATGTCATGTACTCTGATAAGATGTGATGAAAAGGGCACTTCACCTCAGTAATATTATTCCTTGGAAAAAGCCATAATTCAAGTATAACCATGAGAAAACTTCAGGAAAAAATTCTACTAAATAGGTGATCAGTATCCTTCAAAGTGTCAAGGTCACGGAAAATAAGAAAAGACTGAAGAACACCAGATATCTCCAAGGAGACATGATGGCTAACTGTGATGTGGTATCCTGGAAGGCATAATAATATGGAGAGGACAGGAACGGAAAAACTGGTGATACCTAAGAATGTCTGTAGTTTAGTTCATAGTGTAATACACATACACAATATACCAAAACTAACTTCTTAGTTTTGATAAATGTACCATCGTTATGTAAAATACTAACATTAGGGAATCTGGGTGAAAGGTATATAGGAACTCTATCTACTATCTTTACAGCTTTTCTGTAAATCTAAAATTATTTCATAATAAGAAGTTTAAAAAAAGATCTCACTGGTAGTAGAAGACACATACAGAGAGCTTTAAAGGAGTAAACTAAGACAGGAAATCAAACAAGACATACCTGCCTCATTATTATACCAAGGTCAGTTCTCTGCTACGTATATCACAGTTTTACAGTAAAAAGAGGGTGATGATCCGAAACTCAACAGATGACCAAGCAGCACAGAATAGATGACCAAGCAACTTTTAGCAAATTTCCAGAAGCCCAACCTTCATGTGTAAGCACAGAATGAGAAAATCATTAATGTCCTTCAAACATTCCCTCCATAGTATTGCTTTCTCACGGCTACCCTTGTAGTTACTCTACCTACATACACAGCTACTGCATCTCATTTAGTGAAGCGAATGAAGGCAGTGTAATAAGCCATTCATTCATCCAATCTATTATTTATTGAGCATAGGGTGCCAAGAATTATCCTGGGAAATTGGAGCACCTTGATGTTATCTGAAGTTGGAATAGACAATAGAGACCACCTAGTCCAATCCCTGATTATTCACATGAGAAAACTGAGGTCTCAGGAGAGGTTTTAAAACATGTCTTTCCTTTGTAACTAGGAAAAAATTCTCCAACCTGTAAGGGTGGTTTGAGCTCATCATAACGATTTATTCAAAGAGCTCTAACTTCTAGCAACCTTTATTCCAGGAACTTAGAACGTACACTATTTAATCTTCAGAAAACCCTCGTTAGATAAATCTCATAATTGTTCTATTTCTTTTCTCCCCCCGGAAGTGGAAAAGTCAAGCTTTGAAAGGTTAAATGCTTTTCTGAGCTCCTGTAATGAGATAGTGACAAAGCTGAAAATAGAAGTCCCTGATTCCTTGTGTTTGCTGTACTTCACCTCATGTTATCACCCTGAATTGAATTCTATTATTCTTTTTTTTTAATATTTTTTTTGTAAAGTTTCTTAACGTTTTATTTATTTTTGAGACAGAGAGAGACAGAGCATGAACGGGGGAGGGGCAGAGAGAGAGGGAGACACAGAATCGGAAGCAGGCTCCAGGCTCTGAGCCATCAGCCCAGAGCCCGACGCGGGGCTCGAACTCACGGACTGCGAGATCGTGACCTGAGCTGAAGTCGGCCGCTTAACCAACTGAGCCACCCAGGCGCCCCTGAATTCTATTTTTCTATAGTACTCTATCAGGGAAAGGTGTCCTGCATCACTATAAAGCATGAGAGTTGGGAGACTCCAGTGGAGCAGTATTATAGACTTTTGAACTCAACATGTACATCATCAAACATTTTTTCTCTAAAGAACATTTCCACTGGGGTGCCTGGGTGCCTCAGTCTGTTGAGCATCTGACTTTGGCTCAGGTCATGATCTCGGGGCACGTAGGTTGGAGCCCCGCGTGGGGCTCTGTGCTGACAGCTCAGAGTCTGAAGCCTGCTTCGGATTCTGTGTGTGTCTCTCTCCCCCTCCCCCACTCATTCTCTCTCTCTCTCTCTCTCTCTCTCTCTCTCTCTCAAAAATAAACAAACATTAAAAAAATTTAAAAAAAAATTTAAAGGACATTTCCACCGATTTCCAATGATGATCAGGTTTCTTAGTTCCTCTGAACCTGCGTTTCCTCACTTCTAAAACAGGTAAATAATATTTACCTTTATAGATACTGTGTGGGTTATTTGATATAATGCATACGAAGTGCTAGCACAATATCTGTACCCACTAAATTAAGTTTACTATTTCCCCATCAGTTTTAGCCCCATAAATCAAATTTAGAAAATGAAATAATTGAGCAAGAGTTATTTGTAGAGCTAGGTCAATATGAATACAACAAAGGGGGAAAATTAATATTTGATAAAGGAACTTATCTGGAAACATTCTGAATGTCACATGAGTACAGATGCTGGGCCCATAAAACACAATGTATCAAATAGTCTGAATCTTTGATCTGATCTATAAGAATCAAAATACGTCATATGGGGCAATATAACTGGAATTTTTATAAATGGGCTAACTTAATATAAATATCTGAACATTAATTTATTACTGTTCAGATATAATTTTTCAGTTTGAATAAACTGAACAGAAAATATTGTTTCATTTGCCATTTAGTGTCATTCACTAATTAGGCCAACTATAGAAGACCAATAGAGTATAATTAAATTAATTCTGGTTTTTATTTTCAAGAATACGGAAAAAAGTATTTTAGAAACTTTACATATGTGTTAAACTTCATATTTTTCTTAACATTCATCTCAAGACTTCCATATGGTAGGATTTAGAAGCCTTTTTCTTAAGTAGGTTAATCATCCCTCTTTCAACTTTTAAACAACGAATTCATTTGTAAATCTAATTTTTCATGCATAATAGACAGGAAATTCAAATGATTTATCAGTAATTACAACACTTCCAATATTTTAGTTAGTCATATTCTTATTTCAAACATTTCCTTTGTAAAAAAAAATGTGACTCAATCTTGAATTGATCTAAAATTTCTGAAAAGGAAATAATTAAGCAACAAATAAAAATCATGTGAAAGGAATTTTTTTAAACACTTTTCAGTGAGTGCTATGGGTCAGTCTGTGACAGGATGGTTCAAAGTCTACTGGCCATCATTATGAAAGGTGAAAGATGCTAATCATCTTTTATAACTTCATAATTCACTATTAAAATCTAGCTGTGTCCATATTTAGGCTAACTCATGTTTTCCTAATTTTAAAAAATGCACCTGTAGCAGAATTTTTTCTCCAAAAGGACACAGCCAGCTGGAGAAAAGAGACAATTAAGCCTGATTGGATGACTCAGCAATAAAAATAGGAAGCTAGCTGGATGAGAAAGGATGAGCTACAAAGAACTAGATTGTCAGGAAGGGGCTCTTTGGGGGAAAAAAAAAGAATAAGAAAGTGAAAGTAAGTCCCAGGATACAAACAAACAGGTTGAACTTTTCAGCTAAAGACAAACCCATTCTTGAAATTGAAAGGGCAAAGAATACAGTGGTATTCATAGTTAAATTGTGTATGAGGTTATATAGTTCTCAATATCTACTAGGCTTCGATAAGTAGTCAGTATCACAATAATAATGCCACGGCAAGAGTCTAGCCTTTCCTCAGTCAGATGATAGCACTGTGCTGCTTCCTGCTCTTTCCAGGGACAAGTGTCTCATCTTTTTGTAAGGAACATATTCCCTGCCTCTTCCTCTTGCTAATTCCTCCTCAACACTCAAAACTCCATTAACTTCATGGTTAAGCTTATCCATAGAAAACTTGGGTTAGCCTCCTGTAATAAATATAACACTTTCTAAGTGTTGCCTCCTTCTTCAGAGGACATATCCCAAGAATATATGTTTAATTTTAACACTTTAACATTTATTGCCTATGCTACTGGAAGAGTCATGAGAGGAGATCTTGTGCCTATCTCCTGGACATAGCATGCCCTGAGTAGGCACACAGTACATATTCATTTTGGAGTGAATGAGTCCTGAATGAGGAATAGTGAGACACAACCCTGTGTGCCACTGATTAGCCCCATTAGTTTGGGCAAGTTCACTTTGTCTCATTGTGTCTGTTTCCCCTCAAATCATTTCTCTATCTAAAATTCTATGTTTTAAAAAATGTTATACAATACCATTTTCTTTTTTTAAAATATTCTTTTCTTTTTAAATTATTTTAAAGAGCCCGAGCGTGCATGTGTGCAAGCAGGGGAAGGGGAGAGAGAGAATGGGAGAGAATCCCAAGCAGGCTCTATATTGAAAGCCCCAATGTGGGGTTTAATCTCATGAACCCTAAGCTCATGATCTGAGCCAAAATCAAGAGTTGGATGCTTCACCAACTGAGCCACCCAGGCACCCCATAATACCATTTTCTTGACTTACCCATGAAATTCCCAAAAACCTTAATCTTAACTACTATAATATGATTATCCTGCATTCATTTCCTTCCCATTCTCTATTATTTCACTGAAACTGAGAAAAGTCAGTTTTTCTTTGCAAATAGGAGAAGTATCTCCTAGTAACTGAAGTGAGGAATCCATCCTATTCTAAATCAAGAGTGATGAGATCATTTAAACACTCATGCAACAAATAACGAATATAAATCTACTGAATCCTAGAAACTGTTCTAGGGGAAGAGAACAAAATAGTAAGTAAAACAAAGTCTCACTTCTCTTAGAGCTTTCATTCTAGGGAGAGTGGGGCAAATATGTAATGCATGAAGTTGTGATAAGTGCTATCAAGAAAAATGAAACAAAGAGGATGGATGGAGAACAACAGCGGAGAAGATTGCTGCTTTATCTAAGGGTAGTTGAGGAAGATCTCACTCGTAACTTGACCTTTGAATACAGATCCAAAAGAAATGAAAGATGAGAGAATATTTGGTGAAAGAAAGAACATTCTAGATAGAGGAAAGAGCTGGTGCAAAAGCCATGAGTCAAGGGCATTCTTGGCCAAGTTCAAGGTACAGGAGGGAGGCAGCATGGCCGGAGGGAAGAAAACAAGGACTGTGCAACAGAAGACATGATTACAGTGGTAGTTGGGAGAGTCAAATAATGTGGGGCCTTTTGGGCCTTTTCATGGGATTGGAAGCCGCTGGATGATTTAGAGCTGTGAAATGAAAGGATTTCACTTAGGTTTTCAAAAGGTATGCTCTGGCAGCTATATGAAAAAGACCAAAGGGCACAAGGATGGAGGTTAAGAAATCACTTAGGAGGTGTTACAGCCACCTAGATGGGAGATGATGGTAGCCTGCAACAGAATTATAAAGGTGGAGCTGGTTAGAAACGGTCAAATTCCAGAAATATTTTGACATCGAGTCGATGGATTGGATATGGAGATGGCAGGAAAGAGGAGTCAAGTAAACAGTGGTGGGCTAGAAGGAGGTTAAATGGGCTATAACTGACAAACAGGATCAATACAACCTCTCTCTCTCTCACATGCCGACCCAAGAATGAGCACAGGAAAGGAGAAAAGTCACCACGTGCATGGCTACAGGGGATGCAGTGTCTCAAGTGAGAACTAGGTTTCGGTTTGAGGGGGAAAAAAGTGGAACATTCAAAGAAAAAGTAGCAGACAGAGGAATTTTACTGATAAAACCTCTAGCTCCACAGGGCCCAGTGGAGTGTGTGGGGTGGTAATTGGACAAGGTCATGAGATGAAATCAGGATAGTGGATTTAAGAGCCATATGAGGGTGGGAAACAAACGGTAGTCTGGAGCTTCTAGTGTTTACAGAGGTAAAGTGGGATACAGAACATACTGGAATTAGCATGGATGGTGTATCAGACTGTGGTGATGAGGCTGTGAGTCAGCTGTGGAGAGCGGATGCCTCTTTTTGCCAGAACGTGTGGTGCTCCGAGATGATGAGAACGCACATGCTCGGTCTCCTCTGCCCTCAGGTTCCTCACCCCAAAATTATCTTCGGTCTTCGCAGAGACATGCTTGATCAAGGAATGTGTAGCTATTTCAGGTACTGGGTTACACATTAGTAATAGATAAGCATTTATCTGCACATACAGTTAGTGAGGGTTTACCTTCACTAAATGCAAAGATAAGGCAGACTAGCCCAGTTCCTCCACGCTTGCCTTGAGCTCATATTTTCCTAACACCACACACCCCTGTGCTCTGTGAATTTAGCACCTGCACGTATTATGGAGCAGTGCAAATTTAATTTATGATGCTTCTGTTCTTGATTAGATATGAAATAGGAAAAATACACAGATCCTTAATGAAAATATTTCCCTCTAAAATTATAGAATGCGAACATTCTTAGCTAGGAAGGGGGAATTTTTTTTTAAAGCCAACATTACAGATTTTTTTTGAAGTCTAGAAGGACATGGGAAAACATACCAATAATATGTTCACAAAATACATCAATACAATGCAAATAAAATAAAGTTTTGAAATTGCACTGAGCTAAGCCTTGACCTCAAGGTACTTTGTGAAATGTATCACTTTATTACAAGTACCTAAACATGATAAATAAATATTCCAATACATTATTAAGCCACTATTTGATTTATCTGTATAATTATCTGCCTGGGCTTATTTATACACAAGGCATATTTACAGTGAAAAGAAGAAAATTTGGAATGATATAGGTAAAAGTTTTGTGTTTATGAATCATAAAATTCCTTCTACATGCCAAGTACTGTGTTCAGACTTTGTCTTGGGCTTTTTACAGATATATCAGCTCATTCAATACTTTCAACATTCCCATGAGTTATGCATTATCCCTACTATATAGAGAAATGAAGGCTTAGCAAGGTTACAGAGCTCAGAAGCAGAAACAAAATTTCAACCCAATCTTGTGTACATCGACCATATCACATTGCTGTTGCTTATCAATTTTATGATAATTGTGAAAGACTATTCATGTCAATGGCAAATAAACATCTAATAATCTTTCTTTGTAGAAAATAATTGCATGGATATCTAGACCAGCAGTTCTGAATACTGATGCAGAAATCACTCAAATACCAAAATCAGCAGTGACTGTTCCCATGCAACACCCTTCAACAATCACTACTGAGTGTTCACCATGTGCCAAGTACTACGTAAGCACTGGGAATGTGGTACTGATATAGAAAGCAGAGGTTTTTATAATCAACCAGCCAATATCTTAGTGAAGACACACAGAGCAACAAACCAATGAATACACAAAACTATTCTAAGTGTCAAGAAGTGAAGACTCAACATAACATAAAGATGAATGTAGAGAAGTAGTAACTTTAGCTGAAGGTGTTGAGGATATATCTCTCTGAGGAGATAACATCTGAGCTAAGTTTGGGGAGGCAGAGAATATGAGCAATGCAAAAATTCTTCACCAAGGACCAAGCCTCAAGGAACAGAAATAAATCTAATGAAGCTAGTGAACGGTCTGCAAAAGGGGAGAGTGATAGAAGCTGAGTTTGGAGAGGAAAGCAGGGGCCAGGTCATGCAGAGTTTTGGTGGTCACGCTAAGACATTAAAGCTTTATTACCAGTCATTGGAAGGTTTTAATCAAAGGCGTCAGAGAAGATGCAAGATCCAATTTGGAAAAGAAAGAACTATTAAGCAACCTCACAGGAAAGACATTATATACACTATATTATTTATATCATATACTATAAATTGTAATATTACCAATATATTATTGATATATCCTTACCATATTATAATTTTATGTATATTTATACATACATACACATAGAGAAAGAGAAGCAAGCCATATGCTGTGTGTGTGTGTGTGGGGGTGTGTGTGTGTGTGTGTGTGTAGGTGATACTTGAGCAACACAGGTTTGAACCGTGTGGGTCCACTCATGCGAATTTTTGATAAATACAGTATCAAAAATGTAAATGTATTTTCCTTATGATTTTCTTAATGACACTCTTTTCTCTACCTTACTTTATTCCAGAAATACAGTATATAATACATATAACACACAAAATATTTGTTAATGGACTATTCATGTTATCGGTAAGGCTTCCAGTCAACTGTAGGCTATTAGTAGTTAAGTTTTGGGGGAGCCAAAAGTTATATGCAGATTTTCAACCGCAGAGGAAGTCGGCACCTCAATCTTTGTATTATTCATATAAATGTACATTTATACACATCCATATATATGTGTGTGTGTATATATATATTATATATGTATATGTATATATATACATGTATATACATATATATATGTATATATACATGTATGTGTATACACACACACACACACACACACATATATATGACAACCTGGGTCCATTTACTTGCTGACATTTCTACTCCAAATATATTTCTCAAAGTCAAATGTTTAAGAGCTGATGCCAAACAAGATGACTATGCGCCTTCAGGCAGGAAGGGATTCTGTAATTCTGATAATTCTGATTTCATCTTGTTCTTCCTCTCTAGATGACAGGTTTCTCTTTGGTTACTGACATTGAAATGTGGAACCTGCAAAATCAGCCATTTATCATTCCAAGTTACTAGCAGGCTTCGTATCTGAATAGCAGGAATGTCTCCTCTTACTAAGTTACACATGTGTCATTTCTCTCCCAGAATAATTGGGATATGATTGCATATGACCAGTTTGCATCATGAAAAAGGAATGTATGACACTTCTCTCATCCTCTTGATAATTTGCTTTAGACTGAACCATCACTCCAAATGCTCCTGTGGACCAGATGCAGCCATGATGAGTTTTTTTTCACTGATCTGGGAAGCAAGAGAGTTTTCCATCAACTGTCCGTCGTGGCTTCCTAGATTTCTCATGTAACATGAATTGTAATAATAGTAGATGGCAGATTTTTTAAAGTCCCTTATTATCACAATAAAAGATCAGCATTGTTAACTTTATACCACACATATATTTTGAGAAGAAAAAAATTCCTTTTCTATAAAACCTAAGAACTACTGACTTAGGACATATAGTCAAGACAGATACAAACTATCATGTGGATTTTTAATCTATGAATATAATGTTTAATTTAACTTTAGGTAAAATGGACTTAATGGGAAATAAACATACATTTACTTTGCTTCAGTGCAGAGAAGGTATTATAGTCCACTGATTACCACTTACCATGAGTTTTGTGCCATTTTCATAACACAATCCCAAATATGCTATTTCTTAAAAGAATTATCATTCCATCATTTTGTAAACCATTCACAAGCAAAATCTTAGTAATATTCTGAGCTTATTTGTGAACGGTTAGACACCTTTATTGAAATATATCACATTTTATTTGTGGAACCTATGAAAGTATACAAAAAATGAGTAACATACGGATTGCCACAGATCAAAGAACCGACAAATTAGCGGCCTTTTGGACATTTCAGTCTACAAGAAACACTAGAACACTGTCAGCATAATTGTGCAATAAAATGCCAGTGAACTTAGGTTTTCAAACTTGGTTCTTTTGTTGTTAAAATAAATGCTGCCTCTGTAATGTCAAGGTAGAGACTGCCTTGAGATGAACTTAAGAAACAAACAACAAAAACTAAAATGTTAGGATGTTTATAACATCACTGAGTATTTTTCTATGACATGTGCTGGCCGACCATCAAAAGTCTGAACTTGCATAATGAGGGGCACGGCACCACTTACTGAGAACATGCGTTACTATTTTGTGTTATTATCTACCTTGTAAACTCTTTCATATGGCTCTCAAAAAAAACACCTACTTTGAGAAGAATTACACAAGTAAAGATACAACAAAAGCTATAGAAAAGTAGGAAAAGTTTTTTTTCTGAAGTTTTATAGACAATATTTGGTGAACAGAAGTATTAGTAAGAAAGCAATTCTGTCTTTCTCCGTATGGCTTATTTCACTTAGCATAACACTCTCCAGTTCCGTCCACGTTGGTACAAAGGGCCATATTTCATTCTTTCTCATTGCCACATAGTACTCCATATGTTTTCACTCTTATGTGGATCCTGAGAAACTTAACAGGAACCCATGAGGGAGGGGAAGAAAAAAAAAAAGAGAGGTTAGAGTGGAAGAGAGCCAAAGCATAAGAGACTCTTAAAAACTGAGAACAAACTGAGGGCTGATGGGGGGTGTGTGATGGGTATTGAAGAGGGCATCTTTTGGGATGAGCACTGGGTGTTGTATGGAAACCAATTTGACAATAAAATTCATATATTTAAAAAAAGAAAAAAATTTAAAAAATTTAAAAAAAAAGAAAGCAATTCTGTGCAAAATGTTTCTTGTGGTCTGCAGCTTTCTTTGAAATGCGTCAAAGAACAAAATTGATATGAGAATAGAAGGAAACATATATTACACAGCAATTTAGCAAATGTTAAATTAAAATTGAGGTAGGAAATATATGTGCTCATTGTAAAACTTTCAATATTTCTGAATGTTTGAAAAATTTCACACTTTGTTGAGAGAAGTTCAAAGCTTAGAAAGATTTGCTATTCTCAAATCCACTGCAATTGCAGACATGAAATCTTGTATTTTTTAACTCTAGAGGGGTTCATCATTTGTTTTTCTACAAAGGGGCAAGAAAAGGTACATGTACATTTCTTTTTTTAATTTTTTAAATGTTTATTTATTTTGAGAGAGAGAAAAACAGAGCATGAGCAGAGAAGGGGCAGAGAAAGACGGAGACACAGAATTCAAAGCAGGCTCCAGGCTCTGAGCTGTCAGCACAGTCTGTCTAGGGGCTCAAACTCACCAGCTGTGAGACCATGACCTCAGCTGAAGTTGGATGGTTAACTGACTAAGCCACCCAGGTGCCCACCAAAAAGGTATATGTACATTTCTACCTAGACACATAAAACATATTCTTGATTATTTTTCCTTTTATTTACTACATAGCTTTATACATTCACTACACTCACTACATACATTTTTACCCTGAAGTATTCTATATTGGCAGATCCACTTGATTGAGATTAAAACCACTTCCCTTAAATATCACAAGAATGAGGTTAAGAATTAGCTACAACCATGTCTGTTTTGAAAAGGGTTATTAGTATCAGAAATGAAAACACAGTAAAATTTTTGCTTTGCAAGTAGGAGTTAAAAAAATGGAATGAAAAAAATTTTAGCCAGGGCTATCACACTACCTCACATTGTCTCCCACTAAAAGTGGTGAGAGATAACTAAAATGCTCTGTTATTCTATCATAATAAAATTGTTCAATAACTGAAAAAAAATAAGGCCCCAGGCTACCTGAATATATTTTGTATTCTTGGGGGAAATAGTTTTGACTTTTCATGTGCCTCTTCCAGAGTGTCCAAGATGATATACCAAACCCCAAGTGTTACTTTTATTATGACCAAGAATTATTTTTGGAATCTTTTGTACACAAAAGGGGAGTGTCTTATGTTTAGTATGCAAACTGCCTATGCTGATTGAATGCACTGGGTGAAGCTAACCCAAAGCTCTGGGAATCCCAGTTGTAGAAGCCAGAATTGAGCAAACTAGTTGTTAAGACTTTAAATGACTACAATTTAAGCCTAATCATGGCTAGTTAAGCATGGTATGAAGCATGCAAGGTCAGTTAAATGATCTTTACTTTTTCCGTGAAAAAGTTTTTTTATGATGTACGCATTTTTCTGTTTGCCTGGTCCTTCTATACAGATATAACTGTATAAAACAAAGTATGTCATATATCACAATCTAGTTACATCCATAAAATAATGTAAGTTATCATACCATATAAATGCAAAAATTATGATGATCTTGTTGTTTCAAATTATGTCATATCTATCTCTGAAATGAAAAATCTCTCTATAAAATATTCTTTATTTTGAAACAAGCTATATCATCCTGCTTTCTGATCATAATGGAATAAATAACAAGGACTGAGCTTCCCTCCCTGTTTTAAGCCACTAGAAAACCTGACAAACTGTATGAAACATTGGTTTTCAAGATACTGGATCACAGACAGCACAGAATAATCATCCCTGGAAGAAGGTGAACCCTAACCTTGCACCAGCTCCCTGTCTAGAAAGAATTTCCAGAGCACAGTGCAGAAAAAGAGAATCCAAACAGAGCTTAGCATTCTCACAAAGTTGAGAGACAGATGGGAGAGACAGAGAGGTCATGGTAAGGCAAAATACCAGAGCTGAAGGAGATGCACAGAGAGAAAACTCAAAGATCAGCAGAGGGATTCCTTTGAGTCTTTGGCTGAATATTGATCTGAGCAGCATATGAATTTGCTACAAAGGCCAAAAAAAGAATGATTAAGAAAGAGTAAATGAGACAGAAAATATACAATGAAATGATGGCCGGTATTTTTACAAATTCGATGATATCTATAAATCCACAGATCCAATCAACAAACTCCAAGTAAAACAAGAAAACCATACTAAGGCACATAAAAATCAAATTGTTGAAAGGCAGGGATAAAGAGAAAAATCTCAAAAGCAGCCACAGAAAAAAGTCATTAACCTACAGTGGAACAAAAAGAAGAATATCAGATTTCTCATCAGAAACAACGCATGCAGAAAAAAATCGAGTGATATCTTTACAGTGTTAAAGAAAAAAAAAAAGTCTTCCTAGAACCCTATATGCAGCACAAATACTTTTTAAAAACTCAGGACAAAACAATGAGTACCAGGCATACAAAAGTTGAGAGAATTCATCAACAGCAGACCAGCACTACAAGAAACATTAAAGGAACTTCTTCATGCAGGAGAAAAATGAAACCTGATAAAAACTTAGACCTACACAAAGGAATGAAAAACAATGGTAACAGTAAGCATTAAAAGGCATTTTTAAACTCTTTAAAAAAATACTTTAAAAGACAACTATTTAAAGCAAAAATAATTACAACATAATATGGGATTTATAATGAACATAGAAGTAAACAATAGCACAAAAGCCAGCAAAGGGACACTGGAAATATACTATATGTGAAATAGTATAATACTATTTGAATGTAGACTGTGATAAGCTCAATATACATATCGTAAATCTTAGACAAGCATTAGGAAAGGATGAGGGATCACTACTAATTCAATAGTGGATATAAAATAGAAACATAAAAAATATTAAATTAAAATACAAGGAAATAAGGGAAAAGAAACAAATAAAATATATATGGGTAGATAGAAAACAATTACTAAGAGGGTAGATTTAAACCCAACGATAGCAATCAAAATATTAAATGTAAATGGTTTCAGTTAAAAGGCATAGATTAGATTTAATAAACAAAAGCAAGATTTAACCACTTGCTGTCTACAAGATACTTGAAAATAAAAACACAGCTTGAAAATAAAAGGTAGAAAAAGGTATACAAATATTAATTAAAAAGATGAAGTGGTTATATTTACATCAAAGTAGATATTAAAGATTAAAAGGCTCGTTTTATGGTGATAAAAGAGCAATTCATCAAGAGGACATGACAATCTTCACAATGTATAAAACTCATAGCACAGAGGCGCCTGGGTGGCTCAGTTGGTTAGGTGTCTGATTCTTGATGTCAGCTCAGGTCATGATCTCACAGTTTGTGAGTTAAGCCCCATGTTGGGCTCTGCACTGACAGCATGGAGCCTGCTTGGGATTCTCTGCTTCCCTCTCTCCCTGCTCCTCCTCTGCTTGTGATCTATCTCTCAAAATAAATAAAAAAACATTAAAAATTACTTTAAAAAAAAACTCCTAGCACAGCTTCAAAGTACATAAAGTAAAAACTGATAGAACTAAAAGGAGAAATGGACAAATCCAAAATGATAGTTGCATATTTTACTCTCTCTCTCAAGAATTGCCAGAACAAGCAATCATAAAAATCAGTAGGGATATAAATGATTAGAATTACCACTGTCAATTGTCGATGATAGAACACTCTAACCAATAACAGCAGAAAACGTATATACTTAAGTACATATAAGGACATTCACTAAGATAGCCCTATTCTAGGCCATAAAATAAATACAAATGAATTGGAACAAGGCATAGAATCAAAAAGCGATTAAAAAAATAATAACAGTAGCAACATTCACCAATAGTCTAAGAACTGTGTTTGATTTTTAAGTATTTTTAAAGAATGAATTGTTTGAAAAATGAAATCCAAACAAAGTAACACATTCTAAGGATAATGGATACATTATGAAGCACTCTCAATGTCTGATTGTATAATTCTGGTGTTCTCCAAATTTCAAGTACAATAAAGTCTTCTTGTAAAAAAATTATTCCAATTATATCATATATTCATAACACTTATTATTCTCTACTTGATTGGGCCAAAGTCAAAAAATTAAGCATTGTAATTCTTTTAATGTGGAGGCTAGGAGATTAAATTATGCAAATACCCATCCACATTTAATAAATTATTAAACTCACACTAAGTCTGATGTTTTGAAGCTTGGAAATCAGTACTTCCATTAATAGAGTGATTTAAATTCCTATTAAGGTTGAGTTCACTTACAAAAACTAAGTAAAATAAAGATTGCTTTATAATTGATATACCCAAGAGGCATCTCTGATGGAGTCATCCATAGTAAGTGCCTGTTCCCTGATGCCTAAAGGAATGTCCATCAGCTTTCTAAGCACTGTGTGAACTCAGAAAGGACGTCACATGATAGTAGCACTATTGTCACCCTATCTCATCTCTTGTCTAAATTATAGCAATGACACTTAATGGATGACCTACCAGAAATCTTACCTGCCTCTTTTTACAAACCTCTTTTTGTATGCTGTTTTCAGTCACATTTACATCTACGCAATACAGGAGAAAGAGGGCAAGACCTGTTTGTGAAGACTTTGGACCATGCAGTTTGCATGGATTTGAATCCTGGCATTGTCATTGACTAGCCTAGTGCAACTTAGGCAGTGTTCATCTCTTTGTTCCTCAGACTCATTTGTTTATGAAATGATGATATTACCTACTACATAGGGTTCTTCGGGGGGATTAATTAAATTAATATTTGGAAGTTCTTAGAAGCACATATAGTTTCAGAGTAAGCATTATACATTTGTGAAATAAATGTATTACATTGTTGCTTAAAACCATTCAAATGTTTCTTACTGTTCTCAGGATAAAGACTATATTCTTAAATTTGACTTCCAAAATACCAGTTTATCTTTCCAACTTCTCTCTCTATTCAAGCTATGTGGACTATGTAGGCTTTACTTAAAGACACTCTTAAATGTCTTTTCACTTAAGAAATACTCCCTTGGTTATGACATCATTCTCTTACTTTTTTTCGTTAAGTCCTACGCATCTTAGAAGTCTCAATTCAGAGATGACTTCCTGCAGGAAGCTTTCTCTAGTCCCCAAAAGTGTGATACATCTTCACAGAGAACTCTGTCATTTCCTCCCTCACAGCACACTATATTTCAACTCCTTTCTACTTATATGATTCGACTCTACATTAATTAATAATGGAAGCTCTTTTTGTGTGTGAACTCTTGTAATCTATATGCATAGCATATACTATGAGTACATAATATATTTATTCAACAAACCAAGAAAGAATGAATAACTTAATAAATGGTATAGTCACTATATCATAGGAAGGTATAGCATGTTTCCTCCATCATGACCTCATCACTAGTGAGATGGTTTTTTGTCTAAAACCAAAAATATCCATGAGAGAAAAACAATGGGATGATCAAGCAAGTCCATGATTTTACTGTGAATAGGTCCAAGTTTAATGCAAGTTAGCCACAGGCCAATCTAGTAATCCGTCTGAGACACACTCTGCCTCCATCTCTCAGCTATTCCAACGCCTAAAGTAGTGCTGTTAAACATAT
Source organism: Lynx rufus (assembly GCF_022079265.1). Taxonomy (NCBI): domain Eukaryota; kingdom Metazoa; phylum Chordata; class Mammalia; order Carnivora; family Felidae; genus Lynx; species Lynx rufus. The sequence goes on along the minus strand of NW_025814823.1, from coordinate 202,825,362 downwards.
AGCTGTAGCTCTCTGCCTCGCAGGTCCATAGTGGATTGTTTTTCCTGACTCTCTTGTGACTGGATGAGGTGAGACGACAACTTCTAGCCAAAGAGTTATGGAAAGTAATATGTATCACCTTGGGGTCAGATCACTTGCTGATCTGATCTTGTCCATCAAGACCCTACACAGCTTTTTATCTCCTTGTGAAAATGACTGGCAGTGATCAAGAAGGGACCTGCCTCATCCGTCTGCATCCAGGTTCCAGGCAACAAGGAGCAAGACTGCTCGCCTACCTGTGATGGATATGTAGTAGAACAACACACAGACATCCCTGCAAAAAGCTACCAAGATACCCTGGACTGAGTGGTAACACTTTCAATACTAAAAAACAAAAACAAAATTGCATCTCCACAAAACCATCACAAACCGCACACTAGGAAATATCGAACAAGATTTCTAAAAACTGTTAGAGCACAAGGGGAACACTCTAAGGAAACCCTCTCCCAAATTCAATGACACCTTGATTTCGTTTGGCAGCCCCAAGTTTGTAACAATTACATGCCTGCATGACTGAACTGTGAGGAAATTATTTTGATTATTTTCTTTAGAAAAATACACTGAACACTTTTTTTTTCCTTTAGGAAAAATTTAATAGCATAATTTCGAAGAAAATGTTTATAAGGGAGCCTGGGTGGCTCAGTCTGGTTAATCGTCCAACTCCTGATTTCAGCTCAGGTTTTGATCTCATGGTTGTGAGACGGAGCCTCATCAGGCTCTGTGCTGACAGCATGGAGCCTGCTTGGGATTCTCTCTCTCCCTCTCTTTCTGTCTCTCCCCGCCCCTCTCTGTCTCTGTCTCTGAAAATAAATACATACACATTTTTTTAAATCTTAAAAAAATAAAATGTTTATAGAATGTGTAAAATTGTATCACATTTAAATTGTAGTTTTTAACCTGAAGCAGTCATTTACTTTCCGTGTCAAATAAAATAATTGAACAAAATAAATATCGTCTGGATATCTATATTAGGTAAAAAGGAAAAATAATTAACTTGATATCTTTGGTCTTGCAAGTTAAGCAACTTATTTTGCCAATTTGGAAGTATTCTATTTTGAATTTAATCATCTCGATAATGACCTTTTTTTTTCATACAACTTTTATCTGTTTTGAAAGGAGAAATAAAATAATATAGAAACTAATGAATAGATAAAATCAATAGTTCTCCATCTAAGGAGTGTATCACACTGACTTATTCACCCCCAATATTCCATTCCTCAGTTGAAGGGATAATGAAATAGATAGTACCCAAAGTCCTCAAATAGGATGCCCTGACCCTATGCTAAGGCTCTCTCTCCTGTGTGTGTGTGTCTCCTGATAAGAGAATTATGTTTCTTTTTTCACAGTTGTAAAAAAAAATTACCAATAGAGATTTCGTTTACACTCATTGTTAGCAAACCTTCTAATGGGAAATGTGACAGAGGGAGGACAGGGAAAAATTCCTGCTTCCATAGAAGTAAAGGTGATAAGAGGAATTGATACCGGAGGGACGTCGCTTTCTCAGGAAGCAGAGAAAGGAGTTGATTTTCTATCATGACATCTATCGTTACAGCTAGAACATCTGACTCCTCACTTCTCTGAAGAACAGATAGTATTATCCAGCCCGAGACTCAGGGTAATTTCACTGGCCTGCTTCTTCTCAACAAGACTGACAACCACCGTCACCACCACAACAATAAAAACAACATCAATAAATAGTCTTACCACTGAAGGGATATTTGAGAACAGCCTTTGATGGAAAGAATACATTTCTTTTGTAGGTAGACTCTATCAACACAAGGGTTCATCAGGAAAGAAAATTGCAGCAGTATCTGCAGGTACCCATACTACAAGTGACTCAGTGCAGGGGCAGGAACTAGGAGGCACAAAGATGAACATGATACTTATGCACAGAATGTGGACACGATTCAAGCATTCTGAATAGAGCGGGTGTTTCCATATTTACAGAACAGCTGATTTGCTGTTGGGCACTCAGGTCCCGAATACAGTTCAGCTTCTTGATATTTCTTAAGGATCATTCATCTAATTGGAATAACACATTTTCTAGTTAGGAGTCCCATGCAAGAGCATCTGTACTATAGAAAAGAGAGAGAAAGAGAGCGAATCTAGGTTCTTTTTTGCTAAATTCTCTCACTAATTACAGATGTTATAATACTGTGTATGAAATTTAAATATATTGTCTTTCTTCTTAAAAAAAACTTTCAATATTTAGGAGTCTTTCACAAATTTCAATGATTTGAATGAAATGAAATATTTCCTATTCCAGTATGGAAGTCATTTTGCAAACTCAATGCGGTTTTAGTATTATATTAATAAAAGTGCTTTTTTTTTTTTTTTGGTTTGTAAACCTCAGCAGATTTCACATTTTAGTAACACGTGGTATTTAATAGCCCTTTTTGTTTCTAATGACTAATCAAAGGATGGCAGATACTTGGTCCAGATACCACCACTCCCTACTCCTGCTCCATTAGCAACTTTATGAATTGATCGAGCTTTGTGATTCAGACTGAAATGAGATATAGCCTTAGAATCGTTATTAAAATCTTCCATTCAGCAATTTCCAATAGATAAGAATTCACACATCTGTTATGAGCGTTGATGTCCTTTTCTAACCCCTCCACTCGATTACAAAATCACTTTTAGCCATGGTTGTGGATTATCTATCTTTATACTCCTGTACACAGTACAGTGCTTAGCATGTGGTGGATGGTCATTTAATATAGATGAAATACTATACTTGGTAATTATATAAAGACATGAAGTTGGCAAATGAGAAGTCAGGTAAGTATCTAACCACCTTGTCTCTTATTTTTATTTAGAAGAGTTAGTATATATTACATATACAGTGTTTAACTGGATATATACAATCATACATTTAAGAAATACGCTACTGAACAGAATTCTTTCAAAAACAGTAGCATTTTGCTAGAACATGTGCTAACTGGAAATTTTTTTTTAATCTGAAGCCACAGAGCCACTTTCTAATTTCAAGACTTTGGAGATTTTTGGAACATCTGAAATAACAATTCTATTAAAGGGAAGGGGGATGGTTGATTTAGTTGGTAAAAGTCCAGCAGTAACACTTAGAAACACTAAAACATTCATCTTTGATATTAGGCAAATACTGATAATTTGGCAACAAGGAAAGACTTCAGCAAAACTGTAAAATATTTTTTTTCTTAATTGCTTTCTGATGTCTCCCTGTCTCCTCTGCAGCCCAACTAAACTTCTTACAGCCTGGAGAGCCCGTCTCTCACACAAAGGCACCTCTCACTCAAGTTATGATACACATATTCATATATATATCTATCTTTTTTGTATAGAGAATTGCTCTCTACTATTCAAGAATTACTCTCTCCACCCGCCAACCAGTAGCCTGCTACAATGTTATTTGGTAATGTTTGAGTATATTTGAAGGTCTATAGGATACTCTTCAAGCTGAAAAAGCCATAAAAATGACTCATCAGTCATTTAGTACTTTCAAGTCTGTTAATCATAACCTGGCCCTGAAAGTCAGAAGAGGAAATACATATACTACTTTTGGAATCCATACATGTTCTAATATTATTCTAAAGGTAATAATTTATGTGAGCCTAAATGATCATAAATCTAGAAGTTCTTCAGTAACCCTTTCCTAACAAATTAGTAGCATTTTTTTTGGTAATATCTGTCATTCTAAAATTATTTTGCTTCTACAGCAAATACATGCCAGAGGAAGGAGGGGAGGTCATCCTCTACCAGGTTAAGGACTAGCGAAGACTGCATTTCTCTGAATTTCAGATTAAATAAAAAGGGGAAGCATTTTAATTGTACAATATTATTAAAACTTGTACACTTGCATGCTTATGATTCACTCCCAGTCAACTAGAAGCATCTGTTCTGGACATTTATTATGCTTCTCCTCAGTGTCACGGAGATGAATATGTTCACATAATGGAGAACTGCTTCCCATACTCAAACACTGTAACCTCCACAAAGTTAACTGATACTCCAAGTAGTTTTGTTAGATATTATTAGTCAGTTATAGCCCTTGGATTCTAAATTTCAAAGCACACGCTGCCACAGTCCAAACTCTACCTTTTACTCTCTGCTATGATCTACAATATTCAGGAAGGTAAGAATTTTATTCTTTCAGAAATTCTGTGAAAAAAATCATTGAAATAATTTGACTGGCTAATTACATCTTAAGTTAATTTATATGATAAAAATTATATCTCAAATTAAATTAATAAGTCTCTTTAGACTTTCCATAGTAGAGTGCACAAAATCCTTTCCCATGAATTTTCTCTTCAATTATTAAAACAATCATATAGGCCAAGTAGAAGCCATTGGCCATATTTTTTTTTTAAGTGAGAGGATGGTATCTAAACATGAATTGTACAACATACTCCTGACTTTCATTTTAATTAAGCTGAACTGCCTTTACTTTGTATGTTCACCGAACTCATATGTCCACAACAGTAATGACAAAAAAAGTAGCACATTCAGATAATTAGCACATTATTGCAAAATTCACACTTGATGGCCAATCTTACTGGGAAATCCTTTTTGATTTCACCACTCCTGACGAATAAGATGATCTCAAAACAGCTATTCTTTTTCTTTGCAACTGCTTTAAATTATATAGAATTGGGACTAGTTTCTGGAATCCTTACTCAATGTCTACTTTCACTTTAAGATGTAATAAGAAAAGATTTTGACCCCTTTGACCCTCTTTTAAAAAAAATGGCCTAAATGGTAGGCTTAACTCAAAATAGCCACCAGAATTATATAACCAACCAAATGTATTTCGTTTTCACACTAAGACGTGACTCCTCTAATACAAAATCTAAAGTGAATACGTCAGCAAGACAGAAAGAGTAGTCAAAGTAGGTCTTTCTCAGCCATTATCCAGTGTGATTGAGGATTCTAATTTTATTTATTCTTGAGCCTTCATTACAGTTATAAGTGAGTTAAGAAAACTGAATTTCTGTGACAATTTCTAATGTACCTCAATTACTATGCTATGCTCAGTGAAACAGGTATCAACTACTACTTTTGACATAAGGCAAACATAATTTTGTTTCCTAAAATACTTCAAATTAATAAAAAAAACCTCTTGGACGTTGTACGTAAAGGAAAAAATAGGTTTGTTATAAACCAACAATAAAAAAGCACACATTTCTCTCTTTATGATTAGATAAGTATATTTGACATTGCCTTCAGAAGGGAGTTTAATTTCATTTAATCGTTTATAACAATAAAATATTCTTGGGTGGCACTGTAACATCTTCCAATTTATGTCATATCTCATCACACCTTTCTCGCTTGTAGACAGGTGCACCACAGTATACAGGACCAACAAAAGTGACCTATTCAACTGAGATAACTACCTAGATAATTAAAGTAACACATGTTTATTATGAACACTCTGGAAATTGAACCAGAATTCATGTTTAAACCAGAATCACATCATAAATTGTGTGTCCGATACTCATGAACAAATGGCATTCCCAGTTTTCACTCTAACAGCAGGTGGATGAGTCTAAAATAGCAGTAGCCATAATACATGTTGTAACTGTGTGCACAATGGAAGGGAAAATGGAAACATTTTTTCTAGAAAAATTATGTCAGATAAATGTGAGGCTAAATGCACTTTGACCTAAATTGTTTGATTTATTTGCTACTTCAATTCTATACTCGGTATATTTCAGGCGGAAGTAATCCATAATAGTGTTTATAATACTTCCAATGTATGGACAGGCAGTAAGCACATTAAAGAGCCAACAGTCGAACTCTCTGTTGAGATTTTTCATATTTTAAACTAGTAGCAACTTTTGTGATAACAACAATTTACATTTCTATAAACTTTCTGGTTTCAAAGTATGCTCAACAATAACACCTCATTGGAGACTCTATACAATTCTATGATATTGGGCAGAAAATTATCATCATCTCCATCTGTAAAGGAAGAACTTGATTGATTTTATTCATGATTTGTAAATGCCCTTGGAATATTTCCCAGGCTTATCCACTTGGAAGGACATATACTTTCAAACTTAGTTTTCAAAGTTGCCATGACTAGGAAGCCTTATTTAGAGCTTCTCTTCGACCTTCCACCACACTCTCATAATGCATCTGTCTCTCTTGTTTTGTTGTCTATACTATAATTGCCTCTAATATTGGATTCAAGACACTCTAGTGTTTTGCTTGCCTGTTTATTTACATGTTTGCTTTTACTACTAATCTGAAATTTCCTTGAGGGCATAATCTAACTCATTTAGCAAGTGTTCCTATGCCTTATTATTTTCCAGACACTCTGCTAGGAACTAAAGATACAAGAAATTTATGACTTTCTCCCACTTCTGGAATTTAATATATAGTTGGAAAAGCATCATTGAAGAGAAATTACAAAAGTGATGAATGTTAGAAAGCAAAAGCACATGGGCTATGCCAGGATATTATAGATAGAATTCACATTACCTGAGAGATCAGGTAATTCTACCCCAAAGAAGTTTAAATTAAAGTCAACATTAAAGGAACAAAATGTGGTGGATAAACTGGGGTTGGCCAAAGAAACAAAATTCTGGGAAAAGTAAACAACATATGTAAGGTCTTAAAACAGCATATAAAGAAGTCCAGCATAGTAAAAAATAAGGAGCAAGTAGTTTCCCAGGCTCAAATAAAAAGACTCAGATTTCAAAGGACCTTGAATTTTGGATTTTTTCCCAATAGTAATGAAAAATCATAGAAATATTTTCAGTAGGTAGATGACATAGTAATATTTGCTCTTTAAAAATAGCACTTTTGAGGTCTTGGGAAGACAAGCAAGGGTGAATTTTAAAATCTAGTAATTAGTCTATTATAAAATGAGAAATATAACAAATGAGCGATGACTGGTGTTGGCTTGAACTAGGATGAAGATAGAGAAGATTCAGGGATACAGTATGAGAATTCAAACCTCCTTCAAGAAGTAGAACCAATAGGATCTGGTTATTGTTAGCTACAGAGATTGAAAGCAAAGGAGAAGTCAAGGATACCGCTGAGATTTTAACTGAGTAAAAAGAAACAGAGGAGAACACTTGAATGGGAAATGGACATACTGAGCTTGACGATCTCAAGAGATATCTTTATGGAGACGTCACACACTTGTGTAGACTTTGAGATAGGAGATACATGATTTTAAAGCTTTGGATACGTGTCTGGCTATTATCAACATACAGCCATGGAAGTGTATAAAAACGTGCAAAATGGAAACACAGGCTGGGCCCATAATAGGACATTAATAACGTCTAGAATTTTAATCTTAAAATAAAGTTCTGAACATTTCAAATATGATCTTGTTTTTCATGAAACTGAGAATTCCATGTCCAAAGCATCAGAATTATACAGGTGTGCTGTAGGGCACTAACAAAGAGCGTTCATAAAATCACGTATCTCACCTCTCACACACACAGACATATACCCACGCATACTTTGTTAATTCTACTTAACTATCTTGGTCTCACAACATTTCATACCCAAATAGAGCTTTTCACATTGTACTTTAGAACTCCAGGGTATCTGTTAAAATATCATCTTAGAAAATACACAGTATAATAATTGAAAACAATTCTCTCAGAATAAAAATAATTCCTTAGAGAAAGAACATAAACTCTTTGTTTAACCTGAGGAGAAAGTATAGGGAAAGAGAAATTATTTTTGCATATATGAATAGCCATAGTCATCTATTTTACCTAGACATAAACAGCCAAGAATTAGGTGATTTTAAGAGAGTGTAAGTGAACAGTTGCCAAAGAAGACAATTTTGTTTTTTTTAGAATATAGAACCCTGAGGTAACACAACCAGTAGAGGACACCTAGTGGTCTTTAGCAGAATCAATATTTGCCTGCAGAAAGTATTAAGCAACTCACCACACACAGGTAATAATGTCAATGTCAGCAAATGTGTTAATGTGAAAAAGATGGCATCATGAATCTTATGAATGTGTGTGTGTGTATACACACATACATACATGCATTTCATTTTGTTTGAACTTCACAACTTTCCATCAAGTTTATAGGCATGAATCACTCACTGTAAGGGCTTCTCCCTAGATTAAATAGAAAATGAAAGGCACACAATCTGAATGAAGTCCTACATATACTAATTTCCAGTATAGTGTTCATTTCACATCACCATGTTTCTGGTGATGCAAAATACAAATCTCAAATACAATTATATCAATAATATTAATATTAGTACATGTGCTATACATACTAATATAGCACATATATTTATACATAATTATATATATTATATATGATATAATATATATATTATATATGATAATATTCATTATATATAATATATGATATAATATATATTATATACGATAATATTCATTATATCAATTATAATTGACACTGAAATTACAAAACATTAAAAAAGACTTCATATAAGATCATCTCATATTTTACTATTGCTACAAACATTTCAAGGGCAAGAGTACTTGTAAAAGTTAAATCTCCCTCTAGAAAACTAAATAGCACACTTGCTGTATAGATGTAGGCAAATGTGTGATACATTTGTTTCCTAACTGGTATTATTATGATTATTTTAATGTTTATTTATTTCTGAGACAGAGAGAGACAGAGCATGAGTGGGGGAGGGGCAGAGAGAGAGGCAGACACAGAATCAGAAGCAGGCTCCAGGCTCTGGGCTGTTGGCACAGAGCCCGATGTGAGGCTCGAACTCACAAACCGTGAGATCTTGACCTGAGCCGAAGTAGGTCACTCAACCTACTGAGCCACCCAGGTGCCCCTCCTAACTGGTATTATTAAGTCCATCCTCAGTGGTCTCTAATCCCCTTCATTCTGCAGCACTCTAAAATGCAGCCCCTCTACCTAAATGCCTCAATGACACCTTATTAGGTCCATCATTAGCACAAATTCATGTCTATAGCTCCAAACTCACTCCCTTTACAACCTAGATTCTGGAGATATGGAACTGCTGTCTGAGCCAGGCTGCCTGTCCCTCAGATCTCACTGGAATGCCCTTCCCTTTCCCGTTCAGTCAGCTTGGGAATTCAGACTCCAGCTTTGAAACTCAGTTCAGATAACTGTGAGCCTCTCTTCTTGTGCAAAAAAAAAAAAAAAAAAAAAAAAAAAAACCCTCTGTTGTTCACTCCCTCCTTTATTCTGCCACTTACCACACCATCTGTGATTATTTGCTCACATGTCTGTTTTTCCTACAAAGCTGGAAAGCTGGGATCTGCTTTGAATTCTCTCATGCAGCATCTGCACATAGGAGCTACTCAGTAATTGCTTGGGAGTAAAAAATGAATATTCCCTTGCAATTATTTAATGGATTTAGAACATGGAGGACTGCCATGTATTTAGGGGACAGACATGCTCTGATAACCTTTCAGAACTCTGTACCAGTGTACAAGGAGAGTCAAAGGCAAAGTTGACAAGGACTGTTCCCTATAGACGCCTATACCCAGCAAAAGAAAAGGAAAATGCATATAAATAAGCATTAGCAAGGAAGCTATCTGCATGAACAAATGCAAGAAGGGCCAGTAAAACAACCCAAATTAAAGGCACTGGCCATTACAGCCCAGTCCCTCCAGGTCGAATATTTTCTGGAGATGAGTTTCAGCCTAGTTTTTAAAGGAATGATAGAAAACAAAGAAAAAAGCTTTCCACATCTGAGGTGTGGCACACGCAAAACTGCAGAAGCAGAAAGAACCATTCTCTGCAAGCACTGTAAAACTAAAACACAAACAGGAGAGAGTTGTTGGGTACAAATGTGAAGTGACAGTGGTGAGATGGGGGAACAGTTTGCTGGAGAGCCTTGAAGGCACAGCAAAGAAACACAGATTTGATGTGATAGGCAATAGAGTCTCTCTTACTTTTAGTTGGGGGGTAAGTGTAGGAAAATACTGGTGTTTGCTTACAGCAAATCTTAGAATTCGATGTGTTTTCTTAAAAAATGAAAGTAGTTAGAGTATGTATTGTGTAATTATAGATAGGCAATTTATAGCAAGAGTTAGTTTCTAATCTAAACCAATTAGAATGCTAAAATTAACCAAAGACAGAAACCACAGTCTGCATCAGCTCCCTGTGGAATAAATTTCCTTATTAATGCTCTGTTGTTAAACACACTTTGTATATAAACCTACCTCTAAGCTAACATAAAAATCTAATATTGATTGCAAGAAGAGCATCTCAATGTTCCGTAGACATTATTCATCTGAAATTGCTACAGACATATATGAAGATCAGAACCATAAGCCCTCTTCCAGCCTAAAATGGATTTATTTAATTATGGCATGTCTCAAATCTACACAAGGAAGATTGAGGGGACAGGAGATAAGGAATACAGAATAAAATATTATACATCTGTATTCCAAAGCCATACTTATTACACAAGCGTCATGCATTTCCAACACTTTTTTTACATTGTGCATGAAGATTTTACACTTTATGTGACATACGATCCTACAAAAAAGATAACCATTACAGAGAATATGTCTCTTTTCAATTACTATTTCCTAAATCTCAAATAATATCAAGGGTTATCCCTCTTTGATAAAGTGACTGACATCAGCAAATGAAGGATTTCAGGATCCTAGAACACTTCACCTTTGCTAACTGAATAATCTCCTGTTCCTAACCTCTTAATCTACCTTTTATCTCTTCAGGGTTTGGGATGGTCCTAAATTGCTACTAATGCGCCATTTTATTTGGTGGGGGAGGGGGATTTCCTCACTTTGTTTCTTTTAGGTCACAGAAAATGGGCTTCTTCTGTGATGTGTTACAAAATAACACCCAGGCTTGAGTCCCTCTTTACTGGAAATATAACATGAACAACAACATGATGAATTAAGGGGATGATTTTTTTTTCAATCAAAATACAAGAGTGGGAAAGATGCACCTAGGTTTTCTGGAGATCACAGGAAAAGGAATGTTCTGGCCTGATTTATCTAAATTGCTACAGATTTTCATGTCACCTAGCATATGTAAAGTTTCAGTATAGGATCAGAGAGCTCTCTACTTTTGCATCCTAAAGCCATTGATCTAATTGCCTTGTGAAAACAACTTCCCTCCTGACTCCTTAACACCAAGTATTTCAGAAATTAGTTGGCCAAATCACCCCTTTCCTTCTACATTAGCCACTACATTCAACTTTAGTAATGACAGTAACATAAGGGCTAAATTTTAAAGTTTCTGTATTTCATTCACAATATTTCTCTAATTTATTTGGCTTTGGCACTTCTTGTTGTTTTTCAGTTGAACTAATTCAGACCGAAAAAAAAAAAATGCATCATTGAAGATGGAAGCAGTTTCCTATAGAAGGCAGCCACTTTCCTTGGGAATGATTCATTTAGAACAGTGGCAGCTTCCAGACTTCACACATTACTTCCCCAAATTTGCTGAATTTAGCATTAGCCAGCTTGGTACTAAAACACTCAGAACTCAAAGACATGTGGGTGAACTCACATCTTCCTCTGCAGTCTTATGCCAAATGCTCACAGAGCAAATTCTTCGGATTTATTTGTTGTATGTTCTACATGTAAACACATCCCAGTGGCATTTATAAAAATCAGGTAAAGATCCGCCACTTTGGAACCATTCAAGTTTCTCTCTGCTTTTGGTTTGAATCATGTAGGTGATGAAATAATTTGTATCAAATTCTGGATTAATTATTCCTGTTTCTTCCCTGTTTAACAGTATTACTAGCAGACATTAAATATCACTGATATATGTGATTCTCCACATACATCATATAATCAGGAAAACATCCTTCACTTAAATGAGTTTATGGTTCATTTTATCATCAAGATCATTTATTTATAAGAAAGATCTTGCCAACTCACAACTCTAGGCTCAATGTGTTTGGCTACCAAATTTCTGTAAGTGCATATTAAATTGCATTTTATAGTAATGATGGCAGAAAGCCGATGACCCTGAACTATATCATGGCATCTTTAAAACACCATCATGTTACACAGATCTAGGTGCCTGTCACCACTGCCAGGAATCAGAGGGCAACAGTATAAGGAGTGTCCTCTTCTATGACTGCGTGGCCTGCCATTTTATCTGATAGGACACCATCTGTTTATCCTGCTACCACTCCCTAGGGTAATTGGGTTAAAACTACAAGACACTGCAAATAGTCACATTGCCCACTGTATTTTTAATTGCCTGGCTATTTATAGCAATGACTTTTCTTCTTACAGGATATTCATAAAAAAAAACAAAACAAAACACGCTTGTGACCATGTTTTAAGAGGTAAATGCTCAACTCTAATGTTGCACAGACACAATCTTTGTTAAGAAAAGTTTCCTACAATTTCTTATTCAATCTATACAACAGTGGAATATTAAGGTATTTATCATTGAAAGAATGCATGTAATAGTAAGAAACTACACAGTTTTGTTATATAATGTTATAAAATGTTAAAAGCATTTGCCCTGGGGTCAGATTAGAAGGTTAGAATCCCAGCTCCAGCTTTTACCAACTCCGGTTTTCTGGGCAAGCTACCAAAATTAGGAAAGGGAACTAATCCATGTAAAGAATACAATATATCATTTGACATATAATAAGCCCTCAATAAATATTAACTATTATTATCAATAATCATCTTGATTTGATATTAATCTCAAACTGGTATAACAGATTTTAAGAACCAAACATTTATTACATTTTAGATGGAATGTGCTATATAGAGACACATTACAAGATGAATCCAATTTCTCAAACGTGCTTCTTTTGATTTTGAATATAATCCATATCCATATTTTAAGAATGACCCATTTTTATGCCTTTCAGCAGTGTCTTACACAGTGTTTTATTATTGCATGTCATTTTCTGAAATCCTGTGAACCAAAATGTCATTGACAGGCACACACAAAACACAGCTACTGTCTCACAGAAAGCAGAGCGAATGTTCACAGAATTTCTATTCTATGACTGGTTTAAACCTAAATTCCAAAACATAATTCTTCCCAAACATGTTAAAAAGCAGTTTGGTAGTGAGTAAAGCAATAAGTAATCTATTGCCAGTATACTGTTGTCATTAGTACTAGTTTAGAGACTCCGGGCGTTTTTGACCCTCATTTTTATGCAAACAGTAAAATTCAGGTTATAATTAATGTAAAAAAGCAGACTTAGAAGGAAAATAAAGTCAAAAAGGTTATTATGCATACTCTGGAATTAGGGACATAAACTCCTTTGCTCAGTGATGGCACATTTAACTCAGATCCTTGGAAACTCCAGTTGGCTGAGCCCTTTCAGGACCCACCCACTGCCTAAGAACAACAGATGCCCTCTTCAGCAAAACATTGGCCAGATTCACTGTATTTATGCACTGTACTATTTGTGTTTTCTATGTAATAATTTCTCCCCAGGGTATCCTGTTTTTCAGTATTTTGAAACGAATTAATAGGGCAAAACTATAATAATTAATTACAGGCAAAGCATAACACTGAGCAAATTATTATGCTGAAATTAGTCTCTATATATACAACTTGGAAATACTTTTTCAAAGTTTTTTCTTCAAACACAAATTCTCTGAAATTTCAGTGTTAGATGAAATATAAACCAGATTATCTCACAGAACTAATGATGCAAACTAGATTAGCAATCAGTCCCTACACATCTTTGTTCAAAGATGGTACTTGATGTATTCATATTAAATAAAAAGAAACTTCCCATGGTAGAGAAGGGACTGCATTGGTTAGGATAAACATTTGTTGATTAGAGGGGATTTGTTTTTAAAGAGACTTAATTGGCATAAAACAAATGTTTTATAATCACTATTTTTTTCAGTTGATTCAAATCCAGTATTTGACCATATCTTTTGAAGATACAAATACATCACTTATGCACCAAAAAGAATAAGTAGAATTTTTCTTCTTGAATCTCATAAAACTTATTACACATTGTACAGGTGTTCATCTTAAAAGTGATAGTTAACAATCTCATGATATAGTGGCTTGAAAAAAGTAAAAGATGTGTCTTACCTCTTCCCACTGATGTATGTATCTAATTAACCTTGAAAGTCGCAACAAACGCAAGAGACTGAGAATTTTTGTAAACCTCACAATGCGAAGTGCCCTGGCTGTCTTGTAAACTTCTGAATCCATTCCTTTTTCTACAATGAGAAAGATATAATCCACTGGGATTGATGAGATGAAGTCAACCACAAACCAGCTTTTTAAATAATTCATCTTGATCACTTTAGGGTCCAGGATGATTTCAGAACTGTCTTCATTGACAGTGCCAGTCCTAAAATTCATTATCAGGTCCAAAAGGAAAACTGTATCTGATGCCACATTGAAAATAATCCATGGTGTTGTTGTTTGTTCTGTAAAGAATGTGATTCCAACTGGTATGATGACCAGATTTCCAACCATCATTATAAGCATTATTAAATCCCAATAAAACCTACAACAAATAAAAAAATCAGATTTTAATAGACAATAACCATTCTTTGCCCCATCATAAAGAAATTTAATGACTTATGGTTAAATAAATGAGTACAAGAATGAAGTGTTTGTTCTGTAAATATGGTAACTCCTTCAATGATTACAAATTAAAATCTAATTAATATATTCCTAAAGCAATGCATTGTTTATAGAATTCTAAAAATTATTTGATATAAAGTATTACAGAAATAAATTCAAGAACACTCAATCCTCCATTTACCTGATAAAAGAACAAAGACAACCTCCCCTATATTTAACAAGTAATATGCATGGAAATAAGGGAGAAGCATAAAACAAGAAGATCTACCTTAAAAAAATCATTTCAGGGAAGACTCTTTAGAGATGCTTTGAAGTACTTTACATGTCAAATTACCAATCAATCAAACACTAAGATACTAAAAATACTGGTAATATAAATTATATCTTAGGAGTACAGATTAGGTCAACCATAAACTTTAGGCTAGCCCATGGCTTCATAGTACTCCAAATATTTACGCTTCCTTCTTTTTTAGTTTGAAATGAGAAAAACCAATTTTGTTCTGAGGTTAAAAATAATTGAACAGACTACTCTAGGTTTTAAAAAAAAATTTTATGTTTTATTTATGTTTGAGAGTAAGAGAGACAGAGCATGCGTGGGAGGAGGGGCAAAGAGAGAGGGAGACACAGAATCTGAAACAGGCTCCAGGCTCTGAGCTGTCAGCAAAGACCCCGACACAGGGTTCAAACTCACAGACCGTGAGATCATGACCTGAGCTGAAGTCAGACACTTAACCGACTCAACTACCCAGGTGCCCCGAGACTACTCTAGATTTTAAACTAGAATCTACTTAAAACTTGCACTTTTACCACTGTTTCGTTGAACAAATACTTTAAATACATTCCCTCTATTTTTCTAACTATTTCTTCCTTAAAATTTCTGATTTAATTTTCAACATGTTTATGATTACTAGCTGCCTTTTGAAACATTCTCATCTCACCTTATATTAAAATTGGAACAAAACCAGGAACTTTATTCCAGGTTAACACAGTGTAATTGAATTCATTGAAGATGATTGTAATGTTATTTTCATGAGGGTTATTTAAAGTCTATTGACCCTGTAGTGAACAGACTGCATATTTGTTACAAGTCTATACATATAAACATGAAGAAGCAGATCGACTAGCACAACCCTATCATCATGAAATAGTCTCCAGAAATATGAGTTACGTCATCCTGGTCATAGGTATCCTCTGCTGGCAGTTTTGTTGTGTAAATGATGTAAATTTCTATGACAGAAATTTCTGTTAACCAAGATACCTTTATTTTACATTACTTCTCCTTCTTAGACTACTTGGGTTACATTTTGGCAAGATATACAACTGCATATACCTTTCATAGTTACTATCATCCCGACTCTTGGGATAAAAGTAGTAGTACAAGAAAGAACTGTAATAGGTCTTCTCTCCCCTTGTCCCTACCCCCAGGATTATGTAAAAGTAAATGCTTGTCGATTTGAAGATTTCATCAGTCTTGTGTCAAAACTTATCCTCGCATTTATAGACAAGTATACGTATACCCACACCAATCATACATCATGCACTGTCAATTTCAATGACATATTTTCTCTTTTTTTTTCTACTCTTTTAATGGAAATGCAAAATGTGCCACTGAATACACCAAGGACAGAGGAGAGATGTAGAGGAGATGCAATATTGTAATAGCTATTTCCCAAAAAAGTGACATCATTGAACTCTAAAATGAAACCGTGTGTACCCTGAGGATTTTCACTTTTCTGGACACTCTTATCAGTCCCATCTGTGAGCTTGTCTCTCTGCCCTCCCCATGAAGGCTGCTGGGTGTCACGCGTAGCTCTTTTATCTTCTCTTCTACACATGCTCTTTGAGCAATATCACACACTCATCCATGTCTTTATGATTAATTCATAACTGATGACTCCAAAGCTCCACCTCCAGTCCATTCCTGTCTTGTAAGCCTCCTAATCCTCATAATCAGCAGCCTATTAAGTCTATCCCCATGCATATCTCACACTCATGTCTTACAGCAGGCACATGCTCAATCTCATCTTCTCCTTGCATATGTATTTCTCACATGTCCCCTATGCCAGGGGATGGAACGACTCTATACCTTATTTGCAAGCCAGAAACCCCGGAGGAATCCTAGAAGACTCCTGGCCTTAAATCTGTTCAATCTCACACTTGATCAGTCACCAAGGCTGTTTGGTTCTTATATCTATGTATAAGTTGTATTCATCCATTTGCCCTTTACAATTCCCACTGCAACTATCTTCAACTAGAAATTCTCACCAGCTGTTTAATTTGGAGACAAGTTACTTAAATGCTCTCATCTTAAATCTTCTCATCTGTAAAATGAAGATTATTATAGAAACAGGGTTTTCTATACAGAGCAAATGAAATAATACATGCACATCATATATCCTAGCATATAACAAACTGTGGTACACAATGCCGGTGGCCTACTTTGTATTCATTTACCTTTCCTTACCAAAAGAAATCCAGTTTTGTGGGGAGCACCCAGAAGCCCACTGAAAGATACTCACTTTTACAGACATTCTTGCATTTCTCTCATTAAGACAGAAGATATTTTTAAAGAAAAACAACACATTCTATCCCTCTTACTCAATAGAAGAAATGAAGAGGATAAAGTGCCATCTAGTATTGTTACAGCAATAATTTTTATCACACCATAGCTTTTTATTAGTGGTACTTAATATGGTCTGAAGCCATCAGGAATCTCATTATCAATATAAAGCTCTATTAAACCTTATAATTTCCTTTTAAAGTATCACTGACTCTATTTTACAGACATAAACACAGATCTTGTTATAGACTTTGCATAATATAACACTTTCTTGAGTTAACATGGATTCATTCCTTATCTAGCCAAGGAAAATACAGTTGTCACCCACTCTAAAAGTATGATATAACTTCTGTTTTTTTAAGCAAAGAATATGCTTCTGAAAAGTGACCTCATGAGACTCTCTTGTCTACCTGCCCACAAGTTTCTTTTCTTGACTTTTTGCTCTGAAATATCTCTTGAATACTCAGGCTCAGTCTTTTCCTTAATTTTCGATTTCTGAGTCCTATACATCTTAGTATGGAATAATCTTTCCTATCAATTCCTCTTTCTGTTCCCATTGTCATCTACTTTGGGCAGAACTAGTGCTTGCTTAGAATAACTCCAGCCTCCTGTCTACGGAATCTGGTCAATTCTGCCCATCAGTCCTAGAGCGACTTATCTAACACATAACTTGCCAGGTCAAAAACCATCAATGACTCTCTTGGGGCGCCTGGGTGGCTCAGTTGGTTAAGTGTCCAACTTCAGCGCAGGTCATGATCTCACAGTTCGTGGGTTCGAGTCCTGCGTCAGGCTCTGTGCTGACAGCTCAGAGGCTGGAGCCTGCTTCGGATTCTGTGTCTCCCTTGCTCTCTGCCCCTCCCCTGCTCGTGCTCTGTCCCTCTCTCAAAAATAAATAAACATTAAAAAAAAAATCAACGACTCTCTTAAGTAAAAATAACTCAGCATGGTTTTCAAGGCATCTTCCTTCCCTCCCAGCCTTTTCTTTCACACTTTATGGCAAGAACTTCATGTCTTAAGCAAGAGAGTACATGCACTTCCCTTGGCATCATGCTCACCTAGGTACATGTACAATAGATAGTTTCTTCCATTCTATTAATTCCTTTTCCCATTAGCACTCTACATACCCTTCATGCCTTGTTCTGACACTGAATTTCTTACTTGTTTTTTTTAACCCCCAGAGCAACATATATATTCAGTATGCTTATTTTAGTTTTGCTTTTGTTACTAATTATTTGTTTTTATTTCCTCCATCACTACTGGGTTCAAGTTCTTTTTTTTTTTCTAATTTTATTAAGTTTTCAATTTAATTCCAGGATAGTTAACATACAATTTGTTTCGGATGTACCATATAGTGATTCAACAATTCTATACAGTGCTCATGGATACAAGTCCTCTGAAATTCAAAACTGTATTTTATCTTCTGTTTAACCTCTGCAGTGAATGTAGACAGTATATAGAATAACAAATGCTAAGAAGATAAATTAATTGAATTTTGACTGGAAACATACATTTCAGTAGGGATATTTAAAGTAATCCTTTTTATAAGACAAAAAGTAATTAATGTAGCAAATAATTTCTTGACTTATTATTTCTATAAATCTGGAGTTTTACTAATTGAGAATTTTTATAACATAGAAGACATTAAGGCAAATTAAAAAGGAAACAGAGATTAGTAATATATTATGAGGCTAGAAAGCCTGAAAACAAAGAAGTTTTGGATTTGATTCTTGGTTTGGTGTATTGTATTTGGTGTATTACTTCCATTCACCCTGCTTTATACAGACAACATTTATAAAAGCTCTTAGTTGGACTTTGAAGGCAGAGTAGGGTTCAAATACTAGTTCTACTAGCTCCATAGGTTTGGGCAGGGTATTTAACTGCCTTGAACTTCTTCTACTACTCTTGAGTTTCTCTGCAGGAAGACTGTAAGCATTGATGTATGCATAGTGTAGAGTACAGAACCTGTTATATAGAAAGTTTGTCTGAAAAACCAGCAGAGAGGGAACTCACTGGAAAACAAGTCTTGACCATTACAGTAGATTACCTAGGTAACCATTTTTACCTTGTACTGAAAGTAGACAAAATAGATAAAATAAAATAGTATTTCAATCATAATTAATGTATCACTAATAGCTGTAGGCTTAATTATCACTGAGAAATTATTTTTTGTGTTAAGAATCCATTTTCCCCATGAATTTTTAGAGGAGAAAAAGCAGCATTATAAGGATTGATCTGTGATATTAAACTTTAAAGAATTCAAAATTCAGTGATGCTTCTTTCTTTCTTTCTACCCACTTGTATTCCTCTAAAGCTTGTGGTAAATAAAGGCAACCCTACTTCCCTAACAAAAGTTTCTCATCATCCTTCAGGCTTCCCTTCCCCTTTATAATACCTGTAGTAGTTGAAATAATCCGATGTCGAATATTTCTAACTTAAGGCCTTAAAGAAAATTTTAAAACTACCGTATTTCATTACTCGACGTGCTTGTCTTTAAATTTGTCTAACTATTGAATGAAAGACTCTCTCCTCCCCCCCCCGCCGATGGAATAAAATATTTGTAACTAAGTGGAATGGAGGAAAGAACTTCTGGTTAAATCCTTGATAACAGATTTATATGTGGCTCCTCTTTCACCTACGGTTGAAGTCAAATTATGTAACAAACCTGTCCTATTTCTCACTTAAGACTCATTCCTAAGAATTACATTTTTAGATATGAACCATAACTTGGCCATGTTTCTAAACCAAATTATTTATCAATCTAAATAAATAAATGAATATCCAGCTGGATTTTATTAAACATATAGTCCTTGCAATTATTTTTCAAATTTTATTTAAAACTGATTCAATTTTTAAAAGTCCAATAGCCTGAGGATTAGATACATATCTTTTTTTTTTTTTTTTTTAACTGAGGTACAGTTGACATAAAATGTTACATGAGTTTTAGGTATACAACACAGTGCTTCAACAAGTCTATCTGCTGTTATGCGGTGTTCACCACAAGCCCAGCTACCATCTGGCCTCATAACATGCTGTTACAATACTACTGACTACACTCCCTACACTGCACCTTTTATCCCGGTGACTTACTCATTTCATAACTGGAAGCTTATAATTCCCACTCCCCTTCACCCATTTTTGGACACATATCTGTTGAAAAATGAAGTGCCTTATCATAAATACTGTCTTCTTATAGTACTATCAGTGGCAATTCACCCTGCCAAATCTCAGCAACCAATACCTGAACTTTGATCTGAGGGGTTCTCAGACATCCTTCATCACCTTACAAATCTCACTACTTACAGAATACTCATATTGGGGTTGATACTTTATAGGACATGTGCCTTTCCTAAGCTTTGCAAAGGAGTCTTTCTGGGGCGCCTGGGTGGCTCAGTCAGTTGAGCATCCAACTCTTGATTTTGGCTCTGGTCATGATCCCCGGATCATGGGATTGAGCCCTGCACTGGGCTCTATGCTGAGCATGGGCCCTGCTTAAGATTCTCTCTTTCCCTCTGCCCTTCTCCCCTGCTTGTTTGTATGTTCTCTCCCTCTCTCTCCCTCTCTCTCTCTCTGTCTCTCAAATAAAAATAAAATATATAAAAAAAAGAAGTTTTCTTAATCAAGCCTGTTATTTGCTCTAATGCCTTGATATCCTGCAAGGCCACATTATTGCCTATGGGCAGTGTGGAGTGAAGATACACAGAAAAACACAGAAAACACAGACAATTCAAATACAGGCTATTTGAAGCAAAAATATACTAGCTTTCTTAACACAGTAAAACATTCCTGAGATCCTAACTGTGGAAAAAATTAACCTAACATATGGACAAAACTAAGTTAAACCATATTTGAAGACATTTAGATGTTTTCAAGTAAACATAGCAATTTACCCAATGAGAATATGAGATGGGTAGAAGGTGCAATATGTTTTAGCTAATCTTATTTATTAAAATGAGCTAATGGAATGGGAATTTAATCCCTACCAAAGTAGTAAGATCTGTACCAATCCAGGAAAAGTAAACAGGTTTTCTACCTCCCCCTTCTGCAACTGCATTTTTTCATTGTGTGTTAATCTTCTAACTGCCAACATTAATGGCCTTGTATTGGTACATTTACTCTTGCATTTTACAGTGTTGTTTACTCCTCCTACCTGAAACTCTCTCAAACCTTTAGTTTCTAAGATTCTGCATTTTCGTAGTTTCTCACTTGTATTTATAAATTAGCAGAAGTTTATTTTCCTCAACCTTTATCTGACTCCTCTTCTTCCTCTATTAAAGTAGGCAGTCTATGTGATCATCTCACCCAGCTTTTCAACCCTCCATTTACTCCCTCCTTTGGTCACATCAACCCCCAAATGCTAATACGTGAACATAATATGTCAACGTAACTAATATGTTAAATAAGTGGTTCTCAAATCCATCACTGGCCTTAACTTCTGAGATGGAGTTATGGATTTCTAACTATATTCATGATAGTTAGTCCGAATGGAACAGCCGTCTCAACAGGGTGAAATCTACACCAATTAACCTTGTGGCCCCAAAATAATTCCCCTGATATTTTTATTTCTGTTTATTATAGCATAGCTACCACTGCTGCTGCTGCTTCTGCTAATGCTTCTTCTCCTCCTTCTTCTTCCATCCCCCACCCTCCTCTCTTCTTCCTTTCGGTCACCCACGAGGCATAAAACTTAAAAATTATCCCTGACTCCTCTGTCAGCCAGCTCTGGCATTTGATCATTTGCCCAGTCTTACATCCTTCTAATACAATAGTTTTCATATGCAGCTTTTCTCTTTGTTCCATTGCCAACATTTTATATGAAGTTATTATATCATTATTCTGCTTACTAATTTTCCTGTTTCTACCTGCCCTAGTAAATTACTTTCTATTTATATCCAGACTTCCCTATTGCATGCAAAATGAAATGTAATCATCCAGAATCTTCTAGTGTATCCCAAATCTATATCTTGAAACTTATCTTTTTTTGTACATATATGGTCCTCAGCTAAATTTAAGAAGACTATTTTCCAGATTCTTTGTTTTTGCCACTGCCTAACAAATGTCTGGGATTTCCTCTTCCTAAAATCCAAATTCAACCTCCACATTTAGTCTTATTACTGCAATGGTCAACCTAAATTTAATGCCACTACTCTCTTTTATCCAATCCCAGCCCTGGTGGGGTTCATCTCCTCCCTGCCTCTAACTCCTACCTCAATTTTTCTATGTGATTTCCAGCATTTGAGAGCTCCTACAAATGAACAGTGAATATCTTACCAAAATATGGTACCAATAATAATTTGGCAAAGACCATTTAATAAGCGATGTCTGAAAATACCGCTCTTGAACTTATTCCTAGCCAAACTATAGGCCAATCTTCTTTACACTTAAATTGCCTAGCAAACAGTAGATATACTTCCAACTTCCCAATGATCAAACCCAAATTAATCACATTTATGTTAAGAAGGGGTTGTTACACCATTATAAGATTTTAATTAAAAGACATGATCATTTGTTCCTTTAAATGGTTTGGAAATTAAACAGGTATAAACTTTTTTTTTTATTTTATCCTTGAGTGGTAGAATTATGACGCATATTTTCCAACTTTTCTAATTTTCTTGTTTTAGACAACGGAAAGAAAGATATCATTCAAGGGTATTTTCATTATGGCATTCAAATTTACTTTAAAGGAAGGCCACAATTTTCATTCCACTGAATCAAAACACCTGTTTACTCCCAATTGTCATGCATGAAATATATATCTGCAAGTCTATATGGCTTTAATCAAAAGGTACAGAATGGAAAAGAACTCCTTAAAGATTAAGTAGTTTTATGCTGCAGTTTTCTATCTTTATGATGACATATAGATTTTCCATAAACATCAAAATCATTAACTTATAAAAGATGAGTACAAAATATATAAAATAGCTCCTAGTGCTTAATTTTAGAGTTCTTTAAAAACAGTCTAATCTAAAACTACTCCTTAGTTTTTTAGCCTTATTTAATTTACCGTAAGTGATTTTTTAAAATTGTATTCTCCACTGTGACTCTCAGCATTTCATTCCTTTAAGGAAAGCAAAAATATTGTGAGTGGTCATGTCAAACAAAATGTGTGCTAGCACCATTCACTCTAGTGTAAAACTCATTAAGTTGACATCCACTTTTTTTAACTATTTCCAAGGATGGACTAAAAGAAACTCCATATTAACTAACCTTACCACTAGATAGTCCCATGACACAGACATTGAGGACACCTTTATTTTAAAGCTCAATTAAATGACCATTAGTTCCTAAGGGCTTTATATTTGCTGATATACTTTGGTCCAATCACTGCGAAATTTTGCAGAGAAGGAAGATGACTGACTTCTTCCCCGTCTGAATACATAGCTAATTTAAAGGTTTATTCAAGTTGGAGGTTTTAATTTCAGAATAATTCTTCCCTCATTCGTGCCACAATCTTCCCACCACACTGCTTGTTCTCGAATTGTCCGGTTTATCTTTCTCGTCACTGATAATTTAGGTCACTTCCCCTGTGTTTGTTACTCTGCAAATCTCAAAAAACCCTTATCCTCTTTGTTCATTCCTAAGCCGCCAAAGCCACACAGATCCTTTGTATTACTGCTGCAGCTTGAAGGTGTGATGGAAGGTTCAAAATCAGTATCAAAGTACATTATTGTGTCCTCAAGTCTGAAAAATGCTTACATCTTATGGAAGTTTTTGAATGTGTTCAAGATCCTGATTTCTGCATATAATTCACCTCACTGAATACTTAAAAAGAAAGCAACATAAGGGCAATAAAGTATAGGTAAGATTTATTTCTTTTTACTTTTTTTAAGTTTATCTATTTTGAGAGAGAGAGAGAGAGAGCGAGAGAGCGAGCAAGCACAAGTTGGGGAGGGGCAGAGAGAAGGAGAGAGAATCCCAAGCAGGCATCAGTGCACAGCCCAACCTGGGGCTCGAACCCATGCACTGTGAGATCATGACCTAAACCGAAATCAAGAGTCGGATGCTTAACCCACTGAGCCACCCAGGCGCCCAACATTTATTTTATAATAGGCGCTTTGTAAACACTGTCTCATTTGATACTCAAAATAAAAAGTTGGCAGCATTATCTAAATTTAAGAGGAAACTGAAACCCAACCAACTAAGGTCTATTCTTAAATTCTTGTAGGCAGGAAATGAGTAAAATTGCTTTTGAACCTATGACCAACTTTCATCCTTATATACCTTCCACCATATTTGATGCTTGAATAAATGATTCAAGAATATAAGAGTAATATTAAACAAGCACAAAACTTTCCCACACTTTGTAGCATAGTAGGGCAGCACAACCAGACTTGCACCTGTCCTTGTCAGTTACCTATCTGAAATGAAAACAAAAAAATCTGCCTTGGCCTGCAAAGATATCTCACTAGTGTATAAACCAAAATCAATTCACATGCTCTAAAGGCAAAAAGCATTTGGAAAACAAAAGTCAAATTTAGTACCAAATATTTTCTTCAGGTGGTTACATTATAACAATCCCAACAAATATGTACTGGCTACCCTCTGCACAGTAGATATTGTTCTTAGCACTCTGAGAAGGCAAACACATATTATGTACAAACTCAAGAACTTCCAACTTAATAGGAAAATGAAAACTTGTACTTAAATAAGACTAGGACAAAGTTTAGGACACGTTCATAAATAGTACACGGTAAGCACTCTGGGTTTCCAAAAGAGAAAAACAATTGGTCATCCATTTTAAAAAGTACTACTATTAAAGAAATTTACAGAAAGCATTTGCTGAGGAGGTCCTGAGGTTGCATTTTATTACAGCACAAACATTAATTTATCAACAAATATGTTCTGCTTCCTAGGCTTGTCATTGAGCACCAAAGAGAATTAGACATAGCCCCAGTCCTCAAGAAAAGAAGGTCTAGGAAAGATAAACAACAATATTTTCTAAAATATTACAAGTTCTATGATAGACATAAAAAGAGCAATCCTAGGATGGGCAGACCAAGGGGAATGATCAACTCTTCCTTGGGGGAAGGACAGAAGAACTGGGCAGGATTTCAAAATCAGTAATTGATACTTACACAACTACAAAATCTTGTATTGGTGTGCACCTGCCACACATATTCACTGAGTATTAAAAACAATCCTAATTTCTAGGTTACCACTAGGAATACCAAGAGAAACAGACACAATGTAGAGTTAAAGGGACTGAATGCCATGAAATCTATAAGGTTTGGTGGTGCATTTACGTTTTAGTTAATGCTTTAGCTGTTCCATTATAAAACAAATCCAAGGCTACATCGAGTATTTTCTCGTCATATATTTCAAAACCTTGTTTTCCCAATTAAAATGAAGGATCATGAT
Source organism: Lynx rufus (assembly GCF_022079265.1). Classification (NCBI taxonomy): domain Eukaryota; kingdom Metazoa; phylum Chordata; class Mammalia; order Carnivora; family Felidae; genus Lynx; species Lynx rufus. Next base: position 202,799,915 of record NW_025814823.1, on the reverse strand, counting down.
CAAGCACAGCCAAGAATGTAATCAAATAAAAGCTCAATTAAAAATGTTACATTCTTGGGGCGCCTGGGTGGCTCAGTCGGTTAAGCGTCCGACTTCAGCTCAGGTCACGATCTCGCGGTCCGTGAGTTCGAGCCCCACGTCGGGCTCTGGGCTGATGGCTCAGAGCCTGGAGCCTGCTTCCGATTCTGTGTCTCCCTCTCTCTCTGCCCCTCCCCTTTTCATGTTCTGTCTCTCTCTGTCTCAAAAATAAATAAAAAACGTTAAAAAATTAAAATTAAAAAAAAAAAAGAAACCTGTTTTATAAAAAAAAAAAATGTTACATTCTTAGGGGTGCCTGGATGGCTCCGTTGGATGGGCCTCCAACTCTTCATTTCGGTTCAGATCATGATCTCACAGGTCGTGAGTTTGGGCCCATGTGCTGTTAGCACACAGCCTGCTTGAGATTCTCTCTACCTCTCTCTCTGCCCCTTCCCAGCTCATGCTCTCTCTCTCAAAATAAATAAACATTAAAAAAACTTTAATGTTACATTCCGCTTATAGTTATAGATTTTACACTACTATATTTCCCTCAAAATACTTTTAAAAATCATCAGTATCTACTTCTTTTTAACGAAAGACTTTTGAAGTTGAAAATTATTCATGTCCTAGATTTTAGGTTCTATACAGATAAATAGAAATATTACTTCCATTTGGCCTATGATTTTTCCCTGAAACAATAATAAAGATGTTATTTCATACTTAAATTACACTGAGGTTTTTACCCACTGGCAGCTGCATATTATCTGAGGAGCAGACTGGGTGATTCGTCAAGTACATGCTTCTACCAGGAACATATGTTCCCAGGTTTGTAACAAGTATCAAGGGTATGTGGGCAGAGTACCATTTACTGTGGAATATTTAAGAATTGAAGACCAAGTTTCTTTAATTGTCTGGGTAATTCACACAAATATCCAGGCATATTTTAAGCAGACCTGCCAGTAGGAACAATTTTCAGTCACCTACAGATGAATCAAATGAATATGCACTCCACATCACTTCTGCTCCCCTATATGTGTGGGATATAGGGGATAAAGCATAGCTTTAACTTGAAATATGTTTGGCATCTTTTCTTTCATCCCTTCCTTCTTCATTCAGTGACATTATTAAACGTTGTGGGTTTTTTTGTTTGTTTTGTTTATTTGCTTTAACAGACCATATATCCAAAATAGGACGTTGCTCCATAGATAACTGAATCCTATTAATAGGCAGGTCTTATATGTGCTTTTTTTTTTTTTTTTTTTTTTTAATTTTTTTTTTTTTCAACGTTTATTTATTTTTGGGACAGAGAGAGACAGAGCATGAACGGGGGAGGGGCAGAGAGAGAGGGAGACACAGAATCGGAAACAGGCTCCAGGCTCTGAGCCATCAGCCCAGAGCCCGACGCGGGGCTCGAACTCACGGACCGCGAGATCGTGACCTGGCTGAAGTCGGACGCTTAACCGACTGCGCCACCCAGGCGCCCCTATATGTGCTTTTTTATGTAGCCCATTGCCCTGCAGGAAATTTTAATTTTTTTAATGTTTATTTATTCATTTTGAGACACAGAGAAAGTGTGAGTGGGGGAGGGGCAGAGGGAGAGAGAGAGAGAGAAAGAGAGAGAGAAAGAGGATACCAAGCAGGCTCTGTGCCGTCAGCACAGAGCCCTATGCAGGACCTGGTCCCAGGAACCACAAGGTCATGACCCTAGCCAAAATCAAGAGCTGGTCATTTAACAGATTGAACCACCCTAGGTGCCCCTGAAATTTTAAAGCTAATTATAAATTTATTAAATCCTACAAGAGGTTTTCTGTTTTGTACATTTCAGTTCATTTTTAAAAGAAACGGCTTCACCTTCAGGTAAGTGACAGGCTGTGTGTTTAGCTTCTTCAACAGCTAAGAAAACAAATAACAAAAACAGAAAACTTGTGAGGAAATAAAATTTCAGGGTTTTCTAGGTACCAGAGAGATAATTGGGGGAGGGGAGGACCCAAGAACTGATCTTATATATGTGTCAAAAAGAACAATACTTGAAATAATTATTTTGTTGCCTTTTGAGATTACCAACTAAAAGGTCATTATTTCAAAACCCGTAAAGTGTTACAGAATCACAAAATATTACAAGAGAAGTATCAACCTACAGAATATGTTCATGAGAATTAAATCATGCCAAACTGTTGGCAATTTTAAATCGATGTAAACATCTTAATTTATATTCCTACCCAATATTTCTGACCTTTTCTCTCACTAATTCTCAACCTGCTCACGGAGCTTTAGACAGGCTAATCTAATTACTTGTCCTTTGCACCTCCTTTTCTTAATTTCTTCTGCACAACTGCTCCCTGAAAGAGTTTGGAATACACTTCATCCCTTTCTCCTCTTCCTTAGCTTCTGCGTCCTCCAGCAAAACAACCCATTTTAGCATAATCATGAAGTCTCTGAGCCACAGTCATTCCTCTTTTTCCTCTGAACCTCTGTGACACACAAACCTTAGAATGTATAAAGCCTAATCCAAGGTCAAGCTGTGGCATTTCCAAAGTATCTTTTTAGGTGGGTGATGTGGAAAAGGGATTTAGGATTTGAATAAAACTATTTCCTTAGCCAACATACTGCCTTTGCTTAGAGTTGTAATTGTTGTCCAAATATAAATAAATAAATAAATAAATAAATAAATAAATAAATAAATAACAACCTATCCTAAAGATACTTAGTCACACTTCACTTAAGATTGCAAAAAATATTTGGGCAGGCACAAGCTCTCACAAGCCATCTCTTGGTATTTTATGGAAAGCAATGACTATGCCTTAGTGATGGATTGCATTTAAAAGCAAAACAAAAGAAAACAAAACCAAACAAAACCTGTTACAGTGCAGTGCACATGCTAAGATCAGGAGAAGTATTCCTAAACTGAATGAAGAAATAAACTCTACACTTGGCCAAGTGCCCCAGTCATACAGTCTCTAAGTACCTTGTCTTTACCCTCATACACAAGTGCACGCACACACACACACACACACACACCTGCTTTGTATTTTTATATGCATGTGGACAATTTTTCTAAGGTATATTTCTCCAACGACTGTAGATATACTGTACTCAGAAATCACACGTATTTCTACTTCTCATTATATCCCCATTGTCTAACACAGTGCCTGTAACTACAGTGAATCATCTAAATATCTACTGAATAAATGAATGCATGAATAATTCAAGGCATTAAGAAATAAAGGAATTGTGGGACACCTGCGTGGCTCAGTCAGTTAGGCATCCAGCTCTTGATTTTGGCTCAGGTCATGATCTCACGGTTGGTGAGATCAAGCCCCATGTTAGGCACTGTGCTGCTTGGAATTCTCTCTCTTTCTGCTTCTCCCCCATTCGTGCTCTCTCTCTTGGTTTCAAAATAAATAAATAAAACTTTAGAAAAAATTAAAGGAACTGTATTATAATTTCAGCATGTAAGTATCTATCTCTTGAAAATTTTAGTATGTTTTGGGGACCTCAATATCATGAAAATGTGGACAAGCTGGAAGATGTCCAGAAAAGAATGGGGAGGAAAGGTGACTGAAGAAATAGAAAAACTAACTTCTGAGAAAAGACTTAAAAAACTGAATTCATAAAATCCAATTAAAACTGTGAAACAATGTGAATAGATTCCACACATTCTTGTAAGTAAATAAGGACTTAGTTTAACCAGTATAGCGAAGGAAGAGCCATGGAGCCTATATTGGCTGGTCTTATAAACCCCAATGGCTTTCATGAAATGAGCCACAGAGGGGAATGATAAGAATGCTTAAAAGGATATTTTTTAAACATCTCGGAGGCCTGAGGTTACCGAGTGGTTGGTTTGAGATCTGTCTTACAATCTTCCCAGAAGCCTACGCTAGTCTGTTGGATAGAAGCTGCCATTCTCACACTGTTTGCTAAACATCAAAGGGTTTATTGCAGTATTATTTACAATGGCCAAAGTATGGAAGCAACCTAAGTGTCCACTGAGAGGTGAATAAAGAAGATATAATGTGTGTTTATGTATATGTGTGTATGTGTATGTATACGTATATATAGGTTGTATACGTGGTACGTATATGTGGTATACATATATATGTAAGATACAGAATATATGTAATATATAGTGGAATATTACGCAGCATAAAAAAATATGAGATCTTGCCATCTGTGACAGCATGGATGGATTATGCTAAGTGAAATAAGTTAAACTGAGAAAGACAAATATATGATTTCACTCATGTGGAATCTAAAAAATAAAAATAAAAAAAGAAAGAAAGAAAAAGAAAAAAACACGCAAACGGAAAGCAGAATCAGACCTATAAAAACAGAACTGATGGTTTCCAGAGAAGGGGGTGGGGGTAGGGAGATGGGCAAATGGGTGAAGGGGAGTGAGAGATACAGGGTTCCAATTATGGAATGAATAAGTCATAGGAACAAAAGGTACAGCATAGGGATTACAGTCAATGATACTGGAACCGTGTTGTATGGGGACAGATGGTAGCTACACCATCTGTGGTACTCTGCTGTGTGGTGAGCACAGCATAATGTATAGAGACATTGAGTCACTAAGTTGTACACCTGAAATTAATATAACATTGTGTGTCAGCTATACTAGATCTTTTTAATATGGGAAAACTATTTGTTTCATGCCCACTTGTCTTATATTACTCCTCCTCTGAGTAAAATCTGTATGTCAGATTTTAAAAGAAATAAAGGTATTATTTTAGAATGACAAACCCCTTTACATTTAAAACTACTGAGTTTTCCAAAAAAAAAAAAATCAAGAAAAGTAACAGTGAGTTGAGATATTTTAAATATTAGTACAGCGTCAAGCATACTGTAGGCTCTGGGAAAACATTAACAAAGATTGGTACTGTTAATAAATTCACATCACATTAAATTGTAAAACACGTATTAAGAGAAAATCATGCCTAGGATCAATATAAAATGTTCTGCAAGTTATCAACACAAACATTTCTAAGACATTCTGAACTGATGAAACTCTAGGAACTCATATTGGTAAGATGAATCAGTATGATAGCTCTATTTTGCTACCTTTCAACTTGGTTGTTAACTACTATGATATTGTAGGAGTTTGTCAGACAACAGCTATTTATTTCCCAATTGCTATAAAACAACTTAGTATTCATAAATTATTTTGACAGTAATCATTTTTGTTGTATTTAGTCAACAGTTCTGTGAGATGTACAAGAACGTTTTATTAGTTCTATGTTTACAGAAGAGAAAGCTGAAACTAAATGGTATGTGACTTAGCCAAAACCACTTGGCTAAGTATTGGCATCTGAGACTTGAAACCAGGTTTTCTGGTAACTGATCCAGGGTTCTGCCCAATCTAACACTATGCATCATATTTCTTTTTATTTGTATTTATTCATATTTTTACACAAAAAATCAATTATTTTTATGCCATAGCCATAGCCATAGCACAAGTTTCCTTATATTCATCAGAGTGACTTAATAGAAAATAATTAGTACTGAGGTGCCCGGTAGCTTAGTCAGTTAAGCATCCAACTCCTGATCTCAGGGTCATTGGATCAAGCCCCACAATGGGCTCCACACTGGGCATGGAGCCTACTTAAAATAAATAAAAATAAATGAAAATAATTAGCACTAATTATCAAAGTAAACTGTCACAATTGCAAAATTACGTATTTATCCCTGCTTCCCCTCTGAATATGTACTATTGAACATGCATCCTAGATAACAGATCCATAATTTGGACAGGCAATATCCACTTATTTAATTCCAAGCTTTATGTATATTATCAGGCAACCAAGCATTCTATTGAGTAGCAGGAATCTTATTTAATAACCATAATGTTGTCTTTTTGCCCTATTGTTTTCCAACTTAGTTGCTCTTTACTTTAAAACAAATTTATAGGGGCACGTGGGTGGCTCAATTAATTAAGCAACTGACTTCAGCTCAGGTCATGATCTCACGGTTCATGAGTTCGAGCCCCGCATCGGGCCCTGCACTGAAAGCGCAGGACCTGCTTGGGATCATCTGTCTCCACCGCTCTCTGCCCCTCCCCACATCTAAAAATAAGTAAATAAACTTAAATTCTTTAAAAAAAATTAAAGTAAAATAAAAAGTAACAGTTTTATAGAAAAATAATATTCTGCCATTACCTTGAAATATTTGTGTCATATTTGTGTTTATATTGACCCAAATAATTCCTGGTGTTAGAAAAAAAAAATCCACTGAAGAATAAGCAGTGTGACAAGGCAGAAAGAAGACTAGCTTGTACACACAAGTGCTGAACTTCAGGTATTTAGTAGTACCTAGACCTTATAATTAAAAATTTGTGTCTCTCTGGATATCTACCTTCTTCCTTGTAGAAACTGAACCTGGACAGTCTCCAACAATCTTCTCAAATCAGAGTTTTACTTTGTAGGATATATGTGTGTGTCATAGCAAGAATCTGGGAGTCCTGAGGCCATTTTTAAGAAATTTAACATGAAAACTAACTTAGGGAAGGCAGAAAAGAAGGGAGTAAAAAATCCTTGTGAGGAAAATGTAAGATGTGGGACTGCCTGGATTCGAGGAGAAGGAAGCTAAGAGAGTGAAATGAAACTCCTGTGTCTTACGCCAGAGACACTAGACAATGATAGCAAGGAAACTTTGCAGTAGAGGTGGGGGAAAGTATAAATTCCATTTTGGACATAATGTGTTTAGTCCGTTTCATATTTGCATGATGGAAGACAGTTAGAACTATACTGTTTTAGAATTCAGAACGGATGCCAGGACTGGGGAAACAACTTTAAGAGTCTTTGCATAGATTTGAAAACTGAATCTACTGATGGGAGAATATGAGCCCTCCAAGGGGGTAATTACAGACAGAAAGGAGGAAAGAGTCAAAGTGATGGTCATGAGCCAGTCCACTCTTGGGCAATAAGAATATGAACAAGGAAATGAGGCTGGATGGAAATCTCTGAGAGAAGGAAATGGGGACTTGGCATAGGGAGAGTGCAAATATCTTTCCAAGAATAATGGAGTGACTAATCCATTTAGTTTATATTTCTCTTTATAAATCTTAATAATTAATATATTTTTCTGTCATTTATGTGCATTAGTGTGATAGTGAAGTTTTTCTAAAATAAAAATTGAATACTTATTAAGATTCAGTTTTAGGAATAAACACGTATTTGCATTATCTGTCATTAAGCTAGATTTCAATAACCTAAGCCGAGAGGACAAGTTTTCATGTAATTATACTGATCAGTATGAAATGCTATGTTTGAATAATTCACTTAAACATAGTATTGGTAATACATATTTCTCACCTCAATCCAATAAAATTTTATTTTATTTCAAAAAAATTTTTGATCTTTTATACTGTGCAAGACATCATGCATGACAAGTGTAAGATGTATGAACATGACTACAATGCAAGTTACAACACGATCAATTCAGATGATAATTAATAGAACATAAACAAAACACTCTGGAAATCCAGGAGAGAAGGAAACTGAGAAGTGAGTTTAGGGAACTTAGTTCAGGGAACTGGAGGAAACTGCAGAAAAGTGACACTTAGCTAGCTGGTCTGGGGATTTTGATAGATGAAGATGATGTGGGGCCAGAGAGCGCATTTCAGATGGAAAAAAAAAATGGATTAGGAAAGTCCCAAAGGGAGTAGATAAAGGGACTGTAGCTTCAGCATATGACTTATTCCTGCCAGATAACAGGTGCTCCAAATATATCTGTCGTATTAGTGAATGATCAAATGAATGAACTGGCATGCTAGCCTCGGAAAAATCATATGATTCAACTAGAATGTAAACTGTATCAAGATAAATAGAGGTAGTTTGGGTTCTTCATGATGTTATTGTTCCCTGCACACCGCCAAAACTCGAGCTCAAACTGCAGAAGGCTGAACTTAAAATTGAATTATTAAAAATTATTGATGATAATATTTGACCTGAAACATAATCTGTCATATGTGATACCACAGACATTTCAATAGCTATTGTATCAAGCCAAATCTTGAAAATGTGCCTTTTTATTATCTTAACTTTCGCAAAGCTTTATATTGTTTTCACATAAAATGTGTACAAAGATTACATTCATCTTTACGGGCATGGCTTAGTTCTTCTCCCAACAAGAGGGTCATGAGCACTGATCCTAGTTTAAGAACCATATGCATACAAGTGAAAGGAGTGATGAAATGAGTGTGAATGACTGGGAATAATTGATCTTAACAGCTGGTTCATTTTCATAGGCTCAGCCAATAATTACTACTAAGCTTTGTGATGAATTCCTGAAAATGTGATTGAATGCAAGAAATGTAATATACCTACCTGCTGTAAAGGGAGAGCGAAGGGGTTGAGGAATCTAGATCTGACAGGTGAGATTTGGACAGGGGAAATGAAAGGGGCAAGAGGAATACAAATATGCCAGTATTTTAAGTGTGGAAGTATTGGAGAGGCTGGACAGAAATCAACTCTTGCAGAGCAAAACAGTAAATTCTGGAGAGAAGTTGGAAATAGAGAGGAATAGGCAGAATGGGGTTTGATTACAAAGGAATTTAAAAGTAACCAGAAGAATTTGTAGTCAATATGGAATACAAAAGGAAGATTTGGAAATTCTTGAAGAACTGAGCAGCATAATGAAATAAGACTTTCTTTTTCTTTCAGAAATTTTCCATAAAAGCAGTGTAAATAATAAAATGGAATGGAATATGAGTTCAGTTGGAAGGAGGTGATAGAAGTATGGTGCGATGGGGATGATGAGAGTCTGACGAGGTTGGAGACAGTGGGAAGAACGAAGAGAAAAGAAGTTCTACTTTGCAACAATACCTAGTACAGAAATGGAAGGAAGGGTGGAAATGGAACATGATTCTACAATTCTAAGTTTCTAACCTGGGAATGTAGAATCAAGTTGTTAAAGGTGAAGCCAGGTAGAGAAATTAGTAATTGGGAAGATCTGGTTTCATAGTAAGATTTCATTCACTTTTGGACATGTTCATTTTGGACAAGCTAGACGAACCCAGTGAAACTATTCTGGTTTAGTTGGGGCGGGTGGAATGAATCTAAAGAGTAGGAAGACTGATGATCAGTGGAGGTGCTGGTTTAGGAATTACGTGAGCAGAAGTGATGAGCGTTGGGTACAGGAGAAATAGAACAGGGGTTAATGAGGAGACAGAAAGGTCACAAAGGAGCAGGTAAAACAAGGAAACATGAAATGCCTAAAACTTGAGAATTATAAAAATGGAGACTAAAGTTTTAGACTGATCATGCAAAATTATGTTACCATTACAAAAGCAATGGTAATGCCGTAGTATGAAGAACAAATTACAAACTTTTTATTATTTTGTATATTTATATGACTTTTCAGTGTTCCTCCTCTTCCATTGTGACTGGATAAGTGAAGGTATATATATTAGTTCTCTACTTTTCAAGACTAGGAGAAATCTAATCATGTTTGAAAGCTGGTAGTATGGAAACTTTTTATCAAAAAATTTTAATGTTTTACTTATTCGAGAGACAGAGACAGAGAGAGAGAGAGAGAGAGAGAGAGAGAGAGAGAGAGGGAAGGATGGAGCAGGGGAGGGGCAGAGAGAGAGGGAGACACAGAATCAGAAGCAGGCTGAACTATGAGCACAGAGACTGATGCAGGGCTCAAACCCACAAACTGCAAGATCATGACCTGAGCCGAAGTCGGACACTTAACTGACTGGGCGACCCAGGTGCCCCTGGAACCTATTAATAAACATAGAGTAAAAATGCAGGAAATGTAGTTGTAGATGATGGAGGAAAATGGGACATAGACTAAAGTGGAGAAATTTTCTTTGACTCATAGATGTGATATATTCAGTTCACACAGACTGAAGAAAATGAAGGAAAGGCAAATTTAGGAACATAGAGGGGGGAAAAAAGCCCTGAATCTTCAAATTATGCTTTATTGGAGGCTTGTTTTCCTGAAAAAAAAAAAAAAAGTTAATTGCCACATTCTAAATCCAACACATTCCATATTTTTTAGTTAAACCATGGAAACTAGAAGAGAATTTTAATTCCTAGTTCAGGCCCTCAGCTTCTCTAAAATACTGCTCTCAAAGGAGCTTTTGAACATAGTGCATTTTCCTTAAAGGATAGAAGCATTAGTCCTCAAGATGGAGGTTGCTAGAAGGAAGTAATCTTCCATTAGAATATTACATAATTCTGGACCATGAATTTTAATAGGATAAATTTGTAAATTACCAGATTCCTACACTACTCAATCCCAAAGAAGGCTCCAATGACCATACTATCACTTGCAAACATAAATTTCTCTAATGTTTGATCTACATCAAACATAAGCTCTATTATCTCAGGATTTATCTGCTAGGGGACAAAAAAAAAAACCCTTCATTTTCCCCCAGAAATGATTAAATCCTCCTTTTAATGTATGTTTTTCAAAAGATACGAACAACACATATACTCACACAATTCTACTATGCAATAAATTACAATGTATTTATCCACAAGAGGGAGATTTCCTCCAAAATCAGTTTTATTGAAAAAATACTAAGTAAACAGCACATGATGAAATGGATTCAAACAAATACTCCTAAATCTCCCTTACTTTACAATAGTAACTGACACATATGGATGATACAAGGAATTTAAGGACCATTTTAAGTCATACTATCAAATTATTTTTAATATAATACCAAGCATTTTAATTCGTTGGAAAGTGGCAATACTCGTATTAGAACATCTACTAAATGCATTCTCAATCATTTAGTTCAATCATTCTCAAGCCCACTTCTCATTTTTGAAAGAAAAAAACATTTTCCACATACCTTCCTTAATATCTCCCACTACCTTTTCCTTTCTGTTATTAACTATGTTGAACCATGTGTTTGAATTGTCTGTTTTCTTCTATCTCCACCACCCAAACCCTACCTCTCCTCAAAGTCTAGTTCTAATACCACCTCCCTCCATTAACTCTCTATAACTTTTTAGCTTGAAGTAATCATGCTGTTCTATTAACCCTAATGCCCATTATCAGAAAAGCATTTTAAATATGCATAAGATCTGACATTATATATATATTACTAAAGTAACATATAAATGCTTCATCCCTCAACCCTCCCATCCCCACTAGACTATAAGGCCCCAGATACCAAGATTCATGTCTAGTTTTTCTTTGAATGTATTTTAGTGCCTAGTACATGGTTGTATATAGTTATAACTCAATACTTATAAGACTCAATACTTATAAGTTGAATAAATTTTGATAAGTGTAATATTCTTCAATAACTACCACATAGAAAAAAATCATGAAGGTGGAATCAATCCCAGTTGTCATATAATTATTCAATATATTCACTTTCAATAGTAAAACTTTAAACAATAGCTAAACATTAAGACTTTTTATGAGACTGGCGTAGTTTGTGTTCTGAATTACCACTGATACAAACAAGTCAGAGATGGCAGAGAACCTGCTATTGTTACATTCAACAATTTTCTTCTTGCAAAGCCACTAAATCTAACTTAGAAGATAATACATGTTTTTCCCTAGCTGCTTTAAAATTTATAATCCATGTAAGAAAAATGTCCATGCCAAGTAAGTGTTAAAAATTCTTTAGTTAAAATCTACATTTTAAAATGCTTTTTCTGGGGCGCCTGGGTGGCGCAGTCGGTTAAGCGTCCGACTTCAGCCAGGTCACGATCTCGCGGTCCGTGAGTTCGAGCCCCGCGTCAGGCTCTGGGCTGATGGCTCAGAGCCTGGAGCCTGTTTCCGATTCTGTGTCTCCCTCTCTCTCTGCCCCTCCCCCGTTCATGCTCTGTCTCTCTCTGTCCCAAAATAAATTAAAAAACGTTGAAAAAATTAAAAAAAAAAATAAAATGCTTTTTCTCCTAATTTCAAAAGTGTCATGAGGAAATAGGAGGGGGAAAGAGAAAAACAGTGTTGTGGAATATAAATTATTCAACACTGCATCTATCTGTTTAAATGAGTTGAAACTGGAATGCACTTGACCAGTCACAAAACACCACAGGACTGTGTGGATCGTTTAGGCTTGTGCCTCAAACTAAATGTGAGCATCCTATAAGTCTACTGTGCACAGACAAAGGCTGCCTTAACTATTGGTATACCTGTGCAGAAGGTGCTAGAAGTTATTTTATTATACTCATCTACAAAATTCTGGGTTCCTTAGTGTTATTTTTAACACCAGGATAATGAACTTCAAAAGCTAGAAATAACACAGTAAAATCTTCCTCAAGCCTTAGTGAGCCTGACTAGTGACAGTGTGTTTTCAGAGGATATTTCTGAACATTAAGTATACTGCTAGTAAAATATTATCAACCCAATTTGAATCAAAAGAACTGAATTCCATCACGTAATTAAAAATGAGTTAAGTACTTAAGTCTAAATAACAGACTAGAATAAGTAAATTTAATTCGTCTGAAAGTAACTACTTTCGGTCTGTGTGTTTGGAAAAGAAAGTTGTCATGTTAAACAACAGAAATACAAATGGTGTCATAAAAAATAAAGACAAATATTATGTAAAAGATCAGATTTTTTATTTTTTTTTTAAATTTTTTTTTTCAACGTTTATTTTTGGGACAGAGAGAGACAGAGCATGAACAGGGGAGGGGCAGAGAGAGAGGGAGACACAGAATTGGAAACAGGCTCCAGTCTCTGAGCCATCAGCCCAGAGCCTGACGCGGGGCTCGAACTCAGACCGCGAGATCGTGACCTGGCTGAAGTCGGACGCTTAACCGACTGCGCCACCCAGGCGCCCCAAAGATCAGATTTTTTAAAATTAGAAAGTCTTGTCGCTCCTGCTTTGCTGTATAAGTATCTGGTTACTAAAAGATCGTTTTGATTGTCTTTTAAACAAAGTTTTGTTTTAGGATAGTTTTAAATTTACAGAAAACTACAAAGATAGTGAGTTTCCACATACTTTACAACCCAGTTTCCCTTAGTTTTACATCTTATGGTAGTCATTCGTAATGAGTGATTATTAATAGAATAATAACTAAAGTCTATACTTTATTTAGTTGTCCCTATTTTTACCCAATGTCCTTTTTCTGTTCCAGTATCCTATCCAGGTTATCATATTACACTTCAGTTGTCATGTCTCAGTTCCTATGGGCGGTGACAGTTTCTTAGACAATTCTTGATGGTGATGACCTGACATTTTTAAGGAGATGGGTCAGGTATTTTGTAAAATATTCTCAAAACTGAGATTTGCATGACTAAACTGTGTTTATGGTTTTTTGGGTGGAAGAGCACAGAAGACAGAGACCACATGATGTCAAGAGTACATCATAAGCAACATGATTTATCAATGCTAACTGAATGGGCCTTTACAGTACACTTCCTTGAGGGCTGTCTACACAAATTATTCAGCATTCTTTGATATGACATATTGGTTTCCTCTCCATTTATTTATTAATTCAGTTGTTTATTTACATCAATATGGATTCATGGATACTTATATTTTGCATTATAATTCAATACTCTTTTTTATTTAGTTGCTTAATTTTTTCCATCTTTGGCCATTGGGAGCTCTTTAGGTTATCTTTTCAAATTCCACCCAAGCATCCCTAGACATTAGTGTTTTTTTCAAGTAACACAATTCTTTACTTATATCAGCACCACAAATGGAGGGTTAGAGGTGATAGAGAAATGTGTGTGTCTTCAAATAAAGTTTTCTATAGCTACAATCAACTGATAACGCTTTCTAAAATAGCCCCTCAACAACCATCACAAACTTGACCTTATGCTCTCTACAAAAAAGGCACAACAGAATCCTTCTAGTGCTTTTACTTCATTTCTCACAATTTCAAGTATGACTATACATATTCCCCCTAATTTTTTCCCACTATTTGTTTTAACATTTTAAGTTAAAATGTTCTTTTAATGTTTAAAGCAAAATAATATTTTTCTCTGATGAAACAACAAAGATTTAAATAAATTAAAATTTTTCAGGCATTGTATACTAAGCTTTCCATGAGACAGTTATTCTTTAAATTTAATATTAAAATGCTAATTTTCAGGAGCATCTGGGTAGCTCAGTCAGGTAAGCTACTAACTCTTCATTTCAGCTCAGGTCATGATCTCACAGTTCATGAGAACAAATCCCACATAGGGCTCTGCACTGACAGTGCTGGGTCTGCTTGGGATTCTCTCTCCCTTTCTCTTTGCCCCTCCCCCACTTGAGCTGTCTCCCTTGCAGAATAAATATTTTTAAAAATGTCAATTTTTGTTGACTTGTAGTCTATACATATACATATATAATATACATATATACACATAAACTAACTCTTTGGGTTAAATACACAAAAATTTGGGGGGCACTTGTGTGACTCAGCCAGTTGAATGTCCAACTTTGACTCAGGTCATGATCTCACAGTTTGTGAGTTTGACCCCCACCAAGCCTGCTTCAGATCCTCTGTCTCCCTCTCTGCCTCTCCTCCACTCTCTTAAAAATAAATAAAACATTTTTAAAAAATGTCAAAAAATTTTAAATATCTCCAATTAGAATTTAATCATTTAAAACTATTTTATGAGGAGTACTTAGAGGTCCATACATTTTAAGTGCCACAGAACTGTCTGTGGAGGCAATTATTAAACTGTTTGATAAAAGGATAATGAATAAAAAGAGGGAAACACACATTCTCTAAAAAAAAAAAAACATTTCTTCAGTGAATAATCTTTTATCTACATAATTTATTTTTTATCATAATTTTACATTAAGCTTACATTATGAACTCTATAACAAAGTTTCATCATAATGAAATAGAAAACACATATTTTATCACTAAAAACAGAACTAACAGAAATGCATTTTAATTAGCTATGACTTAACTTTTCTGTTCTTTTCTATCTCCTGGAATCAATTTAACATTAAGTATATATTTAGTCATGACATATAAATCAGGAAATGATGTTACAAACTGACCAGAATTTTCAATATCATGAAAACTGAATATTTTGTTAATATATTTTGAATATGGCTAAAAATAATTGTGGGATTTAAAATAAGAAAGTACAGAAGGAGTGCATTTTCAATAAAAGCTGCATGGATATAAAACCGCCTAACTATATATTGAATGTAGGTGGCACAAAACTTCAGAATTCCCAAGAAATTATTGCTACTTGAAAAATATACACAAGTGGCAACAGACTTTCCTGGAAAATATGATTCGATAATCATTCTGGAACTGTTACTCTCAGTACTATTCTGAATTTCATAAGCTCTGTCTTGGGAAAGACACACTTCCACATACTTTCACTAATTTACAGCATCCGTCTAATACCAAGTCTGATACTAGCTTTGGTCCAGATTTAGATGTTTCAGGAAATCAACTTTTGTCCCTTAAAATATCTGAAGCCAGTCAAGCCCTCTATCTCACTTTATTAGCCACATTATATCTATTACCTAGTCATTCAAACATCTCATGGCCGGTCCTTTCCCACACACACTGGGTCTCATGGCAGATCACCTAGAGGGCTCATTCTCTGGGCCACTGAGTCACCGGTGACCCTTCATTCCAACACATCCTCCCACCAAACCCAATGTGGATAGAGGCTAGAACGTGAATGCTCTCTGGATACACAGAGATGCTGAACTGTTAGAGAAAAATTGCACAACCATGCCAAGCATGGCACTACAAATTTATGTTCTTCATCCTCAGCCCCATTTGTTATACTTGACTGTATCTTTTGACCTTTCCCCGGATCATCCCAAAGTATTAAATCAGCTATACCTTCAGGAAGAGCCAAATAGCCTAATATGATTAAGGGTCATCTCTGTACAGCTCCCATCACCCGCCTGCATTAAGTAATTTGCTCATTTCTTCCACTGTGAAATTTCTTTTCCATCATTAGATAGAAAAACATAAATTTAAAAAATAGGATAAAGTCACTTCAGCATGCATACACTTACGTCTAACTATCATTAATAATAGTTGGTGCCAGATACTTTTCTGTTTAATGGGAAAGAAGCTCAGGAGCAAGAACAGAAAAATGCTGTAGGAAAGGCTGGTAAGCAGACCACAGATTATTCATACTTCGCAACTCTGCCCACATGCAGCCCAGTTACTCACTACTTGGATCAAGACAAACAGGGAGCTCTTCACTGCAGTTGTGCGTATGCTTATGCTTCCCTACTTCACATGACTTACAAAGTATGTGCGTGCATATGCGAGTATTCTGACATAGCTGGATTTTATACACACAAGATTTATTTCCAGAAGCTTTCTTTCTTTCTTTTTTAATATGAAATTTATTGTCAAATTGGTCCTTTCTCGAAGGATCACTTTATTTCAAATGTTTACATCCTTTTATCACTTAGCTTTTCCAGTATGATCTCCTTTGTCATCATAAGTCATATTGTCTATGAGATCTTTAGGAAAACAACCAGTTTTTTTTTAATGTTTATTTTTTGAGAGAGAGAGAGAACGTGCGTGCACAAGCAGAAGAGGGGTAGAGAGGGAGGTGAGTATAGGGGATCCAAAGCGGGCTCTGTGTGGACAGCAGAGAGCCCAATGTAGGGCTTGAATTCATGAACTGTGAGATCATGACCTGAGTTGAAGTTGGTTGCTTAACTGACTGAGCCACCCAGGTACCCCCAACCAGATTTTTAATATGTGTCTTATCATTACATAAAGAGTGACAGGAGTATAAATTGCTCTAGAAACATGCACACACATAGAAGCAAATCTATACATACTTATATAGTTGTGGTTTTTTTTTAACATTTATTTATTTTGAGAGAGAGAGAGAGAGAGAGCGCATGCACACATGCATGAGCAGAGGAGGGACAGAGGGAGAAGGAGAGAGAATCCCAAGTAGGCTCAGCCCTGTCAGTTCAGAGCCCCACTCTGGGCTGGATCTCACAAACCATTAGATTATGACCTGAGATGAAATCAAGAGTGGGGCACTTAACTGACTGAGCCACACAGGCACCCCATAGTTTTATCTGTTAATCAGATACATTATATCACATGCATTAGAAGTCATAAATAAAATAATAAAATAAAATAAAATAAAATAAAATAAAATAAAATAAAATAAAATACAAACTATAACTGTCCTGTATTTTGATTTGCATATTTCTCTACAGGGAAATCAGAATAAAAATTTTACCATGCTTAAAGTAAGATGTGTTTGGAGCATATCATTCAGACTACTTAGGTAAATAGTAAGGAAGGGGACAAAACTAAAAGAGGCAGAAGACATAAATGCTCTGGGGAAAATTTGAGAAAACAGAGGAAAGAATAGAATGGCTAAAATAACCAGGCAATATATGCAGTCTCAAGATAATGGAATATAAATTATAAATAAATTCCAAGAGAATGCAAAGGAATGATCTTTTATGTGTCAAAAGATTTGTAGGAAATCTAAGCCTTGAATAGGGATATATTCAAATATAATCATGCCAGAGGAAAAATGGGCGAAGGTTGTGAAGATGCATTACAGAAAAAATAAATATGCAGTGTGATCCTTGAGACATACCTTTAACTATTTTTTATTTTAGTTATTAATTTTAACTATTTTTAACTATAATGTATCATCTGTCTATCTATCATCAGCCTATCTACCTTATCTATCCAACTAATAGTGGTAGGAAATCATTCAACTGTTGTCAGCAGTTGCTTCTTTGAAGTGTCTTGAGTCAGGTTTTTCACTCTATCCTCACCCACATCTAAAACTACTAGTTTACCTCCCCAATTCCTATTTGTTTTTGAATTCTAAATTCAACTGTCACATTTTCATGGAGGTTTTTCCTAACCCCCTGGATTAGATTAAGCTCCTAGCTCTATCCTTCCATATATTACCCTGTGGTCTTCCTTTGTTAACAGTGATCATCTCTCGTTAGTCATTTAATGCATGTCTTTCACCCAAGATTATAAACTCACAAGAAGGAGGAGTGATGTCTGCCTTTTTCAGTGCTCTATCCTGGGTCTAGCTTAGTGGCTGACACATACTAAGTGATTAGTGAATCAGTATTGAATTGAATTGCATAGCTGTGAAGTTTCGGAGAATTTCTCAGAGCCCTGCCTCTTGAATTCCATTACAAATTGTCTGGCTCTGGTTTATTACCTCTGGTTTAACTCTGTGAACTCCAGTACTGTTTCTCTGCTTAACTCCAAAGTATAGGTAACTAAAGTTGTCTATTTAGCTTTTAATTTTGGTTTCATTCTTAGACATATCAAATAGTTGAAAAAACATGCTAAAGTAGAGACACATGAAAGAAGAATGCATGTTAAAAAAAAAAAGGCAAAATGTAGTAGGAACAATTAGGTGTTGGTTTTGAAGAAAGAAGGGGAACCACACTAGAAGCCAATGGATGGATCACAAAAGAAAAATGAGAGAAAATGAACTTGAGCCTTGGTACTGATGATGAAGAGGTGACAGATTTAGGAGACATTTAGGAGGCAGGATAAGTCAGTCATGGTGAGTGTGGTGTGGTGTGTGTGCGTATGGCTGTGTGCGTGAGTGTGTGTGTACATGCCCTTGTGCACATCTATGCATCACAGGTTGAATGCCAGGGAAGAACAAGTAGAAACCTAAAATAATAACGAGATTTAAGGTTAAGTATCATCATTAATCACCCAATCCTTGAGGAAACATAAGCTGGAGAGCACATTTGGCCATCAAATCAAAGGTGACACAGTGCACCAAAGGGGTCGTTGGATATGTTACGCTGATGCTAAGGAATATGGCCCGGGCCAGAAGAGGCAGTGATACTTCAAGATATGGTAATGGATGACATTTCCCAAGGAGAAAATGTACAGTGAGGAGAGACAAGACCTTGAAGACTTTGAGAACCAATAACATTTAACCAATAATCAGAGTAGTGAAGGGTCAGAAAAGTCAAAAAGGAGTGTCAAACGCCATTAATGGTTCAAATTAAAATCTGAAGAGTGTTTACTAGATTTAGAAACAAGGAGATTAAATGAGATTTATAAGATTTATTGTTTGGCTGGTTTGTTGTTTGTTTTCTGTTTTGGGGGTGTTTTCCCCCAGGATTCTGCTCAAATGGAAAGCCAGGTAATGCAGGGTTTAGGAGTAATGCTAAGCAAGGGGGAGAGAGTGAATATAAATTCCTCTTTTCGAAAGTCTGTAAAGGTAAAAAGTGAATTATGAAAGCATCAAAATAACAGAGAGCCAAAGGTTTAATTTTGTGTTAAAGTGTTTTGAGCACGCTTCTTATAGAAAAAGAATTTAAATTGACCTAAGTTAGAGAGGGTAAATAATAAAATACAGTGTTGAAATATCCATTATTATATGAAATTCTGATTTTGAAGACTGGAACATCGCTTACCTCACTTTTTCAAGAATTTTAAATTAACTCTATTTTTAAACAAATAAGTTGCAGCAGGATTTTCCTTAATTCTTCAGTATCTCTGTTTTTGTTTTTGTTTCATTCTGTTTGGGATTTAGTTTCTTCAGATTATTTCTATAGCTTCACAGTCCCAATAAGGAAAGGTGGGTTATGAAATAATTGTTTTGGGGTGCAGTGATTCCATTAGGTGGAATATCTTGGTATCAGACCTCAAGAAACCAGAAGGAATGATCTCAGAGGTACAACAGGACTGTAGTTTTAGGGAAATTTCTTGACCATCTGCCACATAAAACTTTACACATTGTTTCCTGCCTTTCCTAGCTTCCTGTTTTTTTTCCAGTAGATTCAAAGTCTAATAACAACTCTCTTAAATTGTCTCAAGCAATTATTATTCAAATGAACTCCAATTTATAAGCTATCTAATATACAATATTTCTATGGCTGTAGATTCAACCTAATGGCAAACATTGACCTTTTTTGTGTAATAGCTATATCTTTCTTCAATAATATTTGTAGCTAAAGTTTTACAGCTTCTTTCTATTCCCATACACCTCTTGATGCCTTCATTATGAGTTTGGCTCTTCATTGCTATTTTCATTTGAATAGTCTGTTCATTTGGTACATAAGCACTATCATTTAAAAGAATACAAAAACATAATGAAAGAAAATTAAAAGTCTTTTTAGGAAATAGGATTGTTTTTACTAGTTCTTATGTTTTCTGGAGTACTAAACTTAAGTAAAAAAAAGTCATCATAGTTTTATTTCTGTTTTAGTTGCCTGCTTGGATAAGGATATTTCAATTCTCAAGATTTACCCTTAACTCTTTAATGTAAAATATTTAGCTTTTTATAAAAAGAAGCAAGCATTTGGAATAATTGTGTTTTTACACATAGAATGCAATCCCACATGGCGAACTAGAAGTGAGCTTTCAGAAAAATGCAGCCAATATTTCGCTAATGGGGCACCATTTCCCATTCAAGACTATCACCTAAATAACTAAGATTCTTATAGTCAGGAAAAGAATATATAAATTCTAACACTACATTTTTTAAAAAGCCAGAGAAAAAGACTGAGTCAACTAGGTCAGGAAATGACTAAATTCCTCTGAGACAAGTGCTTGAGATCCTGGGCTCTGAGCCAGATCTCTGGGTTCAAATCCAAGCTTCTCTACTTAGAAGCTGTCTGACCACCTATCCGCTCCATAATCTGGTTTTCTAGAATGTAATATGACACAATTAATAAATGTTGTAGGGTTGCTCAAAGGATTCAGTAAGATAATAAAGACACTTAAAACAGTGTCTGGCACTTAGAATTTAGCAGATAATCCTGCATTTTGACTCTTTGTATTTGTAGAATAAACCACTGGCTATTTCTTGTCCTTTGCATGACCAGTGAAAACATTTCAATGGTAATTATTTCCCCCACTACGTTAATGTAAAAGTAACTG
Organism: Lynx rufus; assembly: GCF_022079265.1. Taxonomy (NCBI): domain Eukaryota; kingdom Metazoa; phylum Chordata; class Mammalia; order Carnivora; family Felidae; genus Lynx; species Lynx rufus. The sequence continues at coordinate 202,779,141 of NW_025814823.1, read as the reverse complement.
TGATAGAAAATGTTTAAAATCTTGATTTATTATGGACATTTAAGTCAACATAATAGCATGCCTTTCAAAGAAACAATGGACACTATTTCCAGGCACACAGACTGCATATTTTGTGAACTTCATTCAAACTCAGATAAAGTAAAACCACCTTACATCTAGTTATTGAAGATGAAAAGAATTTGAGGCTGTGGGAGTGATCACCTTGTTTAAATACTTGATAAGAGAAAGAATATAAAACTACAAAAATATGTATTTTTTAAAAAAAAATCACAGTTAGTGACATTATGTTTCTAAGAAGGAATTTTATTTTCAAATATCATTAGCTTCCAAATATCACCTTACATGGTTGTATTTCCTAGTCATTAAATGTTTATAGCAATGTGCTTGTGGTATCTGTCGCACTGATTTAAAAATACATTTTGGTCATTACTATCTCTTGCTGTTTGCCTGCAGTGAGCTCTCACATAATTAGGGCTGAATACACTGCACTTTTAAAATTAAACCAAGCCTCTGGGAAAGAATCATGGAAATAGATGGTTAAAGGACACCCAGGCAATTAACAAGCATGATAAAGTTAAAAATTGAAGATAGGAAAGTAGGTTAAGAGCTTCTCTCTCTCTTTCCAACATGATGTGTTAATACAGAAGGAACATAGATTTATTTTACATAGAAAAGGGATATAGAGGCAGTCCACATTTTAGTCAATAGGTAATCCCTTTGCTATTTTCTAATGGATTTTTCTACCTTTTAAGCACACAATTCCAAAATAATTCTTGACTTGATTGACTTTTACAACAAGCCTGAAAACTTTATGCTTTTTAGAATCATAACAGGGTAACAATAGACTAATAAAGATTTAAAGGTTAAAAATCTGAGATAATCTCAGCAAATAGTTCTTTTTAACAAAAAAAAATTACATGCAAAAGTGCTGACTACTTGTGATGGTTTGCAACAAAACTCTCAGAAATAAATAGTAAAAAAATTATAAAATGTAGCTAGTAATTAAATATTATAGAATTAATGCATCATGATTTTCTCTGGTGGCATATCATTTTGTACAATTTCCCTATTGGCATTCTTTCCCTCCATTAAAGTCAATCCTCATGTACCTGTCTTCTTTACTAGACAGAAAGTCTCTGAAAGACTGTTACTCTTTAGTTTCATTTTTTTTTATATCTAAAGCACCTAATACTCACTGAAAACATACTCAGCATTCAGTAAATACTTACTGAATGAGTGAATTCATGAGTACAATCCTATGTCTTTTAGATAAACCACTATTACTTATTTGTACTTATATATTAATCACTTAAGAGGATAATAGAAGCTGAAAGGAGAATGTAATATTTGTTAAATATTGGTTATGTGTCAAGCATCTTTCACATATTTTATTTTCACTACATCCTTAAGGCAACAGATAGCATTTTCCCAAATTTTACAGACTAGCTTCAAAGAGATTAAACACCTCCTCAAATCAAGTCAAAAGAGTTAAGGTTCTGACTTTTCGGAGCTTATGTCTGGGTCATTTTCCCACCATAAGGTTGCATTATCTTGTGTTGCCTTAACATTATTAGGGTTTTGCTGCAAACACAAATCAGATCTATAAGTAAAACAGAAAGATAAATAGGAATACTACATTTTTTTCATTATAGCCTGATCTTTCTTTTTGAAAATTAATGCCTCTTCTCCTTTTTTCCTTATTGTTATTGTAAAACAGATACAGAAAATAATGACTTATTATAATCAAACATCCTTGAAATCACCACCCAAAACAAGAGGGAGAACTTTATCACCACTCCCCCAGGAAGCCCTTCCATGTGTATGATCCCAATCACAACCCCCTCGTACCCTCTGAAATAACAGTTCTGCTGGCTTTCATAGTAATTGCTTCCTTGAATTTCTTAATATAGTTTCATCACAATTATGCATCCCTAAATTGCATAGTTTGGTCTGCCTCAAACCTCCACTTTCCCTTCCATCCCATTCTTGTCTTTACTATCTGTCTGCTGAAGAAACTGGGTGACAGGACCATCGATTCCCCAACACTGGATTTTGCTGATTACATGTACAAGTTCAGCATGTTCCTCTGACCTTTGTATTTCCCAAAGTTTGGCACCTGGACCCAGAGGTCATATGAGATTCAGATTCCATTCCATTAGCAAAACTACACGTGGTGTATGTTCTTTTAACAAGAACATGCAAAATCTAATTTTGCTCTTTTTTGTTATTAGTGGCCACTGATGCTCAACCTCTAGATGCATTAATTGAATGAGGATGGTAAAATGGCAGTTGTCTAATAATATCCTTACTTTTTCATCTATTAACTTTAACAATTTTATGAAGATACTCTTTTCCTCCTCTACTATTTGGTTACATATTGGTTCAGATAATATAGGAAAGCAGGATAAATGCTTGATTTCTTCCCTTTTATTTACCCAAATTTCGAGGTAAGGAATTAAGTCTCTATTAAGTTTCAGAGGTTAAGCATTTTTTGTATCATTATGAACTCAAACATCTGCTGAGTTTGAATCTGTTGAAATTCTCACCCTTTTTGAAGCTCATCTTGGCTTTTTCAAGTTGACTCCTGATTCTTTTTTATATTACCTTAGTAGTCTTTGATAATTCCCTTACTATCTGGTATGTCAAGTTGTTCCAGGCCCTTAATATGTACTTCCTGCCCCAGACCTGGGATCAGCCATCTTTTCTCTTGAAATTACTGCAGAGCTTTTGCTATTGGATTGTGTGAATCCCACCCCAGTTTTGGCTGTATCTCCAACAAATACCTGTTGGGTATGGGGGAGGTCTGCCTATTCTCTGGTTTATCAGATGACCTTGATTCTCATTACTTCCTTCTTTCAACCTATATAGAAGTTCAAAAAAAAAGGTCTTGCAAAAAAAAGGTCTTGTCCCAGTCTGTTTATTTTTTAGGTTCATGGGGATAATTTTGCTATAAATGTTATCCATGTGTTTTGTTTGTGCTATCTGCTCTATTTTTATGCACAAAAACTAAGCTACCACTATCTTCTAAGACTCAAGTTTCCTTTCATTTTAAAAATTATGTCAACTTCAGTTTTCTCGTATCAAGATCTATGGTATCCTTTCCATTAACATTACACAGGGATCAATTTAACAGTGCTGTTCAGAAAATTTTGCATTGGATTTTTTTTAAGTTTGATGAACACAGTAAAAGAACCTACTTACCACAGAGCCAAAGTTCAAAATTAATCCTCTTTTAAAACACAGACTCAATATTTTATTAATTATACCTATAGAGACAGTTCTAATTTCCAATCCTTGCACAACAGGACTTGACATGTGTACTCTTATACAAAGGCAAAAAAACTGGGTAAAAGAAAAAAATAAAAACATGATACATAAAAAAAAAAGTAGTGTCATTCTTAATGTCATTGCCCAAAGAGATACATTTTCAGCTCTATTTTGATGAAAATAGCATTGATTCCAAAGGCAATGACATTTAAATAGCATTTATGGGGCTGTAAAACAAGAGTCATCCCAAAATATCCACAAAATATATTCGCAATTTTTTAAACTACATAAAAACACACATTACAATAAACAGAATTAATGCAAGTATGGATGCATATTATTTTAAATAGCTTCAACCTTTATTTCTCAGTATATGTTTCTGTGTGTTAGGTTGGGCTATCTGCACTACATTAAAGTATTTCTTTCTTTTTTTTTTTTTTTTTTGTAGGAAATGTAGGGAAAAGACCAGCTCGTTGTTGAAAATTGTGTATAAAAACTAGGATTGAGCGTAATGTTGCTAAAATTTCTTCATTCACTCATATTCATCGAATGCCTACTTTGTGCCATACGTGAATCTAGCCTTAGAAATACAGTACTTTAGGGGCGCCTGGGTGGCGCAGTCGGTTAAGCGTCCGACTTCAGCCAGGTCACGATCTTGCGGTCCGTGAGTTCGAGCCCCGCATCGGGCTCTGGGCTGATGGCTCAGAGCCTGGAGCTTGTTTCCGATTCTGTGTCTCCCTCTCTCTCTGCCCCTCGCCCGTTCATGCTTTGTCTCTCTCTGTCCCAAAATAAATAAACGTTGAAAAAAAATTTTTTTTAAAAATGTTTAAAAAAAGAAATACAGTACTTTATATTAGGGTTTATATTTAAGCCCCTAAGTGAGGCTTAATTATAGATTAGGAAAGATAATAATCAAATTAGAGAAACACAAAATTTAGTATAATAAATCGCAATAACTTCTATGAAGAAAAGACAGGGCAGAGATATGGGGAATAACTGATAAGCAGGGGTTTCAGACTGGGTTGAAATTTTACTCAGGTTGTATCTGTTTGTATCTTTCTCCCTAAGTATTGTAGGGATCATCCTATTTGCAAAACATGTCACAATTTTTCTGCCAGATAATTTACTAGTCTATACATTTTCAAGAACTCTTTATAAGGGTCAAATAGACCTTCAGAAAGCCTGCAACAATTTACACAGTCTCTAGAGTATTATGTTGGGAAGCTCTGCCCGTGGCAACAGGATTAAATAATTCACTAATACTTTTCTAGGTATTCTGATTTCAGTTGTTTTTATCTTTTGTAAGTTTAAAATTATTTGGATTTCATTTTACCGAAAACTGAGGAGAATGGATTTTACTCAACTGTTTTAGTTGATTAATACTACTTATCGTATCATTTATCCTTTAATATATGGATTTGAATTTTTTTTCAAATATCAAATTCAGGTAGATTATATTTTTGGCTCTTATAGCTGGTGATTCTTTTTATATTATATATCCTCAATCATGGTTGTTAATATGTAGAAAACTTACTGATATATTTTAAAATATTTATCTTACAATCAGCCACCCTATGAACTTTACAGTTAGCTTGATCATCTCTCAGTTGATTCGATCAGATGTTTTGTTTTGTTTTGTTTTTTAGTTTATTTATTTCTTTTGAGAGAGAGTGAGTGAGTGAGGGGAGGGGCAGAGAGACAGGGAGAGAGAGATTCCCAAGCCGGTTCTGCTTTGTCAGTGCAGAGCCTGACATGCGACTCAAACCTGTGAACCATGAGATCATGACCTGAGCTGAAACAAAAAGTTGGACGCTTAACTGACTGAGCCACCCAGGCATCCCTCAATCAGCTTTTCAAAGCAGGTAAACATCATCTACAAAAAATCATCTAGTGTCCTCTCATCCCAACTGTTTCTCGCTATCACTTTGTGCACTGACTTTATTGCGCTGACTGACCCATCAAGAACAAACATCTATTCAGTCCCTGCTGACCACGTATGTAGCCTCAGAACTAAGCTGTTTGGTTGACAGGGAATTCTCTGCCCCTTGAGACAAATCTTCCTAGCCTCAGTTCTAATTCTTCAATGGCTTGTCCAAACGAAACTCTGTCTCTAGCTATCTTCTACCCATTGTTTTTAGTATCATATTTCTGTGTAAAAATATTAGATAGTTCAGGAAGTCTTAAGCTGGAGGCCAAAAATAAATGTGCTTGCAGGGAACCACAAACCTCTTGAAACCACAGATAAAATTTTGTGAATATATGCACTTTTCTAGGACAGAGGATCCACAGCTTTCATTTGATTCTTAAAGTATTCTATGAGCCTGACAACCTGACAGTCACTAATGGACAGGCATGAATGATTAGCTTAACCAATAATTACAGCTTACAGAATCCCTGGGTTATATTGTTCAGTACAGATACAACCATAACTAGGCAGTTTCAGCATGTACCTCTGCCGTTTTATAAACCAAAAAAATACATCTGAATCCAAGACTGTCTCTAATCTTTTTTTTTTTTTTTAATTTTTTTTTTCAACGTTTATTTATTTTTGGGACAGAGAGAGACAGAGCACGAACGGGGGAGGGGCAGAGAGAGAAGGAGACACAGAATGGGAAACAGGCTCCAGGCTCTGAGCCATCAGCCCAGAGCCTGACGCGGGGCTCGAACTCACAGACCGCGAGATCGTGACCTGGCTGAAGTCGGACGCTTAACCGACTGTGCCACCCAGGCGCCCAAGACTGTCTCTAATCTTCAACCTAATTCACTTACATGATTATTCAAAACAAATACCCAGTTTATTGCTCAGAACAAATAACCTTTCTAAAAATAATCATTTAAATAATGAATAACTTCTCTATAGAAAAAATAAGGAGTACTCATTTTCCCTGTAAGTACCACCAATATAACACTCAACATTCATATTCTCAGCTCCTACTCACATCTCTCAACTAAGATTGCATAATTTTTAATAAGGTATATTATCTTTAAAAAAACAAGGCTAACACATTCTGCAAGGGTAATAAGTGACATCTGCTCAAAAATGATGTAAAAAAAGACATTAAAATCATCCTTTTAAATTTGCAATCTTTCTTATATTTCCAAATAACCATTTTTCATAGACTATTAAATTTGACAATAAAAAAATGAAAGAGTTTAGCAAGTTATGAATCATTTTATTTGGCTCCTATATAACGTTTAACTGATTTGAAATAAGATACCAAATGGTTTAACTATGCCATTTCCTAACGAAAATAAAGATTAACAGGAAGGAGTACATGCAACTCAATGCCGTTAGAATTTTCCCTAAAAGCTATTCTAAATGTTCAGTACGATAGCATTCTATACCAACTTTGAAGATAATAATGGTGTATCTGCAAAGTTTTACAGATAGAGGATGCATTAGAAGTTTTCCAGTGCTAATTGCCTCATGAGTGAAGCTATTTCATATAGCACACACAAAACCTACCATTGTACATCAGGGTTTCTGCCGCCGAGACTTAACAAGATAAAAAGAAATCAGAACAGCCTAATGCTTCTATGGCCCTGTCTTCACAGACACATTTGCTTTAAAGAATTCTGAAGATTGTCAAGTATGTGCGAAGAGAGTATTTTCTTTTCTCAAATAGTTCACACTCCTTAATTCCGTTTCAAATTTACTTTCATGATAATAGCTAACAATTACATAGCATTAAGTGCAGAGCATAATTTCTAAGCACCGTGTATCTAGACGCTATAAAAATATTTATAATATCAACATAAAATATGTATCGCTCCAACAACCTGATAAGATACATATGTTATTTTCCTCATTTTATAATTGAAAAAAACTAAAACCCAGAATTTTGGAGACTGCTACAGTATCATTTAGCTTACAGTATTTTTCCCACTTCTTGATATGTAAATTTCTCTTTGAACAATTTTTGTATTGTCTTCTGACCCAGCTTCTGTGTGGAGACCCTTTGTGGGGTCTTCTCCTTCCCTGATGCTGAGCATTCTGTGAGTTTCTCAGAAAAGACATTTCACTTCCTGCTATCTGGAAACTTTTGTTTAAAATGTCCCTGTTAATTCCATATGTCCCTTTTCACACTTGTTCTCATTTTGAAACTGTTTTTTATAGATTTTGACCTGATGAGTTATCCTTTATTTTATTCATTACATGTTCTGTTCTTTCTTATTTTTGCCCTAATTCTGAGAGGTTTCCTAGACTTCATGTGCCAACTTCTTACATGTGAGCACTTTTTGAAAAAAATTTTTCCGGATACTCTTTTCACAGCATATTATTCTTGTTGTCTTACATAAAATATCTTCCTGAAGACATAATTTATAGACTATTTTTAATAATGTAATTTCCCTTAACCCCAAATGCCTCTCTGTTCTCTGGACTTTCTTTTGCTCTTTGACTTAGTCTCTCTCTTTTATGATGGAGACTTTTCTCAGAAGACTCATAATGTTTTGCTTAGATATCATATTAGATGATAGAATACCAACATATAATTACAGTCTCTATGTACATATGTAAGGCTTTTTGAAAAATCGTTAGATAATGAACAAGAATTTTTACTGGAAGATCTTGAAATGTCTCCCATTGGATATAGTTTTCTTGTGTCCTGCTTGGGGAGAATTGGCCTGACTCCAAACATTATAATGTTAAGACTGAAAGTTCTGTATTCACTAGGAAGTGAATTTCAGCCTGGCTTTCCTGGAAACTGCTTCTTAACTGGTACCTCATGTCCTAAGCACCTCTGGGGCTCAGTGGTGAAGAATCATGGAAGTAAAATATAATTTCTCCATTAGCTTTCGTATTTTCCAAAATGTTTTTGAGATCTCTTGTTCTCTGTTTTCTCCTCTTTCTTCTATTTATCTATCTATCTGTGTGTCTTCTCATATTATTTTGGAATGGTTTCAAGAGGTAGGAAGAATAAATGATTAGGTTTAATCCATAATGTTTCCTTGCAGGTTAGGAGAATTACTTATACTAGCAGCCTTGCTTCCTTTTAGGTTGGAGTGACAGAATTAAGATTCAGAAGAGCTGAATTCCTGGCCCAGTTCTTACTATCTATGTCACCATGTTCATGCTACTTAATGTTCCTGCAGTTTCATTTAGTCATCTGCACGCTGGGCAGGGAAATGTAATGGTTGTGACATGTCCTTGCAGGTGGCAGTGGAGAGTGCATGCTAGGTGTTGCTTTAGGGAAAGGAAGAGCTTTCTTTATCTGGATTTACTAATTGTAAGATTAAATGTGTGCACATCCTGGTTGCAGACTAATTAGTTGTCTATTCATTCAATAACATTTGTTAAAAGTCTGTATGCTGACCCAGTGATTTCAATTCTAAGATAAATGAACATACATCTCCTCACAAGAAACTGTACAAGAATGTTCACATCAGCAGTATTCACAGTGGCTGAAAGGTAGAAACAATGCAGATGTGCATCAACTGATGAATGGATAAACATCTGGTATAGCCATACAACAGAACAGTCTTCCGCAAAAGAGAAAGTGCTGAAACATGCTACAGCATGGATGAGACTTGAAAATATGCTAAGTGAAAGAAGCCAATAACAAAAGACTACACATTATATCATCTCATTGATATGAAATGTCCAGAAAAAAACAATCTCTGGAGGCAGAAAGTAGATTGCTGACTGCTTACAGCAATGGGGGCAGGAAGGAAGGGGAGAGAGAAATGAGTGCTAATAGGTAGGGGTTCCTACTTGGAGTGATACAATTTTCTAAAATTGGTTTGGGTAATGGCTGTACAACTCTGTGAACATACTAGAAAAAATTCAATCATATACTTTAAATGAGTGAATTATACTGTAACTGAATTATAGCTCAAAAAGCTGTTAAAAATAAAGCATCTGAGAAAATTGAAGCAGGAAAACAATCTCTTATGTGTACTTTAATGGCATTAGAAATACAAAATTGAGTAATATAGATGAGGTCATGGAATTTAAATTCTAGTGGAGGGACATAAATAAAATAAATGTAACTATAAATTCCAATGAAAGAAGAGACCCAGATAGAAAACTAAATGGGGGGGGGGGGTGAAAGCTGAGGGTGATCATAATGATTAAATGAAAATCCAAATGACAAGGAGAAACTAGGTGTGATGCAAAATGACAGAAAGTAAAAAGAGAATTTTAGACATCAAAACCTCTGTGGTGGGGAGAACTCAGCTTACTGTAGGGGCTGAAAATTTACCCAGGTGTCCAGAAAATAGTGAGGGAGTAAGTTGTGGGTGAGGAGGTTGCATAGATAAACTGAAACTATTCAAGATCTTGTAGCTCATCTTGTAGCTCAAATGTACTGTAAGAGAAATGGGAAGCCTCTAAAGGGTTTTAAGCAGCATATATTATTAGACATTAAGTAATATTATTTGCTTTTCAAGATCACTCTTGCTACTCTATGACAAATATAGTTTTGACTTTCTGTCCTAAAACTACTTGTGCACATCTAAACAGAAATCTCAGCAACACTGATAAACCTATGTCACTCACAATTTTAAAAAGTGCCTCTGGGTGCCTAGGTGGCTCAGTCAGAGGAGCATCTGACTCTTGATCTCCACTAAGGTCATGATTTCACAGTTCGTGGGATCGAATCCTGTATCGGGCTCTGCGCTGACAGCACAGAGCCTGCTTGAAATTCTCTCTCTCTCTCTCTCTGCCCTTCCCCCGCTCACATGCTCGCTTGCTCCTCTCTCTCGCTCTCAAAATAAATAAACATTTTTGTTTAAAAAAAAGTGTCTCAACCAGTGGCAATGTTAATTGGTAAAGTCAATATGTATAGAATCTCTAAAATGTTCACAGTCAGTAATTCCATTCCCTGGACTGTCCAAAATATAATGAAGAGTAATATATAAAGATGTTCACTGCAGCACTATTTAACCTGAAAGCACAAAATCTGTAAATAGTTGCTAATTCTGTATATGTGTAATTAGCCTGACTTCTTTAGAATTGTAGCTAATGTCTTAAAAATAAAAACAGGTCTACATAAATAAGATGGTCCAATTATAAATCCAGGACATGTATAATTTTGCTACTTTGCTTTAACCAAGTGGTCAGTTACTATGTGAAATGGCTGAAGATTATTATGGGGAAATTAACTATTAAACTTGAAAAGGGCCATGACATCCATTTTTGTCACTCAAACTTGGGTGAAAGTGTCAAACATTCAACTAAAAAATAATCAACATCGGGGCGCCTGGGTGGCTCAGTCAGTTAAGCATCCAACTTTGGCTCAGGTCACGATCTCACGGTCCATGAGTTCGAGCCCCACGTCGGGCTCTGGGCTGATGGCTCAGAGCCTGGACCCTGCTTCCGATTCTGTGTCTCCTTCTCTCTCTGCCCCTCCCCCATTCATGCTCTGTCTCTCTCTGTCTCAAAAATAAATAAAAACGTTAAAAAAATTAAAAAAAAATTATCAACATCAATATATATGCTGTGTGCATATAATCGTGTACAGAGGTCCCTTGAATAGTTTCATTCCACATGCACAACGCACATACACACACACACACACACACACACACACACACACACACATCACAGAGAATTAATAGCATCAGAATGGTTTCTTTTGCAATAACACAGATAATACCAGGATGCACCAGGGAGCATCACCATATTCCCTTGATTTTTTTTTTTTTTGAAAAAAAATAATGGTAAGTTGTGTATCAAGATGCCTTCACAAAGAAATTTATTTGTAGAAGAAAAGTATTCAGTCTAAGTAAAAACAGTCTTTTTTCCTAGTATATGCAGATTTTTTCTTCATTATCACCACCTCTGCTGCCTAACTCATAGTTTGTTACTTCTTTGTACAAAATGATAAAACGAAAATTTTTCACAGACTCTGAAAATGTTCAGCACTCTTCATTGTGGTGCTATGGTTTGCCAAAATTTGTATTTTAATTATAAGAAACTATATTTGAAAGTCCTTACCCTTAACCCATTACTTACTTGTCTCTAAGTAATGAAGTGAATTATCTGCTAAAGAAAAGAATTACACTTAGAATGGCAAAATGTTCACATAAGCATCACATCAGATATATTTTGCCTGCCTCTTACTCACTTTGGGATATAGGTTCATTGAATAATGAATAATGCAGAATTACAAATACTTAATTGTATTGCTTAAATTGCTTTTTGGTGTTGGTGTTGCTTCAGTTTGTGGTTTTTGACCAAGTAGATATAGCTTAATTAGATTTTGTTAAATAAGCTTTTGATAATGAGTAATGTATTATTCTAATGCATTTAAAATTCTTGCATTACTCATCAACATTCAAGTTCATAAATACAAGTCAACATAATTAAATGTGAATTGGTAAAAATGCATCTGCCCAAAGATTCTCAATTTATAATAAGTCCCAAAAGTAGGTTTAAAGGGAAAGTTGCTCAGAAAAATATGCAAAACATCTTGTAACATTTTAATAGTATAATGTCACACTAATATCTATCAAATGCAATTAAATAGTGAAACATCAAATAAAATTTAAAGTTTTGCAACTTAAATGGATACTAAGAAAAAGTAATGGAATAAATTCATACTTCCAAATCATTTCACTTTAATTGGGCCTAACAGTTGGTAGAGGCACTAGGAAAAACTTAATTGAATTTATAAGATATAAAAAGTTTCAGGGGCGCCTGGGTGGCGCAGTCAGTTAAGCGTCCGACTTCAGCCAGGTCACGATCTCGCGGTCCGTGAGTTCGAGCCCCGTGTCGGGCTCTGGGCTGATGGCTCAGAGCCTGGAGCCTGTTTCCGACTCTGTGTCTCCCTCTCTCTCTGCCCCTCCCCCGTTCATGCTCTGTCTCTCTCTGTCCCAAAAATAAATAAACGTTGAAAAAAAAATTAAAAAAAAAAAGATATAAAAAGTTTCACCCAACAGAGAAAATAAATAAATTCTTATGGTTAATTTTGGCTGTGTTGATATGGAAAACAAATAAAAGGAGCATTGCTGGGAGCGTACAGATTGCATTTAGCACAAAGATAACATAACAGTAGGCTAATTAGTCCTTAAACCCCAGAAGGTTGAATTGTTTTTTCCTGAGAAGCTCCTAGAAACAAAGGCCTGTCTCTGACTTACTGTGTAATATGGGCGAAGCCTCCCTTCACTAATGAACATATCAGTGACCTCTGACATCACTATTATTGTGGCTGCAACACGAAGCAGAGATGGAAGGCCAGAAATGGCAATAGCTTCAGGAAGTGACTCCCATCTCTAGGGTCCTTGTGTACTTACGACACAATAAGCTTTTCGTACAGTTGTTCATACTAATTAATGAAAAGTAGTGGAAGAAATAACAAGCCAAGATATAAAATCTCCTCCCTTACCAGAGGCAAGATGTTGGCCGACAATATATATGAAATGGGAACATTATCTATAAAAGAGCCCTATATATAAGTGTGACCCAGGAAAATAATGTCAGAATCCCTGAAATGGCAAATAGTCTGGGGATAAATTCTTCCAAGGTAAATTACTCAGATAATAAAAACCATCCAGAAAAGTCCTCTATTCCTTCAATCCATTTGAATGATTATGTCATAACTATAGATTAGCTGTGAAAGCACAATGCTAGGCGAGAGTCACCTTTTTATTAAATAAATAAAAAATAAAATTTTAGCTAATAAATATATAATCACTGTTAGTAATCTCAAGAAAAATCACATTTAACCTCCTAATTAGATATTTCTTTTTGTGTGTGTGGTACACATGAAACTCAGCAAGACTGAGACTGTGTCCTTACTACACAAAGACCAGTATAATTTTACTTTTTTCTTTTTGGTTTTTTTAAGCTTATTTATTTATTTTGAGAGCAAGAGAGAAAGAGAGAGAAGATGCATGTACAAGTGGGGGAGGGGCAGAGAGAGGGGGAAGAGAGAATTTTTTTTAAAGATAATTTATTGTCAAATTGGCTCCCATACAACACCAAGTGCTCATCCCAATAAGTGCCCTCTTCAATGCCCATCACCCACTTTCCCCTCTCCCCCACCCCCCATCAACCCTCAGTTTGTTCTCTGTATTTTAAGAGTCTCTTATGGTGGAAGAGAGAATTTCAAGCAGGCTCCACACTGTCAGCACAGAGCCTGATGCAGGGCTCAAAATCACAAATGGCGAGATCATGACCTGAGCCAAGATCAAGAGTCGGCCGCCACTTAACTGATTAAGTCAGCCAGGTGCTCCTACTTTTACTTTTTAAGTAACTATATTTTCCCTAGTTTGGATGATTACATACCATGGTATAGACAAAAACATAAGATTTTTTTTTTTTTTACTAAACTCTCTAGCTCCCACCCAGTTATTTCTAAAAACAAACAAACAAAGAAAAAAAAAACAAGTCTTACAAGACTAAAATCAAAGGCTATGTTCCTTCTGGAGGCTCTAGGGGAGAATCCACTCCTTGCTGTTTCCAGCTTTTAGACACTGAATGCACTCTTTGACTCCTGGGACATCACTGTGATCTCTGCTTCCATCATCACATCTCCCTTTCTGCCACCTGGTTATTTCTAACAGTTTTGGTAGTATTTGACTCTTCTTTAGTCCCTGAAGGCTTCTAACATCATCCTCTCCTGAGAAAGAAGGGAAATACAGAGCCTCTGCCCTACTTACACCGGAGATAGGAGAAAACTACGTGCCAGACACAGCAATAGCTCTCTTGGGCAGGTGAGAGAAGCACCTAGTTAGCTCTGCGGGAGTCTCAGTGGGAGCAAAGCCCAGGAAGTGGAAAAGGCCTTGGCTCAGAAGTCATCCTAAAAAGGGACACTGGATCACCAGCACAGTGGTAAAGTCCTGACCTACCCCAGAGTGGCAGACTCCCCTACATTCAGCAGGATGGGACTGACCAAAGAGCAGAATGAGTAAACTTTCTTGGCCATGCAAAAGCTTATGAAAGTATCAAGTTAAAAAAGAAAAAAAAAACTTTATTTCAGTATCTCCCACCCCTCCATGGAAACTGATTCTTAAGTGTCACTTTCTCAGTCGCTGAATTATTACTGAACATCAGTTTGGCATTGTAGGAATCATAGCGAAGCCCTGCCCTTAAAGTGTCTTCTTCAGGAAAGAGCCTGAGGTGAACAGATCATAACCATAACATTTCTACTATGTTAGAGATTTTTCCCATATTTCTTGTCCTTTAGGAAAAAAAGTACTGCCAGAGTTTTGTCTTTCTTATTTCTGCTTTTTCCGTTACATTATCCTGACATGTTATATAGGTTTTGAGAAATCTTATTGATATCATATAAAAGTGTTAATGAAATAATAATAAGATTTAAATGTCTTGACATAGGCAAATAAGTATTTACATCATTACTTCCTTAGTTTTTTGTTTTGGAAAAACATATATTGTAATTGCGAGTTTTAAAATCTATCTTTTTCAGATACCTTCCAGTTAGAAACCTAAACCTAGTAATTGTTTAATTTGTGTCTGACATTTCCTTTCGTCCAGTTATGCAAGAGAAAATCCAGTATTGCAAACTACTCCACACTGGATTTTGTTTAGAGTATTACCTCACTTTTTAATCATTTCTCATTTATTTGAAGTGCATGGTAAAAGTTAACCATCATCTGATCTCAATTTACTTCTTAGTCACTTTTTTTGTTGTTTGATATTTGTCTCAGATGATTCACTTGAGAAAATGTGGAGAATCTTTAATTTCATGAATTTCATTCATTCAAAAGATTCTGGCACACTATTCCAATTCCTGAAAGGTGGCCCTATGTTTTTATTCAGTAGGAGGTAAAAGTTTAATTATGTACCATGTGCCACATTTTGAAAAGTGTAGTCTCTTTTTACATTGTTCAAGAAATAAAAGTAAAAGTAATCAAAAGGGATCACTCAATTGAGGTAAAATAAATAAAGTGTAGCATTTTATTTGCATGTGAACAGTGAACCACATATATTACTGGAAACGCCATGCTTACTTTTGTTATTAAGGCTGAAGCCTGTTTCCTTGTAAAGTTTTTCTCATGAAAGAAAAAAAAAAGGGTACTAGGTTGCAACATATTTCCACTGAGGATTGAGGGAGAGAGAGTTTTCTACATTTGATTCTAACCTTTAAAATTTTAAAGAACATGACAGTCTAATGTGCCTTAAAACAAGGTCATTTATAAGTCTGCTTATCTTCCCGAGGGAGGAAACGTGGCAGTTTATTTAGATCCTTTTCAACGTAAACATTCTTACAATCCAACTCTTAATTTGCTATAGACTATAAATGTCATTACATTCTATAAGTCCTCCTTTGGACTTTGTTACATGTTTTCGTAAATAAGAACCTTAAAATGATACACTTCCTAAAAGCCATTCACTCTATGCATAAATAATAGACGCTACTGATTTCTGAGACAATATATAAAATTCAAAGAAGGTGAAGACGTTCACTCCCAGGCTTAGTGCGGCAGGAGTTTGGGTTTTCCAAAGCTAATGTCATTCAGAACTGTGGACAGCTCCTGCGGAGGCATGGAGTCGATGGCAATTTCCCTTAAACATAACTCAAAGTAATGCTGCTTTTTATCGCTATCTTTGATTGCTGTTTAATAGACGCCTATTAAATCGGCTTAATTTGCACATATACTCTTTTTCACTGACTCTTTTTCTTTTTGGAATGAATTCACTTATAAAGAAAGAAAGAAAGAAAGAAAGAAAGAAAGAAAGAAAAGAAAAGAAAAGAAAAGAAAAGAAAAGAAAAGAAAAGAAAAGGCAAGGCAAGCCACCCTGAGTTTTAGAATTTAAATGGAAAACCCAACCTTATTCGGAAGCTGCAGCGTGTGCGCACGTTAATAAGAGGATCTACTTCACGACCTTCATTTGATAATCTCTAAACATGCTTATAACCGAATACATATTTGGGCGACAAATAAGATCGGGAAACGTCTTAATTTTAATTCTCCGAAGCAGTTTCCCTGGCGGACAGCTCTCCTCCTGCCCTAGTTCCCGGGCTGGGAAATGGGAAAGAGATTTCCGAAACAGACTTGTAGTCAAGGTCAAGAAAGGGTGTCTCTCAGTCTCAGGGAGGGGGCTCGGGAAACGCCCCCTGTCTGTTTCTGGAACTCGAAGCTTCCTGCCACGCTGCTGCCCAAGCTGGCAGCGCCTGCCCGGCTGAAATCTCAAGTCAGGGACTATCCAAGCGCAAATTGCCCTTCCTGAGCCTGCCAGCCACTATTCTGAAGAAATGCATTGAGGATGCCCAGTGCCTATAAGCAGATGAAAAACAGATTAACATTCCCCAGGGGTGAGAGCGGCTGGAACAGCTAGGACTTGTGAGTCACTGTCTCCGCTTGCCCCATCCTCTCCTCAAACCCAGGAGCGCCTTCTTCCCCTTTGGGAAAGGCGGGGGGCAGCGCGAGGATGGGTGTCACCCCAAAGACGACTTTCTGGCCGCTTCCTTACACTCTCAGCTCCGAAGTAAAAGTTTTTTTGTTTTTTGGTTTTTTGTTTCGTTGTTGTTGTTGTCGTTTTTTGGCACAACTTAGCATCCTCCCATCTGGAGGGGGGGTCACATCTTCCCCGATGTATCCCCAAAGTTCACAAGGCAAAGGAGGCGAAACCTCCCAGGGATTCCCGGGCAACAGGAGCTCCTCATCCCACCCCCTCCTCGGCGGAAACTATTGAAGAGTGGAGCCCGAGCAGCCGGAGTGGAAGCCGCCGGCAGCGCCACCCCCCTCCCGCCCCGCAACCCCTCCCTCCGAGTCCCCGGGCGCCCCCTCCCAGGTGCGGGGACGCGTGTTGGAGGGCGCGCCCGGAAGGGAGGGTGGGGCGGCGGCAGGGAGTCCTCACCTGAAATCGCTGTAAGGGTGGATAATCCAGAAGCCTGCAGTTTTAACCCTTTCCTGCTCCTTTTCCACCGCCTTCTGGCTCCCAAACATGCGGAGGGAGAATTTGTTGACCCCGGGCTGCAGCATGGAGGTGAACTGCCTCTGCATGAAGCCGTACTGCCGCCGGGGGCCCTCGGCGTCCTCGAAGCCCCCGGCCGACTCCTCGCCGCCGCCGCCGCCGCCGTCCACCTTGAAGCACACCGAGTTGCCGTGCTCCTTCGCGCCGGCCCCGCCGCCCCCCGGCGGGGTGCCCAGGCGCTTGTCGGCCGCGGCCGACCCCGCGCCCGTCGCGGGCGCCTTGGCGGGGAAGACGCTGTTGCCATCGTCCCGGCTGTTGGACGAGGAGTTGGGTTTGCCGCCTCCTTCCATGCCCGGGGGACACGGCCGGCGACGGCGCGGGCTCCAGACCCGCCGGCCGCCCGGCGCCGGGGGCACGAAGCCGAGGGGGCAGGGGCCCGAGCTGGCTGCCGGCGAGCCCGGCTGCCCGTCGCGGCGGCGGCGGCGGCGGCGGCGGCTTCTGCTTCCCGCCCGCGCCGCTGCTCCCTGCGCGCCTCGCTCCCGCCGCCGCCGCTGCCCTCAGTGGCTGCGCTCCCGGTTCCGCCGCGGCTGGTGCTGAGGCTGAGGCTGCCCGAGCGAGGCGAGGCTCCGCTCAGCCCTCGCGCGCCAGCGCCTCCCCTCGGCTGCCCTCTGCTGGCCGGAAAGGCTCTCTCCCCGCCCGCACAGCGCGCACTCTCCCTCCACTCTTGCTCCACTTCTGCCCAGCGTGACATTGAACTCGGGAGCCCTACGAGGCATTTATTTGTACATGTTGTGAGAGAGTCGGTGTATGTTTGCACGTAAGAGGAGAGAGAGAGAGGCAGAGAGGCAGAGAAAGACTGAGCTAGCGGATTATGTTCGTCCGAAAGAAATAAACACCCTGAAACTCACTGAGGCATTGTCACATTGTCTGAACGCCTGTTTGAATGATGTTACAGATTGGGAAAGGGAGAGAGCTTGGCTCTGCATGCAGAAAATTCACGTGTAAAGCTAGATGTACATACGAAAGTAAGATTCGACATCGGATAATAAATTTCATGAGTAAAAGGGAAGTTGTGTGTATGTGTGTGTGTGCGTGTGTGTTTCGGAAGGAAGCAGACACCGAAAGGGACCAGGTCTGGGTAACCAGGAGCAATCAGCTGCTTAGGGCTGTGATGAAGATGTGGCACCAAGGGACAGACAGCTGACCTCCTTACACTTATCCTTGTTTATTCTCTCAGAGCTCCTTAAGCAGGGGATGGGATTTCTTTCTTCCCAAGGCCACACACATCAACACACATGCGAGCAAGTCTTCCAGCTGCTAACACTGAGAAAAAAAAAAATGTGTTAGGGAAAACTCGCCAGAGCTGACCTATCTTTTTAGATAAGTTATGTAATCAATAAAACACACTAAGAGGCATGCATGTTGGTCAGAGTTCACCTACACCTCGCCAGGAAGCCAAGATGTCTTGGAATTTAGGCAGAATGTAATCACCATTTCAGATGAGGGAAAGTATTCTCAAGTGAGACCTAAAAGGTGCTACTGATGCTGAAGAAAGCATTCTGAGATTCCTCCTGTCCCCCTCAGCGTCTCCCAAACACACCAGATCAGCTAAAGGAAGCAAGATGTGCTGCCAAACTCGCCCATCACTCAGCAGGGCAGCCCCAGAGTCTGAAGAGCTTCAAGACTCCCAAATGTGCCAAAACATCTGTTCCAGATACAAGGACTGCCTTCCTGCCCACGGCCTCTTTAAAGGAAATCCTGCCCTGCCAAGAGTCTCTGATCTAACGGGTTCCCGTCAGCCACAGCCACATTTTAGGGGAAGAAAGGGGAGCACCTCCTGGAGGGAATCTATGCACCGGGTCACCCCATGGCCTAGCATGAAAAAATGAATGGGGTCAATCAAGGTGCTTTCCTGAAAAACCAAGCAGCAGTGAAGCCAATTAACAAGGATAAAGACAAAAGAAGACAACTGGATGCCCTCATGAGGGGTTAACAACCCGAGAAAGGAAGCAGAGAACAGAGAAAAAAGTCGAAAGAAGCAAAACCAAGAAGCTAGTAGTCCTCTGTTCTAATTGTGTAAGATAACCCCTACCATTCTACTTCCCATAGTCTATGCTAAATCTCCTTTTTCAGCGAGCTCCATCCTGACTCAGACACCATCTGTTTTCAACTAATCAAAAACCAGAGCCCTAAGAAATAAGTATAGGTGGCCAAACTTCAATGGTAAAAAATAGGGGAAATATGAACAATGTAGTGCTCTCAACTAGCGAAGTGGGGACTTTGGAAATCCAAGGGGTTATATGAGGATACCAGGTGCCAAGGACAGAAGGAAGCCAAAGGGATGGATAAAAACAAACACTGCCTAAAGCACAGTTCTTCCTAAGAAAGGCCCGATTACTCAGGCAGCTTTTCTTTATTAGACTAAAGATGTTCTCTACTCTTCTCCCATTCTGCATGCTTCTCCAATCACTCTATTTTCAGTCATGGGTATGACAATGTATATTTTAACATAAATTTTAAATTTTATAATAATTTAAAAATATACCATCTAAAATGTTATGCTAACTGAGTTTAAGTCAGTTTCTCTTTTCTTCTAGCCAATCCTTTTATTTGTTCTATTTCAACTTAATCTTAATCATGACCAGGCAGTTATTTTAGTCAGAATTCTTCTCAGTTTCAGTGTCTGTTCTAAATTAATATGACAGAATTACTTAACATGTTTCCAAAATACAACAAAGAAATGTCTAAAGCAGGGTCACAAGTCATTGCTCCAGGTACAGCTTTGAGGCCATTTGTCATTCATTTAAAATCTCAAAAAACTATACTATTTTTTAAATTTTGAGAATGTGTATATTATATTCGCTAATTAACTCAGAGTTGTCACCGAAAGGGGCTCCTGGGTGGCTCAGTCAGTTAATTAAGCGTCCAACGCTTGATTTCGACTCAGGCCATGATCTCATGGTCATGAGATCAAGCCCCATGTCGGGCTCTGTGCTGGGAGTGGAGCCTGCAGGAGATTCTCTCTCTCTCCTTTTTCCTCCACTCCTCCCCAGCTTGCATGTGCTTTCTCTCTCTCAAAAATAAATAAATAAATAAATAAATAAATAAATAAATAAATGTTTTTTTCAAAAATAATAAAAGTAAAAAATTTAGTTGTCAGCAACAGAAAAAGTCAAGTTTCTTCATTTTACTTTCAAACTGTTGATTAAAGTTGTTTAAAATATAGGCTTAAATAACAAGCTTCCTTAGCAACAAGAAAGAACTTGCAAGATTAGAACAGAATGAAAGCAATGAGAGAGACAGACAGACGGAATCAGCAAATATATTTTAAAATGTGAACCAATCACAAGCTAGGCTTCTGTGGCTAGAATGGATAAATTGCTTCCATTGTTTAATTTTCTCTTTTATTTCTGAATTCACCGCATGAGTTAGAAAAGTTTTTTGACCATGTCAGAAATCAGGGACTGATTTATTTGCTCACAGCCAGATTGGGGAGATAAGAATTACAGATAAGAGCAAGTTAGGCTCTGCAAATCTTTATCTTCCCAGTCCCCCAGCCCCAGACCTAAATTTTACTTTCCTTTTGTCACTTGCTTTTCTTCATCATCCTATCCTTCATGTAATTCACTCCAGACACATGTGTGCCCCCAGGACAGGCATAAATTTTGAGGATAATGTCTTCTAGCAAGTTTCCATGTCTGTTCATTGATAAACTGTCTCAAGCTGAAATCCACTGGGCTAACTTAGAATGGCTTTTTTTCAGTCATAGAAATAGGACTACCATCATGTTTGACTCTATATCATTTGATGTCCATGATGTCAAAGTGCCTTGCATTTCAGAGGAATCTGATGACTGAGGACTCATCAGGGCATATCAGTTATGAATTCATTTCACGAGAATGTCCCATCTGTGGTTGTAATGGGTGCTGTTCGGTACATACAAGGATCATGCATCTTTTAAAATGTTCTCTGTTTCCTTTAATACTCTGCTTAAGATCAAATTGCAGACAGCAGCAGAAGATTAATATGAAACTAAAATAAAATCTCCATGCAGCAGACGCAAGCACATGTGAAATGAGACAAAAAAGATAGATGGGCAACTTGAAGTTTGACAGCTTATTGGAAAACTCTCAGTGAAACCTAAAGATTTCAAAGATACAACATTTTAGTCCTCTTAGTAAGACAGAAGAATTCTGTCTGTGAAGACATATTTCACATGTAGGAAAATGAAGTCAGAGCTGTCTCTGTTGAAGACGGCCATGGTAAGGAATGGTGAAAAGAATAGTTCACCACAGGCAACCTCACAATCTCTCTGTGTCTTATGCACAGGCATACTCGCCTGTCTGTCTGGAAGGCAACTGCCAGCATCATGCTCAATATGAAACACTGGGGCTGTTAATGTCAGAACAAGACACCCAGCGTATCTGCCATGCGTAGTTTTTTCAGTTGATAATATTGTCTCCCTTTCGAAAACCCAGAGGAATCAACTGCTTAGCTGTCATAATTAATAATAGATATTTCTGAATTCACTGCATTACTACAAAGTAAACATGGAAAAATTAGATAGAAAGTGAATAGATGGAGAAAGATATCCCATACACTAGTAACCAAAAGAGAGCAGGTTAGCTTATTAATATCACGAAAAATAGACTTTAAATCAAAAAGTTATGAGACGAAGGAGGACACTATATATTAATAAAAGTTTCAATATAGCAACAGGATGTAACATTTATAAACATTTACACACCTGATGTCAAGACCACCAACGTATATGAAGCAGAAACTGACAGAATTAAAAAGAGAAATAGATAGTTCTATAATAATAGTTGGACCCTTCAATACCCTACTCTCATTAATGGACAGAGCAACCAGACAGAAGATAAGTAAAGAGGATGTAAACAGCACAATAAACAAACAAGATCTACTAGATATATAGAGAACATATACAACAGCAGCATAAATATTCTTCTCAAGTTCACAGAATAAACACCAAGGTAGGTCACAAATTAGCCTCAATAGATTTTAAAAGATAGATATCATACAAAGTATCTTATCTGACCACAATGTGAAGAAGAAATTGGTAACAGAAATAAAACTGGAAAATTCACAAATTTGTAGAAATTAAGCAACATGCTCTCAACCAACAGATCAAAGAAGAAATCATAAGGGAAGTTAAAAAATCCATGGGATAAATGAAAACAAAACTAGAACATACTTATGGGACACAGCAAAAGCGGCGCTAAGGGGGAAATTTATAGCCATAAATGCTTACGTTAAAAAATGACAAGAAAGATCATAAATCGACAACTTCACTTTACAACAAAAGAAACTAGGAAAAGAAGAACAAATTAAATCCAAAGCTATCAGGAAGAAGGAAATAATACAGATTAAAGCAAAGATATATGAAATAGAAAAACAATGGCAATAAATAACAAAATCAAAAGTTACTTCTTTGAGAAGATCAACAAAATTGGCAAACTTTGAGCTAGATGGACTAGGGGAAAAAAAGATTTAAGCTACTAAAAGATTTAAGCTACTAAACATTATTACTGATTCTAATAGAGTACTATGAGTAATCATATGCCTAAATGAAATGGACACATTTCTAGAAACACAAAACCTAAATCATGAAGAAACAGAAAATCTAAATAGACTTAGAACTAGCACAAGGACTGAATAAAATATCTCCCAAGGAAGAAATACTCTGGACCTGATGGTTTCACTGGTGAATTCTACCAAACATTTAAGGAACAGTGAATACCAATAGTGCTTATACTTTTCAAAACAACTGAAGAGGACAGAATATTTCCTGATCATTCTGTAAGACTAGCATAACCCTCATACCAAAGCCAGACAAATAAACATATCAAAAGAAGAGAAAACTTATAGCAACCCCTTATCAACACTGGTGCAAAAATCCTCAACAAAATAATAGGAGCACGCATTCAGTGACATTTTAAAAGAATTATACACCATGACCAACTGTGATTTACTGGTTCAACATACAAAAAAAATCATTCAATGCAATTTACCACAGCAACAGAATGAAGGGAAAAATTCACAAGGTAATTTCAATTAATAAAGAAAAAGCATATACTTCATTAATACCAGCTTACTCTGTGCTTGGCTCTCTGCTATGTGCTCCATGGGTTACCTCACTTTATGTCCGCGAGGCAAATACTGTCTCCATTTTGTACACCAGGATGGAGAACTTATGAACAAAAAAATTTGACATAGCTTTTATGCGGCAGAGCTACCTCTTCGCCATGATCTATCTGACTTTAATGCTGCCTGTGTTCCTGACTGAAATAATGTACTTCTTATTTTAGTACAAAGCATATAGATTTTTTTCAAATTCACATGTTTCTTGGCATTGAAAATCATTAAATGTTTCATTACCAGATGACGGAATGAATAAATGAATGAATGAATAAGACAAACTGGGGTTAATAATTTGCCAACACTTAACTGAATAAAATTTACTTTCCTTCTTAAAGTCGTGTTCTCCTTTAACCTTTCACTCCCAAGGCCGCATGACCCATTGTCTGAGAGAGAGGAGGCGGTACCCTCACCAACAAAGAGGCCATTGATTGACTTTGAGACTCAGAGCTAACTTTCTCCACCTCTTTTGCAAGAAATTTCAGGGAAAGTCTGGAAATGAAGTTGCATACTATTATAACCGAGACTATTATTGTTTTTGTCTCTGAATCAATTAGCATGCATAAACTAGGTTAAAAGAGGTTAAGTTTTATGATTCTGGTTTTCCCTAGCAATTGACAAAACCTTACATTTCAAGGTTTTGTCGATTCATTTTGTTCTCCCACCCACCCAGACCAATAGCGGCAATTACTTTATACTGACCCACGCACATCCCCTCTTCTTAAGATTCTTGCAAACAAAGATTATATTTTTTAGTTATTTTTAGCACTAATAGCCCTTTTTTTGTAGCATATGGTGTTTTATTAATTTGCAAACAAATGTTTTCATTTTAAAATAAATGACCTGGAATTAGGGATGTATTTCTAACTGGAAAAGGAGGGCAAAGAATCACACCAAAGGACAAGCTTTGACCTTACTGGAATTGAGAAATGAATTAAAAAACACTCCTGCACTCTGAAATATTGGAGAATATTAGAGAAACTTACCTTTCCTTTTTGGTAAAATATATATATATATATATATATATATATATATATATATATATAATGATATAAATATTTTAATATTGCAAGAGGGAGTCTTATATTGATTTGTCTATAATCCTTTTCTTTGAGTTAAATCCTTTTCCTAATTCCACATGATTAGAATTAGGCCCCAATCACAGGACCCTACTATCCCTTCCTCCCATCACAAGTGTGGGTGCTTGATTCAAGCCAGGTCACAGGAGATATTCTCCCAGAATCTGAGCTCTTCAGCACAGACTAAACAAGAACCTGGGCAGGTGGAACAGTTCTCCAGGGTAATAAGATAGAGATGCAATCCCTTGTTTCTCCTACAGGAGTTCCACAGAGCTTCCCTCGTATGCCTTGGTGTTCAGATCTTTCTTCAATAACATGAAATTCTGTGCTGTGTATTCCTTATTTGTCCTTCCAGATTCAATATCTAACCTTCTTTTCCCTCTCTGTGTCCCACAGGCTGACAACCATGGACTGTTATGAGCAAGGATCCTATATACTCTGACCTCTCTCAAGGCCAGTAGGAAGGACCAGTAAAAGATGAAGTGTAGGAGGAGAAAAAGACTAAGGTTTTTACTCCCTTTGTCCCACTTCCTCTCTTGTTAATCAGGTTGTGTCCTAGGCTGCTTTCTTCCACGGCCACAGCTCCTACCGTCTTCTCAATGGCTATAGCTTATGCCCATTCAATAATAACTTTCTTCCTCTTGCTACTTTGGGAGTCGTAATGCCTTCCTGCTATGCCTACTTCCAATACGGCAGCTTTACCACCCCTGTGGGTCTCCTTAACTTTGTCCATACCTCTGCATGCCATATGTCCTTCCATTAAAATATCTTTAATTAAATCTGTTGAGTGTGCCACCTTTTGCATGCCAGGATCTCGACTAGTGAAACTTCCTAAAAGAGGTCTAATAGATTCCTTTGTCAGAGTAGGCATCTGTTCCCACATCAAAGGACTCATAGGTACATCAATCTTTCTATCTGCATTCATCGAAACTATTTTTCATTATGTGTATATGTGAAAAATATTAACTACATATATAGGTATACTTAAACATGTGCTCTCTAAGAATATTATTCAGTAATACTTGTTTTCATTTAGAAAAGTTTCTTAACCCATTTCTTTTTTTAATGATCTTTATGAAATCAACAATACATATAAAATACATTCTTCCTATTCAGATAAAACAACAACAACAACATGGTTTTATCTTTGATTTCTCTGTTTCACTTCCAACTGACATCCAATCTGTCAACAATTCCTATTTTCTCCACATTCTGTATCTGACCACCTCTCACGACTGCTTCCTTGTAATTTCAACTCAAACTCTACAGCTAGAGAGCATTTTACAACAGAAGCCAGGCCAGGTCATTCCTCTAATCCCAATCCTCTCAGGGGATGACTCTCCCAGTAAAAGCCACAATCTTGACAGTAGCCTCCTAAGCTCTGGTAACTCTCTGATCCCATTGCCTACATCCCCCTCCCCCAAACTCTGCTTCAGCCTCACAGAACCTTCTTATTCTTCGTAAAGCCCACCAGGCACGCTTCTGTCTCAGGACCTGGCAAATGCTGTTCCCCTACCTTCAATGTTTTATTCGCACCTCACACAAGTGTTTACTTTAGGTGATTTTCTCAGTAAAGCCTTCCCTGATTACTTTGCATAAAAGGCAACCCCTACTATTTCTATTTTCTCCACTGCTCTCGACACTAAGTGGCTTGCTCAATATTTTACTTATTTGTTGATTATCTCTCTCCCTCACTAGAATGTAAGTCCATAAGGCTTTATTCACTGCTGTGTCTCCATGATTTAGAACAATAACTGACATCTAGTCTTATCCAGCAAATTGTTTATGAATAAATAAAATAGATATAATTTCTCCATTTGAGTTAAGAAATATCTAACAAAAGATAAATATTTTTTTAATTACATAATTATTTCAAATCCCGTTTTTAATACAACTAACTCAAGGCTTAAGGAGATATTCTTATCAGGTGAAAAAATTTCTCATTCTCATCTTTATCTACATTTTCTGTGGAAATATTGCATTATAGAATCAGAGTAATTTCATGACAAATCATATAATAAGAATGAAATTACTGAGTCAGTGTTATAAATGAAAATTATTTAGGTGACTTAATGCAAAAGAGAAATGACCCTAAATTTTAGGTTTGATAGTAACTATTTTTTCTAGAAAATAGGAGAGAAGAGATGTTGGTATATTACATGGACACTAAACAGAATTTGGGTAAGAAAAGTCCCACTTATGAGCAGTATCTTCAAACACGTTAACTTTTCAGTAGAAAACTAAAGTGGCAGTTTATTATGTATTAGAAGTTGATGAAATTAATAGTAGATTATATTTAGGTATTTAAGTGTGCAAAAGATTAATGAAAGGCCTTTGTTCGTCAGAAGCTTTGGAGGTAGTTAAATGATACAAATCAAGGTACTTATCCCAGACCATTACTTGATCAAACTGCTCAGGAACAACAAGGCTTGGAAATAAGGCAAATTAGTCATCCCAAGGGCAGTCTGAAAAGTCAGAAACTCAGAGATTCACAAATTATCAGAGCCGAAAGAAGCTTTAGGCAACTACAGTCCTGATCCTAGAGTTCAGTTCAACTAACTGGTGCTATGTGTCATGAATTAATGAAAAACACTTTTTTATTACTAGAGGCTGACTTTGGATGCACTAACATAAATCGGGAGTACTGGTAAGCGATGACTAGAAAATTATGAATGAGCTTTCAGAAGCCGACTTGCGTAAAGACAGAAGCTTCTTAGGAAAACTCATACTAAAAAAGAAGCCAGGTGCCATGAACCTGAAGCACTAAAACAGCTGTAAAAACCGCTGTGAGATAAAGAAGGACGTCGTGATTTTGAGACGGCATTAGTATCCGTTACTTGGCATCACCCTCGCCCACATCATGGATGTCTGAGTATCCAGCAGAGAAGAAATAGAAGAACGGTTCACTAACATGTCTGAAACATAAGGGAAATGGATTACTGTCATCTTTATAGCAGGGTAATACTTTAGGAGAGAGGATTACCCTTTCTAGTCCACACCTACTCAAAAGTCCTCAAATATGCAACTGCCACACGCATAACACCAGGCAGCCTTAACAACACAATGGCGACCTGGCATGGGAACTGCGCCCTCAGAGAGGAAGGAGCAGTCATGGAGTCCAACTGGAGATGTCTTGTCTGTCATGCAGAGACAGCTCACCGCAAGGTCTTCCGTGCTCTGTCGAGCAGCAGTGCTACAGAGACTGGATTTGTGGACACAAAGGCAATCACCCCTTGTGGACTCTCAGGAAAGTGTAGTCGAGAGAGAAGTGAATACGAACAGAGAAAACTTGAGTTATTTCTAAAGATAACCTCCAATTTACTCACCAGCTGTTAAATAATGTGGAGATTTGGGTTAGATAAGTAGCTTTCCCTCCTCTCAAAACCAGGCCTACCATGAAAATAGTTCTCTGTGTGAAGACCCGCAAAGATCTGTTGTTATCATTGACATCATTGAACATATAGGTATCTTCCGTCCAATGTGCGTAAGTATAGTTGTGTAGGAAAAATCTGGGATGACAAGACAGCATAGTGATCCTGTCCTTAAATGGCGTTACTTAATTAGGAAGAGAGAAATAACTCCCCTTCAAATGTGTGTGTATGAATTTAAAACCCAGTAAGTAATATCACGTCAGTTCTAGTTTATTTAGATTAATGGGAAACAGCAGTTAGACGGTGAAGTTGACTTAAGTGATTTTTTTACTTCTTGGCATCCACTTCTCACCTAACAACCTTCCAGTTTCACTTTGAGTAGAGCCCTCTCCAGTTGAGCTGGCTTGGTGGCAACCCTGTATTCAGGCCTCTGTCCTCCCCCTACAAAATGTAAGATGAGGTGGTCTTAAAAAACAAATCTCTCTTCTCCTCATTCCAGGAGAGCCAAGGGAGGAACACACGATCTGAGCTCTCTCTCTCCTGGGATTTGGAATCCTGGGATTTGGAATCCTGAGTAGAGTTGCCATAAGGACAAAAAAAAAAAAAAAAAAAAAAAAAAAAAAAGAATACATATCATTTTGCTTACATATTCCAGCAATGGCACATGAATGAGGCTTTTAAGCTCTTCCTGCCTCAAAAATAACCTGGATATACTTGGTTTCTGTACTCTCCAAACTGATTTCTTCAGCTTTCTCTTCAATCTTGTGGATTTTCTTTTCGCTAAAGTTAGTTTCTGTGGCTTGTAACCAAATATCTTAAATACAGATACTGGGCCGCGCCAGAAGTGGGTGATACAATACGAACTACTGTGGTCTATGTGTTTGTGGCCCTCAGAATTCATATGTTGAAATCGTAAGCCTTAAGGTAATAGAATGAGGAAGTGGCCATTGAAAGGTGACTGGTAATGAGGGTGAGCCCTACAACGGGATTCGTAACTTCCAGAAGGGGCATGATGAAGCTCCCTAGCCCTTCCTCCATGTGAGGACAGGGTGAGAAGTCAGCAGTCTAGAACCTAGAAGAGAGCCTTCACCCAAACTCGACTGTGCTTGCACCCTGATCTTGGACTCCCAGTTTCCAACTGTGAGGAAGAAACATCGGTTGTTTGTAAACCATCAAGTCTGTGGTATTGTGCTATAGCAGTCAAACAGACCAAGACATAGACTATCAGGGAGACATGGAATATTTGAAACTGACCATATTGCTGAGACAGAACTAAAAGCAGCAAAACTTCCATTCATATTCTTGTAATGGAATCTAGAAACTCAGTACCAGGTAAAGTGGCAAAATAGCTACTAAGTGCCTACCTGTGGACACTCAGCACCACTTGCCCCTTGAGAGCAAGACTGGAGAACCAGGTAACAAAACTGCTATGAAACAACATAAATAGCATATGGAATTTCTAGTTTATTGTTTTCATAGCACTTACCATATCTGAAATATTCTTTTTGTTTGTTAAAATTGCTAGTTTTGTCCTTTCCGTACTAGGCTATAAACTCCATGAGGGCAGAGACTTAGTCCATTTTGCTCACTCTAGAGTTCCTGGTGTATGGTAAGTATTAAAGAACATATGTGCAAGAAATAAATTCCAGACATAGTATGTCTGCTTCTGCCAATGTGCTCATCATTAAGCCAATATCTCTCGGCCGTAAACGGGCCTTTCTATACTTAAATCTGGGACTCCACAAACCATATTTCTCTTTTTTACCCTATGGTTAGTCTCTTCCAATAGGTAGGGTTGGAGGGGACCAGAAAGCTAGAAGAGAGAAAAGGAACACGTTTCTCCTGTTCGTTTCTTATTGCTGTCCCCTTCACATAGCAATGGTTCTTTGCTATTTCTAGTAGCAGCAGTCTATGCTAGTTTGTGAATATTTTACACCCCACGGCCTCCCAAGCAAGTTCTCCCAGAGCCTCAAGCACCAGTTGAGAAGGACCCCTTCCTCAGGGGTCAGAGCCCAGCATCCAAGGAGGGTGAGTGACAAGGGAGAAGTTCAGTCCTTGCTTTACACAATTCCAGTATGTATCAATCTTAGGTATAACAGCAAAACTACAGGCCTGATGAACAGAGACATGATTTTAACCAATGTCTCTGTTGGCTAACAGGTCCCATCAAACTTGGATCTGCTTCTGAAAAGGTGGCAAATGAAAGTTTAAAACAAATCCATATAACAGTAGGCCCAATGGAACCATAACCGTGATTATTTACCCACTTCCTATCTGTTGCCAAAAGTCCCTATTGGCCCAAGACGGTGGCTCACACTTACTGCCCCAGTGTGTTCTTAGATTCAGAATTTGTCCTGAATTTTTCCTTTTTAAAGAAAGTATGGAGCACATTATTAATACCTGCAGTAGAATAAATCAGGAAGTGTTTGAGAAGTCTGCCTCATCTAATAGTAGTATCTGAACTGTGTGCAGTAAATTGAGTTCTTACTGTAGTGCCTGGTTAAATCCACCAGATGACCAGAAACAACTTGCATATTTCTCCCCACTGCATTTCAGAGATGATGCATCTAACACCTCCTTTTCAAGGACAGCATGAAGGCATTCACTGATAAAACAAGTTTGCTTGGACATGAGAAGCTAGGAACACCTAATGCCTTCAAGCCTCCAATGAGAATGGAAGAAACAGGCAATGATCTTGCTAATACCAGCCCCTTGGTATACTGGTTCATGCACTGGTTCCATGCTGGACCCTGCTAGGTGCACAAAACCACCAAGGAGCACTTGGTGAAGTCAAAGTAATAACATACAAAAATTTCTTTATGAATATGATGTTAAACAAATGAGATAATACTGAGAGGTTCTATGATGCTATAGCATCTAAAACTTGGCATAATAACATAACAAAATCATAAAGCATAACTCATAGAAATAACATTGATGAGTTTTAACTTGTAAAATCTTAATTTAAAATGGTACTGTTCTAGCTGAGAATAGAGTATATACCTTTGAAAATATTTGGGCAGAAATATTGACACATCAAATGGATAAAATCTCCCCAAAGTAATTACTATTTGTGATTTCTTTTTAAAATATATATAACCAACATAATTGATACTATACACAGATACAGAGTGTTAAATTTTTACAAATAATTGTATTCTTGTAAAGTGCTTTGGGAAAGAATTGTAATTCCAGTAATATCATAAAATGAATTCATTAGTTAATTATGCTCAAAAAATTACATACTTTTAACTTGTAACTTCTTGGTGCCCCTTTTCTCTGTTAAAAGTGTCCAGTTTGTATTTTGACTGAATGGTTGGCTGGAACCAGACTGTCTGGGCAATAGGCAGAAGCACCTCAGTAGACTCCTAACCAATAGAATAAGCTGTTCTGGTAAGAACAGCCAAGTCTAGCCCTACAAAGTCCTTCTCCCAATCAAAAATATAAATCAAAAAGGGCTAAGTGGTGACGGGCATTAAGGGAGGCACTTGTTAAGATGAGCACTGTGTGTTGTATATAAGTGATGAATCACTAAATTCTACTTCTGAAACCAATATTAGCTTATAGGTTAACTAACCAGAATTTAAATTAAAACTTGAAACAAACAAACAAAAAGTACTGTATTTAAAATCAAAAAGTCATAGGAATCTTGTGCTACTATTAAAATTCGAAAGATGCAGAGCTATGGATTTCTAGACTATCCAATTTACCTCTCTAGTTGTCAAGTGCAGAAAAAAAAGGGGGGGGGGTGTCTTGGAGAACACAGGTGGTTACTGTAAACTTAACCAGGTGTGGTGATTCCCATTCCAGCTGCTGTTTCAGTTGTGGTCTCACTGCTGGAGGAAATCATTATAACCCCTGGCATATGGGATGCAGCTGTTAGCCTAGGGGATATTTTCCTTCCTAGGTTCGATTTTAAAAAGTCATGACAGCTCCAAAAGAAGTTCATGCACTTTTTGATCACAGATTTCCCTGTGTTCTGACACAATCTCCATTACACAGGAGCATTTTTCAACACTCACTTGTATCCTGAAATAAGAAAAGCATGAGGTACTACCTTTGCATAACTGTAACATCAGATACATCTATGATTTATTTGACAGCCATCCATCCTAATATATTCTCATAGTACTAACTTGAATCTTTCAGTATTTGAAGTATTGTTTTCATTTTATTTTAGAGAGAGAGAGAGAGAGAGAGAGCAAGCAAGGAGAGGGGCAGAGGGAGAGAGAATCCCAAGCAGGCTCCACATTCAGTGCAGTGTGGAGCCCGACACGGGGCTCAATCCCAAGACCCTGTGATTATGACCTGAGCTGAAATCAAGAGTCGGAGAGGCAACCTACTGAGCCACCCAGGCGCCCCAGTATTTGACATATTTAACACTATTTTTAGCTAAACTGATTTTCTGGATATTAGACAGCTAGCTGACTGAGGCCCCTCTGGATAAAATTACCTATTGTCATTCCAATTGCCCTATCTTTCCAGTCTTTGTCTTGATTTTTATTTATATATTTATCTTTCAATGAGACAGAATGTGTGACAAGCATTTGTTTCATGCTTTTAATTAGATTCAATACAAAAGTAGAACAGCTGACTCAGATATTTATCTTGTGAGCCTGATTGATGCTTTCATGAAATCATAGTGTGCTAGATGAAGACTGCTGTCCCAACTCAACAGCAATGATAGTGGTATTTGTCTTTTCAAGTGGCATCATTTAACTAAGGAATAAGGAAGGCTGGCTCTCAAAACACAATGCCTGCCAGGAACCCGAAGTGCACTTCTGAGGGGTAGCTTCCTGCCGACTATTTGCTGATAAACTTGGAACTGATACACTGCATACATCAATTCAAATTTAGCTGCTTCAAAGATAAGAACATTTTAAAATAATACTGTTCAGAAAGGAAGACTGATCAAAGATGGGAAGTATGGGGTCATAGCAGGGTAAAAGGAGAGAAATTTCAGAGGGATTTTTTTTTCCCTATCAAGACTCCATTGGTTTTTTTTCATTTCATCATTCTATTGCAACACAAAAATCACAGTCTTTGGACAACATGAGAGTCAGCAGTTACAATATAAGAAGAAATTCTAAAAACTGAATTTTTCCAAACCCCAAGTTTGGATGATGTAGAAAGCTATTAATAACAAATAGATTGTCCCATGAAAGTTTCAACATTCATTAAAAACCAGCCATGTTCTAGGTCAGAACTGGCAAATACTTAGCAAAAAAAAAAAAAAAAAGAAAGAAAGAAAGAAAGAAAGAAAGAAAGAAAGAAAGAAAAAGAAAAAAAGAAAAAGAAAAGAAAGAGAAGAAGAGAAAAGAAAAAAGTCACTCCTTTCATTCGTATCTTTGGAAATTACTACATTACTAATAGATCATGGCATTATGCTTCACTGAACCCAGACGAGTCCTAGATAACTTTTTTAATAGCACACTGGGAAGACCACTTCCT
This sequence comes from Lynx rufus, assembly GCF_022079265.1. Classification (NCBI taxonomy): domain Eukaryota; kingdom Metazoa; phylum Chordata; class Mammalia; order Carnivora; family Felidae; genus Lynx; species Lynx rufus. The sequence continues at coordinate 202,745,989 of NW_025814823.1, read as the reverse complement.
GGTTATAGGTATCAAACAATATAACACTTATCTCCTTATGGATGAGATATGGAATACAGAACACATTGTTTCCTTTCACCTACCCTCTGTCCCCACAGCATCTTCAGTAATCTGGCCATGAATTCACAGGGGGAAAAATGAGACACACGTGAGAAAGAAAGAGGATTTTTCACAAAGCTCATCTGAACACTCTTATAAGCACTGAGTTAAGTTTTGTTCTTTAGAAATCAAAGTAATTTATGGTAAATACTCCCACTTGTAGCACAGTACACAACTCCTACATTACAGGAAATGTACTGTTTCCATTTCTCACCTCCTATTCATTAAAAAAAAAAAAGTCTTAGAGGCTTTGATCTTCCTATAACAATCACGAAGGAACTAGGTCATTTCAAAACATAATTCTATATCTATTTGTGAAACTTTCTCCAAAGCTTACTTCCTCTGCAGAAGTCTGCCTTTCCCATGGTATCCATTGTTTCTGGCATTCTTAAAGCAGCAAAGTATTCTATTCATTCTTTTTGTATTTCAAAACCAGAGGGCCCGAAGACTGAAAGTGTTGGGGAAAGATGAGAAACAACAATCCAGTATATAGAAATCCTGTGCAAAGTATAAAAAGTAATTTTATTGAATACATTATGCATATTATACATACAAACCTGCCTGATTATTAAAGGAAGCTAATGCTTTTAATTTTATGTGGACTAGGAAACATATTTAATAAATTACAGGCCATTAGAAGATACTGTGATTAAATCTTCTAGAAACCTTATAGCTACTTCCCAAAGGAACAAAATTCAGAAATATTAAATTATTTCTTACATTTCCAATATTTCTACGGTAGGATATTCTGTGTCAAATTTTCTTTGGGAAAAATGCACACAAGGCCTTATAGTAGATACATAATCATGCCTCTGATTTTTGTTATTTTACTAACAGAAAAATCTGTCATTGTAAAAATTATTTATGGTTTTATCATATTTTTAAAACTTAACACCATTTTACCAAACTTATTCTGAAAGCCAGGTGCGTAATGTAGAATTGAATTATTTCAACAAATGATCAATACAAAGAAAAATGAACTTTATCTGTACATTTTTGGGAGTAAGTAATCCATAAATCAGGCACGTATTTCTTTGTTACATATAGGTTTTCAAATAGTTGGAATTTTGCAGATATAAGCCATCCTGAAGAATGTTAAGATGGTATTGATGTCAACTCTAATAGCAAAATATAGTTAAAAACAAAATTTTATCCTATCTTTTAAGGGTCTTTCATTAAAATATCAGCAATGTTTACTGATTTATTTATAGTCACACTCTAATTATAAAGCATTTCTCCCATATAAGATTACAGGATCACTTCCACCTAGGGAGCTTGATCAACATTGATCATCTTTGAAAAATAATGGCTCTTAATTGACACATTACACCTGGTGCTTTTTTTTTTTTTAATCTCATGATCTGTTAAATCACTCCAAGATTTGAATTCAGTGGTTCTCTCTGATGAAATTTAATAATTTCTTAATGTAAAGTATTATAATAACACTAACCATACTTATTTTTGCTCTTCCATTTTTCCCTCCTCTTCATATTCTCCTCTTCCTCCACACTCATCTCTTGGCTCCCAATTAACAGCAAAAAGGCAAGAACAATTGTCATTATGAAATGCCTATCATATCTCAACCACTGAGTTTTTCTGTTATCCCATTTAGTCTTCTCAATCATCCTGGATTAGAGACAAAGTTCAGAGTCTATTTAATTACCTCAAATTGCAAGATATAGCAGACAGAAGATTAAACCCTTTCTACTTCTCTGAGAAAGAAGTTAGTTGGTTTGGAGCAGTGCGGTAACTGGTAAAACCAGGTAATTAAACAGACTCTGAACTTTGTCTCTAACGCAGGATGATTGAGAAGACTAAATGAGATGACACAGAAATAAGTCAGTCAGAGAAAGACAGGTATCATATGTTTTCACTCATATGTGGAACTTGAGAAACTTAACAGAAGACCATGGGGGAAGCGAAGGGGAAACAATAGTTTCAAACAGAAAGGGAGGGAGGCAAACCATAAGAGACTCTTAAATATAGAGAACAAACTGAGGGCTAATGGTGGGGGGAAAAGGGTGATGGGCATTGAGGAGGACACATGTTGGGATGAACACTGGGTATTGTATGTAAGCGATGAGTCATGGGAATCTACCCCTGAAACCAAGAGCACACTTTACACACTGTATGTTAGCTAACGTGACAATAAATTACATTAAAAAAAAAAAAAAAACAAAACAAAAGCTCATTGGTCAAGTCATCAGTTTCGAACCTAGAAAATAAAATAAGGCTATGCATGCCATGCCAAAACAAACATCAGGTAGCTCTTACAATCCAACACAAGAATGATATGAGCAATGTCTTTACTGGACACCTCAATGGCATCATTCCATTGTCCTAACTGGTTTATCTATGTGATTTATCCACTATTTCTTTCCAGTGGAAAAGTACTTTTTAAATTTCTTTTCTTTTTTATCCTTTCTTAATTTTAGGTAGTGCATACATGTGTTGATGCCCCTGAATAAGAGGTATATACACTAATATGAAATATTTTCTTAACAATATTTGAGCATGATAAATGTGATGGAAACGCCTAGTCTTTACATTTTATTATAACCAAGGTTAAGCTTATGTATTGCTTTATTTCTCCCACTCTTTTTCTGAACCTTGAAATCTTTCTTAGTCACTGCTGCACATTAAGAACACTGCTCTTTGCACTCCCACAATGCATTCTTGCTTTCTCTCCTCCTTCCCAAAACACTCACAAAACAACTGCTTCCTTGTAGTGTGTGTGTTGCTTCTAAGCCAAATTTAGTAGAATTTTATAAATGCCAACAAAGCATGGGAGGGCTGGCAATCCAAACATGATTACCATGTTCTTCATTTTGTACAGCAAGGCTTTTAGAACCTAATACACAGGGATTATTTTTTTCTTTTGAGATAGTGTATGAAATATACGTAAAGAACAGTCCATTTGAAGTCAGACAACAAGGATTAGATTAGTCAGACAACAACACACAGCTGAGTTTACTCTTTATCTTTATTCTTTATCTTCATTTGCAAAATTGGGGAAATAGGACATATTTTCCAGGATGGTGGTAATGACTAAATGAGAACAATGTTTAAGGCATATAAATATTGCATTTGACAATAAATGAGTGCTCTATTTCCATTTTCCCACTTAGCTTCCTTTCCTGACTGGATACACATTTTTAAAATCGTTCTATCTTCCTAGCCATTTATATGTAATTATATATAATGATTCTGCAATAACCAAAATAAGCCACAAGCCAAAATGTAATATCTTTCATAGAAAAGCTTGTGTATGTATGTTTGGGTCATGTGTATACTGCTAACACAGTATGTATGTGGGAGTGAAAGGAATTAGAGGGATATTTTTTTAAAGTTGAAAAGTCAGGTTTCAAGTAATTTTTTATAAAATAATAAAATGATAACCTGAAACAAGACTCAGAATATGAATATCCTATCTTGGCTGAGACCGGGCTTGATGCTACTTGTGAATTGTCTTCCTCCCATTTCCTTGAAGTTGCATATCTGCCTTTTGTTGATGTTGTCTTTCTTTAAAAAAATGTCCTCCCTCCTCCCCCCGCCTGGACACAAATCTCTTTACTTTTCCTCTCAGCTCCAAACCTCTTTTCCTCTACCTTCATTTGCTTTCTTGATGCCTGATACCAACGTTCCAGGACAGTATTTGGACAAATTTATCTTCATACCTAAAGCCCTCAGATATCTCACATACAATTGATTTTCCACATTCTTTGGAAATGGGATTAGAACACTGTTTCTGTTCACTATTGTACTGAAAATAGTGATGCTTAAATCTCTGTGAAGTTTTCCCCCAAAATAAATTTCACTAGCTGCAACAAACAAATTTCACTGCTTGCAAAGTGTTATGGGAGAATGTTCCCTGACCAAAATCAAAAGAACCAGAATAAGTACAGCAAATGGAAGGAAACCACCTTTGATTTTAGCAAATATTTATAATCATACTATCAGGTCATCAAAGCCCAAAACTCTGAAATCAGTCTCAACTATTTTCTTTCCCTGACCTTCGAGTACAGTTTGATAGATAAGGCATGTTATTACTTTAATTTTTAAATTTACTCATTCAACAGAGGCCCAATACTGTGCTAAACACTGGGGAAATAGCCATGAGCAAATACATAAAAATGGACGCGGCCATCGTAGAGCTTATATTCTAGTATGTGTATCAGTGGAGGGTTGGAGAGGAGGAAGTCAGGGAACAGGACAATTAAACAAGTAAGTAAACTGCACACTATGTCAGAAATGCTTTGAGAAAAAGTTAATTTGAGAGAAAGAGTATAGGAAGTGCCAGAAAGAAGAGCAAGCAGTGTTTTGCTGCTCGAAGAGCCAGATGGGGATTAAAATCTAGGGATGAAGAATGACCTGGGAGTCCCTGGCTTCTTGTGATGGCTGATGTAAACGGGGATAAAAGGCATAATGAGATTTTTACTGATGGTGTCACCACAGATAATGGTGGTGAGGCTAAGAGTGCTGTGCAGGGTGGGGGTGACGAGCGCAAGGGCGGGTGGGGTTAAGAGGCGGGAGTTTCTTTCCAGGGGCAAGAGAAGTAAGACCTCCTATCCATTCCTACCAGTAGTGAAGCAGAGGCCAGGGAAGGGCCTGAGTGAGAGTCTGCAGATTCCTAGACCCTTTCTGGACTACAGCCAGTGCAGTTTCTTCCTCAACACTATTTCTTCCTCTCTACCTCTCCTTAGCCCTGTTCCAGTTCAGGCCTGAAATAGCCAGAGTCCATTTTTTCACCCAATCAGAGAAAACTACTTGAGAAACAAATCTGGCCACGTTAAAAATCCTGCTCTAAACCCTTCTTGGTCAAAAATCATAAGCATACAACCTGTCCCTTGTTCCTGGCTAATATTTTATGTTCAAATGACCAAGTAGGGTGCCCAGAACACCCTACTTGAGTCCTACGTGCTTTTTTGTCTTGCCACTCTCTCAATCTGAAACGCCCTTTCTCCTTTTTTCACCTAAGTCTTTCTCATCTTTCAAGTCACAGCTTCAGTGTCCTCACTTCCAACATGCTCTTCATAAAGCTGAGGTACAACAGTGCCTCTCAGAGCTCCCATGCCCCTCTGTGCACATCTTTTGTATGGTATCTAAAGTATCATGGGCTGTTGGATCCACAAGGTCAGGGATCACACAGTATTCATCTAATACTCCTACAGCACAGACAAGTGTCCGTTTGTTAAACAAACAAATAAAAATAAATAGGCTACAGTGAAACTCTCTTTGTCAATCCTGCTTTGTGACCTGGAATGCAGATGCTTTGGGTTGTCTCCAATATAATGAGAAACTATTTGGAAAAAAAAACTTTTTCTTACTTTCCTTTCCCCAAATCTTTAGTCCATCAGTGACATCTACATTGCTCCAAAGAGACATAGAATTATTACAAAGGAATGAGCACAGGAAGGGGAAAAAAAAGGATCCATATTCAGTTTTGTTTTTTGGGGGGTTTTTTTGTTTTTTTTTAATTTCCAAGCCAGGCTTTGAAGAATTAAACAAAATATCCAAGGAAAGTTAGGCATAGAGTTGGGGCCACACTGATAGGATAAAACTGAGCACAGGGGCATCTGGGTGGCTCAGTCGGTTGAGTGTTGGACTTCGGCTCAGGTTATGATCTCACGGTTCGTGAGTTCGAGCCCCGCGTTGAGCTCTGTGCTGGCAGCTCAGAGCCTGGAGCCTGCTTCGGATTCTGTGTCTCCCTCTCCATCTGCCCCTCCCTTGCTTGTGCTCTCTCTCTTAAAAATAAATAAACATTAAAAAACTTAAAAAAAAAGAAATAAAATTGGGGGCAAATCCCCTTTTGTCCTGTCATCTAAAGGAGTATCAGCCTAGATGTGAGCAGAGATTCAGGATGATGTTTATCTCAGGGCAGAATGAGAGGTGGGGAATGGGGTTCTGGTATATGTGATTCAGTATAGAAAGTCAGGGCCAGCCTCTGGGGACTGCCAAGTAGTTTAAAGGCGTAGCACAGAAGAGGACAAAAGCCAGTGCTATAGACTATCCTTAGCATATGAGAGAAAGCCATAGCATATTCATGCTGAGGGGCCATGTTAGCTCCTCACTGTGGGGACCATGGACAATTTCATGTAGATTAGCCTCTGGTCCAGAAATAAGATGACTTCTGAAGCCAAGAGCACACCATATACACTGTATATTAGCTAACTTGACAATAAATTATATTTAAAAAAAATTTTTAAATAAAAAAATAAAATACAAACTACATTCCAAAGACTAGGAAAAATACATTAAAAATCTCATTAATAATGTCTGCATTAATCACATTTTGAAATACTATTTTTTATATACTGGGATAAATAAAATATATTAAGAAATTGCAAAAAAAATAAAAATAAAAAAAATAAAAGACTGTTTAATCTGCCAAAAAAAAATACGACTTCCTGCTTCCGAGATTATATGACTGAATTGGCTTGTGTGTTCACCTTCATCCCCCTGCCATATGTATCTTGCCACTACCTCCAGTTCTTCCCAGACAATCATAAGCTCTTCCTCTGCAAATAGAAGGTAAGAATCTTTGACACCCAGAAGAGCAGAGGCAATGTGGAAAAAGGTCCACTGTCAGCCTGAGGATATCTTTGCATCTGTTATGTATTGTTTTAGCAGCTTAACTCACAGTTTGGGGATGGCCAGATGGTCCTAAGGATCACCTACACGCGAAGACAACTCATGACAAGATAACTCAGCATCAGAATTGTAGCTAAGAATAAAGCCTTAGTTTACATTTTAATGCTGCTTTTTCAATGTATATTACAGCAAGTTTCAAAAGTACAGAGAACTGTGTAATATATCCCCATGTCCCCAGCATCATCCACGTTCAACAACTGTCAACGTATGGGCATTTGTTTTTCATTCATACTGTTTACTCCCGTAACCAAGATTATTTGAATAAAATCCCAGACATCAAATAAAATCATTTATAAATGTCTCATTACATATTTTTAAAAGAAAAATACTGCTGTTATTAAACATAATTACAATACTTCTATCTCACCTAAAATTTTAGCACTCACTTGTTCATGTCTCAAAACATCTGATCAACATTCAAATGTCCTCAATTGTTTCTTAATACTTTTTATATTCAAGATCCATTCTCCCAGCTACTTTCAGATACGCAACACAGCTTTTTTTTTTTTAAGTTTATTTCTTTATTTTAAGAGAGAGAGCACAGGGGAGGGGCAGAGAGAAGGAGAGAGAAAGAACCCCAAGCGGGCAGTGCAATGCAGAGCCCGATGGTTGGCTCAAACTCAGGAACTGTGAGATCACGACCTGAGCCAAAACCAAGAGTCAGACGCTTAACTGACTGAGCCACCCAGGTGCCTCTGCAATACAGTAGTATTAATGATAGTTTGATGACTTCATAGACTTAAAAGTATGTGATGTGTTTCAATCCATTGTAGTTACTGTTATTTGTTGTTGTTTAGGTGTCCCATCACTGGCCAGAGTATACATCTTCAGAATAAATCTGAGCTCTTTTTGTCACGCCTTCGAGAGTCTTTGATGGTTTGTGTGCTTGCTTTCTGGTGTGACAGGATGTTTCAGGTTAACCCTTTATACCTCCTGTGCCATTCCTGGAATCAGGTACTTGTCTAAAAAGCCCTGATCCTCTTTAAGAAGAAATTAACATTTAGAGGCATGCTGCTCCTTTAAAAAAAAAAAAAAGATATGGATGCTAAGGACTTAGTAATTCCTTCATAAATTTTTATTTACTTCTTGATTAAAGCCACCCTGAATCCAAGATATTTTTTAAATGAAAGCATATTTTAAGAGAAAGTGACCTTAGGGCATATTTGAACTTTGACTGAAAATGAAAATAAGATCAAGGCATATGAATTGTTTGGCCCTAATTCTGTTCATTGTCAAAATGAAAAAAAAAAAAAAAACTATAGAATTTCCTATTACTTAAAAATAAAAACAAAAAAGCACCTCAATTTATAGTTCTAAGTGTACAACAGAAAATCTAGACTGTTGTTTTCTGATACAAGGGTGTCACTGCCTACCACTATCTCCCTCTGTATCTTTGACAAAACAGATGACCACAGGGCAGGGAGGAGCCAGAGAGGGCATGTACATAGTCTTAGAACTTTGCTTTTTAAAAGCAGAACCTACCATACAGAGAAAGACAGATACCATATGTTTTCACTCTTATGTGGATCCTGAGAAACTTAACAGAAACCCATGGGGGAGGGGAAGGAAAAAAAAAAAAGAGGTTAGAGTGGGAGAGAGCCAAAGCATAAGAGACTCTTAAAAACTGAGAACAAACTGAGGGTTGATGGGGGGTGGGAGGAAAGGGAGGGTGGGTGATGGGTATTGAGGAGGGCACCTTTTGGGATGAACACTGGGTGTTGTATGGAAACCAATTTGGCAATAAATTTCATATATTGGAAAAAAATAAAATAAAATAAAAGCAGAACCTATTTTTAAAGTCAACTTCGTATAAAGTACTGATATATATCCCAACACAATTAAGGCTGTTTTGGTTAAAAAAAGAAGCCCATTCCCTTCTCCTAAGGCAGCCAGGATGTGTCTCTGTGAAATTTAGGGCTCCAGAGACCATAACTTGAATATGGCTAATCTGTGGCAACTTTTGCGTTTTATGGTTGAGGACACTGGTTATGATAAACTTAAGTGACTTGTCCTAGATTAAGATAACTCTGGATTAATGGTATCTAGGCCTACATCCTAGACTTTTTTGTTAACCCAGTTATTGGGTCACCTTTAACTATGTATCTCAAAGGCATCCTTTTCAACTTACAAGTAAATATGCATATTCCTTCTTCACTTGAGGGATGTTTTTTATTTGCTACAATCAATAAATGTGAGAAACACTGGAAAATTAAATATTATACAACATCAATATCTCTTTTGCAGCTTCTGTACAAGTCACAAAATATCAATACTGTCCCAGCTAAGGCTATATACTGTATCACTATTAAGGAATCATTTATTAACCAGATGATGATATTACAATTAACACAGTTAAATTTATGGTTCTTGTAAGAACTCAAGGAAACACTTGTGACGGACATTGCCTTATAAATCACTTGAAGCATAACTTTGGTTAAGGAATGTAATTGGCTCAAAACCCTATCCCCTTCCTTTCCCATTGTGTTATACTTTTATCCCTCACAGATCACAGATCAATGAAGGGGAAGCTTTTAAACAAAGAACTAGGATTTTTTATCTAAAGCTGAATCTCACATCACTTTTTGAACATAGTTAGGAAGCAGTCCTCTCTTTCTGATAACTATTTAGTCTCTCTTTCTTGTGCATGCTACACTTATAAATAATTATTAGACAGTTTTCTGGAAATCAAAACAATTTATGAGGTAGTGTATTTACTCAGAATGACCTTATTTTAAAACTACATTAAATAAATTTCCAAATATTATATCCACAAATACAAAGTATTGTTACCTGGGAATGTTTATCTCTTCTAAGTGTATGCTAAAGTGCCAGAATTCCCTCCCAGTAATTCTGAGAGTTTAAAATAAACCCTAATGTGACCTAGGCACCAAATACTTGTCCCACATAAAATGGCAAGAACAAATTTTTACTGGATACCTTGGCCAAGCTCTTTCTTGCCCCTAAATAGCTTTTCTGAGGATAGAGTACAGTTACCTTAATAAGAACTGTCACATAATAAATTTTCCTCAGGGCATACGGAAGAATTCTATGGCTTGGCAGAAGGTATGGATTCAGTAGTGGAAAAACCTAATATTTTTAAGGAGTAAAAATCATTATATCTACTATTTAAGAACAATGATATAAAGGATACCTTGGAGTATAATCTGTGCTATAGTTAACTCTACAATATTATGACTATGACTAATTTTGTTTTAAGCCTATGATTTACCAAAAACTATATCCCCAAAACACTTATCTACATACTAGATAACAGTTTATTCTATTTCTAATTTTTAATGTATTTATTTCAACCTGTCAAGAAAGAAATTAAGTTATTAAATTCTTCATATACACTTAAAATTGTTTGTGATATAAGATATTCAACAACAACAACAAAACCTCTTCAGATTTCTGATCTCAGGATGACAGCATAGACCTATTTTCCCTATCCCTTCCTAAGTATCACTAAACAAACCTTGATATTCTATATAAAACAAACATAAAGAGACTCTGAAAGGTAGAGAAAAGGCAGACTGGCCAGAAACTTTGGGACCCAAACACTGGATCAGAGTACTTCCCTGGGTTTTCTTCTTACTTCATATCTCTCAGACTGAGAAATACAGAGACTGGCAACATGAAAACATCAACAAGTGCAAACAGAAAGAGCCTTAGCAAAAGCATGCTCTCTGTCTACCCAAAGAGACAGTCTAGACAAACTTGTAGGCCATAACAACTCTACTCCAGGAAAACACCACAAAAAAAAAAATACCTCCTGTACAACAAAAGCAAACTGGGGACTCTACACATCCCCCTTGTCAGCTGTAGCAAATCTCCTAACCACTTTTGCCAAAATGATGTCAGACCAAGCACAGAGCTGACACTTGACTAATTCCCACTGACTAATAATGGAACATTGCTGCCTCATCTGCAGCAAAGGTGGAGATCATGTGGGACTCCTAGACTCCATACCCACCCTTCCCACTGGGATAATGACACCCTCATGGAGAGTCAGGACTTCCATCATCATCTAATGGTAATAAGGACACCTTCATCAGGTTGTCAGGGGAAACCACTTGAGAGCTAGAACTCCTACCACTGCCCCACAATAAGGAGAAACCCAACCCCCGCATGTATCAACTAAGGACAAGTGGGGAATTTGGACTTCTACTTCCACCTTGTAGTAATGAGATGTCCCCACCTTCTCCTACTGAAGTAGTGTCAGAGAAAGCCAACTAAAACTAAATAAGATTCAAAGTCTTATGGCATACTACAGTAATATAAAAATGTCAATTGAGAATCATTTGTCATACCAAATACCAGGAAGACCTAAAATGAATTTTTAAAAAGTCAACAGATGTCAACATGAGATGATAGAGAACTTGAAACTATCTAACAAATGTTTTAAAGCAGCCATAATAAACAATGCTTCAATAAGTAATTATAAACATGCCTGAAATAAATGAAGAAAGAGAAAGACTTAGCACGAGAATAGGAAGTCTTAGAAAAGGAACAGAAGCAAATGGAAATTTTATAAGTGAAAAATGCAATAACAGAAATAAAAATTAATGGATGGGGTCACAGCAGGATGGAAGGGAAAGTGGAAAGAATCAGTGAACTAGAATATAGAACAAGAGAATCTCAACATCAGAGAAAATGTAGACTGAGAAAAAGCACGAACAGAGCCTCAGGGACTTGCAGAACTATAATCAAAGATAAAACATTCATGTTATCAAAATCCCAGAAGGAGAGGGAACAGAGAGGCTAAAAAGTACTTGAAGTGGTAATAGATGAAAACTTCCAAAATTTAACAAAAGACATAAATCTACAGATTCAGATGGCTGAAAGAGAAAATGAAAAAACATAGAAAAAAAAGTAAAATGCAAACCTAAGCTCTAACATATCAACAATTTGATTAAAAATAAATAGTTTACATAAGTTAATTAACAGACAGAGATTGGGGAGCTCAGAGACTGGGTGGCTCAGTCGGTTGAGCATCCCACTTCCACTCAGGTCATGATCTTATGGTTCATGAGTTCGAGCCCCATGTCAGGCTCTGCGCTAACAGATCAGAGCCTGGAGCCTGTGTCTCCCTCTCTCTCTTCCCCTCCCCAACTTGTGTGCATGCTCACTCTCTCTCTCTCTCTCCCAAAAATAAATAAACATAAAAAAATTTTAAAAGACAGAGATTGACAGAGTATATTAAAAAATATTACCCAACTATATGCTGTCTACAAGAAACATTTCAAACATAATGATATAGTCATATTGAGACTAAAAGAATAGAAAAGGCTACATTATGCAAATGGTAATAAAAGAAAGTATGAATAGCTATACTAATATCAAATTAGACATCAAAACAAATTATCATAGACAGAGAAAGATGTTATGTGATGATAAAAGGGTAATTCCACAAAGACATAGCAATCTTAAATGCGTATGCACCAAGCAAAATATGTGAATCAAAAACTAATAGATGTATGGAAATAGACAAATCCACAATTCAATATGGAGATTTCAACTCCTCTTTCCCAAAAATTGAAAAGGAGAATAACTAGAGATAAAATCATCAAGGATATAGAATTCAATAGACCATCAGCCAACAGAATATAATTGACATTTATGAAATAGTTGATCAAACAATAGAATTCACATTTTTTTCCAGCGCCCACAGACATATACCAAGTTAGACTATTCATGACCATAAGATAAACATCAATGAACTTAAAGAATTGAAATCACATAAAGTATTTTTACTGACCACAATGGAAACAAACTGGAAATCAATAACAGAAAAATAACAGAATCTGTAAATACCAAAAAATTAAACATGGTACCTTTAATTCATAGTTCAAAGAGGGAGACTTAATTTTTCTTTTAAAAATACATTACATTGATTGAAAATTAAAAAATATATACAAATATTTGTAGGACCCAACTAAAGCAGTATGGAGAGGGAAGTTTCTAATAATAACTGTATACACTGTGGGGTGCCTGGGTGGCTCAGTCGGTTAAGTGTCCGACTTTGGCTCTGGTCATGATCTCATGGTTCCTGAGTTCAAGACCCACATCAGGCTCTGTGCTGACAGCTCAGAGACTGGAGCCTGCTTCAAATTCTGTCTCTATTTCTCTCTGCCCCTCCCCCTCTCTCGCTGTCTCTCTCTCTCTCAAAAATAAACATTAAAAAATAAATTAAAAAATAAAAGAGTAAGAAGAAAAGTCTCTAATCAATAATTCAAGCTTCCATCACAAAACCTAGAAAAGTAAATGCAAACTAAACCCTCAGCAAGAAAAAGGAAAGAAATAATAAAGATATGAATAGAAATCAGTGAAATTAAAAACAGAAAAATAATAAGAAAAAACAATTAAACAAAAACTAGTTCTTTGAGAGAATAACAACACTGACACATCTTCAGCAAAACCACTGAAATAAAAAAAGACACAAGTCCCCAATATCAGGAATGAGGCAGACAATATCACTACCGGCCCCTGCAGATATCAAAAGAATAATCATAGGATGCTAGGAATAACTCTATACACATAAATTTGACAACATGGATGAAATGGACTACTTCCCAAAAAAATAAACTACCACAACTCATGAAATATGAAATACATTATTTCAACAGCTCTATAAATATGAAAAAAAACTAAATTCACAATTGTAAACACCTCCAAAAGAGAAATCTCCAAACCTAGATGGTTACACTGGAGAAGTCCACCAAATGTTTAAATAATTAATACCAATTCTATACAGTCTGTCCCAGAAAAATAGATGAGAAAGGAAACTTTTCAATTCATTCATAAAGCTAATATTACCCCAATACCAAAATCAGTCAAAGACAGTACAAGAAAGAAAAATACAGACCAATATCCACCATAAATATGGCAACAAAAATCCCTAACAAAATTCTAGCAAATTCAGGTATTCAATATACAAAAAATTATACAGCATGACCCAGTGGGGTTTATTCCACAAATGACAGTTCGTTCAGTATTTGAAATTATCGATAAAATTTCTCATATTAACAGGATAAAAAAGAAAAATCACACGAGCATATCAATTCAAAAGCATTAGAAAAAAAATCCAATGACCATTCGTAATAGAAACTCTCAGAAAAACAGAAATACCGAAGAGCTTCCTCAGTTGATAAAAAGGAAATACTAAAAAGCATATAGCTAACATCATACTTGGTGAAAGACTGGATGTTTTTCCTCTAAGACTAGAAAGAAGGCAAGCACATCTACTCTTACCTCTTTCACTCAACATACTGCCGGAACTTCTAGCCAGCACAAAGGCTAATAATAACAATAATAACAAAGAATAAAGGTCAAAAAGGAAGAAATATAGTTGGTTGATATATACAACAACCTGGATGAATCTTCAGAGAATTATACTGAGTGAAAAAAAACAAGCCCCCCAAATTATAATTTCATTTATATGACATTCTTGACATGACAAAATTATAGAAATGAGAACAGATTACTGACTGTCAGTTAAAGAGGAAATGGGTGTGGGAACAAAATGGGTCTGGTTATAAAAGGGCAATGTGAGGGAACTTGGTGGTGATGGGAATGCTTCGTTGTCAGTTATATCACTGCCAATATCCACGTTGTGTTACTGAACTATTTTACAACATGTTTTACAAGATGTTACTGGGAGAAATGGTACAGGGATATATGTGATCTCTGCATTAATTCATGCTTGTGAATCTACCAGTACCTCAAAGTAGAAAAAAAATTAAACTTTTGAAAAATGGAAATAAAAAGTCCCTTCTTACATGAAGCTATCATCTAGTTAGGACACAGGAGAGAAACAGAACTTAAAAAGTAAAAGAGAAAGAAAAAATGTTTGGAAAAATATACTACATTGCATCACACAGATTAGTACAAAAAGAACTAGGAAAGAATATGTCAGCTGAATTTATCTGAGTTTTTATAGTGGAAGCAATGGCCTGGAGTTTGAAGAATGAGTGGGCTGTGCATAAAGATGTTCTCGGAAGGGAAAGAATACCAACACTAAGAAATTAAGCAATCAACTGAATATCAGAAAATTGCTTCTTAAAATTACACTGATACAAGCAAACAAACAGAACAAGCAAACAAGCACACAGTTCAATCTTATCTACCTCAACCTTGTATTTTAAATGGAGAATAAGAGGGGTGCCTGGGTGGCTCGGTTGGTTAAGCGTCTGACTTTGGCTCAGGTCATGATCTCATAGCTTGTGAGTTGGAGCCTTGCGTTGGGCTCTGTGCTGACAGCAGGGAGCCTGGAGCCTACTTCAGATTCTGCCTCCTTCTCTCTACCCCTTCCCTGCTCATGATCTGTCTCTCTCTCTCAAATATAAAATAAAACATAACAAAATTTTTTTAATAAAAAAATAAAATGGAGAATAAGGAAAAACAGCCCCAGTTTTGAAAATTCAACTCCCTTCAGTGGGTGTGATACCTTTTTAATATATAAATTTTTTTAATAGATACATACAACTTCATAATTGTTAGAGAATCTAAATTACTTAATGCTTTAGGGTTGGGAATGTAGTCTTCATAGTAGAAACAACTAGGCTCTAATTAATTAGTAATGCCTCCTGACATATATTTATGGGAATATTTTAGATGTGGTTCCCCAAAAGTAGCCCTGAGATCGATTTGTATTAAGTCATTTATTGAGGAAGTGCTTCCAGGAAACACGTGAGTGAGTGGTGGAAGCAAGATCGAGAAAGGAAAGAAAATAAGGAAATCTGCAGTTTCAGGCAAAAATCCCATGGAGGGAAGGGTAAGCCTGAATCTGGAAATCTCAGAGTTTATCCTAACCAGAGGAAAGGAAACTCAACTTTTATGTTCTCACGTCAGTTGATAGCTAAGGCCCCTGAGGTGAGAATGGGTGCATATAAACTCCTTCCTACTTCTGGCTTTCTAGCTCCATGGAGACAACAGCTTTAGGCACTGAAGGAAGCCCTCTCAAGAGAATAATAGATGCTGGCCAGAAGCAGAAGCACACAGAAACCTGGGAAGCCATGCACAGTAGTAAAAGTCATCTGGGGGAACTTGAGTAGGATCTCTGACAAGGTCTGTTCGCTAGAGTCGGTACACTCCTCAGTTTAAAGCAATTGTTTTAAAACTACTCAATGCTGAGACATCATTAGTCTCTAGTTCGCTCCAAACCTTTGTCAGACCCTGAAGCACAAAGCATGTAGTCCCATGGACTCTACAGTAGCGTTAAGTAGAAAAGAAGAAATGATGCTGAAAGAGAGAAAAAAGAAAGAAGGAAAGGGAATTAACTGAATGCCTTACTGTGCCAAAAACTGCACCAGACAATTTGTATTCTTAATAGCATTTAATATTTATAACAGTTCTCCTGGGTAAAATTATTCCCATTTTGCAGGAAAGAACAACCAAGTCTCAGAAAGATAAGTAACTTGCCGGATGTTATAAAACCACTTTTCTGATCTTAAACTCCCATGTTCCTTCCATCACACCACTATCAGCCTCCCAGGAAAGGAGTAAGAAAGTACAAAAGGGATTGAGGGAGAGCAAAATTGAAGTAAGCTTCCTTTACAATTTTTCCTATGTCCAGCTTTTCCTGTTCTAATATAAATAACTCACTTCTACAGTTTAATCATTCACTAATTCATTCAATGAATAATTACCAACCTTGGTATATGCTACCTATATCTTGAATCCAACCACTTCTAGATCTTGGGAATTGAGAAATGAATTAAACCAGCAAAATTCTGCTCTCATTTAGTTCGTATTTTTCTAGTGGAGGGAGGTAGAAATAAAGAACAAGTAAATAAGTAAAATGTATATGTTAGCTGTTGATGAATAGATTGACCAGGAGAGACTTCATGAATATAAAATTAATTGAGGAAAACTGATGAATATTTTCAGGGAGGGGTCACAGATCATAATAGTAAGGTGCAAAATGCCTGAAGCAAGAACATATCTGCTATGATCAGGAATTGGTAAATGGAGTAGAGTGAAAGGAAGAATAATAGCATTTGAGTTCAGAAAGATAGTTGTGATGTAATTGCAGAGGGTGGAGGTAGACAAGTTGAACGATAGCCCCTCAGAAGTCAGAAAGTCTTTGATTTCTACTCTGAGATGGGAAGCCATTAGATTTATTTTTTTAAGCAAAAGAGCGGCATGATGTTTTTTAAAAAGATGTCTCCTGCCCCTTCGTTGACATTTTGACTACTGAATGGCAAGGATGGAAGCATGAAACCAGTTAGGAAGCTAAAGCAAGAATCCAGTTCTAAAACAATAGTATTTTCGGGGTGCCTGGGTGGCGCAGTCGGTTAAGCGTCCGACTTCAGCCAGGTCACGATCTGGCGGTCTGGGAGTTCGAGCCCCGCGTCCGGCTCTGGGCTGATGGCTCAGAGCCTGGAGCCTGTTTCCGATTCTGTGTCTCCCTCTCTCTCTGCCCCTCCCCCGTTCATGCTCTGTCTCTCTCTGTCCCAAAAATAAATAAACGTTGAAAAAAAAGATTAAAATAAAAAAATAGTATTTTCTTTTACTAGAGTGATACTGATAAAAAGTAACCATAAGATTCTAGATATTGTTCTGAGTGTAGAGCCAGCAGGATTTGCAGATGTGGGATGGAAGAGATAGAAAGGAGTCAAGAACGATCCTAAAGTCTCCCAACTGTACAACCTGGAAGAATGAGGTTGTGAATTATTAAGATAAGAAATTTCAAGAGAAGAAGTGATGTTGGGAAGTGGAATGTAATAAGGCAGAGGGCAGTTAATTTTACTGCTAATTGTTTGTGACTTGGCTTTACATTTCTTTAGAAAAAATATCCGTGATGAGTACAAAATAAATAAGTAAAACTACTTCATTGTATTCTTCCCCTATTCCACTGTTATGCCTTTATTCTGTCTTATCTAGTCTTTTTTTTCTTTGTTTCTCTCTCTCTCTCTCCCTCCCTCCCTCCATCCCCTTCTTCTTTCTGTCTTCTTCTTTCCCTCCATATAACTTTTCTCCACTTTCAGACATCACCGTGGTCATGACTGTGAAGGACAGAGGTCAGCATTCAAGGACTGCATTCAAGTATAATGTAACTTTTGGGAAAATATTCTGAAAGACTCCCCTCAATATCAGGAACATGAGTAGAGGCATTATTGGGAAGCTTTCATTCATCATTTGGTTTTTGTAACTCAAGTCAGTTTTCTTGCCTTTGTTAAATAGATAGTAGGAATTTCAAAGACAAAGATCTCTCTACACCTGTTTTCATATATGCCACCTGATTTGTTTATAATCACAAGTTGCCTAAATTATAAAGCCAATTAGATAGGAGCTATTTCCAGAAGGAAACAAAAGAGTTGCAAATTCAGTTCTTCTGAATCGTTTTTCTTGTTTTACTCCTAATTATTAACAATGAACATTAATGTATTCTATTATTAGTATGGAAATGATAACTAAAGGGTATTTTTCATATACATTTTCATATTTTTGACTTTTTGAATTCTTTTTGGAAACTGTTAATTTGCTATGCTGTATTGCTATACTTACACTGCTCCTTAAATTTAAAAATGTAAAAAATAAATAAATAAAAAATAAACACAGCTAAAAATAGTGGGTCTCATGGAAACACATAAAAGTGGAATCTTTTAAAATGTCTTTTTTTTAATGTGAGATGCAGAATATAAATCTTTTTTGGGCTGATTTGACCACCCAAGGTCAGAAACAATGTTGGCTCCCTTCCAAGGTGTCCACCCCTTTGGATATCCAGTAGGTCAGGGCTTATGACTCCTAGTGAGTAATGCAGTGGTACTCAAGCTGTTGCAGATGGGATGGGAATAGCAAAAACCACGCCTCTCTAATTACATGTATTAGCCCTCTAGCATTGGGATGCATTCTAACATTTTAGGATGGGGGGAGCCAGCTGAATAATCACATGGGAAATACAAATCTGCAGGAGCTGCCAAAGTTGTCCCAGATTCTAGCTGCCAGACGGTCTTTACACTATTCTGATATTAGTATTGACAGCCTGTGTACCTCCTGTGGATGTCAAAGCCAAGGTCAAGGCCAAGGGAAGTGAACAAGCTGTCAACCTAGCATAAGAAAACAGGTAAGCACATCATGAAGGCAATAGGGAAGTCTCCATAATTGGCAGAAATGTTGGGCGGAAGCTATAGGTCATGACATTAGTGGAAATCTATGAGATCACTCCCTCCTTAATGCTCCCACAGGAAAGCAGAAAAATCAGTACTTGATGAAAGGTCAGCATTTTATGGACTTACTTCCTTTCAGCTATACCTTTCAAATGCCTTTCTTTTTTTAGACTTTACAACCTTTTTATTTTAAGATCAGGCCTTTATTGGATGTACTTGAAGAAAAATGAATCTATCTGCTAGTTAGGAATCAGGCAATCTTATGACTTTAAGCAACTGCAAATGATGGAGTTATTTTGTAATAAACTAGTGGAAGTAAGAAATTAAAAATTGACCCTATCACTTAAGTGTTTAAGGAAGGCTATATGACTAAAAAATATAGCAATTAATTTGCTAGGTGAATCTCCACTCTGAAATACAGTTAAAATGGGAACTCCTGAACTACAATTTAGAATAAAGTACTAAGATCATTTGTGAATTAAATTGTATACGTATCATATATTTTTCATTAACAATAATACTAATGACCATCAAACTCCTCTATTGTGCCAGACCCTATGCCAAGCACTGTTACATAAATTATTCATTTACTTCACAAAACAAGTTACTCAACAAGGTTTTATGTATGGTTGCTTAGAGAAATCACTCATCTAGTAAGTGATGAGTGTGGGTCTCAAAACTAGACTTCTCTGACTGGGAAGCCTTTGCCCTTAACACTGCAGTAGTCTCTATTTCTTCACAACTGACTCTGAAAAAATAGTCCAAGTGCTGACAGAGTATGTAGGGAAGAAGTGGTTTGAGAATGTGGCAAAAAACTGAAGAGGGTCAAGTTGGGAGGGTGCTACTCTGTTTCTAACTTGCATTATGATTTAAATATATCTAAGGCTTCTTTCTACAAGTTCTTCATAGTAACTTAAGGAAGAAATGCTTGATACAAATTCTGATAAATGGGGAACAAGATATTTTTTTCTTTTAATACAAAAATAAATATAAAGCCAACAATAATAAATGTATGCTAGTATATATCCACTTCACAAGATGAAAATGCAGGCTCATTTGCAAATGTAAATAACAAAGGCAATAACTTCTGCAGGATCAGAACTGAAAAATACAGTAATGTGAGAGTTACCTGATTAATAATTACGGATGAAGCCATACTAACACTCTTTTAGGAATGGTATAGGATTGCAAGAAAAGCGCGTTAATGTTTTTTGGAGACAGTTCTCTTTGAGGAAGAAAAGACACACCAAATATGAAGTGGAGAAAAGCAAGGAAAAAATCTCCAGGGATGAATCGAAATGGTAGGTTTCTGTGCAAACTCATAATTTCTAAAATATGTATGTATATGTATGGATATACATATGTGTTGGTGTATGTATATATGAGTGTGTGTGTATGTATGTGTATATATATATATATGTGTGTGTGTGTGTGTGCGTATGTGTGCGTGTGTGTGTATATACACACACACAAATAAGTATATACCTATATGCATATACATGTGTGTATAGAGAGAGGAATAGACACAAATGAAATAAAATGTTAAAAGGAGATAAGTCTGGGAGCACCTGGGTGGCTCAATTGGTTGAGCGTCCGACTCTTGATTTCAGCTCAGGTCTTCAGCTCAGGTCATGATCTCAAGTCATAGGATGGAGCCCACATCGGGCTCTATGCTGGTGCGTAGAGCCTGCTTGGGATTCTCTCTCTCCCTCTCTCTGTCCCTCCCCCAGTCATTCTGTCTCTCTCAAAATAAAAAAAAATAATAATAAACATTAAAAAAGAAGAGATAAGTCTGAGTTAAGGATATAAGGTATTACCCTTTGTACCACTCCTATTCTTGAAACACTGGTATAACTGAAATTTAATTTTAAGTTTGAAATGAATTATTGAATTAATTTTTAATATTTAACTTAAATTAAATCATCATTTTAAATGATTGCTCTTCATTTATCTAAATTTTCAAAACCAATATTAATATAACAACATAATAAGGAGCCTACTAAATTTAAGTTTTTGAACTTAAATTATCAAGTAAGGATCTTTAAAATTTTGATAATTTCATTGAAGAAGAAGGTGTGTTGTTTCTTTGCTTTAATTTTAAAGTGGGAAAGATATAGGATGATTATAAGCCATAGGAAAATAACTAGAAGGTGATGAAAGTTTTAAAAATCAGTAGAAAGTGAAAGGTATCATCCTATAAATAACTTTAAATATAACTTATGTGCAATAGACTATTTAAGTGGGTACTCTTCAATGGGGGATTTATTAACTTCATGTTATAAAGATACAACAAAAACAAGAATAGCTTTCATATCTAAAATAAAAACAAAAATAACAGATTGCAAACAATCATACAGAATGTACTGTTACTCCTGGTAAGAAAATAGACAATTTTGTCTTGTGTAAAATGGTATAAAACATCAAATGATGCCATAACAATGAGACTTGCAACGAATATGAGAACATGGGATATAGTGAAATCGTTTCTTATTTTAGTGAACAAAAATTTACCTCAGGTCCCAAGAACCTGCTCATGATTGGGATATTTAAAATAAGATGAAAGATTCTTGGGGGAAAAAAATGTTAGAACATTTTGCTCATCTCCAAAGCATGAGAACTTTAGGTAAAACAAAGTATATTAAAGATGGTCAATATTTATAATTATCATGAGTTCTTAAAATTTATATGCATAAGAATCTCGTAGACTTTGTAAAATAATGCAGGCTTCAAGGTATCAGACTCAGAGAATCTACTTCATCATTTCTGGTGATAAGTGTGGATGGACAACACTTTGAGGAGCACTTATATAAGTTCAAACGGACTTAATTCCCACATCATGATGCTGGACAAATGGTTACTCAATTACTTAGTCAAATCCAAAGTCCTTTGGTGATTTGACTATCACTCTCCACCTTACATTCCCACTCTTCATGGCTGTACTAGTCTCAAAAGGTGTGTATTCAGCTAATAATGGATCTCCAGCAGTTAGAGATTCAAGTTAAAAATGCCTACCTTGGAGTTGCCCATAACTTTGAATACCATCAGCATTGTGTTTAAAAATAGGATATTTGCTATTCAAGGATAAATAATGTTGGAAAATGACCATTTAAGTTGGGTGCTCAACTAAATAATTTTTAGAATAGTTTGATTTGAACTTTGTATTTTAAAATTAAAAAATTCAAAGTGTTAATTTTGTATTTAACAAGATGAATAATTACAATAATGAGTTTAATATTTGAATGGTGAGTGAATCAAATATTTATCTTTATCAAGGGATCCTTGTTAACAACGTTTTATGATATCACAAATTTACAGCCTTTATATCACATGTGACTTTAATGGCTACATTACGCCTCAGAAATCATCATATAAAAATCATATTTGGGGCACAATAAAGACTCACCAGCATTTTTATCAGATACTTAATTTTTGATGATCAAAATGTCCTCTCATACAACGTTGTCTCAAAATTTGCCTGGTCCAACACACACACACACACACACACACACACACACACGCACTATTCATCGTGTTTGTTTACTCTAAGAATTAGTGATTGTTTTGCATGTGTTTTTATTATAACTGCATTATTTCTTTACTGGGTGATAGTTTGGATTTTAACAGTTTCCCAGCATCACATTATTGGTTTCGTGAAATCTTGACATTGCCAATTTTACTTTGTCATTATTTTACTCTGTACTACATTATACTGTTGCAAGCATCCAACATTTCACAAAACACCAACCATATAAATACTAGAGAGAATGGAAATTAGAATTCAGACTAATTTTATAAGTGGTAAATTCACTAATGAATTATGTTGTGTTGTGATTATTTTGTTTCTCATTTTACCTTGTAACCATGGGGACATCAAAAATAAACACTGGGAATTCGAACCACCTGTATATAATTCCTAACATATATTACTGCTCCTTTAATCTCCTAAAGATTTTGATTCCTTTCCAGGATTCCTTGATCTGACAACTAATCCATAGCTCAAATAAGAGTGCTGCACCAGCTCAGAATCTGGATGAAGACCAGTAGCCTACCTAATTTGGATATGGACTTTCAGTTGGAAGAGCTACAGTAGTTCCAGTCTCGTGCAAGAGGAGAGAACAAAGAACCCTCAAAAATAAAGGACAAAGTGACCATGACATCAAATTTCCAACTTAAATATCACTGCATTTCATCTTCAAAAGAAAAAGTTGTGGGCAGATAAAAGCTCTCTGTTAGGAATCAATTATTGATTTATTCAGTCAATATTTAGTAAATATTTTCCATGTATCAAACATTTTGTTGTGTCCTACAAGTAAAAGGTGGTAAAGATAGAATGCATAAAATGAAAAAAGAGTGGAGAAGTTGTATTGTTTACCTGATGTTCCACCTTTATAAAACTGGAAGAATTATAACACACCTAAAGAAATATATGATTTACAAGGAAAAAAATTATTCTGAAAATAAGGTTGAAATAAATGATTTCTAATGTGAAAAGTTGGACTGTTTTGACATGACTAAGTCATTCATTCAACTGAAATCAAAGTTTTATTTAACGCTGATAAACATTTAAAACAACAAATAATTGGTTAACACACAACATACCAAACTGTCTGGGAGAAGAAAATACTGACCTAACACTGCTCCAGTGTGAAATAAGGGTAAACATTTAAACTCTATATAGATGTAGTATAAACTGCATATGCACGTGATTATGAAATCAAACTTCAACTTACAAGCTTCGGCCCTACAAGTATGACATAGGAATGATTTACAGCACATACACTATAATGCATAGAATATAAAGACCCAAAAGCACGGCTCCTTTATGTCACATGAAGAGCTCAGTGGTTTCAAAATAAGAAAACAAAATTGTATCTTACAAAGAGTACCACGACCACGAGAAAATGTTTTGATTGTATGTTTTAAGGACTATTTATCAAAACAAAAACTTAATTGTTTTATTTAATAAACTTCAGATCTTTATAGAATCTACAAATGAAAAAACTATGCTTATAATGTCAAGGTTTCTTTTCAATTTTCAGTGGATTGTTTCTCAGTGTTTGTTATAGTATTTACATTTGGATTATGTAACAGAACCATGCTCACTCAATTATTTTTAAAAAGTGTCTAAATAATTCGTGAGATTGTCACTTGTACTCCCCGTATATGACCTACTTAATATTACTAATTATTCATTTGTTAATTGTCATGTGCCCAGCATTATTATAGGACTAGAAAATTTTTCAAAGGAAAAAAACACATTGATCCCGGTCTTGGAAGGTGACAATCTAGGGTGGAGACTGACTAAATCAAATATAAGAAAGTGTTTGTTTGTTTGTTTTATTGTCAGCAAAGCAGAGTGTTCCCTGCAGAAATACAATAGAAAAGGGGGAAAATATAATTACATCCACCAAAAAAATTATTTATAAAATGATAATAATGATATTCCTTGAGCTTGATTTTCCTCGTCATTGGCCAGAGCTGGATGATTCCTGTCATTCCAGGTACACTTTCTGTGAGCCTAGTGCCAATTTTGAAGCTTCC
Source organism: Lynx rufus (assembly GCF_022079265.1). NCBI lineage: Eukaryota > Metazoa > Chordata > Mammalia > Carnivora > Felidae > Lynx > Lynx rufus. Next base: position 202,721,588 of record NW_025814823.1, on the reverse strand, counting down.
CTCATGTAAGGTTTAGGGGTGGTGCTAGGCAGAGTCAGACAGTTATTAGCACAGTATGTCAAGTGCTCCTCCTCCTTCTTTTGTCTGTCTCCCTTCTGACAGTCAAGAACTTACGATGAATTAGAACCTACGAAGCCAACGAGTCTCTCACCAGCAATCTCCCTGGCAAATGTCCCTGGCTCTGGGTGACAGGCGCTTTGTGAGATATCTGTCATTCTCCCCCGCTGGGCAGGGAGCTTGGTGACTGCTGCCTAGGATTTCTGTTTGAGTCAAAAGTTTACTTGGCTCTCCAATGAACTCAAAAAGAGCCAAAAGATAATAACAGCTAATATATATATATCAAGCACTTGCAAAGTACAAACCCCATTTTAATCACTTTATGTAACAGAACTAGGACACAAATAAAACCCTCACCAACCCTCAACGCATGCCTTGAGAAATGCCCTAAGACTAGTCAACTCTTACGTAGAAAGCAGTTTGGGTAATCTAGTCTCTATCCTGTTTATGGGATCCATAATTGATATATGACAATTTTATTTAATAATGCTTTGCTTAGATTTATCTTAAAATAAATTTGATTTCTCCGACATCACCTGTCATCAGCTGAAGACAGAGATTTAACCAGAAACAAAATATATGCCCTGTAAAATTCATTATGTGTCACCAGAAAAAGAAATTATCATGTGATTGAAAAGCACTCAATTTGGAGTCCAAAGATTTATGGTTCCAAAGCCAGTCCCCTATTTTCCTAACTCATGACAGCAGTCAAATCATAACCTTATTTGTAATATGATTAATAATATCCAAAATGGCTATCTTTCAGGGTGTTTATGACAATGCATATAAAAAAGTTTTTGAAGATTTTGTATGCACATGAATCGTATTTTGGGTTATGCTGTACTAGTTTATATATTTGTCTCTGTGTACTGTTCTTAGGGTCAAAAACTGTCCTCCCCATCATTATACCTCCCAATAGCATTATAGTGTACTATGCCTTACACTAAATAAGAACTCAGTAAATACGTTGAAATTTTTATTGTTTACATTCAATCTTTCAATAAAGCCAAAATTAGCATATGTGCTGTCATGTCATCTTTAAATGAAAATTTAATATATCTAACACTTATAAGTTGTAAGAAATATGCTTAGAGCTTTTTCAATATCATTATCATTATTACACCTATTATTATTTTTCAAGGTGATTATCTTACCCAGGGCCCTTCACATTTTCTCAACATAGGTACCTACAATGGTCCAGTCTGCTCTTTAAATAAAGTCTAATTATCCTAAATGATAATTCAATTAACAACCACTGTTCTGTTTTAATATTATATTTTATCAACTACCGTGATTAAACTCAGGTTGACTAAAGGAAATAGTCTTTTTGCTAAATAATAGAATGAAAATTATACATTATTCAAAAGTTTTGCTGTTTGTTGAATAACAAAACTTTTAGACATAAATCATTAGCATTTTCTATAAGATATCCTAAAGCATATTATCTATGATATCAAAAGTCCGAGTTATTTTGGATTTCTCATAAAGTGATCTCTAAGTACTTGAGATCTAAGTATTAGAACTAACATTTATGTGTATTCTCATGATAGTGATGGAGGTAGTTTTTACTGTTAAAACATTATCAGAAAAGAAATAACATTACTGATGTGTTAAGTGCTGTGACCAAAGGCCAAAATGAGTCAGTGAACCTCTGAGAACTGAGTGATTCTTCAGATAATTGACATGACAGAGCTCACTGGTCCTGCGCTCAGACTTGGGCAAGAGGAACGTTTGCTCTGGACCCCAACCTGAGAGTATCCCATATATTATAAATACTGACATACAAAGATGTTCTGTTTTGTTTGGGGGAACCTAAGAAAAGTTTGGAAAGAATAAAGAATAATTTGGACTATAATGAAAACCACAAGATGAATACTTGAATTGAACCACTCAGGGAAGAAGGGGTGTGTGTGTGTGTGTGTGTGTGTGTGTGTGTGTGCGAGCGTGTATTTGGAGGGTGATGAGATAGGAAAATTGTAGCCTTTGACTGGGAAAACCAGAGAAAGATTGACTATTTTTAGTAACTATCCCAAATCTTTGAAGGTGGTGGCATGGCTCTTACAACTGCCTAGAAATTCTGAGTCAGAAAAGTGATATGATGGGAGAAGAAAGCTGCTCTTTCTGGCTCTTTGGTGAGTTTGACTCAGTCTGTCTCCATCACAGGTTCAGGCAGGTCTTGTCACCACCAAGACACTGCCTTGTCACATCAGGTCCCTACTATCATTTCAGCTTCTAGATGGCAGGGCTGGCTGGGGAAAACCACTGCCCCTTTGGACTTCGGATTCTAAAGAAAAGTTTTTGATGAGGGTGGAAGAGCTCAGAGATACAGTCTGGACCATGGAAACAGTTTGATTTATAACTCTTACATATTTAGAGACATGTTTGTGGGCCTCCTTTCGTGGGCTCTGCAAATACAGGGAGAGGCCTATAGCTTTCCACATCATCTCACTAACCCCCTTCCTCTCTATCAGAGAAGAAACCTGTTTCAAAGTATTGTTCATCTCAGAGAACATTAGTATTGTTCAATGTTGGGGAAAAACACCAATCTATCAAGAAACTTCCAAGAAATGTGATTATTGAGTAAGTTAACAGTAATGCCACTAAACCAAACTAAATCTGACAAATGCACTTTCATTATGAACTTACATGGGTATTTACAGGTTCCTAGAAATTGACTTGTTTGACTCTTTCCTACTTTTAGATGAGAAATTTAAGTCCAGAGGAATTTTCCCTATTTCATCTTTTTTATTAAACATCTGTATATTGTGCCAAGTAATAACTACTAAGAGGATTGTTAAAGCAAAATAAGGAATGTAAAGTGACATAGGGATCCTAGGTCAGTTCCAGTGGTCATTTGAAAGAGTGGTGCCATTAGAAAGGAGATGGGAATCAAGGAGAGAAAAGGAACCCTAGGAGTACATGGGAGATTACTGAACACAGAGAGAACGAAAAATGCAAACTCCTGAGGTAGAAGAAAATGTGTTTGTTGTATTGAGACAGCGAACAAAGGTGAAAGAGCAGTGAGAAATGGAACCACAGAGGTAACCTGGGCCAAATCATGGAGAGCTCTGTGCACAGAGAGTTTAGATTTTATACTGAGGGAGCTGGGCAGAAATCGAAATTGAGGACCAGGAGAATGACATACGCTGATTTATAAGGATGAAGAATCCCAGTGCCTGGTGCGTGGCAGAGACTGCAAGAGGCAAGAGAGCAGCAGGGAGACCAATCGGGACATATTAAAGGCCATCTGGTCGCCCAGTGTTTTTTTTTCGCATGCCTTACTTCCTCCTATAAGAGTTGACATTCTTTAAAAAATCATAACTCTTTACTATATTTAAATTTGTTTTATTTGCTATCTCCCTTAACAAGAGAAATAGGTATTATTTCTTCTGCCCCTTCTTTCCTTCTCTTTATTCCTACTGGGGAAAGCAAATTTGTTAAAATGGTGTTTTCTATTGCTATTGTTATTGTTTAAAATGAAACAAAATTAACATATCGAGTTGAACAATGGCAACAATAGTTTTTTATTTTCCAGAGGAGGCTTTGATAGTATACCTCTCAGTTAAATAAATTGAGTCTGTAATATATGTACATTTATGCATTTATACTTATTTATATTTTATATACTACTATATGCATGTATATTATAATATAGAGCATTATAAACAATCTATAAAACAATCTATAAAAACTGAATATAAATGGAATTGTTAAAATTCCAATAGATCATTCCATGCATTCCTACGGGTATGTACTCCACTCTGGACATACCACCAAAGTTTCAGAGGCCTAATTCTACATCACATGAATGTTAATAGTCCCCTCCAGTGAGACGTTAAGAAGCTACTGCAACCTTTCCTGGAAGCATAAAAACTGTGTGCAATTATTGAGATTTTGAGACTATGCCCAGGACAGAGATCAGTAGAAAGATATGGGCACGGAAGAGACCAAGCAAGTGAGAACGGTTGAGAAGATGGAAGACAGACAAGAAAGGATTCAGAGGCTCATCCAAGGTAGCTCTGTGTGAACCGAAAAGTGACTTGAAGAGAAAAGTGTAGACATATCTCACTTTGCCTTCCAGGTTCTACATGTTTTTGAGTAACTACTCATGATGCTGTTTTCTTTCTGTGCTATACTATAACTACATGCCTTTCTAGACATTGAGAGTGCTATTCGAGTGTTTGTTCCATTAGCTAACTCCATCCCCAGTCATCTCTATATTCATGGCTACATTTTTATCCATCTGCGTGCCTGTATCTCTAAATGTAGATATGTGTCAACATGTCTGTCTATCCATTTGTCATCTATTTCTCTCTCTATATATTTGTGGAATCACTGGAGAATTTCACTTAGCATATAGAGGCCTCCAGATTTAACAGCATGGCTCTACATGTGACTTCCTGAGAATGGTAAATGCTCAGTTCAGAGCATTTACATGTATTGTCATCTCCCCCGCCTTCATTTTCCACTACTGACTTGAAAACAAATAGGGACGTGTAATGGATATTTAATTTGAAAAATGTCCCAAATGTACACGGAAAAAAATTAGAACACTCTGCAATGCTTTCAATAGGCAAAATGATGGAAATTCCCCATTATTACATGCTCAAACTAAATGCAATTTGGGATACCCTTAATAATCTGGGTGAATTAGACAGAAAGTGCATAATTCTTTACAGTATATCATCACAGTCTCTTTTTCCCAATTCATTAAACAGTTTACTCTTGAGCCAGTAAGTTTCATCAATACATACACAGATTGACTTTGCCCTTAAAAGGTTTCTCACTCTAATAGAGGAAGTAGGTAAAATCCCATTGAGGCTAGTAAATTTGCTAGGCTTCTCAGTGTTTGCAACTGCTCATAAATGTGACTGCAGCTATCTCCTCAATTTCACTTTGTTTTCAATTTTTTTCCCAAGAAAATTTCTCTAGGTTCAAATGTGAGACATCAGTAGGCAATAAAGAGAGAAAGAGGGTGAAACATTACTTAGAAAGGTATATTTTTGAAAGGCATTTTCTCAGGAAGTTCCTGGCATAGTTAGCACTTTATTTTTATAATTATGAATTCCATCAAATTTCATAAACACATGGAAAAATGTATAAAATATCCTTGCATTCACCACTCAGTTTTATCAAATCTTAAAATAGTGACATAGTTACTTATCTTTTGTTTGTAGTGTTAAAAATTGCAGATGCATCTGAGGCCCCAGCATGTATGCCTCCCCAAACCACTCTCCCTCTCTCCCCAGGGTTAACCACCACTATACTTTTTGTGCTTATCATTCCCTTGCAAATTTTTATGATTTTATTTAATCCCTGTGCATCCCTTAGAGAATATATGCTATGGTTTTACAAAAGTGTAATATCACTGGTGATGATTTTGCAACACTGTAATATTGTGTAATTTTTTTGTAATGGTAACACATGTTGTACCTTGCTTTCTATTTTTCATTTATGCAACTTGCTTTTTGTTTTTCTTTTTCATCTCTTTTTCTTTTGGAAAATAAAATATGCTAAAAAATTATTCTTACAGCTTACATCTTTTTCTTATTTAACTAAAATGCTTTCTTTACTGTTTTTCTCCTTACCATTTCTCTGCTCTTGCTTTCCTTTCAATCTATCATTAGATAAATGCTAGGCTTCCCAGTATGACTATCTATGTTTCTTACATTTCCTCTGCTTTCTGTCTCTATGTTGCTTTGCTCTGAATTTTAAATTTCCTCCTCCATGACTTTTAATATGGCTATTAATTATTTTAATTCCTGTGTTTTGGAAATAACTTTTTCCTGGGCTCTCATAATTCTCTTTTAACACAGCCCATTCTTGTTTAATAGTTGTACTCTTTATTCAAACCAATTTGAATATGGAAACTAGCTTTATGGTTTACTCTAATTTTGAAAGTGATTTCTGTTCTCTTTAACATTAGTTGTTCCATTTGCTCATCTAGCTTTTCTCTCCTTTGCTGTTGATTTTCTTCAAGTGTCTTGGTTGTCCGGTCATGTTTGTACACTTGACCTGGTAAACTAAATGACCTGGTCAACTGAAGTTGATCTGGTCAACTAAAATGAGTAGCTAGTGTGGAAATCTTCTGCCATTAGGTAGTATTTTTTTTCCTAACACATCTTTCTTTGAATGGTAAATTTGGGTAGCCTTTTTCTATCAGCAAGGCTGTTTCAATGGCTATTTCATCCTAGGTCACCAGGTAAGGATCAGCCCTTCCCCTGACTTCCATTACCATCACAGGCCCAGCTTTATTCTACCAGGTCTAGACTCACAATTGAAACCTCAGCTTTTTTGGGGCGCCTGGGTGGCGCAGTCGGTTAAGCGTCCGACTTCAGCCAGGTCACGATCTCGCGGTCCGTGAGTTTGACCCCGTGTCGGGCTCTGGGCTGATGGCTCAGAGCCTGGAGCCTGTTTCCGATTCTGTGTCTCCCTCTCTCTCTGCCCCTCCCCCGTTCATGCTCTGTTTCTCTCTGTCCCAAAAATAAAATAAAACGTTGAAAAAAAATTTAAAAAAAGAAACCTCAGCTTTTTCTACGTATTAGTTAGTTAGTTTTAAGAATAGCTCTCTCCTTTTAACCTGGGGGCAAAAAAAACTCTGTATCATGACAGCTATGTGCTTTGTGATCATAAGGGTGCATCTGCAGAAGTAAATGGAGCTGACTAGCTGTTTCCATAGATTATCCTAAATTAAATACCATGAATTCTGTCCAATAAGCCTGCTGTTAAAACAAGATGGCAGAGTGCTCTGATTTGTGAGTAGAGTACTCCTATTCTTAAATCAGAGTCTTTGGGGACAGACAGCTTTATGGTTTGCCAGATTCCTTTGCTAATAGGTATCCCCTTATTTTAAATAGTTTTAATTCAATGAAAGGAAAAGCAAAGCAAAATAAAATAAGCAAACAAAATCAGATTGCTTGTGGAGCTTTTTACTGCCTGAAAAATAGTGTATACTGCTTCCAGCATCCTGAGTAATAAATTATTATGCCCATAAGGAGGTTTTACTATCCAAGCTGCTCAGAATCACCCTCCTTCAATCAGTCCTGCATCCAATAACCACATGGGCTTCCTGGGAGCTAAACCATGCTGGTAGATTGGCTGCATTCCAATATCCCAGGGTTGGAGATTCTGCCAAATTATCTCAGGCAAAGAATGCCTTGTAGGTGACACTGATGAGACAACTTGAGAAGCCAGCTGTGATGTGGGTGGAAAACCCATGCTTCACCATCATGTGGAAAGTTGGACTTTGTTGGCTCTCAGCTGCCCTTAAATTTGGAATGGAACTTGATGGCACTGTTCTCTCTTTGCCAGCTCTCAGAAGGCATGAGGGCCTACTTAGGTTTTCTCCTAATTTTCAAGCAGTTCTCACACATTCTGCTGCCTAGAAACAAAATAAGTCAGATCCTAGTCCTTAAAAACATATGATGATACAGTCAGTCTATGACCTATGAAAACAGTATTTGTTCTCCAGTTATATGGAACTAAGATGCCACAGACACAGATATCAACTTCCTAAAAGAGTCCATAAAACTCAAATCTGGATGAATTAGAAGTAAAAGGAGCCATAGTTCCAAGCTTAAGTGATGAGTTCAGTGATATTTTGTGAATGCAATCCCTCCCAGCCTCAGAGGTGGGAGGACTACATTAGTAAAGTAATGGGGAAGAGATCTAGTGATTTCCTTATGTCTTCTGAATTCTATCACTTCCCTCTCTTATTCATCTCTATTTTTTGTTAAATTAATCTAAAAGACTAAATTTGATTTGTATCTTTCTTGCTTAAAAAAATATATCAGAAATGTAGAGTTTCTATTTCCTCATTTTTTCCCTAAAGCCTTACTCTCACTTCCTCTGTGAGGCCATAACTGTGGCAAAGTCAATTATTCCCTGCTCTTTACAACTTTGGAACACATGAATTTTACTAGTAGTATTCAATGTATCTGTATAGATAGGATAGTTCATTGTGATAGATTTGCCTGTCCCCTATTCAATGTAGGTACTGGGACTTACTTATCTTTGCATTCCCAGCCCAGGGATACAAAGTTTTTCTTCAAATTGATGATAATTCTACATTGTTCTGGTACAGGTATGCTTTAAAAAAGCACTTCGTGGTTAAAACAGTTAGAAAATATTTTGCTTTTTTTAGCTACAGAATTTTTGCTACCATTAACAAGGTGCTGTGAACAGAAGTTTCTGAATTGAGATATAAACTTAGTTCACAAATTAAAACTTTTTTCTATACCTATTTACATACCCTGAAATAGTGTTTTGCAAAATGTCTAGAAACCATTAATATGCAGCATAATTCTATGTAGAAAAGAACTTAAGAATTTTTATGTTGTTGTATATGATGTTTAAAAACAAGTGAAATTAGGAAACATCATCTCTTCATTGATTTTCTGTAATAGAAATTCTAGGTTCTAGGTTCTGTCAGAAAGGATTTTTTTTTAACTGAACGATTGGATTTGCTTCCACTCTCTTCTATTCAGCTTGCCAGGAATTTGCTACACAATTCCACTACAAAAGGTCTTGTTTTGACAAATTAATTAAAGTATTAATTATGGACACCGATTCTATAACTTCTGACTGACAATACAACTAGAAATAGATTGATTTTTACTCAATTCAAGATATATTCATGGATGTTAGGGGAAGTATTCAGTACAATAATAATGTCTGATTTTCTCACGCACTCAGGATATCTTTAAAAGGTATCTATAATAAATATATGTATGTATATATATATAATACCTACATATATATATCATAAGTACATATTTTTTTTCTCTTCCTCCTCCTCATTCATCTTTTTCTTCTCTTTGGAGTACCCTCCTCAGGGTCTTTTTTTCCCTAAGATGTTACTCACTTTTCTTAAGTCACACCTGACTGTGGTGACAGAATGTCTGCCTCCTTTAATCCACAGAGTACCAGAAAGAACTTGGAGATTGGCCTCCCCAGCACACAGGTGCCTCTCTGGAGAAATGTAAATTCTCCTAGGGTTGATATGTTCTTAGGTCCCTCTCAGTGTCTGAGCAGCCAGGATGACGTAAAGCACCAAGAGCCATGCTTCATGACCTCACACAGACACCTTCCTAAATGATGACTCTGATAGTTCATGGAAGGATGATTGACCATCTCCATGCCCTACACACACAGATCAACCCACATAGGGTCTCTGCAGTCAATGTCTCTTTTCATCACTTGAAGCCAAATAAACTATTCAGAACTATTTGGATCATGAATATTTATTGTATTCTACATAGCCTGAGTGGACAATAAATAAATCCTGTAAAACAAGCAGACTTTGGGTTAGTGGGCATCTTTAAAGCACTTATTTAATTATTTGAACCTAAATCTTGGAAACTGTTAATGCTATATCCTAGTTATCCATGTCTTGAAGACAAAGAAGAAATATATCCTAAACTGAAGCCACCATATTTAACTATTTGCTCAAAGGTAGACAATAACTATTTTGAGAAAAGTGATAAATTGTTTATCATGACAAGATCCAAGGATATATTCATTACAGAAGCAAACTTCGGAAGGAAAAATTTGAACTTCTTTTTTTGATGGAATTTCATTAGAATACAATTTTTGCTTACCTTTGAATTTCCTTACCTGTTTATGTGGCTGATATTACTATCTCTAGGAATGATACATAGCTACCCTACATTAAGCATCTGCTATATGTCAGGTAACATGCTCAACATTCTATAAACATCATACAGCACTCTTGGAAGTAATTTTTTATTGTCACTAGTACAGATGTATCCTAAATATGACTCCTCCATGAAAAGCAGTGAGTATTTACATTACTTTTCCAACCTGGAGAAAGGCTCTAACTCTTCTCCACCCCCAAAGAAAATTAGTTGTATAAGAAATTAGGAATAAATGGATTATTTCCTGAAAAATTAATGAGACAGAACAGAATGTTACAGTACATGTAATACAGTAAAATATAGTACAAATCTTTATTTAGAAATCTCTAGTTTCCCACAGTTATTCCTCGCCTAGCTGTTACCACCCTCCTGACAATTCTGCCAAGAAATTTCTCCACTCACTTGATCTCTCCCCATCCTCAATATCTCCATCGCCCATTTTTCTACCCTGACAACTCTGAAACCTTCTATAGGCTTTCCTAGTTTTCTCAATCACAAATATGTTCATTCCATCTGTCACCAATAGATAAGAAAACTGGAACCAAAGACTTTAAATGACTTTACCACAGTCCAAAAAGTTGTAAGTAATAGAGCTTGAATTCAAACCCAGTTCCATATTAAGACAAGGCCAACTATTTCTCTGTTCATGGACTTATTAAACAGAAAACTCTTTTCTTTTGGCATTCTAAACACAATATTTAAAAACAACTAATTAAAGAATAACTGAAATAAATTAGAGATCCAAATCCAGATACATCATAGCATTCTAAAGATCACAAGTAAACATACAACATAAATATGTAGAACACATTCCTAGCCATGTTACCATATAGTGGTATGTGAAATCTAATGGCCTATCTTCTGTTCAAAACTTTTTAGTAATGGGAATTTGCAACTATTTGAAAAGATTTAATCTAGAAACCTGAATATTTGTTTTATTCAGTATATTAATTTTTATTTCTACTAAATACTAAAGACCTATCTTCAATGATGTCTCCTCTGTGAGACTGTCCGCTTAAAGTTTCTCTCCAATCTCCAGCACCTATCGTCTCTAGAATTTTAGTATTCATTCATAGGCTGCCTTAACTGGATTATAAGAACTCTACCTCTATGCATTACTAAAAATTATATTTTATTCTGGTATCATTTCATGCGTGGCAGATAGTCAAAAGATGCTTTTTGAATGAACACTAGCACAAAACCACAGCGTTATGTGCAGCATTATGCATGGAAAGGGACAAATGCTCTCCTAGGCTTTAGCAGATGTCTCACAAGGCAAGGCCAATGTACCAACTCATTCCTAGAGTTGAGATGCTAGCTTTTCTGTTGAGCCCAAAATGTGGAAGAAGAATGTAAAGCCAAAAACTGTGCAGAATCAAACTCTTCAACCACAAAAATTTGAATACTCCATGACAAGCTACAGCTTATTTTTTATTCTTTAAAAATTATGCACAAGATGATTTATTTTCCACTAGCACATTAACTATCAAAAGTAGAAAACAAATATGGGGTGCCTGGGTAACTCAGTGAGATAAGCGTCCGATTCTTGATTTCAGCTCAGGTCATGATGTCACGGTTCATGAGTTTGAGCCCTGCATTGGGCTCTGTGCTGACAGCGTGGAACCTGCTTGGGATTCTATGTCTGTCTGTCTGTCGCTCTCTCTCTCAGGAATAAATAAATAAATAATAATAAATTAGTTAACAAATCTTTTTGTTGGTTCTATTTGTTTACATTCAGTCTCAGAGAATGTAGTTCAGTCATTTGGACATAAAGAGTTAATTACCGAATCAGTCAAAAGCCACATGACCCAGAGTTGCCATAATTTTAAAAAGAGCACTTAGGTATAGACTGTTGTTTAGAATCTGTATGAGAGGAGATACCATATACTGCCAGCAGCCAGCATAAACAGAAAGTCAAGAGAAAATTATGAATAATGTGGCTGGTTGAAGTTACATTTCATAGTTTCAAAGTATGGCAGCATCATTTCATTATCTGTTCTTTAGAATTATCAAAAGAGCAAAGAAACCCATACTCAAATGGATGATTAAAAAACACCTCACGGGGCGCCTGGGTGGCTCAGTCGGTTAAGCGTCCGACTTCAGCTCAGGTCACGATCTCGCGGTCCGTGAGTTCGAGCCCCGCGTCGGGCTCTGGGCTGATGGCTCAGAGCCTGGAGCCTGCTTCCGATTCTGTGTCTCCCTCTCTCTCTGCCCCTCCCCTGTTCATGCTCTGTCTCTCTCTGTCTCAAAAATAAATAAATGTTAAAAAAAAATTAAAAAAAAAAACACCTCAATCCCAACATGAATTGTACTCAAGTTATTTAGTCTTCTTATTCTCTCTTTTCTAGCATGGGAAATATTAAAAAAACAAACAAACAGACAAACAAAAACAAAACAAAAGAAATATCAGTAACTGTCCACTGGCTTGCCAAAAACCAAAAAAGGATAGATATAGAATGAATTTAGTGAAACCCAAGATAGCAAACCTTAGCTTTATAACTAAGCAAAATTCACTTTGCTATACTTGCAGTAAGAAAGAATTCTAACAGTATCTTATACAGTAGCCATTTCTCCATTGAAAGCTAGTATTTCCACATATAGAAACAGTACTACACTGTGATCTAAAAGTGATGACATATAAAATTATCATAGGTTTCTTATCAGTGTGATAAATACTAGTTTGTTTGCAATGGTCCTATTTAGCTTTCTTCAAAGAAATGTACATAGATACTATTTGATTTAGGAAACTTTTGGAGCCATTAGATTTAAAATATCTTGGCAGTAAGTCACTTTAAGAAAGATTTTATGAGTATGATACCATTCCAAAGGTAAACCCTGATTCAGGCACGTTTCATTTTGCCATGCCTCATCCACTGAAGCAAAGACTGCTGGGAAAATGCAGAAAACAGGATGCACTGTTTCTAGTATTAAATATGATTTTACAAGTTTAAATGGACATTTGTTATTGAACAGCAATCTAAATGTTTGTCTTCATGCACTTCACTTTTCCCATTAACTCTGTACCTCGTTTTCCTCTATCCAATATTTGAAAATTTTTCAATTTTATTCCAGTGTTTAATTTTTCCTCTTCTAGGAATAAAAGCTTACATCTACACCCTTTATACCCTCTTCTCTCTTGTCCCAGTAAGGAAGTTCTTCAGCCTTTTATTTAAGGTCAGTCTCATGCTAGGGATCCTATTGTCTCCAAAAGTTTTCACCAAAAAAACCTTATGTTATCAATTAATCCTACTCTCTTGTGTATGAAACATCTCCCTCTCAATGGGATCTATTATGCCAATTGGAAAAGATTAAAAAATAAACCCTCCTCTAATTAACATCCTACTTTTCTATCTGTGACCCAATGATATTTATGTTTCCATTGATTTTCTTATGGAAGAATACCTTGGAGTGGGATGTGTGTGTGTGTGTGTGTGTGTGTGTGTGTGTGTGTATATATATATATATATATATATATATATATATGGATACATATATACATATATATCGTATGTGTGAGGTTTGTGTGTACATATTTATAGGGGGATTATGAATCAATTTTCCCCTACTTTGAACTATGTTGGATAAATCCAGCTCAAATTCTCTCTCAATCTCTCTCCCCCCTCTCTCCTCTCTCTTATATATAATTTACTATACATATTTATATTCAATAAACTATAAAGTATATGGCATAAGTTCTGATATCACATTTCAATCCTTCCTATACATCTGCAGCTTAGAGAACTGCCTCAGTCCTGAGCTTGAATTTCTTGTCTGTTTAAGTACTCTATATCATTCTCCTCCCATCAGAGTTATCTTGCCAGAATACACACTTCCTGCTACAAGTCTCTTATTATTGATTCTTCTACCCAAGAAACATTTATTGAACCTCTATACAGTGCCAGGCTTTGTTCTGAGTACTGCAGATACAGTAGGGAACCAGGGAGCTTCAAAGGACTATAGTCTCATGGAGGAGACTACTAACAAGAAAAGAATTATATAGCATCACTTTGTAGGGTTTATCTTATTAACAATAAAATGTTTGTCATCATACTGTAGCTCTGACTTTTTAATCTGAGACTTTTGCATTCTCTCAATACTGTGTTGAAGATGGTGGAAACATCTCCTTCTGTTTAAGTTCAACAAAAAACAGATCTTTAACTGCATTAAATCATGATGCTTCCCAGGCAACACCTTTAAACTTCCCTCAGCCACAGTGGCCTGGAATAATACTGTATCATGGTATCAACCAAGATTTTTTTTTTTAATTTTTTTTAATGTTTATTTATTTTTGAGACAGAGAGAGACAGAGCATGAACGGGGGGGGGGGGCAGAGAGAGAGGGAGATACAGAATCGGAAGTAGGCTCCAGGCTCTGAGCCATCAGCCCAGAGCCCGACGTGGGGCTGGAACTCACGGACCGCGAGATCGTGACCTGAGCTGAAGTCGGACGCTTAACTGACTGAGCCACCCAGGCGCCCCTCAATCAAGATTTTAAATGGGTTAAATGGGATAACAGCAGATAGAAGCAACAAATGGATGTTCATCTATAAGACAGTCTGGCTTGACTTCCCCTAAACCTTTGAAGTAACCCTAAGAAAGGAAAAGGATGATAGTACCCCTTTGCCTCTACAACACTCTTTTGTCTATGCTAATTCCTTCTATTCATAGGAGTGATGTGGGTTAACTGGTTGTCTCTGTGCCCCCTCTCTTTAGTGCAAAAATAATAGTGATATATTTTGTAGTTTTGTAGTCAAAGAAGAAGGTGGTTGTCTTCACTCTGTTTTCACCTCTAATGGGTCCTCAAGAGAGAAAGATTAAAAGAATAAACCATTAGGCTAATGTAAATTCTTTCAAACTTTCTGCTGTTCTCCATCACTTATGGAGGTCTGGCTTTAAAGGTGAGGCCAAATTAGCCACTGACCATTCTGAATCCTTAATCAGTAACTCACACTATCAACATCAAGTTCAGTGTTAGAAGTACAAATTAACCATGGCAACATTTAGGGTTTTTTTTTTCTTTTATTGAGTATCCACTCAACTTTTGACTATTAAAAATCAGAAATGCAAAAGTAGGTATCAGTTCATCCTATATGAAGGTAAGACCATACTCATATGCAACTCAGTTTTCTAAGGTTTTACTGAAGGTGTTGATCTCGAAGCCTTTAAGTCTATTACTTGAATTTGGTAAACACATACACAGTATTTCAAAAAAGAGCTAGTTTTTAGTCAATTCAGAAAAAGAGGAGGAAGCTGGCTTTCAAATGGTGAAGCCATGAACCCTGGTATCAGGATTGGTCCCGAAATTAAAAAGATGAGAATTTCATAACATACTATATTCAAATGTATTTTCATATATCCAAAAATAGTTTCAGTGCAGTGAATATTTCTCTTGTTTGAAAATACGGCTTCATTAATTCTAATGATTTCTAAAATTATATTCACAGGCAAATATAGCATTTGGATTGCCTGGATTCAAAAGAAGAAAAGAGTTCTCAAATTTGTGCATGATAAAAATATTCGTAGAATGCTTATGCGTGTTATGGCCTCAAGCTCATCTATTTTGTGCAATTTCTAAGCCAGAATCTTGGCTAAATGTGTGAAATCATTGAACTGTATCCGAGTTTCATGCACGGATGCTTGCATTTCTTTACATTACAAAAAGGCTCTGAGAAATGGAAGGGATTAATAAAGTCAGTTATGTTTAAATTAAATATGATTTATAGCTTTGTAATATGTATATCTATGCACTCTACTTTAAAAACAAAGAGGAAGCTTTAAACATTACATCTTACTCACATGAAATAATTTTATAGCTGAATTAGCAATTTCCCACCTCTAAATGCATATCATTATTAGGTCTAAGATGTTTTCTTCCTGGAAACACTGTCCAAAGCAGCATTTTGTGTGATTCCCTGGGAGTTCAAGTCAAAGATAGCACAATAAAGCTTCATCTAGGCAGCAAATGGTCAGAGAGTTCCAATCAGAGCTAACAACCCTCTTGAGTTTAAAATGTCCCCATGATGCTGTGGTGGTGGTTGTTATTTTAAACTGGGGCTGAATTTTAATGCCCATAACTACATACATGGACATATTTTTTTATGCACCAAGTTCTTGGAGAGATAAAAAGAAGAAAGAAGAGTGAGAGGGTCAAAAATGATTAAGAAGTAAAATAAAAACAAATTAAGATCTGTTTTATTTTTTCAAAATGTGTGAACACATACACACACACACACACACACACACTCATACACATATACACGCACCTCACACACACATTGATTTATCCTTTATCCAGTCATACAGGGGGTGGGAGAGCAATATAAATAAATAAATACATAAATATCTTACAGCAAATACTCCTGTTTCTCTCTTGACCTCATGTTCTCAGTGCTCTGTGCTTCCTTACTCAACTCGTTTTCCACTCTACCATGTAAGCCGCTCAATTCATTGGAAAGAAATTCTTTTACAATCCTGAATTTGTTGAACACCCTCAACCCCCTAACAGTTTCATTACCTTAACAGAAACCTCTTAAAGTGTGACAGAAAGGATCATCATACCAAGCATAATTTCATGTCATCTGAATATGCAAATTGGAAGAGAAAAATACCAGCTACTTTACATCACCCAAACCCACTCCTGTTAAGTCATACCACATATAATAGCACCAATTTTGAGGAGGAGCTGTCAGAGACTTCATTCTTACCCACCAGTGCTCTGTTGTAAAAATGTTATCATTCACATTTTACAAACAAGGAAAACGAAACATAGAAGGTTAATTACTTGATCCTGACCCTGACCCAAACTCTAATCCTGGTATCAGGGTGAGGAAATTCATTGCGAATCTGAGAGTTGAATTTAGTTTAGTCTTACTTCACAACCATTACCTTTCATTCTATCACATGTCCTACATTTTTGATGTAGCTGCTGACGGCTTTTAATTATCAGATACATTTATGAGGAGAAAAACAACATTTAGAGAATAAGGTATAGAAATCCTAATACAGAACACTCTGATTGCACGTAAGGTAGAAAAGGCATATGTATGCCTGAACTGTTTGGTCCCACCAAGATGAACCATAACGATAATTCAGGTATTTAGAGGCACTGTATACTTTTTCTATCTCCCAGTCACCAGATCAGTGATACTTTCCAACAACCAAGGAAGAAGAGATTTTAATTAATTGTCCATGCACTGGATTTTAATTAATTAAATGCTACGAGATCTAGTTTATGCCTGATTCCAATAATGTTCCAGGAATCATAAAGTGCCATTTTTCTTCATGTCTACTTATTTTATTCATGTTATAGGTCACCAGAGTTTTCTTTGTTTTTCTTACAAATGGTTTCACTACAAGAAAGATCTCCAGTGACACTTCATATGCTAGATTTACATTTTTAGATAAATTTGTCACTGGAACAATGACACATTGACAGCTCCAGGGACTGAAAATGTCTGAAAATCTCAAAGAATGTATAGACAAACAGGTTTCAGCAATGCAAACTCCATGAAGCAGCAATGCCTTCATACTTAAATTAAATCCAATTTGTAATTTCAGATTATTTATCTGGATTTCTGTTTGAGAAGATGTACTAAATTTGCTGATTCGATAGCTCACATTTTTGTCTAAGGTTTCTGGCCCAAAAACAAAGGAAAAAGAGGTCATTTTATGAAAACTCAACCACAGCAAGTCAATGTAGCTTGGAATATATTTTTTGTACCATGTTTTTCTTTTATTATCATTATTTTAAAAACTGCATCTGAGGCACTAATGCTTGGGGGAAAAGATGGATTATGGGGATAGAAAAGCAAGTAATGTAAATATGTATCTTCTCTGAAATAGAAAAAAACAGAGTGTACAATGTTTATTTTGTTGTTTTTTAGAGAAATAACTGAAGAAAGTAGTTAAGATTTCCCCCATACAATCTCTATCATTATATGTTTCCACATTTAGCCCCTATTTAATAGTATTTACTATACATAAGACATCCTACACATATTATCAAAAATTTATAACAACCATATTAAGTAAATTTTTAAAACTCTATTTTACAGGTTAGGAAATCTGGAGAGAACAGACTAGCTGCCTGAGTTCATTTTGCTACTGAGTGTCAGAATTAGTGTTAAAACCCCAAAGTGGTCTGTGTTATCGTCACCATACAACTGTACATTTAAGAAAATAATTCTTGGGACAGCTTCATTTCTACTCACTGATTTTTCTTCTTGCACACTGCTTCTGATGTAAGTTACCTTAGAGTATATCACAGAAAAGACAAATTAAAAATAGCATTTCATCATATATTATTTTATTTGTGACATTCAGCAGTAATTTTATGGCATTTATTTGCTGTTATTGCAGTTGTAGGGTAATTTAAAGAAGACAGAGACCAATCTGATTTACAGTAACTTGGAAGACTTTATTTCTTTATAAAGCTGGGGCGCCTAGATGTCTCAGTTGCTTAAGTGCCTGACTCTTGATTTTGACTCAGGGCATGATCTCACGTTCAGGCCTGTCAGGTCAGGCCCCGCGTCCTACCTGTATCAGACTGAGCGCTGGGCATGAAACCTGCTTAAGATTCTCTTTCTGTTCTACCCCTACTTGCAGGCTCTCTCTCATAAATAATAAATAAATAAATAAATAAATAAATAAATAAATAATAAAACTGAAGAGTTACAGAAAGATGACCAAAATGATCATCAAGCCTACCTCCAAAGTATACAATTTTGACCAACACTTACATGGTAACAGGAAACTCTCAACACAAAATTTAACATTTTTCCCAGCTTCAGTCTCCAGTATTACCCACATTGTGTGACAGAGCGCTGAGGGAATATCAGGCGAGATATGTGCTGGTTGCTTGAGCAAACACACTATCCTTGGTTAAGGAGTATTGCTTCCCACCTTCTATCTATGGCTCAATGGTGTCCTAGGGTATCTAATCCCAAACTCTGGTATTATTAGAGACCTTGACAATTGGATCCCACTATCAAAACTAACACCAATAGGTCACGTAAATACCTTGGATCCTTCCTATAATAAGACAGACCTATATTTTCTACAAAAAAGGAAATAAACTTACAGTTAGATAACGATGTATAATGAAATTCAGGCTGAATATCAATAACATCATTTAATCCTGGAAAAGCTACGACTTCAGATCCAATATTTTAAGGTTAGAAACCTGAAATACCCAATGTGAAAAGGAAGTTCTTCCTCTATATACAAGATGAAAACCTTCATGCCATTCTAGAGCATAGTAAATACAGTAAAATGGCTAGGAATTTTTGAAAAATCTAATGACAGAAGTTAATTTTAAATCTTTGTGAATCAGCTACTTGAGAATCATTCCCATACCCATTTTCTCTTGACACCTTCCATTATAGTGCCTGGAAGCATACTTTCATACTATCTTGCTACTACATTCTACTATATGAATAATTTCGGCCAATGAGATGAAGCTTCAAATTCTTTGGTAAAGCTTTCTTACAAAAATAAATAAATAATAGATAAAGCTTAATGCCTTGAAGAGATTTTTAGAGTTTCTTCATTCTTCTGGCTTGGAATAAAGATGCACTGCTTAAAAGAAAAGTGGCCATCTTTTTGTATAAAACCTGTACAGTACACAATATTGAGCAGATAAATTTTAAAAGATCTAAATAAATGGAGTGATATGCCATATTCATGGCTCAAAACACTATCATTTTTAAGATCCCTGTTCTCTCCAAATTGGTCTATAGATGCAATCCCAACGAAAAATCCCAATAAAAATCTCAGAAGGTCTTTTTTTTTGTAAGTAGATAAATTGATGCTAAAATTCACATGGAAATGCAAAGTTTAGAATATCAAAACAACTTTGAAAAATAAAAAGAACCTGCACTACTTGATTTCAAGCCATTAGATTTCAGTCCAATACAGTATGGTATTGATATAAAGATAGACTAACATACATATCAATGAAAAAGAATCAATTCTGCATAAAGACTCACATGTACATGATCAATTGATTCAAAAAAGACATAAAGGTAATTCGGTGAGAAAAGGATAGTCTTTTCACCAAATGGAAAAAATATAATTAAAAAAAAAACAAATTTGGAGGCACCTGGGTGGCTCAATCAGTTGAGTTGCCAACTCTTGATTTTGACTCAGGTCGTGATCTCATGGTTTGTGATTTTTGAGCTCCGTGTAGAACTCTGTGCTGATAGCATGGAGTCTTCTTGGGATTCTCTCTCTCTCTGCCTTCTACCACCCCGTCTCAAAACAAATACATAAACTTGAAAAAATAAATCAACCCCCAAAATGTGGATATCCACATAAGAAAACGAATATCAACCCATACCTGTTGTTACACTTTTTAAAACTGTTTTAAATATTTATTTCTGAGAGAGAGAGAGACAGAGACAGAGCATGAGCCAGAGAGGGGCAGAGAGAGAGAGAGGGAGCCACAGAATCTGAAGCAGGCTCCTGGCTCTGAGCTGACAGCACAGAGCCTGATGCGGGGATTGAACCCACGAACTGCAAGATCATGACTGAGCCGAAATGAGACACTTAACCGACTGAGTCGCCCAAGCACCCCAACATTTTTTAAAAAATCAACATGCATCAGATGCAAATGTAAAACCTAAAACTAAAACTTTCTAAAAGAAAATATAGGACAAAATCTGTGTGACTTTGGGTTAGAAAAAAATTTTTTTTTATATGAGACCACAGGCATAATATATAAAAGATAAACTGATAAAATTAACTTAATTAATATTTAAAATTTCTAATATGCAAACCAGTCCATTAAGAGAAAGAAAAGATAGGGGCGCCTGGGTGGCTCAGTCGGTTAAGCGTCCGACTTTGCTCAGGTCATGATCTCACGGTCCGTGGGTTCGAGCCCTGCGTCGGGCTCTGGGCTGACAGCTCAGAGCCTGGAGCCTGTTTCGGATTCTGTGTCTCCCTCTTTCTCTGACCCTCCCCTATTCATGCTCTCTCTCTCTCTCTCTCTCTCTCTGTCTCAAAAATAAATAAATGTTAAAAAAAAATTAAAAAAAAAAAGAGAAAGAAAAGATAGACCACAGATGAGGAGGGCAAATATTTCCAAGTCACAAATCTAAGGGCTTGTATTCAGAATACAAAGCTCAAGAAAACAAATAAATCAAAAGAATGGGTAAAAGATCTGAACAGACACTTCAACAAAGAAGATACAAAGATGGCAGATGAGCGCATAAAAAGATGTTCAACATCGCTAGTCATTAAGTAAAAGCAAATTAAATCATAATGATATACCACTAGATTTCAATTAAAAAGATGGACCATACCACCATGTTAATGAGGATATGGAGTAGTTGAAATTCTCACACACTGCTTGTGGAAATGTAAACTGGCACAGTCACTTTGGAAAACAGATCAGAAGTTTCATGAAACATTAATATTTATAATAAATATATTTCAATATACTTTACTGTATATTGTAAGACATATTGCAATATAAAATACATGATACAATATATAAAGTAAACTACAATAATAACTTAACAAAAATAACTTACCATGTGACCCAGCCACCTCAGAAAAAAAGTATATGTCCATACAAAGCCTCTCATACATATGTTCATGGTAGCCTTGTTTGTAATAATCCATAACTGAAGGTAACCCAAAGTCTATCAACAGGTGACTTCATAAACAAATGTTAATATATTCATAAAATCAGACATCATTCAGTTATAAAAAGGAATTTACTATTGATGTACATGAACTCATGAATTAATCTCAAAATAGTTACGTTGAGTGAAGCCATACAAAAGAGAATATATATTGTATAATTTCATTTTTATAAAATTCTATAAAATCAGAACAAATTTTTAGTTACAGAGAGCACATTAGTAGCTCCCTGGGGATAGAGGAGATCAGGAGGAAGGGAACAGAAGGGGACAAAAGGGAACTCTGAGGGGAAATGGGTATGTGAATTGTTTTTACTGTGGTGAAGACTGTGTGTATACATAGGTCTAAACCTATTAAGTCGCTTACTTGAAATCTATCCGGTTAATTGCATGTCAATTCTACCCCCAACAAAGTTTTCTTTTTTAATGTTGATAGGCAGAAAGGGTATTTTTCATGAAAGGAAGAAGATGCTGGAAATTGGCAAAAATCAGAGGTTATCATACCACCAAATGGACAAAAGTACTAGGCTAAATTATTTAGGAAGTCAAAAAGACAGGATGCTTGATCCCCGTTGGCAGCACTCAGCCGGTACACTGCCCTCTGAACTCCAGACTTATAGTAGTGGAGGAAAAATAAATGACAAATGACTAATTATTTAAGCAACTGTTAGCTGTTGGGGTTTTTGTTGTTGTTGTTGCTGTTGTTGTTGTTATATGCAGCTGCATGCAATACTGACTGATAAAAATGTTGAGGTATAATGGATAGAGCTCTGCTTAAAAATGACAAGATAAAATCAATTTGTTTCAGAAATATGGGCTGATAAACAAAAACAAATTGGAAAAATAAATACAGCAGAGCAGCAGAAAGGAAAGATAAATGATACCAGAACCAACGAGGATTAATAGTTATATTTTGACATAGTTCAGTTCCCTGAAAATTTGAAGTATTTGGGTTCAGCAAGTCATGAAAGAGAGACAAGGAGCTAGAACTGGAAAAACTGTAACCAGGCAGGATCTAGAAAGCAGGGGATGGCTATGAATGTAAATTGCACTCAGCTAGAACCCAGAATCTGGTCATCAGGACAAAGTGAGAGTTCTATATAAGAGCAGACCTCAAGAGCATCACCAATTCTTAGCAAAGATGGTTAAGTCAAATTAAGGACATCAACAGAGTGCAAGAATCAGAAATGAGTCCAGGTAAATATAAGGGACTGGAAGTGGCAATTTAAAACCAGAACTAACAGTACCAAGGGAAACAATGTAAGATAATTATGCCAGAAAAGCTACATTTTTAATGCAGAATACATCCAAAATGTTTATTGATTTTTAGTAACAGCTAATTGAGAAGGTATATGCAGATATAAAAGCAAACAAATTGCATAACAGATCCTGATAGTGTATAACATGATAAAAAAGAAAAGATAATTAGCAACATAATTGTTTCAGTTGCCTTTTATGTAGGAATAGTAACTTAAATTCTCTCCTCTTTAAAGTAGAATTTAATTAATTAATTATACCTCATAATTCCTAGTCTTCATTTCACTTTGTGAAAATTTGGCAAAAATAATATGGGGTTGTTGTTTCACCTATTTTCTTAATTATGGTAGAACTGAATCTATAAGAAATTAATTTAGATCCAAGACAAAGTAACCAGCACAAGTATTCAAGTTACAGGCATAATTTTAATTGGCTGGATATACTGAAGAAGCCATTTTTTCCAAAGAGATCAGGATTAATCAGTTGGTGAATCAAAAAAAAAAAAAAAGTCAATTCAAGTGAGAAATCATAAGTTAACTACATTGTGAAGTTATTTTCACATAATAGACAACTTCAATGCGTCTATAAGATTTTGAGTGTCAGGTTGATAAATGGATACTTCTCTTAGGACTCAATACCATGATTTTTTCCCCCAACTTTCAAACCAGCTAACAAACTTGTATGTAGGGCCAACATCTTTACTTTAAATATGCCTCCGATAATTGAAGTAACTTGTTTTTTCTTCATTATCTATGCCTATAATGGACTATCTACAGTTGTTTTCAAGTTTTGCTTTCTATAAAGTGAAATGAAGACATAACCTAAAACCACTGAAAAGTGACATCACTGCAGAGTCTTTTTAGAGTTTCATGACTTTTTCCACCCACACCTAATTTAATAGTATTTTAAGAGCAACTCACCTTCATCAAGTTTTTCCAAACAATTCAAAAAAGTTTCCAAAGAAATAATTTTCTTTTTTATTTATGTTTTTGTGGGTTGACATAATGTTTGCTTAAATTATGCAATTGTATAAGTGCAATCAACATAGACTGCTTTAGAAGAAAAGCAGTTAACCCAAAGGCTTGTGAACATTAAGTCTGTCTTTGGGGCCATGCAGAAATATTGAACATTCTTCCTAGATTTGGAGAATTTCCTATTTTCTGAGTTAGGCTTCTCTGAAGCAGAAGCTGGAAACTTTCTTGGTCAAGCTCCCTTGCAATTTAGATGTGGACACATTAGGAAGGAGGTAGACTACTGAGATTCTTTTTCTGTGGACAAACTATAGCTACAAGGATTGATTCTCTAATGAGAATGGTGGTGACGATTTCCAGCAGCAGTGACAGAAGCTCTGAGAGGAGGTTGCCACTTATTAACGTTGAACATCAATAGCCCCAGTGTGCCTGACTGCATTGCTTACAAGCAATGCCACTTTTAGACCCTAGCAAATGGATCATTGTTTTGGCTGTGCCCCTCCCTATGAAACAAGGAGTTCCTATGTGGAAGAGAAGTATCTACCTGAAGCATGTGCTTCTAGAACGTATCTTGACAAATCAAAACCTCAACATTTCCTAGTCAAAGTGGCTTTTTGTTGGTCCTCTTCAAGTTTCTTGCTGGGCCACTCCTCCTGAAGGCTAACTTGACAATAGTTCTTTATCGCCAGGCCACAAGAGGCTTAAAGTGTGAACTGGGGTATCCACACAAATACTCATGATGCCTCCCTTGGGTGAGATGGAGTCAGGTGTGAGAAGAGAATGGAGGTCATGCCTAGATTTCTACTCTTATTCCATTTCCAGCTCCTCACATGTTGGAGGAATCCTGACTCAGAGTCTGTGATTCTGGATTTCCTGGGCTATCTCATGTTTTAGATAAGTAACTTTTCTGCTTTAACTATCTGAAGGATGCTCTATAATAGGAAACTAAACTCTGACTACTAGATAAGCGTAAGAACAACACATTAGAATAAAAGGCTGCAGGTTTACTGATGGGCAAACACTTTGCTGTGAATGTTCACTGTGTCTGAAACATCAGTCCATTTTGATTCCCAGAGGAAGGAAGAGACTAAATGAACTAGGGAGTAAGTAATGTGACGGGGGGTTAAAAGAGCTTCTACTCTATTTCTGGTTATCATATGTTTGGGCTTTAATTATTTGAATTCATGTCCCAGTCTGACCTGGAAAGCTAAGAGGGCATGCTCTGGTAATTTTGTAGACAGATTTGTATAATGAGAGGAGAAATCATCAGATTAAATACAAATGATAATACTCTTTGTTACTCTGTCTTGCAAGCCCTAAAATAACGATAAATTATATAGTAAAAACCAGCATCCCAGAGTGTTTTTCCAAAAGGTTGATTCATTATAATAGTCACAGAGCTTACATATGTGGATAATAACAAGTACAAGATAAATATTCACAATAGAAATATAGTAGCTAACTAGAAATTTATCCGAAGGATACAGGAGTGCTGGTTCACAGGGGCACATGTACTCCAATGTTTATAGCAGCACTTTCAACAACAGCCAAATTGTGGAAAGAGCCCAATGTCCATCAACTGATGAATGGATAAAGAAGTTGTGGTTTAGATATACAATGGAATACTACTTGGCAATGAGGAAGAATGAAATCTGGCCATTTGCAGCAATGTGGATGGAACTGGAGGGTATTATGCTAAGTGAAATAAGTCAGTCAGAGAAAGACAGATATCACATGTTTTCACTCATATGTGGAATCTGAGAAACTTAACAGAAGACCATGGGGAAGGGAAGGGGGAAAAATAGTTTCAAACAGAGAGGGAGGCAAACCATAAGAGGCTCTTAAATACAGAGAACAAACTGACAGTTGATGGGGGAGGGTGGGGGAGAGGGGGAAATGGGGGGTGGGCATTGAGGAGGGCACTTGTTGGGATGAGCACTGGGCGATGAATCATGAGAATCTACTCCCGAAGCCAAGAGCACACTGTATACACACTGTATGTTAGCTAACTCCAAATAAATTATATTTAAAGTGTATAAATTATGATTTTACAACAAAAATGTTCTCCATTATACACACTATTACAGAATTGTAGCTAAGTACTAAGAAAGAACTGAATTAGAATGGAACATTAGTCGAAACTTAACCCTAAATTCTTTGAGCAAAAAAGTTTTCTATCTGACATATTTAAAGTTCACTAACATTAAAAATATTTGACACTTTTAATGGCATGAGCCTCTAATGCTCTGAGGTTAACTTTCACATTAATGAAGCTCAAAATAGCATGTTTTAAAGAGGAAATTGACTTACTGTGGTAAAGTCCAAATTTCCAGGAATACATTTTAGTAACAGTAACAATTTAATGGCTATTAAAAAAAATCTATGCAGAGCAGAGATATATTCCTATTGTGATATGTGCAGGTCTACAAATTACCTTCCCATATTCAATGCTATTTTCTAACTCAGGCATGTAACCAGAACTATTTTTGTTTGTAAACTATTCTCAAATTGAGCATAAGACTTCCTGTTACTTAGTTTTTCATAAAGTGATGCAGATGACAAAATAGTCAAGTATTCAGCATTATGTATCTTTTCCTCAGGAGAAAACACTGACCTCCCAACACAGCATGGATGACATTTGGTTGTTTATATAGTTTAGCTTCTGCTGTTCACCAATTGGGCCATAGTTACTAATTACATATTTTAACACAAATTTCATGCGAATCATAAAAATACTATCATTAACTTTGGGTACTACGAGCTCTTAGTTCGTAACTTTACACAAAAATATAAGGAAAACACAATACATGTGCTACCTCCTAGTGGTGACTGATAGGAACTACTGTTTCATTTGCAAAATAGAAGTTGAAGCCAGTTTTATCTTGTATTCTTGAAAATAGTTATTCAAAGGTGAACATCTTAGAAACTCCTATGATGAGCTGCAGTTGATATAATAAAATTTGAGGGAGGTTGAGATAATGGGAACAGAAATAATTATAGAAGCACACTGACCTTTATATCCCCTGACAACAGAGTAATTTTTTAAATGCATTACAATTAATGCTTTTCTCGTTAAAATGGCATTAAGGGTTTATCAATCATTAACTGATTAAATCTTTGTTTCCCATACACAAACATACAGGAATTTTTTATAACATAAAATATTGTAAAGTATCTGATAGAAGGAAAGAGGAGATGGAAAAGAAAGGACAATAGAACCTCAGAGATTTAAAGGGAATAGCAAAAATGGACAGATACTAGAAAAATCACTCTGATGTTTTCTTGTAAGAAACAAAAGATACATTCTCCCTTCTTTAAGATCTTTATCTGTTCTTTACATATTATACAACAAATCTTCAGGAAAGTGATTTTTTAACATTATAAAAATATCAACTGCTATCAATAAACTTTAATACAGAATATTATCATCAAGGTCTATAACCCAGACAAGATCCATAACTATGGACAAGGAAGAGGGTGACTAGAAATACACATGTACCACATACACACACACAATTAATCAAACTATGAAGCAGAAGACTAAGTCCACAACAAAATAGTCATTCTGAGGAATACAGATATTCTCAAGTACCAACCCAGGCTGTAGACACAGTCTTCCCTATGAAGAGAATACTTAAACTCTTGAGGGAATTAGGAAGGTTCTTTAGCCCCATAAGAACAAACATTACCAAAGAGTGAGAGTACTTCATTAAACTGAGTTCCAACTTGCAAATATGCTCGATTATTAAGAGAAGCCTACAAGTCAAATTCCCATGTTGAAAAACACAGCAAACGATTCTACCTGACTGACATCCTCTCCATTACCTTGGACCAGATCTCTTCACGCAACCCTATTTTTCCTTGATTTTTAATTTGCTCTTCTGATTTAAGTTATGTGTATACCAGTCATCTCTCCTGGCCCATAGGACCACAATTTCTCAATCCCTCCCAAGAATTTAGTTTAAACCCATTCAAGTCTGCCCTGTCTAAATAGAGTTACTACATTTTGTTACAAAAGAATCACCTGGACTACTTATTTTATAATGCAGTTTCCTGGTTGCTATTACCCCTCCACCATCTGGAGGTTCTCAAGCCAATCAGATTGAGGAGGGGCTCAGAATTTTGGACTTTTAATAAGTATTCAATATGGTTCTCGTATCCGAGTTGGAGAAATACTTACCAATCAATGACCTACAGATTCGACCATATTCTAGCAGCCTGATGATCCAGTAACAGTTACTGTAGTAATGTAATATTATGCTTCTTCTCCAACACCACACATTAACAAAATAAGCAAAAAATTAAGACTAATACTGTAGAGATCAAAATTTGCATTCAACCCTATAGAATAAGAGAAATAAGAGTATCTTTGACCACCAGGAGTTATGCTATAGACATGTCTCAGGGATTCTGAGATCTCACTATATAACCTATCAACTAGTCAGCTCTTTATGTTTACCTAATCTGCAGATTCAGAACCTCTCTTTTTTTTTTTAAAGATTAGGTTAGTTCCCCGGCAGGAGAATGGGCTGAGAAAATTCTTATTCACTCGTTAGCTCTATACAAAATTCTATTTGCTTATTCAAATTGATTACATCTGAATTCCTATTGTCCAGCTATTTTTAGACTGGGTCCATGTCTCTTTGTTCTCTTATCTTTTAACTTGGTACCTTTTTTATTTTTTCTAGCACCCTAAATTTGACCAACTGCTTGCCAGAATTGATGCTATCTTATTTCTTTCTGGCTTAACTGCCCTCACTGGAGTGGTCCACTTAATCTACAATAATTGCTGTTTCTCCACTGCACAGACGAATTCCAAGTCTTGGCTCATATCAGTTTTCCCAATTCACTTGCTGCCAATATTCTAGCTTACCATCAAGCAATCTTTCTATCATGAATAATCACGACTTTGTTTTCCAGCCCCCACTTCCTGAAAAAAAATGCCCTATAGTTAGAGAAAAAGTTCTACAAATTCAAGAGATTTTTGGTTGCCTCCTATATCACTCAACCCTAATCACTACCCTCTTAATAAGATTTCCAGTAATTATTTGGTAGGCTTCTTTCATAGAACTCTACGTAGTTCTATAGCCTGTACTACTTAATCCCACCTGGGGACTCAGCCCAGCAGGACCCCTTGATCAGTAAATATTGTTCCACTTGTAAAGGGTATACACAACATCCAGAACCTTCTATGATTCAAACTGAAGGCATAGGATCTCCAACAGTATTTGTTAAATAATTTACAGGATACCACAAATCTTTTATGAGCTAAGGGTCAGCCAATGCCTACATGAAGCCAGAACTCAATAGGAGTGACCTCTAGGCTAAGAGGAATTTCCCTAAAATCATCAAAAAGAAAACACCTCTGCACTCAAGTCCTTGTTGACTACATTAGAAGAGTGGCTAATGTAATGAAGTAAAGAAAAGTAATAAAATTTTAGATTACTGAAATGAAATGCTATAATAATAAGAATTGGAAGTTATGAGGCCAAAAAATTAACACTGGCAAGATTAGAAATTAAATTGTATGCCATACTAAAACTTACATGTTTTTCTATAAATTACTGGGTATCTGTAAAAAGTTTTCAGGTAGTTGAAGACATGATGAAAATTGTATTTTATACAGATTGCTCTGCCAAAATTGGGGAAAATGGGTGGTAGTGATGGATAAAGGCAGGAAGACCAGTTCTGAGGCCACTCTACTAATCCCAATTAGAAATTACCTAAACTTGAGCCTGGGTGGCTTAGTCGGTGTAGCCTCTGACTTCTCAGGTCATGATCTCACAGTTCATGAGCTTGAGCCCCGTGTCAGGCTCTGTGCTGACAGTTCAGAGCCTGGAGCTTGCTTTGGATTCTGTGTCTCCCTCTCTTTATCTGTCCCTCCCATGCTCACGCTCTCTCTTTCTCTCTCTCTCTCTGTCTCTCTCTCTCTCTCTCAAAAATAAATAAACGTTAAAAAAAAAAGAAATTACCTAAGCCTGAAATATTGAATTCAATGGAAGTAAGGTTGAATACAATGTATGGGTGAAATATTTATAAAAAAAGATCAACAGTGTTTGACCCAGAAATTCTGCTCCTAGGTATATGCTCAAAGGAATGTTTGCACACGATTATCAATAGACATGTATAAAACATTTATAGTAATATTATCAAATTATAACAAATATAGTAGTACCAAACTGGAAACAATTCAAATGCCCATACAAATAGAGTAGATAAATCATGGTATTTTCATATACTGGATTACTATGTAACAATTAGAACAGAACAATTGCTAACATACAAAAATATAGGTGAACTTCACAAACACAATAGTCAGCAATAGAAGCCAGATACAAAACAGTACATACTGTATGATTTCATTAATGTCAGGTAAATAGACCACTTAATATATAGTGCCAGAAGTCAGGATAATGGTTGCCTTTGGCAGGAAACAGGAATGGGAGGGGCCGTGAGGTTGCTTCTGGGTTACTGATCATGTGCTGTTTCCCAATTTGGCTTCTGGTTACTTTGTGAAAATTCATCTAGTTGCATACTTATGTTTAGTGTGTTTTCCTCTATGTGTGCTTTCCTCATAAAGTATTACACTTAAAAATGAAAAATGGCTGAATGACTAAGATATAAGAGGATAATGAGTCATAATAACTGGAGTTAAACATGTAATCATTTTTTTATTTATTAAATGTTTATTGAGCATCTATTACCTATAATATATATGCTAGACATGTACATAAAATGCTGTGGAAGTTTTTATTTATGCTTTAGGGGACCAGAAAGGGCTGCATTAAGATGATTGATATCTGAATTAGAAATTAGAGGATAGAGTAGGATTGTGTCAGGTAGGGATTACAAACAATGGCATTTCAGGCAAAGAGAGTATTACAGCATAACACTGAATGTTCAGGGTAAAGTGACTTGAATGACAGTTTTTAACTTTACTGCATGGAAATTAGAGGGATTTGAAATGTATTTGAATGGAGAAGTATCATGAAACATTTACAGGAAGTAAATCACACATGGAATGTTTTGGAAGGACAAGATTATCAAGAGGATTCAGGATGCTATTGTAAAGGTCATGGTGAGGAGCTTTGAATATTTGTTCTGCCACAGCACCAGAAGAAATAGAAAGAGTAATGGGCATGAACATCTATAAAGAGCAGACATCTATGGAACTTGATGATTCATTTTGGAATCAAAGAAGACACAAAACAGCTCTTGTTAATATTAGACATCCTCTTATATACTGAGAAGTGATCACCTTCTTGTTTTTCTTGTTTAAAAAAGGATTCTCATATCCTACCTGAAACATACTTAATCAGACCTTCTGAGGTTCAAATATCGTATTTAAGTAAGTCTTCCTTGTGATTTTTTTAACATTTATTTATTTTTGAGAGAGAGAGAGAGGCAGAGAGAGAGAGAGAAAGAACGCGAGCAGGGGAGGGGCAGAGAGAGAGGGAGACATAGAATCCGAAGTAGGTTCCAGGCACTGAGGTGTCAGCACAGAGCTCGATGTGGGGCTCCAAGCTACTAGCTGTGAGATCATGACCTGAGCCAAAGTTGGCCACCCAGGTGTCCCGCCTTGTGATTTTAATAAAAAGTTGTTTGCTCTCCACGTTCTTATCTGATATATCAAAGAGATGGAATCGGTAGACCTCTTGTGGAAGTTACTACAAATGAAGTTTAAGCTATATAACAGATTCCAATCTTTTTTTTTTTAACTGTAACACTTAGGAAGTGCTGTTACACAGAATGGAATTGGAATGGGTGAATGCTCTGAACGAAAATACATCAAGAGTTCAATAAATGAATCTCTACCAAAAGAAGTCTGAGGGTAAAACTGTCTTTAGAGTAAGCAGCTGAATTTAATTTTAGCTGCAACTGTGTTTTGAGTGTCTTTACATCTTCTGCCAAGCTGAATTAGTTGGCAACTGTGATTCCTGATGAAGAGCCTCATTTTACACAAGAAAAGAGATGAGAAGTTAACTGGACTTTTCTCACTACCATATCTAAGAGAAGAGTTTAGCTTCCCCGGTAAGGCAGCGAACAAACTTTATCCATACATGGAGCCAAACTCCACAAGAAAGGAAAGGAACGAAAGAAAGGAAAATATCAGGACATCCACTGATAAAGTCCAAAGAATTATCGCAAACTACCTTCAATACTGATTGTTGATTACTTGAAAATTTTATGAT
Source organism: Lynx rufus (assembly GCF_022079265.1). Lineage (NCBI taxonomy): Eukaryota > Metazoa > Chordata > Mammalia > Carnivora > Felidae > Lynx > Lynx rufus. The sequence continues at coordinate 202,689,814 of NW_025814823.1, read as the reverse complement.
GCCCAGGCTAGTTTGCCCTATCTGAAGTGAATATTAGTGGGTGTTCTAGGCAATCACTGTTGGATAGAGGAATTTTGTATGGGTGTTTCTTCTAGCTCTAACAGAAATGAATAAATATTGAAACTCACCTCAGAATCCTCCATAGTCCACCTTTTATTTTAATTCTGAAGCAACCTCAGATCCTGGAAGTCTCAAATATAGCCCATGGTTTGTACAAGAGCCATGACTTGAACCCAGATATCCTTACTTCTGGAAACATGTGCTTTTCCCTATAACAAACTGACTCTCTAATAGTAGGAAACTTTACATTTCTCCTTACCTGCCAAGTATTTGAGTTTCTGATAAGCAAACTGATTTAAATAAAAACAAAACAAACATTTAACTGAACTTCCAAACAGTTTTTCATAGAAATGCAGTTAAAATAAAGTTCACCCTTTTTAAGTGTAAAGTTCAATGAGTTTTGACAAATATATACAGTTGTGTAATCACCATCATGGTCAAGTTATAGACTATTTCATCATCCCAAAATATTTCCTGATGGCCCTTTGTAGTCAATTTTCACATATTACCCTCCTCCATTCTTTGCAATCTCTGATATGACTTATGTCCCTATAATTTTGCCTTTTCCAGAATTTCATATAAATAGAATCATACAATATAGAGCCTTGGTGCACGGCTTCTTTCATTTAGTGTAATGATTTTGAGATTCATCATGTTGCCTTTTTCCTTAGTTTATACCTTTTTATTGCTGAGTAGTATTCTATTAATGTATCACAGTTGTCTTTGTCCATTCAAAGTTAATACGCATTTAGCTTCTTTCCAGTTTGGGATGATTATGAACAAATCTACAACAAAGGTTTATGTAGGACCTTTGTGTGGACATAGGTGTCATTTCCTTTGGATAAATACCTAGGAATTGGATTGCTGTATAATATAAACAAATGTTTAACATACAAAAACTGATAACAGATAGAAGGTTGATTTTACTGTATTTACCACATCGTAAATCAACATGTTACTTCTCTAATAATAAGTGATGTTGAGCATCTTTTCATATGTCTGTTAGCCATCTGGATATCTTCTCTGGAAAAGTGTCTATTCATGTCTTCTATCCATTTCTTCACTGGATTATTCTTTTTTTTTAGATGATGAATTTGATAAGTTCTTTATAGATTTCAGACACCTTTCATCTGATATGTCATTTGCAAATAAAAACCACTGTAAGTTCCCACCTCCACCTGTCAGAATGGCTGAAATGAACAACTGAGGACACAACAGATGTTGGTGAGGATGTGGAGAAAGGGGAACACTTTTGCACGGTTGGTGGGAATGCAAACTGGTACAGTAGCTACTCTGGAAAACAGTATGGAGGTTCTTCAAAAAAATAAAAATAGAACTACCCTATGACTCAGCAATTGCACTACTAGGTATTTATCCAAAGGATACAAAATTGCTGATTCAAAAGGTTACATGCACCCCAATGTTTATAGCAGCATTAGCAACAATAGCCAAATTATGGAGGAGCCCAAATGTAGCTCTACTGATGAATGGATAAAGAAGATGTGGTATATATATATATATATATATATATATATATATATATACACAATGGAAAACTATGAAACTAGAGTGTATTATGCTAAGCAAAATAAGTCAAGCAGAGAAAGACAAATATATGATTTCACTCATATATGGAATTTAAGAAAAACACAACAGATGACCAAAGGGGAAGGGAAGGAAAAGTAAGATAGAAACAGAGAGGAAGACAAACCATAAGTGACTCTTAAATACAGAGAACAAACTGAAGGTTGCTGGAGAGGAGGTGGGTGGCGGGTATGGATTACATGGGTGATGGGCATTAAGGAGGGCACATACTACACTGTATGTCAACTAACTTGATTTTAAATAAATTAATTTAAAAATATCATGTTACTGACTCATAGATCTTGGTAGAAGACACGACTCCTGGAACAGATAGAAAGGATGTCATTAACCATATCACAGCAAGCAGCAACAGCATCAGCATGTTTGCATTTGTTCTCCTTGCCCCTCAATCCCATGGGAGGGTTATAGAGGACCTACAAGCATGTGCATAAATTATAGAAGTGCAGTACTGAATTTGGGAAATCCACCTCTTTTAAGCAAGACCAGTCTTTCTCCCAGGGGAGATATCGCCTCCCCCTTCAATGTTGCTCACTGTGTTTGGTCTTTCATAATATCCAATCTACATGTCTGTATGTGATCTACCTTATGCCAGCAGAAATGAAATGAGAGGTGGAGACTGCAATCAGAGTTGTTAGGAGGGTTATTTGATATCAGAAGTGAAGCATGGAGAAGCTACAAATAATTTTTAGCTTTCTGGTTCAATCTGGTTTAGGTGACTGTCCAAAAGCTGGCATAGATGGGAATGACATTTTTTTGGAAGATATTGGGCGTGGCCATTCCAATAAGTTAGGTTTGGCCCATCGCAAGTTTTAATAATCTCTATATGATCATTCTATTCAAAATAGTATGCTGATAATTAATGTTCTACTGAATTTCTTGCAAATTCAAGACCAACAACTGTGAAATAAATTGGGGGGCAGGTTGAAAGCAACACGTAAAGTAAACAAAATTCCACTGGGAATTACATACCTCATAACAGTTTTAGTTATGCTAATTTTAAGCACAACAGAACACATCTACTAAACAAACCAATTGTTCTCTAGGATTTTTCTGAAGCAGAAGAGAAAATGACAGCCACTGCCTATTTCCTTTCTTTTTTGGACAAAGTACTAACAAGACTAACAAGTGAATAACAACTCAAATCTCTGTGGTTGGAATTTTCTATTGTTTTTTATGTTTTAGAAATATTCTTTATAACTGTTTTCAAATGTTCACTTGAGTCAACTATGCTACTGAAGTGTGATTAAAACAGGCTTTATTTCCTCTGTTCCTATTAAATAAATTAAAATATAATACAATAAAAAACTGAATTTCTTGAGTATCAGATCAAGGAAAAAAATACATATTTTAATTGCTGGTATAAAATGATTTAAAGCCCAAAGAAAAAACATTTGATGTTTCTTGAAGGAATTGAAAAAACAATGGACAGTTTATTCTTCTCTGTGTATTTAGAACAAAGAATATTTGGAGAAAAACACATAGATGAGAAGGAACTTTATTTCTATATTGGCAAAAGAAAAAAAAATCCTTTCCCAAAATAAGGCAGGATGTTTTGTTGTTTATTGTATTTTAATCTTTATGAGCCATTTTAAAACTCACGAAGTTCTGGGGGAGGGTAAGTGTTGAATACTGAGAATTACAATAAGAATGATGACTAGAATGCATTTTGATCAATATTCAAACATTACTGAGATTTAACTAAACACTGATTAATTTGGTAAGAAAAATTTTAAGAATGATCTTAACTGGAATCATTGAAGTAAGTCTTGATATTTAAAGTGTTCTTTTTCCAGAATATAAAATTACAAAATCTAATGCTGATATCTTTCCTTTGTACTTGGTTCAATATATCACTCATCAAAAGTTATAATCCAAGGTTGACTAGAATTAGTTTTCACATAAGGAATATAAGGCACATTATTAGAATTATATAATAATAAAATGTGAAGCAATTTAGATGCTGTAATTCATATCTCTGTCTTTTTGTGGAAAACCTGTAGACTATATGCTAGTCCTCTTAGAGAGTAGTAAACAGGGAAAAGTTATGTCTAATGAAAAATTAGCATGCTTCCTTCTAGACAAAAAGAGTCAATATCCCTTCTATGCTTGAAGATCATGGAAAATAAAGTTAGTTTTATAATAAATTCCCTCAGTTTAGTACTTTAGGAATATATTTTATTATACAAATATGTGTGTTACATGTTTGTATAAGAATATATGTACTTTTAGGGGGTGCCTGGATGGCTCACTCAGTTAAGCATGTGACTTCAGCTCAGGTCATGATTTTGTGGTTTGTGGGTCTGAGCCCTGGGTCAGGCTCTGTGCTGACAGTGAGGAGTCTGCTTGGGATTCTCTCTCTCCCTCTTTCTCTGCCCCTTCCCTGCTCATTCTCTCTTTCTCTCTTTCTCTCTTTCTCTTTCTCTCTCTCTCTCTCTCTCTCTCTCTCTCTCAAAAATAAATAACCTTTTAAAGATGACTATATGTGGGGCGCCTGGGTGGCTCAGTTCATTAAGTGTCTGACTCTTGGTTTCAGCTCAGGTCATGGTCTTGCAGTTCATGGATTCAAGCCCTGCATTGGGCTCTGTGCTGACAGTGCAAAGCCTACTTGGGATTCTCTCCCTCTGCCTCTCCCCTGCTCGTGCTCTCTCTGTCTCTCTCTCAAAATAAATAAATAAACTTAAAAAAATTTTAAATAAAAAAATAAAAAGGAATATATGTACTTTGTAATTTTATATATATGTATATATATGTGTGTGTGTATATATATATATATAAATACATATATATATAATTATTTTAATCAATATTTAATGAGGGCTTTTTATTTTCCAGTGACTCTATTAGGTACTTTAAATTCAAAAATAAATAAGTCTCCACTATCATGGTATTCATGATCCATTAGGCGAGGTTAACAATTTAATTAAAAGTCTGTTTCTTAAAACTCCTCATTACATCTTATTAACTGAATAATTAGCACACCAGTGGCAAAAAATAAGAAGTGATTAGCTTTGCATGCTACAACAGAAATGGCTTCCAAGAGGACAAATTGCTTAATCTGAATTTTGCAAGATTCACAAACTGAATAAGAAAGGTAACTGTTTTAGGTGCCTGAGTGAATCAGTGCATTAAAGTGTCTGACTCTTGATTTCAGCTCAGGTCATGATCTCATGGTCCATGGGTTCGAGCCCTGCATTGGGTTCCAAGCTCACAGCATGAAGCCTGCTTGGGAGTCTCTCTTTCCCTCTCTCTGCCCCTGTCCCGCTTGTGTGTGTGTGCTCTTGAAAGAAAGAAAGAAAGAAAGAAAGAAAGAAAGAAAGAAAGAAAAGAAAAGAAAAGAAAAAGAAGAGAAAAAGAAAGGAATTTTAATGGTGAGGTGATAGTATACAGAAAAAAAGAAAGACAACAATAGAGTCGCACAATATCAGAGTGAACTGGGGTAATAATCAGTAATCATATATGTCTGGAGTGTAGCATTGGTGTGTGGAATCATTCAGTGGGTGATTAGACTAGAGGAACAGTTCAGAGCCACTTTGTTGGAGGACAGAATGTCTCCTTAAGAACTTTTAACACTTCTAGAAGTCAGCAGAAAGTAGGGAAGTAAAATGGTCATATCTGCAAATTAAAATCTTACTCTAGAAGAAATATAAAGAATAAATTGCATGGCACAAAAACAGGCACTCAGATCAATGGAACAGAATAGAGAACCCAGAAATGGACCCACAAACATATGGCCAACTAATCTTTGACAAAGCAGTAAAGAATATCCAATGGAATAAAGACAATCTCTTCAGCACGTGGTGCTGGGAAAACTGGACAGCAATATGCAGAAAAATAAACCTGGACCACTTTCTTACACCATACACAAAAATAAACTCAAAATGGATGAAAGACCTCAATGTAAGACAGGAAGCCATCAAAATCCTAGAGGAGAAGGCAGGCAAAATCTCTTTGACCTTGACCGCAGCAACTTTTTACTCAGCACATCTCTGGAGGCAAGGGAAACAAATGCAAAAATGAACTATTGGGACCTCATCAAAATAAAACACTTCTGCACAGTGAGGGAAACAATCAGCAAAACTAAAAGGCAACTGATGGAATGGGAGAAGATATTTGCAAATGACATATCAGATAAAGGGTTAGTATACAAAATCTGTAAAGACCTTATCAAACTCAACACCCACAAAACAATAGTCCAGTGAAGAAATGGGCAAAAGACATGAATAGACACTTCTCCAAAGAAGACATCCAGATGGCCAACCGACACGTGAAAAAATGCTCAACATCACTCATCATCAGGAAAATACAGATCAAAGCCACAATGAGATACCACCTCACACCTGTCAGAATGGCTAACATTAACAACTCAGGCAACAACAGATGTTGGTGAGGATGCGGAGAAAGAGGATCTCTTTTGCACTGCTAGTGGGAATGCAAACTGGTGCAGCCACTCTGGAAAACAGTATGGAGGTTCCTCCAAAAACTAAAAATAGAGCTACCCTACGACCCAGCAATTGCACTACTAGGTATTTATCCAAGGAATACAGGTATGCTGTGTCGAAGGGGCACATGCACCCCAAAGTTTATAGCAGTGCTATTGACAAAGTGTAGAAAGCATCCAAATGTTCATCGACTGATGAATGGATAAAGAAGATGTGGTATACGTATACAATGGAGTATTACTCGGCAATCAAAAAGAATGAAATCTTGCCATTTGGAACTATGTGGATGGAACCAGAGGGTATTACACTAAGCGAAATTAGTGAGTCAGAGAAAGACAAACATCATACGACTTCACTCATATGAGGACTTTAAGATACAAAACAGATGAACATAAGGGAAGGGAAGCAAAAATAATATAAAAACAGGGAGGGGGACAAAACATAAGAGACTCTTAAATATAGAGAACACACAGAGGGTTACTGGAGCGGTTGTGGGAGAGGGGATGGGCGAAATGGGTAAGGGGCATTAAGGAATCTACCCCTGAAATCATTGTTGCACCATATGCTAACTAACTTGGATGTAAATTTAAAAAATAAATTAAATAAAATGGTAAAAAAGAAAGAAAGAAAGAAAAAATTGCAAAGGTAGCAGAAAAGATACGAGGTAAGAGGTTGGTACAATGTTAGGTAATACTACTTGTCACAGCTGCACCCCTTTATAATGTATTCTTTGTATTGTACTTGGCAGCATGCCTGTCATGCTGTGACATAACTTGTTACAGCCACTTAAAATATTTTTGCAAGTAAATATGTGTACATAGGTGTGTAGATATAGATATACATATATGCATTCAAGAGTTAATATTAAGTATAAACACACACTATATAATACACTGAGGTACCCTAACATCTAGAAATATTCTTTTTACTCTAATTATTAAAGGATTCAGATATATTGTCTGGAAAAGAGACAATATATGTCTAGCCTCACTGAAGTGACATACGATGAATTAATATGATATATGTGATTTTGGTCCTTTGAATAACATTTTCATAAAAATAAGTTAGTGCAATGCTGTTACAAAGTTATGACCATAATCAACCACACTTATGAAAGTTTATATAAAATAAGCATGTACAGAGGCAAAGTAGCAGGAAGAGCTAGAGGCAAAATATTTTAATGAAAAAAGGTAAAATTGAAAATTCTCATAAAAATAGTTACTAAAAACCATGATAATATCCATTGCCCTGGGACCAGTACTCAACAATTATCTTCCCCAAACTGGAAACTGACAGCCTTGAGATTACTCCCATAAGGACAACTTAAAAAAATTCTTATTTATGGAGAATCACTTTGGAAAGGACACTTAATTTATTTATAAGTTTAAAGGAGATTGATTTCTAGTGTGATTATTTAAATGGGAAAAATTACAGAATTTTTAGATTTCAGAAGTTTGTATTTGTGAAATTCTAGTTACATTGCTTTCTTTCCACTTCGTACATTAAAAACTAAAGTGGAAGCTCATTCTGAGTTACCATTTATTCTGTTTGGTATACTATTCTTTCATTTTATAAAAATAACATGAATTCTATTTTACTGAAGTATTTCAATAACACAGAAAAGAATTCTATCTATATCATTCTCCATTGTGCTACTAATATTATAGCAATGTGCCTTCTCAATGAGAATCCAAAACACTCTCTTCAGAATTAACTTGGATGCCATACATGTAAGATTACGATTCTTGGTAAAATATCCACATTTTCCCCACTTACGTATGAATGGATCAGTGACCCTGAACCTATTGCTTTAGGAATGAAGAGATATTATATTACTCCTCTCCTAAAATTTAGAGTTGAGATACAGAAGGTGGAAGGAAAAAATAGATAATAAAGATATGTAAAATGTTCAGACCTTTGTTCCAGTTATATTTGCTGTGTCTGTAAGAAGCTACTTCCCAAGCAAGCCCATTGTTCTAAGATGACTCTTCCCTCCTTCCAAGTTGGGAATGTCTCTGATTAAATGGGGAAGGAGCTGAAGGATAAAACTTATAGTAAATAAAAAAGGTAATAGTTAAATATCTGTAAAATCATCTCCCTTTGAACAATAAACATCAACTAGAAGTAGCACCAATATGGAGCACACTTAATGCTTTGTGTTGATCAGATGGAGAGAAAGACCCAAGAAGAGCTGCCACGTCCTTCCTGTTTGGGAAAGACTTGTCTTCTGACTTGAGTTTTAGGAGATGAAAGATGACATCTTTCTTATTTGTTTTTTCTCTAATGCATTACTCTGGGATGAACTTAACATTATTTTTAAATCATACAAAAATGGGGGAAATAGGACCATGATTTTAGACTGTGAATCTGTCAAGCTCTCCTACTTGACATGAGGAAGTGTGCTCTTCCAGAAGGCTGCAGTGAAATGTGGTAGGCAGAATTTGACAGATGGCCATAGGAGGGACTCAAAGATAGCCTTGATTGAAAGGCTGGAACACTAGATAAAGTGCTTAAGAGGATTGTCACTTTTAATTAGTAACATTGGTATACTCAATATGACTTTTCAGAAATGATCGAATACCAAATCATTTTATTATCAAAATAAGGACAAACATCATTTGTCAATTCATGTCATTTGATAAAAAGTGCAATGACATGGGTGCCTGGATGGCTCTGTTGGTTAAGCATCTGACTCCTGATTTCAGCTCAGGTCATGATCTCATGGTTTGTGGGATCCAGCCCCACCTCGGGCTCTGCACTGACAGCACAGAGCCTGCTTGGGATTTTCTCTCTTCCTCTATCTCTGCCCCTCCCTCGCTTGCTCTCTCTCTTTCTCTCTCTCTCTCTCAAAATAAATAAATAAATAAATAAATATTTTTAAAAAGTGCAATGACAATCTAGAGGGTTGTTGCTTTCTATCACAGGCAGCTGCCTTCAAAAACTAGATGAACACACCACAATCATTTCTATATCAGTTATTTTTTGCAGCATAGCAAATCAGCCCAAATGAAGTGGCTTAAAACAATAGCATTTAATATTTTCATATTTATGTGCTTTTTTTGTTCTTATAGCCTGAACCACTTTGTGGGGACTGGATGGTTTATGAGGACCGCATTCAGATGTCTGAGCCCTTAACTACCATGGCAAGGATGACTAGTATATGTGGGTGGCTGAGGCCTCTCTCCATGTGCTCTCTCATCCTCCAAGAGTATAGCCCAGCTTGTTGAGATATTGATGGAAAAAAGAAGCAAGGAGGAAGTCTCAATGTCCATGCCCTTTGCAAACCTCAACTTGTGTCATGTTTGCTAATGGCCACTGGCCAATACAAGTCACATGCCCAAGCCTGATGTAACAGCTAGAACAATAAACACCATTTTTTATGAGACTCTTCAAATATGACTACTATCTTTTTCCAGTTGACCACAGTGTCCTAAAGTATAAAAAAATCAAGTATATGGTTTCCAAGTGTTGTAATAATTTTAGTAATTTGAAGGAGAATGTATCTAACAGTTCAACACAGCACTTGTTTTGGGCATTGCCCACCCAGATTTGACATTATTCTAAACTCTCAGAAAAAGGACATCATATTCACCAAGATATTGAAATTTTGGGCCAATGTGCTTTTCTTCTTGGGTATTTGCCATACTGTTGTTGGCAGAATAATGCCTGCCCACTCCCCATTTCAGGTAATGCAAATGTTTTCTGGTTCTGCCCCAATCAAAAAGCAGACTCTGACCCTCTCCTCCTCATTGAGTGCTTCAGCCTCCAAGGGGACCCCATGCCACCCTCCTGGGATATCACTGGGACCTGCACCAAACAAGGATCGTAAGACTAGGCTAGATGTCATCTTCTCTCATGACCTCAGGTGATAACTGGATCCAGGGCTGATCAGGGGATCTGCCTACAGCAACCACATCTCAAAGTGGACAGCGGTTCATCATCCTGAGAGCTGTGGCTTGGGCATCTTATTTTTATTTACTTTTTTAAGAGTGAGATTTCACAGAGTTTAGAGGGGTTTTTATTTCCTTTATTAACATGTTTTTCCAGGTTGTTGTATTTGGGACATAGCAGTGACCTCAGCCTTAACCTTTTTTTTTGTTTCTGCTCCCATTTGCAGAGACCCAGGTAGCATGGTGGGGATTTGGCCACTCCCTGCTCTGCTCTGAGTCAGGCACTACCACTGTATAAAAATTCTATCATAAATTTAACTGGTTTCTCCAAACAAACAAATAAACAAACAACATACACTTGGCTTTTTGTTTTTATTTTTGTTTTTTGCCACCTGCTTCAAAGTGAGGTATAAAAGTATGTTATAGTCATCTATCTGCACATGGGACAATAGTAGGGGAAATGGGCTCATCTGCCTAGAAAGGTGAGCAGGGATTTCAGGATATAAAACTGACTCAGATCTAATTCCAATGGGTGCATATGCCAGTGAAGTGAACCATTCAGCTGTTATGAGGTGTAGTTACTGCAGGTGGCCAGATTATATTGTCCTGTCGTCACCAAGGTTCCACAGGTGGAAAGGGGCGGTGCTGGTTTCTGGTATAGCCCCAGGGTTAGACTAGGGCTTCTTTTGTCCACTTCTTAGTCCCTGGAATTTATGAACGTGTTTACTTATATGGCAGAAGTGACTTAGATAATTAAATTAAGGATCTTGAGATGGGAAGCTGATCACAAATTATCCTGTTGGACCTAATGTAATCAAGAGTTCTTATAAATGAACAAGGTAGGCAAGAGAGTCAGCGTGACAGTTTGAAGATGTTTACCACCATCTTTGAAAAGAGAGGAAGAGGCCATGAGCTAATGAATACAAGTAGCCTCTAAATGTTGAAAAAGGCAAGGAAACAGATTCTTCCCTAGAGCTCTCAGAAGAAACTTAGCCCTGCCAACACTTTGATTTTATTCTAGTGAAACCCATTCTGGATTTCTGAGCTCCAGAAGTATAAGGTAACACATTTATATTATTTTAAACCACTAAATTTGCGGTGATTCATTACAATGGCAATAGGAAACTAATACATATATCATATGTATTAACACAGTCTTGTTATTTATTCTGCCCTTGATAAAACTTAAAACATAAATTCCAAAACAAATAAAATGCATTGTCTTTCTGCTAAATCTACTATTCATTATATGCTCCATTGTTTTGTTACAAGCATTCAAGAGATACTATTCCGATGCACAACCACTAAATCATCTTTAATTCTCCCTTTTCCCCTGCCATTGAAATCCAATCCTGCTGCTAGTATCATCTCCAATGACTCAAGAATTCATCCTTTCTTTTGACATTCTAAATTTACTAGATCAGTCCCAGTCTCATTATGTCGTGTTATGACTATGGCAACAGCTTTCTAAATGGTTTTCCTCTGCTTTTCTCCAATTCTATTTATTCCAAGCAGTGTTGTTATCAAGTTTTTCTCCTGTAATTAGTATGATTACATCATGTCTCTGCTTAAAAAAGACACCAATGGTTATACACTGCCCGCTGAAATAACATTAAATTATTAAGACTGCCAAAGTGCTCCATAATCTGATGCCAAACTACTTTTCTTAGTCTATACAATTTTCCCTTCAAATTCCCTAACCAGACGGTAATGTTTCCTAAGCATCCCTCACTTTATTTTCTTTTTATCTTTGCCCACTTCCTTCAGTTTTCTGAGAAGGTACTTTCCCACGTCACTATATTTCAAAGTTCCTCTTGGCCTAGCTCAAATACTATCTCCACGATGCCTTTGCTCAAAACTATCTTCTTCCACCTTTGAACGTCCATAGCTTCGTCTTTCCTTATGACAATTACATCATATACCAGGTATCTAACCTCTTGTTGACATATATCTATCAGCCTTTTTTTCTGGCAATAAAAAATCCAATTTTCTTCTATGAATTTACTGTTTCCCCTCTTCATTTCATTTACTTCAACTGGATTGTTTTTTTCCTGACTCCAGAGGTATGTGAACTTGGCTTAAACAAAGGTAACTTTTTTTTTTTCACAGTGATTGGTTCATGACTGACCACATCACTCAGTCAGAATCAGAATCATCACTCAGTCAATGAGACTCAGTATGAATTTTGCTCAATCTATTAAGAGAGAAGTATGGGACTATAGTTTCTGGTTGCCTTGCCATTCCAGAATCTCTGAGAATGAAATAAACAGTGCAGAAACCAGAGCTGAGTGATGAAGCAATAGCATGTCTACTGACAGATTTGAATTAAAACCACCAGAGCCGGGACTCTTCAGTGATTTCAGCCAAGTTTCTTTTTATTTTTCATAAGCAACTTTCTCAGGTATTCTAGCACCTGTAACATAAAGAACTGAACTGTTACACACAAAATATAGTACCTCATATTTTATCTACTTAGAAACACAGATGGTTTCATCCAATAAACTAAACATCTTGAAGGTAAGGTTTATATACAATATACACTTGTATCATATTCCCTTGCTTATAACAGGAGTATATATATTCAGTGAATCAAGGGAGGACTCCATCAATAAGGATGACTTCCTTACAGTTAGCAGGTGTATAGGTTAAAGATATTAGAGTCAGAGATCTGAAAAATAATGTTTCCCTATCTGAAGATAGACGAGTAGTAAACCATCCAACAGACTTAAACTATCTCTTGCTTTTAAAGATCTCCAGAGAAAGATTATATATTAATATCCTCTTACTAAGCAGAGTATTCCTAATAACTCATTTCGATGTGCAAATTTTACTATCTATAAATTCATCCCATATCTAATTTATAGCCCTTGTGCTACCATTTTAGATTACTTTTCAATTAACTTTATCGTTACATAATGTGATTATTAAGCTACTCTCTCCTATCTCCATATTGTCTCCTTCATATTTTGCTTTGTGACTCTGTCCTGGGACTTTGTAAACTATATCTCTGCTTTGCCAGCTGGCTTCCTTTTTAATTCAGCCAATATGAGACATTAGATAAATTGGGCAGAAGGGGATATTAGACCAGAAGATGAGAATAGAGACAGAATCTTCTCCTCCCTCTCTCTATGCTGCTCCTGTAAGCATCACCAAAGCAGCACTGTAATAAGAATCTGGTGGTTCAAGTTGCTTAGATCATGTACTTGACCAGGTATACTATATACATACATATACAATTAGTCTAGGGCTGTGTGGCTTCAACAGCAGAAATTTATTTTATCACAATTCTAGAAACTGGAACTCCGAGATCAAAGTGCTGGCAGGATTGCTCTCTGGTGAGACCTCTCTTCCTGGCTTTCAGACGGAGACCTTCTTGGTAAGTCCTCACATAGCCTTTTCTCTTTATATGCACTCTCCTGGTATCTCTTCCTTCTATAAGGAGAACAGTCCTTTTGGATTAGGGGTTCCACTCTATGACCTCATTTGACCTTAATTACCTGCCTAAAAGCCCTATTTCCAGAGTAACATTGGGGGTTAGAGCTTCAACATATGAATTTGGGGCAAACATAATTTAGTCCATAACATATACATGAAGTAAAGAGATATATAATATGTGTGTGTGTGTGTGTGTGTGTGTGTGTGTGTGTGTGTTTGTGTGTTTACTGGACAATCTATGTATATAGTCTGCAGAGAAATAAAAGTGAAATTATTTTATAGTCAAATGTTAAAAATTATATTAACTGTGCTACTTGCAGAGTTACATCTTTTTTTAAATTAATACACTCTATTTTATTTTTTTTAATGTTCATTTATTTTTGAGACAGAGAGAGACAGAGCATGAACAGGGGCGGGGCAGAGAGAGAGGGAGACACAGAATCGGAAGCAGGCTCCAGGCTCTGAGCCATCAGCCCAGAGCCGACGCAGGGCTCGAACTCACGGACCGCGAGATCGTGACCTGAGCTGAAGTCGGACGCTCAACCAACTGAGCCACCCAGGCACCCCAATACACTCTATTTTAAAGAACCCTTAGGTTCATAGCAAAACTGAGAAGAAAGTACAGAGTTCCCATGCACCCCCTGACCCCACACATGCATGGCCTTCCCCACTGTCGCCATCTTGCACCAAGTGGTACATTTGTTCCATGAGAAGAACGCCTAAAGAGAACCAGCAGAGGACAGCGACTGCTGAGCAGTACTATAGCTATCAAAGTAACCATATCAACAGGGAGGAGGACTTGGATAGTTCAACTGTTGGACAATACCCTCAGATTACTATGACCGATTCAGAGAAGAGGTTCACAGAGGACCACACTACATGAAGGTTCATCAAGGATAGGGAGTAGGAAATTTTCCTTGCACAGGGACACTGGGAATCGGTGTCATATTCGAGTTTCATTTCACTGTATTTTTCCTGTTGCCGGATAGAATTACCTATTGAACATCTTTAATAATAATAATGTTCTGCCACATTATTAACATATTTGCAAGCTAAGATTCAGAATTTTGCCATGCATAAGACTGTCAACTGGTAAAACTATTCTAGCTTTCTGGACAAGGAATTGATATAAAGCACCTTTCTAAACTAATCTGGTTTTATTTATTTCCCTTGTTTGTTTGTGGTTTTTGTGTTTGTAATATTGTCACTTTTGATGAAGATTCCTAAATAGTGGCTGCAGGTCCTCAAAGATATGAGTCCATTTTATTTTTTTAAGTTTATTTATTTATTTTAAAAGAGAGAGAGCAGGGGAGGGGCAGAGAGAGGGAGAGAGAAAGAGACTCCCAAGCAGGCTCTGCACTGTCAGCACAGAGCCCAATGTGAGGCTTGAACTTACAAACCACAAGATCATGACCTGAACTGAAAACAAAAGGCCCAACTGACTGAGCCACCTAGGTTCCCCCAGAGTCCCTTTTAATAAGATGTGTTAGGTGTGCCTGGGTGGCTCAGTCGGTTGAGTGTCCTACTCTTGATTTCAGCTCAGATTATTATCTCACAGGTTCATGAGATAGAGCCCCACGTTGGGCTCTGTGCTAAGAGCACAGAACCTGCTTGGGGTTCCGTCTCTCTCTCCCTCTCCCTCTCTCTCTGCTCCTTCCTCTCTCTCTTTCAAAATAAAACAAATAAACATGAAAAAAATTAAAGAGGTGTTTAAACTACACCAACAGACTATGCTACAGAACAAAATTTACTTTGTTCTGTATTTACAATACCCAACAAATAGCTGAATTATGTGACTTCCTACCCAATGCAAATATATTAATGTGCAGGGCTGAAATCAGTTTCCAAAAAAAGCCTACCATAATTTGGGAGTAGGCTGGCATTAGAATAATTTCTCTAAATACATTGAATTTATGCTGCACTCTTCGTTCTCTGTTCATAAAGCTGATTTATGAGAAACATCATCTAGAAAACACTAACAGCCCTCCCATTTTACAGATTGAAAACTGGAATTGTGAGGAAATAAAATGCTTTGCTCTAATTCATCTTGCAAAATGATACTGAAATTGAATAATAAATATAGGTGTCCTAATTCTCATTTAATTTCCATTGTGCCAGGCTCTCTTTGCTTGTGTATTACAATAAACTCACTCAGAACTGCTGGCTCAGGGAAGTTATTTCAGAATATTTTAATATCTGCAAAGAAAATTAATATTTCTATCCTACTAGGCGGATTTGAAAGTGAAAAGACCGAACAGACATGTACTGAACTAGTCACTTGAAGGCTAAATTGAAAATAATAGAAGTATCTATCCACTACTTATGTTTATTTACTTCACACCCTCCATTATAATCTTGCTAAATGCACAAACTCTGCCTTCATTATTAAATTTTTGTTTCCTTTAAAAATAAGACTCCACTATCTTATTATATCTAAAGAGCAGTAAATATGGTTTGGATAAATGGAATATTTATAAGAATCAGAGTTGCATTTCATAAAGCGTGGCCCATGGAAAATTGATCCTCTGTAGTGACCTTATTATATTCGACAGGAGCCCTGTCTCTCTTAAGTAACTTTTAGGCTATTACTCATAAGCGGCTTGAGAATGTGGGGGCAACTCTGTGATACAGAAGTAGAAAATACCATGTTTGTTCACATAAAGTTGCTTAGCAATGCTGGATTTAAAGCTGCTGAAATAATGTTACCAGGATGGGAAGACGTAAGATTGGAGCAAACATGAAGGAGACTGGACAGAAAGGTAGGAATGGCTTACTGGAACTGAAAATCTACAGGAGGTTGCCATTGAGTAAGTAAAGCTACTAAAACCACTGTCCAATATGCGAGAGGTGGCTGCCGGAGCTGCTTTAAGAGATGCAGTCTTTCTGCATTAGTTTATCAAGTACTTTCCCCTACATACCTACTAAAACTGAAAAAAAAAATAAAGGGAGAAAAAATAAAATATAAAAAAAAAAACTATTGCCAGGTATCTAGTATCAGATTGAGTGGCAAGAAGAAAAAAAACAGAATTACAGCAAAAGTGAATTAATGGAAGGGTAAGTTAAATAAATTGGGAAAATAAGCTATCTATTTTAATGTATATAATTAATGAAAAGAAATTGAAGGCTATGGAGGGTCTAGTGCATTTCTCCAATAAGAATGTCCTATAAAGAATTTCAAAATCAGGTTCTAGTTCAAAATGGTGATGTAAGAAGATCCTAAAGTCATCCCCCCTCATGAACACACTGAATGTGTAGCTACATACGGAAAAATTTCCTCTGAAAAACAAAAACTAGCACTAAGTTAGTGGTACCTACCCATCGGGCAAATGAGATAAAACCCACACTGGAGTGGCTGAGAGAGGCTGAGACAGTCTCACCACCCACTCCACCCCCGGCACAGTAACCCACAATTGGATGGAACTCAAAACCCCAAGCTTTTCCATGAGGAGCAAAGGATTTGAACTTGATATAAGGCACCCCAAATTTTAAGACCTGCACCTGAGAGATGAGCCTCCAAAATATGTAGCTTTGAAAGCCAGTGGGGCTTGCATTCATGAGGCCACAGGCGATAGCAAACTAAGAAACAATGAAAGGTTCTTGCACAGGGACTCATCTGACCCAGAGGCCAGTGCAGAGGCAGCTAATCGAAAAGCACCCAGACTTACTGTGAAAGAGGCTCATTTGATTTTCTTAAAGCACTGGCCTCTGAGGGACAAGCATCTAGTTTAACATACATCTAGGGGTTTGCCAAAATAATCTCTGGGGACAGAGGCTAGTGGACACCATCTTTGTGCTCCCTCTGCCTCCCTTCGGCTCGCTTGTATCTCCCAGGAAAGTGATATACAGTGTACAAGTAAATTGTATGAAAATATAAGCAACATCATTTGTCATTAGGCAAGTTCACATTAAAACAATGTTTTACATCATTTCATACATAATAGAATAACTAAAATCCAAAAATTTGACAATGTTAATTGCTGGCGAGGATATGGGAGCAACTGGAACTCTAATTCATTGCTGGTGGGAAGACAAATGGTACAGTTATTGGAAGACTGTGTGTAGATTCTTACAGACCTAAAGATAGTTTTATCATGATGCTAGGTATTTACCCAAATGATTTAAATACTTACCTCCACACAAAATTCTGGACACGAATGTTTATAGAGCAGCTTTATTCATAATGACCAGAAATTGAGAGTGTCCGAGATGTCCTTCAATAGGTGAGTGGATAAACAAAGTATGGACATCTATAAAATTAAATATTGTTCATCAGTGGAAACAAATGAGTTATCAAGACACGGAAAACATGGATGAATCTTCTATAAATATTGCTAAGTGAAAGAAGTCAGCCTGAAAAGGCTACATACTGTAGAAGTTCAATTATGAGATCTTTTGGAAGAGGCAAAACTATAGAGGTGGTAAAAAGAGCACGTTTACAAGAGTTCAGAGGAAGAGGGGCACCTGGATGGCTCAGTCAGTTAAATGTCCAACTTCGGCTCAGGTCATGATCTCACGTTTGTACGTTCAAGTCCCGGATAGGGCTCTGTGCTGACAGCTCGGAGCCTGGAGCCTGTTGTGGATTCTGTGTCTCCCTCTCTCTCCGCCCCTTCCCTGCTCGCACTCTGTCTCTCTCTCTCATTAAAAAAATTAAAAATGAATAAACTTTTAAGAGTTCAGAGAAAGAGAGTTGAATGGGCAAAACGAGAGATTTTGGGGAGTGGCTTAACTATTTTGTATGATAGTGTAATGCTGGATACACGACACTACACATTTACCAAAACCCACAGAAGTTTGCAGCACGAGAAATGAATCTTACCACATGCAAATTTTTAAAGGTATTCTGGATGTTGGAGAATTCCAGAATGGAATGAATAATGCACAAAATACAAGAAAACAATCTAACTGTATTACAAATCTATGAAACAACTTCACTTAAGAGAAGGGGGGGTGGTGGCAGAAAGGTGCCAATCTAAGTAACTTTGGAAATGAGTTGAATAAGTAAGACCAGAGTGAAAATAACCTGTACTCCAGCGGATAAAGTATAATCCATGAGATTATGGATTAACAATTCTAATATTGCTACATGTGTTTACTGAAATTTAGCAAATAATCAAATGAATGGCAGATTGTGAGAGCCAGACTTCCCACTGTTTAAACAGGAGTTTGCAGATAAGTGGAGAAGGCTAGAATGGATCAAGACATCCATATGAACTCATGTTTATCTTAACATAGATCAATATGGTTACAAACAGATATACTAATAGATAGGTCATATGCATGGATAATACATACACATATATGTGCCTGTAATGTCAGCTTAGAGAGACTAGAAACAATGATCCCCACTAGCCTTAAGCACACCCAGTCCCTAGACCTTGGTTTCTAATATCATTCTCAATAAAAGGAACCAGAGATCCTTGAAGAATCAGTTGATTCTTTGCCCAGGGAAGGAAATATATATATATTCCAATCCCACAAAGTAGGAAAAGGCCAAAAAATAGTACCCAGTATGATAAGGCATGTCAAAGTGACACAGGAGTCAACTGAAAGAGCTTCCAAGGGCAAAACAGTAAAAAAAAAAAAAAAAAAGGGGGGGGGGAAGTGGGCATGATAAAATAAATTCTGTACTACTGAATGACACATCAAAGTATAAAATAAGTGTATGCTAGTCCATAGTGATCTAAATAAATGATTAAATCAATATAAATGGGAGAGAAGAGACAACTCTCTCATGCAGATGAATTCAAATAATTAATGTCAATATTCTGCCCTCAAGGAGGGGTTAGCATAACTTTTTACTCATTAATTGAAAGATGTGCATAGTAACTTTCTTCCAAAGAGTACAGTATAGAAAAAGTGAAAAGAGAATAACTTTACAGCGAAGTAACCTGAAAAACACCACCTTAACCACCTCAACACTGGCTGATGTAAAATTTGATATGATTTCATGAAAATGATACTTCATCCCTGTGGTCTTTGTCTCAAAACCATAATCTTGGTCTAATCATGAGAAAAACATCAAAAAAAATTCCAAATGAAGAACATTTTGCAAAATACCTTATCAGGACTCTTCAAAACTCAAGTTCATGAAAACAAAGAAAGTCCCAGAAACTATGATGCCATGAGGAGCCCATGCAGACATGACTACTAAAGATAATGTGGTATCCTGGATGGGATTCTGGAACTGAAAATGGCATTAGGTAAAAACAACAGAAATACAAAGAAAGCATGTAATTTAGTTAATAACAATGGTATGAATATTGATTCATGGGTTGTAACAAATGTACCATATTAATATACAGTGTTAATAACAGAAGAACTGGGTATGGGGTATATGGGAACTCTGTACTATCTTCAAACTTTTTCTTTAAATACACTAATATTTTAGGATAGGTTTTTTAAAGGTTTATTTATTTATTTGGGGGGGGGGCAGTGTGCAGAGAGAAAGGAAGAGAGAGAATGCCAAGCAGGCTCCATGCTGTTAGCACAGAGCCTGATATGGGGCTTGATCCCATGAACTTGAGGTCGTGACCTGAGCCAAAATCAAGAGCCAGGCACTCAACCAAGTGAGTGACCCAGATGCCCATAAAAGAGTTTTTTTAAGAATATATAAATCCACTCTTTATTATATCATAGTGAAATTTTAGAATATTGGGGTCAATACATTAAGATCTTCCAGAAGGAAAAGAATCAATTCCCATAGAAATAATAAACCAGAATGGCATTGGATTTCTCTAGCTGCAACATTAGAAATTAGAAGTCAATGAAACAATGCTTTCATGATGCTAAAGGAAAAGGATTCCCAGACTAGAATTATATAAATACCAATACTGTCATTTATTCATAGGCGTATAATGAGTATTTAATTAGACATGCAATTTCTCAAAAAAGTGATTTTCCCTGAATCCTTTGTCAAGAATCATGATCACTCCAACGAAACAAAAAAAGAAACTGAATGAAGCGGAAGGCACTGGCTCCAGGATACATGGGCTCTGACCCATGACAGAGATGAAGGAAAATCAATGATATCATTCGTGCTGCAGACTGAAAGATCATCTATACTAGACCAAATAAAGGAGACAGTGTTTCAAAAGGAATATCCTTAAGGAAAAAAAAGATGAATTTTATTCATTTCCAAGTTTGTTAGCACACATGAAGAGGTGATGTGCTCTCTTATAGAGAATTTGGTGATCAACTGATGATAGAATAAAGAATTGAGCAAGTAAAAAAAAAAAAAAGAGAGACAATTAGTAACTCCTAGAAGAGCAAAGAAATGAAATCATCATACACTATTGATTCAGTTGTGGATAATACTTACAGAGTTTTAATAAGGTAAACTCAGAATTGTGATCTAAACAAAATTATATAATATAAAACTCATCAAGGAAACAAAATAAATTAAAAACATATTTTGGGGAGGATAGTGTAAATGAACTAGATCCCCATTTTTCTGGGAAATCAGTAGATACTACCTAAAACTGAAAAATAACATCAAATATCATTGTAAGCATAATATTTAGAAATTTAAAGGCATTGGGGCGCCTGGGTGGCTTAGTTGGTTGAGTGTCCAACTTCAGCTCAGGTCATGATCTCATGGCTCATGAGTTCAAGCCCAGCGTCGGCCTTTGTGCTGACAGCTCGGAGCCTGGAGACTGCTTCGAATTCTGGTTCTTCCTCTCTCTCTGCCCCTCCCCTGCTCGTGCTCTGTCTCTCTCTCCAAAAATGAATAAACATTAAGAAAAATTAAAAAAAAGAAAACAATTTAAAGGCATATGTTCAAGGAAACAGCTTGACAAGCGGGAAGTGTTTTCAGATGAACACGAAACTCAGAATGGGAGGGACCGAGTAGGGCCCTGAATCCTGGGCTCTAACCCTGTGCAGAGCTATTTAATTTTCTATACCTAGGAATATATGAGATTTTCATCAAAAATGTAAATACAGTTGAACATGCTGAGGTTCAATTCACCTAGAATTGTATCAATCTTTAGAGAAGAGATGTGAAGTCAAGGATTTTAATGTAATTAGAATATGAGGTCCTTATATTGATTAGCAAGATAAAGTTTAAAAAATGAAAATAATGATATATTTTCATCACTTTATGACAGACACTAAGAAAAAAATTGGTGGGAGATTTCTTTATTAGGTAGCCAGGACACCATTACGTAAAGCGTGAGAACGCTATTTAACATCAGTTGTTAATGAAATGGATTGTGAAAAAAAACTCCCATAATATGGGAGGAGAAGATACAGATCACAAGATTTGCAGCATATAATTCTACATTAGCATAAGTGATGTTCTTTGCTGAAAAGTTGGATAAGTGCAGGGAAAATAACAACCGAAGAGCATTTTTTTATTGCTTTCATTACTAAATTGAAGAAGTACACGTCTGGGTGGGGGAAGCAAAAGTTCTGACCTCAAAATATAACAAGATCACATTTTAAAAGCTCCTTTTGTCTCTTAAAACCTCATACAAAAATTTCAGCCTACTTGCATTTCCATTATCCACCAACACAGTATACAACAACCAGAAATAAGTGCTATTCAAGATAATTATATTTGAAAGCTAAGAAGGAGGTAGAAGTAATTAATCACAGCTTCAAGGAACCATGAAGATATGTGAGCCAGCAAAGTATCCAGAGAGAGAAATGATGTTTAACTTATTAATATATAACCTGTGCATATATAGGTATATTATTATTTGTGAAGTCATCTATATATCCTCTCCATACTCCTTTCTCAATTAGGAAATTACTTCTTAGGAAAGACTATCCATACATTCATACTCCAATACTCTAAAATTTGTAACACTGCCTCCAACAACAATTGAAAAAACATAAGTTATATTAAACAATTCTTTAATTGTATAATAGGTAAACAAGAAATTTATTTTCAAAACTTATCCAGGATCCAAATTTTGTTTCATGAAAGATCACTACTCATGTGTGATTTTATTATTCACTGTCAGAGGGAAGTAGTTCTACTGTTTTTTGAAGTTTATGGAACAATTTATGGCCCAGATGGCTCCTATTCTGATTTCTGAACTGTCAAATGTCACTTTTCGAAAATTCAACCTTTCAAATATCTGTATTACATGGTTTTGTTACACATGGAAATTAAGATTCAGGTGGGTGGTATGTTTTCTCTTCATGGTGAGGTTTTTCTTATCTACAGTTATCCAGAGGCACAGAGGGAGCCTGGGAGGGAATCAAAAACTCTAATGCAATTAACTATTTAGAGTTTTAGTCCGAAGACTTCCACATTTACTAAAACAAACATGTTTCACCATGTTGCTTCTTTTACCTGAAGTGTCATTCTAATCCATATACTTTCCTATTACTGACCACTTCATTACTTGACGATTCTTTTTAGGATCATCCTGCTGATACCCTTTCCAGCTTTTTCTCAATGGTCTGTTAGTGTGTTTTTATCATAACTTGTATGTTTAGCACTCCTGTCCCTAACAAAGTGACTGGGGGTTCTTTGAGAATAAGAAACCCATCCTGGTCACCTCCACTCCTACAGTGCCTAGCAATATACCTGTCAAATCTTTATTATCTAATTAAGAATTTCCCAATAGAATAAAAAATTAAGTTTGAAAATTACAAACATTATAGGTGTCTATTTATGCCATTTCCCCACTTAATCTGTTGGGTCATGGTGTTGTTCTTATCATTTGTAGGAGCTCTTACCGGAGTGCTACTCTAAATCAGAAAGATTTGTTGCAAACATTTAGAAAGTAGCATATTATTTCTGTCTGTGTAGTTTTAGTGTGCATTTATGACTTGCAAGAGTTTAGTTTTAAGCACTGGAATGAGCAGCACTTGCTTCCCAGCCATTGGGAAATGACCATTGGTGCTGTAGATGAGTATCTGAATCATGGTATTGAGCAAGTTAACTCTCCTAACTGTAAGGTATTGTTTTTCTCCCACTGATACTCATAGTCCTCTTCGTTCCATCTTTCCTGCTTTCTTATTCTCCTTCCTCTGTCTTGTATCAATGATGACTGTCATCACTGCTTATCTCTATTGCTGGTAGTCACGGTTAACACTTAAATGGCAATACGAGCTTCACAAAATAGTGTTAGAGTGTCTCATAGGAATATTTAATGAACTGCAGCAAGAATACAACGCACCGTTGGAGGTGTCTAATGGTAAACCCTATCTCGACACATTCAATTTCATACTAAGCTCAAGGTTCTGCTGAATGAACTACAGGTCCTCTTATATTTATATTTGAGCACTTTGTCCTGCATTTATTCTGCAGAATTTATATTTTGTGAGAACTTTAGAATAAAGTAGATATCCACTGGTTGTTTTCTTTTCCTCATGAAAATCCAAACCCACAGTGGAATGATGCGTTCCATTTGAATATATATATATATATATATATATATATATATATATATACTTTTAAATAAAGCTGCAACATATCTATCTATCTATCTATCTATCTATCTATCTATCTATCCTTTTAAATAAAGCTGCAACAATTGTAACCACATCCATACAAGGAAAGTCAATGCAGACTATACACAAATATGCTCCAACTTTCATCCCTGCTCCATTTTATCTTCTTATAGAGAAAGACTCAATGAGCTACAAGGAAGTAAATAAATGAAGTTAGCATAAGTGCTTTTTCCAGTGAGCGAATACTTCTCTGATGCAATTCTATTACATTTACAGGCTCCACTGGGCTCTAGTATGTGGTGTTTTTACATCGTCCAGTGTGGCTTGGAGTTCATGATATTTGTTTTCAGAGATGTACCCAAATATTAACACAGAGTTCAAACATATTAAAATCTTGTATGTCACTGTCATTGCAAAGAGACTGCCCCTATAGCTTACTCTTCACAGTTTCTCCTTTCTTTGTCAATTGCAATAGCAGGGAAATTTAAGTAGGCATCCAATACTGACGAATGAGAGCTAGTGCTAATTGGACCTTTGATTAGGCCACTCACTAGCTGTTTGATCCTATTACAAGGTCATCTATTACTAAGCATGAGGAGTATTTCAAACCAGGAAACCAAGAAACATGTCATTGCTCTCTTTCACAGTCACCGTTTTTTGGTCATTTTCCTCACCATTTGCATTGTGAAGCCAACAGACTCTTTAGGTATCAAGGATATTTTATAGAGCCCTTAGGGGTCAAATAACTATGCAACAGGTAAGATCCATTCCTCACAGGCAGTTTGCTCTGACTTTAAAATGTCCCTTACATGCAGGCTGCCTTTTGGTTGTTCCATCCTGCTTTGGTCCAGGTAGAGTTAAGAGTGGCCTTCTCATTTAGAGCACCTAATTTAGCACATTTTTGGGAGTAGTCACTTCCAAACTCAGCACTGCCTTTCACATTGCCTTGTCCACTATTTTCACACACATGTGTAATGCCCCCATTACATTTAAGTTCCTTTAAAGACATATCTACTTCAACTTTGTGTTCACCAGAGCCTTGGAAAATCATTCATATACAGTAATACATTGAATATATATATATATATTATACACACACACACACACACACACACACACACACACACACACACATTCCAAGGAGTCCTAGACAGGTCCTAGATGTCCCCAGGTAATTAACTCTATTAAAGTATTACCCTACTTTGGGGTTTGTGAGATGAAGTCCCACATCTGAGGTTTGGGATTCTCTCTCTCTCTCTCTCTCTCTCTCTCTCTCTCTCTCTCTCTCTCATTCTCTGCCCCTCCCCCCACTCACCCTCTCTCTCCTCTCTCTCTCAAAATAAATAAACATTAAAAAAACAAAGTATTACCCCACTTAATTCTATAGTTCCTTTAGCATAGCTTGGCCTTGAATGTTGTGTCACAATTATGATGGTCTTTAAAATGCTGTTAATGGGCCTTGTATTAATTCCGCCTTGTTAGCTATGCTGGCAAGAGCTGCATGTTTTCCTGTGATGCTTTTAAATGAGGCCTGAGGCTAAAATGTAATTGGCAAATCCAATAAAAGGCTTCTACATTGTTAAGTTGCATTTCTATGACACACACAGAGAGAGGCTCTCATTTAAGACTTCCTGGCTCACACAGATAGCCTCCTCACATGGGATTTCTTATGTTTCAAGATGCTAACGCATCCCTAAACTGAAATCAATTTGTAAATTCAATTCATATTAAAAATACCAAGAAGTGAAAGCCAAGGCACAGAATTAGTGAGGCAGATGTAATACAAATATAAAACAGAAGTAATTTCGTTGTCAGCCTGATCTTCACACTTTTTATCTATGTTTATCTTCCTTATTCCAGTTAAGAACATTTGAAAATAATTTAAGCAACAGAGAAAGATTTTATGCTAAGCAATAATAAAAGGCAAGAAGAGGATCCAGAGGAGATATGACGACTAAGTGTAATGTGATATTCTGGATGGGATCCTGGAACAGAAAAAGGACATTAGGTAAAAACTAAGAAATCAGAATAACATATGGACTATAACATTTTTTTAAACGAAGACAAGAGCTTCCTGAATCGAACGTCACATCTCACCTTACAAATCTGTATTACAGATCACTAGGATGTTGTTAAATGCCACTTCAGTTTTTAGTAAAAAGCTATTCCAACGATATGATGAAAAAGAGAAAGCTCTGCTTTCTGTTATAAATGATGGAAAATTTTATAAAAATATATGTATTCCTATATTATATATAGCCTCCTTTTCCACTGTTATAACCATTAACCTGTCATTCTAGTAAGTTACAGCGCAGACTTTATGGAATGAATAATTCCATTGCTTATTATTTATAATTAGTTTAGGAAGTAAGACAATGTTTCAACACTTGCCAAAGTCTGTCATGTATGGAACATCCATTTTTCATCCAAGAGCAACGCCGAGGCACATATTCTGTGCTCTCTGTCTCACCACTTCTACAATGTGCTCTTTTTTTACTTCCTTTAAAAAATATTTGGCTTGTCCAGTCAACTCTAAATCTTATTCTTCATTTATACCTTCTCTAGATTTTGGATACTCAATCTACGAGAATAGATTGCCAGAGGGGGGAAAGAATCCTTTGTTATTATTTTTATAGCTCTATTGGAATCTCTAGTTTTAGAATCTGCACAGATCACACTTTATATTAAGAAACCAGGCGGGACTACAGATTTATTCATGTCAGCTCCAAAATATTTAGATTCCCTCTATTCTTCTACAACACCAACACCTTTAGCACTCTTCTCTTTAGCCCTCTGAAATTAACTAGGTATCTCTAGAAAAAAAAAAAAAAGAGTGTGGGGGCAACATGAGCTCAGGCCTGGGAGGCAAAACATCTGGCTTCTAAAAAAAACTAGGCCAGCATTGGCTGTTTATTCTTGGACCAGTTCTGTTCCCGAGTATCACTTTTATCACTAACCAGTTGAACCCAGTCCCTTCCTTCTAAATGCTATGGATCTGAGGTACAGCAAGCAAACAAATATGATTAGAGGAGAACCAGAATAAAAAGTTGATACCAGCAAAGGCAGAAAGGTGTGGATCACCTAACTGGTCTTTCCTGATACTCAGGTCAATCACAGCCCCCTCAAAAAGCCTTTGTCAACACACTCCTCAGCATAACCACGCAGAAAGCCCTTCCCCATGCCCCCACAAGAAGTAATCTCCCACTTTCTGATCTCAGCGTGCCATTCCTTTTATAATCACTTTAATGGTTTCTGCCTTTGATTATAATTGTTTATGCATATCTCATCTCGAAGCATGTGTTTAAATGAGGGAAAAAATGAATTAATATATGAAAAAGTACTACGTTAATCTTATTTGGGTATAGTAAGAAAATCAAAATTAGAATGCATCTGACTATGCCTTCCATGCCTGAGAAAATTAAAAGGTTGAACAAATTGTTTGAAAAGCATTACGAAGTCTTTTCATAAAGCAAAGAAGAAAACATTAGTATCCAAGCAACCCAGATAAAATGCTTTTTAGTCTGGCAGGCTTAAAGCAAAAAAAGATGAGATGTATGCTTTAAGAGAAAAATTACTGATAATTATACCCCTCTCTTAGATAAGCAAAACTAATTCTCAGCCTTCAGTCTATCACGCAGGCATGTACTAAAGTGCTGGGAAGGAGTCAAAATTGTACAAAACATAGCCCTTTCATTTAAGACACTTCTCAACTGATAAGATAAAATGAAGACAAACGGTTCTTTAAATCAGGTGGAGGGCAGATCAAGTGCCAGAGTAGTGGCTTGGGTCACAACGGTATGCCTTTCCAAGGATTAAGGCCTAATTTAGATTAAGCATGGGGCAAGGAATCAGAAAAGACTTCATAAAGAAGAGTAGCCTGATTCTTACCTTGAATAGATAATAAATGGGATTTGACTGAGGCAAGGAGTTGGGGTGTGTGTGTACACATGCTGATTTGCTTTCTTTGCTGTATATATTCTGTTTGCGCCTTAGGATCCTGGGTTAAGTTGCTTTCTTTTGGGAGAAAGAACTGGTTGGACGACAACAGAGGTTTCCTTAATGTTTCAGGTTGAGTTCAGCTGGACAATGCAGAGCCCGTGCTCAAAGTCAGAGCTAGGAGAAGAAAGTTAGACTATTTATTCCTCTGGATCCCATACTGAATGGTTATCTCAGGCAGGTGGTACCCACGAACCAAAATAACAACGTTTTTAAGATAGACCTCTTCACACAACTCTTTGCTCCCAAGTTCTAATAATGACCCTATCTTCCCTCAATACCTAAAGTTAGTAATAGCTCCACTGTTACTAACCATAGGGTAATTTATTATTCTTTGTGTATTCTCTGTAGCCTATCCAGAATCTTTGTAATTAGGTCTTAAATAAAACAATTCTTGAGTTATTCTAACACGAGCATGTCATTGCTTTTGTCCTGGAACACTGTCTGATATTGATGGCCCCTGTGATGAGTAGTGGGGGGCCAGGGAAGTGTGTACACCTGAAAGGATGATCAGAATCTAGAAGGTTCTACAGATTGGAGAAATCAGAAGATGTTAACTTACAGAAGGTAGAAGAACATGATGAATTCATCCCCAAACTGAATGACTGAATATTCAGGGACATGTTTGAACATGGGTGGACATGAGAATGAAGCTTTGCTAACTTCCTATATTACTTATACCCCCTTCTCTCTTACCTGAGCTTCAGGTTCCTCACGTGCAGACTATGTGGCTAAAACTCCTCAGGCATTCGTCTCCCTCTCACCTTACTCTACAATGTTCATACGTGAAGAGTTTTCTAAAGCAAGGCTATTAACCCAGTGACTCAAATGTCATGAAATCAACTAAAATTAAATATGAAAATGTGTGCGTAAGTGTGTTTGTGAAGTTTTCTTGGGAGGGAGAATCATTGGCTTTCAGCAGATTCTCAACTGGGCCTACAATCCTCCTCCCTGCCACACACACTGTTTTAATGTGAATGGTTTGTTGACTTCAGACACAAGGCACATGAAGGTATCTAGTAGTACATTTAACATAGTGGATGGGCAGTGCACACATTTTGTAGTACTGGTCTACAGAGCAATTGATTCTACCATGGTATTTGCATCAAAATAGCTGGGCTCAGATCATTAATCTAATTAGCTGGGAGCCAGGGAAATTTTTCTTAACCTTTTTGATTCTAAACCTTCTCAGGTAGAAATTAAGCACAACAAAAAAATGTTTAAGCAGAGGATTATTGTGGCTGAAAAGTGAGATAGTGTTCATGAAAACTCCTTGTAAACTCCAAAGTAGTAGCACCCGTCTAGGAATATTTTTATTTTAAATGGTACCCTTGCCCTTTAGCCCAGATAATCTCTAATGTTGGGTTCGAGCACCATTATTTTGTATATTTTAGTAAATTATTTCACATCATATTGAAAAAAAGTTATTGCTAATTGATCCTGAAACTAAAGGTCTTCTGAAATTCTTCTCATGACAATTTCTTGACAATTAGCTGTAGTAATATAATCTTACTTCATTTGGAAGCATTATAAAAATTGGACTTAACATGTCTGAAAATGTTTTGTCAGTAATAATATGTATTAAGTCCTATATTACCACTTTCTCACTTACTCTGTGAACGTTTTTGAGATACTTAAAAACCACATTTATTTTGTGTCAGTACCATACTGTCTTGATGATTACAGCTTTGTAATACAGCTTGAAGTCCAGAATTGTAATGCCTCCAGCTTTGCTTTGCTTTTTCAACATTACTTTGGCTATTTAGGGTCTTTTGTGGTTCCACAGAAATTTTAGAATTGTTTGTTCTAGCTCTTTGAAGAATGCTGGCAGTATTTAATAGGGATTGCACTGAATGTGTAGATTGCTTTGAGTAATATAGACATTTTAACAATATTTGTTCTTCCAATCCATGAGCCTGGAATGTTTTTCCATTTGTGTCTTCTTCCATTTCCTTCATAAGCTTTCTATAGTTTTCAATGTACAGATTTTTAACTCTTTGGTTAGGTTTATTCCTATGTATCTTATCATTTTGGGGGCAACTGTAAATGGAATAGATTCCTTAATTTCTCTTTCTGCTGCTTAATTATTGGTGTATAGAAATGCAACCGATTTCTGCACATTGATTTTATATCCTGTGACTTTGCTGAATTCATGTATCAGTTCTAGCAGTCTTTTGGTGGAGTGTTCTGCATTTTCCACATAGAGTATCAGGTCATCTGCAAAGAGTGAAAGTTTGACTTCTTCCTTGCCGATTTGTATGCTTTTTATTTCTTTCTGTTGTCTGATTGCTGGGGCTTCCAGTACTAGGTCGAACAACTGTGGTGAGAGTGGACATCCCTATTGTGTTCCTGACCTTAGGGGGGAAAGTTCGCAGATTTTCCCCATTGAGGATATTAGCTCTGGGTCTTTCATATAGGCCTTTATGATATTGAAGTGTGTTTCTTCAATCCCTACTTTGTTGAGGGTTTTTATCAAGAAAGAATGCTGTATTTTGTCAACTGCTTCTTCTGTATCTATTGAGAGGATCATATGACTATTATCCTTTCTTTTATTAATGTGGTGTATCACATTGATTGATTTGTGAATATTGAACCAGCCCTGCAGCCCAGGAATGAATCCCATTTGATCATGGCGAATAATTCTTTTAATGTACTGTTGAATTTTATTTGCTAGTATCTTAAGAATTTTTGCATTCAGATTTATCAGGGATATTGACCTATAATTCTCCTTTTTAGCAGGGTCTTTATCTGGTTTTGGAATCAAAGTAATGATGGCTTCATAGAATGAGTTTAGAAGCTTTCCTTCCATTTCTTTCTTTTCTTTTCTTTTTGAGAAGAAAGAGTATTAACTCTTCTTTAAATGTAATGATGGAATGGGAGAAGATATTTGCAAATGACATATTAGATAAAAGGTTAGTATCCAAAATCTATAAAGACTTTATCAAACTCAACACCCAAAAAACAAATAATCCAGTGAAGAAATGGTCAGAAGATATGAATAGACACTTTTCCAAAGAAGACATACATGGCTAACAGACACATGAAAAGATGCTCAACATCACTCATCATCAGGAAAATACAAATCAAAACCACAATGAGATACCACCTTACACCTGCCAGAATGGCTAAAATTAACAACTCAGGAAACAACAGATGTTGGTAAGGATGCAGAAAAAGGGGAACACGTTCACACTGTTGGTGGGAATGCAAACTGTGGTACAGCCACTGTGGAAAACAATATGGAGGTTTCTCAAAAACTTAAAAATAGAACTACCCTACAACCCAGCAATTGCACTACTAGGTATTTATTCAAAGGACACAAAAATGCTGATTTGAAGGGGCACATGCACCCCAATGTTTATAGCAGCACTATCAACAATAACCAAATTATGGAAAGAGCCCATGTGTCCACTGACTGACGAATGGATAAAGAAGATGTGGTATATATGCACAAGGGAGTATTACTCAGTAATCAATAAGAATGAAATCTTGCCATTTGCAACAATATGGATGGAACTAGAGTGTATTATGCTAAGTGAAATAAGTCAGTCAGAGACAGACAAATACCATATGATTTCACTTTTATGTGGAATTTAAGAAACAAAACAGATGAGGGGCGCCTGGGTGGCTCAGTCAATTATGTGTCTGATTCTTGATTTCGGCTCAGGACATGATCTTGCGGTTTGTGAGTTTGAGCGCTCTGACTCTGTCCCTTGCTCTCTGCCCCTCCCCACCCTCTCTCTCAAAAATGAATAAAATATTAAAAAAATAAAGAAACAAAACACATGAAAATAGGCAAGGGAAGGAAAAATAAGATAAAAATGGAGAAGGAGGCAAATCACAAGAGACTCAAATACAGAGAACAAACTGAGGGATGCAGGAAGGGAGGTGGGTGGAGGATGGGCTAAATGGGTGATGGGCACCAAGGAGGGCACTTGTTGGGATGAGCCCTTGGTGTTATATGTAAGTGATGAATCACTATTTCTGAAACCAATACTACACAGTGTATTAACTAACTTGAATTTAAATAAGTAAATCTAAAAAAATTATAAATACAAAAAAAAAACCCACATTGATTCTAGTGCCTTGAATCAATTCATTGTTGTGAATCTGAGACATCATTATCATCATGAAGAATTAAAAATTTTTCAAATTCAACTTCTGACCTTCATTAGTGTGACTTTGAGCAATTTGCTAAACGTCCTTTAGTTTCTTCAACTAAATTTTGGATACTAATGTTTACCTCATACAAAGAACACAGATAATTCTATGGATCTTCTTTCTGTTTTCTTTACACTCCCCACCCCCCCTAATTGTTTGACTACTTTGCCACACTAAAGGCTTGGAAAGCCTGGGAGTTTACATTCTTCTCAAGAAGTACTTTAAACAATGACTGACTGGTGCCTGGTCCCTCCTATACAATAGGCATTACTTTCTCTGCAGACTTCCATAGGATCAGGCTTTGCCCCAACTGCATTTGGGTTGCCTTCCTTCTATTTTCTCCCCCTACTTCCTCCCCCATTCCCTTAGTGGCTTCACCTAAGAGCCCTTATTAAGTCACTGGCACAAGGATCTTCATCTCAGGGTCACTTCCAGGAAACGTGAGCTAAGTCATAGTGTCTAGAATATTACACACAATCTACAAGCAGGGGCTGCTATAATAATACTAACATTAATTTCATTAGTTCTAAAAATAAAGCAACTTCCAAATATGCCTATTTTATGTTCACCAAATAACTTGTGGAGAACATAGATTACTACATTTTAGAATCAATTAACTGCATTCACCCAAAGCCAGATACATATTTAATAAAAATGTAAGTTCTGTGACAGGAAGGGATATGTGGACCAAATATGTAGATTAAATGCCATGTCTCTGATGATCTTTATAAAAAATTCTCTAGCATCTGGTGAAATTTACATGATTCTTCCTCTGTAAGTTAATATAATTATCTCTATAGCTCTCTCTACAGATTAATCAGATAATCAAATTTTGGGCTAGATTTCTATTCAGAAAACAAAACCACAAAGAATCTCCATGTAGTTAAAGATATAAGGCAAAACAGGGCGCCTGGGTTGCTCAGTCACTAAGCATCTGACTTTAGCTCAGGTCATGTTCTTACCGTTGGTGAGTCCCACATCAGAGGAGCACGAGCCCCACTTAGGGTGAGTTCCAGCCCCATTTCTGGTGAGCTCCAACTCCACTTCAGGTAAAAGCACGAGCCCTGGGTGAGCCCCACTTCTCTCCTTCTCTCTCTCTCTCTCTCTCTCTCTCTGCCCCTTGCTCACTTGCATCCCCCCCTCTAAAAAAAATAAATAAATAAAAATAAGAGGCAAAATACTGCTTGAGAGTAAAAGGGCCATGAATCAGGATTCTTCAGTCCTATTCCATTTGTTGACTTCATATGCTCTTAAGCCTATTATTTAATAAAATTTGGCGAATATTTTGTAAGGTGAACTCTGCCCTTTATATCCAAGGATAAGCAGGTTTCAAATAATAATAAATTGATTAAATTTCTCTGCTAGCAAGTGTCACATTAAGCTTTAATATGAATCATGATTTATGGGTAATTAAATACATTTGCAGATTACATTATTCTGAAGAACTGCAAATTTTATCTGATTTATTGAATTGATTCTGAGGAGAAAGGTTGAGACTTGAATTGGCCAGGGACTACTGTGGGTTCTGAGGCAGCAAGAATCTTGAATCATAAGAGTTTTTTTTTTTAAATGTTTTCCTATGTAGTTCAGCAGTAGGAAACATTGAAAACCTCTATAATCTAGCATTTTAAATATCTACTAAATAAGTCCACCCAGTTGTAATTTACATTCCAATTTGTCTTAGAAGTTGTGCTTTTTTTCTTTCCACCATTTAGATATTTAATTGGCTTACCGATACTGGACATGGGAAAAGAAACTAAATGACCTTGATGTCAAGCTGCTGAGGAGAAGCAATTGGGAAACCAAACGTGCTCATGAGCTACATGTTTCTGTAACTACATAAAGCGCTGAGAGCTCACAGACTGCAAAGAAAACCTTCAAGAAAAATCCTTCAAGAAGCCAAACCACTGACAAGATCCCTCCTCCTGTCCCTACTGCTTGTCACAGGAGGTGGGGTTATTTTAATGACAAGTAAAAACAATTCTGCATTTATTCTATGTGAACCACTGTGTGAAACACCTTACCTGAAATAACTTATTTTTTTCATTTTTTAATGTTTATTTATTTTTGAGAGAGAGAGACAGAGCACGAACAGGGAAGGGGCAGAGACAGACAGAGACACAGAATTCGAAGCAGACTCCAGGCTCTGAGCTGTCAGCACAGAGCCTGATGTGGGGCTTGAACTCAAGAGTCATGAGATCATGACCTGAGCTGAAGTTGGACGCTTAACCAACTGAGCCACCCAGGCGCCCCCTGAAATAACTTATTTAACCTTCGTGAGGTAGACGAATTTATGATTCCTGTTCCATAGACTGGCAAACTGAGTTTAACTTGCCCAAGGTCTCATAGGGAGTAGGTGATGGAGGTGGGATTTAAGTCTAGCAGTTGGAGTACACAGTTTATGCTCTTATCCATTATGATATTCTGGTATGAGAAGACAAGAAAGTATAATGTTCCAGTGGAAGGAAGGGTTTTTGACTGACATAAACACTGGTCAATGTTATGCTGGGGCATCCATCACCTTGCTCTAATAATTCAAGTATGCATCATGACTTTAATAAGGTAACTCTGTTAAGCATTAAATATTCTTTCCTCTCTATGTCATAACAAGTCTACAAAAAGCAGGTGCTTAAAGTGGGGTTCCTGAATTTGTAATAGATTTTACATATTTTCTTTCTTTCTAAAAATGTGATTTAGGGGTGCCTGGGTGGCTCAGTTGGTTAAGTATCCAACTCTTGGTTTGTGCTCAGGTCATGATCTCACAGTTTTGTGGGTTCAAGCCCCACATCAGGCTCTGTGGTGACAGCATGGAGCCTGTTTGGGATTCTTTCTCTTCCTCTCTTTCTGCCCTTCCCCAACTCACACCGTCTCTGTCAGTCTCAAAATAAATAAATAAACTTAAAAATTTTTTTAATTAAAAAAATGTGCTTTATTCTGCCATTATGAATGCTTTGTCAAAATTTCAATTATTCTATGACCTAAACATTTTACTGATTGACTTAATGTTTTAAAAACCACATGAATTCCTACTAGATTCCCAAAGGAGCTACAATTCCAAATATCATATTTCCATGGCGCTGCATGCCTGCTGGGAGGGAGTTTCAGTCATTTCTTTTTTTCTCTTGTTGCTTTTGGGGTTTGTTTTGTTTTGTTACATTTGTATTTTTCTGAAAGAAATTACTAAAAGATTGCTAAGAAATATAAAAAGATTTACACAGGAAATCAAGAAGTGGCCTGGGAGGAAAGGAAGAAAATGAAATGTCAGGCTATTGCATCTTGAAATAGAATATTCCTGATAAACTGACATGACCTGATCTGAGGTCACGGGCAGGAAAAGCACGAGAGGCTGTCAAAGGTAAATTCTTCATGCGTGAGGGGATTCCGAACAAGTGACTCGGATTCAATACCAGGCCTAGTTTGTTACCAGAGAAGGTTGGTTTCTACACAGTACAAATCCCTCCTGTTTTAGCCACCCTGTCCCTGTGGGATTATTGCTT
This sequence comes from Lynx rufus, assembly GCF_022079265.1. Classification (NCBI taxonomy): domain Eukaryota; kingdom Metazoa; phylum Chordata; class Mammalia; order Carnivora; family Felidae; genus Lynx; species Lynx rufus. Next base: position 202,654,324 of record NW_025814823.1, on the reverse strand, counting down.
GCATGTATAAATGAAAGGAGCTGTGTCAGGAAAAAGCTCAGAAGCAAGGAGTCCAAGCCTGCGGTGCCAGACTGGCAGGGGAGATCACAGCTGAACACAGGAGTAAGAAAGGTCTCTCCTTTCTCCTGCATCCTAAAATGAAGTTGGATCAGCAATTAGATCCCGTGACATCACACTTTTTAGAAGACAGTAACAGCATTGGACTACCAGATTTATGATGATTACAGGAAGGAAGAGGTTTCAGAAGAGATGGATGGGGGAATTCAAAGCTGCTAAATTTAATGATTAAGATAGATGTGTTTTAATTAATACTCTAAGTTGGTGCAGGAGACACACATATTACATCAGTAAGGCATAATATACACTTTAAACTACTGTTAAGGCATTGGATCTGAAACCTGAAGTTGTGGTTTGGGTTTGAGTGCTACACTGAGAGCCCAGCCAGGTCAGAAGCCTGTAGCTCTGTCTGCCATCAGTGCCTAACAACAGAAACTTCTAGAAGAAATGATGAGGTCTGCGTCAACCAGCCTGCAACCTGTGCCAATACAATGACTGCCAAACGAAAATGTTACAGGGCCTCACACAGAAGGGGAGAAAAACTCTTACCCATAAAATCTTAGCCAATGAAACTAAAATGCCCGTAATATTCTTTTGATGATAGATTTAAGCTTTCTGTACATTTCACCAATTACTAATTCAGAGGAAGGTAAATACTTTGCAGTGGTTTATGGAAGAAAATTCAATGTGGAATAAGTTTATAATTTAAATTATTCAGTCAACTAAACGTAGACATTCAACTAATGCAGCTTGTCTTAAAATCAAGTTACCCACGGCAACAAGTTTGTATAACAAGAAAGCCTTTATTGTAGAAGAAAATGAAGCTTAATCGCAGTCCTGACCTATGCAACTCACCAATAGTTCCCAGCTTGCTTTAAGAGAACTGCATGTTTAATGGCCTCATGCTCCACTGCATGACAAAATTTCAAAGGTTACTTCTAGCTAATATGATCAGCCCAACAGATCTGCAAACAACTTTCACAGCGGCAAAGCTAATGAACTGCTGGGTCCTGAGAACACAGAACAAGCAGAAACAAAGGGTAGATATTCAAAGTAGCCAGTTAAGGAAAAGTTCTACACCTACATAGTAAAATGGAGTTTGAACAAAAAGAATTCAACAAAATCGGCAAGTTTTACTTGTCTATGTACTAATAAATATCTGTACTAAACAGCTCACGTGTCAACATAGTATCATTTTCTCCGTATTCTCTGGCCCTTCAAAATGTGTTCTGGGTTCCCTTAACCTAAATATTTCCAATCATGCGAGAGACATCCAATTAAGCCTTTTCATTGGACTGTGGATGTCTTAGGGGTGTGGACTCAGTCTAATGGGTCCAGTGCTTAGCAGAATGCCCGGCAATAAGAGTGATGTTTTCATTACTGGATGAACTGAAATACTTTAGTCCTCTTACTTCTTTGATTTCTGCTCTTTCCCATTATCCTTTTCTTCCTTCTTTTTTCTCTTCCAATCCTCTAATTTTAAACATTCTTCAACATGCTATGCTGGACCTATTTCTCTCATATATGATGTCTTTTATCAATGCCATCCATAATGACGGATCAAACTTGAAATGCCATTTCTTCTAAGACTTCTAAGAGATCTTTCCATTTCTTCCTCAATTAGATGAATTTTCCTCTCTTCTTTAACCTATACTATCCCATACTCCACTTATGCCACTTAGTTGATTTGGCCCTACAATATAATAGGAACTGAAGGGCTTGACACATATCTTTAAGTCAAGAGTGGCTGCTATCAAAAATTAGAACAAAAGCTAACCACTGATTCAAAACTATATAAGCCACGCTATTTCCTAAATCTTACCATTAAAGTCCAATTTTAGGCTAAGGAATCATTTCAAACCAGAACAAAATGTATACAGTCCTAAAATCACTGACCAAGAACAAAACAGGAACTGAAAATTAGTCTTAAATAATTTTATTTGACTACCAGCTTCCTAAAGTTTCTACATTCCAATTTCTCCTTCTGCTTGCCCTCAGCTGACCACATTGTTCCTTATTTTAATGAGAAAAGAGAAGTAATTAGCAGAGATTTTCCATAGGATGCCATGACTGTAACTATCACGCTAGCTCTGCCTTTTTTTTTTTTTTTTTTTTTAATTTTTTTCAACGTTTATTTATTTTTGGGACAGAGAGAGACAGACCATGAACGGGGGAGGGGCAGAGAGAGAGGGAGACACAGAATCGGAAACAGGCTCCAGGCTCTGAGCCATCAGCCCAGAGCCCGACGCGGGGCTCAAACTCACGGACCGCGAGATCGTGACCTGGCTGAAGTCGGACGCTTAACCGACTGCGCCACCCAGGCGCCCCAGCTCTGCCTTTATACACATAGCTCTCTCTTTACTCCAGTTATTATCGAAAAGCTGTCAGTGCTCCTATCTAGAACCAATTCCTCCACTGCTGCACTGAGCCCATCTCCTCTAATTACTCAGACATTACTCCAGTAATTGTCTCCATTCTCCTGAATCATCAATTCTTCACTTTTTAATATATCCCATCAACAAATGTGCTGAAATACCTCCTATTTTAAAAAGAGAGAAAGAGAGGGGCGCCTGGGTGGCTCAGTCGGTTAATGTCTGACTTCGGCCTAGGTCATGATCTCGCTCTGTGCTGACAGTTTGTAGCCTGGAGCCTGCTTCAGATTCTATGTCTCCCTCTCTCTCTGCCTCTCCTCTGCTCATGCTTTGTCTCTCTCTGTCTCTCAAAAATAAGTAAATGTTAATTTTTTTTTTAAACAAGAGAGAAAGAGAAAGAAAGGAAAGAGAGAGAAAAGAAGGAAAGAATAAAGAAGAGCCCTCTAGATTTCCTATGTGGGATCACTAATTTTTCTTTCACTGCAAAAATTCCTTCTATTGTCTCTACTGGTTTTCTCCACTTATCCCTGTGCCCTCTCAGATTTGCTTTAATCCAGATTGGACCTCCTTGCTCCACTGAAACAGCCCATCTTAGGGTGACAAACTCATATTGATCAATCCAGTCATTATTGCTCAGTTCATATTGGTAACTTATGTGCTGCATTTGACACAACTGAAACTCTGTCTCCACTCAGTATTCACTTGTTTCAAGTCTAGTCACTTGAAGACTGGCCTCGTGGGAAAACTCCAAGAAAACGGGGTACAACAGAGTGCTTAATGCAATCAGTCCAGGTGCTCTCTCTCAACCATGAATTTGCAGGAGCAGAACAGGCTGTTGGCCAAGGTTCTACCAAATCATACAGCTGTAACAACAATATATGTACCCCAGCCTTTCCTTGTGATGTTAGGGGAGACCTAGTACCCCCCCCCCAGCTATGCAACTTAAAAGCTCCACCCTCCAAAAGCCAGGATCCCTCTCTTCAAGTATCTGTCCACCAGGTCCTTGTGTCTTCCCTAAGAATAATGTGTGGTCTTTTCTTTTCTTTTTTTTTTTCTTTTTTTACTATTTTATTTGGTAAGAGCTTATTTAAATGTTGTATCTATATTTACCAGAGAACTGGTATATAGTATCAAATTTTTGTGTATTGTATGTATCAGATTTTGATATTAAAGATAAGTTGGCATAATAAAATCAATTACAGTGCTTACTATCATTTCTGTCAGGAGTAAATGGGAATCAGGAATTGGCATTGGGTAGTCACTTTTCCAGAATTCTCTACCTGATCCCAGTCACAGTAAAATGTACTTGAATCTATTTTCTTTGATCATAATCAGAAAGTTTCTCAAGGAAAAACTATTCCTTAGTATGTTGTGAGGTTCTTTACTAAGTCCAGACTCTTGCTTTCATCTTTAATGCTTTATTAATGAGTACCTAGTATAAATTTTATTTTGTTCACATTTTCCACTTTAAAATGCTCAGAGGGGCTCATGGGTGGCTCAGTTGGTTAAGCGTCCAACTTTGGCTCAGGTCATGATCTCACGGTTCGTGAGTTTGACTCCCACGTCAGGCTCTGTGCTGAGAGCTCGGAGCCTAGAGCCTTTCAGATTCTATGTCTCTCTCTCTCTCTCTCTCTCTCTCTCTCTGCCCCTCCTCTGCTCTCTCTCTCTTTCTCGCTCTCTCTCTCCCTCTCTCAAGAATAAATAAACATTAAAAAAATTTTTTTAATGCTCAGAGCTGTGAAAATTGTCCTCAGATTAAAGAAGTCTAAACCATTATTTTATTTGACCCTGTTAATAAAGATTTCTTTCTCTAATAGTTTCTCTGTCTCCCAAATATTTCTTCAAACTCCTTGTATATATTTATAAGTGTGTATTTTGGGCTCAAGAATGGAGAACCAAACTCCATCTTTAGAAACTGTTATCTGCAGTGGTAAAGTGAAGTAGCCAGAGTAATTGACTGATATATTTGCACTAGAAAATCAAAACCTACTTCCCCTTTAAATATAAGAACCTTGTTCGTAATTGTATAAAAATTATATTTCACTGTCCCTAAGTGGAAATTACTACATAATAATCATTTTTTCACTTGTTTTATTCTATGAAATTGAAACTTTTTAGAATTTGTAACTTAATATTCACAAAGTAATTCAGAGTTTTAGTGTAATTTTAGAAAAGCATTTTCCCTGTGTTCTCTACCATGCATCTACTCACAGATAAGATCTCATAAGAGAAGGAACCGTAGATTTAATATTCTAGTGCAAATAAAATGCAGAGTATCAATTTGGGGGCATTCAAAATGGAGCTAATAAGACTTTCTGAATCACTGAATCCAATCTCAATATAATCTACTTTAGGAAATGCTAAGTGAATTGTCATTAGCCACTTTAATATACAGTGTCTTCAATCATGTTTTTATTTAAAAAGGTCAAAATGAAATTGTATTGTGACCTTATTCAAAACTTCAGGGACAGTACATGAATTTCCCAAAATAATACGAGTCAAATTTAAATACATATTTACACAAATACACTCTTGCTTGTGTTGAGAAGAAATGCAATCTCACTGCTTTGCTGTGTTCGTTGAGATGACAACCAGGCCAGTTGTGGGGACTGATCATCTATTTAGAAAATAGTTATTTGGTAATTGATAGTAGATACATTTACTCATCAAGATGAAATGAGAATGTTTATCCTAAGTGAGGTAATACCATTTTTACTTGATTTAATTGGGCTTGCTTTCTCAGTATTAGACGTGCTGGGAGATGGGAAATACCTGATCCTACTCCCTGCAGAGATGGGAACAGAAGACACAACATAAGTTAACAAAGACTTAGGGGCTAACAGCTAAATAAAAGAGGAGTAAAGTATTATGCTGAGCTGAGGGGTAAGCATGAGGTGAAGGGGAGTCCAAATATATTTGTACAACAGCAAGGAGCAGAGGCAAACACTGCGATGTGAATACAAGGTCAGAAGGATACTGGAAGCTGCCAAGAGTATAGAAGAGAAAAATACAGTTTTAGGAATTTAGGAGACTGCCTAGTGTATACTTAAGATAGGATATATTGTTCTCTGTATTAATTTGTGTGCAAGACTCATATATTTACAGAGTGTGGCATGCAGGAAAAAAAATAAAACAGACTTCCTACCATTGTGATTAGGCATACTGACAAATTCTCACTTTATTGAGAATAAACCCTGCTTTTTCACCTGAGAACTTTCTTTAGAGAGTGTTCTTATCTTGCACACAGAACGGCCTAGAAATACTGAAACTTTTATATTCCAGGAAAAACTCTCAAAGATGGACGTTAAATGGTAAATAAATACCCTAGTACCTATACCTCTGAGGGACAATTAATTCTGAGGTAAATTCAACATACTTTTAAGTCTCCGATGAGACAGAACCATAGTTGCCAAAATCAGTAACGTGCTTATTACTGCCCTTTCTAATGATTTTTCTCCTTCCCTTGTTTCACTTTCCCAATGCTTCACTTATGCTTCAAAGGATCAATTCCCAAATAAACACAAGTCCTTGAGTTAGCATATGCTCTTGGGGAATTCCAACTAGACACTCATAAAGTGAAAGACACAAGTAAAAATCAGAAGTAATACACTTTTTATTAATTCCATTATTTAATATAATTACTACCCTGAAAGAGACAGTGGTTGACCATTTTTTTTTAGAAATATGGATTACCTATTCACATAAGATACTTACAAGATTTTGGGGTGGGGGGGAAGGGGATACATCCACATTCAAAAATAAGTTTCTGAATTTTTACGTAAGTTCAGATCTTCCGGTGTTCGTTTCACATAGCATCAATAAAAACTTCACATAGGATAAATAAAAATAAAAAATACATAGCATCAATCAAAAACTTCATAAAGAATTAACAGAAAATTAGCAAGGCCTCTAAAATTAGGTGAGCCCAGAAGTATCCTCTCAAGAGCACTATAGATAGATATTATGATGCCAGAAGACAGAAAAATGGTCAAACAGTTTTTAGGTTAAATAGATTTTATGGGTTTCTCATATTCAAAGTTTTAAAAATGATACAATGGAAACTGAAATAGAATACATGATGAATCTTAAATAACATCCATTGGATATGTAATTATTTCCTTCTAAAACTGCATGCCTCCTAAAGAGACAATCTCAACTTTAAATTCACTAAAAATCTTTTAAAATAATTCTTTATTGGGGTGCCTGGGTGGCTCAGTCAGTTAAGTGTCCAACTTTTGCTTAGGTTGTGATATCACGGTTCGTGGGTTCGAGCCCCGCGTCGGGCTCTGTGCTGACAACTCAGAACCTGGAGCCTGCTTCGGATTCTGTCTCCCTCTCTCTCTGCCCCTCTCCTGTTCGCGCTCTCTCTCTGTCTCTCAAAAATGAATAAGCTTTAAAAAAATAAATAATTCTTTATTTACATTTTCTATTCAGTTAAAAAGTGTTGCTTATAGGATCGATAATATGCGGCTATGCTTCTTATCATATTAAAGCTTTTTTATTACCTTAATTCATAGGGTGATTTATCCATATAGGATCATCCAACAAGATTGAATCTCTTCCAGCATTGTGATATAAACTGTACAGATCCTAAAATTCATTGGCTATTTTTAAAATTCCCCAAAGATCATAATTTTATCTTGAATGATTTCATTCAAATTTCCTTTACTAAGTATAGATCATCCAATATGAGGTAACTATAGAACATCTTTAATCTTAGACTTCTCACACATACATGCTATCAGAAAACTCTAAAGTTTTCTTGCAGGTGCCTAAAAAAATTAGAGAAAAAACAGTACAGGAACTAATCAACAACAGTCTTTTAATTTATTAGAAAGCTACAAACTAATGAAATTGCATCACCCTTATTTTATATACATCCAACTCACTGAATTCTTGGAATTAAGAATCTAGATGTGTGAAATTGCAATGCTTCAGATGCAATGATGATTTCAAATCTGCTAATTTATTGATGAGCATATCCACAGACTTTCATGGACATTTTTTTTAATTCAATTATTTTCTCTATAAGTTGTTTCACTTCTCAGAAGCTAAATCACAATTTATTTTAACATACTTTTCAAAAATCAATAAAGATAATGTGTTCTCTTATGAAATCAACTTAAGATAAATAACCACAGTTCATAATCAAAGATGAGGTACAAAGAGAATGTACATTTGGAAATTTTAAAGATGGAAGAGATAAAGTAAATAAACATTCCAAGTGAGATGATACAAAAATTACAAAATGGCCAGAATAGTACAATATTTTGACCTTTCAAAACAAGATTTTCCAGTCACAAATGCCATTTTAAAAAGAAGCATTACTATTTTCAGGCAGCTATTTTTGCCTATGCACGGGAGGTTAAGAACACTACGCCTTCTCCATCCCTTAAAACCTCCCTCTCGGGGCGCCTGGGTGGCGCAGTCGGTTAAGCGTCCGACTTCAGCCAGGTCACGATCTCACGGTCCGTGAGTTCGAGCCCCGCGTCGGGCTCTGGGCTGATGGCTCAGAGCCTGGAGCCTGTTTCCGATTCTGTGTCTCCCTCTCTCTCTGGCCCTCCCCCGTTCATGCTCTGTCTCTCTCTGTCCCAAAAATAAATAAACGTGGAAAAAAAAAAATTAAAAAAAAAAAAAACCTCCCTCTCAAAAGAATGCATGTAAAGACATGTTGAAAATGGCAGTGGCGCAAAGAATGGAAAAAGAAAACACTGTTTACTTATTCACAAATGAAAGTTTGGGATTTCAATCATAAGCGTGTATCTCCCATGCAAGCTAAATAAATATCTTTACACCCAGTTTTGTGAGATTGCATTTCTATTTCAAAAGACTAAAGTAGACAATACATAAATATGCTCTCAATAATCATGATGATTCATTTTTTTACTCAACAAGCTTTTGAGTGCCTGCTCTATGCTAGGCAGTTTTCTTTTCTTTTCTTTCCCTTTTTTGTTTTTTGTTTTTTTTTTTTGGAAGTGAAAGAAGAGTTTATTGAAGATACATCTATAAAGAGAGAGATGCGGGCAGACTGTTCAGGAGACTCAGAAAGGATGAGAGCATGAGTCTATACCGTAAACAACTAAGCGCACGGAATCACACTGCATTCATGTACATTCTAGTTACAAGAGATGTACAATATACAAATATATAAGGTCAGAGGGAAATGAGAGCTACAGATTAAAATAAAACAAAGTAAAAATGATGGAGCAGAAGGCAAGCAGGACAGAGGAGAGAAGGTGGAGAGCTGTTACCAGATGTAGAAAGTGGCAAAGGGATACCATGAAAATACTTTCATGCATTTTATTTTAGTACTTTTTATAGCTTTTTAAAGATTCAATTATTTTATTTTGCCTTTTTTAATGAAATAGAGCTTATCTATTTACCAAATAGATAGTACCTAATGCCATATATTGAACAAGCTATCTTTTCCTTCCTGATATGAAATGCTAATTTTATCACATGTTAAATGAAGTTCCACAGCACATATAGGTGTGCTTCCAAATTTTCTTTTACTCCCCCTAATCAATTCTGGTGCCAAAAGTGTATCTTTCAATAACTCTAAATTTACAACATAATTTGTTTTCTTGTAGGACATTACCAACAAAGGCTATAAATGTTGAACACTATGTTTCTTACAAATGAACCTGAGAATGATATTTTAAAATTTCATAAACTGTTTTATTAAGATTAGGATTGAAATTGCTCTAAATTTACATATAATTAGAGGGAAACAATGTGCAACAATGTTATGGTGAGGTATCTTTCTTTGTTTTAACTTACACTTGGAATTTCAGTGATATTTCTTTTTCCAAAATAATGTGGTACTGATGAAAAGTACATAGATGTACCCAGCATATAAATTAGTGTATATGTACATGCACGCACACAAACTGATATAACAGCAACAACAAATTTTACATGAAAAATACATAAAATATGAAGGAATTCTGATTTATAATAGGAAAGCATTTGTAAAAGCTTTGTGCTGTTTGTTTTATTTTACCTATGTTTAGTTTTTTTTGTTTTTTTTTTTTTTTTCACTTTGAAATCATTCTGTGGATGCTCTGGATCTGAATTTTCATGGCTTTTTCCAGATCTGAGTTCTTCTATTGCCCTCCTCCTCCTCTTCCCTTCCCCTTTTCCTCCTTCTTCTCTTCTTTCATGTGCAGCGCTCTTTCTTTTTCTAATTTCTATTAAACATATTTTGGAATATAACCTCTATGTCTATTAACTTTACTCTCACTTTTTTGTCTTTTTTCACCACCCACAAAGGCAATTTATTGTCTCCATCCTCCAGTTCACTCTTTTTTCTTCAGTTGTGTCCCTTCTACTATTTGTCCACTGACGTCCATTTAATTACAGTACATATTTATTTTCAAAAAGACACTGTTTGTTTTTTAATAATTAATTATTCCGCTATGATACCTTCTCAAATATCTCAATGAAGGTTAATTAGGTATACATAAACTTTTTCTCTTTTCCTCAGTGGAATAGTTACACTGTTTTATTTGTTCAGTATTCTTTTTCACTGTGTTTTATCCCCAAAGAACTATTGATTCTAATTTGCCTGTTCATATTTAAAGCCAAGGGCCTAGGTCAAGCATTACCATCTTGAATTTATTTGCTCTTCCCAATTGGGAATTCATGATACTTGGATGCATTGTCCTATGTCTCAGGAAGGGTCTAGTACAAATTTGTGGAGCACATGCTATCAAGAACTTCCACTTAAGAGAAAAATCTTTTTGGATTTATCTTAGGGGAAAACTCCATAGTCCATCAAGGACTGTCAATTTTCTCCCACTGCCCCATACCCACACTATTCTGTGGAATTAGTGTAGGCTTTGCTATGTATCCCTATAGCCCCCTAATTACACTTGGATCATTAAGATAAATGTTTTCATGTTTTTTAGAATTTAATATCATGGTTTTATTACAGATTATATGACATAGGCCAAAAATCTCAATAGCTACAGGAAGGCAGAGGCAGATACAGATCTGGTGCTAGTGCTCTAAATATGAACTTTTAATTCATTTCTTCCGATGAGCACTCCAGACGTCTTCTATTATTTATATTTGTTGACTCTGACCTCACAATTTCTCTGAGGCTTTTTAACTTGCTCAGTTCCCTTCTTCCCATTTATTCTGGTGTTAATATATTTCTTACCTATGTCTTTATATTTTTATAACATATTTGTGTATCCATACAGGACATGTAACATTTTCTCACATCCTCTTAAATTTTACATGCATTATATCATACCAAACAATTATCCGCTAAACATATTTCTGAAACTTCCTCATGAGGATACACTTACCCCTAGTTCATTCAATTTAACTTTGTGATTCTACCATAATTTGTTTTTTATCCTCCTACTGAAACTTCAGATGTTTCTTCTTTTCCTCAATAAAATTAAAACTTATATTAACCACATAACCCACGTCTCTGTGTACATTTGCAAGAGTTACTCTGAACTATCTGTTCTCAAAGTTTGATCTGAAAGCCCTGAGAGTACCCAAGATTTTTTAAGAGTATATGTAATCTCAAAAACATTTTAATAATAAAACCTCTCTGCCTTATTCATTCTCATAAGTGTACAATTGTAAGATGTGCATAAATCAGTAAACCGATATTTTCTACATATTCAGTGGCTAATGTAACATAATTAAGCAAGGTTATAAAACATATTCAAAGTATAAGAAATCTAATCAGTAATCAGAAATTTCCCAACAAACAAAAGTCCAGGGCCAGATGGCTTCCCAGGGAAATTTTACCAGACAATTAAAGAAGAGTTAGTACCTATTATTCTGACACTGTTCCAATAAATATAAATGGAAGGAAAACTTCCAAACTCATTCAAAAGAATGAGTCTATCTTGAGTCTAACACCAGACAAAGACCCCACTAAAAAGGAGAATTACAGGCCAATATCCCTGATGAATATGGATGCAAAAATTCTCAACAAGATACTAACAAATCGAATCCCCAATACATTAAAAGAATCATTCAGCACAATCAAGTGGGATATATTCCTGGGCTGCAAGGGTGGTCCAATATTCACAATCAATCAACGTGATACACCACATTAATAAAAGAAAGAACCATATGATCCTTTCAACTGATGCAGAAAAAGCATGTGGCAAACTACAACATCCATTCCATTCTTGAGAAAAACCCTCAACAAAGTGGGGATCAGCATCATAAAGGCGATATACAAAACACGCACAGCTAATATCCTCAATGGGAAAAAACTGAGACCTTTTCCTCTGTAGTCAGGAACAAGACAGGGATGTCCAGTCTCACCATTATTATTTAACACAGTATTGGCAGTCTTAGCCTCAGCAGTCAGACAACAAAAAGAAATAAAAGTCATCCAAATCAGCAAGGAAAAAGTCAAACTTTCACTGTTTGCAGATGACATGATACTCTATGTAAAAAACCCAAAAGACTCCATCAAATATTGCTAGAACTGATACACAAATTCAGCAAAGTCACAGGATACAAAATCAACGTACAGAAATCTGTTGCATTTCTAGACACCTATAATGACACACCAGAAAGAGAAATCAAGGAATCAATCCCATTCATAATTGCACCAAAAACCATAAGATAACTAGGAATAAACCTAACCAAAGAGGTAAAATATCTGTACACGGAAAACAATAGAACACTTAAGAAAGAAACTAGAGAAGACATAAAGAAATGGAAAAAATTCCAGTTCATGGATTGGAAGAATAAATATTATTAACATGTCTATACTACCCAAAGCAATCTACATATTCAGTGCAATCCCTATCAAAATACCACTAGACATTTTTCACAGAGATAGAACAAACAATCCTAAAATTTGTATGGAACCACAAAAGACCCCAAATAGCCAAAGCAATCTTGAAAATGAAAGGCAAATCTGGGGGCGCCTGGTTGACTTAGTTGGTAAAGTGTCCGACCTCAGCTCAGGTCATGATCTCACAGTTCGTGAGTTGAAGCCCCAAGTCAGGCTCTGTGCTGACAGCCTGGAACCTGCTTCAGATTCTGTGGCTCCTTCTCTCTCTGCGACTTCCTGCTCACACTGTCTCTCTCTCTCTCAAAAATAAGTAAACATTAAAAAAATTTTTAAAAGAAAGAAAAGCAAACCTGGAGGCATCACAACTCTGGACTTCAAGCTATATTACAAAGCTGTAGTAGTCAAGACACTGTCACAAAAACATCAATGGAACAGAACAGAAAACCCAGAAATGATCCCAACTAATCTTCAACAAAGCAGGAAAAAACATCCATTAGAAGAAAAGACCATCTCTTCAACAAATGGTGTTGTTAATACTGGACAGCAACATGCAAAAGAATTAAACTGGACCATTTTCTTATACAATACACACAAAAAAAATTCAAAATGGATGAAAGACCTACCTGTGAGATAGGAAACCATCAAAATCCTAGAGGAAAACACAGGCAGCAACCTCTCTGACCTTGGCCACACCAACTTCTTACTAGACATATGTCTGGAAGCAAGGGAAACAAAAGCAAAAATGAACTATTAGGACCTCATCAAGATAAAAAGCTTCTGCATATCAAAGGAAACAATTGACAAAACTAAAAGGCAAGCTTCAGAATCAGAGAAGATATCTGCAAATGACACATCTGATAAAGGGTTAGTATCCAAAATCTATAAAGAATTATCAAACTCAACACCCAAAACACAAATAACCCAGTTAAATCATCGGAAGACATGAATAGACACTTTTCCAAAGAAGACATCCAGATGGCTAACAGACACATGAAAAGATGCTCAACATCACTCATCATCAGGGAAATACAAATCAAAACCACAATGAGATACCACCTCACACCTGTCAGAAAGCTAAAATTAATAACACAGGAAACAACAGATGTTGGCAGGGATGCAGAGAAAGGGGATCCCTCTTACACTATTGGTGGGAATGCAAATTGGTGCAGCTACTCTGGAAAACAGTATGGAGGTTTCTCAGAAAGTTAAAAATGGAACTACCCTACAACCTAGCAATTGTACTACTAGGTATTTACCCAAAGGATACAAAAATACTGATTTGAAGAGCCTCATGCCCCCAATGTTTATAGCAGCATTATCAACAATAGCCAAATTATGAAAAGAGCCCAAATGTTCATATATATACAATGGAATATTACTGGGGCATAAAAAAGAATTAATTCTTGCCATTTGCAACCACACGGATGGAGCTAGAGTATTAGGCTAAGTAAGTCACGCAGAGAAAGACAAATACCACATGATTTCACTCACAAGTGAATTTAAGAATTTAAGAAACAAAACACATGAACACAGGGGTGGAAGAGAGAGAAGCAAATCATAAAACAAATTCTTTTTTATGTTTACTTATTGTTGAGAGAGAGAGCACAAGCGGGGAGGCGCAGAGAGAGAGAGGGAGACAGAGATCCCAAGCAGGCTTCTCACTGTCAGCACAGAGTCCGAAGTCGGGCTGAAACTCGTGAACTGAGAGATCGTGAACTGAGCCGAAATCAAGAGTTGGATGCTTAACAGACTGAGCCACCAAGTCGCCCCCAAAAGAAACTCTTTTTTTAAATGTTTATTTATTTATTTTGAGAGAGAAATAGAGAGTAAGCAAGGGAGGGGCAGAGAGAAAGGGAGAAGAATCACAAGCAGGTTCCACGCTGTCAGTGCAGAGCTTCATGCTGCACTTGAACCCAGGTACTGTGAGATCATGATCTGGGCCAAAATCAAGAGTTACATGCTTAACCAACTGAGCTACCCAAGCACCCCCTCTCCCAAAGAAACTGTTAACTATAGAGAACAAACTGAGGGTTGTTGGAGGGAGGTGGGTGGGAAACAGGCTAAATGGGTGGTGGGCATTAAGGAGGACTTGTGATGAGCACTGGGTGTTATATGTAAGTGATGAATCACTAAATTTTACTCCTGAAACTAGTATTACACTATATGCTGACTAACTAGAATTTAAATCAAAACCTGAAGCAACAAGAAACAAGAAAACAGAATGAAATCCTGCCATGTGCGACAACATGCATGGACCCTAAGGGTATTATGTTAAGTGAAATAAATCAAAGACAAATACTGTATGATTCCACTTACATGTGGAATCTAAAAAACAAAACAAATGAACAAACCAAACCAAACCAAAATCATAGATACAGAGAACAGAGAAGTGGTTGCTAGAGGGGAGGAGGATTGGGGAGTGGGAGAAACAGATGAAGAGAGTCGAGAGGTACAAACTTCCAGTTATAGAATAAACAAGTCCTAGAGATGCAATGTACAGCATGGTGACTATAGTCAATAGTATTGTAGAGCATATTTGAAAGCTGCCAAGACTGTAAATCCTGCAAGTTAACTTTGGATGGTGATGGTAAGTAACTAGACTTATTTTGGTAATTATTTCACAATATATACAAATATCAAATCATTATGTTGCACACCTAAAACCAATATAATGTTATATATCAATTATACTTCAATTTTTTTATTTTTTAAATTTTTAATGTTTATTTTAGAGAGAGAGAGAGAGAGAGAGAGAAAGCAAGTGGGGGAGGGGCGGAGAGCAAGGGGGACAGAGGATCAAAGCAGGCTCTGTGCTCACAGCAGAGAGACCAATGCAGGGCTCCAACCCACAAACTGTGAGATCATGACCTGAGCTGAAGTCAGACACTTAACTGACCAAGCCATTGAGTCATCCTGATAAAAATTTTTTAAAAAACACAAGGTAGATTAATGGATTTTAGTGTAAAAGAGTACAAAATGTTTATTGACATGACTATAGAATCCACATTGCAAATATTAACATTTAACGAGTATTATTTAGGGGTGCCTGGGTGGCTCAGTCAGTTAAGTGCCTGATACTTGGTTTCATCTCAGGACATGATCTCATGGCTTCGTGAATTTGAGCCCACATCAGGCTCTGTGCTGGAAGCATGGAGCCTGCTTGGGATTCTCTCTCTTCCTCTCTTGCTGTCTCTCCCCAGCTCGTGCTGTCTCTGTCTCTCCCAAAATAAGAAATCTTTAAAATAAATAAATAAGTTGTTTTTAAAAAAGTAATGAGCGTTATTTATTGAGTCCTGATGTAGTATGAAGAATAGTTGATTATATGAAAAAAATATTCAAATGCTCCTTGCTTTTTAAAATAGGTATTTTCTTCATACAGTTCAACCCAAACATATTGAATCAGCATGGATGCAGAAGCAGATACAAGAATCCAAATGTTTCCTTTAAGGCAGAAAAAGGGACATAAACAATGACACTCTTCCCAGTAATCTGGGAAAATAAGTGATTTAATTTTCATGAATATGTTATTTTAACATATAATGAGTGTATTATGTTGTTTTAAAAATAAACAATAAACAATTAAAATTTTCTGATTTAATTTCCATATATCAAATACATATTTATACATAAATTATATATAAATTTGGGTGTTTATATGAATATATGCATATAAAAATGTATATATATACACAAATATATGTATATACACATATGTAGGTATATAAATCCACAAAAGTAAAGTTTTCTGATTCTCAATAATTTGTTAGAGTTTAAAGGTATCCTGTAATCAAAAAAGCCTGAGAATCAAAGGGTATACAACTAGCAGTAAAAACAATGAGGTATAGACTACATATCAATTTTAGCACATACTACAAAATTTTTTTCAGTCCTTTTATACCAAATATAATACCACCAGCAGTTTGCAAGGATCCTTATTTTTTTCCACATCTCTAATAACATTTGGAATCTTGGAAAATTTTATTTTATTTTGCAATATGATGGGTGTGAAACAATATGTTTTATTTATTGTCTTCCTGCCTGTGATAAAGTACACATTTCCTTTTAAATCAGATTACAAAGCCTGCTCCAGGTCATAACAGCCCAGTTAGCTAGGGGAACATCATGCACTGGCTTTTCAAAAAGTACAAGTTTCCCTCTCCACCATTTTCATACACTGGAGCACACCAAAATGTCTCCAAAATGTGTGGTAACAGAGAATTTTAGATAGACCAGGGAGATGGCTTCATGAACATGCTTCACCTGGACTAGATTATGTGCAGCCCTGTTTTCCTTAAATAGCCTAGATAATGCAAGATTAGCTGCCTGTCCTCACTGAAGTGATGCTTTGGTTTGTCTATGACAACTAAGTAGGTCAGGCTACATTATTAGAGACAGCAATATGGTCTAGAAGAAATAGTGTAGGCTGCAGAGATAGGAAACCTGCTTCTGGTTTCATTCCTTAATTCTCGAAAGCAAATGCTGAGAAAAGCAAAATAATTATTTTACAATTTAAAGTTGTTAAAATGAATCAACATTTTACCGTGAAAAAAAAAAACAATTAGAATGTTAGAAAAAAAATATAAGTTGAAGTAAAAGTAAAATGTTTAAAGGAGAGTACCAGCATTTAAAAGTAAGAAGAAGAAAATGTGCAATCAGTAAAAAAAAAACTAATGAAAACTAGACATTTTAAAAGACTAAACATAAAAGAAAGATAAAATTTAGTGCCATCCATAAAATAATGAGTCATGATCAAAAGAGTAATTAAGATTTGAAGAAACAATTAAAAGATGAAGAATGAAATCAATGTTAAGATTTTTAAATTTCTAAAAAGTAATTAAAAGTAAAAATCATGTTATGTTAAAATGTAAAAAAAAATCATTCAAAAAACCTAATGTTAAAAAATGAGAAAATTTTATCATCGAAATGTGCTCCTGATATTTAGATGGATGATAAATAGATACACAGACAGAAATGCATAGATAATATGAATATAACTTCTTTAATTACTGTTTTTGTATTAAAATTACAAATTAAAGTCAAAAGATATTTCTGGATTAGGTCTATCTTCCTCTTGGGCAACAGTTGAGAAAGCAGGATGTCCCTGTGTTAAATCCAGCTTACCACCTAGGTCATGACTGATTTTACTCCTCTGTCTGTCCAGTCCCAGATACCATGGGGTTCAGGTTTCCTAGAACAGGCAATCCCTCAGCATGAACCCAGATGGCTAAACCTGATTATGCTTCTTCTAATCTGAAGTCATTTGGAAAACAGTAGAAACAGCATCACTAATAAGCTGAGGGTACTGGCAGTATTAAGAAATGTACTTTCTATTCTGTTCACTACACTTCTCCCCTCACCTGCTCCTGAAAACACAGACATTTAGGTAAAAATAACCTAACACAAATTCAAAACCACTTCCAAAGGTCATCAATCAGCATCAGTGTTACTTTTCCAAAGACAGGGACTCAGCCTTATGTATAGATCATGTGGTTATATTCTGGAGGCCATGGGGCTACACTCAGCTCAAGAACTGTATTTTGACTGTTTTTAAATTTTAGTCTTTATTGTACTTACATGTTTAAAAATGAACCTATTTTCTACTTACACATTACACAGTCTATATGGGATTTGATTCCACAGACATTATGAGTACAATACTCAAATCATTTAAAGAGAGCTGAAAACCATTTAAAAACAGTCCACCTTAGTGATATTAGAAGTTGTATCATCAAAAATAATTCAGTATGAAAAGATGCTCCACATCCTACATCATCAGATAAATGCAAATTAAAATATAAATTAGATGCCACTACACACCTATTAGAATGGTCAAATCCGAAACACTGACAACACAAAATGCTAGAGAGGATGCGGAGCAACAGAAACTCTCATTTATTGCTGATAGGAAATCAAAATGATACAACCACTATGGAAGATAGTTTGGCAGTTTCTTACCTAATGAAACATTCTCCTACCAGACAATCTAGCAATTGTGCTCCTTGATATTTACCCACAAGAAGTGAAAAAAGTTACGCACACACAAACACTTGCACATGGACATTTACAGCAGCTTTATTCATAATTGCCAAAACTTGGTAGCAAGCAAGATGTCCTTCAGTAGGTGAACGGATAAACTTTGGTGCTTCCAGCAATGGAATATTGTTCAATGCTAAGCCATAAGAAGACATGGAGGAAACTTACATGCATATTACTAAGTAAAAGGAACCAATCTGAGAAGGATTCATACTATGTGGCATTCTGGATCATGGACATGACAACTAAATGTCATTCTGGATAATGGAGACAATAAAAGGACTAGTGGCTGACAAGGATATAGAGCAAGGGAGATGAAGATGTAAGTGCGGTGAAAATAGGATATAAAACACATCCATGTCATTATACATTTACCTAAACCCACTGACTGCACAACACCAAGAGTGAACCCTAATGTCAACTATGGACTTTGGGTGATTATGATGTGTCAAGGTAGCTCAATCTTGCTAAAAATGTCCTATTCTAATGAATGACGTTAATAAAGGGGAAGGTTATGCATGTATGGGGGCAGGCTATATATGGTAAATCTCTGTACTTTCCTCTCAATTTTATTGTAAACCTGTAGCTGCTCTAAAAAATGGTCTGTAAAATATACATATAATTCAAAATACAATTAAAAATAATTATATCTTGCTGCCACACAAAATAAAGGCAAACAACCGGTGTTTGAATTCATTTAGCACTCAGTAATACATGAAAATTAAAATCATAATCACTGCACGAAATCATCTACAGCAAAGTGTAAATAGTACTCTATTATTTTTAGGATACTTTAAATTTTAATTCACTAGAATTAAAATAATTCTGTGATTAGGTCATAGACAACTCAGTTGTATTCCATGGCCAAATTTTTCTGTTTGTCTCCCTGTGGATCTTCAGTTGTGTTCTGCCTATGGAAAAGCACCCTGCAATGCAGAAGATGAGGATTTAACTGATTAAACCCTGTCAAAGATGGAAAGTTTCTGTATGTTCCAATTATGTCAATATCCACTAGATCTAACAGCTAAAAATAACACCAAGTCTCCCCTTGTCAACTTGGGTTTCCAATATTAGCACAGATTGTAAGAACCAACTATTTGCATAATTGACCTACCATTGATCATGTGTGTGTGTGTATTGTCTGTGTGTGTGTGTGTGTGTGTGTGTGTGTGTGTGTGTGTACACACATGGATAAGGGAAAGAAAACAAAAACTACCTACTTTTTATTTTTTTAAATTTTTTTTCAACGTTTATTTATTTTTGGGACAGAGAGAGACAGAGCATGAATGGGGGAGGGTCAGAGAGAGAGGGAGACACAGAATCGGAAACAGGCTCCAGGCTCTGAGCCATCAGCCCAGAGCCTGACGCGGGGCTCGAACTCACAGACCGCGAGATCGTGACCTGGCTGAAGTCGGACGCTTAACCGACTGCGTCACCCAGACGCCCCTAAAACTACCTACTTTTTAAAAGTGCAGGTAGTTGCACATATTTTGATTTTTTCCCCAACACTGATGCTGTCAGTGTTTTGGGTTTTAGCCACTTTAATAAGTGTATACTAGTATCTCATTGCTTCGATTTGTAACTTTTAATTTGTAATTCTCTAATAACTTATAGTGTCAAGCCTCCTTAGATATACTTATTTGCTTTTTGTATATATTCTCCAGTGAGGTGTTTCTTCAGATCTTTGCTCATTTAAACACTTTTTTATTGTTGAGTTTTCAGAATCCTCTGTATATTTTGGATACCAATTTTTTATCAGGTAGTGTTTCATAAATATTTCCTCCTAGACTGTGGCACTCCATTCTCATTCATAGAACAGAAGTTTTTAACTTACCCAAATGAATTTAAAACTTATGTCCACACAAAAACCGCACACAAATGTTTACACTTTTTTCATAATTGCCAAAACTTAAAAGCAACCAAGACGTCCTTTAATGGGTGAATGGATTAAAAAAAAAACAAACAAACTGGGACTTCCATAAAAAGGAGTATTATTCAGTGACAAAAAAAGAAATATCTGGTCACAAAAAGACATGGAAGAACCTCAAAAGCATAGTGCTAAGTGAAAGAAGTCAACCTGAAAGGGCTATACCCTGTAGGATTCCAAATATATGACATTTTGAAAAAAGTGAAACTATGGAGAAAATAAAAAGGTAAGTGGTTGTCAGGGGCTAAGGGTCAGTGGTGTGGAGGAGGGAGAAGAAAGGACATATAGGTGGAGTACAGGAGATCTTTAGGGCAATGAAACTATTCTCTATGATACTGTAATGGTGGACGCATGTCACTATGTATTTGTTATAGCTCATAGAATGTAAAACAAAGAGTCAACCCTAATGTAAACTATGGAATTTAGATAATAATAATAATATACTAATACTGACGCATCGATTATGGCACATGTAGCACACCAATGCAGATACAAATAATATGTAAGAGAAAACCTTAAAAAGAAAAAAGGAAGGGGCGCCTGGGTGGCGCAGTCGGTTAAGCGTCCGACTTCAGCCAGGTCACGATCTCGCGGTCCGTGAGTTCGAGCCCCGCGTCAGGCTCTGGGCTGATGGCTCGGAGCCTGGAGCCTGTTTCCGATTCTGTGTCTCCCTCTCTCTCTGCCCCTCCCCCGTTCATGCTCTGTCTCTCTCTGTCCCAAAAATAAATAAACGTTGAAAAAAATTAAAAAAAAAAAAAGAAAAAAGGAAAATTGAAGAGATACAAAAACATTTGACAGGATTTTCAGAAAAATCATAATGAATCATATGTTGAAAAAACATAATGAAGAAACATTAACAAAGATGTGGTTTCAGTGACCAACAATGAAAAGATACGTACCCAGATATATTTTTGGTGAATCCTACAAACTCCAATGATAAAAGAAAAAAACCATGGCCAAATAAATTACCTATTAATGAATATAATAAGATTAATATAAGTCTAATGCTTACCACGGTAAATTCTGGAAGACAATATAGTAGCACTTATAGTGTTGAAAACCAGTGACTTTGAATTTAGATACCCAGTCAACTTGTTTGTAAAAAAACTGAAAATATATTATAGCTAAATCAAAACAAAAATATAAAAGACAGGATACAGGAATCAAGAAATGTTAGTGCAGCATAAATGGTATATAAACAAATAATTGTAGCAACGTATAATATTGTTATACAAATAAGACGCTATGGAAATCGAGGAAAATTTCAACAATGCATATATGAAAGTGGTCACCATGTATAAAGAATTTCATACTGAACATTAATTCCCACAAGAAACCATCCACAATGAAAGAAACACTTGAAAAGCTAAGTAGACAAAACAGTTCTACCAGTCGACAATCTTTACCTATTGGTCATCCTTAAACAGGGACCATGGGCATGTGAACTATCTACGATGGCAGAGATGAAAGTTCTGAATCAATCCAATGATGTGGACTTCTACTTACCAAAGTTCATCTAGCTTCTGGCCATTTTAACAGCAAAAGAGATCAATGCTGAAGCCCTAATGTGGCACTCTTCCTCAAGATACCAATTTGCCACTAGACAGCAAGGTGAATACACTACACCTTTCCCTTGAAATAATCAGAGATTTTTTTCCTCATTGTGATAAATATCTATGTGAGGCATTTGTTTGTCTTTCCTGTCTACAGAGTGTCATCCAGCACCACTCTCTGGAGGCTGACCAAATACCTAGTTCACAGGCATGGAACTCCACACATATACAGTATCTGAGATGTTGAAATAGACACATAACCATCAGATCCAACGGCCAAATCACAAATCATACCATCCCAAAGCAGGCTGGTCTCATGAGCATTGAAACAGCCTTCTAAAGGCACATCTAAAGTACCACTTCAGAGGCAACACTGTAAAATAGGTGCCATCCTTCAGGGTGAAGTATATGCAGTAAATTACAGACTTCCATATAGCACTCTGACTCCTATACAAAGAATCCACAGGTCCAAAGACAAAGAAGTGAAAGGAGGGGTGGCATCAATCTCTATTCCATGCAATGACCCATTGAGAAATTTGAGTTTATTACCCTGGCAACTCTTTCCTGGAAACTTTAGGATCTGGAGGTTTAGAGGTTCTGGTCCCCCAGGGAATCATACTCTTTCCAGGTTGCACAGCAAGGATTCCATTGATTTATAAGCCATGGTTGCCACCAGACATTTTGTACTCCTCGTGTCCAGAGATCATCAGTCAAGAGAAGTCATGATTGTGAGTGGGCTAACGGACTCTGAGCAGCAGAAAGAGAAGGGCTTCTTTTACACAACAGAATTAAGGAGAAATACACACAGAATCCAAGTGATCACTTGAGCACCTCCTGGTTTGAAAACTTGTCTTATCTTAACTGTGAAAGGACACATGCAGCAATCCAGCCTGAAACTGATATAATTTAGCAAATGTTCAATTATCTCAAGTAGAAGTTCTAGGTCATTATATCAGCTAAGCCAGCTGAGGTGATAACTGAGGGTAAATATAATATAAAATGAATAGTAGAGGAGAGAGGATGAGTACCAGTTTCAGCCCTGAGCACAGCTGCGACAAGAAGACATGCAGTTTATTCCACCAACCTCCCCTTTCTAAATTTGCCCGCAGGGGAGAGGTCATGGTAACCATGGAGAAGCTGCTCCCTAGACACGCACAGCAAAGTAGACCTGCACCGTGGGGTAGACTCTGGTGGCCATGAAAATTCACCATTTCCACTCCAGGGAGCATGACTAACAGCCCAGATGCTGCCCTTCTGAATCCACCAATATTTGTACTGAGGCCATGCTTCCTGCAGGCTGCCTGTAGCCAATGACTGAGCACAGTGGGGAGACTGATGGAGGCCTTTTTCTGCATGATGTTGCACTCTTTTAACAGATGGCCATGACTTGAGGACATCTCATCCCACCACCTGGCCAAACTTTCTTAGACTCTTTAGAATTGTCTTAGACTCCCAGAGTCTCACACTCTTCCTTTCCAATCCTCTTTCCTTTCCCTCTACCTCAAATGTCTCAAACCTGCATCACAGTCTGAAGGCTCTCCCACTTATTCCAACTCCCTTTCCTTCATCCTTCACAAGCATTCCTCATTATAAATGTATTGCTCATTTAATTTCATTTGGAAGACCCAAATGATCACAGAGGGGATCATGTCTTATTCATCCTTACATTTTCAGCACTTTAGAGTGTCAGGTACATAAAGACGCTGTGGCAATCCCATTTTATACTTAGAGGCCAACACAGGCTCTGGCATACAGTACATAATCAGTACATATTTGCTGAATGAATGAATAAATGAATGAATGAATGAATGAATGAATAAAATCAACAAATATGTATTGAATTGATGAGTCATATTTTAAGCAGTAACTAAATATAACATAATAAATAAAATTTTTAGCTTATGGCAATTTATTTGGCTAACAAGTACATCTCAGTGAACATGAATTCTAAATACTTGGTAATTTTTCATATAAGAAATATGCATATGTAATAGATGGATAAAAGGTAATTGAATATTAAAAATATTACATTTTATGACATTGATGGAACCCCAGCTCCTAAGAGATCTTTTGTGGCCCCTACATTTGGCATTTGTTAATGTTTTTAAAGAATATTCTGATTTGTTAATGTTTTAAAAGAATGATCAAATTCCTTGTACTAAAATATAGCAATTTATGATTTCCCCAAACACTTTCACATTTTTCTGGATGAAAATCAATGTTATTGACATGTTAAAATTATCAGGGTCACAAAATTTCTATAGATGTTAAATACTATCATTAAAACCAACAAGAAAGCATAGGAGTAATAACTTATAATCTGTAATGAATAATACAGCACTAACTTAATATAAAACCAACAAAAACTTAGTAATACTTAATAGACGATCAAAGTTCAGTCTAGCTTTTCTTGGGCCTGTGGTTATAGAATTAGTGTTCATTTAAATCCGACAGAGAAGAGGGAAATATAAATAGTTTTATGACAGCATTAAAAGGAAGAAAAGCTGCACGAAGGGAGCTGCATATACGTGCAGGGTCACTGGTCCATTGCTTCATTGCCAGCCTAGCAAGTTATCCATTTTACATTATTAGGTCAAGGTTTTTGGTTTCCTGGTATCTCTGTATTTTCTATCTCTTTATCTTCATTCCCTCTCTCTCTCTCTCTGTCTCTGGGCTGCATTCTTATTTGAAAACTCTGACAAGGAATTTGCTTCCAAGCTTTTTCCTGTTGTTGGCAGAATCCACGCAGTGGTAGAGCTGAGATCCCTGGTATTTTACTAGCTGTGGAAGGGGGACAGCTCTCAGCTCCTAGAGGTCATTCTCAAGTGGCCTTGTCCATCTCAGCAACAGAAAATAGCCTTTGTATCAAATCCCCTGCATACTTTGAATCTCTCTGATGTCCCTTTCTGAGACCATCCAAAGAAAAACTCTCTGCTTTTAAATGGCTCCAAATGATCTCCATGTGTTGAGTTTAACTGTGCCATAATAATCATCATAGAAGTAAAATCTCTCACATTTACAGCTCTGGAGATCATACGTGATCTGCACACCAGCAGTGGGCAATCTGGGGGCCCACCTAGAAATTTTGCCTATCATAATCAGTTAGAGGAAAAATGACAATGTTTGAAGATTATCAACAAATAATACCCAAAATCCTACCTTATTTTCACAAATATGTCTTTCCAAACAAGTCACTACTTAATTTTTTGTGTGTGAGTAAAACAGTCTGTTTTGTGTGTATCATTTCTTCATTTCATGAGCTGATATACATAGACAATTTAAAAAATAATTGGAAACACTCAAGACTAAGTCCAACTGCATAACTTCTAGGCTTAATCTTCATTTTGGACTATTTTGCTCCTTGCTCACCTTTCTGGATTTTCTACCATGAGAAAATTTTGTTTATTATGATACATGATAGCAATGATTAGAAAAGAGAGATTTTCCTGCTTGAATGTGCATAGTCCAGCATAACATTTTACTCAGAAAAAAATATATAAATGTCAATTCTAAAATGGTACAAATTGTCCACATACATTAACATCAATAGCTATAAAGATAATACTTGTATCACTGTTTTTTTATTATGAATATTATGTAAGACACTTTAACACACTCAGTTCTTGCATTCAAACTATTGCTCTCACACTTCCCACTCTCAACTCTGAGTCATATTCATTTTTATACTAATCTTTTTAACTGTGAAGTAATTTATTTGAGCTGACATTCAGGTACTTCAAATGAAGTCATGTATGTAGTTTTATTTTTTTTAAAAAATCTACCAAAGATAATACACTCATTCTAGACTCTGAAACCTTGCATAAATGACTACAGTGGATTTTCCTTTAATTTGTATTCTCAGCTCTAATAATACTGGAAATAACACTGGATTTTGAAATAACACTGGAATTTCATACCTTGGATGGCTATGACCAAATTGCAATTCTCAACTGGGAGAAGATGCCTAGTTCCCATGGTAATGGGCCAGAACTTGTACTTCTCTCTCATTTAATAAAGCACCCAGAATTAATTCTGGCTAAATGGCATCCCATGGTATCTCCCTGGGATTGGATTAGAACTATGTCCACTAATACCTTAATCCAAAGACACCACCAATGGCCTACTGTGATCATCCTGTACCATAGCGAACATGCTCAAATTTGGAAGGGTTCCTCGAGGACTGCATAAAATGAGTTCTTAATATTTCATCCCGCTATACTTTTGGAAATGTGAAAATACAACAAGAACAACAAATCTTTTCTTTGTGAAGAAGGACTAAATCATTAAAATTCTTTATTTGGAGGCAAAAGAGGTTAGGCTACAGATGCTGCTTAGCTGGGTGTAAGCAGAGTGAGGTGAAAAGATCAGTATTTTCATCTTGATAGCAGCTTCAGAACACTGTGGGGCATGTTTCTATTTACATCAAGATTACTTTCGTTATTCTAGAAATTTTGGCACTAGTAACACAAGAGTGAGAAATCCAAGAAACTCATGACTGTGAAGTAGAACAATTCTTTTAAGTATCAGTTAACAGGGCAAACAGAAGACAAATAAAAGTTTCTAGACCTTGTGAAACCTGATAAAAACTTACTTGGAGTAGTATTTTCTTAAAGGAATGTACATAGATTAAAGCAGAAAGCCCAAGTTTTCCATTGAGAAATGAAGGAACTCTATACTAAGAGTAAGTTCCATAGAAGAAGATAAGTCTTTAACATTATGGAGGTAAATAAAAATGTTTGGGCTAGAAAATGCTTAGCAATGCTGACATTTTGAAAATACTGCTTCATAGTTACAAAAGGGGTAATAAGTATGTATTGGTGTTCTAATGACAGGATCAAACTGCAAATTATTTTTAGTGTTTTTCCCTGGGTAGGCCCAATAATTTTTAAGTTGTTTACCTGTTTCCTCATTTATTAAATGTCGTAACATTTACTCTAGAAGAAAGTCTTTTGTCATGATCAGCATCAGCATTTTACAAAGCACATATGAATACTTTTCTTGGTGTGCTTTGCCAGGCACTGTAGAAAATCAGTCCTAAAACTCACAAGTATAATAGACTATGCTGACGGGGATTGATATTTTCAAATGGGAACTATTTATCCAGCATTAAATAAAGCAGATATTTACTTTATATTTTGAAGGATAGGTGCATTTGGTGTTGCAGTGAATGTAGAGTAAATCCAAAGCAGAGCTTCCTGAAAAGCCAGGAAATTGGTGGTAAACACAGATAATTCCTATTCTCCTGAACCTGGGGTCTAAGTGTGTGAAAGTGAGTTGCCCAGACTTGTTCTGAAGAGGGGCACACAGGTGAAGTATAAGGTTTCTGATGGATGAAGGGCATGAATCCTATAATATGAGGCCTTCTTCAGAGAAATTCATTCAAAAACCCAACCTAAAACAAGTAGAGAGATGGAAAGAGCAATTGAGTGGATGAAGAGGGCATGTGAGAATTGTGTTTGTGAGAAGTTATTTAAAATATATTTTAAAGTGTTCTGGCATAGGGACGCCTGGGTGGCTCAGCCGGTTAAGCGTCAGACTTCCTCTCAGGTCATGATCTCACAGTCAGTGGGTTCAAGCCCCGAGTCGGGCTCTGTGCTGACAGCTCAGAGCCTGGAGCCTGCTTCGGAGTCTGGGTCACCTTCTCTCTCTGCCCCTCCCCCACTTGTGCGCGCGCGCGTGTGCGCTCTCTCTCTCTCCCTCTCTCTCTCTCTAACTAAGTACATAAACATAAAAAAATTTAAAGTGTTCTGGCATTAATGAAGAAAATATTTCATATGCATTTCAAAATAATAGACGACTGAAGACTCCTGATTTTCCACACAGCCCCTTTCCTACTAATCTATTCTGGAATTCTCTTCAAAGGCTAATCATTAGCTCTCATTAGAACTGTTTATATACGTGTGACATTCACATATCATGCCAATATTTGGATAAATCTCATTCGCTCTTTCGTTCTTGTTCTCACTCTCTCTATAGTCAACCATATTATAATACCATCAAGACTAGTGGCTCTGTCTTGTTTTTGGACACATATAGAACCTATCTCAGTAATGTATACATGAAAAGATTTAAACAAGTGTTTGATGGATTGCATAGTTTATGCAACAGTTCCATGTAAAAGAGCAAAATATTTTCCCTAAGTTTTGTCATAATGTATTCAACTTTCTTAGATTATATGCATTGAATTTGCACCTTGGAAGTTTCCAAAAATGTTTTTCCCAATAAAATCAGAGTATTTATTAAATAAAAAATTATAGGAGGATTATAGGAGAACCTGATAAAATTTCAAGGGTCTCTATCAAATAGATAACATGTAATTCAGCACTTCTAGTTTAATGATTCCAAAGGGAGATACTATAAAGTTTAATTTATATAAACCTCAATATGTGAATCCATCTGTATCTGCCTTCTTTTTTGGAGAAAGAACACAAAGAGAAACTTCCTTGATACTAATAAAACATAAGAGCTTCATAGGTTGAGAAGGAGGCAGAGGAAAACAGAAGAATATGTGGCTATAAAACTTGTGTGAAGAAGAGGTCTGCATCTAGAGTGGTCAAAAAATATCACAAGCAGAGAAAAATGATAGGAATTCATGTGGGATGATTATGTGTACAGCAAACTGACCTACGCAAGGAACTGAGATGGAGTGCATTTTTTTCCCTCCTAGGTCTTGGGTAGTTCATCTTTATGTCACTGTGACCCAACTAGTTTCCCTGGATACATGCAAGGAGGGCTGAAAGGCACATGAATCTGCATTTGTGCTCCTGGCACACACAAAAAAGGCAACCTAAATTTAAAAAGCAAGCGCATGTTTTTAAAATGTGCTGTAACAGAACTCTATCATACCAACCAAATGATCTTTATAGTCACTGCTAGCTCTAAAGAATAAAATCATTTCTACTAAGTGGCTAAAATGTCTCATTTTATCACTGTCCTCAGCTCTATCCTCCTCATTCCCTGAATTACAATCTGTTTTTTTTTCCCTCTCCCTCTTACAGATGTTCTTTGCCTCAGTTCAGGCCCCATCATCCTTATTACAATAGTTTTTTTAAAAAAACTGGTTTCTTCGAGTCCAGTCTCTCCCTGACCATGGAAACCAAACTTACCAGTCTCTCCCCATCTCTTCCATAAGGTCACTTTCTGTTAGACACGTCTAATTGTGTCCTTTCACAGTTAATAACTGCCGATTAGCTTGCCAACTGAACAAAGTTAATATCCCTTAGACAAAGCCCTTCCACATATGATCCTATATTTTCTCCCCAAACTCATCTTTACTCATCTTCCGCTATCACAGTTCCAAGCTGGAACATGTTGTCTACATATTGTGAAACATGATTCTCCAAGTACATTTGCACTTCCACTCCGTGTGTCCTTGACTGTGTTCTTCCAGTTGCTTAGAATCACCTCCACCACCTTGTCCTCCAGTCTTCCCCTTTAAAGACTTCCTTATTGCCCCACATAGAGTTTGCTGTAAATTTTTTTTCTGCACCCACAGCATTTTGTACATAGCAATGTTGTTTTACAGTTATTGAATTGCCTTATACTTTTATTTATCTTTTATCTCTATGAGATAGTAGCCTTTATAAGTACAGAGCTATCTAGTCATCTCTGAATTCTTGATCTGCAAAACAGTAAGTGATCAAATGTCATTTAACTGAATAAATCTATTGTTTTTGTTTGAAATGTGCCTAATCTGATAAACTTCTCAAACACTTTATTCATGGCAAAGTTTTTTCTAATCTTTTACCAAATAATTCTATATTATTTGAAACTCCAAAGGCACAATGACAACCAGGTAGAAACTTTATAAAAAGCGTCTGCAATCTTACAATTCTGGAACAACTGAGTTTGGGGACGACCTTGGGAAAGGAGGTCTTTCCTTCTACTGAACTCTACAACCAAAAAAGGAAATTTAGGTCTCACAACAGTAAGAGTATCAGAAAGATTCTAAATTTCAAATGGGGTAAGAGTCTACCTCTGGATTTTCAATATAGTCCAGGCTTCCCTATAAACCAAGTGTGGTGTGGCAATAAGCAGCATGAATATCATCTTGGAGTTTATAAGAAGTACAGAATTTCAGCCTCACACAGACCTACCAAATCCAAATCTGCATTTTTACAAGATCTTCAAGTAATTCGAACAGATTTTAAAGTCCCTGGGAGAGACCAAAAGGTATCAGCTGAGCCATATTCCTATGCTCCTTAGAGACAGTGTACATTGAACAGAAATCCTAGGGTGTCTCAGAAATGACCATACCTCTAAAGATCCCATTATCGGGCACTAAATCCTTCATGGCTACTTGAAGCAGCATCAGTACCCAGAGATTCCCTTGGACCCATCTACTTCCGCTAGAGATGGGCAGTTATGAGAGGCCAGAGAGGCAAGGGCACCTTTGCCAACACAAGAATGGAAAACACCCAGCTTTTGCAAGAGCATGTGTAACACAGTTCAGGGGGCTCATTGTTCGCACAGTGTTTCTTAGAGCTGTGCCTGAGGGTACCAGGCACATTATAATCTAGGTATGTGGTATCTCCCTGGGGTAGCACAACAAACACATCCTTGTTCGAAGTCAAATAGATCTCCATTTAATCCTCCTGATCCTTGGGCACATGGCTTACAACTTTTTTCTCCTTTAGTCTTCTCACTTGCAAAGGTAAATGAATTAGCTTGTTTATTGGGCCAAGCAAAGAGAGTCAACAAATGTTACTGACTACTCCCCACGTGCCAGGCTTTGGGAATACAGAGACACAAATGACTTGCTACCTCAAGCATTTTATTGTCATCATAAAATCTGGTGACTGAATTTCAAGGTCTGTTGTATAAAAAATTGTTCACATACAAAATATTCCACTTAAAAAAGTTTATGTGGCCAAATGAATGTGAAAAGTACTATTGTATCAGAGAAAGTGTGTGTGTTTGTGTGTGTGTGTGTGTGTGTGTGTGTGTGTGTGTGTGCATGTGTGTGTGACTGTTTATAGGTAAAAACTTATTAACATCCTGAAGTGATAATCTGGGAGACTTTCTTTTTGTCTCTCAGACATGAAGTATGACTAGATCGTACATTATATAGTCCTGTTCCTTTCTTCCTTTTATCAAATAACCTATTTACTTCATTTTTATTTACTTCATTTATCTCAGCTGTTCAACTTTTATTCAAATATGTCCATCTTTTCCCTGACCCAAGAACCAAACATGACTAGGAAATAACTATAAAAGGTAAGCTCAAGTTTGGAGGTTCAAGTATTTACTTACTGAAGAGTAGCACATCTCGGTGTCCTTATCACTTGGTCCTCGATTTTCTGGCTCCACAGTCCTTTTCTCAAAGTGGGTCTAAATTTTCTTGTTATGATGTTCATTTTATCTTACCAAGTCTACTGCCTCACTTCACAAATCGGGATGTTTTATTTCCATAGAAACTGTGGCTCTAGGAAACATCTTTTCTCTGCCCTAGCATAAAAGTCATTGATAAGCTCAGTCTTCCACTGAAAATCCTTCTCACCGGAAAAGGGAAGTAGTAATATAATAAAATCATTTACATTTAAATTATACAGTTGATCATTTTACATAAATAAAATAGCTCTGCCAAGGTAAGATGTAAGAACTTACAGTACATGGTGTCAGCCCTCATGGAGCTGAACAAGCCCAGAGTAGAACTGTGAGCCACACTTAGTAAAATTTCATAAAGACTTACATAATAACAGCCCAAAACTTCTCCATTTCCTTTCTTTACTAATTTTTTTCTTGGCTTAGAAGAATAGCAAAATGCTCTTAACTCAAGATCCCACTTTTATACATGCATTTGCAGTATAAATTCAAGATAAAATGGTTTATTTTAAACCAAATGTTATGTTCAATAATGACAAATGATGTTTTCATTAACAGTGTCTTTAAACAAGTGAATACAAGAAAATTTAATATATCAGTTAGTTTTATAGTAAATTCAACATAAACCAGATATCCTTTTTTCTTGGCTAAAGTTGCTACTAATCTCATCATTTCTTTTTTTTTTTTAGTTTATTTATTTATTTTGAGAGAAAGAGAGAGAGAGAATCCGAAGCAGGCTCTGCACTGTTGGCACAGAGCCCAATGTGAGGCCTGAACTAACTCATGAACTCTGAGATCATGACCTGAGCCATAGAGTTAGATGCTTAACTGACTGAGCCACCCAGGTGCCCCTAATCCTGTCATTTCAATTAATAACTAGATGCAGTGAATTATATAGCAAATCATTTACTCACAGATTAGGACACAGCTGCCACAGCGTTAAAAAGTGTTTTTGATAAACCTCTTTCCAAGCAAGATAAAGATAGCTGGAATTGAGGAAAAGCCTGAGTGCATTATTTGATCTTTCACAGGGACAGCTACTCAAAAGTAAATCTCCAACCCACCTTGAGATAGATAACATCAAGTGAGGCTTTAAGAAAGCCAATGAAATCATCCATCTTTCCCTTCTACACTTCCTTTCTTTTTCAAAAAAATTTTTTCTAGCATAATCTGAATACAAAAGCTTGGATATGAATTAAGCATTAATTGTAATCAGGAATCAATACAAGTGCCCTGGTTGGAAAGCCTGGGTAGCTCAGTCAGTTAAGCATCTGACTTCAACTCAGGTCATGATCTCACGGTTTGTGAGTTCGAGCTCCACATTGGACTCTGTGTAGACAGCTCAGAGCTTCGGATTCTGTGTCTCCCTCTCTCTCTGCCTCTCACCACTCACGCTGTCTCCCTCTCCCAAAAATAAACATTAAAAAAAAACTCACAAAGAAAAAAAAATACATAAATGCCCTGGTTAAAGTAAAGGATATTATTTTGAAATGTGACATTTTCGGCATGTATTTGCTACAAGACTAAATTTTTAAAAATTAAATGTTTCACTTATTTCTCTGAAACTGTAGCATATAATTTTCTTGACTTCAGATATTATATTTTAGAGCCCACAAAATTTACAGCTGTCTTGAACCATATAATGCTGGAATGAATTACTGTCAAATACTCTTTAACTTTGTTCTTTCTGCCAAACTGCAATCCAAGTCTTTGTTATTGAATCTTTTTCCTATTCTCTATTCTGTCTGAAGGAGTTGAGGAAAACATCAAGAAGATGATATTTGAAGTCATGAAGGATAAACAGAAATGTGCATATAGGAATAGTTCATTCACTATCTCAAATCTCCAAAGTGCCACAATATAAAGTCTGTGCATTTTTAGCCTGCTATCCTAGTCAGCTTGGAATGCAATAACCAAAACACCATAGATTGGGTGGCTTATAAACAACAGATATTATTTCTCACAGTTCTGGAGACTAGAGGTCCAAGAACAGGGTGCCAGCCTGGTTGGGTTCTGGTAAGGGCCCTCCTCTGAGGTTTGGACCGACTTCTTATCGTATCCTGACATGGCAGAGAGTAGAGAAAAGCAGCAAACTCTCTCATGACTCATAAGGGCACTAATCCCATTCATGAGGGCTACACTCCGATGGCCTCATCTAATCGTCTCCCAATGATCCCACCTCCTAATACAATCTCACTGGGAAGGCAGAGTGTCAATATGTGAGTTGGAGATGTTGGGGAAGGATAAACATTCAGTCTGTACCACTCGCCATGCTAGAGCCTTGACAAATGTAATCACACCCTTCCAAATGAAGTTTCTTATCTAGTCAAACTGGCCAATTTGCTGTTTCTTAAATATAACTTTTGCATTTCTGCTTTTTTGTCTTTTGCATATGTCATATCCTCTTCATGAAGCAACTTCTTCCATACTTTCTTCTTCTGCCTCCTTTCTCTCCAAACCCTTAAGGAACAATTTACATCCTATTGCTCCTAAGAGGTCTTGCTCCATTTACCCTAACATTTCTTATTATCAATATCTCTCATTTGATACATTAAAAACTCTAACTTACATTGATATTTATCCTTTTATGTTTAAGTTGTGTGGTCTTTCAGCTGCCAGAGTCAGACTTTTTCTGTAAAGAGCTAAATAGCAAATATTTGAGGCTTTGTGGACTAAGGGTCAAAATCTAGGATATTATCTGGCATATTAGTTGTAAAACGTAGAGGTATTTTTCTAAAATTTTTGATGAAATTTAAATATAATAGTAATTGGGTGCAATTTTTTTGTAATACAGATCTATTAAGGAGAAGAATACAGGTATTTGCAAGGGAAGGTAACGTTTCGCTTATTTGGGGTTCAATGTTAATGTTCCCTATCATGAAAATTAGTAACAAATATCATCTATTAGTGTTCATCTGTCATAAGGTTTCATGTACTTTATCTTGAAAAATGTCTTTTCACATCAATAGATATTGCCGAACACTAATGATACTGATACAAATCCATAAGCATGTGATTTCAATTGAGTATATTCACCACTTAGAAGGTATTTATGGAATTCTATTAGGTTCTTCTCTTGATATTTGCCTTTTGGCATAACTGCATTATAGATTAATCCTTCCATTTGAAGATTAGGTGGGTTCTCCTCAATTGCAAAGCTAAACACATTTTGAAATACATA
This sequence comes from Lynx rufus, assembly GCF_022079265.1. Taxonomy (NCBI): domain Eukaryota; kingdom Metazoa; phylum Chordata; class Mammalia; order Carnivora; family Felidae; genus Lynx; species Lynx rufus. The sequence continues at coordinate 202,620,096 of NW_025814823.1, read as the reverse complement.
AATCTCTTTTGCACTTGAGTTGAAGTATGAAAAATGTTAATGGAACTGTGATTTGAACAAATACAGTCACTATAATTTTTTGTGTGAGAATGGAGATTTTGCTTCCTGTCTTAACTTTTGTCAGCATGGGAAGTGTATAAAACAGCATGACATTACTTGTGATTCATAAATGTTAGTTGTCAAAACGACTTTAATGTAGTGTGAATTTCACATATAAGCATTGTCATTTTGGTTAAATTTCTTAAAAAATATTAACAAGTCTGAAGTAAAAACTAATTTCCAAAGCCATTTAGTATTCTTTTTTTTTAACATTTATTATTGAGAGACAGATAGAGACAGAGCATGAGCAGGGGAGGGGCCGAGAGATGGGGAGACACAGAATCTGAAGCAGGGTCCAGGCTCTGAGCTGTCAGCACAGAGCCTGATGCTGGGCTCAAACTCACAAACCGCGAGATCATGACCTGAGCCGAAGTCGGACGCTTAACAAATGGAGCCACTCAGGCGCCCTAGTAATTCAATGATAGTATTGGAGGGTGGTTTTTCCCCTTCAGGAAAATTCTACCTCATTCTTAAGCTAAAAGCATCACAAAAGAGAGAGAGACAGAGACATACAGAGACAGAGACAGACAGCCAGAGAGAGAGCAAACCATCAAACTGCTGCCTGGTGAAGGAAGTCAGAATATTTGAGACCACAAGAATAAATGAAGTTCATTATTGGTGCTATGGGTTCAATAACACATGATTCATTCTAATATTTTTTTTATCAAGTACCTATTAATAATGCAATGGATAATGACAGATTTTACATTCCTTACATTTTTCACAAGATTTGTAAGTTATTCAATTATGTCTTTTTCTGCTTCACACATATTTTTAACACCATCAGTGCAAAATCTTAGCAGATCCCACTTAAGTATATACTGAATTCGAGTTTCTAAACTTTGAAAATATTCTCACAGACTATTCTTGGGGGGAAAAAGTGACAGTGTTGGTAACATTGGGCAACTCTTCATGAACTGAAGACAATTACTCAAAATAATTTCCTTTATTTTCCTTTTGATGTTCTTCCCAATGTCCTTAACAATTCAGACAACTATTCGTGCCTAAAGGCTAATAGACTTAAACGAGTTTTTGGTAAGGACAAATTTCTCCAGCTCCTGCAATCAAACATGATTAAATCAACTCACTATTGGTAAATTATTTTATTTGGTTGATTGACAAAAGAGACACTTGGAAAATTTGGTTATAGCCTCATTTTCATTTTTTTTCTTTCTTGGAAAAAAAATTCTGCCCTGGTAAGATATTCCATTTTAAATACTCTATTTTTTTTTTAATCATCGTTTTCCTATGAATTGGGCATATTACGATGGGTGCTTAGTCTGGTAATGTTCTTTTAACCCAGCATCATTGCTTCATAAACACAATGCTTCACCATATAATTTGATAACAAACTAATCCACATTCCACTCTGCCTCAAAAGGGCAACACTCAAAGCCCACTTTTCTCTTCTTTCCTTGACATCATGGATGTGCACTGGTAATACATATATACATATATACATAATACAAAATAACATCCTGCAGCAATTCACATGATACTTGACACAACGCTGAATTACAACTGTGCCCCTGTAATTTTATAGCACTCTGAGCAGCAGTGCACCGTGATGACAAGAGACCAGTGAGTCAACTCTGCCATTGTAGTTCAAAGATGGCCACAGACAACATGTAAATGAATGAGTGTTGACCTGTTCCCCACAAAAGTTTATTTGTGGGCTCTGATATTTGAATTTCATATAATTTTAATGTGTCAAGAAATGTTTTTGTTGTAATTATTATCATTCAACCAATTAAAAATATAAAAACATTCTTAGCTCATGGATTATGCAAAAAAAAAAGTGGGCTACACTTGGCCCTCAGGCCATAGTTTGCTGACCCCTGAACTATACCACTGTGCTTAATAGAGACCCATCCACAGAGCAGGCAATCAAGAAATATTAGTTGTTTCTGAAAATGACATGCTAATGTATTCAATTAACATAATTTCTGTGAACAGAAATATACCCTCTCATCTGTATATTAGCTAAAAGGCTACTGTCTATTAGGGAGGAAACAGAAATGTGCTCAGAAGTATCTGTTAGCAAATAGAAGCAAGCTACCTGCTATGGACTAGTAAAGTCAGTTAAGACTAAGGTAACTTGAGCTCATCTTCATCTACATCTACCTACCTATTTGGAAAGGATTATACTGGTAAATGTTAGGTTGTTTGAAAACATACATGGTCAAAGCTTTCAATGATTGTGTCTAAACTTAAATAGATAGATAGATAGATGATAGATACATAGATAGATAGATACATAGATTGATAAAATAATGTTTTCGATTTTTGCTTCCAAAGGAACTCATAAAATAGTAACTGCAACAACTGGAATTCAAATATGTTTTACTTATTTTACTGTTTTTCTTATTTCATATTTGCATCCTTGTAAAGCCCACAAGGTAATTAATTTATTTCTGCATATTGGGACATTGAGTTCTGTTGAAACAACTAGGAATTCTGTTCTGCCCTAAAAACCAATTGTTAATATACAGGCAGCTTGGAACATTTTCTTTTCCAATGCCTGTGGAAATGAATGCTTATTTAATAAATTATCCCCATGGAAGTAAACATATGGGGGTTACTTATAACATGCTTCCAGATTGTGACTATTTATCATCTACCTTTATAATAAGCCAGAACCTGAAACATTCTTTTTTTAATATGAAATTTATTGTCAAACTGGTTTCCATACAACACCCAATGCTCATTCCAACAGGTGCCCTCCTCAATGCCCATTCCCCACCCTCCCCTCCCTCCCACCCCCCATCAACCCTCAGTTTATTCTCAGTTTTTAAGAGTCTCTTATGGTTTGCCTCTCTCCCTAACTTTTTTTTTCCTTCCCCTCCCCTTCTGTTAGTTTCTCAGGATCCACGTAAGAGTGAAAACATATGGTATCTGTCTTTCTCTGTATGACTTATTTCACTTAGCACAACACTCTCCAGTTCCATCCATGTTGCTACAAAAGGCCATATTTCATTCTTTCTCTTTGCCACATAGTATTCCATTGTGTATATAAATCAAAATTTCTTTATCCATTCATCAGTTGATGGACATTTAGGCTCTTACCATAATTCGGCTATTGTTGAGAGTGTTGCTATAATCATTGGGGTACAAGTGTCCCTATGCATCAGTACTCCTGTATCCCTTGGGCAAATTCCTAGCAGCGTTATTGCTGGGTCACAGGGTAAATCTATTTTTAATTTTTTGAGGAACCTCCACACTGTTTTCAAGAGTGGCTGCACCAGTTTGCATTCCCACCAATAGTGCAAGAGGGTTCCCATTTCTCCACATCCTCTTCAGTATCTATAGTCCCCTGATTTGTTCATGTTAGCCACTCTGACTGGTGTGAGGTGGTATCTCATTGTGGTTTTGATTTGTATTTCCCTGATGAGGAGCGACATTGAGCATCTTTTCATGTGCCCATTGGCCATCTGGATGTCTTCTTTACAGAAGTGTCTATTCATGTCTTCTGCCCATTTCTTCACTGGATTATTTGTTTTTCAGGTGTGGATTTTGGTGAGTTCTTTATAGATTTTGTATACTAGCCCTGTCTGATATGCCAGCATTACTTTGATTCCTAAACCAGACAGAGACTCAGCAAAAAAAGAGAAGTACAGGTCAGTATCCCTGATGTAAAAATTACATTGAGAATGTAAAAATTCTCAATAAGATACTAGCAAATCGAATTCAACAGCATATAAAAAGAATTATTCACCATGATCAAGTGGAATTCATTCCTGGGCGGCAGGGCTGATTCAACATTCGCAAATCAGTCAATGTGATACATCACATTAATAAAAGAAAAGATAAGAACCATATGATCCTGTCAAGCGATGCAGAAAAAGCATTTCACAAAATTCAGCATCCTTTCTTAATAAAAACCCTCGAGAAAGTCAGGATAGAAGGAACATACTTAAACATCATAAAAGCCATTTATGAAAAGCCCACAGCTAATATCATCCTCAATGGGGAAAAACTGAGAGCTTTCCCCCAGATCAGGAACACAACAGGGATGTCCACTCTCACTGCTGTTGTTTAACACAGTGTTGGAAGTGCTCCATCAACAGTCAGACAACAAAAGGAAATCAAAGGCATCAAAATTGGCAAAGATGAAATCAAGCTTTCACTTTTTGCAGATGACATGATATTTTACATGGAAAACCCAATAGACTCCACCAAAAGTCTGCTAGAACTGATACATGAATTCAGCAAAGTCACAGGATACAAAATTAATGTACAGAAATCAGTTGCATTCTTATACACTAATAATGAAGCAACAGAGAGACAAATAAAGGAACTGATTCCATTCACAATTGCACCAAGAAGCATAAGATACCTAGGAATAAACCTAACCAAAGATGTAAAAGATCTGTATGCTGAAAACTATAGAAAGCTTATGAAGGAAATTGAAGAAGATCCAAAGAAATGGAAAAACATTCCATGCTCATGGATTGGAAGAATAAATATTGTTAAAATGTCAATACTACCCAAAGCAATCTACACATTCAAAACAATCCCAATCAAAATTGCACCAGCATTCTTCTCGAAGCTAGAACAAGCAATCCTAAAATTTGTATGGAACCACAAAAGACCCCGAATAGCCAAAGTAATATTAAAGAAGAAGACCAAAGTGGGAGGCATCACAATCCCAGACTTTAGCCTCTACTACAAAGCTGTAATCATCAAGACAGCATGGTATTGGCACAAAAACAGACACATAGACCAATGGAATAGAATACAGACTCCAGAATTGGACCCACAAAAGTATGGCCAACTAATCTTTGACAAAGCAGGAAAGAATATCCAATGGAAAAAAGACAGTCTCTTTAACAAATGGTACATGGGCAGCAACATGCAGAAGAATGAAACTAGACCACTTTCTTACACCATTCACAAAAATAAACTCAAAATGGATAAAGGACCTGAATGTGAGACAGGAAACCATCAAAACCCCAGAGGAGAAAGCAGGAAAAATCCTCCCTGACCTCAGCCGCAGCAATTTCTTACTTGACACATCTCCAAAGGCAAGGGAATTAAAAGCATAAATGAACTATTGCGACCTCATGAAGATAAAAAGCTTCTGCACAGCAAAGGAAACGATCAACAAAACTAAAAGGCAACCAACGGAATGGGAAGAGATATTTGCAAATGATAAATCAGAACCTGAAATATTCTAAAAATGTTTAGAAAAGAAAAACAGATTATATGCTTAATTCACTTTACATTTATGCATATAAATATTAATTTGGTATGCAAACTCCTTTTCGTTCTTCTGTCTGATCATCTAATTATTTTGCTAATTGATATTATTAAAAATATTAGGGGCCGAATTAATGTTGACTCTCCAAAAACCCACCACAAACCCTGGTGCTCGAGCAAAACACACTTTCTGAAACCTACTGCATAAGAGAAGACACCACCTTGACAGTTTTACTGAGATATCAAAAGGAGGAAGTCAAGGAAAGATATTTATGGAGTTTTAGTGCCTGGGCTAAGTGTTTGTAAGGTAGGTCTTTCATGGTAGGAAACTGGTTGGGTTGGGCAGAGTCTAGGATACAACAGCTTTGGAGTTACAAGCAATTGTGAGGCAGGAATCTCAATGCAACATGAATGAGGAAAATACAGCATTTGATAAATATGCTGATATTTAATTTAGCCTATTGGTTTTCTATTGCGGCATAACAATTTACCACAACCTTGGAGATTGAAAACATTTATTATCTCACAACCTCAGGGCATAACTTGCCTGGGTTCTCTGTCCAAAATCTCATAAATCTACAATTGAGATGTCAGCCAGATTGTATTCCTTTTTTGAGCTGGGCACCCTCTTACAATCACACAAGGTTGCTGGCAGAACTCAGTTCCTTGTGGTTGTAGGACTAAGTTCCCTGCTTACCTGCTGCCTATTAGTTAGGACTACTCTCAGCTTCTAGAGGCCTTCACGGTCTCCTGCCATATTGCCCTCATTGAGCCTATCTCTGGGAATGGGAGCTTACTGTTTCAAAGGCAGCTTACTGTTTCAAATCTTTTTGACTCAGTGAGTCACCTGATTAAAACAAGTCCACCCAGGATAGCCTCCCTCTTAATTGTCTCAAAGTTAACTGATCCAGGACCTTCATTATATTTGCAAAATGCCTTCACTTTTTGCCATATAACATAACATAATTACAGCAGTGAAATGCCATCACCTTTGTCATATTCTATTGCTTAGAAGCAACTTATAAATATCGCCCACACCAAGGTAAGGGAATTATGCAATGGCACAGGTCACTGAAGGTCATTTTAGAACTCACCAACCAAAGTTAGTTAGTTGTTCTTATCTTTCAGAAGGAAATATTTCTTGGAACAAGTAGCTCAATTTATTTTTTGACCAGTCCTTGTGCATTATCAACAATAGCCAAATTATGGAAAGAAGCCAAATGTCCACGGATGAATGGATAATGAAAATTAAGTAAAATGTTAGTCAAAGAAAGACAAATACCGTATGATTTCACTCATATGTAGAATTTAAGAAACAAAACATATGAACACAGGGGAAGGGAATAAAAGAAGGAGGCAAACTATAAGGGACTCTTAACTATAGAGAACAAACTGAGGGTTGCTGGAGGTGGAGGAGAGGACGAGCTAAATGGGTGATGGGTATCAGGGAGGGCACTTGTGATGAGCCCTGGGTGTTATGTGTAAGTGATGAATCACTAAATGCTATTCCTAAAACCAATATTACAATGTATGTTAACTAACTAGGATTTAAATTAAAACTTTTTAAAAAAGGAAAAAAAGAAAAAATGTTTAGTCTATTTTTTAATGTTTTTCTCGATTTCTCATGCTCCTCTAACTAATGACCTATTTTTATGTGTCACTTAAGAGAAACTTGAAGATTTTCATATGCTCACTATCTCAGTGCCCGGTTCTCTCTCCTATAGGCGTTTCCTTTTGTCAATATACCAGAGCAGTTACTAAATGATTGTCTCTCAGATTCATGCATCTGTATTCAAGTTTGTAAATTCAACTTTGTATGTTGGTACTGGGACTTTGCAAGCTACATTTTTCTTTGCCTGATGACCCCCTATAAAATCTGCCAATATGTGTCACTAGGGAGAAACTGAAAGTCTAGAGGCAGAAGAAATGACTTCTTCCTATTCATTATTGTGGGATTCCCATCTGCCAATTTTTTTTGGGGGGGGTGCAACATTCAAGTCATGATTTTTCACTCTGGCAATGGCAGTTCCTTACTCTAACAGTAGTTCCATTCATTTTGCATTGTTTTTAACACTTGTAAGACTAGCTTCATCATCTCCCCATCATCGGCACTAGCCAGCTGGATTCTGCTCAGAGACAAGGCCAAGTCTAAAGTGAGGTAAATGCAAACCTAGGACACAAATGTTAAGGAGAAACTCATTCTCAAGGTTGTCCTCCTGCCAATCTGGGAACTGACCTTCATGTTGTGGACTTGATAGGGTTGAACAGTCAACATTCTCTGTGAGTTAGTTACCTTTATTATTAGATGATAGGCATGATTCTGAACTTTCCTGCCCTCCAGCTATATATAGGAAATCACAGCTGCTTTTTACACTATTGAAGAAGTCCTTCCATGTTCACACTTTGCTTCAAATTTTCATTGTGTGTGTGTGTGTGTGTGTGTGTGTGTGTGTGTGTTTCCAGTGTATGCATGGCACTCAGCAAGAGCCATTCTATTTCCTTGTCCTAATAATTACTGCATACTCTGAATATCTCAATAACCTGAGATATTGTGCCAACAACTTCATTCACTTCTTCTGATATTTCATCCCAGTGAATATCATCACTGTACCTTGATAGCACGCCCAAAGTATCACTTCTTCACCCCCCACTTATGACAAGGCTCTCAAATTCAGTTAGCTGGCTAGTGATCCCATTTCAAAATCCATTTTAGAGTCAGATTCCTTGGGCCACTTCTGACACCATCTAAGATCAAATTTCCTAAAAATCACTCTGAGATAGAAATTTTCATACAAGACAGAAATTTGAGGAGCACCCTTGAGAATCAACATGTATGAGGGAATAAAGAAAGTAGGATTGGCCTGAGGGAGGAAATGAACTTAGTTGATCCTTAGTTGATCCCACAGGGAGCACAGAAATTAGAACAGTTGTTTCATAGTGATACACTGTGAACTGAGGGAACCAGACTTCTACAAACAGCATCTACCAGTCTCTGGTTACTGGCTGCCCCCTGTGGAGGGGTCATGACTTTGGCAAGGCAATCCTCTTTGGCTGAGGACAATTCCAAAAAATGGACTCAGTTCAGACACATCATCAATCAAATCTTGCAGCAGCGGTGGGAATGAGTGCCTCAGTTCTAGAGGGGAGATCTGGGCAGCTCACCACAACATCTGTTGCAATTAATAAATATTATATATGATATAATCCCTTTCTCCTTTATAAATATTTTAGAATTATTAATGACAGCTGAATGTTAATGACTCCATACTGGGGCAATTTGCAGAAATGCATAGCCACAATGCATGTTTATCAACCCATGTAAAAATAATCAGCCAATTAATAAATGATGTATTCACACATATAAACATGTGTGTGTGTGTGTGTGTGTACATATATATATATATATATATATATATATATATATGCTAATATTTTAATGTTTATTCCTTGGTAGTTTTAGTAACCAGGAGAGAGAACCATATCACAAAGTCTTGTCTTTATTTGAAAATCATTAATAAATCGGTAACTGCCACTTCCAACTCTTCTATTTATTTCTATTCCATTAATGTAATTTCTTCCTATGACTATGGATGACTAAGAGCCTTTGTTCATCCTGGGTAACTGAATTGAAAACATTCTTAACTAAATTTTTATTTGCATGGTAACAGCATACTATTGAATCTATCTTAAGAGATATCTTAAGAAGGTAATTAAGTAAGATAATTAAATAAACATTAGTATTCAAGAATTCAGAGACATGAACTTACACAAAACAAAGATCTGGAGCTATGAGAAATACATAATCCATAGTACTGACAATAGATGTGATTTTTTTATGCTTAGCAAAATATTATGAATTCTAATATATTCAAAAATATTTACAATAGAACACATTTTCTTTTTAAGAATCCTAATAGTGGCAAGCACAACCATATAGTAAAAATGTGAATATATAAAGCACCATAAGTACACCAATCAGTCTTTTACTGTGCATTCACAGGCCTTATTTAAAGGACAATATGCAAATCAGAGAAAAGGCAAGCTTTAAGAATTACGCTGGCATGATTAACCACATCATTTGCACATTGAATCACATCATCATGCAACAAGAGAATATACTGTCAATGTCCACCTGCTTTCAAAGCTTTCACACATTTTGTGGGGGTGTTGAAACATTATGTTTTCAGAAGATAATTGAAGCAAAGAACTGACAAGGATAAGGATGCATTTTTTTGGTATATGCTTATGTAGTACATAATATTTAATGGAGAAATAATAAAAGAAAATTCAAAGTGTTTTTGTCAGGTATTTTTTTGATTGATTAATTGACTCATTCATTCAAGCAATAAGTAAATATGTCTTCAGCGTTTTCCTTTTGCCAGACATTGTTCTAGGTATGAGGGTACAGCAATAAACAAAAATAGATAAAGATCCCTATCTCACAGAGTTGAAGATATACTACAATTTCTCTTCAGTTACATCCAAATGGCTTAATAAAATAATATTATTTTAAAATGGAAAAACCTAAGCAGGCCAAGCGTACTCTTTTTTTTTAATATTTATTCATTTTTAAGAGACAGAGAGAGACTAAGCAGGAGTGGAGGGAGGGGCAGAGAGAGAGGCAGACACAGAATATGAAGCAGACTCCAGGCTCTGAGCTGTCAGCACAGAGAGTGATGTGGGTCTTGAACCCATGAACTGAAAGATCATGACCTGAGCTGAAGTTGGACACTAAACTGACTGAGCCACCCAGGCACCCCAGACTAAGCTTACTCTTAAAGGTTCTAAAATTTAAATAAACCATGGAGGTGAAAAAGTCCTGGTTATTTCTACAGCTATGGGCTTGGTCCTGCCCTCTTACCCATGCAGTTCCACTGAATCTAGTCCATTCCTACACATTGTGTGGCTCTCAGTTCAAAGTTTTTTCAGCAACTTAGTTACTCTAGATTTGATCAAGTCCATTTGTAAAATACTTTCTTAGCATTTGATACTAATCCTACAGAGTGTTGGTAAAGCTTGTATGAAGCTGTATGATTATTTAAGTTTTATCTGCCTCCCCTAGTAGAATATGATTCCATGAAGTCCTGGACAGTTCACTGCTTGAACCCAGGGCCTGGAATAGTACCAAGCCTACTGGTATTTGACAGGCATTTATTGACTAAGCTAATAAATAAGTTAATTAACAAATTCACTAATACTTAGATTTTTAATATATAAGACTGGACTTGGTAAAATAAAATTTGAGAAAGGTAAAATTTATCTTCAAGAATCCACATTCTTATTTCTCTCCTTCTTCCTTCTTTTTCACTCCCCAAGACCCAGGACCCATCACTTTCATATTCCCTTGGCATTAGATGGACTGTTACTTACTCAAAATGTGGTCTTGTAAGAAGTTCTTATGATCATTTGATTAAATTATAAATTTATAATTAATAAGGGAAAATTTGTTTTAGACTAGAAAAATTTATTTTAATTTGCTAAATCACAGGTTTGGTGTTTAGGGGTTAACAGTCAGGATCAGAAAGCAATGGGGTTTTGGTTTTATTTTGTAAAAAATGAGTGAAGGGTCATTGTGGTAAAAACTGCCAATTTATGTGCTATTAAGGCCATCCTTGGAAATGAGGACATTGCTTTTATTATCTATAGTATCATATGTTTCTTTCTTCCCACTTGCAAATTTCTTTTTTTAAACTGACCATATACATAATCTCTAAAAACATTGATAATCATAAAAATTCTCAAAGCATGAAATAAAAAACTTCACTTCCATTCAAAGTCTCATTCCTATGTTCTTTCTTTCCTTATTCTAAAAATAAGGACATATTCAGGTGGGAAACAGGATAATAACGATAGTTAAGTGCAAAGACTGTCTGGCTCCACATCCTAACTTGACCACCCTCAACTTGTGCTACGTTGCTTAACCTGTGTACGTCACATTTTTAAATTTTTTTAATGGATAAAATAATCTCCCATAGCATTATTATCAGAATTAAATGTTAGTATACATAAAATAGCTCATTAAAAATCCCAGCATAAAATAACCAAAGAGGATAACCAGTAAACAGAATGAACTAAAGCCTCATAATTCCCGTGAAGAGTAAATAAACTGGCTGTGATATTAACTGCCAATTGTGATGAGATGTATAAGGAAATTAGAGTGGAATCAAACAGAAAGAAGTGTCTCTGCATTTGGGAACCTTCATGAGAATACAAAAAATAAAAACTATAATTCATGTTGTACTCATATGCACAACAGCTGTATCAACATAAATATACAGTTAGACATATTTTATGCTTTACTGAGATAATTTACATATCAGAATTGAAACACTGTTAAGCGTACAGTTCAGTAATTTTTGAAAAATTTAAAATTGTATAGTCATCACCACAACCCATTTTTTATTATATTTCCATCATTCCAAAAAGTTAAGTCAATCCACATTCCCATCCCCAGTATTATTGATCCAGTTCCCATCTCTATAGATGTGACTTTTATAACAATATCCTATGAATGGAATTATACTACATAGCCTTTCAGGCCTGGCTTCTTTCACTTAATATGGTATTTTCAAGGTTTATCCTTATACATGTGGGATCACATATTTTTATTTTTCTTGGAAAGACACATAATCATGGCTTTGCTGTGTTATATGGTATATTTATGCACAGGATTTAAAAATATTTTCCAAAATGGCTCTAACATTTTATATTCCAATCACTAATTTATGAGGAAAATAATTCCTCTACATTCTGACCCTTATTACTATATGAATATTTTTTATTATAATCATTCTAGTGGGTATAGAGTGGTATTTTATATAGTTTTTATTTGCATCTCCTTAATGACTAATAATGTTGCACATCATGCAATGTGCTTACTAACTCTTCATATATCTTTCTTGTTAAAAATTATATTAAAGTCTTTTGTCTTTTTAAATTAGGTTGTTTCTTAATACTGAGTTGTAGGAGTCTTTATATATTCTTGTATAAAACACAGGTTTATGATATATTATTAAAATCTTCAATAATGCACACTAAAGCTTTGTTTTGCAAACATCTCTCCCATCTAAAGCTTTTCATTTTCTTAACAATTTTCTTTGGAAGCACAATTAAAAAAATTATCATGAAGCCTTATTTATCATTTCTTTTTTTTTATGGGTTGTGTTTTTGATGTCACAGCAAAAAATAATCTAACCCAAGGTAATGAAGATTTTCCCCTATATTTTATTCTCAAAGTTTTATAATTTAGGCTCTTACATTCAGTATTCTACCCAAGTTTGAAATAAATTGTGTGTTTGATGTGAGATAAGGGTCCAAATTCATCTTTTGTGCATGACAACATTCTGTTATTTTAGCACCATTTGTTGAAAAGATTATCCTTTCTCCTACCGAATTGTCTTGCCTCCTTTTTTGGAAAGTAAATGGACAATAAATGTAAGAGTTTATTTTGGACTCTCAACACTGTTCCATTTATCTATGTCTATCTCTTCACTAGTACCACACTGTTTATTTTAATATATGTACATATATAGCGAGTTTTAAAATAGGAAAGTGTATGCTCCCAATTTTTGCTTTATTTTTTTCCAAAATGGCTTTGGCTATTCTGGGGCCGCTGCATTTTCCCATCAAGTTTAGAATGAGCTTATTTTCTACCAAAAACAAGCAAAATATCCCACTGAGATTTTGATTTTCACTACACTGAATCTATAGATCAATTTGGGAAGAGATACCATGCTAATAGTATTGTCTTTCAAACAATAAACCTGGAATTTATATAATTTATTTAGATCTGCTTTAATTCCATCAGCAATGTTTTAGTTTGCAGTACACAGGTTTTACACTTCTCTTATTAAATTTGTTCATTATCTTGTTCATTTTGATGCTACTTTGAATGGAATTCCCTCCTTAATTTTATCTCTAGATTGTCCATTGTGTGTATAGACTCATTTTTATATTGCTATTTTATCTTGAAAACTTGTTGAAATTGTCTATTCATTATATTGTAATTTTACTGTGAATCATAGGATTTTCTATCTATAGAATTATGGCATCTGTACATAAGACTATTTTATTTCTTCCTTTATCATCTAGACTCCTCCCACTTCTTTTTCCTTGCCTGGCTGCACTGGCAAGAACCTCTTATACATTGCTGAACAAAAATGACAACGGTGGACATCACTATCTTTTTCCTGATCTTGGGAGAAAGACATTGAAATCTCTGACCATTACTTATGTTAACTGTAGATCTCTGTAGACTCCCTTTATCAGACTGAGAAAGTTCCATTCTATTTACATTTCATTTTGTTGAGGATTTTTATCAAGAATAAATGCTGGGTTTCATAAGTATTTTTCTGTACCTATTAAGATAATCTTGGTTTTTTTCTCCTTTATTCCATTAATACGGTGAATGGATACAGAAATTGATTTGGGGATGTTAAACCAACCCTGCATCTCAGGGATAAATCTTTTCTATCTCATTATATAATTATTTTTATATGTTGCTGGATTCTGTTTAATAACATTTTGTTGAGGATTTTTGTCATCTATATTCATGAGGGATACTGTTTGAATTTTCTTTCTTGAGATGTGTTTTTTCTAACTTTGGTATCAAGGTATTACTGGTCTCACAGACTAAGTAGTTAAGTATTCACTCTCCTCTAACTTCTGAGTTCCCAAAGTATTGGTTTTATTTTTTACAATTTTAATAGCATTCATAAAAGTATCTGGTCCTGTATTTTTATTTGTGTGGTGATTTTTTAATTCCTATTTCAATCCCTTTAATTGTTATAGGCTTATTCCAACTTTCTACTTTTTGAGTTATTTTTAATAATTTAAGGCTTTTGGGCGCCTGGGTGGCTCAGTCAGTTAGGCGTCCGACTTCAGCTCAGGTCATGATCTCACAGTCCGTGAGTTCGAGCCCCACGTCGGGCTCTGTGCTGACAGCTCAGAGCCTGGAGCCTGTTTCGGATTCTGTGTCTCCCTCTCTCTCTGCCCCTCCCCTGCTCATGCTCTGTCTCTCTCTATCTCAAAAATAAATAAAAACTTAAAAAATTTTTTTAATAAAAAATATTTTAAGGCTTTCTAGGAATTTATTCACTTCATGTAAGTTTACTAAGGGAGACAGGATGTTTTGCTGATTTTAATGTTGGCCTAGGAACATCTTAACATATAACATTGCCATTATTTTTTTTAATTTCTTATAATATCCTTGCCCTGGGTACCTTCCTTAGGCCTCATTATTCAGACCAAAGTGTGATATTTAGGAAAAGAAAGAGGCTCAGGGATAGAAGGAACAGGTAAGGCAAATTCAATGAGAGTATAGGATTTAGGATTAAATAATTACATAAGCTGGCAATAAATGCCATTTTTGAGGTTTTCTATAGAAACAGCCAAACTGGATAACATCTCTTGCTTTTAAAAAAATCTATTGGGGCGCCTGGGTGGCGCAGTCGGTTAAGCATCCGACTTCAGCCAGGTCACGATCTCGCGGTCCGTGAGTTCAAGCCCCGCGTCGGGCTCTGGGCTGATGGCTCGGAGCCTGGAGCCTGTTTCCGATTCTGTGTCTCCCTCTCTCTCTGCCCCTCCCCCGTTCATGCTCTGTCTCTCTCTGTCCCAAAAATAAATAAACATTGAAAAAAAAAATTTAAAAAAAATCTATTGAATAACTGGAATGACTAAATTGAAGTTGAAGTTAGCAAAGCGGTTCCTGATGGTAGGTAAGAGTCTTAAACAGATCTGCCCACAAGGGTTAAACGACATAGAAGAATCGTTCTGATTAGTGGGGTCTAAAAAGGTTTTCGAAATGACTCACAGATTAAAACAAAAAGAAAGAAAGAAAGAAAGAAAGATAATATGAAAGTCTTCAACAGGAGGACTTCAACTTTTTATGATAGAATCCTTAGAATTAGATCAATGATGAGTAAGTTCTCAGAAAAAAAGTCTGAGGACAAGAAGAAAAATATTCAGTTGGATACTAACAGGAAATCAAGACCATGCTTTTCTCTGTGTCTGTAGCTGTTTTACTACACTGAGACCCTGCACATTGGTTAAAGAAATTAGTGTTTCCTTAAATGTTATGAGACAGAAAAGATGATAAATAGCACCCCGTGTGTGACTAACCATTTTAGCCTGTGTGATCTGTACTGTGTTGTTTCTTGTTGTTGTTGTTGTTGTTGTGGTTGTTGTGGTTGCTTAAATCTTACAAAGAAAAATCTTTCTCTTCAAAGTTCCTTTTTCCTCTCTCCCAATGTCAGAGATTTGGAGAATGGCCCAAGTGTATAAACATGAAACCTTGGTAAGGGTTTGCTTATAAAAGTCTTTGCTTTAAAACTGATCTCTTTAGTCATGAAAGAAATACTAGAATTCACACTTACCTCATAAATTAAGTGTATAAAAATTAAGCCACAAACAATATTAAAAGGCAAAAATGGACTGGAAAAGATTTGCAGCAAATAGCATAAGTATATAGACTTACGTGGATAATCTTTATGTATACAAGTTTAAGAAAAACATAAGTTCAACTATAAAAATAAAGAAAACAAATTACCAAAACTCAATCAATAGGAAAATAACTACTTGAAAAACTGTTCAACATCTGTAACAACTAAAGCAATGCAAATTGACAACAATTTTACTTGCCAAACTGGTACAAATTTGACAAATAATGATGTAGTAAGAAAGACAGTGATATATATCATAGGAGTTGGAATGTTCATTGTAATAACTGTGCTGCACATATATAATGGATAAAATAAGAGTAGCCTTTAAACATAGAAATAGTCTTCTTCTCTGAGCCATTTATTTCACTTATAATAAATTAACCTTAGTAACTTTTAAGATGCATGCTCAAAATTTATAGACAAAAATTTCCTTCCTGGAGTGTTCATAATTTTGGAAAAAATATAAAAAGTTGATATAAAATATTTAAATAAATTATGGAATTTCCAAATAGTTGAATATTATTTTTCATGAAATCACACAAATCATATATTAATTTTATAATAAAAACTATGTATTATTTAAAAGCATGGAGAGTATGAAGCAGATGGGGAGACAAGCCTAATGTGCTGAGAACCTTAGAGTATAGGATAAAAGGTGTTTGATAGAAGAGAAGAAATGAATAGGGCTAGTTCACATGATGGGAATCACAGAGAAGATTAAAGGTAACAGAAGTCTATCTTTACTACTGGGCTGAGACAAACAAAGGTACAATAGGCAGAGAAAATCCCATGCCCTAGTTGGATACTGAACAGTTTTCTTTTAATAGTATTTGAGCCTGAAGATGTCAACTTTAGTATTACTTTTACCAGTGCATGGAATCTAACCCTTAGAAAAAAATTAATTCTTGGCCATATCCCCTTGTCACTTCACAACAGACTTGTGGCTCTCAAAGGCTTTCAATAAGAGTATGTGCAATTAAGTAATGATAAAGTATAAGTGTAAAATATGAACCAGGAAAATTTGAATAAGGCAATAAACTAATTTAGTGTCCTTAAACAATTTATATAATTTTAAAAAGATACAAAACAATCAGACATCACTTTTATAGAGTTTCATAAACAGCACTCTACAATAAATGATAATTTAGTTTGGCTAGAATAGTGTTAATATGAACCAGGTTGCATATGAAAATTTGAACTTCGAGTCTTTAGAGTAGCAATGACTGTAAGTGAGAAAGAAATGGCTCTGTGTCGTCAGGTAAAGCTTTCCACCCCATCTTTACTACTGCAGATGGAAAAAAATAATCATTTACACAGGATGAGGGTGAGGGAGCCGGGAAGGCACCTTGGGAGTTACAAAAGTCTCTAATACTGATATTTTTACCAGAGAAGATTCATTATCTAGTTTTAAAAAAAATAAATTTTTGAGATTACCATTTTGTTTGTTATGCTCACCTTAATATAACTAATCTATCCTTCACTTGCCTGTTACAGGAGAATCTCAGAAAGGTATGAAAACATAGGATAATTATAGAAAAGGTCATGTAAAAATATAATCGAATTGGCAAAACAAATATCATCTACCATAAGATTTTATTTCAGGCCAAACCTGACCTCTCAAATCTGTTTAATAATATAAATAAAATCCTTTAAAATAATTTCTTTAGAAGATTCTGAATCTGAAGATCTGATGCAATCATTTCAAAACTATCTTATGCCTAGGGAGTGATAAGGATACCTGCTGAGTCATGGCAATGAGGCATCACCACATGAAGTTTAAAAAGACTGATTCTTTTTATGATTGTCTTTTGAAAACATCACAACTTTCAAAAGAGTGTTTTCATAATGTTGACAGGTGTGCTGTGATTACTCACCAGGCCATGGGCTGCACATAAAAAGGGCCTTTTTTTTCCCTCCATGGTTAAGAAAGTTGGCCATGAAAACTTTCATTCCACTTATAAGATAAATGCTAATTAGCAGATCGCATTTATTAAACTTGCAAGTGGAATGAAGGGAAAGATATGAATAGGAACATAAAGTTTCATTGTTTAAGTTGGTTGGTCAGCCAAGTCAATAAAAATAACTGGCTCAAGACACAGCATGGCAGCATGGAAAAAACATGGGCTTTTGGATGAAAGAATTAGGGGTTTGAATCTTCTTTTACAAGATACTAGTTTTGTAAGTTTGAACAGGTTACTGAACTCCTCTGCGACCCATTTTTTTCATGTTAACTCTGAATGAAGTACTAATATATAACTTGTAGAATTCTTATTGAAGTATATATGTAAACACACACACACACACACACACACACACACACACACACCAACACCAACTAGTCCTCTTAAAGGAATAAGGATACTCATTTGGTAGTATCCTTTTGGTGTCCTCTGACCTTCTAAGTTCCTTTCTAGAGATGAAAGAACAAGTCTTCTTTATAACTACTGCAAGGGCTATATAATTATTTAGAGGTCAGAAAACAAAAACTTGAATGGAAAATGGTGGTCATTTGGGAGGTGGATTAGAGAACCTGAGCAAAGCCATGAAGCAGAGCCCTGCTGAAATGGGTAAACTGGCGGCCATGGAAAGAGCAGAGTGGAATGTACTACAGATTTTATAGATCACAAAATTCTCATGGTGACTGAGGAATATGTTGTTTGCCCTGAGTATGTGGGAAGGAAAGAAAATTCTAGGTAAGCATGAAAATGTGAGGACAAATCCTCTGATAAGTGCTCTTCATGCCTATGACTGTCTGATTATGTGGCCTGAATTCTAGAGAAAACAGAAAGTAGTTTCTAAGACCATCTCTGAGGTCATAGGAAATCTTCACTTGTTCCTTCCATGCAATTTCTAAGGTTTTATGTTATTGCTTCAAGGGAAGACTTCCCAATCTAAATTTCTTCATTTCTTAAAAACTGCCATTACCAGCCAGAATTTGAAAGTCAAAAATCACATTTTATTCAAACTTTACAAATGCATATGTGTGTGAAATTTGCTCCACTCTCCTCATTGAAAAAAAAAGACATGTTCAGAATGTCTAACCTTTCAAAATGAATCATATATGAAGTCAAGAAAATAATGATGTAGTTTTTTCCTAAGATCACTTCAGAGATTGAAAAATAAATCAGGATAAAGCTACCTCTTTCGGTGGCTCTAAATAGAACAAATATTAAGTAAAATGGTTTGTCTTTTTACCTTATTTATCATTTTATATGTCTTTGATTTTCAATGTCAACAACTACCATAGTCTACCCATAGTCTGCCAATGACTACCCATAGTCATTAAGATAATTTATTTATGAGGTTGTTGGATAACGTAAGAAGCTTTTAACGTTCACTGCGTCATTTCTTCCTCATCCTATCTATTCTTAAAAGCTCTAGCTTTCCAAACAGGAAAACGAATCCAAAGAACACTATAGGAAAATATTTGAAATATTCCATTTTCCTCTGAATTTTTAAATAAATATTGATGATATACTAAAGCAGACCACAGGTGAAACTGCAGTGCTGAATTAAACATGTTTTCCCCTATGAATGTGAACAGTCTTCACTGCTAATTAAATCAGAAAACACTTATTCACAGATTTAATACCAAATATATTTAATATATTTGTACTCTTTGCTTGTCATATTCAAGACGAAAAAGAAAAGCTATGTGCTTAAAATGTAAACTTCAAAAATAGAATACATTTCATAACCAAAACAGCCAAAGACAATGCTGCAAACTTACATTAGTCCATCTTAGATTCAGGTGTGTGGGACTGTCTGGGTATTTTTATACCATCCTCTATCTTTCATAGAGGATATATTTCATACCATCCTCTATCTTCACTATCATGTACTTCTTTTCACTTGAATATATAAATTGGGACAATAATTATCCCAATGGTGGCATTTTACCTATTCCTTACATGAATGTCATTTGGAAAACCATCTTCAACACTTCCAAAGAAACCTGTGTAACTTGGTACTTACATTGCATTCTCTCTCTGTCTCTCCGTCTCTGTCTCTGCCTCTGCCTCTTTCTGTCTCTCTGTCTCTCTCAATGAATAATTACTACTTTTTAATTGTTCTGGCAAGGTTTCAAAAATAGTAGCTATCAGATTACATTCGTTTTCTAGGGCTGCCATAACAAATACCACAGAGTGGGTGCCTTAACCAACAGAAATTTCTTTTCCTACAGCTCTGGAGGCTAGATGTCCAAGATCAAGGTGTCGGCAGATTGTGGTTCTCCTGAGGTCTCTCTCCTGGTCTTCCAAATGAGCCCTTCTTTCTGTGTCCTCAAATTGCCTTTTCTTTATGCTCACATCCCTGCTGCCTTTCCGTGTCCAATTTCCCTTTCTTATAAAGACACTGGTCAGATTGGAGTAGTGCCCAACCTAACAGCCTCATTTTAACTTAATCAGCTCTTTAAAAACCCTATCTCCAAATACAGTCACATTTTGAGAGACTAGAGGTTTGGGCTTCAACATATGAATTTGCAGGAAACACATAAATACATAGTTTGCAAGCAGAATTACTTTGGAACACTTTACTCAATGGTAAATTTCAAAGCCAAAAAAAGTCAAATATTTATGTGACCTCTTAATGTGAAAAGTTGACATAGCTGGAGGGAAACAATTATTTTCAAAACAAACATTAATCATAACCACAAATACCTTCTAAAGAAGAAACAGCATTCAGGAGAGGTTTAGTGTGGTAAAGTCTAGTAAATTATCAAAGTGATTCCCTCTGGATATAAAAGGCAAAATTCTTCCTTCACCCATTGCCTAAAAATAGAAAAACAAATACAAATGCACAATATTCTGAATTGAAAAGTTACTGGTGTTCAGAGGTTGTTCATTGGAAGTGAAAGAGATACTGTAAGAAGAAGGAAAAAAAATGACTGATGGAAAGCAGTGAATCCATACAGCAAGGCACCATCAGAGGGACACTGCCATTAGACTCCCTCCTGATAAGGAAGTAACTAATGCAATTCTAAGAAGAATGGCATCTGATATTAAATATAAAGGTGTTTCCTTATGTATGATGCAATTACTCTCTACTTTGGCCAAACCTGTAGTAAATCTTGTAAATGTCTGCTACATGTATGGCATATGGTAAACTGGTGAATCAAGAGAAGGAAAGCAGATGTACATACAGCATACCATAAAGTGTAATGCTGAAAAGAAATATTAAATTTAAATATCACCTATGAAGACATTTATGATAAATTAAAATGACGATGATGATGATGACAACGACAATGATGATGATTATATAGAGACCTTTCAAATATCTGTGGTAATACTGAAGACAGGATGGGAATAACATTTTGTGAGATGGGACAAAGACATATTATTCATTTTACTAATGTGGCCTTAGATGCTTCTATGCCTTAGAGGCATCTGTGTTATATCATCCAATCACAGAAAACAAACTATGGTGTTTTGTTATGAGATCTCCTAAATATGAATGTCTTCCTTCTTTTTTCATGAGAATCTTGGATCTCTAGAATGTTAGTGGACCTTCTTTTTCCATGAGAATTTTGACTGTCCTTATCAGACATCTGTTCCCTTCCATTCAAAACCTAATTTTTCCCTAATATTGCCTTTAAGAAAGGATCTTTGATCATTCTCAGTCACTCAAAACTTTTTAGAATTAAATTGGTTAATAGCCTAAGAATATGTAATAAATGCTAAGGGTAAAGGAGGTGAAGAATTTAATACTATCAGCTATCATAGGTTAGTATCTTAGCATTTTAGATTCTCTTTTTAATAGCTTCCCTTCCTACATTAACAACTAGCTGAAGCAATGTCCATCAAAAATCAGAACATATTATTTATAAGAAAGAAGTCTAAATGAGAGAGAGGGGAAAAGCAAAATGAAACAAGTGAAGTGTATTGTACAAATCATTATACCTTTATCTAGTCAATTCCCCTAAATTCCATTCACTTTTGTTTTATTTCTTAATTAAGTCAGAACAAGCATCACCAATGAAATACTTTTGGCAAGTTTAAAGTAGTAAAACTAAACCACACTAATATGACCCTATATTTACAATTCCACCATTAAATTACTTATTGACTGTCAGCCTTAAGATTTCTTATGGACAGCCCTTTTCCACTCAGTACACGCAAATATGAATGTAAAAGTGTGTTATTTTAAAAAAATCAATTAACTGTTTTGACAGCGTGACACAAAAATGCCAGTCTCAAGTCAGTGCTATTGCCTGTGAAACTGTGAGAAACCTCATGGATGACTGAATACTACAGAAGATTAGGGGGTGATATAGCCTTGCTCATAATGGAATTTTTGAAGGAAATCAAGTGCATGATGACTCCAGAAATAATAATGTTCTTGAGGTTCACGATGGCTAAATCCACTTTTGAAAAAACATTGGCACTTAATATAAAAGTCTCCTCCCTTACATGGGAACTAAGGATGACACATCTTGTACATAATTCTACTTGATGAGCAAAGGACATTTTATATTTCCACTGTGTTATAATTGTGCCATCACAGAAATTTGGAGGAATTATTCTAACTTTGTATGCATGTAATGACTCAAATTTCACTCTTATAATCAAAGCATAAGCTTAAATTTTCTAAAGCCTATAATTTTATAAATATACATATACTAAATTTGGTAAGACAAAAATTCTCTCCAATTCTTTACAAGGAGGTAACTTTCTAGCTCAAACAGCAATAAAAACTCATTTCAAATCTTCTCAGCCATGTAGTAAAATAATTACAGCTGTTGACTTTTTATGTTTATTTTTCAGGTAAACAGAGGAATTGTTCAAAGTAGAGACAAAGAAAGAGGCAATATGAACAAAACAAACACAAAACCATAACAAAACAGGTAGCTGGAAAAAAAACTACAGAAATTGAAAGAAAGAAAGAATAACCAAGATTTAAGCCTTCATTTAATATTTCATGCATATGTATACATGTTCATTGAAGTTTTAAATAAATATTATCTGTAGATAGAAGGATCATGGGTCGTTACTGTTTTTTTCTTCATACTCTCACTTGCTTCCAGTTTTTCCATAATAAACTTGTATTGATTTTTAATCAGAAAAAAATGTTACTTAGCAGAAAATCAATCTTATTTTTTTTTAACTTTTTTTTTTTTTTGGACAGAGAGAGACAGAGCATGAGTGGGGGAGGGGCAGAGAGAGAGGGAGACACAGAATCAGAAACAGGCTCCAGGCTCCGAGCCATCAGCCCAGAGCCCGACGCGGGGCTCGAACTCACGGACCGCGAGATCGTGACCTGGCTGAAGTCGGACGCTTAACCGACTGCGCCACCCAGGCGCCCCTCAATCTTATTTTTTAATAATAAAATGTTAGATTTTGCATAGAATTCTGTATTACTTTAGAAGAGTGAACTAATCTCATTTCTTTAGTTTTCATTTTTTACTGTTATACACAAAAGTATTGAAATTAAATATCAAAAATGAAAAGAAGATCAGTTGTTGACATTTGTCTATCCTGAAAACAGGAAACTTAGGCATAAGGTATAACCACCACACTCTAGCCTCACTCCTCACAAAAACACACACAACCACGTGCCAAGGCAGGTTAAACGAATGGGAAAAGAATCAGATGGTGATTGATGCTGTACATCACTCACAGATTACAACAGTAGGTGAAGCCAAGTTCTTATTTGAAAGAAGCATCCTCTCCAAAATACCACTGGTTTAGGTCATTTGTGAAAGTCCTTTCTATTTATAGGGTGGCTCATTTAATGCACTGTCATTTTTATGGTGTATTATATAAACAATACATTCTTTCTAAAATGGTTTGTATTTTTAAACAAATATATTTTATAATGGCATGCATATATAAATTAATGCTTTATACAGATCTTAGTGGTTATTCAATGAAATGTTAATAATAACAATGAACCTCTCCTCTGGGAAAAAGGGGAAAAATCCAGATTCTGTGTTCATTATTAAGTTACTGGTTTGGGTGGATGAATTTCTTTCATAATTTTGATAATATATTCTGTACATGTGTCTACATAGGAAAGAAAAACTATTCACTCTTTCTGGTTCTTGGTTTTTTTTTTTTTAATATTTACTTATTCTTGAGAGACACAGAGACAGACTGTGAGCAGGGGAGGGGCAGAGAGAGAGAGAGAGAGAGACTGAGAGACAGAATCTGAAGCTGGCTCTAGGCTCTGAGCAGCCAGCACAAAGGCCGACGCGGGGCTGGAACTCACGAACCGCAAGATCACAACATGAGCCAAAGTTGGACACTTAACTGACTGAGCCACCCATGTGCCCCAGTTTCTAATTCTTGTTTTTAATCACAGTCTTCAAAGACTGGAAGTTAGGGGGTGCCTGCGTGCCTCAGTCAGTTAAGCATCCGACTTTTGCTCACGTCATGATCTCGCAGTTCATGAGTTCGAGTCTGCATCAGGCTCTGTGCTGACCGCTCAGAGCCTGGAGCCAGCTTCAGATTCTGTCTCTCTCTCTCTCTCTCTCTCTCTCTCTCTCTCTCTCTCTGCGCCTCTCCTGCTCACACGCTGTCTCTCAAGAATAAATAAACATTAAAAAAAATTTTAGTTGGGAATTAATGTTTTCATATAATTTCCTTATATATATATTTCACAGATGAAAAGAGTTTTTAGTTGTTTATTTCTTAACAAAAATATACATTCTATAATTATAAAACCTCAGAAAAACCATTCATTTTGCTTAATGCCCTCAAATCCCAAAAAGCTGATTAAATATCTAAAGTACAATTTAAGAATTGCATTGATGATGATTTACCAAAAAAAAGATGCTTTGTAACTTTATCATCTCAGGGTCAAACTGAAATTTATTTAATATATATTTTAACACAAACAGAGTGCAAGAATTAATATTTATTATATTAGCACTTAACTTTAATGGTTAAAATTAATGGTAGTTTCCTTTGGTAAGTATTTTATATAAATTCATTCAGTCATTTAATAAATATTTGTTGGAACATTCTACGTGTCAAGAGTATAGTGGTAACAAGTCAGACAAATTCTCTACAGTGGAAGAAGCAGACAGGTATATTAAGTTATTATAATTTGGGTGTAGAAGGAAAATAAAAGAACAAAGCAAGACACTATGAGGGAAAAGGATGGATACTCTTCCAGAACGAATGGTCAGTGACAAGAAACCCGAAGGAAATAAAGGGTGGAGCCATGAGAAGACCTGGGGGGACTAGTACCAGGCAGAAGGAACCACATACACAAATGTTTCAAGAGGGAACAAGCTGAGGTTCACCTTGGGGCTTATGCATTCAATATCTCAACTCTCTGAAGTAGGTACTGTTAGGATTCCCTCTCAATACACGAGGAAAGTGAGGATCAGAGAGGCTAAATTATTCATGAAGATCTCATGGCTAGAAAATATTAAAACCCAGATTTGCACACAGGTAATCTGATTCCAGAATTCAAACTGAGAATCTATCAACAAATTATGTCACTTATGTGAATACTTGACTCCAGTGGCTGGTCTACGATTCTATAGTCCTGAATATTAAGGTAAAAAAAAATCAATTAAAACATACACTTTACATAAATAATTTCTTATGATCTACAAGCTTTAAAAATTAGGGAACCAGATTCAAATGCAGATTTTTTTAAACCACTTAGTATAAAATGCATTTTATATTAATTTTATTCTGTTAAAAATGGCAGACTGATAACTTAGATCTCCAGCTATTACTATTAAGTCATCAACTGAGTAGTTTTCATGAAGCCAGAATAAGAATCTCAGGATACAAACTGGGGTTCACACCACAGGTAGACAGTAAGTGGTTCCAACAACAAAATTTAGAAAAATGCACGAAGCCAAGCAACAAACCATAAAGATCGGCATGCCTCACAGAAGAAAGCACTTATTTCAGAATCTATGAGTTACTCCTGCCCAGATATGCCATGCCCATCTTTTCCACCCACATCCACATGCCCACCGTCTTTATACCCCTCTCTCCCTCTGTCTCTTTGGTTTCTCAAATACCTTGCTGTTTTCCCTGGTTAATATTGTATCAATCTCTCCTGTCTTCTCTTACTACTGCCTTTGTTTCCCTCCTGCTTTCTCTTTTCTCACTTACTTCTTGCAATGTTCTCACATAGCTATATAACTCAAGATAGCCACTGGGGCCCCCAATAATAATTAGAATGTACCTTAAGAGAAGTATGTATGTCTGTATTTGTGTGAATGAGCATTTGTGATTGACAATTTGTAATTAGTGACATCCACTCAAAAATTAGAATTTTTGGCCTATTAGTACTTTCTTATAAGGCCTTCTTAGTAAGCTCTTGCATTTCCAAATAACGTTTGTGCTATATGACAAAAGAAATACTGTAGGGCAGATCATAATTACTGATAAGTGATAAGATGAGAAACATTTCAATTAACCAATCCAATATGCTTGTACCAAGTTCGTACTAACTTAAATCCTCAAGGGGTAACAGCATGTTAATAAAATAGGAATATCCTAAAGGAACTAAATCAAGTGTGTGATATGATCCAACAACAAACTGAAACAAACCAATGCCTTCAATTTATAAACCTACTCTTAAGAAATGCAAAGGCAAGGAAATAATTCTAAGGGTAGAAAAAGCTTCATGTCTAGATAATACCTATAGAATTTTCTCTCCACCCCCTTTCCCTTTAGTTGTCTATAGCAAATGTTTCTTAGACTTGTATGAAAGGTTTATTGATGGACTTCAGATGCAGAATGTGGGCATATGCTAACCAGGCAGAAAGGGATAAAAATAAAGGTTAGAAAAAAGGTTATCTAGAGAGGTCAGTGCCTCAAACCTAGTCAGTCAAGGGAAGTCTTCCAAAAGCCAGGAATAATCTTAGTAAGGTGCTCCAGGTCTAAAAAGTGTCCACCCGGGAAACTTTACAGAGAGCCAGTGAGCTGGAAAGGAAAAGCAGAAGACCGAGTAGTAAATGTTGTTGATTAGTTTTCCCTTGTGTAGATCAGAAACTCTAAAAAGAAAAACAAGTAAATAAAACAAGCCATTCTTGTCTTTTGGCTGACTGAATCACTCAGATTTCAGAGCCTGGATACCAGGGTTTTCTTCTGGAACCTATCCTTAAAACATCTGTCTGCTCTAATTGCTCCCCAACATGACCCAGTGCTCCAGCGCAACTGATGTTTCCATATTTTTCAGAGGTAACATGATGATTTTTTGTATTTTTATACTCTTCTGCCCAGACTTCCTTCTCTCCACACATCACTTATCTACCTCCCTTTCAGCAACCCTCTCATTACTCCTCCTTCCTTTAAGAATCTGCAGATCCCTCAGGCTCCCCCCTCTTTGAACTGTCTGTCAAAATAACTATATGTCTGCCACATCTGACATAATGGCATATTTCTTTGTCTGTTTTTAATACTATCCAGCATAACCCCCAACACATATTCAACATTTTTAAAATAATTAGGTCAATTCTGCTTCTCGCCAATGTTAGATCATCTATTCATTAACAGAGTAAAATAAAGATCAAGAAGTCTTAATTTTTTCTCAATTTGCTCAAAACAACTATCACTAACCCATCCTAATGGTATATCTCTGAAGAATTCTTGCCGAATTAACTGTTTTAAAAATGATGCCCCTAAAGGGCACCTGGATGGCTCAGTCGGTCAGACATCCGACTTCGGCTCAGGTCATGATCTTGCAGTTCACGAGTTTGAGCTCTACATCGGGCTCTGTGCTGACAGCTTGGGATTCTGTCTCCCTCTCTTTCTGCCCCTCCCCTGCTTCCTCTCTCTCTCTCTCTCTCTCTCTCTCTCTCTCTCTCAAAATAAATAAAAATAAAAAGAAGGAAGTAAAATGGGAAGACCTGCTCATTGACTGGATGAGAAGGCAAGGGAAGACAAAATTCAGATAGCCAATGTTTTGGGGTTGAGTTGGTAGTGACACAAATGAAGATGGAGAATTAGGAGAACAAACCAGTTGGTGGCGAGGGATAACAAGTTGAGACTGTATATGCTGCACTTGAGTTAATTTCCACCTAAGTGGAGAAGTTCAGCAGCAAGTAGAATCAAAATCCAAACTCTATTATGGGAGTTTGGGTTTAGATGTACATTTCCTGGGAAATCATCCAGGAAGACAAAGTAGAATAAGAGATTATCAGTGTGTCTGGGTGGCTCAGTCAGTTAAGCGACCAACTTCGGCTCAGGTCATGATCTCGCAGTCTGTGAGTTCGAGCCCCGCATCAGGCTCTGTGCTGACAGCTCAGAGCCTGGATCTTGCTTCAGATTCTGTGTCTCCTTCTCTCTCTGCCCCTCCCCTGCCCATGCTCTGTCTCTCTGTGTCTCTGAAATATATATAAACTTTTAAAAAATGATGCTTATAAGTCAAGCTAAATAGCATATGTTACATGATCTCAGAAGCTTATTTATAACTATATGTTTATGGGAAGAAGACAGCTAGTAGTGCACAGTGGGTGACTTTTCTTCTTGCTTGCTTAACATTTTACATTTTTTGTGAGAAATTAGAAAGAAGAATGTCTTTCTTTGCTGCGTTTCATCATGGGGA
Source organism: Lynx rufus (assembly GCF_022079265.1). Taxonomy (NCBI): domain Eukaryota; kingdom Metazoa; phylum Chordata; class Mammalia; order Carnivora; family Felidae; genus Lynx; species Lynx rufus. Next base: position 202,591,840 of record NW_025814823.1, on the reverse strand, counting down.
AATGGTATGTGCAAAAATAAACTTACGCTGCTTCTGGCACTGCTATTGTTAATATTGCTAAGGTATCAGGTATTGTTCCCAGGAAACACACTGGAGACATTACTGCCACTGGTAAGCACACTAAAGACAAGGTTTGCTTTATGTTGCAGATATATTTTTTTGAAACAACACTTCAGTGCTTTTTTGTACTGTGTTCCTAGAGCCAAAACAGTCTATTTTCTCTGCCCTGTAACTTCTATTTCAAACCAAAGACAATGGACTATTTACGCTTTCCAGAACTTCAATAGTAGAAAATCTGGCATGGCTTGACTACCCTTACACAAAACCATCAGGCCAAACATTGAGTCACAAAACAGAAAAATAAAGTGATAAAAGATCATACTGGAATCATCAGTAAAATACATGCTAGTCATACAGTCAATATATGATGAACGGCCAGTGCCATATTGGGTGGTTGTGTGTGCGTGTATGTGTGTGTGTTTGTGTATAGTCACATTTTATGCACATAAAAAAATAAGTCTTCAGAGGGAAATCATAAGATCCAGGAGGCAGTATTGTAAGTAATGCAGAAATGGTCTTGCTGAGTGGTACTCATTGGGAGCAGAATGATCAATAACCTTGTGTGAGATTTGGTAAGAGAATAGAAAGGCTTCTGTTTCTGAGTCTCTAAAACTGAAAAGAAATCATTGTAACAATTTAGCATAGACATTTTACTTTCTTTGTAATCTTAACTGAATAAAAAAATTTCAGTTACGTAGAATGTATAAAGTAGGTTAGAAATGAAGGGCAGAGAGGAATCACATTGACAGTCACTGACATTTTATCCACTGGCTCACCTGAAGCTAATATCTGTACTTTTAGGACAAGCATATGCTGGTAGTTAGCCAAGGCATATGTCAGGATCTTAAAGTGTGATGTTGATGTAATCGAATCGCCTGCATCATTCTGACTTCTTTAAACTCTCAATTTTCATATTGAAAGTAACAATAAGTAGTTCTACTCGGCTCCAAGATACAAGGTTCCGTCTTCTCACAACTATGTTGCTCCTGTCTTAAGTCAGATTTTGTCATTACTTCAGACATTTTGCTCTCTCATTCTTATTTCTCTGGGCTGAGGACAAGCAGAAAACTATGGTTCTTTCTGAGGCTTGTTCTTTCTTTTCGTAGCTGGCCACCTTCTCTCCACTACTGCTTATCTGCAAATAGCTTATTTGTAAATAACTTATTTGCAAAGGCAAGTTGTTTTCTATTCCATGGATAATATGACACTGATCCCCATTCAGGTGTTAGCTGGTCATTATGTTTGTAATAATCACTGGGTTAGTCACTCATAGCAAAAGAATAAGAATTTTTTTGAATCAAGTAGTAAGACAATGCTATTTGTTTGCATACAAATTTGTACACTGCATCTTGAAATCTAGTTTGGGGAAGAAGAATCAGAGAGAACATTATAGCATGTTCATACATGGAAAGTCCAAGATATCAGTTCTCCCCTAACTGATCTTTAGATTCAAAAAATCCAAAAGTATCCATAAAGGATATTTGAGGAATTTTACAAGCTGATTCTAAATTGTATGTAAAAGAGCAAAAACACAGACGTAATCAAGATGCCTTGAAGAAGAAAATCAAGGCAAGTGAAGTTGCTCTACCATACATCAAGGCTTACTATCAAGCTATAGCCACTAGGAGAGACAGCTGGGGTTTACAGTGGAGAAATGATTCGGGGAACAAAACAAAACAGTGATCCCAGAAACTTGATTTACAACAGGATGGTTACTGAAGGATCAAGCATTAACGAGGATGTGGCGCACCGGGAACTTTTATCCAATGTTCATAAGACTATAAATTGGTATAGCTGCTTTAGAAAACAGCTCAGCATTGTTTTGCAAAGCTGAAGATATATATTCCCCACAGCTCAGAAACTGCGCTCCTATTTTGTATCCTCAATGTACTCATTCACAGGTGAACCAGAAACATACATGAATATTCATGGTGGTATGGTTCATTATAAATCGAGACTATTAACAACCTATATATTATTCAACAGGATATAACTTTCGGTAGATAGAGCAGTAAAAATGAATAAAACATAACTATGTGCCACGGTATGAACAAATCACAGAATGCTGAGTATCAAGGGTAAGTTTGCAGAAGGCTTTTTATGCTATGACACCACTTTTACAAACTTCAGAACCAAACAGCTTATTGTTTAGGAATATGTGCATATGTGGTGAAAATGATCTTCAAACCCAGGAGAAAAAACACAAAATTCAGGATAGTAGCGAACTAGGTGGTAACTAGTAAGAGGAGAGGGTTATATACAAGTAGCTTCACTGGTACTAATCGTATTCTAATTCTTTAGATGTGAGTCTTTGATAAGTATTTTATTATTATACTTCATAACTTATTCAAATATTTAAATACATTATTTGGTATTACATATTTATGTATTCAATATTATATCAAATAAAGTTTTAAAATCCAGAAACAAAACAATATATGCATCATTCTCACATAAATAAGAACACACAAAAAAAATTATATATTTAAACATATAACAAATTTGGAAAGATTCCCAGCAAATTTATAACAGTTTTTGCCTCTGGGAAGGAGAATGGATCCATAAAGAGTAACACTTTCTTTGAAAGTGTTTTTTCTTTTTTTGTTATTTTTTTTTTTGCATAATAAGAAGGCACTCATGTACTTTTGTTTCATTTGTTTTAAAATATTAATAAAATTTAAACATGGAAAAATTTCTAAATATAAATCTATGCAGGTTATTTGCATTACAGGATATAAAAAAAGAAGTATTGTGCTCCAGATTTGACTTATTGCAAATAATGTAATATGATATCCACAGCTTTTTTTATATTTGGCAAGTAAAAGTTGGACTACAGATTATACTGATTCACTCCAAAGAGAGAGAGCTCAAGTACTTCTAGACTGTAAGGCCTCAGACTCTTTCTTTAATATAATATGAAACTGAAAGTCTAGGATTGTTGGGGGATGCTTAAATATCTAGAAGATGCTGTTAAGATGTTCATCGAGCTATGTAAAACTTTTTAAGAGAATATATAAGTGAATGTAATAGCCTGACATTCTTGACCTATTTATAACAAATTTCTCTGCATCAGAGGGAAGGGATCTCCTGAGGAGGCCCCAAATAAATTAAACTCCCTTTGCCTTCTTTTAATTCTGTTTTATTAAGAAATAAAACCAAGAGTCAATCTAGAGATCAAAACATTATCCTTCTTCCTGAGAGGTCAAAGAGTAGAGTGTATTCTACTCACTTTAGCCAATACGGCTCATTAATATGTGAACAGAGCTGACTTTTCCATTCAGCCTGTCAATCCTAGCAAATGTTCCCTAGAAGGGGCGAGCTCCTACAAGAACACTGGAATAACCTTTAGCCTGTAATTCAACCACCCTGAGAGGAAGAGTCCTGCCGAACCCACCTTCCCACATTTACCCCCTTACATAAGTCACTCCACCTCCCAGAGGGGCTTAAGGAAATAAAAAGAGAGAAACAAGAAATGTCACACAGTTCTTTTTTCCATCTAGAAGGTGACACTCTCCCTCTCCCCATTCCCAACAGAAAATCATACTCTAGGTTGTTCCTCAAGGTATTACTCCTGGATGCATCTGCAAGGTCTGAGAACATGACAGAAATGCAGATTTGTGGATCTGCCCCAAATCAGACTATGAAGGTGGGTCCCAGCAGTCTGTGTTTCAACAAGCCTCCTGGTTATCTGAATGCACCGTAAGTGTGAGAATCTCATTATGTACACAAACTTAATATTCTCTGCTTCAACGTGAAGAAAAAATGCGATACTCTGTCTAATCTATAGATTTGATTAAATGAAAAGGGTAAATCGCTGGGAAAAAAAAGAGCCCAGTATTGGAATATTTTTCCCACCAAATTGTTCTTTTAAATTAGATCAGATACCCTGACATTCCTGCATTTACAGCTACAGTGATAAGGTTGAACCAAATGATTTCTGTACTCTCTTTAAGCTCAAATTTTCTGATCTTATTTGATCTCTGAAAGTGCAAAAATCGTATTCAAACATTGTCTTAAATATTACTTAATCATTCCCCTAGCTCTGTCTTACGCATTCTGCTCCTTTCAGTCATTCTTTATTCAGCAAACAATATATTTGATACCAATTCTGTTGGCTTTGTGGAATGAGGTGAGAAATACAAAGATGGGTAAAATCCTGACAGAATACACAAATCTAAAAAGTGAATTACAAAGTGGGTAACAGTATCCGATGTAGAAAGAAGGAAAAGAAAGCACCGCTAAAAGTTAGAGAAGAGCTAACATAGCTATTTAGTCAAAAATCAGAACACAGATACAATAATAACAAAAAACAAAAACTTTCAGCTTATTGGTTGGTTAGTGGATTTTTAGCAGTTTAGTAGGAAGGAGCTATTATTTGCATTAGTAAGATTGTTGGCCCTTTATTCTTTGTGAAAAATTACTGTAGAGACAAAAGGCTTTTCACATATTCTTATGAAGAACATACCCATTTTTCTCTTGCTGATGAATTCCCACCTGAAGAAAGTGAGCTACTGGTTCTGTCATCTCTCTTATTTTGCTAAGGCTGGATTTTAGTTGTGGCTTGCCCTCAAGACCAAGATCAAGCTTCTTCTGCTGTCTGGCTCTGTTCCTTGAAACACTAACAATAAAATCCTTCATCCAAGCGTCATTATCTGAGGTTATTCAAACTCTAGCTTTTATCCTTAACGTTCAAGAAACAACTCAAGTTCCTCTCAGTCTCAAAGTGACCATAATAATTTTCTCAGTTGCCGTGAATGTATGCCATGAATTCATTCAGTTATTTTCATGAATTGAATCCAACTTTTAATAAAAAGTATATTTAGGAGACACATTTTGTTTCTCTGAATTTACCTAGGTTTCTATGGAGAAAGTGGCCCAGGAAAAGTGATTGCTCCAAACTAAAATGGTTATATATATACATATTTTTCAATGCTTACTTGACCTAATTGTCTAGATCTCAATTGTATTTTGACTCTGAGTACTGTTATAAAGAGGAGTGGCAGACCCTCATTTAAAGACACATCTTAAAATCATTTGGAATTAATTTTGCATTTATATTCATCCCCAGGATAATCAACCAAATCCTAAAGACAGTTCAAGACAGTGATTCTTCCTCATTCAAAACTTCAGTCCTCCCTTATGGTACCCAAAGTAATAATTACTTTTACTTTCTCAAGATTCCCAAGCAATCTACTTGTTCATTCTTTAATGTAGTTCCTTCTGATGTATATTGCAAATCTACTGTGTGCCACACAATCTGCTAAATGCTCTAGAGAATACAACACTATTTAGACATTTCTCTAAAACCTTACAATTTGGAGACAGATGTTTGAATGAAAGTGGCTTAACTATCCATGGAAGGTCCCATAAGCAATATTCATCACAAATCTACTTTTAATAAAGCATTAAACATGCACCCTAATAAGCCAAAATGAACAATTCCCAAAATATCTTTTTGCTCTCCAAGAATGCATTAAATTAGGCATACACAAATAACTTTATTGTATTATTATAATAATCTTTATAAAAATTTGCTCCACAAAAACATAAATGATTCATTTCCCACCTAAACTACCTGTTTTAAGTGAATGGGTTGAATAGAACATTACAAATAGTCCAAGTTTAGTTAAGGAGTCATAAGACCCTTAGTTTGATGATTTTACAAGTATGTGACCTTGAAAAAAATCCTCTCTCTAAACTTTAGCCATTTTATCTGTACAAAAGGAGATATTAATACCTGATAAACTTAAATGGACATTGTGACAACCGTGTAAATGATGAAAAGCAGAAGTTAACTGTAACTTGCAAAACAAAGAAAAATATGTGCTGTTATTTATGATTAATGAGCTTAAGAGATAATGGACTGCTTTATTTAACAATTGCATGGTATCCTAAGTAAAGGATTTGTGAAACATTATTCCTTGTTTTCTATGTCCTTTGCAATGAGTCACATCTAAATGCATTGAGGATGATAAAAATCTTATCTCTACCTTTCTTCTTCTGTCTTTATGATTATTATTAACAAGTAAAAACACTGACTGCCTGGAGCTTCAGCTCCTTTCCTTGCTCTTTCTCTCTCTCTAGGACAGGTGCTAATGAGTAACAAAATAAGAAAAAGCAGAATATCAGGAGAGTAAGGACTTTCACATTTCACACAGAAGATAATCAAACCCTAAATAATTATAAGTTGATACCAAAAGAGTGAGAATGTCTATGAGTTTCCGTAATTGCTTTTTCTCAAATAGAAATAGCATTTCAACTCTTGTGATATTAACATTTCAGGTTCAGTTCAGATCCTTTAGGGGAACAAACACTTACTGGATATTCCTGAACTGAAGGCTTATTCAAAGGGCACCTTTTTATATAAATCATTTATACATGTTGGAAATAATTTAACCATTCTGAAACCAATACTTCTTTCTCAACTGATTACTTGGCATCATATTTATTTCAAAAGGGCTTATTGTTAAATTATGTTATAAATTATGGGTAAAATTTTTATCTGTTTAGTCTGAAGGGTAACAGACTGGGAAGCCCAGCTGTGTCAGTAAATATATGACTATGAGTAAGTCAAATAAACTCTATAAATCTCTATTATCTTACATATTACATGAGAAGCTAAACTAGTTTCAACTGATCCCCAAATTTACACCTAAACCTAAAATTCTGGTTTTTATTTTTTTCCTTCATATAATTAAGGACCACACATGTACAGTAAAACTATCATCCAAGATCAATCTGTGGAAAAATTAATCAGTCATATTTAGAGAAAGGATCTCTCTCTAGAACTCCGAAGTACAAGATTCTAAACATTGTAACCACTGAGCATACAGTTGCACTAAAAAAGGAAATCAGATGGAAAGTTTCTCAGTGTTGGCACTATTGACACTGACCTTGGTAACTACATGGGTGTTGGGCATGGCTGTCCTGGGCATTGCAAGATGTTGAATAGCATTCTTGGCCTCTGCCCTGGAGATCCCAGGAATGTTTCTCCAAATCTGACAATCCAAATTTCCAGACATCACTAAATGTCCACTGGGGGAAAGGGACAGAATCATCTCTATATAAGAACCACTGAAACATAGTAATTGTCAAATTCTTGGATCATCAAGGTTTGTTACTCCAAAATCATTACTTTTTACATAAATCTAATGTATTCCTCGAAGACTGAAAATGTCCCTAATTTTCTTCAATTCTGTAAGTAGCATTACCAATGTAACTATTATGCAGTATTTCTGACCATAAAAATAATTTTCCTTAGAATTATATAGTGAAAATATACATATTAATGGAATAAAATATTTTTACTTCTACAGTTATCCTAGAAGATTGTTCATTTTCAAAAGCAAATCCTGGAAGAGCAAATTGTTTGGGGATTTTATTTTTAATAACTGAGCTGCAAAGAGACTAATAAGAGAAGGTAATTATTATGACAAACATTCAATATGGAAGAAAGCAGGCCTAAGTCTCTGGAAAATTAGACAGCTGTCGGGCCATTTCCTTTCAGAATAATTTTTAATGAAGCAAACTTTTCCTGATGTGGTTTGAAAAAGAAGTATGTACAGGCATTAGCAGGTGGGACGAGTGTATATAAATCACATGCTGTCCATCTTAAGGACACACAGAGTGACTGTGAGCCACAGTGATTATTCTTAAGCTACAAAGAGTTTTATCTTTTACAGTTTACGTTCTGCAGGTCCACCACCCACTCCTAAGAGGCCTGTTTGAAATAAGCAATTCATTACATGATTTGAACTAGTGATACATATTTTTGACAGAATGTAGTTTGCACGGCATACTTTTATTAAATTTTGTTAATGTTTATTCATCTTTGAGAGAGAGACAGAGACAGAGCGTGAGCAGGGGAGGGGCAGAGGGAGAGGGAGACACAGAATCCCAAGCAGGCTCCAGGCTCTGAGTTGTTAGCACAGAGCCTGACGCTTGGCTCAAACCCACACACCGTGAGATCATGACCTGAGCCAAAGTCGGACGCTTAACCGACTGAGCCACCCAGGCGCCCGTATTTAAAATTTTTTTAATGTTTATTTTTTTTTTGAGAGAGAGACAGAGTGAGAGAGACAGAGTGTGAGAGGCGGCGGGGGTGGGGGGGTGGGGAGGAGGGACAGAGAGAGCGAGGGAGACACAGAATCCCAAGCAGGCTCCAGGCTCTCAGCTGTCAGCGCAGAGCCCCATGCGGGGCTGAAACCCACCAACCACAAGATCATGATCTGAGCCGAAGTCAACACTTAACCAAATGAGCCACCCAGGCGCTCCCCACACCTGTTTTGTTTTTTTTTTTTTTTAAGCATAACGTACTTTTAAAAAGTAATGCCTGAGTACAAGATATGTCTGTTATGCCCAGAAAATGGAGAACATCTGAAAAGTACTGCCCATTAAAGGTGCCGTGAAACTAACAAAAGAATAGGGTGACAAGTATTTTAAACACACAAGCAATATATGTAGTTCACAAATGTGCACTTTTAGTCTTCTCTCCCTATTAACATATATTTTCCATGAGACAATATCCCTGGGATCTTTCTGGATGAGTCAGATCAGGGAAAAAATTTTGAATAGCTTCCTTCCCTTACAGACCTCTTCTAAAGTCAAATTAAGTTCAACTTTCCAATCATTCAGAGTTAAATGTAACTTTATAAAAATAAACACAAAATTCTTACTATACTATTGTTGGCATTATGATTTCATTGTCTTGGTTTTATACACAGGTTGCATTTTCAATCAAGAAGTGAATTGGTATTGATATACCAGTGACTAAGCAGACATGTATCCATGTATAATTTAATGAGTTCATTTCTTCTGTGTGTCTACTTTGATCATCTGCTTACCTGACTGGTCTTTTCAGCTTGAATGTCTCATGGTTAAACCGTGCTCAAATTGAAATGTGCGAAGGTTCAAATTTTATGTAAATAACAATGTCCTTGTTAACTGATATGTCTCTATTTCCTTGTATAACAACAACTATTCACCTAATCTCATTCCATTCTCAAATTCTGACCCTGTACAGGTACACTGATATGGCTTTTTGAGTTAATTATTTACATGCTAGTTCATAAAAGACAATGATTCTAAGCAGTTTCCCTAATAGTTTCAGAAAACAAAAAACGTTTGAGGGAGTGAAGATACATTTCACAAAGACACATTTTTCTCGAATGGTAACATAATTAACAACTTCAAGCCATTCAGTTGCTGCTTGGCGAAATGAGGTGTAATTTTAAAGTAATGACACTGATTTTCCTGTGTCTTTGGAACTCAACCACATTACCTAAGACTTATACCACATATGTTAATCCTAAAATTAAAGACAACTAGATCTTGGAAAGTACATTCCTCTAACTTAATAATGCAAGTCATGGTCTATTCTTCATCTCAGTTCCTTAGCTTGCCTTTCTAAACCTAGGTTTCTCCTGGAGAGATGTTTCCTTGGGCTCGTAAGTTTTTGACGGATTCTTGTAAGGCATTCCTTTTTATAGCAAAATTGGTAAAAATAAAATCACTTGTCTTTATTTAGGACCTTCAAAGCATTTTGAGAAAGATCTACCTAACCTTAGTGTATTCCTTTGATGAATAAACCCCCATACCTTTATGTGAAGCATCATTTCATGGAAGGAATGTAAATCTTTCATGGAAAGATTTTATTAATATTAATAAATTAATATTAATAATATGAATAATACCAAGGCATTAAGCCACTTACCCGTGACACTCAATTTGTGACCTACCAGAGATGCTGTCAGTACAGAGCAAGAAGGTCCAAAATTTATGAGCTAAGCAATCTATGCATACTTCATATATACTCAGTAAATATGGTATCTCACACATACTTGAGCACATGAGGTTAACAGGTTATGCAGTCAAATAAACTTGGACTTGAATTCCAATTCCAATATTACTTGGATTGCAACTTAGACATTTGAACCTTTGAAATGAATTTTTGTCAGATTTAATACATAATAAAGATAAAGAGCAATGTCTGACCCACAAAAAGTACACAAAAGTGATAATATTATTAAAAATTTTATTCACTGGAATACAGGTTCCACTGTGAAAATATTTTTCAATATTTATATTACAGGAGATAGAGTGCATTTTAATTAGTTTATTTCAAATGTTAAAAATCAGTTTGTACTAAAAATACAACTACTCTCCTATAGAGCACTCATAATTTTTGAAAATATAAAGAACTCCTCACTATTAAATTTTGGGTACAACTGCCATAGGCTAAAAGACTGTCTCAAGACCATGTGGGGTATCAAATAGTAATTTAAACCAGAATCAGAGGGTTTGAATTTGAGCCCTGAATTCACCGTTACCTACTTGCATGACCTTGGACAAGTCATTTAAAATCATGATGCTAATTTCTTAACCTAAACCATGGGAATAGCCCCTTTTGACCTTTCTAATGCACAAGTTAACACAAGAAACAAATCAGAACATGCAAAATAATTTTAAAACTTTAAGTACTAAAAGTTTAATCTTTTAAAATAAAACTTGAATAAGAAGAGTAACCTTAAAGCAATAGGGTTCCGGGCAGATGGGAAAACTGCACACTTCCAGGCAGAAGGAAAAAAGACCATCAAAATTAAACCCTGCCTACTCATCCTGGTATAGAAATGAGAACCAACATTTTAGCCAGTAGGACTAATTTCCAGCTTTCCTGTTTCCCGGATTTGTGAACCTCTGCAAAGTTACTTCAATTTTCTTTGATGCATTTTCTTATATATTAAATAAGATCGCAGGACTGTAAGTTGGCTAGTAAAGAGTCCCTTCATCTTTATTAATAAACCCCTTTTAATTTGGTATGGTGGGATATTCCCAGCTAAAGAGAAACAAACAAATGAACAAACCCACCTTATCAGCCTTTTAGCGAGTCACCAATAAGAAATAAGTGGCCCAACAGTGATCAGTGAAATCCTAGGGTTGATTTACGACGAAGGTTCTTTGGAGGAGAACAGACCCAGCTGGTTTGAGCCTTTACCTTCACCATTTATCCTACCCACTTTGCTTGCCTGGATCACAGACATGATGCAAGAGTTGGGGCAGGTATCTTGTCATCATGGAGAGAAAAGCATAGAGCAAAGTTATTTGTTAAGAATGGCTGAAAAGAAAGCTAGAAGAAGCCCAATGGAGGGTCTATAACAACATTGACCACCTACTTCAGTTTTCTTATCTGAGAAAGTTAATTTGTTTAATCCACTGCTTATTTTAGTTTTTAGTTACTCATGGTCAAATACAATCTCTAATACTTTTTGCAAGGTTGATATTTGAATTACATATAATATAGAAGAGCAACACGAAAAATATCTGAAATATTTTAAGTAGAAAAAGGTAATTTTTAACTATCAGCCAAGTTTTTCCCTTACCCTGTATTCCTTCTTTCTCCCCATGGAGAAACCCAAACTCTCTGGCACCTACAGGCCCCAGAAAAACATGCTAGAATAGAAAGGAGAGGAAATGTTTGCTTGTTTTATAAGCCTGAAAACTCCAAAATAAACAACACACTTTTTACTGGTAGCTCAACAAAGCCATCTGAGAACAGCTAAAACTGAGAGGGATTTTCAGAATACCATAGCAGATCAATAAAAAATGTGCATGGAAAGGCTAAAAGCAGACTCCCATGAATTCTAAAACAAAAACAAACCTAACCAGAAAAATGTACAAATGTACAACTAAGTTAGGGCATGTCAAAAGAACAGAAGAGCCAACTGAAAGGAATTTTCAGTGGCTAAAGACAGAATACTTGAGAATTACTATGGATACTAACGGCAGAACAACAAAACACATCAAATATGCTTAGATCCTTGATTTCACAATAATTCCAAAAGTAAACATCTAATTGGTCAACTCTGGATTATGTTAGGGGAACTATTTATTTTGAGAACAGATAAATAAAGGTAGACAAACACTTTCCCACCCTTTCGTATGTAATCTGTGACCACTGGGTAAACAAAGGGTGATAAGGTGAAATTTCGCTTGATAGACTATTCCTGCAAATAATGAAAAAAAATTTGCAACACCTACTGAATTGCTAGAACTAGGCACTGAAAAATTAATGGCTGCTAATATCACTTTAAAAAGTAAAGTATCACTTTCCCATTTTTACCTCCCAATAAAGAAAATACCATGACCTATAATATGAGAAACTACAACAAAATCAAATGTGAAGGAAAATATGGAAAACAATATTGGAATAACGACCAAAGAGAGGAAAAGCTAACCATCCAAACTACAAGGGCATAGGGAGGTAATAACCATCATAGACACATCCATCCTTGCATGTTGGAAGCATCTTCATTCCCCAGGGATTCTGTTTTCATCTGGGTCCTACATAACTCAGAGTGTAAGGCAAATTTATTTATTTATTTATTTATTTTTTTATTATTTCAAATTCTTTAATCATGCAGATGTGTCTTTTTAACATTAAGGCAAATTTAAAAGCAGTATTTTATTTGTTACATTTAAGCCCAGACTAGTGGGAATGAGGAAAAATGGAAGCAGGTTAAGAAAATATGTGAAGTACTTTGTTGCAAAAATGGACAGTACTGGTCATCACCTCATCAGAAGCCATAAGTACAGACAGCAAGTCACGCAAAATTTCTGTTTGCCAGATACGTAGGACTTTGTAAAGAGGATTTGAGAAGAAATTGCCCCTTGCAGTGGTCCACTGGAGAGATAAAAGGAAGTAATCTACCTATAGAGCTCCTTTTTATCTCTGGCTCCAACTAGCCAACGTTCACTCCATGGGAAACTCTAACTCCTTCCCACATCTGGTTGTACTACCTAGCCTTTAACAGGGCTCTTAGGAAGGAGACGTGACCTCAGGTCTAATAGTGGAGTCATGGCCCAGTATGGATAGAGGGGTAAGACCATGAGAGCAAAAGGGAGGCGCTGAATGAAATCTGTGAAGATGCACAAGGTTTGGCCCAGTATAAACCCCAACCTGTTGTCTCCTCAAATAAATTAACACTTGTGTCTTTACTGGTTTTTCTAGCAAAAACAACAAAAAATAATTATAGATCCTACACCATAGGTCCCAGCCTTCTTTCCTGTCTAAACTTACTGTAGGTAAACATATCCAATTCCACTGCTTTCACTGGCTTCCAAATGTATAATCTCCAGCCACATGTCTTTCCTGAGTTTCAGACATGTCTATTGGTTCATTTGATGTCTTCACATGAAATAATTCCCTCAAAGTCTCTCAAATTTATTCCATTCAAAACACACCTCTTGGGGTACATGGGTGGCTCATTCAGTTAAGCGTCCAACTTGAGCTCAGGTCATGATCTTGGTTCATGGGTTTGAGCCCCGCGTCGGGCTCTGTGCTGATAGCTCAGAGCCTGGAGCCTGCTTCGGATTCTGTGTCTCTCTCTTGGCGCCTCTCTCTCTCTCTCTCTCTCTCAAAAGTAAACATTAAAAAAATAGACCTCTTGCTTCATTTTGCTCTATTTTTTCAGCCCCCATCCTGAAATACTGCAGTACACATTTAACAAGTTTCCCTTCCCCCACACTAGCTTCCTACTCATTCAGTCTATTCTCAGTAAAGCAGCCAGAGCCACCTTTATTTTGAATATCAATTTCTTCTTTAGCACCGTCTGACAATGGTGATAGCTATCACTTATTGATGTCTTATTCATGCCAGGCAAACTTGAAAATGTTTTATATGAATTTTTAAAGTCAATTTTCTCAACAATGATAAGAACAGAAATTATTATTATCTCTATTTTATTTATTTTTTTTGGGGGGGGCGGACAGAGAGAGACAGAGCATGAACGGGGCGGGGGGGCAGACAGAGAGGGAGACACAGAATCGGAAACAGGCTCCAGGCTCCAAGCCATCAGCCCAGAGCCTGACGCGGGGCTCGAACTCACGGACCGCGAGATCGTGACCTGGCTGAAGTCGGACGCTTAACCGACTGCGCCACCCAGGCACCCCTATTATCTCTATTTTAAAGATGAGGAAACCAAAAAGGCGATATTAAGTAGCCCAAAGTTACAGAATTCATACTTAGAAAAGCTGGGATTTGAACCATATTCTCAACCAGTGTTCAATTCTACCTCTCTCATGGCTTCCTATCACTTTCAGAATTAAAATTTCTTGCTATGCCTTTAGCACTGTGCATGATCTAGCTCTTGCCTCTCTCTCTCTCAAATTACATCTGATTAGGTTTCTTGCCCTAAGCTGCAGTCATGCTTCTCATTCTTCTGTTCTTTGCACATTTAAGCATTTTCTGGCCAGGTGCACCTGCTGCCAAATCCACCTGGTATCCTTTTCCCAACTCACTGAAAAAAATAGCTCATTTTCATCTCAAAAACTTCAGCTCATTTGTCTGCTCTTCAGGGACCTTTCTCCCACTCAGGTACTCTCTCTTACATCATCCTATTCATTTCCTTCAGAGCACTTACCACAGCCTGAATAATATATTTACTTCGTGTTTTGTTTGTTGAATGTATATTTCTTCAGGGTAGAGATACTTTATATTTTTGTCATTGGTGAATCCCTCAGTATTATACCCAGTGTTTGATATAGTCAGACCTACCTACTGTCGAACTGATAAAGGTATAGTTCTTGCTTATAAGAAATAGAGAAAATAATGGTAGAATTCTATCAAGAACCATCCTCCAAAACTATAAATATGCCTCTCCACAAAAGTCCACCTGTATAATACACTACAAAAATGTAAATGATATTTAAATTTCTGCAGTTAAGCAGTTTACTACTAATAAAGACTTTGTAAAGGGAAACTGTGAAGAAAATTATCAGCTTAGTGTAAAACGTGAAAAATGGAGACATATTAAAGTATGGATAGGAGTATATAATTTTCTGTATGGAGGGCATGGTGAGTCCAGGAAATTGTGCACTTAAAAAATGCATATATCTTAAATTACAATTTATTTTTATCTGATCCTGATTCTCCCAGATTTCTTATATAATTGATACAATTCTAATTTGTCCTATATTCTAAGATTCTCATTTACTATTGGGATATTTGTACTCTTTTTAAATCTTATTTTTGTATCTTGCCTTAGAAAATTAAAAACAAAATAGGATGTACCAAAATTGTCTAGGGTTTACTTTCAAAAAGGCATATTCAGAGTGCACTAATAGATTTTGTACCTGTGGATTAAGACAGTACATTCCACAGCTATGGAAAAAGTAAATTTTAAGAACACATGGTTAAATTACAGTTGCAATTCTTCTGTCAGAATGTTGTCTGGAGGAGTCTCAAACTGACCTAAAAAACCGGCTTCAACAAACAATAAATATTTCCTAAGTGTAGGGGCATTAAAGAAACATCAATAAATATACCATAAATCACTCAAAGTCTATAAAGTACAGAAAATATAAA
Organism: Lynx rufus; assembly: GCF_022079265.1. Taxonomy (NCBI): domain Eukaryota; kingdom Metazoa; phylum Chordata; class Mammalia; order Carnivora; family Felidae; genus Lynx; species Lynx rufus. The sequence goes on along the minus strand of NW_025814823.1, from coordinate 202,576,419 downwards.
ATAAATGGCAGCTAAACATGTAGTTCAAAAGGATATCAAGAAGATCCTGGGGAAATAATGGCAATGGTGTCATAGTTCATGAATCTCTCCAAATCTCAACATAAAAATAGGTATATCAATGAGACAGCCAAAAACACAAGCTCATGGACAAGACTTACGATGAAACTTGGAATATCCATTAAAGTCAAAATAAAAAGAGAGATTTGAGTGACACAAACAGTCACAAGAACTGCATGACATCAACGTCCCTATGGGATGAAGCAGAGGGAAGAAATAGGACATCTATAAATCTGAGAACAGAAAAAGCCCCTGAACAGGCAAAGATATTCTTTGGCAAGCATGTCAGGCCAGCTAATGGGAGAAAAGTAGCTGACACCCAGGGGTTTGGCCCGTTCCGATGGCAGGTCAGCTCCAGGGGTCTGCACGAGGACTGCAGTGGCAGGTACAGCCTAGGCCCACAGACTCGCTAAACTGACCTGACAAGATCCCCTGCTAGCATATGACCTCACGTCAAGAAGAAAACCATTCCCAGTGGAATAGGATAGGCACAATAGAGACGAAGAAAAAAGAAGGGCCAGAAAAAAACAGAGGTAGACAAAAAAGTCCAGATCTCAAGAGTCAACATTCTAATTTTAACACAACAATAAAAACACAGAAGAGGGAGTTATGAACTTAGAAAAGCTATTTTGAACCACAACTTCTTCAAAAAGGAAAGGAAAATGAATTTCACATTAAAATAAGCAGAAGAAAACTACTGAGGTCAAATCTCCCACAAAGAAAAAGTAGGAAAAGGTGCAGAATGACACCTGTCAAATGCCAGATAGACATCTTATAGAAGAAATTAAATCAGTAACATTTTATGTTAAAATAAACTATAATCTATTACTAAAATAACTCAAGCCATGAAAAAATAACATACATTAGAAATAGAAATACACAAATAATAAGTTAGCCTATTAATTTATCTTTTTTAAAAAAAAAGTTACTTTAGAAATGAAAACTAAACTGCCTTTAGTTTTACAAGGAATGGAAGAGAATAAAAATCACAGATTATGCCTTAAGAAAAATAGATTAAAAACAGAAACAGCTTAAAAAATATGAAAGGTGAAGAGTTTAAAATGACTCAAGAAAATAAATAAATAAAACATTAAGCAGGCAAAGAATATCCAACATACAGATAATAGGAATTTCTGGGGAAAAAAAAAAATCTTTGGCCAGAGTGAGTTTCGTCTCAGATGAATGCTGTGCTCTTTCCCTACATAGCTCCAAATCAGAAATTAAAAAAAAAAAAAAAAAAAGAAAGAAAAAGATTTAAACCACATCTGAAAGGAGCACATTGGTTTCTGAGATAATGATCCCTAGAAAAAACTGTCACCAAGGCATATTTTAGTGACTTATTAATGACTTACAATGGAAAGAAGGTTAAATTTTCATCGAGTATTTTGACAATGATGCCACGCCAGGAGCAACAATGACAAAAACAATAGCAACAAGCAACCCTACCGCCCATGTCTCTCAGTTAAATCTTCGGAGGCAGTTTTGTCTATCTTTGTTTTATTTAAAACTCTCTCTTTGGTAAAAGCTTTATCATCGGTTATTACTTTCATTCTATATTTTCAATACATGTGTCTCTTGCTTAGTTACAAATATATTTTCTGTAATTACTACAACACATTTTATTTTGTCATCAAGGTTATCAAATATATAGCAATAAACAATCCTATATATTGAAATATAAAATGGCTTCAGAAAACCGTTGCTAATTGTTGTCAATTATATATGTTGCATACACCTTCTCCGAGGTTTTTGCTTGTTTTCATCTCCTATACGGTGCCTTTTGATGAATATAATTCTAGACTTTGCTGTAGTCTAATTTATCAGTATTTTCATTAATATTAAAATATTTCCATTTAAACACATAGTGAAGTCAAAGAAAATGGATAAAATGCAAATACAACATAAGGAAGTAGAACACTGACAAATGAAACAAGATTAGGATAGAAAAATGCACTATTTTGAGAAATAATTATTATTTTGAAAAATAATATAATGATATTATTTTGAGAAAATAAACAAAATTATCTTTATAGAAACCATGTCAAGAAAATACAGATGAAGGGAAAACCTAGATTTGATAGAAGACTTCACACTTCTATAGCCTGTGAAAAAGTTCATGACAGTGCAACTAAAAACAAAATCTGAAAGATTTTTTTTTCCCACCATGGTGTAGAATTTTGGAAATGAAATCTGTGCTAACATAACTGATCATAATATTTTTTTTAAAAAACTTAGAAAGTCATTATATTTAATCTTTTAGTCACCATATCATCCACTACATTCCCAAATCTACACCCTAATGAGGAACATTTAAAACGAACAATCACTGGGGCGCCTGGGTGGTTCAGTCGGTTGAGCATCCGACTTCGGCTCAGGTCACGATCTCACGGTTCGTGGGTTCAAGCTCCGTGTCGGGCTCTGTGCTGACACCTTGGAGCCTGGAGCCTGCTTCAGATTCTGTGTCTCCCTCTCTCTCTGCCCCTCCCCTGTTCATGCTCTGTCTCTGTCTCAAGAATAAACAAACATTAAAAAAAAAAAATGAACCATCACTAGTCCCAGGGATTAATAAAAATAAGAATTGTCATTTAATGAGACTTTATGCTGAACACTATACTTGGATCTCTACACATTAAGGAAAAATCATTTGGGCAGGTATTTATTATAGGAGGAGATGCTGACTTTGCTACATGGAATGAGAAATCACACACAGGAAAGATTTCTGGGCAGAGAAATAGAAGAGATGAACAATTTCCCACATTGTGCTATAGTAAGCCTTCACAAACTTTTTGTTACTTATAGAAGGATTAAGATAACATCAAATATGCCTGGATTCAATTCACAACTTTACCCCTTTCTGTCCAGCTTTGGTCAACTTAGCTCTTCTGTGCTTCAGTTCTGTCTTTTGTGGAATAAATCTTTCCTCATTATCTTGAGAAAAGCATGACAATGCATTTGTGCACCTAGAAAATTAGAATAACTCAATAATAATATCTGTGATTATTATTACACATATCATGAATTTCTACTGTAATTTTTCAAAGAAAAAATGAAAATGTGGTATTTGAGACTTAGAATGTCTCCGTTGAAATGAAATTTCTTGCCCATTGAAATAATTTTGAAATTAATGGTATTTACTTTCTCAAAGCAGTCAACTTTCATATAGTGCTTGCAATACTCTGCATACTCCACTTGGGCTTTTAGCAAAGATAGAGAAATTAAGAGAAAAAGTTAGAAGAAAAAAAAGGTCCTTATCTTAAGAAGTTTACAATACAATGAGAGAATAGCACCAGAGTTAATAGCGAAACGGATTAGAGAAAGTAGGAAAAAATAATAAAAGAAAGCAAAAGAAACATACAGATATGCTACGTAAGCAACATTAAGAAGCAACAATTCCAAAATAAAATTTTGAAAGAAACTAAAGTGACAAAGGATTGAATTAGTCCTTTGTTGGAATATCTATACATCTCAGATTTGCTTGAGGGAAAACCTCTCCCTCCAAAAAGCTACCAGAAAGCCGGGAGGGAAGCCAAGTCCCCCAGCCTGCTATACCTAACATAGGATTCTGATATCCAGGTTTAGATGCAAACAGCAAAGAACAAGATTGATTATGTAACCCCAAGGCAAAAATAAAGTAACAGAGGAAAAAGGCCTTTAAGGAGAGAGGGAAGAGGAACCGTGAAGTATTAGAAAAGAAGCTAAATATGGATGATGCGCAGAAAGGGTTGGCAAAAGGAAAAGGTTTGTGACAGTCCCATGGGAGAGACCCCACCCAATAGAGAGGAGCCAGGCACTGGCTCCTCATCACCCAGTAGGTCTGACAGTCTGGAGGAGGGCTTGGCAGAGAGAGAACACAGTGCTCTGGGAAGGACAGAGAAAATCAAGTCAGGAGGGAAGTGCAACCCATATTCTAGCTAAAGTATCAATTAAAGCATTTCAACCACAAAATACGAAGCCAGAAAAGGTACGTTTGAACTATACTGCTCTTTAAAAAACCAAAACTTATTTTTCCCAGTATATATCCAAATATAAGGCAGTCACAAATATAAGTAATCCCCTACTTCCCCAAAAACACAGTTTTGCTCATTTTTATTGTGTGAATATTTAGGGTATAAATGAATTGAGTAAATATCTATTTTTATTTTTACATATACATATTTATCCTACATAATAGGATTTTTAATTTAATGAAATAACTGTATATAATTCTTTCTTATGTTTTTTTCTGCATCACTGTCTTGCCAAAACAAAGTATTTTCATTGGAATTATATCGAATCATAGAACTGCATAGAAAAAATTTTCACATTTTTCATACTGAGACTTTTTTTTTTAATATTTACTTATTTGGGGGAGAGCACAAGCGAGGAAGGGGCAGAGAGATGGGGACAGAGGATCCAAAGCGGGCTCTGCGCTGACAGGCTGACAGCAGTGAGCCCGATGTGGGGCTCAAACTCACAAACCAGGAGGTCATGACCTGAGCCAAAGTCAGATGTTCAATCAACTGAGCCATCCAGGTGTCCCCATACTGAAACTTTGAACACACGAATATGGTGTGTTTCAGTAAAATTTTGTAATTTCCTTGTGTCCACCTAATTATTTGATACATTTTAATTTTTTTTTTCAACGTTTATTTATTTTTGGGACAGAGAGAGACAGAGCATGAACGGGGGAGGGGCAGAGAGAGAGGGAGACACAGAATCGGAAACAGGCTCCAGGCTCTGAGCCATCAGCCCAGAGCCTGACACGGGGCTCGAACTCCCGGACCGCGAGACCGTGACCTGGCTGAAGTCAGACGCTTAACCGACTGCGCCACCCAGGCTCCGCAACATTTTAAATGTTCCAGTTTTAATTCATTTCATTTTTTTAAACAATTTATTACTATACAATTGATTTTGTGTACAGAAAAATCACCAAACCCTCTAATTACTAACCCCTTTAATTTGTGCATGTCTTCTTTTAGGTTTTATTAGTAGATAACAATGGTATTGTTTTCCATGTACTCTTTTCAAAAAAACTCATAACAATCACATTTGACACTACAGTTATAAGATCATATCCTCTGGATAATTACGAGATGTAAGTTAGATTTCTTCAATGCTTTTTTTAAACCCCTCAATATGGAAGTGTGGGAATTGCTCTGGGAAGGGACAGAGGCCAAGGAAGGGTACAATCTGGGGCAAAGTTCCATGAGGGATCTCTCTGGCTTAATCCCACAGAGAGCTCTGCAGGCAGTGCTAACCTGGGGTGAGAAAGCTGGACTATTTACAGACTGTGTCATCACTGGTTTAAGGGCTAAGCAGCGGAGGACGCCAATTCCTAGGCATTCCTGTCCACATGAACAAACAAAATAATTTCCATCAGCCTGAGAGCAACTCCCATAGAGCCCTAAGGACTGGTGTGAAAGCACACAGGGAGTCCAGGACGATGAAAATGGTAAAAAGATACAAGAGGATATGAGAAAAATACAAATGGTCTACAAATCTAGCCCTTTCTCTTCCACCTGCACACTTGTATCTTTTCCAAACCAAGTGAATCCAGTTCTCTAGGATTCTTTGTTCATCTGTCATCAATTATGCTACTTCTGCCCAAAAAAGCCTGGAAATTCAACAAATGGATGCAGAGTTCTCCCTACTGAGAAAGCTCTGCCTTCCTTACTGTTAGAAAGGGATAAAACCTTTTTAAATCACATTAATGTAAACCACTGTGTTCAGTAATGTCTTTGATCAATTGGAAACTCAGTAAGTATACAAGTGAAATGAAAAAGAGGTATTATTTTCTAATCAATTCAGGGTAAAAGCAAAAAGAAATGTGTGACGGCCTTGATTAGCTACTTGTAACAGAGTAACACATTTTTATTTGGATTTTCAAATAATTGCTTAGAATGTCTATTTAACTTTCTTTTATAACTTTAGCCCTAGTACATGGATGTACTACCCCAACCTTAAAAAATAATAATAAAGATGGGGTGCCTGAGTGGCTCAGTCAGTTAAGCATCCGACTTCAGCTGAGGTCATGATCTCAAAGATTGTGAGTTCAAGCCCCGGGTTGGGCTCTGTGCTGACAGCTCAGAGCCTGGAGTCTGCTTCGGATTCTGTGTCTCCCTGTCTCTCTGCCCCTCTTCACTTACTCCCTGTCTCTCAAAAAAATAAATAAACATTAAAAATTTTTTTAAAAAATAATAAAGTGTAGTAATGAAAAGTAAAAATTAGCAATGAAAAGTTACAGAAAAAAATAATCACTTAATATGATATGAAATTTTGCTTCCAGGCAAAAACCTATTTGGCCTTGACCACAGCAACTTCTTACTCAACACGTCTCCAGAGGCAAAGGAAACAGAAGCAAAAATGAACTTTTGGGACCTCATCAAAATAAAACACTTCTGCACGGTGAAGGAAACAATAAGCAGAACTAAAAGGCAACCGACGGAATGGGAAAAGTATTTGCAAATGACATATCAGATAAAGGATTAGTATCCAAAATCTATAAAGAACTCAAACACCCAAACTCAACACCCAGAAAACCAAATAATCCAGTGAAGAGTGGGCAAAACACATGAATAGACACTTCTCCAAAGAAGACATCCAGATGGCCAACTGACACATGAAAAAATGCTGAACATCACTCATCATCAGGGAAATACAAATCTGAGCCACAATGAGATACCACCTCACACCTGTCAGAATGGCTAACATTAACAACTCAGGCAACAACAGATGTTGGCGAGGATGCAGAGAAAGAGGATCTCTTTTGCATTGTTGGTGGGAATGCAAACTGGTGCAGCCACTCTGGAAAACAGTATGGAGGTTCCTCAAAAAAATTAAAAATAGAACTACCCTACGACCCAGCAATTGCACTACTAGGCATTTACCCACGGGATACAGGTGTGCTGTTTCAAAGGCCACCACAGTGTTTATAGCAGCACTATCAACAATAGCCAAAGTACAGAAAGCACCCAAATGTCCATCAATGGATGAATGGATAAAGAAGATGCAGTATACATATACATATATATACAATAGAGTATTACTCAGCAATCAAAAAGAATGAAATCTTGCCATTTGCAACTACATGGATGGAACTAGAGGGTATTATGCTAAGCAAAATTAGTCAATCAGAGAAAGACAAATCTGACTTCACTCATATGAGGACTTTAAGACACAGAACAGATGAACACAAGGGAAGGGAAGCAAAAATACTATAAAAACAGGGAAGGCGACAAAACAGAAGAGACTCATAAATATGGAGAACAAACAGAGGGTTACTGGAGGGGTTGTGGGAGGGGGGATGGGATAAATGGGTAAGGGGAATTAAGAAATCTACTCCTGAAATCATTGTTGCACTGTATGCTAACTAACTTGGATGTAAATTCAAAAAATTTAAAGTAAATTAAAAAAAAAAAAGAAATTCTGCTTCCACAATACCAGAGGACACCATTCAATTTTGCATGCCAGTTTTTCTTTTGAAAAGAAGAAAAATGTGATAAAATACTACTTAATTTTTACTTCAGTGAAAGGAGCTAAGATAAATTTTTTTTTTCCTTTAATGAGAGCAGCATGGTTAAAAACAGCTCCTCTTTGTATTCATTTCCTCAAAACATTCTACTACATAAAACCTGGAATCTTACTTCTATTTATAAGATAAAGTGAAAACATTTTTTAACAGTACACAGAAAAAGAGAGTGTACTTCTTAATATGATATTCCAAGTTTATGACTGAGAAGAATCTCAGTCACCTGAAATTTTTCATATGTAGCTTCTGCCAGGTATCAGTCATGTGACCTTGGACAAGTCGCTTAAAACTTCTCTCTCAGTTTTCTCCATAATATGATGAGTTGGACTTGTATTAAGGATCATTTACAAGGCTGTAAATAATATTATATTATCTGTCTTCTAACACGAGTCTTATTTTTAACCTAGGAATAAATAAGTACTTAGATTTTTTTTTTTAATCACAAGTTTCTGTTCTTTAATACTGTGCATGTGGAAGAACATACACATTTTCTGTTGATTTTGCTATTACACAAAATACTCTTGTGCTTGGGGGTCTTGCCTTAGGAGAACTGCATTTGTTATACAAAGAAACAAGTTTAACTAGTTTAAATGTATATTTGTCTTTTAGAACAAATGACCTTACATAGCTTACTAAAGTACCATATTAAGCAAAATTAGAGTGAATTTTAACTGTAAAAATAACCTCTATCTTCAGTGGAGTAAGCTCTGCTACACTCAGAATGGCCAAAAGTAAATACTACCAGTAAAATGGTAATTTCAAAAACCGAAATAAAAAAAAATGTTTGGTTATATTCTGTTTAACTTACTATGTCAAAAGGAGACAAACTCTAAATTGGGGATTAAACCAAGTACATCCCTTTATACTTAAACTTTGTTCTTTTAGTTTCTCAATATTTAACTAGGTTGCTGTGAAGGTCAATTTTGTGTGTCAACTTGACGGGGCTATGGAGTGTCTAGGTATCCATCAAATATTATTTTGCGCGACTCTGTGAGGGTGTTTTTGGATGAGGTTAATATTTGAATCAGGAGGCTGAGAAAGCAGGTTGCCTTCTACATCATGAGTAAGCCTCATCGAATCAGTTAAAGGTCTGAATAGAGTAATTTGCTGACCCTCCCCCTCAGTAACAGAATTCTTCCTGCCCAGTGACCTCTAAACTAGGACATCACCTCTTCCTGCTTCTATTTCCTTTTCACCTCTATCCTGCTTCCTGTTTCCAGCCTTCATGCTAGCACTGGAACATTGCCTGTGCAGATTCTGGACTTGTCGGCCTCCATAACTGCATGAGCCAACTTCTTATTATAAATCTCTTTATGTGGAAATATAGACATAGATATCCTATTGGTTTTTCCTGGCGAACCTTGACTAATACAAGTGCTATTATAAATGAGGTACTAGGGGCGCCTGGGTGGCGCAGTCGGTTAAGCGTCCGACTTCAGCCAGGTCACGATCTCGCGGTCCGGGAGTTCGAGCCCCGCATCAGGCTCTGGGCTGATGGCTCAGAGCCTGGAGCCTGTTTCCGATTCTGTGTCTCCCTCTCTCTCTGCTCCTCCCCCGTTCATGCTCTGTCTCTCTCTGTCCCAAAAATAAATAAACGTTGAAAAAAAAAATTAAAAAAAAAAAATAAATGAGGTACTGATTCCTTTATATATATTTTTTTTCATTTTTAATGCTGAAAAATTAGAAGTTCACAAGAAGTTGAAAAGATAGTGTAGAGAAATCTGCTGTACCTTTCACTCAGTTTCCCCCAGTGGTTCCCTCTTACATAATTGTGGTACAATGTCAAAACCTGCGTATTAGGGCATCTTGCCACATGTTCATATTCATGCAAACGCACGTAACCACAACTATTACCAAGATACAGAACTCTTCCATCACCACAAAGATTTCTCTTGTGCCACTTCCCTTTTGTTTCTTTCTTTTCTTTTCTTTTCTTTTCTTTTCTTTTCTTACAAACATAGGCTAGATTTGGGGAGGATGGATGAGGGGCAGGGGTGGGGTCAACCCTCCTTCAGACTTCGGAACACAGCGGCCGGCACCCTCTGCTGCCCCAGCCGCACCTTGTTGGGCTCCAGGTGCATCTGGTCCCGGTCCTCACCCAGCTCAACCTCCTCCAGGTTGGCCTGCTGGGCCAGCTCGGTCAGCTCCTCCCTGGAGGCCTGGCTCCTCACAAACAGGATCTCGCTGTGGGCCAGCAAGAGCTGGTCCTACTCACCCTACTCCTTTTTAATCCCATCCACCCAGCTCTATTCTACCATCGCCAGCCCCTGGCAATCGCTAATCTGTTTTGCATCTTTATAATATCGTCATTTCAAAAAAGCTATACAATGAAATCAACTACTATGTGATTGTTGTGCCTGGCTTTTTGCACTCAACATCATACTCTTCAGATTCATCCAAGTTGTCACATGTATCAGTAGTTGATTGCTTTTTATTTCTGGGCAGTACCCATGAGGCGGATGTACCGCAATGTATTTAGTGAGTCACCTACTGAAGGACTTTTTGGTTGTCTCCAGTTTCTGATTATTACAAATAAAGCTGCTATGAACATCTGTGTTCATCTTTCTACAGACATAAGTTCCCTTTACTTTGGCGTAAATGACTAGTAGTGCAATTGCTGGCTTGTGTGGTAAGTACACGTACAGTTTTTTTTTTAACTTCCAAACTGTTTTCCAAAGTGGCTGCAACATTATACACTCCCGCTAGCAATGTATCAGTGATCCAGTTCCTCCACATTCTCCCTGGTATTTGGTCCTTGTCACTACTTCTTTCTCAGATTTTTTTTTTTTGTTCTGCTCTGTTTTGTTTGTTTTGTTTTTAGAGAGAGTGAGCTGGGGGGGGGGGGGAGCAGAGAGAAGGACAGACAGAATCCCAAGCAGGCTCTGTGCTGCCAGTGCAGAGCCCACCTCGGTACTCAAACTCCTGAACTGTGAGATCATGACCTGAGCCAAGACCAAGAGTCAACCGCTTAACCAACTGAGCCACCCTGGTGCCCCCTTGTCACTGTTTCTATTTCAATATTTGTAGTAAGTGTATGGTGACATCCCATAGTCTTAATTTGCCTTTTTCCTATTGGCTAGAGTTCAAACATCACAGTTGCCATCTGTATATCCTCTTCGGTGAAATGAATCACGTTTTTTGCCCATTTTCTAAGTGTGTCATATGTCTTTATAGTTTTGAGCTAATTGTAGACTTGAGTCCTTTGTCAGCTTTCGTGGTATATAAATATTAATACCAATGAGCAGTTTTTCTTTTCATCCTCTTAATAAAGTCTCTCAGAGCTCAAGTTCATAATTTTAATATAGTACAATTTACTTTTTTTTAACAGATTGTGCTTTCAGTGCAATGCTTAAAAACTCTTCCCCATGCCTTAGGTTCACAGATGTTTTCATATGCTACCTTCTAAAAGTCTTACACTTTTAGTTTTTGCATTTTTATTTAGGATCTGTTCTTTGGTAAAAAGGTGTGAGATTTAGATTAAGGTTCTTTTTTTTTTTTCCTACAGACATCCAATTATTTCAACTCCACTTATTGAAAATACTAGCCTTCTTCCATTTCACTGCTGTTACACCTTCCTCAACAATTAGCAGGCAATGCTATGTCTGGGGTTTCCATTCTATTCCAAAGATCTATGTGTCTGTCCCTCCACCAATACAACACAGTTTTGATTACTGCCTCTATATAATAAATCTGGTAGAGTGATAACTCCAATTTTGACCTCTTTCAAACGTATTTTAGCTATCCTAGTTTGTCTTTCCATATAAATTTTAGAATAACTTTTTCTACATCTACTGCTTGGAATTCTGTCTCCCTCTCTCTCTGCCACTCCCTGCTTATGCTCTCTCTCTCTCTCTCAAAAATAAATAAACATTAAAATAATTAATTGGATGGAACTAGAGTAAATTATGCTAAGCAAAATAAGCCAGTCAGAAGACAAATACATGATTTCATTTGTATCTGGAATCTAAGAAACAAAACAGATGAACATAAGGGAAGGGGAAAAAAAAAGACAAAAACAGAGAGGGAGACAAACCATAAGAGACTCTTAAATACAGAGAACAAACTGAGGGTTGCTGATGGGGTGTTGGATAGGGTGATGAGCTAAATGGGTGATGCGCATGAAGGAGAGCACTTGTTGGGACAAGCACTGGGTGTTATAGGTAAGTGACGAATCACTAAATTCTTTTCCTGAAATCATTATTACACTATATGTTAACTAACTTGGATTTAAATTCAAAAAATAAATAAATAAACAAAATTTAGACAAATAATTCTTTTATCACATATTTATAATTGAGTACTCTATTAGCCATAATTATCTCATCCAAAAAACTTTTATAAAAACAGAATGAAATAGTTATAATTAAAAATAAGTAGGGGCGCCTGGGTGGCTCAGTCGGTTGAGCGTCCGACTTTGGCTCAGGTCATGATCTCACAGTCTGTGAGTTCGAGCCTCAGATAGGGCTCTGTGCTGATGGCTCAGAGCCTGGAGTCTGCTTCCAATTCTGTGTCTCCCTCTCTCTCTGCCCCTTCCCTGCTCATGCTCTGTCTCTCTCTGTGTCAAAAATAAAGAAAAATATTAAGAAAAAATTAAAAAAAAATAAGTACAGCATATACAATCTTTAAAAAAAAAATAGTACCTGTGCACCATCCATTATGTAATGTTCTTTCAAGAATTTTTTTAATTTATTTATTTTTAGTAACCTCTACACCCAACGTGGGGCTCGAACTTACAACCCTGAGATCAAGAGTCTCATGCTCTTCTGACTGAGCCAATCAGGCACCCTTCAAGGATATTTTTGGTAAAAAAAAAAAAATCTATTATAATGCTTTTCCTGAAAGAATGAAAGTAAACAGTTAAAATAATCTATAGGCATACACTTTCAAGTCCCCATTTCTCAGTGGAACAACTCCAATTAGGTAACAGGTTAAAGAGATTGATAATTTTGGGGAACACTTGGGTGGCTCAGTCAGTTAACCAGCGAACTTTTGATCTCAGCTCAAGTTTTGATCTCAGTGTCATCAGTTCAAGCCCCAAGTTGGGCTCTGTGCTGGGTGTGAAGCCCACTTTAAAAAAGAGAGAGAGAGAGAGAGATGGGTAATTTTAAACAAAATAAGGATTCTACTTAAAAGTTTGTTTTACAAAAATACCTGCTCCCAAATGCAATTATTATATGAATTATAGAGGGGGGGAAAAAAGCAATTCTTACTCAATATCAGTAATAGTACTCTCTCTGGCTTCAAAACAAGTTTAAGGCCATGGTACAGTGTAGCTGGGGACAAGTGGCATAGTACAAGTAACACTATCACTGCGCTCATGTTGCATTTCATCGCAAGTGACAAAGAAACTGAAAGAGGAAACGTGAGTCCTGCTGTTCAAAACAACCATGGTGTTAGAATACAGCACACCTGTATCAGCCCCACACGTATAAAAGCATAAAAGGAAGATGCCGAAAATAAACTCATCTTAATTTGTGCAAGTCGACAAACTCTGTAGCAAACTGCCAACTCAACCAACGTAATAGTGTTCGGTGGGGCCTGAGGAGGGTGGAAGATTTCCTGGCTAACATACTGAAGTCTCCTCCAAGGGAAAATAGGAATGCAAGTGTGCATAAACCATTATTTATAAAATAGTTAACTGAGTGTGTTTTGGGGGCACCTGGGTGGCTCAGTCAGTTAAGTATCTGACTCTTGGGTTTCTCACAATTTGTGAGTTCGAGCCCCATGTTGGGTTCTGCACTGACAGTGTGGAGCCTCCTTGGGATTCTCTCTCTCTTCGTCTCCCTCTGCCCCTCTCTTGTCCTCTCTCTCTCTCTCTCTCTCTAAAAATAAACAAATTTAAATATAAAAAAATAAAAAAATTAAAGACAGTTTATTGTTTTTATTTCTAACATCTGTTTTGTCAGGATGGCTGAGTAGTCTTTTTTTAACTTATACTTTTTAAAGTTTATTGATTTATTTTGAGAGAGAGAGAGAGGCAAAGCAAGAGAGAGAGAAAGAGAGAGAGAATCCCAAGCAGTCTCTGCACTGTCAGCACAGAGCCCAACACAGGCCTTGATCCCACAAACCATCATGACCTGAGCTGAAATCAAGAGTGGCACAGGAGTGCCTGGGTGGCTCAGTCGGTTAAGCGGCCGACTTCGGCTCAGGTCATGATCTTGCAGTCCGTGAGTTTGAGCCCTGCGTTGGGCTCTGTGCTGACAGCTCAGAGCCTGGAGCCTGTTTCAGATTCTTGGTCTCCCTTTTCTCTGACCCTCCCCTATTCATGCTCTCTGTCTCAAAAATAAATAAATATTAAAAAAAAAAAAAAGAGTGGCATGCTTAACCGACTGAGCCAGCCAGGCACCCCAGGATAGCAGAGTAGTCTTAGAGCATCATATTCTGATAAGATTTCTTGAAAAGAAATGAGACACGAATATGTAAAAGGAATTATTTCCTTGCTTAGAGAGAGGAAACAGAAAAAAAGGATAAATAGGAAGTACTTCTAGGCACCTGCAAGAATTCCTTCTTTTCACGCAAAAAGTATGAACAACAGGATTCTCTGGGGAGAACACCTCAACCAGTGTTACCTAGTATTTTATAAAGAACTCCAATTCTTCTGAATAATATTAAATTTTCCAGGCAATCAAATGCCATGTTAATGGGATTAGCATGCGGGTTAATGCAAAAAATTCTGAGTGGGGAGAAAAGTAGTAGCTGATTTTCAATCTTTTATAATATGTTTACCATATTTATTCCAAAATCTCCTTACAACAAATTGGGTTCCAAAGAGCTAAGTCAAAGAACTACATTTTTTTTTTAATTTTTTTTTTCAACGTTTATTTATTTTTGGGACAGAGAGAGACAGAGCATGAACGGGGGAGGGGCAGAGAGAGAGGGAGACACAGAATCGGAAGCAGGCTCCAGGCTCTGAGCCATCAGCCCAGAGCCTGACGCGGGGCTCGAACTCACGGACCGCGAGATCGTGACCTGGCTGAAGTCGGACGCTTAACCGACTGCGCCACCCAGGCGCCCCTCAAAGAACTACATTTTATTTTTGTTTTTAGTTTATTTGTTTTTGAGAAAGAGAGCATGAGCACGAGCAGAGAGGTCAGGGGAGAAAGAGAGGGAGAGACAGAGAATCTCAAGCAGGTTCCTCACTGTCAGTGCAGAGCCTGATGTGGGTCTTGAACTCACAAAGCGTGAGATCATGACCTGAGCTGAAATCAAGAGTTGGATGCTTAAACGACTGAGCCACTCAAGCACCACAAAGAACTACAATTTAAAGTGTAGCATGTCGATTAAGAACATCACAGTAGAAGCATTTATGAAGTGCCTACAGGTGGAAAATCAGTAACGTTAACCACAGTGAACAAGTCTGTTAGAAGAAAAGTAAAATTGCTAATGTACCCATTGTAGAAAGTCCATATCTTTCATGCTTGGAAATCTCCATGTAGTTCTGGCTACTGATCCTCAGAAAAGCCAAAACTTTTAAAGAACAATCCCGTTCCTTCTAATTCCCCGACACTATCACATCTACTCACTCATTTTGTCCCTGAAGGGAGGGGACAGTAGAGCTCACAGCCAAATCAAGCACATACTTACTGCACCACGGAAGTATTCGAAGTGACTTTCACTTAAAGAAAAAAAGTTAAAGTCACAGAAGAGATGCTGTGTGTTGTTGCTGTGCTTCTCACTGTGGGTGGTAGCAGTGGTGTTTGGTTTGGCCGGGGCTGTTTTATCCATCCTTTCATGGAATCCTACAACCCGAAGAAGTGAGAGGGTAAAAAATATTGACCTTTGGTAAAAGAATATTTGAGGTAACTCTCCTATTCCGTGCACTACCCCACTCTGTGCTCGTGAGAAGATAGGAGTGACAGATTAGACCAGCTCCTCACTAGACCTTAGGTATGAATTGATTTCCATTTCTCTCAGTACATTATTTCTTGGCTGCATTTCTATTTGTCTCTTCTGATGGTTATTATCAAGTGTGAGGTTAGGGTCTGAGTATAAAGAAAAGAACTATGGAGCCCTGATCCTGTATTTCAGGTAGGATTAAGACTTAGAATGAAAAGAGAAATCGGTTTGCCACACAGAGATTTCAAGTAACGTCCCTGGCTTTGTGCTCTATTCACACCTCTCCTCTGTGACACTCAGGCAGCTTTAAGCAGCTGGGTGAGGATTCCAAGAATTAAGATTCCATCTATCTCAAATATAGTTTCAGCTCCTCAGGAATAAGAAAAAGACTAATGAAAATAACTTTTCTGCTGCAAAAGACAGTCTAAGATTAAATGACAGAAGACCTTCTAATTGTACCAGTTCTGATGTGGTAAATATAAAACACTAAAGGGAAAAGTTCAACCTCTAGTAGATTCTGAAAGCCAAAATAGCTTTAAGCAGTAAGAGTCAAATCAGTATTAGTTAATTTTATTCTATTCCAAGGCAAGATCTGAGAGTATTACTGTCAAGACAGTGAGCATCTAACTAAAGAGAGTTGTTTGGTAACTGTGGTTCACTTTATTGCCAATTAAGCAGCCAGTGGCCATGCTGTAATAGGATCTCGACTGACCACCATTGGACAGGTTGGAAATTAATGAACTCGATACAGGAAATCTACTCTTGCTTTCAAAAATAATTTAATCAATTATAATCATTCCACATTCTCATCACTCATACCACTTATCAATGGAAACTTCCTAAACTCTGAGGCATAAATAAATAATTTATAATGGTGGAGATACCAAATACTTTTTTATGGTTCCTAAACGCAAGAAGTTACAACTCAGATGAGGAGACTAGATTAACAGGGATGAAACAGGATTAAATAGCATGCAAAACAATTCTGCTCTGACACAGAATAGTGATTTCCAAATGTCAGTTGACCAGTCAATGCTGCTGCAAAGACTTCCCCAGACTATGAATAAAGGAGTAAAAACCAAAAAAAAATTCAGATTTCTCCAATTTAAAAACACTGGTTATAAAACACATCATCTGATAATAGCTTATATTAATAGGACTCTTTACATATTTCCTATGTAAAAGGAGGAATTTATCAGAGGTGCACTGTGCTATCTTATATAATCAAAGTGAATGCTGAACCATCAAACCATGGGAATTGCAGAGGGGAAGTGCATTGAAGACTTAGGGAAAACAGAAAACAGCACAATTGTCATTGCTTTTTTGTAGTTGGAATAATTAAGATAAAGTCTCTTAGGTGTATATATATATATATATATATATATATATGTACACACATATATATATACATATATATACACACACACACACACACACATATATATATAATAGTGTCTATATTTGTTATACTGTGGATTCTATCTCTGAGATTTATTCACTACCATTTGTAAGTTTGTACCCTTAAACAACATCTGATAGAGGACCTAACTATAGCTATAATGGCAATCCTATAACAACATATAAGTGTATCAAATCAAAGTAATGGACACCTTAAATTAACATACTGTATATATGTGTCAAATATATTTCAATAAACAAAGAAAACAGAACTCAAGTGCCACCGACAGTCAGCTTCTCCCTCTCTCTCCTCTCAGCTTCACCTATTGTTAGAAAAGGAAATTTAGGACCAAATTGGACTGACTTACATGAAGGGCCTAACCTGATTTGAGCCAGATTAGAGAAGCAAACAAAAAAACGACACCCTCACATAAGTGGAGGGACATGTAAAATGTCATCCTATGAAGTAGGTTGCAAAAGAAAAAAAGGCCACTCAAAGAGGAAGTTAAACATTCTCAGTAAATAAAATAATACAATGTCTAGCTTTGGAGGGATAACAAAATCTACCAAATTAAATATTCCAATCAATTGTACAGCATATTTTAGGTGTCAGAAAATATTAAAATGTCCAAAACATACTTCCTATATTTAAAAATACATGTTCACTCTAAAGTTTGAGAAGCACTGAGAGTATTCAGGGGAAAAAAAAAGAAGAAATAAGGCTTGAACTGTAGCCCATGAAAGATGGTAGAATTTACTAGTTGAGCTGAAAGAGTAGGTAAGTCCAGTAAAGAGAAAAAAAAAAAAAAAAGTAAAGAAGGCAATGTATCTTATTCAAAGGGCATTGAAGGAAACTTTCAGAATAAATTTATTGCTCCTCTTTTTTTTTTTATTTGATAATATGCTTCATAGCTAAGAGTAATCCCCAGTGGAAATTAGAGGTAGTAAATTTGGAATTGGAAAATTCCAAAGGAGTGCTGATGCCACTGTTTACTTGTTTTATATACTAATTAGTCAGCTAATTTCTTGGGTTGTCAAAACTGATTACTGAAAAAGTACTACCTATTATAGAAGTGAGATTGAAATAAAAAGTGATATAATTATCAAAGTGGACCAGAGTACTCCTATTGAGAGCGAGAATAATGCATCTCAAAAACTGCTGAAAAAACAGAATGAATGTCAAAATCAGAAAATTGCCATATGTTAAGCTGAGTTTTTCTTGCTAAACATTAGAAATTTTAAATATCCTCAAATATAGCACCTTCTTAGGTGGAAATTTTTCAAAAAATATTCAATTTGTTAGTGTAAAATCAGTGCAGATGTCAAACATCTGATGGTGGAAAAGCAGGCTTATATTTAGCTTTAACTGAGACATTTTTGGAGAACTGGATTTATGTTTACTTACAAAGGCATATGTTCACTTTGAATGTTAGTGTGTTGAAGAGAAGAGAGGAGAAATATTTTAAGGTAACAATCATAAATGCAACAGAAATCGAAAACAAATAACATTTGTTGCTGAAATTCCAAAGATTATTCAATTCAAACAAGTTAGTATTCACGGAACTCTATTATCCAACAGTTTCAATGCCTCTGGAAAAACTGAGAATATATAATATAAAATGCATTTCTTAGTTCAACTAAGACAGTCTAATATAAAATGGTATAGAAATAAACTTAATTGACTTTAATTCAGAGTATATATTTCTGCATTGTACATCTAACTAGATGATTTATGTGTCATTCAATCTGTCACAAAAATTCTTTTCACTTCTGTTTAGTTCCCAGATAGCCAGTGAGCAAACTACATTAGCATGTCAAAAGTTGACATTTTTGAAATAATTTCCTTATTGTAATGAAACACTGAACTTAAGTGATAAATATAAAACTGCTTTCTTGCTGCAATTTCAAGACTGCTGGGAAAACTGCCACTTCCCCAAATCAATCTCTCCATGTTTTTTGGTACGTCTACTTCCTGGATAGGAGTTTATAATCCTTCAGCTCAGAATTTTGATACCATTAGAATTAAAGCCCACTTTGAAAGAGTCCTACTTTGAGAAATTATCAGGTAAATATCCTTTCAGATTAGGATGGCTATTATCAAAAACTCAGAAGACAACAAGTGTTGGCGAGGATATGGATAACGGGAACACTCTTACACAGTTGGTGGGAATGTAAATTGACGCAGTCATTATGGGACACAGTACAGAGGTTCCTCAAAAAAATTAAAAATAAAACTACCACATGATCCAGGAATCCTGTTTCTGGTTAAACATCCAAAGGAAATGAAATACGTATCTCAAAGAGATATATGTACTCTTATGTTCACTATGGCATTATTCAAAAAAAACAAAATATGTAAACAACTAAATGTCCATGAATGATAAAAGAAAATTTAGTGTATACATATTTATAATGGAATATTATTCAGCCTTTAAAAAGAAGGAGATCCTGCCACTTGCCACAAAATGGGTGAACCTGAAGGACATTAAGTGAAATTGAGCCAGACACAGAAAGGTAAACACTTCATGATCACACTTACATGTGGATTCTAAACTAGTTGAACTCAGGGAGAAGAATGGTGGTTGGTGGGGTGGGGGAAACAGCTGGAACGAGGAGATATTAGTCAAAAGGTAAAAAGTTTCAGTTATGCAAGATGAATGGGTTCTGGAAAACTAATGTATGGTGTATGACATCGTGACTACAGTTCATAGTACTGAATGGTATAACTGAAATTGGCTAAGAAGATAGATCTTAAATCTTCTCAACATACACACAGAGGCAACTATGTAGAAGTGATGTTATTTTGCTTGGTTGTAGTTCTTTTCACAATGTATAAATATATAAAAACATCAAGTGGTACATCTTAAGTCTCTACAATTTAAAAATATCTACATAAATTAATTTTAGCAAAAAATAATATAATTTCAATGGGAAACAGCATGGAGATTCTGGGATGTAATATGGAAAGAAGAAAAGTTCGGGCAGGAATGAGGAGTAACTTATGACAGGACATCCAAAGCCTTATTCAATACCCACATGGGACTTTGATGAATCTTAGGAAACAAGGTGAGGCACTGAGAGTATTCAGTTTTAAAACAGTATTCAAGTTTTAAAACAGTATTCAAGTTTTAAAACACTCAGAACAATCACACCTAAATAATATATCATTTAGGGCTATGCATCTGTTCGAAAAGTATTTTGAGAAGAAAAAAATAAAACAAAATTTAGGTTTATGGTTACCTGAGGGAAGCTGGCAGAACACGTGGGTAGTGTTAACGTTATCGCCAATGTAATCAATCTTAAGTTGGAAGATGGATTCCCAGATGTTTGATTTCATTCTTCATAATTTATATATCTGTTCCATATACTCTTTGATACGCATTAAAAATTATCAACCTTGAAAGGAGCACAGAAGGCAAATACTGTCATGTCCATCCATTGCTGAGGGTTGGGGCCAGGTTAATGAAGGCTAATTGTGTGTATAAGTACTGGAAAGAGGTCACATACTATCTTGACTGTTTCTCCCCCCATGAATAAATCAGCTCCTGGGCTGCGTACACGGGGACAAGAGATAGTGCCACAACAAGGCTGGGAAAGCTGTCTGGCAGATAAGCATGATAAGAACTCTGAGTTCTCTGCCCCACCAACAGAAACAAATGAACAAGCTGAAGATGGACATACAAATCTAGGCAAAAGACATAATTCATCAATTCAAGCAAGCAGTCAAGTAACAAAAAGACAGAATTAAGTATGAGCAATTTCAAAGGTTAAAAAAATAGTGACTGGAATGAGAAGACAAACCACAGAGTGGGAGAAAATATTTATAAAAGAATGATAAAGGACTGTTATCCAAAATATACAAAGAACTCTTAAAACTCAGCAATAAGAAAATGAACCACCTGTTTAAAAATAGTGATTTAAAATTTTTTTTTATTAGTTTTCTTTATTTTTGAGAGGCAGAGAGAGACAGAGTACGTGTGGGGGAGGGACAGAGAGACAGGAAGACACAGAATCCAAAGCAGGCTCCAGGCTCTGAGCTGTCAGCACAGAGCCTGACGCAGGGCTGGAGTTCACAATCCATGAGATCATGACCTGAGCCGGTCAGATGCTCAACCGACCAAGCCACCCAGGTGCCCCAAAAATGATGATTTTAAAGACCTGACCAGACAACTCACAAAAGAAGATATGTAGATGTAAATAAGCATATGAAAAGATGTTCAACATCATATGCCATTTAAAAATTACAAAATAAAACAATGAGATAACACTGCACATCCATTTGAAAGGCAAAAATCCAAAACACTGACAATATCAACTGCTGGTGAGGATGCGGAATGACAAGGAGTCTCATGCATTACAAAATGCAATGCAAAATGCCTCAACTACTTTGGAAAACATTTTGGCCATTTCTTACAAAATTAAATATATTCTTATAAGATACAGCGCTCACACTCCTTGGTATTTACACAAATAAGTTGAAAACTTATGTCAACACAAAAACCTGCACAAAGGTCTTTTTTTAATAGCACCTTTGTACATGATTTCCAAAACTTGATGCAACGAAGAAGTCTTTAAGTAGGGGAATGGATAAGCTGTGGTACAGCCAGACACTGGAATATTATTTACCGCGAAAAAGAAATGAGCCATCAAGTCATGAAAAGACATGGAGGAAACTTTCATGTATACTACTAAGCGAAAAAAGCCAATCTGAAAAGACAACATAATGTATTACTCCAACTATATAACATTCTGGAGAAGGCAAAACTGTAGAGATTGTAACCAGATGGATGGGTGCCAGGAGTTGGCAGGAGGGGAGGAGGGAGGGAGGGATGAATAGGCAGAACACAAGGAAGTTTTAGGGAAGTGGAATGACTGTATGACACTCTAATGGTAGATGCATGTCATTATACATTTGTCAAAACCCACGTAATGTACAACACCAAATGTGAACCATAATATAAACTATGGACTTCAGGTGATAAAGATGTGTTGATGTAGGGGCACCTGGGTGGCTCAATCGGCTAAGCGTCCGACTTCAGCTCAGGTCATGATCTCACAGTCTGTGGGTTTGAGCCCCGTGTCAGGCTCTGTGCTGACAGCTTGGAGCCTGGAGCCTGCTTTGGATTCTGTGTCTCCCTCTCTCTCTGCCCTTCCCCTGCTCATGCTCTCTCTCTGTCTCAAAAATAAAGAAAAACATTAAAAAAAAAAAAAAAGATGTGTTGACATAAGTTCATCAACTGTAACAAATGTACCACTCTGGTGGGGGTGTTGCTACTAAGGGGAGGCCATGTCTGTATGGGGTCAGGGAGTATGTAGGGACTTTCTGTACTTGCCATTTAATTTTGTTGTGACCTAAAACTGCTCTAATAAACTATGTCTACTTTTTTTTTTTAATATTTTTTTTTCAACATTTATTTATTTTTGGGACAGAGAGAGACAGAGCATGAACGGGGGAGGGGCAGAGAGAGAGGGAGACACAGAATCGGAAACAGGCTCCAGGCTCTGAGCCATCAGCCCAGAGCCTGACGCGGGGCTCGAACTCACAGACCGCGAGATCGTGACCTGGCTGAAGTCGGATGCTTAACCGACTGCGCCACCCAGGCGCCCCTAAACTATGTCTACTTTTTTAAAATTAACCTTAAAGCCCTGAGGACTTGGGAAATTCCAAGAAATCAGAAAACAGAAAATAAGCGTATTATGTGTGACAACAGAAACACAGAAAACAATCTGCACTGAAGATTCAGTTAAGAGTAGGTTTTAATACTAGGTAAACATTTTATCCAGCAGGAAATAAATTTTAGTCTGTAAAGAACCATAAAGAACATCTATATGACAAACAGAAAAACCACTACAAATTAAAAACTAATTTTGACATGCAAACTACAACTAAAAAAATTATACAATTTCTCCTTATCATGACCACTAAAAACACATATTTCTTCTATAGTCTAAGAGAGAAGTAAAGGATTGCTTGAAAATCTCAACTCACTACAATTTATATCAGTGACTGCAGGTATTACATAACTATCAGTTATGTAATCAGAGCTATTCTGTGTTTAAAATATAATTGGATAATTAACTGGGCTCAAGTAAAAAATACGTGGACATAAATAAAGGTAGATGCAGACCCAATGAGCATTTTCCTTTAAAAAAAAAAAAAAAGTATCCAGACTTTGAAAAAGTAGGATTCTGTAGAAATTGCTCAGAAATTCAAAGATTTGACTAGCTAGAACTAATTAACCTTTTAATGCTGCCATTACAATATGCATTCAAAAGCAGATGCTACTGGGTTTGAGCAGGTGTGTTAGATGAGTACGAGAGTAAATGCCAACCTCCTTCCAGGATAGGGCAATTCTTGTCATCTGGTTCATCTCAGAGATCTTTACTGCTACAGGATTGCTCTGAATGACAATGAACTTTCCAGTACAGAATTTTGGACACACTGTCAGTATAAGAGAATAGACTTGCTATGGTAAGACCAACAACAGAAAGTATCAGGAAAGTTCTTTCCAAATGATGATCCCAGTAGAAAATTATGGGACACCACCTGGTTCACAGTTTTACCTGCTGGACAGATCATCAGCCTTAAGAAAGACCTGAATGCCACCTTTTAAAAGAGGTCACATTTGAGCACGACACTGTTTTTCAGAGCTGTTCTGTGGCCCCGCATCTACTTTCTGAGCTCCTCCCCGAAAGCTTCTCTGCCTCTGCTGCTTACTTACTCCATAGATCTATTTAATATCTTTTAGAAAATCACACTTTTCTGTATAGGGTCTTCCTGGTATACTGAGAAACACTTTGGTAGGTGCTAAATTACCCAATCAAGGATTACAGCAAAGTGTTTAAATAGAGTTTTCCTGTAACATTCTATGCTTTTATAACTGTCATATTTACCTCCAATCATCAAAAACATAGGGCCTAACATTAAAGAATGCTACTATCAGGTGAGGCAGTAATGTGGTCAGGCAAACGCCATCCACACAGCCAGGCTTGTGCTCTTGTTGCTGATGGGTTTTACCTGAAAAAAAAAAAAAAGTAAGTATACTGTCCATCTTTTGATTTTTATAAAAATATTATCATTTGTTAAAATAGCAGAATTTAGGGGTGCCTGGGTGGCTCAGTCGGTTGGGCGTCCAACTTCAGCTCAGGTCATGATCTCGCGGTCCGTGAGTTCGAGCCTCGCGTCAGGCTCTGTGCTGACAGCTCAGAGCCTAGAGCCTGTTTCAGATTCTGTGTCTCCCTCTCTCTCTGCCCCTCCCCCGTTCATGCTCTGTCTCTCTCTGTCTCAAAAATAAATAAACGTTAAAAAATTAAAAAAAAATTGCAGAATTTAAGCAACACTCTTAAAAGTGGTCTAAAAAATGATACTTCAAGAGCCAAGATGAAGGAAACGAATGCAACTGGGTGTCGTTAAGTGCTGTTTAGACAGTTCTGATCACAGTTTACGTAAGGGGCGGTCTCATTTCTTCACTCTAAATCTAATCTTTTGGTCAAACATACAGATTCATTCTGAGAAGTCCTCTTCTTCACAGCCTGTCGCTGCAGTTCTTAACTTTTCTCAAACACATTTTTCTACCTTTCCAAAATGAAACCATTTGAATGACACAGTCATATATACACATGCAAGGCCACAAAGGGCATGAAACCTGTCATGATTAATTCTCTCAATACCTGCACTATTTCTCAACGAGCTTTATTCTTTTAAAGAAAGTAGCCAATGCTTAAGTTAAGGCAGGTGTAGTAATGATCACTCTACATATTCATGGTGTGGAGTTGGTTTGAACTAAAATATACAGCCTAGGGTGGAAATCATCTGAAAAAACCTTGTAATAAATGAATGAGTGAACTATGATTTGTACAGATAGGTTATTAAATGAGATTTCTTAGTTGCAGATGGTGTAAATATCACTGCAAAAACTGTGGTATGTCCATTCTCTTAACAATGAGTCGATGATCTTTTCCAACCTGTGAGGTGTCCTGGACCAGCGCTGTTTTAATACTAATGTGCATTCAAATCTAAGGTCCTAGGTGATTTTTCTTTGTCTGTCTTTGGCTATTTTCTTTGTCTATTTGTCTTTGGCTATTTTCTTTGTCTATTTGTCTTTGGCTATTTTTCTTTGTCACCACACATACTAAAATTCTAGTTGTCATAAATGAAAAAAAAAAAACAAAAAATCAACACTTCAAACATAGGATAAATGAATTAAATAAGCCTGTATCCCAAGATAGCCTCCATCAATTTTTTTTGTCTCTCTGTGCAAGAATCTCCCTCATTAAAAATTGGCTCTATTCCCACACTTGTTTGTATCCGAGTGGTCTGGGACTGGTCTGACCAATTGAATAAAACAGAACTTCTGCCACACCAATTCAAAACCTGATCTTCAGTTTCTGTGTCATGCCTCTTGAAGCCTAAATCACAATGTAAGAATCCCAGATACGGATTATAAATATCAGAAAGCCTGAAAACAAACAGCTCTGAAACAAAGACTGACGGGATAGAAAGAAGAGACATTTCTTACTTCAACAATTACCATTCTCAGTACATGTTAGAATAACTGCACAGAATATCAGTAAATGTGACCTGAACAACACTATCAACCAAATAAGCATACGTTTTAGGACACTCCACCCAATGATTGTAGAATACACATTATTTTCAGGTACATACAAAACAGTCTTTCATATAGACAATAATTGGGCTACAAAATAAGATTCAATAAATTTCAAAAAACTGAAATAATACAAGTCAAGTTTCTGATCAAAACAGGATTAAATTAAAGCCTCACAAAAGAAAATGTGGAAAATCAGAAATATTTGGCAATGAAAGAGCAGACTTCTAAATAACCCATGGCAAAAAAAAAAAAAAATTGCAAAGAAATTGTAAAATACTTTGAACTGAATGAAAATAAAAGCAAAACATATCAAAATTTATGGGATGCAGCTAAAGAGATGTTTACAGGGAAATTTACAGTTTGAAACACCTATATCAGAAAAAAAGGAAAGTTTCCACATATTAACCTTACTTTCCACCTTAAGAAAACAGGTTCAAGGGAAGTTTTGGAAATGATCAAAATGTTTTAAAACTGGATGCTGGTGATTTTTGTACAACTCTAAAAATTTGCCTAAAATCATTGAATTATATATTTATAATGGATGACTCTTTTTAAAAAATGTTTATTTTTGAGAGAGAGAGCCCGCACATGTGTGTGCAAGCAGGGGAAGGGCAGAGAGAGAGGGAAAGAGAGAGAATCCCAAGCAGGCTCCACACAGCACAGAGCCCGACGTGGGGCTCGAACTCATGAACCGTGAGATCATGACCTGATCAAAATCAAGAGTTGGACACTTCACCGACTGAGCCACCCAGGTGCCCCTATAATGGGTGATTCTTGTGATACATACACTGTATCTCAAAATGAAGACTTCTCTGCTGGAAAGAAGCACTGAGGAACTGATGTATGAATAAGAAGCCATCTTACATGTCCAGCCCAGCTGCAAGGACTGCTCATGCATGAACGATCTCAAGATAGAACCTATCAGGGGCACCGGGATGGCTCAGTTGGTTAAGCATCCGACTCCTGATCTCAGCTCAGGTCATGATCGCACAGTTTGTGGGTCGGAGACCCACATCTGGCTCTGTGCTGACAGCATGGAGCCTACTTAGGATTCTCTCTCTCCCTCTCTCTGCCCCTCCTCTGCGCTCGCTCGCTCTCTCTCTCTCTCAAAATAAACAAATAAAATTAAAGAAAAAAATAACAGAACCTATCAGCTGTTTTAAGCCACTGGACATTGAGGCAGTTTGTTAAGCAGCAGTGGGTAAGCAGAGCAAGGTATATTAGGTTCTAATGTATGTCTATCAGCCTGGTATAAAATTCTGAGTGTGTCCACACCCCCAAACAGTCAGTCATCCGGCAGCAAGTCTCACAGCTCCCCATCTTCTTTCTAGCTCATTTGTTTCTTCCTTTCCTCTCTCTCTGCCTCAACTTGCAACCTCATCATTGTAACAAGGTATCATTTTCTAGTACAATCCATTCTGTTACAAGAACTTTTCCTTTTGCTTGAGGAAGAGCACTAAAATAATTTTTTAATCAGTAACAATTCTTAGTCTTTCTGCGCAATCAGAAACAATATAAAAAATGAGATTTAGGAAAAAATTTGTCAAACTGCAATTGTAACTGGGGAAAAAAATAGTGTCCCTGTATCCAAAGTTAGTAACTATGTTGTATGTAAATTTATAAAACAATCTTTACTACAGGCTAAACCCAAACCTGAGGGTTTGTATGGTAATTCTTTAAGTGGATTTTTAAAATATTTAATTAGCATTAGCTTTGGCTGACACATGTAACCTGGGAAGAATTATATAGACAAGGACTAAGAATAAAGACAGACACACTATTCTATTTAGAAGTCACCATCTCTTTGACCTGGATAAAATGTGTATGGTGATGTGAGGACTCAATTTAAATTTAGATCAAATAAAACGTAAGTATAGTGACAGAATTATACAAGCTTCCTACCAGAGGGTTAATTTACTTGCTATTATTATTGATTCCTTTTAAACCAAAGCACTTCCCACGAACCAGCATTTTTTTTAAATATTTCATCTGAATACAAAAAAAAATTTTATACAAAAGTATTCTTAAGAGTTTGGAGAGTAGAAAGTAAAAGAGACAAGTAATAGAAAATAGAACAGAACCATGTCTTGAGATTCCTCATGCACTTTTTTGCTGACTCTACAGTGAATCAGAAGACTAAAAAACCAATTACAGACTCCTGATATAGTCTTTTTAAAAATACATGTCCAATACAATACTTTTATTATCTACAAGACTTTTCCCCCAAACACCTGGAACTTCCCCCACTGAAGAGGGCCTCACATTGGCACTTGCTACCTGAGCTAAGGGGGTGGGTATGTGAATAAACCCCTGATAGAGCATGGTGGGGGCTGCAGGAGTGTGCTCCCTCAGGTACAACCTTGGTCTTTCCCTGTTTTCACTACCTCCCCTCACAAAAGCAGGGCACATGGATGGCAATTTACTTGTGGGAAGTATCTACTTGTTTGCAACTGACAAATGAACCTATATAATATATATTTTCATAGTATTATGCAGGATTCACCTTTTAATCCTGAATATATAAGAGTTTATAAGAAATAAAAATAACATCTAGAATTCTCAGCTATATAGTTTAAAAAAGAAACCTACATTCATATACTACAACTGTCTGTGGTAAAACGTATTATCCTTAAATAGCTAAATAATGCCCCAACACTAGAATTTTGACACTTTTAAGAAAAAAAACTCTAGCAAATTATTCCCAAAATACTATTCCCTAAAATATTAAATAAAAATTTTAACCAAACCTTTATCACAACCAAGGAAATTCTGGTCAAAATTAGGATCAAATGTATTTTAATCATGTCATTCTAAGTACACTAGATTCTAAAAATGAGAATTTTCCTTTTTTAAAATATAAAGTCATTTCTCTGAGACAGAACTAAATGTCTTGGGATTTATTAGTGTTTTACAATCCATTCTAATCTATAAATCACCTGTGAATGTGTTATCTACTAATATAACTAGCTTTCCCTCTCTCTCCTTACTTGATATCTCTATAGTACATGTTTAAACATAGCATACTGTCTAAGGTCTATTAGATAGCTACTGCCCAAAGTGATCATGGATATTCATGACACTGGCCCTAAGATTCCTTCTAAGTCACTCAAGAAGAGAAAATTATATCTGGCCAGTTTTAGTGCTATGTGTCTTTTTCTCAAAAAGAAAAAAAATAATGCATTATTATATCACTCAGCTCCTTGTAAGTAGGAATTGAGACCAGCATTCCTCTCCATCCTTACCTTATCAATATGGTTTCACTAATAGTGTTCTTTGAACACACATGGAGTGGGTGTTCAAACTCTTTAGGAAATGAAAGTTAAACTGTCCACATTGGCCACTTTTCCTCTTTTCTCATCATGTCACATGGATGCTGTAGAAAGGATATCACAAATGGTCTGAAGATATCTATAGCACCTAAATTAATGAGGGCATTTCTTTGCAATACCTTAAAGTATCCCAGAGAACACATGGTGATATTTCACTTGTCTTCAAATGGGGCTGATTACTGATACAGACTATTGACACAGAATAAGGTATAAAGACATCTTCTAGGACATGGGGACCTAAGTTTGGGAGGCCACTCTCCAAGATTGAAAATCACTCTAAAATGAGAAACTACCACTCTCGTGGTAACTCATCCTTAGAAATGGTTTGTAAAGATATTGTTGCTGGCTGAAATGAAGTTTCTCTTAGTCTTCAACAAAGAGACCAAGTTAGAAGTTACAAGATGCTATGAACTAACATATTAATGTAAAGAAATTAGTCATTCATTTACATTGTAACCTAACTGACTTAAAGATGATGGACAGTGCAAGTTCAGGCCAGTATCTCTTCAGCTCCCAGGGCTGCTGCCCTGTGGAAGGGAGAATCAAGGTTCCCCTTCCAAGCAGAAGCCTGTAAGGAAAAGGGAATATGAAGGTAGCAGAAGCAGATCAAACTGTCCACTAATGCTACCCAGTTCTCTTTCCACTGGTTTTGTATCCACCAAGCTACCTTTTTGCATTTGCATGTAAGTTTTCTTTCTAGGATAGAATGTGCTGACCAGCTGTATTTCCTTCCTCTTGGCAGATCTATTTCTAATTATGAATTAATGAACTAGCCTTCTGGCTTATCGTGAGTCTCTTATGAGTTTCATTAGCATGAGTCAGTTCCCCTGAGTCATATCAAGACTGCGTTTAATGATGGGATTGAGTTTCTACCTTTGCAAAGCTGAAAATCCAGTCTCCGAGGACCACCAGTCCCACTAAGGTATCACATGTCTAGGGACAATGTCTGAATTTCCAACTGGCCTTTTAACATGGCTCTTTAAATGAAAAAAAAAAAAAAGTATTTCAAAAGCAGGAAATTTCTTTTAAAAAGCTCAGAAAAAATAAGCTACCTAAGAGGGTACGTAGGCAAATCCTAAGGGAGAGGCCCTCCACGTTCTATTTTTGTCCTCTCACTTGGCCTGTCTGAAAGCACAGGAAAGCACAAATCTAAGCATTTATCCTCCGAGTCTGATCAACTCAGATGGTTAAGATCTCAGTCAAATCAGGTCACAAAACCTGCATGTCTGCAACTATGAGAGGGCTGGGGTGGTCACTGCTTTCCTTAATACACAGTTCTAATATCCACCTTATCTGCCTAGCCAGACAAAAACTTTTCCCTTTGGTAACTAGAGCCAAACATTTTAAAATTACAAGAGAAACTTTAGAAAATGGCCATCTGCTCTTTCTAATCCAGGTCAGTGTGGAGACTCTTCAAATGCCCAAGACAAATTTTGGCCAATTACAAAAACCATTATTTAAAATATACACTGCCATATTAAAAAATTGAAGACTGTAGCATGTGAAGACTAAGAGAGAAGCTTCATATTAGAGACTGAATGGATTTAGGAAATAAACATTTTCATATTTCTCAATTTGGAAAGTGTCAGATTTCCAAAATAATGGCATACATGACTGTATGTACTTAGTGCAGGAAAAAGAAAAAAAAATATATATATATATACACACATACATATACATACACAAACATACCACACATTGATCTTCTGATTAATCTGAATTGGTAATAATCTGATGAAAAACAACATCTTTTCAAGCAGAATACCTATCAGTCTCTCTTCCTAATTTTTCCCTGTGGTGTGTTCCTTGACAGAGATCTATTCTCTGAGCCAAAGTACAGAACCAAAGTCTGCTTGCCTTCTGAAGTCTATTGTGGTCAACATTGGGATGGTGTTGCTACCCAATGAACAAGTTCTAGACAGCAACAAAGCAGTGTAGATGTTTACCACAAGTGTAGACAAAAATCACTGTTAAGTCTTTGGAGACCACTGTTTCAACACTTAAATAAGATACATGTTATGTTCTCAGCAAATCAAGAGGCTGAAAAACCAATCAGACATATTGAATGTAGTGTTAGCTTTTCTCTACATTTCAAAGAAAATTCTGTTTTGTACACTCACTAGAGCCTATTCTCTGAAATGCTGGCTGAAAAATATGTTAAATATCCATAATGATATGGAAAATAATGCTAATGTTAACTTTATTGGAAGCACCATTTACTTACAAAAAATGTTTTTGAATAAGCTGAAAGAAAGATACAACAGAAATTTATATTTAAAAAAACCATTTAAATTCCCTTCTTTCTCAAGATTGCTTTACTAGTCAGGGTCTATTATGGTTCCAGATGAATTTTAGGATCATTTTTTCTATTTTTGTGCGAAACTCCATTGGAATTTTGATAGAGATTCCATCGAATCTGTAGATTGTTTTGGATATTATAGAAATTTTAACAATATTAATCCCTCTAATCCATGAACACAAGATGTCTTTCCATTTATTTGTGTCCTCTTCAATTTCTTTTATCAACGATTTATAGTTTTCAGTGTAAAGATATTTTATCTTCTTGGTAAATATTTTTCTGTAAGTATTTAATTCTTTTTTTTTCAAATGTTTACTTATTTTTAAGAGAGAAAGAGAGAGAAAGAGAGAGACAGCATAAGCAGGGATGGGGCAGAGAGAGAGGAAGACACAGAACCCAAAACATACTCTAGGTTTTGAGTTGTCAGCACAGAGCCCAAAGTGGGGCTCAAACTCATGAGCTGTGAGATCATGACCTGAGCCGAAGTCAGAGGCTTAACTAAGCCACCCAGGTGTCCAGGCATTTCATTATTTTTGATGTTATAAAAGGGACTGTTTTCCTAATTTCCTTTTCAGATAGTTCATAGCATACAGAAACACAACTGATTTCTATATGTTGATTTTGTATTCTGCAACTTTATTGAATTTGTTTATCAGTTCCAGCAGGTTTTCTGATGTAGTCTTTAGGGTTTTCTATATGTAAGATTATGTCAGGCTAGGACTTTCAGTACTATGTTGAGTAGAAATGGTGAAATGGTGAGAGTAAGCACCCTTGTCTTGTTCTTGATCTTAGATGAAAAGTTTCAGCTTTTCCCCACTAAGTATGATGTTAGCTATGGGCTTGTCATATAAGGCTTTATTACACTGAGGTACATTCCATCTATACCTAAGTTGTTGGCAGTTGTTACCATGAAAGGAAGCTGAATTTTGTCAAATGCTTTTTTCTGCATCTATTGAGACTATCATATGTTTTTTTTACCCTTCATTTTGTTAATATGCTATGTTATATTTATTGGTCAACAAAACAAATCTGGATGCACCATCACGTTCTGATATTAAACTATTTTACAAAGCTATAGTAATCAAAATAGTATGCTTGTGGCATAAAAACATATAAGGAGGGGCAACTGAGTGGCTCAGTTGGTTAAGTGTCCAACTCTGGAGTTTGGTTCAGATCATGATCTCATAGGATTCATGAGACTGAGGTCTGAATTGGCATTTACAGTGTGGAACCTGCTTAGGATTCTCTCTCTCCCTCTCTCTCTCTCACCTCTGCCATATGCGTGCTCTCTCCCTCTCTCTTTCAAAATAAGTAAACTTAAAAAAATAGACACATGGATCAATTAAACAGAATAGAGACCCAAGAATAAATTCATGCATATTTGGTCAACTAACATTTGACAAAGGTTCCAAGAAAACACAATGGGGAAAAGAAAGTCTCTTCAACAAATAATGCTAAGAAAACTGTATAGTCACATGTAAAAAAGATGAAACTGGACCTTTATCTTACACAATACACAAACATCAACTCAAAATAGATTTAAGACTTAAATATAAAGCCTAAAGCCATAAACTCCTGAAAGTAAACATAGGGGAAAAATCCCCTTGACATTGGTCTTGGCAATAGTTTTTGGATTTGACATCAAAAGTGAAGGCAACAAAAGCAAAAATAAACAAGGGAGACTACATCAAACTAAAACACAACACAGCAAAGAAAAATAATCAACAAGATAAAAGAGGAACCTAAAAAATGGAGAAAATATTTGCAAACCATCTATTTGATAAAGAATTAATATTTAAGACACTTCTCCAAAGAAGACATCCAGATGGTGAACAGACACATGAAAAAATGCTCAACATCACTCAGCATCAGGGAAATACAAATCAAAACCACAATGAGATACCACTTCACACCTGTCAGAATGGCTAACATTAACAACTCAGGCAACAACAGATGTTGGCAAGGATGCAGAGAAAGAGGATCTCTTTTGCACTGCTGGTGGGAATGCAAGCTGGTGCAGCCGCTCTGGAAAACAGTATGGAGGTTCCTCAAAAAACTAAAAATAGAACTATCCTACAACCCAGCAATTGCACTACTAGGCATTTACCCAAGGGATACAAGTATGCTTTTGCGAAGGAGCACATGCCCCCCAATGTTTATAGCAGTGCTATCGACTATAGCCCAAGTATGGAAAGAGTCCAAATGTCCATCAATGGACGAATGGATAAAGATGTGTATACACACACACACACACACAACAGAGTATTACTCGGCAATCAAAAAGAATGAAATCTTGCCATTTGCAACTATGTGGATGGAACTAGAGGAAATTAGTCAGAGAAAGACAAATATTATATGGCTTAACTCATAGGAGGAATTTAAGATACTAAACAGAGGAACATAAGGGAATGGAAGCAAAAAGAATATAAAAATAGGGAGGAGGACAAAAAATAAGACACTCTTAAATATAGAGAACAAACAGAGGGTTGCTGGAGGGGTTGTGGGAGTGGAAATGGGCTAAATGGGTAAAGGGCATTAAGGAATCTACTCCTGAAATCACTGTTGCACTATATGCTAACTAACTTGGATGCAAATCAAACAATAAATAAATTTACAAAAAAATAATTAATATCTAAAATATATAATAAATTCATAAACTCAATAGCAAGAAATATATAGCTTGATCAAAAATAGGCAAAGGACTTCAATAAACATTTTCCAAAGAAGATATACAAATGGCCAATAGGTATATAAAAAGGTGCTCAATGTACTAATCATCAAGGAAGTGCACAGCAAAACCACAACGAAGTATAACTGTGCACCTGTTCAAGGTCTATCATCAAAGAGATAATAAACATTGGAGAGGATGTAGAGAAAAGAGGATCCTTATATACTGTTGGTGAGAATGTACACTGGTACAGCCATCATGGAAAACAGTTTGGAAGTTCTTCAAAAAATTAAACATAAAAATAGAACATATGAGGATATTAAAAATTAAAAGTAATGTTACCAGCAATCCCATTTCTGGGTATATATCCAAAGGAAATAAAAGCACTATCTCAAAGAGATATCTGCATCCCTTCCATGTTTGTTGTTGTTGCAGCTTTTTTTTTTTTTACAATAGCCAAGACACAGAAATGATCTAAGTGCTGACATATGAATGAATGGGAAAAAGTGATATTCATATATATATATACATACATATGTATATATATGAGTGTGTGTGTATATTGTATATACATAGTGATATATATGTATATAAAATATACATTTAAGGGGCACCTGGGTGGCTCAGTCGGCTAAGCATCGGACTTCAGCTCAGGTCATGATCTCGCGGTTTGTGAGTTCCAGCCCCTCATTGGGCTCTATGCTGACAGCTCAGAGCCTGGAGCCTGCTTTGAATTCTGTGTCTCCCTCTCTCTCTGTCCCTCCCTTCTTGTGCTATGCCTCTCTCTCTCTCTCTCTCTCTCTCTCTCTCTCAAAAATAAATAAACATGAAACAAAATTTTAATTAAATACATATATATATTTAAAACAAAATGGACTATTTAGCCTTTAAAAAAAAAAAGAAGGAAATCTTGCCATTTGCAACACTGATGAACATGGACGCCATTATGCTATATGAAATAAGTCAAACAGAGAAAAATAAATACTTGTATGGTATCACTAATCTGTGGAATCTAAAAAAAAACATTGAATCAGAAAGTAGAAAGGTGTTTGCTAGGGACTGGGGGAACAGGCGAGAAGCTGGCCAAAGAATTCAACATTCAGTTATAAGATGAGTAAATTCTGAGGCTCTCATGTACAGCATGGTGACCACAGTTAACACTGTATTATAAACTTGAAATGTGTTAAGAGAAAATCTCAGAGAAAAAACAACTATATGATGTAATAGGTGTTTTATTAACTTGACTATGAGAGTCATTTCACAATACAAATATTAAATCATCACATTGTACACTTAAATATTTTATAATTTTGTCAATTATACCTCAACAAAGCTGGAAAAAAAACACATTAAATACAATTCCCTTCTCTAATTATCACGCTACATTTTTCTGAGCCTTGGAATAGTCCACTCTAAATCTAAATCAGATTTCTTCATGGGATGATGGTGAATCAGGTCAAGTGGGGTAAGAGGATTATAGATGTTATTTCTGATATCTTTATGGATTTAGCAATGTGGCCTCAATCATTCTGAATTGCATAAATCAAGATAAGATTTATTGGGTGAAGGTGTGGACATGATATTAAGAACAAATAAAACAGACAGACAAATATACACATGCATACAGTTATCCTAATATGAGTGTAAACTATTCATAAAAAATAAATCAGTAGAGATTTCAGTTCACTAATAGTTACAAATGCTTCATTTAGCGTGTCAAATGCAAAATAACTATGTACTATTAGTTTGATGACACAGCCATTATGTAGGTAATATAAGCAGCAAGAAGAGATGTCTAAAGGAAAAAATTAACCATTTCTTTAAGTTAATAGGAAAACATTACCAAAACAAAGAAGACTGGGAATACTGCTCTTATTGTATAAAGTGTGAATTGTTGACCTCCTCTCTACATGAAAAATGATGGCCAGGAGTTCCTATCTTATTCCTCTGTGACTATAGCAACTTTTATAATGGAAAGAAGGGATTCCTGGATTTGCATAGAAGACAGTGAAGAGATGTACTGCCCCCAGGTGTCTGTACTAGGATTTATTGGATTGAGAAAAACATTTTTATTTGCTAGAAGCAAAGAATCCCTTAAGAAAAAGACATCTGGGTGGTTTTTTTTTTTGTTTTGTTTTTTGGGGGTTTTTTTGGTCAAGTATATTTTGCATTTTTATTGGAGTTTTCAGTTTTTTCCTGAGTTGTACCACAAAGAAGATATAATTGATAACACTGAAATAGCATGAGCCTCCTAAAGAAAATTGAAGAAATTTAATAAAAATTGAAGAAATATAAATATTATAGAGCACCAACCAACATTGCAATTTTCTCAAGTCCTAGATAAAGATGCTGTATTGTGTTAAGAACACCATCTTAAATCAGATACCAAAGAAATTAAAAAAAAAAAAGCACTTCTTTTAAAAATCTAATACTCCTGGGACTTTTTATCTGTGTGATGTGGAAACGTTGGAATTCAGAGTAAACAGCCAAAAAAGAATTCCAGAGATGTCTTCAGTGCAAAAAGGTGGTTTTCTTTTTTTTTTTTAACGTTTTATTTATTTTTGAGACAGGGAGAGACAGAGCATGAACAGGGGAGGGTCAGAGAGAGGGAGACACAGAATCTGAAACAGGCTCCAGGCTCTGAGCTGTCAGCACAGAGCCCAACGCGGGGCTCGAACTCACGGACTGAGAGATCATGACCTGAGCCCAAGTCGGATGCTTAACTGACTGAGCCACCCAGGCGCCCCAAAAAGGTGGTTTTCTTAAAGCACAGGGACAGGACCAGTAGACAGAGCTGCACTGGGGTTGTGACAGGTGACTGATTATACACCTTCAGGTTGGGAGGGAGTTAGGGATAGTGTAAGTTTCTTAGGAATTTTGGAAGCAAGGTCTCCAGGACCTTGAGGGGCTAGCTATTGTTAGGAAAGAGTCAATTATTACTGTTTAGTAAAAACTGTCATGAGACCCTTCAGATATAGATCAATGGGCCATAGGCTTGGAGTATGATTACCAACATAAATCTTGGGGGAAAGATATAAAGGAAGTTTCCAAACTTCTTTTTATATGTTAAAGTAGACCTAAAGGATCCTGGGAAGTGGGGCTCAGATTGCCTTTTGCCCTTAGCAAAGTGCCATCATCAAGGGAGCTGAGTTCCTACAGAAATGTCACTCTGCCTATGCCAAGGACTTGTCAATGGGCTGTAAGTTGTAAAGAAATTTAATTTTTCATTTGCCTTTGTTTTCCACATCATGTGCACCAAATTATGTATTTGAAGCAACATATATAAAGCTAAATATTCAAAATTAGACCAAAAATAGTATATACTGCCTTTTAAAAACATGTGTAATATCAAATTTTTCTAAATGCTTTCACATATGCATTACAATGCCTGCTTTCATCTTACAGTTTGGAATCCTGCAAACCAGCAAAATGAGTCAGAACATGTTCCAAAGAAGGAATTGCATTGTATAGCATTTTAAGTGCATATTCAAATGCTAATATCCAAAACTATTATTTCATAACACAGACCCATAAAAAATGGAAAATTCCACCTACATTTTAGTCCCCAGAAAAAGCCACTATGCACCCACTCCTTGTAAGGACACGCAAGCATGACAATAATTGCAAAATTTTACCAACCCACTTAATTTTTCATAAAAGGCAACTCGGATAACCTGTAAGTTTACAGAAGCAAAAATAATGAAACATAAGCTTTAACATTGCAAATGTGCCAAAAAGTTGTTAATACTGGACATATACACAGGTACAATGAAAAGACCATATAGACCTTGTTCGTGCATGGTTCATTTAGTGACCTGAATTGGGACTAGAACAGACCTGAACTTCTACCTGGACAACATGTGACCATGGTCAGGATATTTCAGAAAATGTCCCCACATCAACTAGTTTCAATCCAGAACTCTAGTTCCATCTCTCAGGTTTGAATTTTCTTAGAACTTGCCAAGAAAAAAAAAAAATCTAA
This sequence comes from Lynx rufus, assembly GCF_022079265.1. Lineage (NCBI taxonomy): Eukaryota > Metazoa > Chordata > Mammalia > Carnivora > Felidae > Lynx > Lynx rufus. The sequence goes on along the minus strand of NW_025814823.1, from coordinate 202,538,731 downwards.
AATCTCTTGGTTAAGAGAAAAACAAGTTTGTCTCTTAGTCACATTATACAATCATTTACTGAGTGTTTAAAATGTGCTAAACTCTCTAGTTGCTTTCTTCATATTATTTTAATTTAGAATCATCAGGCTTCTCAAATTAAAAATGTGACATATAACAACTTCCTTATTGATCTAATAAAGTTGTCGGGACCAACTAGTTAAAAAGTAATAGAAATAAGAAATCCAATTAAGTATGAGGTTATACCCAAATAAAAATGTCACAATGAGAGGACTTAAGCTCTCCCCTTCTGTGGAAATGGCCAAATGTAATTCAGAAAGCCTAAGTGGGAAATAGTTGTGAGACGTACTATTTACAATTCAAACTTCTGTATAATAGAATAATATATAAAACACCTTAAGTAACCCAAGAGAAAAATACACTATGCTTATGACAGGTAAGTCGCAAAACTATACAAATAACCAAAATTGAAAGAAAATGGTATTAAGGAAATCAAGGAAATGCAGACTCAATCAAGATGAGCCACCTATGTTTTTGTTTTCCACAGCACAAGGGCACACGTTACAACTGCACGTAAGAGCCATTGATGGCAAGGGTACAGGGGCTTGCAAAACAGTTAAAGGCTTTTCTTTTTTGGAGAGCAATCAGATAATCTCTACTAAAACTTAAATGTGAATACCCTTTGCTTGAATTCCATTATCAGTAATATCTGCAAAAGTATATAAAAGGATGATTGCTGCAGCATTGCCTGTTGAAGTGAAAAAAAAGTCGGAAACAACCTAAATTTCCATCAGCAGAGGAAAGCTATCTAATCCACACACTGGAATATTCTACCAAATGAAGAAAATAAAGAAAAATTTCATACAGAAAAATATATCAAAGAAATATTGTCATTTTTTTAAAAAAATGATAGAAAATTATGGGGAAATACATATGAAAACACACACATAAACACACACATATACAGACTATTGTGCTAGTACTATAAATATGCTAGATTTTTAAAAAAGAGAGAGAAATGTACACAACAAACCATTACCCTGAAAGAGAAACTGGGAGCTAGATGATAACAAAGGGGAAATTCTCAAATTTTACTTATATCCTCATGTAATGCTTACATGCTGTCCAACAAAAACATACTTGTGTAATCATCTGAGGAAAAGTAAACATGACAGATGAGAATAAAAAGAAAATAACAGACACTGGACTCTATTCTTTCAACTCTATTCATTCAACTAGTCATTCAATAATGTTGTTATTAATTAAAATCTCTTAAATTGTACTCCTTTATGATGAAAAAATAATTAAAAATTGTTTTGGTCTTTCAATATATAGAGTCAAGGTATACCTGGTTGCATCAAAAATAAAGATAAATATCATAAAACCATCGGCCTCAATGATAAAAGAGACTACAAGAAAGATTGAGTATCCAAGCTGTACTAACTGCTTTTCTTCCCATAAAGTATGAGTACATTTATTTATCTGGATTTTACTCATTTATCCATTTATGAACATTTATTAAATATGTCCTAAGTGCCGGGATTACTTCTTATCCTGGGACAGAGCCAGATATAATAACAGCTAGTCTTTGACGTCCCTGTTTAGTGAGATCAGTGAGAGAAAAAGATGAAACTCTGCCTTGCAAGATCAAATTTGAGCTTAAAGACAATTTTGAGTTATTCAGGAGTATCACAATGGGGAAGAACACATATATATGAAAGCTAAGGGACATGAAATGGCATGATATGTTCTGTTTAGCACCATGCTTTTGTTTGGAGATTTAAAAGTTAACAGAACACAGGGAAGAGTCTGTGTGGAACGGAATAGTTGTGGGATATATAGGACATCAAACAGGAAGAAGAGAGGCAGAAACCAAATCATGTCCAGATATAATCCAAGTGGTTTCATCAAATAATTAGATATTGGGTTGAAGGAAGAAATATGAGGCCAAAGTTTCTATCTTAGGAGAATTGTTTTTGGATTTTGAGACCATGTACTAAATGGGAAAATCACTTAGAGAAGGGGGTTTTGGAGAAAAAAATGAGAGTTTTGTTTTTGACATGGTGAGTCAAAGATATCACTCACAGTAAATCTTAGTAAACAGCTGGGCCCACTTAAATGAAACTAAAGAAAAGGTAGGACTGAGAGTTATCAGTATATAAGTAGTAGTTGATGGCAGGATGCAAAATAGTGAGCCAAGTTAAATAAAGTAAGGTAGAATGGGAAAGGAATAAAGAATGGAATTTTGAGCAATAGCAAACATTACAGAATACATTAGGAAAGATCTACAAAAACAACTAAGATGAAGTGGTTCTGAAAACAAATTTCCAAAGAGCTACTGAGAAAACTGTAAGATTAAGAAAAGGAAGTAAGAGGGAAGAGAGTGGTCCCAAGGTAGGAAGTTTCCACTGATGCTAAACTAAAAGACTCTGATTTCTGAAAAACTGAACAGAAATATAACCCAAACTAAAGAACTGATGTGCATTTACCAACAACTCCCAAGGCCTAGAATCCCTAGAGGAAAGAGCTTTTCCTCAATGAGATACTCATATGTTTAGTCATATATATTATGTACACATTTTTCATGAAGTCAAGAAGGACAAAAAAATCCTTCGAAGTTTCTTGAATTATTCCAACTGAGATTCATTCTTGTGATTTGTGATCTGATTTTCTCACTTCTCATCTTTCTTGATTTGTATGAAATTGATACATGAATAAAAGAAATTAATAAAAACCAAATTTATATAATCTTGTTTGAATTAAATGGGTCATGTTTTATCTGTATCAGGTGTGTTCATGACAAATACATAGCCTGTTTCATATAATAATCCACTAATGTTAAATGTTTGCTTATTACAAAATATGTTGCCTTGATTTATGGCCAAGATTCTCCTATAGATTAATAGCAAATGGTGAAGAACAACCCAAAAATATAGTAATTCAGCAAATTTTAAACTACCCTCAACACTTTTCAAATGACTTGGCCAATATTTCATAGTAATGATTCATCAGCTAGAGTTAAGCAAATGACCAGCCTGGGAAAAAAATCTATGGTCCTGAGTTATATCTGTTTTGTAAAATGTGTTGTAGTATAGCATAATGTTGTAGTATAGGATAATGTAGATAGGATAGCATAGGATAATGGTTAAAAGCACATATTCTGAATTTAATCTGCTCTCTAATTCTGGCACTACTCTTACAAGTTGTATGCTGTGTACAGGTCATTGAACTTCTCTAAGATCTGGCTTCCTTCTAATTAAAACAGAGGCAATTGTAATATGTACTCCATAGTGATACTGGGAAGAATAAATGGAGATGGATGGGGAAAGGAAAGGAAAGGAAAGGAAAGGAAAGGAAAGGAGAGGAGAGGAGAGGAGAGGAGAGGAGAGGAGAGGACAGAAGAAGATTGTCCATAGCAAGCCCTCAAACATGTTACCTGTGATAATGATTATAAGATCATGATCATGATCATGATGATGCAATATCTATTCTATAATTTATGTATAATTGTATTGTTTTCAGGGACTGAACATTAGCACACATCCACATAACTACTCCCAGTGACATAATTAAAATAAAATACTTTGGCAAATGCAGTGTTCAATTTCCCTAACCCACAGTGTACATTGAGGTCATTTGGATATTATTGTTAGAATCATCCCAATCCACAAGCTCTTGTACTTTTTATGTGATCTCTTTATACACTGTATGAAAGTGTACAAAACAGTATAAAACGTATAACCACACAAAAACCCACACATGGATGCTTACAGTAACTTTTTTCTTAATCGACAAAACTTCAAATCATACAAGATGTTGTTCTGAAGGAGAATGGATAAACTATGGATAAATGTCCAGCTAATGGAATATTATTAACTGCTAAAAAGAAATGTGCTATCAAGCCATGAAAAGCAATAGAGGAAATTTAAATGCATAAATTTAAGTGACAGAACCCAGTTCGAAAAGAGTACATACTGCATTATTCCAACTATATGACATATTGTAAAAGGCAAAACCATGGAGACTGTAACTGCCAATAATTAGGTGGGGAAGGAGAGAATAGGCAGAACACAAGAGATTTTTCAGGACAACTGAAACTTCTCTGTATGCTACTAAATTGGTGAATGACAAATGTTATTATCCATTTGTCAAAACCCATACAATGCACACCAAGAGTGAACCTAGTATAAACTATGAACTTAATGCAATAATGATGTGTCAGTGTTGGTTCATCAATTTTAACAAGTATACCACTCTAGTGGGGGATGTGGAAAGTCAGGGAGTCCATGCAGGACAGAGGGTATACAAGAACTCTATTTTCTGCTCAATTTTCATTGTGAATGCTAAACTACCCTAAAAAAGCAAAGTCTGTTTTAAAAAATGGGTAATAAACAATTCTACAAATAATTCTGCCTAAAACTTGATAACTCAGATAAAATAGACAAATTCCCTGAAAGACTCAAAATAACAAAAGTATTTCACACAAAAGATAAAATAGATAATCTGAATAGGCCTGTATCTGTCAAGGAAATTAAATCAATTATTAATAAACTTCCACAAATAAAACACCAGATACAGATGGTTTTACTACTGAATTCTACTAAATATTTAAGAAAGAAATAACACTAATTCCCTGCAATCTCTTCTAGAAAATACAAGTAGAGGGAACCTGTTCCAGCTCATTCTGAGACCAATTTACCCTAATAGCAAAACTAGACAAACACATTACAACAAAAACTATGATCAATATCCATCATGAACAAATATTAATGTTAAAATATTATAAAATTGAATACATCGATATAAAAAGAATCATAGACCACAGCCATGTGAGATTTATTTAAGGTATTCAAGGCTGGTTCAACATTCAAAAATGAACCAATGTAAACCACCACATCAACAAGCTAAAGAAGAAAAAATATTCATTTACATAAATTGATGAATAAAAATGATTAGACAAATTGTAACACTCAATCACAAAAAAAAACTCTCAACAAACTAGTAATAGAGGGGCATTTCTACAATTTGATTAAAAAATCTACAAAAATACCTATAGTTAACATCATACTTAAGAGAAAAAACGCAACATAAGCCCTTTAAGATTGACAAAAATGTAAGGGGAGGAGTTAAGATGGTGGAGGAGTATGGAGACCCTGAGCTTTTCTCATCCCTGAAACACAGCTATATCAGCACCAAACCATTTAAAACACCTAGGAAATTGATCTGAGGATTAACCCAACAAACAGCATAACCTGAGACACAGAACTGATCAGGTATGCAGCGCAGAGAATGAACTGGAGGAAGAGAAAAACCACAGAGGGTAGGGAGCCATTTTCAGAGAGAGAGGACAGAGATAAAAAGAAAGGGGTAGAGTGCGGTGCATCGGGATCATGCAAGAAAAGTACTCCCCCAGAAAGTAGCTGAAGAGAAAGAGAAAGAGTGAAAGCACACTCAGGAGACTAAACAAGAAAATCTGTTCCCCAAAACCACTGACAGGAGAAAGGGGAGGGTTTTAATACCACCAGGATTCTATAAACAGTGGAGCACAGAATCTGAAGTTCTGGAACTAAGTACCTGGCAGTGCTCTGGTGAGAAAGCAGAGTGAGTCCCCAGGAGCAGGCAGCAGGGTCTGAGGGTCCATGTGCCACACAGGGAGAAGTGGTTCCCCTGATTGGAGTGCATTTGGTACAGGCCATATGGCCTCCCCACGGGCAAAGATCCCAGTGAAACCCAGAGAGCAGGTATTGGGTAGTGGTATTACTGGTATTGGGACAAAATGCCAGGGTACAGCAAAACCGGGTGCTGGTAGCATGTTTTGATTTGCCATAATCTATGAGCCTCTATCACTGCATCAGCACGCAAACATTTTCTGGGGCAAGCCAGCACCCAGCCATTGCTCAGCAAGACCTTCCCCAAAAGAGTTGGCATGGGTCTAAGGCACGGGGGTCTCTGAAGTGTGGCGTTTTGAAACACATCCCCATCTGAGATAAAACTCTGGATGGATAACAGCTTAGGCACAGACAGGGCAGAGGTGGGGAGTTGACAGAGGTCTGAGACAAAAGAAGGATGATTGACTGCGGGTAGGTGAGGGCAAAGTTCCTGTGCCAGAGACTAGGAAGCTGGGTGAAGCCATTTCCACCTCTCCCACACGAGTGCACACACACTGATCCACCCCAATAAGCTAAGCTAACCAGTACCACCTAGCAGATAACAGAACCATTATACTAAGCCCTGCCCAACTGCACCCTCCAAGCACATCCCCCAGGAGACCAGCACAAGTCACTCCACCTGCTTAGTGTATGGACAATAGAGTGTTTCATAGTTTCAATTCTAGGGTAAACTGGATGTAACTTCCTTTGGGTTTCCTTCTGTTTGCTGGTTCATTTATTTGTTTGTTCCCTCTGCCTCTGTTTTTGCTTAAATTGTTTTTTTTTTTCCTTTCTGTTTCTTAAATACAGAAAGAGAAAAAAAAATTTTACTTTAAGTTTTTATTCTATTTCATTTTCCTTATTTTATTCTAATTTTATTATATATTTTTTTAATTTTTAAATTTTTTCATATCCTTTTTATTTTCCATTCCCATTTTTCTCTATTCTATAAAGCTTCTTTCAACAAGCAGACTGAAACACACCTAGGATCAAGCTTCCTTTATTTGATTTTTTGTTTCTTTTAATTTTTAAATTTTTTCTTTTTATTTTAGCAATGTTTTTCTTTCTTCAAAATGACTAAACAAAGGAACTAACCCTAAAAGAAAGAACAGGTTGAAATAATAGCCAGGGACTTAATCAACACAGATATAAGTAAGAGTCTGAACTACAATTTAGAAACATGATAATAAGAATACTAGCTGGGATTGAAAAGAGCATAGAAGACACCAGAGAATCCCTATATGCAAAAATAAAAGAAATAAAATCTACTCAGGTTGAAATAAAAAATGCTATAACTGAGATGCAAAACCAAATGGATACCATGACAGCAACAATGGATGAATCAGATAGGTGAATCAGCAATACAGAAAATAAAATTATGCAGAATTACGAAGCAGAAAAAAAAGGGAGACAAAGGCAAAAGAGCACACTAGAAGACTCAGAGAACTCAGTAACTTATTAAAAAGGAATAACATCTGAATCATAGGAGTCCCAGAAGATGTAGATAGAGAAACAGGGGCAGAAGGTTTAAGTGAGCAAATTACAGAAAACTTTCCTCATCTGGGGAGGACACAGACATCAAAATCCAAGAAACACAGAGAACTCCCATTACATTAAACAAAAACGACCATTACCAAGGCCTATCATAGTAAAATTAACAAAATACACAGAAAAGGAAAGAATTATGAAAGCAACAAGGGAAAAAAAGTCTTTAACCTATTAGGGAAGACAGGTAAGGTTCATAGCTGACCTATCCATAGAAGCTTGGCAGGCCAGAAATGAGTGGCAGCATATATTCAATGTACTGAATCAGAAAAATACGCAGGCAAGAGTTCTTTATCCAGCAAGGCTGTCATTCAAAATAGAAGGAGATATAAAAAGTTTCCCAGACACATAAAAACTAAAGGAGTTTGTAACCACTGAACCAGCCCTGCAAGAAATTTTAAGGGGGACTCTTTGAGGAGAGAAAAAGACAAAACAAAACAAAAAAGACCAAAAGCAATAAAGACTAGAAAAGACCAGAGCACATCACCAGAGACACCAACTCTACAGGCAACACAATGGCACTAAATTCATGTTTCGAAATGTAAATGGACTAAATGCTCTAATCAAAAGACATAGGATATCAGAATGGATAAGAAAACAAGACCCATCTATATGCTGCTTACAAGAGACTCATTTTATACCTAACGACACCTGTAGATTGAAAATAAGGGGATGGAGAACCATCTATCACGCGAATGGTCATCAAAAGAAAGTTGGAGTAGCCATACTTACATCAGACAAACTAAATTTTAAAATAAAGACTGTATCAAGAGATGAAGAAGGGCATTGTATCATAATTAGGGGTCTATCCACCAAGAAGATCTAACAATTGTAAATATTTATGCCCCCAACAATTGTAAATATTTATGCCCCAAATATATAAATCAATTAATCACACACATAAAGAAACTCATTGATAAGAATACCATAAGAGTAGGGGACTTTAATACCCCACTTACAACAATGAACAGATCAGCTAAGCAGAAAATCAACAAGGAAACAATGGCTTTGAATGACACACTGGACCGAATGGACTTAAAAGATATTTTCAGAACATTTCATCCTAAAACAGCAAAACACATATTCTTCTCAAGTGCACATGGAACATTTTCCAAAAGAGATCACATACTGGGTCACAAATCAATAAGTATAAAAAGATCAAGAGCATACCTTTCATAGTCTCAGAACACAACACTATGACACTCGAAATCAACCACAAGAAAAAATTTGGAAAGACCATGAATACTTGGAGATTAAAGAACATCCTACTAAATAATTAATGGATTTTTACTCATCGGTGGATCTTGATAAACTTAACAGAAGACCATGGGGGAAGGGAGGGGGAAAAAAGTTACAGAGAGGGCGGGAGGCAAACCATAAGACTCATGGATACTGAGAACAAACTGAGGGTTGATGGGGGGTGGGGGAGAGGGGAGAGTGGGTGATGGGAATTAAAGAGGGCACTTGTTGGGATGAGCACTGGGTGTTGTACAGAAACCAATTTGTCAATAAATTATATTTAAAAATTAAAAAAAAAAGTCTGTAAGGCAATAGCCACCATAAGAAGAGTCAGATGGCAAATGGCTATACACATGTCTTTGCATTTCATATCATGGGAAAATGGATAATTTCCCTCTCTTTAGCTTTATTGAGAGGTGTCAGCAAATAAAAATAAAAGATATTTAAAGTGTAAAAAAACCAGAATGAATGGGTTAAACAAGATATTAAAGATGAAATTAAAAATAACATGGAAGCCAATGAAAATGAAAACATGACAGTCCAAAACTGTGGGAAACAAAAAAGGTGGTCATAAGAAAGAACTATGTAGCAATCCAGGCCTTCCTAAAGAAGGAAGAAAGGTCTCAAATACACAACCTAAACTTACACCTAAAAGAGCTGGAAAAAGAACAGCAAATAAAGCACAAAACCAGCAGAAAAAGGGAAGTAATAAAGATTAGAGAAGAAATCAATGATATTGGGGAAAAAAAACAAAAGAGTAGAACTGATCAATGAAACCAGGAGCTGGTTCTTTGAAAGAATTAACAAAATTGATAAACCCCTAGCCAGACTGATCAAAAAGAAAAAGGAAATGGACCAAATAAACAAAATCATGAATGAAAGAGGACAGATCACAAACAACACTACTGAAATACAAACAATAATAAGAGAATATTATGAGCAATTATATGCCAACAAATTGGGCAATATGGAAGAAATGCACAAATTCCTAGAAACATATAAACTACCAAAACTGAAACAGGAAGAAATAGAAAATTTGAACAGACCCATAACTAGTAAAGAAATTGAATCAGTAATCAAAAATCTCCTAACAAACAAGAGTCCAGGGCCAGATGGTTTTCCAGGAGAATTCTACCAAATATTTAAAGAAGAGTTGACACCTAGTCTTTTGAAGCTGTTCCAAAAAATAGAAATGGAAGGAAAACTTCCAAACTCATTCTATGAGGCCATCATTACCTTGATTCCAAAACCAGACAAAGACCCCACTAAAAAGGAGAACTACAGACCAATTTCCCTGATGAACATGGATGCAAAAATTCTCAACAAGACACAAACAAACCAGATCCAATAATACATAAGAAGAATTATTCACCATGATCAAGTGGGATTTATTCCTGCGATGGTCTGGTTCAATATCTGCAAATCAACCAGCGTGAAACATCACATCAATAAAATAAAGGATAAGAACCACATGATCCTCTCAATAGATGCAGAAAAAGCATTTGACAAAATACAGCATCATTTCTTGATAAAAAAAAACCTTCAAGAAAGTAGGGATAGAAGGAACATACTTCAAGATCATAAAGGCGATATATTAAAGACCCACATCTAATATCTCCTCAATGGGAAAGAACTAAGACCAGGAACATGACAGGGATGTCCACTCTCACCACTATTATCCAACATAGTGTTGGAAGTCCTAGCCTCAGCAATCAGACAACAAAAAGAAATAAAAGTCCTCCAAATTGGCAAGGAGGAAGTCAAATGTTCACTCTTCACAGATGACATGATACTCTATGTGGAAAACCTAAAAGACTCCACCAAAACACTGCTATAACTGATGTGAATTCAGCAAAGCCACAGGGTATAATATTAACGTACAGAAATCGGTTGCATTTCTATATACCAATAATGAAGCAGCAGAAAAATAAATCAAGGAATCAATTCCATTATAATTGCACCAAATACCATAAAATACTTAGGAATAAGCCTGACCAAAGAGGTGAAAAATCCATACACTGAAAACTATAGAAAGCTTATGAAAGAAACTGAAGAACACATAAAAAATGGAAAAACATTCCATGCACATGGATTTGGAGAATATTGTTAAAATGTCAATACTACCCAAAGCAATCTACATATTCAATAAAATCCCTATCAAAATAACACCAGCATTCTTCACAGAGCTAGAAGAAACAATTCTACAATTTGTATGGAACCATAAAAGATCCTGAATAGTCAAAGTAATGTTGAAAAAGAAAACCACAGCTGGAGAAGTCACAATTCTAAACTTCAAGCTGCATTACAAAGCTGTAATCATCAAGACAGTATGGTACTGGTACAAAAACAGACACATAGATCAATGGAACAGAATAGAGAACCCAGAAATGGACCCACAAACATATGGCCAACTAATTTTTGACAAAGGAGGAAAGAATATCCAATGGAAAAAAGACTGTCTCTTTAGCAAATGGTGTTGGGAAAACTGGACAGTGGCATGCAGAAGAATAAACCTGGACCACTTTCTTACACCATACACAAAATAAACTCAAAATGGATGAAATGTAAGACAGGAAGCCATCATAATCCTAGAGGAGAAGAAAGGTAGTGATCTCTTTGACCTTGGCCGCAGCAACTTCTTTCTTGACATGTTTCCTGAGGCAAGAGAAACAAAAGCAAAAATAAACTACTGGGACCTCATTGAGATAAAAAGTTTCTGCACAGCACAGGAAACAATCAGCAAAACTAAAAGGCAACTGACAGAATGGGAGAAGAGATGGTATTTGTAAACGTAGATAAAGGGTTAGTATCCAAAATCTATAAAGAACTTATCAAACTCAACACCCAAAAAGCAAATAATCCAGTGAAGAAATGGGCAAAAGACATGAATAGGCACTTCTCCAAAGAAGACATCCAGATGGCCAACCGATACATGAGAAAATGCTCAACATCACTCATCATCAGAGAAATTCAAATCAAAGCCACAATGATATATCACATCATACCTGTCAGAATGGCTAAAATTAACAACTCAGGCAACAACAGATGTTGCCAAGGATGCAGAGAAAGAGGAACGCTTTTGCACCCTACTGGTGGAAATGCAAACTGGTGCAACCACTCTGAAAACAGTATGTAGGCTCCTCAAAAAATTAAAAATAGAACTACCCTACGACCCAGCAATTACACTACTAGGCATTTACCCAAGGGATACAGGTGTGTTTTCGAAGGTGCACATGCACCCCAATGTTTATAGCAGCGCTATCGACAATAGCCAAAGTATGGAAAGAGACCAAATGTCCATCAATGGATGAATGGATAAAGAAGATGGGGAATATATGTACAATGGAGTATTACTCAGCAATCAAAATCAATGAGATCTTGCCATTTCCAACAACATGGATGGAACTAGAGTGCATTATGCTAAGCAAAATAAGTCAGTGAAAAAGACAAATGTGAAATTTAAGAAACAAAACAGATGAACATACAGAATGGGAAACAAAAATAAGATATAAACAGAGAAGGAGACAAACCATAAGAGACTCTTAAATACAGAGAACACACTGAGGGTTGCTGGAGAGGTGTTGGGTGGGGGAATGGGATAAATGGGCAATGGGCGATGGGTATTAAAGATGACACTTGTTGGGAGGAGCACTGGGTATTATATACAAATGATGAATCACTAAATTCTATTTCTGAAATCATTATTACACTATATGTTAACTGACTTGGATTTAAATTTTTAAAAAAGATTGTCAAAAATGGAAGGATATCCCCTCTTACCCCTCCTGTTTGACACTGTACTAGGAGTTTCAGTTAATGCAGTTAAGAGAGAGGGAGGCAGGCAGAAGAAAGAAAACATATTAGAAAGTAGGAAATAAAATTGTCTTTATTTCACATGACTTGGCTCTTTACGTAGAAAATCCCAAAGAATCTATCAAAAACACCTTCTGCAACTAATAAGCATGTATATAGAAAGTTCTCAAGATAAAAGAATAGTATACAAGTCAATTGTTTTCCTATAAAAATTGGAATTTTAAATAAAAAGCCATTTACAATAGTACCAATATATGAAATACTTAAGGGGAAATCTAACAAAAAATATAAAATCTATATGCAGAAAACTGCAAAACACTAATTTAAAAAATGAAAAAAGGGACTCCTGGGTAGCTCAACTGGTTAAGCATCTGACTCTTGATTTCAGGTTAGGTCATGATCTCACAGTTTGTGAGTTCAAGCCCCACATCGCTCTCTGTGCTAACAGTGCAGAGCCTGCCTGGGATTCTTTCTGTCTCCCTGTCTCTCTCTCTCTCTCTCTCTCTCTCTCTCTCTCTGTCTCTCTGCCCCTCTCCTGCTTGCAAGCGTGTGTTCTCTCTCTTTCCAAAATAAATAAATAAACTTAAAAAAATGAAAGACGTAAATAAATAAATATTTTGTGTTCATGGACTGAAAGTTTCAGTAGTGTTAAGGTATCAGCAGTTCTAATCAAAATCTCAGCAAACTATTTTGTAGATATCAGCAAGCTGATTCTCAAATGTATATGGAAAACAAATGTCTTAAAATAGTCAACCCAATACCGAAGAAGAACAAATTTGAAGGACTCACGTTACCTGATTTCAAGAATCATTTTAATCCACAGTAATCAAGGCATGATACTGTTTTTTTTAAGCATATACATGAATAGAACAAATGGAGAATCCAGAAATCAATCCCCACAATTATACAACTGATTTTTTCCCAAAGATCCAAAGACAGTTCAATGGATAAAGAATAGTCTTTTCAATAAATGGTACTAAAACAACTGGATGTTCATATGGAAAAATAAATAACCTAGATAGAAACCTTATATATTATACACACACACACACACACACACACACACACACACACACACACACATCAGATGAATCACAGACCTAACATAAAATGCAAAATTGTAGAACTTCTAGAAGAAAATATAGGAGAAAATCTATATAAACTTGAGTTTGGGGATGAGTTTTTAAATATAATACCAAAGTATGATCCATAAAAACAGATGAATTGGATTTTTTTAAAATCAAAAACTTCTGCCCTGTAAAAGACACTGTTAAGAGAATGAAATAAGACAAACTATGGACTAGAGACAATATTTTCAAAAGACATGTGATAAAGGACTATTATCCCAAAATACAGAAAGAACTCTTAGAACCCAACAAAAAAATGAACATGATTAAAAATTAAGCAAAAGACCTGAACAGATCCCTCACCAAAGAATATATACAAATGATAAATAAGCATATGAAAACGTACTCAACATCATTTCTCATTAAAGATATTTAAATTAAAACAATGAGATACATGGGGTACCTGGGTGGCTCAGTCAGTTGAGCTTGACTCTTGATCTCTGTTCAGGTCGTGATCTCATGGTCCGTGGGTTCGAGCCCTGCATCTGGCTCTGCACTGAAGCACAGAGCCTGTTTGGAATTCTCTCTTTCTCCCTCTCTCTCTCTGCCCTTACCTCACTCATGCTCGTTCATTCTCTCTCTCAAAAATAAAATACACTTTATTTTTTTAAATAATAACACAATGAGATACCCTTACATACCTATCAAAATGCCTAAAATCCAAAACCTGACAATGCCAACTGATGACAAAGATATGGAGCAACAGGAACTCTCATTCACTGTTTGTTGGAACCATCTGGAGGACCGTTTGGCAGTGTCTTACAAAGCTAAATGTAGTCTTACCATGGAATCCAGCAACTGTACTCTTACGTATTTATCCAAATGACTTGCACATGTACCTCCACACAGACACATACATGCAAATGCTTATAACAGTTGCACATATGGTCTTTAGTTAATGATAATGTATTTATATTGGTTCACCAGTTGTATGACAAATGTACCACACTAATGGAAGGTATTAATAAAGCAGATAGATACTGGGTGTGAGATATACAGGAACTCTCTGTACTAACTTCACATTCTTTCTGTAAATCTAAAGCTATTCTAAATTTCAAAGTTTATTTTTAAAATTAATATGGAATAAAACCTCTTTTTAAGAGAACATTAGAATCCTAATGATAGCTATTAATGCTTATTTTCCTTGAGTCCTAATCCTGGGTAATACTGGTCTCTCTTTACATATTGGGCTCCCATATCCCAATTTATTAAAACTCCCTGAGTAACTCAGATCCAAGTCTGACCCAGGCTTAAAATGCACAGTCTTAAAATTCTACCACCCTGTTTTAACACCTTTAAAAATACAAATATCCATTAATAAAATAACTATAATATGGAGGAGTGGAAGGGGAGACATTTATTCATTCATTTCATTCATTCAGCAAACATTTGATTTAAATATTATGTGCCAAACCAGAACACCTGGGTGGCTCAGTCAGTTGAGCACCTGACTGTTGATTTCAGCTTGGGTCATGATCCCAGGGTTGAGGGATCAAGCCTGCTTCCACATTGGGCATGGAGCCTGCTTATGATTCTCTCTCTCTCTCACCCTCTTCCCCTCTCTCCTGCTCACACATTCTCTCTCTCTAAAAATAAAAACAAGAAAATATTTTAAACGAATGAAAGAATAAATGAATATTATGTGCCAAACCCTGTGTGAAGCACATGAATGCAAAGATGTATTAAACATAATGAAGACAGTTTAAACATGCTCCCAAATATTTTATTTATTCTCCTTAGTGCCTAGAGTAATATCTGAGTAGAGTAGGAACAATAATATTTCTAGAATAAATAAAACATGAGTACAATGTAATCCTTGGCTTCAAGGATCACAGAGTCCATTCGGAGAGATGATATACAAAGATAATTATAATACTTCACGTATTTTAATTGAGGTACATAAAAGGCTTATAAAATCACAGATCAATTCTAACTAAAAAATTTCATTATAGCAATGATATTTGAAGAAAAATACATATTCCTGCTCCAAGATTTCCCCTGAAGCCTCCTGAGAAAATATATAGTTTACCCAACTCCTTACTTACTATCACTGTTTGAAAGTGTCATCAGTGTCTAGAACTTAACAGGGTCAATAGGAGACATCTTATTCCTCCTCCCCCACTCCACTCTTCCCTCCTATTCTAGTCTTCTCCATCTCTGTAAATAACAGTTCCTTTCTTCTGGTTCCACAGACAAAAAAACCAACAGTCATCATTGTTTCTCCTGTATTTTTCACACTACATATTGGTTAACCTGTATTCCTTATACCCACAACTCATATTCTATCCATTAGTAATCACCTATCAGGGCTACTTTTAAATTATATCCTGAATATAAAACATCTCTGTGCTTCCACTGCTCCTGGGGTACCATCATATCTCTTTGATCTAATTCAGCTCCCTAATTCTATTCAGGCTTTTCCTAGAGATTATGTCTATAAAGTGGTCAGAGTAATTTTTTTTAAACAGAGCAGGTCATATAACTCTCCTGGTTTGCTATGAGACTTATGATAAGTTCTCCTTACCATCACCTACACAACCCACCTTTTATTTCTCATCCCCTTACTCTTCCCTTTGTCCTTTGTGCTGTAGCCACACTAGCCCTCTTGCTCCTTGTTAAACATGCCAAACTTACACTCATTCCAAAGTCTTTACATTGGCTCTTTCCTCTGCTGCAGTTCTCTTTTCCCAGATTCCCCCAAGGCTTTCTCCATCTCAACAGCAAGGTCCCCTCCTTAAAGGGGCTGTTTCAGTGTACCCTCCCAAAAATTGCACTGATATTCATTCTATATTACTTACTTTCTTCATAAAATATACTTTGATATTGGGGCATCTGGGTGGCTCAGTCGGTTAAGCATCTGACTTTGGCTCAGGTCATGATCTCACAGTTTGTGAGTTTGAGCCCCGTGTCGAGCTCTGTGCTGACAGCTTGGAGCCTGAAGCCTGCTTCGGATTCTGTGTCTCCATCTCTCTCTGCCCCTCCCCCCCCCTTGCATTCTGTCTCTCTCTCAAAAATAAATAAAAACATTAAAAAATTAAAATACATACATATATATACACACATATACTTTGATAGTAAGTGTTTATTTGTTCACATTTATGTTTTATTATTTATCGTCTGACACCCAAGTTACCATCTTAAGCAAGATGTTCTTTGGAGAACATCTGGGAAATGTCTGTTTATAATAAGCATTGATGTATTCATCTAAGAATGTGAACTCCACAAAGTTAGGGACTATCTTGTTCTGAACTAATAAACAAGACTTGGTACATTAAATAAATGAATGAATGAGTGAATGAAAATAATGGGAAAATTGCCAGGCAAAGAAGGGAAGAAAACATGATAAATGCTGAGGTAACAGTGATACATAGAGTTGGAATGAGAAATATTAGAATAAGATACTAAAAAAAAGTTTTGGGGCACCTGGGTGGCTCGGTCATTTAAGAGTCTGACTTCAGCTCAGGTCATGATCTCATAGTTCAGGGATTCGAGCCCCGCATCGGACTCTGTGCTGTCAGCGCTGAGTCCGCTTTGGATTCTCCATCCCCCTCTCTCTGCCCCTCCTCGCCTGCACTTCTCTCTGTCTCTCTCAAAATAAATAAATAAATAAACTTAAAAGAAAAGTTTTGATTAAAATTTGTACTTATCTGCCTACTTAACATGTTTGAACTTAATCATGTAGGCAATGAGGGAGAGTCATCAACAGAATGACTTGGCTTTTTGTTTTCTTGTTGTTTTGTTTTTTTTTTAATTTTTGGTTTTTGTTGTTTGGAATTTTAGGGTGTTTGGGAGAGGCAGGTGTTTTATTGTTTCCAGAAACCTCATACATGAAAATCGGATGGCTTGACTGCAGTTTGAAAACTAGATTTGTGATTATTTCAGCAAGAGAGTAAAGACTCTGGATTAATTTCAAAGTGTTTTTCTGTGGTAAAATAGATAGCATTTGGTGACTGCTTAGGAATGTGGTAAAGAAAGAAGCCTAATTTCTGGTTAGAGTAGCTCTATGTTCAATAGTATACTAAATAAGTTAGGGTGTTCGGGGCGCCTGGGTGGCTCAGTCGGTTAAGCGTCCGACTTCGGCTCAGGTCACGATCTCATAGCTTGTGAGTTCGAGCCCCGCGTCGGGCTCTGTGCTGGCAGCTCAGAGCCTGGAGCCTGCTTCAGATTCTGTGTCTCCCTCTCTCTCTGCCCCTCCCCCGTTCATGCTCTGTCTCTCTCTGTCTCAAAAATAAATAAACATTAAAAAAATTTTTTTTAATAAGTTAGGGTGTTCAATATGAGAAGGAAAGGTGCTTTGAGGAATAGGAAATAATTTTATTGGGGATAAAATGCATGTGAAATGGCTTCTAGAAATCCTAGTGGATATTGTGGAAATTTATAGAAACATGTCTAATGGACAACTGAAAATAATGTCTGCAATGGTACTGGCTTTACACTGCTGTATCACAGATCACCACAACTTTAGTAGCTTAAAGCAATACACATTTGTTAGCTAAGCATTTCCACGGGTCAAGAGTCCAGGCACTGCTTAGCCAGGGCATAAACAGCAAAGTGAATGATCATAAAACCAATGTTCCAATGTTTATGAGACTAGCCTGAGGAGTCCCCAGCACACATGGTAGTAAGAAATACTGCCAAGGAGACTCAGGTATCATAGGCATATAGGTCGGTCTGGGAACACTATATAAAATTAGAGATTGCCTGCTATACGACCTCACTGCTAGCCAAATGAGGTCTGGGAAGATTTGGATACATAAATAATTACTGGAAAAAAAAATAGTAAGTACTAAAAAAATTCTTTTTTTTTATTTTTTTAATGTTTATTTACTTTTGAAGGAGAGAGAGACAGAGGGTGAGTGGGGGAGGGGCAGAGAGAGAAAGAGAGACACAGAATCCGAAGCAGACTCCAGGCTCTGAGCTGTCACCACAGAGCCTGACACGGGACTCAAACTCATGAGCCATGAGATCATGACCTGAGCTAAAGTCAGACTTCAGCTTAACCAACTGAGCTACCCAGGCACCCTGTACTAAAAAAATTATTTTAAAAAAATAGGAAGAGGAGCCAAAGAAGGTGACTAACTTGAGTTTAAAAAGATCAAGTGACAGAACCTGAATCAGGAAAACAATTGTTAAGAAAGACAAAGAATAAAAATGGTAAAAAGAAAGTACTGTAACCACTTCTGTGGAGTGGTTAAACTGAATGCTGTATCTAGCAATTTCTAGAAGAAATTGCCACCCCCCCCTTCCCCAGTCTTACAAATAGGGAGGACTCGGTATAGAGAACTGGTTACACAAATGAAGAAAAGGCAGAGGAGTCAAACAGAAGGTGA
Organism: Lynx rufus; assembly: GCF_022079265.1. Classification (NCBI taxonomy): domain Eukaryota; kingdom Metazoa; phylum Chordata; class Mammalia; order Carnivora; family Felidae; genus Lynx; species Lynx rufus. The sequence goes on along the minus strand of NW_025814823.1, from coordinate 202,520,031 downwards.
GACAATCGAAAGGTCAGTGACTCTAAGAAGCCCTTTCCATCCCTACAGTAGAAAGGACAAGGGAAGGAGATATTGTTATTCGAGCCCAGAAGTGCAGGTGGGTCCTGGAAGCTGGAACTATGGAGGAGGAATGATCTCTCTAGCACAGGAGCTGTGCCAAAGACAAGCAGCTGCCAGTGATGCTACTTGAGGCAGAAGGGACAGTGAGAAACCCCCTTGGTGGTTAGTGCTCTACCCTCCACCAGTGCTTCCCATGGGCCATGTCTGCCTGGAATCCTGTAGGCCATCCCGAGAAAAGTGTTCTCTGTCACCGGGAAGGGATGTCAAAGAAGAGAGAACGAGCACAGAGTCAGAGGAAGGAGCTAAATGAAGAACAGATGAAGACTGAAAAGAAGCAGCCCCCAAATAATGAGCCCCCCTTCAGGGTAGAATCTCTATGTTTAACAAACAACTTTTTGAAATTTTAGATGGGGGCATTGCTACAATCATAGATGTCACTGGCCCAAGTACAAATGAGGTGAGAATAAATAATGAGATTGTTGTTGGTGCGTGACTTAAGACATCAGTCTTCTTAGTGTTTTTTTATGAAGCTGTCTTGACATTTTAATAGAAGTAAGATTCTTTTCTAAGAAGCAATGAAAGCCACATAGCTGATTAAATAAAAGCAGATTGAGATATTAGCACATTTTTAGTATACTGAGCTTTTGAATTTGCTGCAAAAAATGTATCTATTGGGAAAACAGCTTTGCTATGAATTAATCCCCAAAGGGTCTTTAAACTAAAATCATTTCTAACCAAATTCAGTTTCTAAAAAGTCATTAAATTTCTGCTTGAATAAAATACCTATTTATTTAAACACTGCTTGTTTTAAGTATTTATGAAAAAAAAAAAAAAAACCTAAGTAGTTAATCTAGTATATCACTGAAATAGAAGCCAGGTACCAAGGTTATAGCATTCACTGCCACTAACTGGCTGTGTAAACTTTGGTAAATCAGTTACAAATGTATGACTAAACCCCCAATCCCCTGTAGTACATAGAAATGAATAAACCTGTCTTACCAATCACAGGGTGGTACTGAGGCCCAAGAAAATCCAATGTTTAAAACACACAATATGAAAAGCACCTTGAAAAGTTAAAAATGCCTAATAAAAAGTAAAAGAATAATCTAAATAGTAAGACATGTTTAATCAACTTTTAAAATAATGCAGTCAACATCCATTATTTACTAAAAATAGCTTTTAGGAGAGGTTACATAAACTAGACTCAATTGGAGAGGGGGAAAAAAAAGAAGCTTTAGGCAAGTAATTTGTTAGCATATTGTAGCCATTAAAATTTTCTGAAATATCTCATGTCCTAAGAACTAACCATTTCCATTTTATTTTTCAGATAAATGATGAAAATGCCAAGTTTATACTAATACAACATTAACTTTACTTATCAGCTTAATGAAAATTTCAACCACTGGGATCTAGAGAAATCAATATAAGGACCTAGTTAAATTAAAGAGACTCTTCCAAAAGTGAATAACAGTTAAATACATACAATATTATAAATGGAATATGAATAATTCCATGTCACTTTGACAACATTATTTTATTTCAGTGTAAAACAACAAAAAGGAAAGGCTTTCAACATATAAACTACTAGATCAATAACATATGAATGTAACAAAAATTAACTAGGCACTCCTAATGAACACTATAGATGAATTAACAGAAAGGCCAAGGAAACACCAAGAGCCCAAATTCCCGTCAGAGATATGCAATCATAGATAAACTTATAAGCTCCATGTTAGTACTCCAAGAATAAATCAATTTCCATTTATTAAACCATATTATGTGGACACCAGTATTACTTAGAGAAACCAGTTTGTAGTAAATAAGGCTCTCTTTTTTCCCAAATCCAAAGTACTTGATATTTCCCATTATATTCTATCTTTTGCTCAAATTATTTGATAACAGAACTGTTCTGCGTGTTTTTATGTTTTGCTTTTTGTCCAAGTTACCATCTTAAGCAAGATGTTCTTTGGAGAACATCTGGGAAATGTTTGTTTATAATAAGCATTGGTATATTCATCTAATGGCTGCTTCGAGAACATACTCATCGAACAAAATGTACCATGCCTTATTCATGGGTTTGTGCAGTGCCCTACCTAGTACAGGGCCATGTACACAACAGATAATCTACTGAAAATCATGTATCAGTGAATTCTGCCATTTGAAGAATTTAGTAGGCACAGTATTTTGAGATATGATAATTTTTTAATGTTTATTTACTTTTTTTTGAGAGAGAGAGAGAGAGAGCAGTGGAAGGACAGAGAGAGGGGGAGACACAGAATCCAAAACAGGCTCCAGGCTCTGAGCTGTCTGCATAGAGCCCAATGTGGGGCTTGAACCCATGAACCGTGAAATCATGACCTGAGCTGAAGTCGGATGCTCAATTGACTGAGCCACCCAGGTACCCCTGAATATGATAATTTAATGTCTAGAAAGACTAAGAAATTCTGAAAAACACCACATACAAATTCAAAATATAAGGTAAAGTTTATATACATATAAAGGCTTAAAAATTATTAGATATTTTAGAAATGATGCAATCTAATGCCACTATTTTATAAAATGCATACAGGGGTGCCTGGGTGGCTCAGTAGGTTGAGTGTCTGGACACCAGTAATCAGGTCATGATCCCAGGGTTGTGGGATTAAGCCCCATGTCAAATTCTGCTGAGTGTGGAGCCTGCTTGAGATTCTCTCTCCCTCACCCTCTTCCCCTCTCCCCTACTCACACACTATCTCTCCAAAATAAATAAATAAATAAACAAACAAACAAATAAATAAATAAATAAATAAAATATTAGTTTTGTTTTTAAATTTTTATATCAATTTTAAAAGATTGGGTATGAAATAGATCCTAACTTTTACAGACCTAGATTTTATTTGCATTTGAAAATACAGGGTATACATTTTAGAGATTTAAATATTATTTTTTTTTATTATTTGTGTGTGTGTGTGTGTCCAGGTTTTTATTTGGACATAAGTTTTCAGCTCAGTTGAGTAAATACCTAGGAGTATTATTGCTAAATTGTATAATAAAATTATGCTTCACTTTGCAAACAATTGCCAACTGTCTTTCAAGGTGTCTGTACCACTTTACATTCCCACCAGCAATGATTGAGAGTTCCCCTTGTTCCACATCCTTACCAGCATTTGACATTTTGGATTCAAAAATGCCACAAATGTGAAATGCTAGTGAGATTTAAATGTTATTTTAAGAGATAGAGTGTGAAATAAATAAAGCGTTCAACATTAAGAATTGTGGCGTCTTCAGTCTGTGAGTTCGAGAACGGCATCAGGCTCCAGGCTGACAGTTCAGAGCCTGGAGCCTGCTTTGGATCCTATGTCTCCCTCTCTCTAACCCTCCCTTGCTCATGCCTCTGTCTGTCTCTCTCTCTTTCTCTCAAAGATAAATCAATATTTAAAAATTTTTTTTTCTTAAAGAATTGTGGAGTCTTTGGGGCACCTGGGTGGCTCAGTTGGGTAAGCGTCTGATTTCAGCTCAGGTCATGATCTCACAGTCCATGAGTTCGGGACCCACGTCAGGCTCTGTGCTGACAGCTCAGAGCCTGGAGCCAGCTTCGGATTCTGTGTCTCCCTCTTTCTCTGCTCCTTCCCAACTCATGCTATGTCTCTCTCTGTCTCTCAAAAATGAATATATGTGAAAGAAAGAAAGAAAGAAAGAAAGAAAGAAAGAAAGAAAGAAAGAAATTGTGGAGTTTCAACACCACCACCAAAAGAGCTAAAATTTAAAGGATTGACAATACCAAGTGTTGGTGAGAATGTGAGCATTTGAAATGCTCATAAATTGATAGCAGAAGAAGGTAAAATGGTAAACTATTTCTGAAAACTACTTAAAAATCTAAAGAAGACTAACACAATATGTATCTCAAAAATTCTACTTCAGGATATATGTCCAATGGAAATATGTGTGTATGCCTACCAAATAATATGCAACATTTGTAATAGTCAAAAACTAGAATCACCAAAATATCTCTCAAAAGTGGAATAAATTTATTGTTGTATATTACTCATGCAAGGAATCTTAAACAAAAAAGAGTAAACTACTGCTATAAGCAATGACATGTACAAACCTCACAGATATAATGTCCTGGTTAAATGACAGATAACAGACTAAACCTCATTATCTGATATAACTTTCAAGATGTTGGACAAGAGGTGGCAAAGGTAAAAAAGTGAAATAATCCCCAAAGTGTCCCATGACTAGTGGACTAGTGTCCACATGGTGATGGACTGAACAATGCAGAGTGGTGGTCACACTGAGCTTTGGAGATGAAAATTGGAATTGGGGGCTGCAGAGAAGGCTAGGCAGAGTATCAGAGAGAAAGCATCTCCAAGACAGAGAACTAGAAGGCCTAATTAAGGTGATCATATGATTTATCACCTAAGCTAGTACATTTTGGTGAGTGAAAGGGCATGTGATTAATAATTATGCCAGGATGGCACATATAAATCAGACCTGCCTTTGGCAAACGGATATAATCAAATCCTACCATTCACTGTTGATTTCTGTTGAAGGTTGGTCCTAAATAGTTTTCTGGAACACACTAGTTGCCTCTGCTGTAAGGATCTTTTCCTGCCCATCCCAGGTGTGAGGTGCTTCTCGTGAGTTCTGTCTCCACAGTGCACCTAGCTGATATTCATACATGCAGTCACTGTTTATCAAAACTCCCTGATGGGTTAGAGATTCTGGCTTGAGCACACTTCTTGTGTAATTTCACATACTTTACCAAAGTCAGCTTCTATAGGGGCACCTGGGTGGCGCAGTCGGTTAAGCGTCCGACTTCAGCCAGGTCACGATCTCGCGGTCCGTGAGTTCGAGCCCCGCATCGGGCTCTGGGCTGATGGCTCAGAGCCTGGAGCCTGTTTCCGATTCTGTGTCTCCCTCTCTCTCTGCCCCTCGCCCATTCATGCTCTGTCTCTCTCTGTCCCAAAAATAAATAAACGTTGAAAGTCAGCTTCTATAAATCTTTGTATAGGGTAGTGATGTTTGCACAATGTTATGAATATACTAAAAATCATGAATTATATGCTTTAAAGAGGGTACATTTCACAGTACTGAAATACATTTCTAGGCCCAAGGGAAGCCTGTCAGGGGTGTCACACATCAACAGACCAAAACTTAGACAACTTCCATGTCTGTATAAATACTTCTCTTGACCAGAAGCACAGTATAGCCAGTCAGTCATGCCTGAATACCAAGCCAACTCTGGGCTCTGTACTTATTTCCTTATTCCTAATTCATTTCCTGTTTTTCTCTTCCTTGTTCCTTATGCCTTCTCCCATAAAAGCATCCTGTCTTCTACCCATTTTGTAATTCCTTGAACCCTTGGAAATAGAAATTGCCCACTTAACTGTTAAATAAGGTTTGTATTACCTGCACTGTCTTTAATTATTTTTCACAATGATATGTGAATTGTATCTCGATAAAGCTATTATAAATTAAAAAAAAACTTGTGTTGACCATAAAACACCAGTCCAAACGTTCTACCAAGTAATCATAGTCCCTCATGCAATCCCCATCTCTGTCATGATCCTCTACATGTGGGTCTCAGAAGGTGCAGGTGATTATCTCGGAATTTCTTTCCCACAGATTAGCACTAGCCTTCTTATGCAAGTTGGCACAGCACCATTTCTTTATATTAAAGGGAATGAAGCAGTTGTTATCAAAATTCAGGCGGTGTCCATCAGAAATATCTAGAGAACTTATTAAAAGTAGGTTGCTTGGCCCCACTACCAGATCCAATAGGTCTAGGTGAGGTCTAGAATTTATAATACTCCCAAGTCCCCAAGTAATGCTAATATCACTAGTCCAGATACTACACTTGGAGAATTACCGAGCTAAGCCTTCATGTACCAAAAACAGGTGAATAAAAACGGTCACTTATAATCTTCCACCAGGTGCCTAGTTGCCTGATATTTGCAAAACTAAGAACAACTCATGTGACCCTTCTCAAAAAAGAATCAGCATCTCTTAAGTTATAATTTTAAAATTGAACCTGTAAAGGAAGGAAAAGATACTTCAGGTGAAGAATGAGAAATTCAATCTGTAGTGACACTGACACATTTGGGAAGAAATCTTGAAGGTTTGTGACTAAGGGTTTAGGTGAGCAAAAGGTAGTTAATAGTTTTTTTTTCCTTTTTTTCCTTTTCCTAAAATATATTATTGAAGTACAGTTGATGTGTAATGAAGTAACATACGATGTTATGTTAGTTTCAGGTGTACAACACAGTGATTTAACAATTCTGTACATTACTTAGTGCTCACCATGCTAAGTGTGGTCACCAGCTGATGCCGTATAACATTCCTACCATATTATTGGCTGTATCCCCTGTGCTGCACTTTTCATCTCCATGCCTTATTTATTTTATAACTGGAACTTTGTATCTCTTAATCCCCTTTACCTATTTCACCCATCCTCTCTCTCATCCACCTCTCCTCTGACAAACACCAGTTTGTGCTCTGTATTTAAGAGTCTGGTTTTTTGTTTGTTCTTTGTTTGGCTTTTTAGATTCCACATACAAGTAAAATCACACGGTATTTGTCTTTCTCTGTCTGCCTTATTTCATTTAGCATAAAACACTGTATGTCCATCCATGTTGTTACAAATGGCAAGATTTCATTCTTTTTATGGCTAATATTTCATTATACACACACAACATGTTCTTTATCCATTCATCTATCTATAGACACTTAGGTTGCTTCCATATCTTGGCTACTGTAAACAACACTGCAATAAACATAGGGATGTATATATATACATATATATATATATATATATATATATATATATATATGTATATACACACACACACACACACACACACACACACACACACACACACACACATATTTGAATTAGTGTTCTCATTTTCTTTGGGTAAATACCCAGTAATGGAATTACTGGATCACATGGCATTTCTATTTTTAATTTTTTGAGGAAAGTCCATAATGTCTTCCACAGTGCTTGTACTAATTTATGTTCCATCAACATTGCATGGGGGTTCCCTTTTTTCCACATCCTCACCAACACTTGTTATTTCTTATGTTTTTAATAGTAGCTATTCTGACAGATATGAGGTTATATCTCACTGTGGTTTTGATGTGCATTTCTCTGATGATTAGTGAGGTTGAGCATCTCTTCATGTGTCTGTTGGCCATTTGTATGTCTTATTTGGAAAAAATGTCTGTTCAGGTACTCTTCGAATTTTTTAATCAGATTATTTGGGGATTTTTGATATTGGGTTGTACAAGTTCTTTACATATTTTGGATATTAACACTTAATCAGATATGTAACTTGCAAGTTTCTTCTCCCATTCCGAAGGTTGGCTTTTCATTTTGTTGTTTCCTTTGCTGCGCAGAAGCTTTTTATTCTGGTGTAGTCTCAATAGATCATTTTTGTTTTGTTCCCCTTGCCTCAGGAAACATATCCATAAATATGTTGCTAAGGCCAATTATTGCTTATGCTTTCTTTTAGTTTTCTGGTTTCAGGTCTCACATCTAGGTGTAATGGTTGAGATTCTGAGCATGAGTTTCTTCTGAACAGTGTTTCAGTTGCAGATACTTGACAGCAAAGGTCCAGGAAGCATCATAGGTGGGGGAAGGAAGAACAGTTAAGAAAGAAGGCAGGGAAATTTACAAACAAAAGCAGAACCTGAAAGCAAGCAAAGGTATTTCACAAGGCAGGCATTCCCACAGTGTTAAGACGCAGGAGGAAAATATGATCCGAAAAGGGATTCTTGGATTTTCAGAGAAAGATAGAACAGAGTTATTTTGGAGCTGGCAACAATCTTCATGATCACATAAGGCAGTGTTTAAAAATATTTGCCCATCCCCCTCAGGAATACATTTTATATATATTCAGCAAAATCCATACAAGTAAAACACAAAAATGGAAGTTTTTAAAGACATGCATTTTGTTATTTTCTGCTTCATTTGGTCAAGCAATGGGTCATGACATGAACTTAAAAAAAAAAAAAAAAACACTGATCTAGTTTAACCTACTCATTTCATGGAGGTGGGTGATTACAAAAAGGTAAAAGACAATGACAGATTCAAGATTCACATGAAGGATATATGACATCCAATCCAGTATAAGGCCAAATAAAGGATCCTGGCTTTATCAGTTGGTTCTCCAGAGAAGCCAAAACAATGGAATATGCAGAGATCTATTTAAGAGGAAATTTAGTATAAGAATTGGCTCACATGGTTGTGAAGGCTAAGTCCCAAGATCTGCCATCTACAAGCTGGACAATCAGGAAAGCCAGTAGTGTAATTCAGTCCCAGTCTGAAGGCCTAAGAACTAGAAGGCTGAGGGGGTACATCCCTCTCTGAGTCTGAAAGCCTGGGAACCAGGAGCACCAACGTCAAAGGGCAGGAGAAGATGGATGTCTCAGCTCAAGCAGAAGGAAAGAATTTGCCCTTCCTCTGCCTTTTTGTTCTCCTCAGGCCCTCCGGGGATTAGATGAGGCCCGCACACTTTCAGTTAGGGTGATCTGCTTTACTCAGTCTCAAATGCTAATCTCTTCCACAGACACCCTCGCAGACACACCTAGAAACAATGTTTTACCAGCTACCAGGGCATCCCTTAGCCCAGTCAAGCTGACAAATAAAATTAACCATCACATAGCAAAATCATTTGCCATGAGTTTAAGCTTAAAAAACACCTCAGACTTTTTTAAAAGCTTTACATATTTTAGCTTTTTAATGCTTATTATTAAGACATTTGTACATAAACATTTGTATTTCTGTCTACCTACCACAATAGTAAGTCTATTAAAAACATACAAATATAGTTAACAGTATACTGTCTTGGTTCCAGGTACCCCTAACTTTGTTTGCTCGGGTACGTTTTCAAAATTTTGGCTCTGGGCCTCCTAACAGGCGGGCTTCACTAGTCCCTAGGAGTCCTGGTCCTTTGCTCTTTCCGCTATATTATTACTCTGGTCTTCGGTCATCTGCCAAGAAGATAGAGTAGAATTTTTGGAGTCCCAGAGATCTGGTTCAAAAGTAATTTGCGCAATTTTTAATTGTAAGATATTGGGCAGGCACCCTTCTCTCCGTAAGTCTCTGCTTTCTTCATGTCTAAAATCCACGTAATCCTGCCAACTTTAGTAAAATACTGTATAGTACTATGTAAACATTTTTTCTTTCCTCACCCAAGATAAACAGCTTAGTATCTGGCATCAAGTGGCACTCAATATATATCATTGCCTACACCCATCACCACATCTTTCCAAACTGCTGTCCCAAAGAGTGAGCTCTGCTCCAAATTCTCTCTTCATTATGCCTCTACTTGCTCTCCTATGCCAAAAGCTAGCACAAGTGGTTTGAGTGTCCAATGAGGGGACAGGAAACAGGTTTTCTCTGTATAGCACATCTCTTCAGAAGAATTTACATTTAGGACAGTAAGAAGAGGATCAGGGCTAGCTGAAGAGAATTTTTCAATGTAGGAAGTAAAAATTATGAGAATTTCTCTTTGAAAGAACTTGATTTAAACCTCTCTTCACAAAATTTCATGTTTTACATTTATCCATGTATTCAGCTAACTCTCCCACTAAACTACAAACCTTTTGAGGGCAAGGCCTGTGTCTGTCTTATATTCTTTCTGTGGTGCCTATCCCTATTATCTTCATACAGAAAGCCACTAATTGTGTGCTGAATCAGTAATATCCAGTTTTATCCAGTTTGGGGGTTTAGAACCTTGCATAATGGTTCTCTTTCCAGAACCTAAGCTGTTCTTAGTAAAGAGCAGTGAGTAACCAATCTATTACAGCGACGAATAAACAGTCCAGTGAAAGCATCCAAGCAAATGCTACCTAGGGGTTCTTCTCAGTAGAGATCTGGGCACACAGACTAAAAATAAAACCAATGTTCCTCTGTCCCCACAGCTTCAAGTATGTGCTTTGATTTGAAACAGATGGATTTGCTTTGAGTGCAATACTCCTGATAACTAGAAAATAAACTATACTTTCTGATAATTTAGAATACCCAAGCCTCATGATTCAAGAAAATATATGGAGAAATGTCATCACCTGCTTAACTCTCCTAAAGAGTTTCCAGAATAAAATGGCTGAGGCTGTTTAGCTATGTTCACGTAAACATTTTTAAAGGGAACGAGCCAGACTCCTTGTCATGACTGAGGACTAGAATAGATCAGATGTAAATAAGACTCTAAGTCTCTAAAAATAAGTTAATAATATTTTGTGTGTATATATGGAGCTGCTTTAGTTTGAAGAACACTCATAGATAGGCCTCATACGATTCTCCCTTGTAAGCACTCTGGGAGATACGAGTGTTTTGTTTCCATTTAACGGATGAGGAAACTGAAGGGTAGAGAAGTGATTTTTCCAAAGTCATCACCCAAAGGTTAATGCTTTCACATCCTGAGCTGTTTTATTCTTTAAATCTTGCAGTTTCACTGCTGATCTTTGGTATTATATTGTTCTGATTTTCCTTTATTCTATCTTGGTGTCTGTGGAAAATATTGCTAATGAGGTACTTTCCTCTAGCAGGGTTACCATGTGATGGCAATTTCCACCTTGAATCACAGCAGTAAGAAAAATAACAAAGGAAGAATCACAAAGAGCATCTGCTGATGATAGCAAAGGCTATGGAGGGGCTGGAATGGAAAATTCTGGGAACAAGACTGAAGCTTCCCTTAATAAAAGCTACACAGCACTTTATGCATGGATCTCTTAAAAATTTTTCTTCAGTCGTCAGTAAATGGCAATGATCTAGAATGTAGGACTGCAGTAAGCAATTTTAGGTAAGCTAATGGTACGAAATGACCTGAGACTTTGCATGTGCTGCCACAATTTATATACAACCAGGAAATTTTATGGTACAGCATTAAAGAAGAATGGCTTAGCTAGATGATGTCTAAACTCCATGACCTTCCATTGCCTTATATCTTTACAATAGCAGCAGATGCCTTTATGCCTTTATGCCTTTAGCCTTTATAACTACCAGGACTGATTCACGCCATTCTCTCTTTTAGGGCTGACTTCAAAGGCTTTTCTGTTGCTGCAGTAAGTGCCAATGCAGCTATATTGCTCTGCTTTAATTAAGCTTTCAATTATAATCTTGAATCCTACATGCTTCATGCCAACTGCCATAACTATCAGCTTTAATCTGACATTTCAAAAAACAGAATTTCAAATATCAAATATGCATTCCATATTTCTCTCCCTAAAAAAACATTCAAGCTGTGCCAATATTGGGTTTCAGGATTCACTTATTTGACAAAAATTTAGTAATAAGCTGCTTAAAAAAAACTCCCAAGCTTTTGGACCAACTAGGGAAATTTTAATTATGGACTGGGTGTTAGGTGATATTAGGAAATTACATTATTTTTGTTAAGTGTAATAATGATTTGGGTTTGTGGGGAACAGTCTTTATTTTAGTAAATACCAACTAAAGTATTTGTTAAAAAAGTGTCATAGTATCTGCAACTTATTTGTTACTGATTCTAATAAAAAATAAATATACATATACATCAAGAGAGACAAAAAGTTATAGGTGATAATATAGATAAAGCAAATATAGCAAATATAAAAATCACTGAGTGTAAGTTGTGGATATATGTGCTAATTATATCAACTTTTCATCTTTTCTGTATATTTGCATATTTTCATAATAAAATGTTGGAAAAATAATCCTGTATTACATGTCTCAAAAATTGAAGCACTAAGGTTGAAAAATAAAAATAAAAATAAAACAAAGCCCCTGACTTCACAGTCCAACAGCCTATATAAAGGTATGTAAATACATATATAATTATTGTAATCTGCAATGAAGATAGTACCAATGGTAGGTAGTAAGACACTTGGCACAGGAGAAGAAAACTATAATTCTGCCTACTAATGTCAGGCAAATAATTCCATGAGGACTGATGCTTATATAGGGGCTCAAAAAATACACAAGCAGGGGGGCGCCTGGGTGGCGCAGTCGGTTAAGTGTCCGACTTCAGCCAGGTCACGATCTCACGGTCCGTGAGTTCAAGCCCCGCGTCAGGCTCTGGGCTGATGGCTCGGAGCCTGGAGCCTGTTTCCGATTCTGTGTCTCCCTCTCTCTCTGCCCCTCCCCCGTTCATGCTCTGTCTCTCTCTGTCCCAAAAATAAATAAAAACGTGGAAAAAAAAATACACAAGCAGGGAAGGTACTGTTGGCAGAGTGATAAGCATCACTGCAGACTCTTGAGACGGCATGGAAAGGTTGAGGAACAGCACACTCAGGGTGAGTGGGGCACTGAGTATGAAATGGAAAGAGGGGAAGAGGAGTCTAAAAAGCTACACAAAGACTGGGGATCTGATAAGAAGAGCACATTCTGCTAAAGAACTGCAACAGTTTTCTGGAGGCAGCGTGAATACTCAAAAAATTTAAAAATGATCATTAACTAGACTTAATGTGGTAGTCATTTTGCAATATACACAAATAACAAATTATTATGTTATATTCCTGAAACTAACATAATGCTATATTCCAATTACATCAGGTAAGAAAGAGGATGACATTGGTTGAAGTTATTATCTATGACTTCCCAGGTGTAGTTATTCAAACTCCTGGATCTGATGCCGACTTCTTGGTCAGCATCATGTAGAAATGACCTTAAAGTTTCCCAACAATTTGAGGAAAATCATGGCTGATTTTTTTCTGGTTAAATGAGCTGAGAGAACGCATGCCATATTCATGCCAACAGAGATTAAATAGTGAAAACTGTTTATGATAAGGAATTAATATATAAATAAATATGTACCATTTAAGAAAATTTAACATGCAAACACAAGGATTAAGAACTAAGCCAAAGAAAAAATAGTTTAAGGAAGATTGTTCATATTATTAAAAGATTAATAACTTTGAGGAACTTTTCACTTGTGTGTGAATCCAGCCATTAATACTGAAATTTTTTCTTCAAAAATAATTGACTATTTACTTGAAGCTTATGACAAATAATTCTGTATTGAATTCTGGATACCAAAAGCAAATGAAGACAAGGCCCCAGTGAAATGATTATGCACGGTAGAAAAATACTGTGTTTTAATATGCACTTTGCACTTTTTAAAATCCACCTATGATATACTAAGGGAGCTAAGCTTCTACTGCTGTCTGATTTTGTTGAAGCCTTTACCTACCTTTTAAATTTTAGTCAGTGAGGGGTGTTTGGGTGGTTCAGTCAGTTGAGCATCTGGCTTCGGTTCAGGTCATTATCTCACAGCTCGTGAGTTCGAGCCCTGCACCAGGCTCTGTGCTAACAGCTCAAAGCCTGGAGCCTGCTTCAGATTCTGTGTCTCCCTCAGTCTGCCCCTCCCATGCTCATGCTCTGTCTCTCTCTTTCTCTCAAAAATAAATAAACATTTAAAAATAAATAAATAAATTTTGGTCAGTGAATGAGTAGTTTGGTTATATCCCTAGACTCAATTTTCTGAAATTTTTATTTCAAATTTTGTCTTCACAAATCATATATACTGAATACTATAAGAAAGTACATTTTAAGGAGTTTTTCACAGTATTTTTTTCAGATGCTGTGTGTATAACCTTATCTTCCTAATAGCATGAGATGTCCTAGCTTCACTTTTGAGACTTCAACCTTCACCTGTGTTTAATGTAACACTAGTTAATTTTTTCCTCCAATTTACAGAAATGAGAAATTAATGGCTTATGATCATATGGTTATGATCCAGTATTGAATAAAAATAACAATTTGAATCTGCAGGTCTACTTAGTAAATAGCTTTGGAAAATTTTAGGAATCACTTAAATATGTTTAAGTGTAGTTATTTAATAGATTCTTGGAAGAGTATTCAAAGGAAGAGACAAGAAGACTTTAAATTAAATAACATTAAAATCCTTGGTAAGCACTTTTACACTAGATCCTTGGGAGAAACTACAACATCTGCTAGGCTTTTTCTAATTTGAATTCCCTGCTACTAATTAGAAATGGAAAATTACTTGAGTTGGGGCTGTAGCCCACAGGAACTGTTTAGACTCAAGGTTTCCCCCACATGAGCCTTTGGTCATACCTCTAGAGAAGACCAAAGAAAATATCCACATTGTCAGAGAAGAAACAGAGAAGTCTTTACTTAAAACAAGGATGTGGAGTTAAAATGCAAATATATAGACTATTATTTCTTTAATCAAAAAGCACCAAAGATAATCCTCCTAAACTTTTCCATTGAGTTTGTGGCCTAGAAAATTTAATACAGCCCTCAGGGAGCCTAGGGGCATAGCCCAAAGGCGCCACCTAAAATTTGAGACACTTAAAGTGTCAGCATAACATTTAAAAAATGCAAGATTTGTATTCTACTCCTTACCATATCAGTGTTTCTTTTAATGTAAATATGGTTTCGGCTACCTACAAATTCAATTATTAACCCTTTCTATACATCTTTGAATGAAATCAATGTCCTCAAAGGTAATCATGCTTAGTTCTGGCTTTCTATACCTAAACATACACAGCTTGAGAAGCATGACATAGACACAATCTAAAGATTTCTGCGTAAAGATCATGTGCCAGAGGATGACACTGAGGCCTCCAGGGCTCCAGAGATGGAACCCTACCTGCTCTGCAGTGAGTGAATGCTGTCCATGGTGTTGTAGATTTTCTTCATTACTTGGGAAATAGGTGGTATGGGTACCACTAGTCATGCCTTGATATCCTAAAAGCAAAAGAACTTGTACTCCTCAGTTACATTAAGAAAAATTCAAGGGAAATACAATAATTTCCTCAGCTTCTATCATGCTCATCTTTAGATCAACAGTTGACCTGAAAACTGAATGCCATAATTATTCCAACATAAAACTGTGAGGTCAGATAACACCAGGTGAAGTCTGCTTGGAAATCTGAACCAGAACTGTACAGATGAGATACTAACCTCCTCTTCCCCGCCTTCAGGTCTCAGTCTGGCCACTGTCAGCCTCAGAGAGGCCTGTCTTGACTCCGCATTGTTGGTTTCGTTACTCTTTTCACCTATCCCCGTGGACTCTTCCTAAATTGATAAATATCTGTATTCTGGACTCCATCATATGAATCTTCAGCGCAGGAAGTTTGTCTCTCTTGTTCTCACTGCCTTAAACATAATGAGTCCTCACTAAATACTGACTTGCCATAAGATTAACTAATGATCATTTTTCTACATTGATCGCAAATCAGTAATAATATGATGATAGTAATATTTAGCTTCATGCCCTCCTCTTTATCTCTTACCATTAATTCATTTCCTCTATTTATGGCAAGTTTGTGCGTGCTTGCATAAATCTTTAAATTTTTTCTATAATGGTTTATCTTCCGGGCCGAAAGAAACCAGATATGTCTTTCCTTTCCCAGATTCATGTTTTACTGGAGAAGTCAGTCAGTCACGAAATCTAATTAGCATGGTACTCTCAGCAGCTATGAGTGCTGCTGAAGTGTCCTTCATTCATATTAACATCGTCATTTTAGTAGAGGTTATTAAACAAATAACATAATACCTGGTCTAATGGCTTAAAACTAGGACACACTTCAGCCAACTTAACTACAATAAATTGAAAAGATATATGGGTGTCTTATTCACTGGGGCTCTTCCTGAAAGAAAAGATGCACTTTTTTTTTAAGAGAGAGGTGATCTAAATCACATTAGGAAACACCAGGTCCTCTTCAATGAATTGTGACTTGTGATTACTTCCCCCTAGTAATTGTGAACACAGACTATAAAACATTAATCAGTTTCAACCTCTATTTATCATGCAGGACAGACAGAAACCTCAGACACAAATGTTATCAGTCATGATTCAGGTCATTTGCAAAAGTATCTTCTGGAACTGGCATGTGTTGGTCAGAGATTCAGAACAAATGTGATTGGACAGTAGAAAGCAGAATGATGTCATTGGTTAAGTCAGCTGAGACAGGTGGTCTGTAGGCTGCACCTTAATTCCCATACCATCTTCAATCTGTCAGATAAAATTAATGACTCGCTCCAAACAACAAATGACTGTTGTTTGAGGCTATAGGACAAATTCTTTTGCAAGGTCACTGCATGTGAACACCACATACTTTATTAAATTCTGACTGATATAATCAAGAGGGAAATAACAAATTTAAACCTGACACTGTAGTCCTACCACTGTAGCACTGGGAAAGTAAGAGAACCAGTACTATTTTATATAAAAAGTATGATAATGTATAAATTGCCACAAGTGATAAGTGACATAAGAAATATGATTCTCAACATATGGCGTAGAGATCAGACACATAGAAGAAAGTCCTCTCCCTAAAATGTTGACTTAACAATAGCATTTTCTATAGGAATGAAAAATCATTTTCCACAAGTGTCAAAGAATTGAACGGCTAAGGCATATGGTGACACATGGATTCTACTCAGGTATCTTGTCACCTATCTCAACACTATACTCAAATACAGTGAGGGTGAGGCACTTCAAGTTTGCCAGCTACAAACCGTCCAATTTTTCCAGGAGTAACTGGACTGGGTGACTCAGCAGATTGTGGACTTCTCATCATGAGAAATTCAATCACAGGCCAAAAGACCACTTAGCAAAGATTTGGGGTACAGCCTTTAAGATCCCTTCAACTCTCATATTTGGGCTACCAAACCATCCTGTACTTCTATCATACTCTTGTAATTGTTTCTTTAAAAATATTCTTCCTCTAAGTGCCAGGAGGGCAGGAGGCTAATTCTAGTTTCTTCCTTGCTGTGTGCTCAGAGACTAGCACAGTGTATAACAGATAAGACACTCAGCAAAATAGTGTTTGTTCATTAACTGACAAGTCTTGCAAACCTAAAATAAAAGGGTGCTTGTTGAGTTAAATGTTTTATAATAAAGTTGACATGACCTCCTACTAAACTGAAATGGAAGCTGATTTATTTTTTTTAAGTTTTATTTATTTGTTTTGAGAGAGAAAGAGAGAGAGAATCCTAAGCAAGCTCTGCATCATCAGTGCAAAGCCCAATAAGGGGCTCAAACTCACAGAACCATGAGAACATGACCTGAGCTGAAACCAAGAGTTGGAAGCTTAACCAAATGAGCCACCCAGGAGCCCCTGGAAGCTGTTTTAAACAAGGTTCAGATTACTGTAACATACAAAGTTTCAAATTAAAATATACAGAATTTTAAGCTGACTTCATGTATCATTATTACAGGGCAATAACTCTTTGTAATAATAAACATCTAATATTCCATTCCAATCCTAGTAAATAAACACATATTTATATAATACATAGTATTATATAATAATACATATTATCTATGTAATAAATAATTATTATTGTAATAATATATTTAATATATGTAATAATTATTTATTATAATAAACATCTAATTTTCCATTCCTTTCCTAGAAAATAAAAATATGTATTTACATAATACGTAACAGTACAATACATGATAATATATATTTACTTAATAAATAATTACTGTAATAATATATTTAATATATGTATATTTAATATATGTAATAAATATATTTAATATATTTAATAAATATTTACTGTAAAAATAAACATCTAATTTTCCTTCCACTCCTAGTAAATAAATACATATACAATACATAATAATACATATTATTTATGTATTAGAAATAATATAAATAGAAGCTTTGAGGTGGTGTATCAAACTATATTATAGCACACTAGTTATCTTTAGTTGTATTAGTTACAAGTTACCTTAATTGTCCTTATTATTGATGTGATGGACACCATAAGACATACTGCCTTCAAGTGTCACAAAAATAATTTAATAAAATAACTTTAAAGAAAGTATGTTGGAGAAAGTATGAAAAAGATAGCAAGAGCTTGATGTATAGCAAGAGCCAACTGACATATCCTATCGGTAGAGCACAAGGACAATTTTTATAGTAATTCTTACAAGGAAGTACCCCAATATTTTTAAGTAATATGAAATTTCCTTATTCCTTAAATTACCTCATAATTTAAAAATTCCTTATCAACCCAGTGGATTTAATAAGCCAGAACTATACTATTTATAAGAGTAAATAAAATCTCCTATTTCAAGCCAGAGGACTCCAAGGGCATCAGAACATACCAGTGAGACTGCAGAGGGAGAATCTGGGAAAAGAAACCTTATAAATTAACTTATGGGCTACTAAACTTACCACTGAGCTGTGCATATATGGTTTTGACCCTAAATGGACTCTGAAAACTGAACTAAGATATATATACTGTCCAAGTCTCAGATTGGCCCCTAACTAGCACACACATGGGGCAGACACAAATAGCACTGAAAAGGCTTTGAAAACAGAACTGACATCGTAATCATAGCCAAGGGAGTACCAACTGGGGCTTGTGGTTTGAAGGCCATTGGGTATTTTGCCTGCTAATACAAAAATGTCAACATTCCTCATAGAATTTAAAAAGACTCAGTGTCTCATAACATAATATGCAAAACGTCCAGGATACAATCCAAAATTACTTGGAATACGAACAACCAGGAAAATCTCAATTTGCATGTAAAAAGTCAATCAACATATGCCAACACCAAGCTGACAGAGATGCGGGAATTGTTTGACAAAGGCTTCAATGCAGTTATTTTTTAAATGTTGCAAAAAATTAAGACAAAAATCTCTTGAAATCAACAGAAACTAGAAAGGCACTACAAAGAAATGGAAGTTCTAAAGAAACAGCAAATGGAAAGTTTCAAACTAAAATAATAACCAAAATTTTAAAATATTACTTGATGGGCTCAATATTAGGATAGAGCTGACAGAAAAAAAAGTGAATAAACTTGAAAAGAGATCAACAGAAACTATGCAGTTTTCTTAACAGAGAGAAAACAATTTATTTAAAACATGAACAGACATGAAACTGTGGGGAAATACCAAAAGGTCTAACATTTGTGTCACTGAAGTCTCAGAAAAAGAGTAGAAAAAATGTGGTATAAAAAATATACTTAAAGAAATAAGAGATAAACACATCTCAAACTTGGTGAAACTTAAAATTACAGATTCAAGAAGCTGAGAAAAGCCCAAACAGGATAAACACACACATAAAAAAACCATGTCCAATATCCATAATAATCAAACTGCCAAAAACCAAAGACAAACAAGTAATCTTGAGAGCAGCCACAGGAAAATGTTACATTACTTCTAATAAAACAGTGATTTGGAAAAAAAAAAAAACAACTGAGGATTTCTAGTCAGAAACAACAATAGTCAGAAGGAAGTGAAACAACGTTTGTAAAGTGCTAAACGAAAAGAACTGGTGACCTAGCTTTCTGCATACAGCAGAAATGTTTTATAGAAAAGGTGAAATAAAGACATTCACAAATGAAGGAAAACTTAGAAAATTCAGAGCTAGCAAAAAAGCTTTAAAATAATTACTAACAGAAGCACTTCAAGGCACAGGAAAATGTTATCAGAAGGCAGTTTTGAGTATCAGAAAGGAAAGAAAAGCAATAGAAATAGGTAACATTTCAGTAAATATAGATTATTGCTTTCCCTCTTGAGTTCTTTAATACATGTCTGATGGCTAAAAGAAAAAACTACATTTTCTGATAGACCTTTCAATACATGTACATATAACATGTAAGATAACTGCAAAATAAAGGGTAGGGGTTAAAGAACCTGCATAAAAATAAGGTTTCCGTATCACATCTGAGGTAATAAAATATTGATCCCCAATAAACTGTAAAAACTTAAGTATGTATTTTTACACACTAAAGCAACCAATTAAAAAATCCATTCAAGGGGCACCTGGGGGGTTCAGTTGGTTAAGTGGGTAAGCGTCCGATTCAATTTCAGTTCAGGTCATGATCTGAGTTCGTGAGATCAAGTCCCAAGTTCTGCTCTGTGCTGAGACTGTGAAGCCTACTTGGGATTCTCTCTCTCCCTCTCTCTCTGCCCCTCCCCCATTCTCTCCCTCTCTCTCTCAAAAATAAATATTTTTTAAAAAACATTCAAAACAATATAGTAAACACAACAGATAAAATGAAATAGTAAAAAAAAAAAATGTTCAAATAACCTAAAAGAAGATAAGCAAGGGGAGACAGAAAAATTAAAAATAAAAGGAATTATCAAAAAACAAATATAAAGTGGTAGCCCTAATTCCAAATGTGTCAATACTTAATTATTAAATGTAAATGATCTAAACATACCATATAAAGATTGACACTTATTTGACACTGTCAATAAGGATTTGAAATAAAACAACACAGCTCTATGCTATTGGCATGTAACTCTCTTGAAATCAATATTATACGTAGGTTGTAAGTAATAGGATAAAAAAAACAAATACCACGAAAAACTAATCAAAAGAAAGCTGAAGTGGTTATATTATTATCAAAGTAGACTTCAGAGCCAAGAAAAATATTAGGGATGAAGAGGGACATAACTTAATGATAGAAGAATCCATTCAGCAAGAAAACTTAACAATCCTAAATGTGTATTCATCTAACCACAAATCTTCAAATACATGAACCAAAACTGACAAAAATTAAATGAAAACTAGACAAATTCATGGATGTAGTTGAAGACTTCAACACTACTTTATCAGTGATCTAGTAAACAGAAAATGAGCAAGGTTATAGAACTGAATATCATCAACCCATAGGATATAATTGAAATCTATAGAAGATTACTTCCAATGAAGGCATAACACCTAGTCTTTTCAAATGCATGTGGAACAGCTGCTAAATAGAACATATCCTAAACTATTAAGTAAATCTTAACAGATTTAAAGGAAATGAAACTATACCAAGTATGTTCTCTGTTCATAATGGAATTAAACTAAAATCAATAATATAAAGATTCAAGGGTAAAGTCTCCAATGCTTGGTAACCAAACAACTCATTTTTATTTATTTTTTTTATTTTTTTTTTCAACTTTTTTTTTTATTTATTTTTGGGACAGAGAGAGACAGAGCATGAACGGGGGAGGGGCAGAGAGAGAGGGAGACACAGAATCGGAAACAGGCTCCAGGCTCCGAGCCATCAGCCCAGAGCCTGACACAGGGCTCGAACTCACGGAGCGCGAGATCGTGACCTGGCTGAAGTCGGACACTTAACCGACTGCGCCACCCAGGCGCCCCATAAACAACTCATTTTTAAATAATTCATGGCTCCATGAGTAAGCCTCAAGGGAAATTAGAAAATAATTTGAACTAAATGGAAATGAATTTACATATTATCAGAATTTATCAGATGCAAATAAGGCAGTGCTTAAAGGGAAATTTACAGTTAAATGTTTATAGTAGAAAAGAAAGCTTCAGGGGCGCCTGGGTGGCTCAGTCGGTTGAGCGTCTGACTTCGGCTCAGGTCATGATCTCACAGTCTGTGAGTTCGAGCCCCGCGTTGGGCTCTGTGCTGACAGCTGAGCTTGGAGCCTGCCTCAGATTCTGTATCTCCCTCTCTCTCTGCCCCTCCCCTGCTCATGCTCTCTCTCTCTCTGTCAAAATAAATAAAAACATTAAAAAAATTTTTTAAAAAGAAAGAAAGAAAAGAAAACTTCAGATCAATAACCTAAGTTTCCACTCTATGGGACTGGAAAAAAAAGCAATATGAAACCAAAAAAATTAGAAGAAAGGAAATAATAAAAATAAAAGAAGAAATCATTGAAATAAAAAATCAAAAACAATTCTGAAAATCAAAGATACTAAAAACCAGTTATTTGAAAATATGAATTAAAAAATGTAAGTTCTAGCAAGGCTCACAAAGAAAAAAAGAAAGAAGACAAGAATTTCCAACATGGGGGGTAAAAGAAAAGATATCACTACAGAGCATGCAGATATTAAAATAGCAATTAGGGAATACTATAAACGACTCTATACATGGAAATTCAACAACTTAGATGAAATGGACTAATTCCTTGAAAATCATTGGCTATCAAAACTCACTCAAAATGAAATAAATAATCTGAATAGCTTTATAAACTACCAAAGAAATTGAATCTATAGTTTAAAACCTTCTGAAAAAGAAGTCTGGGTTGTTTTACTGGTGATTTCTTAAAAAACATTTAAGAAAGAAATAACACCAATCCTATACAACATCTTCCAGAAAACAGAAGAGTATAGAACACTTCCTAATTCGCTTAATGAACCCTAGCATTAATGTGACACTAAAAGTGGGAAAAGACAGGATAAGAAAATACAACTACCTACCAACATATTTCATGAACAAAGAGGAAAAAATCCTCAGGAAATATTCACAAATTAAATATAGCAATGCATAAAAAGAAGAGTGAACCACAATCAAGTGTAGAATTACCCCTGGCATGCACAGTCTGGTTCAATGTTTGAAAATCAATCAGTATAATCCACCACATTAACAGTATAAGGGGAAAAAACACATTATGATATTTAATGCAGAAAAAGCATTTGACAAAATTCAAAATCCATGCATGATAAAAAATTCTCAGGTAATTCAGCATATAAAGGAACTTCTTCAATCTTATTTTTTAATACCTTTTAAAAAAAATCTACATCTAATATCTTACTTAAAGGTGAAAACAAAATGATTCCTACCTAACACTGGAAGCAAGACAAGGGTGTCCGCTCTCACCACTTCTACTCAACATCTCACTAAAGTCCTAATCAGCACAATAACACAAGAAATAGAAATTAAAGGCATACAGATTGGAAAGGAAGAAATAAAACTCTTACTACTCATGGGTAACATGACTGTCTATGTAAAATTCTAAGAAATCTATTTTTTAAAATTCCTAGAACTAATTTAGTGAACTAAGTAATGTCACAAGATAGAAGGAAAACATACACCAATCATATTTCTACATACCAGCAACTGGAAATTCAAAATTTTTTGAATCATATTTACAGTATCTCCAAAAATATGAAGTTATTAGGTATGAACCTAATAAAACATCAGCATGATGAAAACTAAAAAACACTGACAAAAAAAACTTTAAATGGCCTAAATAAATGAAAAGGTATATTGTGATTATTACATACTAAAATTATTTAAAATTTAAGCATTTCGATAATATCAAGTGCTGCTGTGAATGTGGAACAAAAGCAACGCTCATCCATCGTTGTGGGAATGCAAAATGAAACAGCTACTCTAGAAAGCATGTGACGGTTTCTAACAAAGTGAAATATATATTCACCGTGTATCTTAAAAGTGAAAGATGAAATATGACCCAGCCCTCCCACTCCTATTTGCCCTAGAGTAATAAAAACATATGTTTACACAAATGTTGTCAACAGCTCTACCCATAATCCTCCAAAACTGGAAACAATCCAATGTCCTTTAATAGGTAAATGATTAAACAAACTGTGGTATATCCATGCAATGGACTCAATAGTAAAAAAAGAACAAGCCCAATATTTGCAATGTACTGAATGAATCTCAAAAACATTATGGCGAGTGGGGCACCTGGGTGGCTCAGTCGGTTAAACATCCGACTCTTGCTTTCAGCTCAGGTCACAATCTCACAGTTCGTGAGATCCAGCCCCGAGTGGGGCTCTGTGCTGACAGCTGGGAGCCTGCTTGGGATTCTCTCCCTCTCTCCCTCTCTCCCTTTCTCTGCCCCTCCCTCGAGCGCTCTCTCTCTCTCTCTCTCAAAATAAATAAATAAACAAAAAAAAAAAAGAAGCAGCAGCTAAACTAATGTTGACGAAGGTTTATTTTCATATCTAAGAAGCCCCAAAATAAGCAGTTTGGTTAGCAGGTCTTGTT
The DNA here is from genome assembly GCF_022079265.1 of Lynx rufus. Classification (NCBI taxonomy): domain Eukaryota; kingdom Metazoa; phylum Chordata; class Mammalia; order Carnivora; family Felidae; genus Lynx; species Lynx rufus. Next base: position 202,496,320 of record NW_025814823.1, on the reverse strand, counting down.
TGGTTAGCTGCTCATGAATGCTTTCAAGGCCACAGGCACTTTCTATTTTCAGGTTATTATCTTGTTGACTTTTCATCCTAATCCTTGTTGTCTCTTGGCCAAATATGACCACTGGGGCTTCAGGCATTAAGATCTTGCTTAAGGCTGGAAGAGGGTGTTAAGAAGAAAGCTGTATCTGCCCTCATTATGAGGAAATCAAAGCCTTTGCAAAAGACCACCCACTTCCAGCAGACTTCTCTTTACATTTCATTGGCCAGAGTGAGTCTTGACCCACCAGTATATCCTGGATTGTGTTTCCAATTAGGAGTGAAAGACTGGGGGGTTACCTTCATTCAAAAACTCATGATTCATCTCCAAAAGTTGCTGCCCTGCCGTAAAATTAAGCAAACCACCACACAAGTAACTACTTACTTCTGCAATTAAATAGACTATGAGCTAAAGTTTGCACATTTGTTATTTCAATGCGATATATGGAATGTTTTTAAAAAGACTACTTCACTTTTGAAGTGAAGTATTACTTCATTTTTTCTAATTAAATAATCATTTCAAATCCTTATCGCAAATTTTTAATACATCCAGCCTATATTATAGAAAACGCATTTTGGATAAACTTAAATTTATTTCACATCAAAGACTTAAAAAATACAGGTAAAGAAGAAGTGTGCATGAATGTACATGCAGAGAAACTACTGCTTTAAAGAAAGGAAATTGATACAAATACCTAACAGAAATGTTAACAGCCAAAATGTTTTCATTCTACACTCAAATCTTTTTTTAAAAAAAAATTTTTAAAGCCACCTTAAGAAAGTATTTTCTTCAGAAATGCCTGATGTCATTTGCTTAAGAACTCCATAAGAATATTGTCAAAATACAGGGGACCTGGAAGAAGGCAATAAAGATGTGAAAATACATTCTCACAAAATTCACATTTCCTTTTTATTTTAAAAGTCTGCAATTGCTTTGTTTTGTTTTGTTTTGTTTTGTTTCAGTGCAGCCCTTACTCATTCCTGATCTCACTTTCATCTTTCATGTTCTGCACAAAATTTCCAACTAGAGAAGAAACATTTGGTACCTTGGGCTGTTTGTCCTTTTATAGCCTTGCTGATCTTTGCGTCTGGCACCTCCTTACATTTTCTGGTTTCCCTTGGAGTGTGCAAAACCCAAAGAAAGGCTTATTTTTGTCCAAGATGGTGTCAAAGAACAGTATCCAGTGTTCATGTAAGCACCTGCCAGTGGGTCAGCATTTAAATAGCTCAGGTGGAAATTCAAAGAGAATTCAGACTCTTTCTTCAGATCTACTTTTATGAGTGATCTTGCTAACCTCACATCACATTTTGTTTTTAAAAAAACGCTAAGCTCTACTGAGCGGCATACAGATAAATCAAATATAAACTGCTAAACTACGTGCGTACCAGCTGTAAAAGATACATCCAGTGTCTGGCTCCTGTTGGTTACTTTCCCCTTAGTGGGGAAAAAAAAAAAAGAAGCCGTTGCTCTGAGCAATTTCTAGTAACTCACCGGTCCTACTCGAGAGTAACAAGTTTCTTTAAGGATGGCAAACCATAAAGGTAAGTTAGATATGCTTGTGAAATTGCACTCATCATCTACAAGAAGGCAAAACATTAAAAACCTATCCTCCTCACACCCAGCCCAATTTCTGGCATTTGGTTGAGGTATTCTAATAAGAAAATAAAGATGATTCTCTACATGCATGCACCCAAAGAAAGGCATTTATGCTGGCAAACATGTTCAATGAATAGATTTATCTAAGTAATATCATTGCAGGGAATTTAATCCAATAGCATAGATTAGGTTATAAACTTATTCATCTGTTTCTGTGATTTGTAAGTCCAACAGTTTACTTGAACATGTAATTCACTAAATTCTAAGATAAACTGTAAAATTACCAACACCTCCCTTTACTGTTAGAAGATTAATTTAAATACTGCTTCATCAAGAAAATAGTATCTATCATATATAAACTTCCACAAATCAGTGACTTTTTATTCTTACCTGTATCTTTTTTCACGAAATTTTACTAGTCCTTGAATTCAACCCCATGCTCCATACTTAACTAGAGGTATGACCTTGAGCAAATTAGTTATTATATCAGTAATTCAATGTCTTTATTCTAATGTCAATATATTAATAGCACTTACTTCAAAGGATTATTCTACAAAGTAAATGGATTATTACCCATAGGGTATTAAAACAGTACTGATAACATAAGCCATCTCTAATGTTAGCCTTTATTGTTCTTTTGTCTTTTCCCCTAGATTATAAATTTCCTTAAGTAGTGGCACTATAAAAACTTTAACAGTAGCTAACAAACAGTACTAGCAAATAAATGCATGTCCAATGTCAAATGTGTAAACTTATATATCTCATGCCATATATATATAGTATATGTGTATACTATATATAACCTCACATAATATACATATATTTATATGATACACTTACATAATCATGTATAATGCTTGCATGAGTCCCATAAGATAGATATCTTCATCTCCACTTTAATAGATGAGGAAAGGAGGTTAAGGGAGATTGTATTATCTGCCCAAGGCATACAGCTCATCAGGATTCAAATACAGGCCTGTCTTTCTATAGCATCCCTTTCCCACTACTGCACACTATCTAAAGTACCTAAGACAATTTATTCATACCACCAAAACAGCATTTATTAAATAACTAAAATTATTTCGTTTTGTCTATCTTCTCCACCTCTGTGAATGACTCAGTTAGCAAGTAACATATTATATTACTCAATTAATTAATGGCAAGCATTAAACACATAAATCAAAATGTGGGCAAAGAACAAAGTGATTTAGAAGGTAGGGACGACCAATTTTTAAACAATTAATTAATGTTTGGTGAAGGAAAAGTCACAGATGACTCCAAGCTTTCCAGCTTAGCCATTAAGATTTAGAGCTCTGGAAGAAGAGAGGGTTTGGGAAGAAAGATGTCTAGACAGAGTGTCACAGGACAAATAGACTTCAGTGCTCAAAAAGAGAGGTCTGCTCTAGATATAGGTATAGGGTTCATCATCATATAGGTGGAGTAAAAAATATTGGAAAGGAAGAGTTCACTCAGAGATTTATTTTTTTAATTAATTATTTATTTTGAGAGAGTGTGTGTGATAGCATGAGTCAGGGAGGGGTGGAGGGAGAGAGAGAGAGGGAGAGGAAGAGAGGGAGAGGGGGAGAGGAAGAGGGGGAGAGAGAATCTTAATCCACAGCCCTGGGATCACAACCTGAGCCAAAATCAAAAGTCTGACACTCAACTGACTGAGCCACCCAGGCTCCCCAAGAGTTCACTCAGAGATTTAAATGAGATTTCTTTTCTTACAGCAGCTCCAAAGCATTAGTAGCCTACATAAGCAAACCAAAATCTAAACCAGAGTCTATTCCTGTAAATACAACTTGTATCAGAGAAAATAAAATTTATAAACAACCAATCACAAAGAGGCAACTACGCTTTCCCAAAGAAGGCAACTGCTTAGGCTGTACCTAAACAGTTAATTTTCTTGCTGTGCTTCCACATCTGCTGTATAAAAAGCCTTTATCCTAGGTCATGCTAGCAAAGTGTTCCTAACCACTTTTGATTTGGTGCTGCCTGATTCAAACTAATGGTTGTTCAAATTCTTGGGAAAAAATTTTTTTGCAAATTCTTGAAAATTTTTATGTGACTGAATTTATCTTTTGACAGAAGGTAAAAAATGTACATCACAAATGCAATACAACTGTGTCACATTTTAAAAATTGACCTTGCTTATTTTCATCTAAGATTAAAAGACTGGAACTTGGCACAGTTTCTAGCAACTTCTAAATAAAACAGCAGCAAATAAGGTACAGTAAATAGAATAAATCAATTTCAGAATATTAAGAAACTAAGGCTGTTAGGACACTAATGACCACCTATCCTAAGTGGAAATCCATTTTATTGTCTTACAGGAATCTATTCCCCCCTCTCATAAAAAATGTATCAATTTTTCTTCAACAAAAGAACCTTTCCCTTTAGGGCATGTCCTTGATAAGACTGTAAATCAAGGGGCTCAATTCTCCTCTGACCAATGGGTGGACAGATGACCTCAGTTTGGCCAATAAAATTTGGGTTATCTCTCTACCTGCAACTGAATCTTGTTCAGAAAATATGCTGATGGAACTCCTTCAGAGTCCTACAGGTAGTTAGCAGCAAATTAAAAAGAAAATCCTACTTGTGCTTTCCAGACAACTGCTCTATTTTGACCATACTTTTCAATTTCCTATGTGCTAAAATATTCTATACCAATCGCAGGAAAGATATATCACCATATACCATATTTGCCCTCCACTGACATTATTCAACAGAAAAGATCTTTTTCACTCTATTTGTATGACAAATACCTACACAAAATTTCTTAAATACCCAAATACTTAGTAGCCTACAAATAAAGGCTGTTTAAAAATAACATTCAAGATACTTTGTAAAATATAGTTGTACAATTGTACAGTATAATGAATAGGAGAGGCTTTCCAAAATACATAGCTAGCTCACAGCCCATTATCTGCCTCTCCTGCTATTTTGGTGTGAATGGCACGATTATCATTAAAAACAACTTATTTAAGTGTACTTTTTATTTACCAGTAGCTGGTCTCCTGGGACGAACTCTATACACCTCACAGCCGCGGGAGGGTCAAGTGCCCTGAGGCTAAGGGAACAGAGAGTTGGGGTTGCTGAGGCCTAGGACCCTGGCTGACTTCCGGCTGCATCCCAGAGCTCCGCACCAGAATCCGGAGGGCCACCTGCAGCCTTCGGTCCTCAGGGAAACAACAGTTTTGCGGCCCACGGTCCACGCCTGCGCAGTTCACCGCCTCAGTCTGCGCTCCGCGGGTGCGCCCTTGCACAGCCTTTGGGCCGCAACCCATTCTCCCCACACCTGGCCTGGCCCCTAGAGCCAAGCGCCGGCAGCACTGTCTCTCAGGGGGATGGAAGGGAAGGAATTGGAGTTTTCCTGATAAGCCAAAGGAGTCTGGGAGAAGAACATCTGCACCTGCCATCCCGTGTTGACTCCCCTGCCGGCACCCGTAGATCTCCAAGATCTCGAGATATCGGGCTTTTCCCTGGAAGAGTGGCTGCAGAAACCGTGCCTCACGCCTGATCCAGCCTTTTTCTGAGCCTTTCCTGATGCTGAGCGCATCCCAGCCCCTTCTCTCCCTGCCCTTCCACCAGGACCTGCGCTTCTTCCCCCCACCCACCTAAAGCCACATAGTGCACCCTGCGAGATATCAGGGTTCCTGTTTACCTTCCTGGGGAACCCCACCCTCCATTCCCACACACATCCACACCACCAGCTCCCGGTCCTCGCCCGCAGGCTTCCCCCATGGTATTCAAACGAGGGAAAAACTTCCTTTTTTTCTTTTTCTTTTCTTTTTTTTTTTTTTTTTAATGTTTATTTTTGAGAGAGACAGATTGCAAGCAGGGTGAGGGACAGAGAGGTGGGGGGGGGGGTGAGAGGGTGGGGGGGGGGGGCGGGAGGGACACAGAATCCAAAGCAGGCTCCAGGCTCTGAGCTGTCAGCAGAGAGCCAGTTGTGGGCCTGGAGACCTGTGAGACCATGACCTGACCAGAAGTCCAGCATTTCACAGTCTGAGTCACCCAGGCACCTGGAGGAAAACACTTTCTTATAGAGGAGCTTAGGTAAAGGGGTCAGGTCCCCAAGTGCAGAGTGCTGGCTAGTTGGCTGGGTCTGAAAGAGATCAAATCCCTGGGGTTGTCCTTCAGGGGAAAAGCTTGAGGAGTTGGAGCAATAGACTCCTGGGGAAAGCTCTAGACCTGACCCAGCTTCAGGGAGGAACAGCTGGCCTCAAGGATAATGGAACCGTGAATTGGGGATGCTACGACCTTTGACCTTGCCAGACAGACATAGACCTACTGCCTCAGGAGCCCGCCCCTGTATCCTGAGTCTTGGGTCTCAGGGCCCTGGGCATCCTGGAAGGTGATAGACTCCTGGTAGGTGCATGTGGAGTTCCCTCCCTAAACACGGCTCATTTGGCCCTCTTCCCTTCGCACCTCTGTTGAGACAGAATCCAGCCCTTCAGTCCTTGCCCAGCTCCTGGGAAACATCGACATCCAGATGGAACTTTGACCATTGTTTCCAGGGAAGTTTTGGAGGACTCAGGGTTGCTTGAGAGATGGTGTGAGCCAGACTCCAGAATGATGAGTCTGGGTAGAGTTGCTTGAAACGCCTAGTCCACCAATTTGTTGTTGGCTGTGTCCATACTTATCTTCTTGCTTGGAGATGGCAGGCAGAGAGGTTGTCTCTTTGAGGTAGTTGTGGCCAAACACCTCTGACATAGTCTCCTGATCAATCAGATGCGAGCAAGGGTGGGAGGGTGGTGGAACCTGTTATGACAAAAATGGGCAAGTGAGCATCTAATGTGATGAGATTCATTATTAGAGTGGGATGGAGGAGGGGCTGAGTTTTAGGGCCAAAATAGCAATTATTGTAATTATGATTATTGTAAATGTTTGTTTATGCATGTAAATTAGGTAACTTTAAATATTAAAAAAGACTATCATTAAGTTATACATCTGCATAAACAATAAACAAACATGTAAACAATTATAATTTCTTGATTCACCATTGTAATTATTACCTTTATTATTATTATTATTATTTCTTCAGGTTTCATAATTGTAGCAGCAACAGCAAAACACCCCTATAAAGTTTTTCTATTAAAAAAACTCCCAATTGTGGCACCTGGGTGGCTCAATCAGTTAGCCTTCTCACCCTTGATTTCCACTCAGGTCATGATCTCATGGTGTGAGGGTTCCCCTCTTCACCATCCCCACCCCCTGCCTGGGGCTGGGTGCCAACAGTGAGGAACCTGCCTGGGATTCTCTCTCTTCTTCTCTCTCTCTGCCCCTCCCCCTACTCACACTTGCATGTGCGCGCACTCTGTCTCTCTCTCTCTCTCTCTCAAAATAAATAAAGTTTAAGGAAAAGAATCCCCTGGTTTATCTAAATTTACTTAATACTCTAGTTAGCCGTTTTAGATTAATTGTATCTTGGGTAACATAACCAATAGTTCAGAATGAGATATTTGAGCTTAGTTCAAGATCTGGGAAAGGTAGTTATGAAACATATCCTGACAGTGGAGAAAGGGTTGCCTGGAGAGATCAGGTCATCAATTATCACTATCAGTCCTGGACACAAGTCTGTGGTTTCTCACAGTAAGTAAAACAGTCAGTCACCAGATGTTAAGGAAAGTGGAAAACTGGGATGGGAAAGCCCTAACTCTTTCTGCTTCTCTGTAATCAGCAAGGAAATTCCATGATAGAAGACAATGGAAATTAAATAGTCTTCACCTAGTGTAAAACCAGTCCACATACCAGGTAGTAAATGAGAATTGTGCCATGAAGTGATTTCATAATGCAAGGCTGGCTTTCTATAAAATGTCTAAAATTAGCTCTCAACAGAAAATTTTTTAATCTTCTTACTTTGTCTTTTTTTATTGCCTATTCTTGCCTGTTTTTCCACTGTGCCCAATATATATACTGTTTTTCTTACAGGTGGATTCATTTCTTGCAGGTGGGAAATTTCTAGTATTTTATAAGCTGCCTTCCCATTTCTTCTAGCTTTTTAGTTCTAAATGATACAGAGATTATGTATATGCTTAGAATTTCTTTAATTTTTTTTTAAGAAAATAGACTCAGATCCTCAACAAGATACTAACCAACCGGATCCAACAATACATTAAAAAAATTATTCCCATGGCCAAGTAGGATTTATACCTGGAATGCAGGGCTGGCTTAATATCTGCAAAACAGACAATGTAAAACATCACTTCAATAAAAGGACAAGAACCACATGGTCCTCTCAACAGATGCAGAGAAAGCATTTGACAAAATACTGCATCCTTTCTTGATAAAAACCCTCAAGAAAGTAGGGATAGAAGGATCATACCTCAAGATCATAAAAACCATGTATGAAAGACCCAATGCTAATATCTACCTCAATGGGGAAAAACTGAGAGCTTTCCCCCTTAGGTCAGGAACGTGACAGGGATGTCCATTCTCACCACTGTTATTCAACATAGTATTGAAAGTCTTAGCCTCAGCAATCAGACAACACAAAGAAATAAAAGGCATCCAAATCGGCCAGGAGGAGGTCAAACTTTCACTCTTCTCAGATGACATGATACTTTATATGGAAAACCCAAAATGTTCTACCAAAAAACTGTTAGAACCGATCCATGAGTTCAGCAAAGTGGCAGGATATAAAATCAATGCACAGAAATTGGTTGCATTCCTATATGCCAATAATGAAGCAACAGAAAGAGAAAGAATCAATCCCATTTACAATCGCACCAAAAACCATAAAATACCTAGGAATAAATCTGACCAAAAAGGTGAAAAATCTATACACTGAAAACTACAGAAAGCTTATGAAAGAAATGGAAGAAGACACACACAAAAAAATGGGAAAAAGATTCCATGCTCCTGGATAGGAAGAACAAATATTGTTAAAATGTCAATACTACCCAAAGCAATCTACATATTCAATGCAATTCCTATCAAAATAACACCAGCATTCTTCACAGAGCTAGAACAAACAATCCTAAAATTTGTATGGAACCAGAAAAGACCCTGAATAGCCAAAGCAATCTTGAAAAAGAAAACCAAAGCAGGAGGCATCACAATCCTGGACTTCAAGCTATATTACAAAGCTGTGATCATCAAGACAGTGTGGTACTGGCACAAGAACAGACACTCAGATCAATGGAACAGAATAGAGAACCCAGAAATGGACCCACAAATGTATGGCCAACTAATCTTTGACAAAGCAGGAAAGAATATCCAATGGAATAAAGACAGTCTCTTCAGCAAGTGCTGCTGGGAAAACTGGACAACGACATGCTCAAAAGTGAACCTGGACCACTTTCTTAAACCATACACAAAAAATAAACTCAAAATGGATGAAAGACCTACATATAAGGCAGGAAGCCATAAAAATCCTGGAGGAAAAAGGAGGCCAAAACGTCTTTGATCTCGGCCACAGGAACTTCTTACTCAACACGTCTCCAGAGGCAAGGAAAACAAAAGCAAAAATGAACAATTAGGACCTCATCAAAGTAAAAAGCTTCTGCACAGTGAACGAAACAATCAGCAAAACTAAAAGGCAACTGATGGAATAGGAGAAGATATTTGCAAACGACATATCAGATAAAGGGTTAGTATCCAAAATCTATAAAGAGCTTATCAAACTCAACACCCAAAACACAAATAATCCAGTGAAAAATTGGCAAAAGACACGAATAGACACCTCTCCAAAGAAGACATCCAGATGGCCAACCTACACATGAAAAAATGCTCAACATCACTCATCATCAGGGAAATACAAATCAAAACCATAATGAGATACCACCTCACACCTGTCAAAATGGCTAACATTAACAACTCAGGCAACAACAGATGTTCCCGAGGATGCAGAGAAAGAGGATCTCTTTTGCACTGCTGGTGGGAATGCAAGCTGGTGCAGCCACTCTGGAAAACAGTACGGAGGTTCCTCAAAAAATTAAATATAGAACTACCCTACGACCCAGCAATTGCACTACTAGGCATTTATCCATGGGATACAGGTGTGCTGTTTCGAAGGGACACATGCACCCCCATGTTTATAGCAGCACTATCAACAATAGCCAAAGTATGGAAAGAGCCCAAATGTCCATCGATGGATGAATGGATAAAGAAGATGTGGTATATATATACAATGGAGTATCACTCGGCGATCAAAAAGAATGAAATCTTGCCATTTGCAACTATGTGGATGGAACTAGAGGGTATTATGCTAAGCGAAATTAGTCAGAGAAAGACAAATATCATATGACTTCATTCATGTAAGGACTTTAAGATACAAAACAGATGAACATAAGGGAAGAGAAGCAAAAATAATATAAAAACAAGGAGGAGGACAAAAACATACGAGATTCTTAAATATGGAGAACAAACAGAGGGTTACTGGTGGGATTGTGGGAGGGGGATGGGATAAATGGGTAAAGGGCATTAAGGAATCTACTGAAATCATTGTTGCACTATATGGTAACTAACTAACTTGGATGTAAATTAAAAAATAAATTAAAGGGAAAAAAAAGAAAAGAAAATAGACTCAGGGCACCTGGGTGGCTCAGTTGATTAAGTTTCTGACTTCAGCTCAGGTCTTGATCTCATGGTTCATGAGTTCAAGCCCCACATCGGGATCTGTACTGACAGCTCAGTGTCTGGATTCTGCTTCAGATTCTGTGTCTTCCTCTATCTGCCTCTCTCTCTCTCTCTCAAAAATAAATAAACATTAAAATTTTTAAAAAAGAAAATAGAACAATACGTAAGAAAATAATTACTCATGACTCAGATTTTCCACTCTTAACATCTTATTCTTTTGAATCACAGTTATCTCTTTTATTTGCTCTCTTGTTTCTATGAACATTATATATACTCATACAGAATCAAACAGTACAGAAAGTACAAAAAAACCTTAAATTTACCCTGAAACAACCACTGAAAAATTATCATCGTTGCTATTAGGTAATATCATCCTAATTTTTTGGAATACACAGATAGGAAAGTGGAAATGTACAAGGTAGACCAGTACATAAATCACTAAGAAGATAGTAGATAGATGCTAGGACTATTTTTATTAAAACAAAATCAGAATAAAGAGGTTTTTTTTTTAATTTAAAGCATTTCATTTATTTGTACTTAATTTAAATGTTTTTAATGTTTATTTCTATTTGAGAGAGAGAGAGAGAGAGAGAGAGCATAAGCAGGGAAGGGGCCAAGAGAAAGAGAGACAGAATATGAAACAGGCTCCAGGCTCTGAGCTGTCAACACAGAGCCCGATGTGGGGCTCAAACTCACGAGCCATGAGATCATGACCTGAGCTGAAGTCGGACACTTAACCAACTGAGCCATCCAGGAGCCCCTGTACTTAATTTAATAAGGAAAAAATAAAACTAAAACTTTGAATATATATTCACTACAAGAAATATTATTTCCTAAAGAATCTCATCAATGTTGAAATGAAGAAAAACAGATTAAGATCAGCAATATTTTTATTAGTATAAGTATGTCCCTTGCAACATTTTCTATATACTTATTCTAAAATAATATTCATTGTTTATCTGAAATCCAAATTTACCTACACATCCTATAGCAAATAAAAACATGACACTCAGTTAAATTTGAGTTCTGGATAAACAATAAGTAATTGTTTGTTATATGATTTTTTTTAATGTTTTACTGTTTATTTTTGGAGGGAGAGAGAGAAAGAGAGCTTGGGTCGGGGAGAGTAGAGAGAGAGAGAGAGGGAGACACAGAACCTGAAGCAGGTTCCAGGCTCTGAGCTCTGAGCTGTCAGCACAGGGTCCGATGCAGAGCTTGAACACAGACTGCAAGATCATTACCAGAGCTGAAGTTGGATACTTACGCAACTGAGCCACCCAGGCACCCCTCATTATAAACATTTAATCTAGCAGCCCATATTGCATTGAGTTTGGAGTGGGATTAGAGAGTGGGGCAGGCCATTCCTATAGGAGAAATACCTTTGAACTTTGAATCATTTCCCCAGTTCAGAACGTAGTGCTAGAACTTTAATTCCCAAGGCCTATTATTTTCTTTCACTTCATCTTTACCAGAAAGGATCTCCACTGTGCTTCCTTAGAAGTTAGGGGGAAAATGTATCAACATTCTATTTTTCTCCAGGTTTGGGGTTATTAGTAAAAATTCTCCACTCACTAAGAGGCGTTTGGGGTTTGTGGTTACTATAAGGAACAATACCAGGCTATGCTTTTCTTTTTTTTTTTTTTTTAAGTTTATTTATTTTTGGGACAGAGAGAGACAGAGCATGAACGGGAGAGGGGCAGAGAGAGAGGGAGACACAAAATCGGAAGCAGGCTCCAGGCTCTGAGCCATCAGCCCAGAGCCCGATGCAGGGCTCGAACTCACGGACCGCGAGATCGTGACCTGTGCCGAAGTCGGACGCTTAACCGACTGAGCCACCCAGGCGCCCCCAGGCTATGCTTTTCTATTCTGGTCAGAAATGTATGTCTCATTCTTTACTGAGACATTGGTTTTTGTTTGTATGTTTGCTCTGGTTTTAGAATTAAATGATGCTATTTACCCTATGTGGTGATGGTAAATTTATTGTCAGTTTCTTTTTTTTTCTTTACATTTTTTGTTCATTTATGGGAGATTTGACAGGGAGACTGGAGTCTATAAAGAAGTTATAATCTTCGGGACGCCTGGGTGGCTCAGTCAGTTAAGCGTCCAACTTCAGCTCAGGTCATGATCTCACAGGTTTGTGAGTTCGAGCCCCGCATCAGGCTCTGTGCTGACAGCTCAGAGCCTGGAACCTCCTTCAGATTCCGTGTCTCCCTCTCTCTCTCTCTGCCCCTCCCCTGCTTACATTCTCTCTCTCTCTCTCTCTCTCTCTCTCTCTCTCTCTCTCAAAAATGAATAAACTTAAAAAGAATTTTTTTAAAAAGCTTTAATCTTCCCTCTTAGCTCATAAATACTACCTTCAGAATTTCTATTGACTCTATATACTTGGTGAATAAAACCATTTTAGGTAAAATCTTAGAGTAGCAAACAAAAGCTTGCAATGTTTTGGTTCTAATATAGAGTGCCTAAAACTTGGGCCCTTTAATCAAACTGCCTGCATTCAAAAGTCAGTTCTACTTTTTTTCCTCTGGAAACTTAGGCCCGTCTCAACCTCATTAATCCTCATTTCCCCACCTTGTCATGGGCTGTAATAGCATTGCCTTTCTTGTAGACATTTTCTGAGAATGAAATGTGACAAGGCAATTACTTAACAGTGTCGAGTACGTTGAAAATGCTCAGTAAACATTGATGACTCTTATGATTTCAACCATTAAAATATATCCCCTATTCTTAGAATCACAAAACATTAGAACTGGAAGAAACTTTCACACTGACTTAAAAAATTTTAAATGCATGTGGTAATTTATTCTTTCTAGGTGCCATAAATAATGAATAAGACGTTGTTGTCCAATGTCACATTTTCTCAGCATCATTTCTTTCCTGGAAAGGAGGAGTTATTAAGAAAGTTGAGATTTATCTGTAGTAAGAACAGCAATCCTATATTTAGAATGTTTTTTTCTAAACGATGTGATAAATTCAGGTGCTAGGAACCTTTTATATGTGACACAGGATTTTTTCACTGTTGGTGCTGTTGTGAAAGAAGGGACTTTAGGGGTGCCTGGGTAGCTCAGTCGATTAAGCAACTGACTCTTGATTTTGGCTCAGGTCATGATCTCACAGTCCTTTGGGTTCAAGCCCCGCATCAGGCTCTGCACTGCGGAGCCTGCTTGGGGTTCTCTCTCTCTTTCCCTGTCTCTGCCCTTCCCCCACTCACATGCACATGCATGTTCTCTCTCTCTCTCTCTCTCTCTCTCTCTCTCTCTCGAAATAAATAAACATTGGGGTGCCTGGGTGGCTCAGTCAGTTAAGTGTCTGACTTGGGCTCAGGTCATGGTCTCACTGTTCATAAGTTGGAGCCCTGCATCCGGCTCTGTTGACAGCTCAGAGCCTGGAGCCTGCTTTGGATTCTGTGTCTCCCACTCTCTCTGTCCCTCCCTCCCACCCTCCCCAAAATAAATAAACATCAAAAAAGAAAAAAAATATATATACATAAAAAAGAGGGGACTTTGAATAAGGTAAAGATAAGACAGTATAGACGAGTAGACTCTAATACTTTGTGGCTTAAAATTAAGAGCAAATAAACAGAGGTTTTCAGCAATTGAGCGCACTCTGACCCCCCCCCACCTGCCAATGACAAGGGATGTCCCTGCATAGTGTGACACTGTCTGTAGCTGGCTTTCTCCCCAGAAGCCTGTATGCTTAAGCTGCAATTCATGTACTTGAGCAACCTTAGGGCCCCAGAGAGCACTTTTTCTGTCAGATTTCATGCACAGACTTGATTCAGCAACCTGACAAGCATGGTTAGTTTTCTTGTCTGAGCTCAATTTTTATTTTAAAGTGTTTCCACACTTTGATTTACTAAATGGTAAAAAGAGAGAAAAGAAAGAAAGAAAGAAAAACGGTATTTGGGGAGGATTCCAGCCAAACTATTGCTCAAAGCTTCTTTATGAAATAAATATGTGGAATCCATACAATTACGTTTGGACATAAACACTTCTACTGATGAAGCTAAGATTATAAGTTCAATTCCCTCATGGACCAATTAGTTTCTTTTGTTCTTCCTCCATAAATTCTACGTAGTCATTCATTCAACCATTTATTAAGTGCTTAGTACTGGCTAGGCCTGGGCCACATTCTAAGAACAAATCAGTGCTTAGTCAGGGGTAGCGTTAGCAATCAAAGAGCGTGTTCCAGTGACTGTGCCCCCAATTCCATCTGGCCAAACCGTAAATGTGAGAAAAATCAAAGGAAGAAAGCATAGAGAAACAAGTAAAAATATATCATCATTTTTGGACACTAACCTATGGAGGAATCATTTTTGTATATAAATGAGAGCTTACTCATCTCAGCAGATACTGCTTTTATAAGCCAACATCCAGTCCACAGCAATAGAGGGTAATAGCATGAAGCATGATGGTTCTATTGCAGCAAGTTAGAGAATACAGAGAACAAAAGGCAAAATTGGATTCCAGATTCACAGACCTTGGAGAAAAGCACCTCATCAGTTGGTTAAGATGACTTGTTTATGTGACAGAAGTCTCTGTAACATTGCAGAAATGGTCTCTTGAGTAGAGTTACAGAAGAGAGAAGGGCAGGATCAGACCATTCTAAATACATGCTAGGAGCACCTGGGTGGCTCACTCAGTTAAGCATCTGACTCCTGGTTTTGCCCCAGGTCATGATCTTATGGTTTGTGGGTTTGAGCCCTACATTGGGCTCTGCGCTGACAATTCTAATAAACTTTAAAAAATGACATGCTAATGAAAAACAGATCTTTTAATTCACACAGCAATGCCAAACTATTTATTTTCAAGTTTCAAAGCTGAGTTATCATCTGTCCAGTGAAGAGCTCTCTTTGGATGCTATAGAAAAGAGATTTCTATCAGTTGTTTGGTTGATCATACTGTGAATTCAGTAGGGATTTTTTAAATATAGAATTATTTAAATGTTTTAAGGAACACTTAAAAAAAGAAGGGGCACCTGAGTGGTTACATAAAAAAGGGGGGGGGAGGGACACTTACAGTGACACAAATCATTATTTTATTTTATGGAGATCAAGACCATTTAGATATCCTCTGATGACGAGGAGTTGTACAAAAATATTTTATATTTATTCAGCAATTGAAGAAAAGCTTGTGGAAGTGGAAATTAAGGGGAATCAATAAGATGGCCTTCCTGGAGAAGGAACAGACATTTTGCATGTTTGGGAACTATTGATTTTTTGGTAAGTTTTTTCTCAAAAAAAAATTAATATTATTTCTAACAATGATATTCCATAATCCTGCCCCTCAGTGGGTGGGCCGGGGCGGGGGGGGGGGGAGGTAGGAAGAAAGAAAAAGAAAAAACAATATTGTGTGTAGAAAAACAGCTAATAAAGACTGTCATCTATCTTCATAGGAGGTTTTAAGAATCCAGCCATAGGAGGCACCTGGGCTCACTTGGTTAAGCATTGGACCCATGATCTCAGCTCAGGTCTAGATCTCAGCCCCATGTTGGGCTCTGTGCTGGGAGAGAAGCCTCCTTAAAAAAAAGAAGGAGGAGGAGGGGGGAGAAGAAGAGGAAGAAGAAGGAGAATTCAGCCATAGATTTTCAAAAGAAAGGAGAAATTTTCTATGGGCTGTATCAAAATCTTCATTGAATCTGCCCTCCCTGGCTAACAACACAATAGGCTTGGCCTGTTGTCACACACATATACATGTGTATTCAACCACAGATAATTCTTCACTTAAACTGCCTTTTATATGGGCTTAGATACCCAAAGGTCCATTTGCTCTGTCCGATTTCATAAGAAGCTTAAAACATGTCTCAAAAAGTTGGGTCATCCTTCATGAAATGAATATTTCCTTTCTCTCTCTCTCTTTTTTCCCTTCTTCTATTACTAGCTAACTTTCAACTCCTAATACATGAATTTTTATTTTCTTTCTTTTTTTCTCTTTACTAGTGACTATTATTAAGACTTTCTTTTCATGTAGAAATATTTGTCATCAGAAGCACTTGGACAAAATGTAACAAAAAATTTATAAAGCATTATTAGTATCATAATTTTAGGTAAATTTTAAATATTTGAAATAATGGTTAACTCATTCAGAAAACTTTTGTGTTATTATCAAATTACTTCATGTCCATGATTAAAATTTTTTAAAAAAGAACATTTAATCCTTATAAAAACCAACAAATCTTACAAAAAAAAAAAAAAACAGCCATTTCGCTAGAAAATGGAAACTGCACTCAAATGTACTTTTAACATTTAATGGAATTCTTTCCATAAAGGTTGCACTGATTACATGTGTTCACAGGAGACTAAAAACCCTATGTCTTGACAGCTGATGCCTGCTTGAATAGCTTAGTAGTTTTTAGTACTCAGAACTGAAGATATTCAATTAGAAGCTTTTCTATGTGATTTTGCAATTAAGGGACTTTTAAAAAGCACTTTTGATAAAGGGGTAGCTCTATTCAGAACTTTATTTAGAAGGCAAAATATTCTAAAAGCTTTTCAGTCATTGATGGCAGCAATTGTAACTTCCGTCAGAATTTTTATTTTAGGGAATATGCAAATTATCCTCTATTGGACAAACATTTCTGGAAGGTACAAAGAATAGACAATACTTTTACCCATAAATAATCTAGCTTGTTATTTCCCAAGTGAACACTCTTCCTACATAAAGTTTGGGAAATCTATTCTGGAATGCTGTGTTATACACAAGCATGTATCCTCATCTGAACAGATATGAAAGTCTACCCTAGCAAGGAATGAGTGGACACAATAGTCTGGCACATCTATAGTAACATACAGTGCCTTTACCTTTCATTCTAGAGTGCGCCGTCCATCTCTGGTCAGCTCACATCAAAAAGCAAGCAAAGAAATGAACAAAACCAACAACAAAACCTCAACTATACATGCATATCTTGATTTCCAGCCAAAGTACAGTAATGCAATTCAACAGATAGTTGAAAACTACTACAGAAGCTTCAGAATGCATAATATTTCACAGAGGGAAGCTTCGAAAATAGTTTCAGTAGTGAGTGCCCTGTGCAACTTAGTATCAGTATGCAAAGCCGTCCACACTAGCTGACGGAGTTCATCCTTTTAATCAGACCAGCAGCAGTATACCAAATGGTAATTCTGCAGAAAAGGCACATGCTATTGGAAGCTAGAAATAGCATATATGAGACACTGCTAAGAAGAGGTAAATAAAAGATTGTAAGAAGCATACAAAAACTAAACAAAACTCAGTAAAGAGACCCGCTGAAGTATGAAACAAGGGCTCCAAACAGTGGAGAGCTGGGAAATAGCAGCAAGAAAAAGATTAATTTGCCCTAGAGTAATTATGAATCTCTTTTTCTCTCAATCTCTGTCACTGGTTGTGTCTCCCTGTCTCTCTCTTTTCTATGAAGCTTTTTAAAAAAGAGAAGGGAGGGATGCCTGGGTGGCTCAGTCGGTTAAGGGTCCGACTTTGGCTCAGGTCATGATCTCTCGGTTCGTGAGTTCAAACCCCACATCGGGCTCTGTGCTGACAGCTCAGAGCCTGGAGCCTGCTTCAGATTCTGTGTCTCCCCATCTCTTGGCCCCTCCCATGCTCATGCTCTGTCTGTCTCTGTCAATAATAAATAAACGTTAAAAAAATATTTTTTGAAGAGAAGGGAAACTCAAAAATGATACTCTTTATGTGGCTACTATTCACCCATACCAAATAAAATTATTCCCACGCATTTCAGAAATTGGGGGAAGCTCTGAGATCATAATGTAATATGAAATCTATAAAAATTGCATGATGTAATAGGTACACCTTTGACTTTCAAAATTTGCTTCTCTCCTTTTAATAGTTCATGATGTGTTGGAAAATATTTGTGAAATATTAATATGTTTTACTGGTATTTTCTCTCCCATACTCTCATTTGCCTTTTGCCATGTTCAAGCTCCCTGGGTTTTTCTAATGCTCATTTCCTCAAGAAAGGGAAATGTTAGGGGTACCTGGGTGGCTCAGTCGTTTAAGCATCTGACTTTAGCTCAGGTCATGGTCTCATAGTTCCTGAGTTTGAACCCCACATCAGGCTCTGTGCTGACAGCTCAGAACCTGGAGCCTGCTTCAGATTCTGTGTCTCCCTCTCTCTCTGCCCCTCCCCTGCTCACACTCTGTGTGTTTCTCTCTCTCAAAAATAAATAAACATTAAAATTTAAAAAAAAGAAGAAGAAGAAGAGGAGAAAAGGAAGAAGAAGAAGAAGAAGAAGAAGAAGAAGAAGAAGAAGAAGAAAGAAAGAAAGAAAAAGAAAGAAAGAAAGAAGGAAAGAAAGGGAGATGCTAGTTGAAAGTGATTAGAAGATCTGAGAAAGAGGGGACAGATGTCGAACAGCCCAGAGAGGCCTGAAAAAGAATGAACACCACACATAAATTGGTGGGATCTGAGAATAGGCAAGTATGTATGCTGCTTCAGAAGTATAATAGCCCAGAAACAGCAATATTCCAAGGTAAGAATAGATCTCTATCATGCATGGACAGACAGGGCTGTAAATTAAGTCCTTGGAGAGAGCTCCCTCAGCTGGTGAGCCTTGGAGGCAGCCGAGCAGTTCCTTCCACAAGACCAACATACAAACAGCAGAAAAACCCACTAGATCTAAAGTAGTGTTAAAGGCAGAAACAACATAAAGTTGTATTTCTATACATCATCTAACTTTTGCTGACTGAGACTTGTATTTAGCTAATTTTCAAAATACTTGTCACTTTAAAAATGTTATCATCCATCCATATGGCATTTCTAGGTTTACCAGAGGAGTTTAGAACATGGAATCTGGCTACTTGATTTTAAATGATGAGCTCAGCAAGTCACTTATCTGCTTTGTGTCTCAGTTTTCTAATGTACTAACGATCGCACCTACCTTATAAGGTTGTTATGGGATTAATACGTTAATATTTGTGCTTTTTAGGTGTTTGATAAATAAAACAAGAAATAAGCAAGTGACATAACAAAAGCAGAAACGGAGCCATTATATTCAAGGGTCAAACAAAGGCTAAACAAAACATTGCAGACAGCAGGGTGAGGGAAACTACAAAACTACCTTCCTTTTAATGTTAAAAGTATTGTATTAAAGGGGTGCCTGTGTGGCTTAGTCAGTTAGGCAGCCAACTTCGGCTCAGGTCATGATCTCATGGTTCATGGGTTCGAGCCCGCACATCGAGCTCTGTGCTGACAACTCAGAGCCTGGAGTCTGCTTCAGATTCTATGTCTCCCTCTCTCTCTGCCCTTCCCCTGCTCATGCTCTCTCTCTCTCTCTCTCAAAAAACAAATAAAAACATTAAGAAAAATTTAAAAAGAAAACATTTAAGCACAGTATCACCATCCATAAATAATCACTGTTAATGATGCGATGCCCTTTAATGTATATACATTTTTTTATTTTTAAAACATTTTTTTTTAATTTTTTTTTTCAACGTTTATTTATTTTTGGGACAGAGAGAGACAGAGCATGAACGGGGGAGGGGCAGAGAGAGAGGGAGACACATAAAAAAATAAAAAACATTTTTTAATGTTTTTTTTCATTTATTTTTGAGAGAGAGAGAGAGAGAGAGAGAGAACATGAGCAGGGGAGAGGCAGAGAGAGAAAGGGAGACACAGAATCTGAAGCAGGATCCAGGATCTCTTTGTCAGGACAGAGACCGATGCGGGGTTCGAAAATATGAACCATGAGATCATGACCTGAGCCAAAAGTCGGTATATACACTTTTTAAAATTATGACCCTTTAGGGGCGCCTGGGTGGCTCAGTCGGTTGAGCGTCCGACTTCAGCTCAGGTCACGATGTCGCAGTCCGTGAGTTCGAACCCCGCGTCAGGCTCTGGGCTGATGGCTCAGAGCCTGGAGCCTGTTTCCAATTCTGTGTCTCCCTCTCTCTCTGCCCCTCCCCCGTTCATGCTCTGTCTCTCTCTGTCTCAAAAATAAATAAACATCAAAAAATTAAAAAAAATTATGACCCTTTAATATATCAATATACCTGTTACAGACAGACACACACACACACACACACACAAATGTAATGATAACTGGATACTGCTGTTTCTCAGTTAATAATATCATGAAATCATTTTCATATACATGCATAAATGCTTCCCTCATTTTTTAATTCAAGCAATATGAATTTTTTATTTCAACTATGAATAAATAATGCCAAGTAACTTTCCAGATCTTGCCATTTCCCAATCAGTGCATTAATATCAAGTTCTTATCTAAAAGCATGTCTTAAAGGTTCTTCTCCCAACTTGTAAAATAGAATTATGTATTTCTCCCCACCTTATATTCAATTTACTTTATTGAGTATCTCGAAAAAGTCACAAAACTCCAACTCTTTGCCCAACGTGAATTTTTATATCGTATAAGGTAGTGTGAGTCTGACACCTGCTGGCTATCTGTGAAGTTACACAATTGTCACAAATTGGAATTAAAATTTAAATTCAGTTTATAAAACTCACTGCTCCCCTGTGAAGCAAAAATCATCAGTGGTTTTTTTTCTTTCTGATAGGAATTTCAGGTTCTACTTTTCTTTTTTTTTTTTTTTAATTTTTTTTTTCAACGTTTATTTATTTTTGGGACAGAGAGAGACAGAGCATGAACGGGGGAGGGTCAGAGAGAGAGGGAGACACAGAATCGGAAACAGGCTCCAGGCTCTGAGCCATCAGCCCAGAGCCCGACGCGGGGCTCGAACTCACAGACCGCGAGGTCGTGACCTGGCTGAAGTCGGACGCTTAACCGACTGCGCCACCCAGGC
This sequence comes from Lynx rufus, assembly GCF_022079265.1. NCBI lineage: Eukaryota > Metazoa > Chordata > Mammalia > Carnivora > Felidae > Lynx > Lynx rufus. The sequence goes on along the minus strand of NW_025814823.1, from coordinate 202,475,360 downwards.
GCCCCAGGTTCTACTTTTCTTAATAAATCTGTATATAATTTTATAATTTTGTGCTCTTGAAACGTGGGTCGATATTTTAAACAGAAGTTTTAAGAAAGATTTAAATTTCCATATTATTTAAATTTTATTTAAACACTATCATATGATAAAATTTTAAACTGAGTTAAGTTATAACTATCCTTATAATTTTTATTGTAAAATAATGTAACAACCTTACCAAATTGATTATTTTTAAAACATTAAGTAAAATGAAGATATATTGCCCCGCCATGCAAATACAAACTATATTCCCATTCAGGAGTTTAACCAGTTTTCACCAGTTTCTATATGCTATCTTCAGCTTATTGGAGTTGTAATCAGAATTAATTATTATTATTTTGGTCTTTAATATTAATATTAATATTAAATATTAAATATTAATATTAATATTTTGGTCTTTATACTTATCACTACCTATTTAAGATTTTTTTTTCACGTAATCATTAGCATCTTCATTTTTCATGGATGCTTTGAGTATATGGTGATTTACTTATTCACTTTTTGTTAAGGTCCTCACTGTTCCCAATTTTACTTAAAGTTGTACTGAAATGAGTATCTTCATTGAAACTTTTCTTTACTAAAATAAGTGAGATATTCTTACACATCAAAAACTGAAGGCCACTGCCCAAGATGAATATTCTTTTAGGCATTTAAAACTAACAGTAAATATATTCGAATTCTACAGCAAAATGAGGTATGACAGAGATCTATGTTGTGACTCCAAATGTTAGCAACAGGCAACTATTCATTGAGTCCTCATTCGTGTGAACCACTGACTTAGTATAAGAAGGAATGAGAGTTGTGTCAATTCTTACGCTGGAAAATACCATTTGTAGAGATGACATGTAGACAAACAAATGAAAATAGGATTTCCAGAGGAATATTCAAGGAAGGCTTTATTAATAAAAATTAAATTTAAAACGGAGGTATGAATTCCATTCTTTTCTTCCACTTATTTAGTTTCTACATCTTAATGAAAGTAAAACATACTTTTCCGACATAATTTATGTCAGATGTGTTCCATGCTGGCTCATTAATATGGGAAACCTATGAGGTGATATGGCACATTGAAGTGGTATTATCTGGGATTTACTAAACAAATTCCTACTAATTAAAAAAAATATATAGCACAATGTAGTGGAAAGAATACTGATAGGGCTGAGTTTCTGCTGATCTAATTTCTGGATTCATCTATTCTTTTTTTCTTAATGTTTATTTATTTTTCAGAGAGATTCAGAAAGAGAGAGAGAGAGAGAGCGAGCATGAGTGGGGGAGGGGCAGAGAGAGAGGAGACAGAATCCAAAGCAGCTCCAGGCTCTGCGCTGTCAGCACAGAACCCAACATGGGGCTCAAACTGACAAACCATGAGATTATGACCCAAGCCGAAGTCGGAGCTTAACTGACTGAGCCCCCAAGTGCTCCTGAATTCATCTACTCTTTGCAAGATCATATCCAAAAGCAGTTCAACCCACACATTGCATATCTCTGCCTCAGTTCATGATATATTAATAAAGCGCACACGCACGCACAGAGTGGCTTTCAAGATTAAGTAATAGCAGGAATTTTATAAAGATGTTCAACATACAAAGCAGCTAAAATTTCAGGGGCAGGAGCCTGTGAGAGAGCCTGACAGATTGTCGCAGCTCCTTCCTCCACTCTTGCTTCATCTCTCAGAAACTTGACCTTCTTAGAAGAGAGATGTTAGAAAGGAAAAGGGACTCCCTGACATCTGAGAGCCAACCTGACACAAACAGGCCATGGCGCTTTTAGAAGCTATCCTGGTGCCCATGTTGTTATCTTGTTGGACATAAAGAATCTCCCAGAACAACAAGGTCACTCTGCAACCAAGAAGCTGTGTGACACATCAAGACCGCTTGATAATTTTGTCTAAGCAGAGAAGAAAACAAGGTCAGTGGGCAAACAACAGAATGTCCAATAGCTTCCTCCCTGGGCCAATATGACTATATTGAGTATATTACTTCTTTATAGTACGGTACTCTACAGTAATATACTTTATCTGCTCCTTCTTTACCAAGTATGACTTTACCCTAGCTCTGTTCCGCCCTCCTTTTAGGTAAGGTTAATCAAGATGCACAATTGCATTGTCCCCACTTTCTTGCAGCACCTTATTTAGAATCCCTGCTTACTTGGATCCTTCCCAAATCGCCTACCTAAAACTCATACCTTGTACAGTGTATGTTCTTCCAGTGTGTTCAATTACAAGTGTGTTACTGGTAGTCTTTGATGGTATGCAAGCAATTAATTCTTATACGTTAATCTTGTATCCTGCAAACTTGCTAAACTTGTTAAATTAATTTTTATTTGTTTGCTTTTGCCAATTGCATACAATTTTCTATATTGACTGCCATGTCCACAAATACAGCTTTACTTTCTTTCTTTTCAATCTGAGCACCTTTTATTTCTTTGATTACACTGGCTAGATGTTGAATAGGAGCGTTGAGAGTAGAAATCCTTGATGCTGATCTTAGAGGGAAAGTATTCGGTTTCTCACTATTATGTATGATGTTAGTTGTAGGTTTTAATGGTACCCTCTTAGTTTAAAGAGTATTTGAATTAGGAATAGTTATTGGGTTTTTTCTAATTCTTTTTCCTACATCTATTGAGATATTAATCCACTTTTTAATTGTTACTAAGGTAAATTATATTGATGGATTTTTGAGTGTTAAAACAAACCTTGCATTCTTGAGGTGAATTGTATTTGGTCATGATGTGTTTGTTATTTTTTTAACATATAGTTAAATTTGTTAAAATTTTGTTAAGAATTTTTGTCTGTATATTCGTGAGAGATATTGGTCTATAGGGTTTTTTTTTTCTGTGATATATTTTGTCTAGTTTGGGTATTAGGGTAATGCTGGCCTCATTAAATGAGTTGAGAAACATCTCCTTTTCTATTTCCTGTGTTTTTTTCTTCCTGAAATATTTGATATTCTCATTGTGTTATTTCCTGTGAGAAATCTGCCAGCATCTTTATTTTTATTTTTTCCTATGTAATTTTTTCTCCAATATACCCCAGAGAAGCGAAGAACTTCTAAGATTTTTCTCTTTATCAGTGATTTTTATTAATTTTGTTCTGTGACCTGTTGGCTCTCATGTCTGTCTGCTCCTTCTCGCTCACTATCACGTAGCCACACTGGTTTATTGGCTGTTCTTGAATATTCCAAATATACTTCCACCTCAGAACCTTGTACTGACTGTTTTCTATGCCTCAAAAGATCTCTATACTGCTCTTCAACTCCTTCAAGTTTTTGCTCAAATAGAACTCTTTGAGTGATGCCTCCTGTGATCATGCCATACAAAATCTCCTACACTTCCATACCACACTTCTTATCACTGATGTAATTCCATAACACAATTAATACATTTTTATTCTGTCCTCCCAACTGAACTGGAAGCCATAGAAAGCCGGAAACGTCTGTTTTGTTCTGTGTTGTATACCTAGTACCTAGAATGATACCTGAAATGGTGTGTTGTCAGAAAATGTTTATGAGGAGAATTAATTATTGAACAAATGAAGACCAAATTAACAGCTTAACTTGAAAATAATATTTAATGGGTGCCTGGGTGGCTCAGTCGTTAAGCCTCTGACTTCATCTCAGGTCATGATCTCACAGTTCATGAGTTCAAGCCCCGAATGGGGCTCTGTGCTGACAGTGCGGAGCCTGGAGCTAGCTTCTGGTTCTGTGCCTCTCTCACGCTCTGCCCCTACCCTGCTCATGCTCTGTCTCTCTCTCAAATATAAACAAACATTAAAAAAATTTTTTAAGAAGATAATATTTAAAATAAGTGTTGGTTTGGATTGGGATTTATTTTATTCTACAAAAGCCTTAATTTTATCTGTCTTCCTGGTAATTAATAAACCCTTAATAAATATTTATGGAATGAATGAATGGTAAATTCTTTATTATATACTTAAAGGAAGACCACATGTTAATGTGATAATTTAGTTGACAAATTTAGCAGAATTCTAATTCACTGGTAATTTAATTTCTAGGGCATTTGCCATTAATGATTTTTTATTCATTATTAATAATTTTGACTGAAATGTTCTTTTGTCATTTTAAAACTTTTTTTTTATTTTTTTTAATGTTTATTTATTTTTGAGACAGAGAGAGACAGAGCATGAATGGGGGAGGGTCAGAGAGAGGGAGACACAGAATCTGAAACGGGCTCCAGGCTCTGAGCTGTCAGCACAAAGCCCAACGCGGGGCTCAAACTCACGGACCGCGATATCATGTCCTGAGCCGAAGTCGGTCGCTCAACCGACTGAGCCACCCAGGCGCCCCTAAAACTATTTTTAAAAATTCTTTTAAAGTTTATTTTGAGAGAGAGCACGAGTGGGGGGGGGCAGAGAGAGAGGGAGAGAACAATCACCCTATTTTAAAAATATTATAGGGGTGCCAGGGTGGCTCAGTCGGTTAAGTGTCCGACTTCAACTCAGGTCATGATCTCTTGGTTTGTGAGTTCGAGCCCCGCATCGGTCTCTGTGCTGACAGCTTGGAGCCTGGAGCCTGCTTCGGATTCTGTGTCTCCCTTCCTCCCTGCCACTCCCTCACTCATGCTCTGTCTCTCTCTATCTCAAAAATAAATAAGAAACATTAAAAAATTAAAAAAAAATAAAAATATTATAATTGGTGTAGTATAATCAAAAAATTATGGGGCACCTGGGTGGCTCTGCAGGTTGAGCATCTGACTCTTGGTTCCAGCTCAGGGCATGATATCACGGGTCATGAGTTGGAACCCCACATAGGGCTGTGCACTGGCAGCACGAAGCCTGCTTGGAATTCTCTTGCTCTCCCTCTGCTCCTCTCCCCCTCTCACGTGTTCTCTCTCTGAAAATAAATAAATAAACTTTAAAAAAAATTATATTACAATCAGAAGACCTAAATTCAGGACCTAGGTTTGCCACTTTCTAGATCTGTGACCAAGGAAAATCTCTTAAATTTTCTTATTCATTTTTTTTTCAATTTTCTTATTCTTAAATGAGGACAGTAACTGTAAGTCCTCCAAGTCCTTTCCAAGTCTAATGTTCTGGGAATCTGTTGCAACAAATCACCTATCCAAATGCAGAGTTGTAAAAGATGATGTTTTACAGCTAGGCAAGGTAACTGTCATAATAATAAATGTCCATAATGATAACTTCAAGGCATTCTAACATCCTAAATTTCCTCCGGAGTCATCTTAAATGTATGTTAACTTTTAATTCATCCTTCCCAAGGAATTAAAATACACATGCGTGTATACACACACGTATACTTGGAAAGTTGTAGGGAAGAGACTGTAGAAACTTTTTCTTCCTTGTCCCAGAGGTGTATATTTGCTAATCCTGTTATAACCTTGGTGGCCTTTTGGAAAACAGGCTTTTTTTACAACTATATAACATACTATCCTAACAACGGTATTTTTATAACTTAGTTATCCTTACATCTTACAATTACTACTTAGATCTACAAAATATACAATTGGGGAGATTTTCTTGGCATCTGAAATACCTACTGTTGATCGCCTCACGAATACCTTCCTTCTCCTGGGCTCTGTCTTGTCATTGTCTCCAATGTTTGCTAATTGATTTACACCCTTGCTGTAAGAAGGCTTTTAGGCTACACAGGGCCTTGACAGGAAGAAAACAGTTCTCTAGACAAGGAACCAAGGAAAGGATTCCCTACATCCTGCAGACACCATAAAAATTTTCAAATTTCCATGTAGGTAATCATACTTACGGTTTCCAACTATTTATTTTGCCAAGGACGATTCATTTAAAGCAACTACCTTTTCTAAATATTATTTTATAAAATAAAAGATACTGCAACAGCAAAATATAAGAAAGACTAATTTTTTAAACAACTCATTATATTGACTTTTTTTTCTCATTTTTTTTTTTCAAGAAATTGCTAAGTGATCATAGGATGCTCACAGTTGTCTGGGAGTCTGTGCTCTATGACACTCCCCGGGTCTTTCAAACTAACACCCCACAGAAGTGTGAATCATTTCAAGCTCATCACGTGTGGGTGATACTTGAATTTCCCACAGACTGAAGGAGAAAATCACCAAAAGGACAGAATCCAAAGTGGCCACTTTAGAACTCAGGATACATGAGAAGAGAATGTCTCTGGAAGAAAATCTAGGTAGCATTCTGTCATTCTGTAAGTTTATCCTCCAGATATCTCATCTCGTTGACTGCAACAGCACCAATTCCATGAATATATGGCCTTAATAGACAATGACTCTATTTCTCCTTCCTCCACTGATGCTTCTGTGTCCCCCCTTCATTTCTATATTCTTCAATGAGAACATGGAAGAGGAGAGATAGAGAAAGAGAAAGAGGATGGTGACTTCAGAATGTAGTTACCAAAGGAAGACATAGCACACGTGGCTGTTATCGACATTCTCACTCACCATTATTGAGCTGTACCCTATGTTGATTCTTCCTCAGACGTAGAGGGATGAATGAATACATGCATGTCTGAATACATGAATGAATGAATATGTGAACAAGTTAAATTTACCATTCCATTTAAATTCAACATAGCGTATAGGAATAAATGATTGATTTGGAGGAAAGAGTAGGGGGGTTAGTTATAATAAAGAGGTAGAGGGGGGTATGGTTTTCAAAATGGGAAAATCAGTACTGGATAGATGGACTGGTTTAGAAAGAAGAGAGAAGAAAACATTACAGGGACAATTAGGTAGTAAAAGATCATTGTTTGGGGGGATTCTATCACTCTCTGATATAGGTTTTAAAAAAGAACAAATTTAGGCTCCACATTCATTCACCTGGGCAACTCATTAAGATGGAAATTCTGAATCTGAAGGTAGAGAACAGGAACCAAGGCTCTATATGTCTGAGATGACCTGTGCTGGTCCATGAACCACAGTATGCAGAGAAAAGTCTTAGAACACAGCAGGCACTAATCAATGGTCAGGGGAGTTCTCTCATTTGAGTGGGATGACAGTAGATCTCACATCTGCAGCCTCCAGAAGCTTCTCATCCTGAGTGATGCAGAGCTCAAACACTGCAGACATGACATTGATATCTAACTCTTGTAGGATTTTTGTCCCCTCTTCACTTTTATTATATTGAACTATGTTTTTTTTTTCCTCCCACCACCCTAACTCCTTTAATTGCTCATCATACACGTATCTTTGGCCTCCTAAAAGTAGATATTCTACAAAGTTCAGTTTGGGGATCCTTTATAAACAGATCCCATTTATGACTTTAATTAAAACTGCCACACATTTGATTTTCAGATGTGTGTGTGTGTGTGTGTGTGTGTGTAAAGAGAACACTCAGAGTGATTTAAGCAAAAAGGAGATCTACTATTTTGTAAAAAGGAGCAATGATATCTTCAAGCAAGTCTTGATCAAGCTCAACTCTAACATATTTCTTTGCTTCTGCCTGTCTTTTGAGGTGCTGTCTTGATCCTCAGACTTGACCTACTTATCTCCGGAATATCCAGTTTCTTCCTTTGTGTTAAGAAAATGATTATCAAAGTTTGCAGCCTCATTTCCTATGAAAGAAAGAGGTATTTCCCATTCCCCATAGTCCCACTAAACATCTTTTCACATCTCACTGACTCTAATTTGCCCAACACTGTACTAATCATTGAGGTGGTACAAATTTAGCTTAAAGAATTTGGGTGAAGTTAATAATACTACCCAAACCCCATAGGTGAAAATGGGAAAGAATACTTTGGGCAGCAGAAAGGAGGAAAGAGCATCAAGGAGCAAATGGACAAAGGTCCCCTGCAATCAGTTCTAGATCCCTATCTCAAACAGTCAGTTTTACCATATTGCCTAACACTGCCCACAACTCTAGGTAAGATATTCTTCAAAAAACACCTCTCATCTCAAATTTCTTCTCCTTGCCATTCACTCTAAAAATTTGCACCCTACCCATCTTTTGGATCTTACCTCACAATTGACCTTTGACCTTTTTGAATCACATTGTCTCCCCCCACCCAGCAATATTCTTTTAGTTTATATTTTTCTTCAATTATTTTATATGTCTCTTTCTATCCAACTAGGTTATAAGTACATTAGAAGATCAAGATATTTTTACATTGTTTATATCCTTCTTCAATACCAAGTAGATTATCAGGCACATAGTCTGCACACAATAAACAATTGCAGAATAAACCCTTTTATAATGAAACAGGCAGCACATTGAGGCAAAAGAACACTGAAGTGAGAAATACAGCTTTAGTTTCAGCTCTATCTTATACCCGTGGCCAATTTTGCATAAAGTATTTAACCGAGAAGCCTCACTATGACATCTACAAAACAGGCAGCTGTCTATATGCTGTGCCTATCTCATCGATTGAAATGAAGTTATTTAAAAAGAAAAGGACGCTTACAAAGAAATTCAGAGGAGAATCTGGCAGAGAATTCTGACCTTTTAGGGAACACTTCCAGGAGGCCAATGTAGCTGAGCTTGTAAGTGTGAATATCCTTTAAATAAGGAGCAGGAGAAAAGAAAGTACACCTGCTGGGGGAAGGAGAGCAGGGCAGAAGTTTAGGAATGAACATAGCCTTTTCCCTGAAGCCTAGAAAACCACCCTAACCAACACTCATCCTTTTCGAGTGAAATTGAAAAAAAGAAGCCTTTTGCTATTACTCTTTTGACAGTGGGGAATCCGGAATTTTCCAGCATTTTCAGCTAATCCCTAACTCTGGCTCTGTGAAATATCAGGAGTTCCTTTAGGAAAATAAAAGCAGCTATTGCCAGTCAAACCACTTATACCACAAAAATCACAGAATCACAGAAAGGGAAGGAACGGTAAGAAGGTATCTGGTTCCTTTAATTAAGAGATATGTCAACTTTCTGAATCAGACAAGAAGCCAACTTTTCAAAGGCTACAAGGAGCTTTTAAAACAGTCTCCTTTTGATGTAAATTCTTATTGTGTGACTATATGCAGCCTCATACACATATAAATGCATTTAGTTGGCCCTGAATCCCCAAAGCCTTAACTTTGGAAGGAACTAATAGTCTCTCAAACCTAAGACTACAGAAGAGCTAACCAGAGAGAGGTTCTTTGTGAAAACAACTGTAGTCTTAACTGGACACCTGATTCTTTTCTTTGCGGTAACATCACATTGTTAGCTCGTGCTTAATGTAAACGTGATATCCCTGAGAGAAATCTAAAATACCCAGCAAGATTATTACCTAACAATAAGGACAAACAGGAAAGCAGATGGAGGTCATTTGGATATGTTTCAAATCCCTAGCCATTTGAATCCAGCAAACAAATGTAAGCAACTATCAAAATAACATCAACAGGATACCAGTATCTTTTCTCTGATATCCTTTCCATCTAATTTTAGCAAGGGAATTCTTTGGAGTTATTTCTGATGAGTTTAGTAATCACACAATGATAACTTTGTTTGGTAATCAGCTTAAGTCTTTCTTTAATGCAACTCAGTTCAGTTTCTTAAACCCCATGATACATTTTTATAAATTTTGACCTCATAAATATCCTATAAAGGATAAATAATAGCTTTACAAATAATAAAATATAAATATATGCTTATTTCTTAGTTTTAGTTTTTCACTTCATTATCTGTGTGCTTCATTTCATAAACGGAAGAGCAATTGTAACAGAGTACAATATTTCCTCAACATCTACCTTTAAATATGAGACATTTAAAAGTAGTTTTCAAATAAACTGATTTTATTGCTAATAGGACTATAGAGAAAGAACACTCCATTCATTGTTGAGTATATATAACAATTTAACTTTTACAGGAGACATTTTAATTATATTTTAAATTTTTACCTAGAAATCCCACGGCCAGAATTTTACTTATAGATAGATAGGTATAGAAATTGTATCAAAATATAGGTACAAAGATTTCATTTCAGCATTTTTGTGAGTGCAAAAATAAATAAACAGCAACAACAAAACAGCAAATACAAAGGCAACTATCTCATCTGCAGGGGACTGGTTAAATAAGTTTCAGGATACCTACCAAGAAAAATGGCTACCGTAGAAAAGAAAAGTGAATACCAGTCGTTCACACTCTTTAAAGTACATGTTCAGTGTAAAATTCAAGATGTAAAACACTATATATCATGTGATTTCTTTCCTGGAAAGCAACAACAAAAAGAATATACAAATAGACATACCTGAATTTTCTCTTTTTCTTCCTTTTGAGAAACTGGAAAATTTGGGGGAAAAAAATCAGTCATTATCTTTGAGAAGTGGAATGAAGGAAAATGGATGAAGGAGGTTTTTATTTATTTTTATGTTTTTACACAATTTTTAAAATCAATTTATTTACTTTGAGAGAGAGAGAGGGAGCTCGAGTTTGGGAAGGGGCAGATAGGGAGAGAGAGAGAATTCCAAGCAGGCTCCAGGCCATCAGCACAGAGCCCAGTGGGAGACTCGAACCCAGGAACTGTGAGATCATGACCCAAGCTGAAATCAAGAGTCAGATGCTTAACTGACTTAGCCACCCAGGCGCTTTGAGGAGGTTTTTATTTTTAGTCCTATAACTTTCCATACTGCTGAGTTTTCTATTCTTATATATGTGCAGTTTTTACTATTGTTTTAAATTGTTTTTAGTTTTATTTGTATCTGTGCAGTGAGGTTAGAGGCTATAATTGTTTTCCTTTTTGAACTACTATGTGCTCGAAAAAAAAGTCACAAGTCATACATACATGTTTTATTTTCCATACACAATGAAAATAGGAAGTCTGGCTACTTAGGGCTTTAATATGAATATGAGGACTTTCCAGGACAGGAAGAGGGTATGCAACATGTCTCAAAAAGTATTTCACTGCAGAACTTTTTAAAAAATAATATCCACAGACTTCAAAATTCCATGCAGGAAATGTTAAAAAAAAAACTGACTTCACCGATCAATAAAAGATCCATTGAATGGGTTCCTTCTTGCTGTTAATGAAAGAGATTATACAAAGCAGTTGACTTAAGTCCTATGAGTATTTTTACCTTGATGTATATATTTTTTAATTTTAATTTTTTTTTAACATTTATTTATTTTTGAGACAGAGACAGACAGAGCATGAACAGGGGAGGGGCAGAGAGAGAGGGAGACACAGAATCTGAAACAGGCTCCAGGCTCTGAGCTGTCAGCACAGAGCCCGACGCGGGGCTCGAACTCACGGACCGTGAGATCATGACCTGAGCCGAAGTCGGCCGCCCAACCGACTGAGCCACCCAGGCGCCACGATGCATATTTTTTAAGTTTATTTATTTATTTTTTGTAATCTCAACACCCAATATGAGGCTCTAACTCACAACCCCAAGATCAAGGGTCTCATGCTCTTCTGACTGAGCCAGCCAGGCACCCCTTGGTGCATATTTTATAACAATTAAATTTATACTTTTGTAGAGCAGGCGTCACCTTTTTCTGTAAAGAGTGTAGGGACCAAGGGCAGGCTACGCCAAGATAGGCCACTTTGGCCTGAACATTATTTTGAGTTAATACTAATCAAAATTCAGCAAATGAAAGAAAAGCTCTCTTCCAAGTCCTCAATTGCCTAAATTGACATTGGAAGGAAGAGCCTGTACCAGGAAGAGAGCTGTTAACAAAAACTCCCCTTTACCTAAGAGATTTATCTGCATGATAGGGCAATCTTTGTGTGTTTGTTTCAAAACATTTTCTTTCACCTTCTTGCTAATGGCTTTCCTCCCCTTTATATCCTCGGACCCACTCCTCTCCTTAGCTCATATAAGCTTCATGTTGCCTCACTGTCTTTGGAATTTCACGTCTGTGCGGATTCCCTGTGTATACATTGTTAAATTTGATCTTCTTTTGTTAATCTGTCTAACGTCAATTTGATTCTAAGTCCAACTAGAAGGACTTTGGCTCCCTGACTTTTGGCAGATTTGGGAGGATACTTTCACTTGCTGGACACTGCTGGCCGCAGACTCTGCTACAGCTGAGAGATCCTTGGGACACCTGACAAGCAGCCAGCAGAAGTTGAGATGTCTTAAGTCAGACTCCCAGAATCTCCGTGGAGTACTATGGAGCAAGAGTGGTGACAGTCCTCTTTCTCTCTTTCTAGATTTAGATTAGCAGGAGAAAATATTTGTAGAACTAGTTCCTTGGGCCTAGCAACTCTTTGGTTAAATTTGGTAGAGTACTCTTTTGGATACTGATCCATTTCCTCCCAGAGATGGTCTTTGTTTTATTGTCTCTTTTGTTTGAGGTGCACATAAGGTAAAACTGTTGCTAAGGGATACCTCAGAAGTCAAAGTCACAAAACTGGTGGGCACAAGTCAAGCACTTAAAAGCTGTTACAGTGCTTCCCACCTCAACAAGACTCCTGTGATAGGATAAATTGGTCAAAGAACAAATTAGATTGACACGCAGTCACCTGCCAACCTCAAGAAAATTCCATGCAATGAGGTACAGTCTAAACCAACATATGGTCTCTAACCCCACAGCGGATCCCTCTTAGGTATTAGTGGAGCTCCAAGAGACCCAGGGCTTAGCCAAGTTTGTTGATGTGCATATATTTCCCTGCCATCTTGTTCTGTATCCTAAGAGCTTGGCTTTGTGACCAGTGAGAACATTCTTTTTGGTCTTTGTTCTCCACCATTTGGAGATGTACCTACCAAGGCTCACCTTGATGACCAAATAGACTAGGGATCCGACTCTAACTTGCTTCCTCTCTCTCTCTCCCTCTCTGTCTCTCTCTGACTGTGCCAGCTGTCAGGGGTGTTTGTCATGAGAGGTTCCAGCCCATTGGAACCTTTGTTGTCTCAACCTTTGTTGCTTATTAGTGCTGGAAAGTCCCATACCAGTATCACTTACTTGGTGTCACACATTAGTGGGTCTGTGAGTAGAGGCGTCTCATAATTTTGTGGGAGACCAGAGACATTATTTTCACCACACACCATCCTTACTGCCTGTGCAGCAAAGGTCTTTCCTTTCTTAGACTAGTTTTGGGAGTAAACTTTTGGATCAAGGGGCTGTATCACCTTTGCCTTCTCTGGAGGCATCTTGCATCTTTGGCTAAGCCATTAAAGCTTAGTTGTTTGAGTCACTATTAGCTCCTAGTTGTCATTGGCCAGATGAAGATCCTTTAATCTGGCTACCTGTGAAAGAACAATAATCTTTATAGAAAGCTCTCAATTGTCTTATTGATAATAATGGCTAACCTTAGGGATTCCCTTGACAAAAATGAAATCAAAGAAATTAGACTTAAGATTTAAAAATAAATCTCCACCTCCAATGTAAATTTTTCTTAAAATCTGGCCTCATCTACCTATTTTAACTTACCTTTCTTATAAGATATCCAGGGAGCACTCAAGCCTAATCTCGAAGTTTATTTTTTTTTAACGTTTATTTATTTTTGGGACAGAGAGAGACAGAGCATGAACGGGGGAGGGGCAGAGAGAGAGGGAGACACAGAATGGGAAACAGGCTCCAGGCTCTGAGCCATCAGCCCAGAGACCGACGCGGGGCTCGAACTCACGGACCGCGAGATCGTGACCTGGCTGAAGTCGGACGCTTAACCCACTGCGCCACCCAGGCGCCCCTAATCTCGAAGTTTAACGAGTACGTGTTACTCACATAAATACTAAAGCCAGGAAATACATCTAACAAAAGCACCTGAGAATGGCTGTAAGGCTTGCTTTGATCCTACCTTCCAGGGACTGATAATCCAGCCCTGCCAGCCTCAGGCACTCCTATGCAATGCCCCTTACAGGTGTATTCTGGATCCCCACTGCAAAGAATTCCTGTCTCCTCCATAGCAAAAAGTTTTAAATGATAAAGCCCTGTACTTCCACATTGAAAAGTTCCTACCAAATTTAGAGATTAAAAAGATTAATGACAAACCCCCTTTCCAGAAAACAAGACCAAAAATTTCTCCTGGGCTCTCCTACAAATGATCTGTGAAAGGCCAGTGTTCTTCAGGGCCAATAGAAGCCAAGGTTGAATTACATACCCGGAAAGAAGGCTTTTGTTAAAATGCTTTATACAGGTTTTACAAAGATGAAAATCTTTTGATTCCAATTTTAGTTAAAAATCTCCCAATATAAAAGAAGCAAATTTTGTTTAAAAGGCAGTCCAATTGCTTGAGATTCAAGTTGTAATCTAGTTCTCTGCAGAATTATAAACAACTTTTTGTCCTTCAAATCTTTACAGAACCAGAAATGCAACTCTAGAAACAAGTCAGAGCTCACCACTCTTTACCAATCCCCAAACCTCACCTATTCCAAAATGTTTGTAGATATTATGAAAGATCAAGACTTTAAAACAAGTGTCCTGTACTTAAGAAAAAAAAGGTAAGTTTTAAACCACAATTACCCTGACACTTTGTAAACAAACAAATTCATTCTTTCTGTCCCTTCAAATTATAAGCCACATGTCTTTAAAACATAAACACAGCACACAATTGCCTGAAATTGAGGAAATAAAAGGGAAAAGGACTTTAATTTTTTTTTAATGTTTGTTTATTTTTGAGAGAAAGAGCATGAGTGGGGGGGTGGAGAGAGAGAGAGAGAGAGAGAGAGAGAGAGAGAGAGAGAGAACCTGAAACAGGCTCCAGGATCTGAGCTGTCAGCACAGAGCCAGACGTGGGGTTTGAACTCCTCAACAGGGAGATTGTGACCTGTGCTGAGGTCAGATGCTCAACCAACTGAGCCACCCATGCCCCGAGTTTTTTTGTTTTTTGTTTTAATACAAACTGCTAAAATGGCTTTTGTGTCCAGACTCTTGCACCTCTCATAACAGACAGATAGCCACCAAATCTCTACTTTGGAGAAAACATTAATACTTCCTCTGTCTTTATGATGTAAAATTTCTACCCCCACCTTTCTAGGACTTAAGAGCCATTCTTTGAAATACAAAAAATTATGGAAGACTTTCAGGAAAGTTTTTCACAAAAAGAAAAAAAAAAGAATGTATTTGGGAATTGGGCCTTTAATGTCCTTTCCACAAATAGAATAAAAGCCAGAAGACTGTTTGCATTTTGTCTGTGTGTGTTTCCATGAATTTTGTCTGTGTATGTGTTCATATATGCTATAAACATAAGACATTTTTTCCACCTCTGGATGGTATTGCTAAAATTAATTTGCAAACTGCTCTTTTTAGGTGGTTCTAAAGCAAGCACTTGTAAAAATTGGGCATTCCAAAATCCTGAAAGATAGAAACAAATAAAAATGCTTTTTTTTCATGTTTATGTAATCTGGGAAAATATTCAGTACTAAAGTGAATTTAAGGTTGTTGGTTTAATTAAAATAAAATTGCCTTCTGTTTATGCGTTAGTTGGAAGACTTTTAATTTATCTGTGTTTAATGAAGGTCGAATAGGTTCGTGTTGTCTCTGTTGCTTATTTGTCAAAAAGAAAAATTAAAATAATGGTTAACTTTGTCCAATGCCCATGATGTTTGTGGGTAATCTAAACATTATTGTTAAGAATAAGTAGGTTAAATACATGTAAATAAGATTGAAAGGTTTATATGTAAACTACTGGGTGGCCTCCAAAATGTTTGGTAACCTGAAAGTTCAGAGTTTTGCTGAGTTAGATGAAAAGTTGAATTTGTTGCATATCTAGCTTTTCCAAATAAGATAAAATAATGAAATGTTAAGCACTAAATATAGATTTGTCTACTTTTGTCTTATTTCAATAAACTAAAGATACGTATGGGTCTGTTAGTAAACTTGATTTATGCTTTAATAAAATTGCACATTAAAAACACACATTTCTAGGGGCGCCTTAGTGGCTCAGTCAGTTAAGCGGTCCAACTTAGCTCAGGTCATGATCTTGCAGCTCGCGGGTTCGAGCCCTGCATCAGGCCCTGTGCTGACAGCTCAGAGCCTGGAACCAGCTTCAGATTCTCTGTCTCTGTCTCTGTCTCTCTCTGCCCCTCGTTCAATCATGCTCTGTCTCGCAAAAATAAACATGAAATTCTTTTTAATAAAATAAAAAACACATTTCTAGAAATTATAAAATGTATTCATAAATTTGCTAATCTAAAAAATACTGGTATAGCAAACTGTTCACAATTCCTTACTACTTAGTTTTCACTAGAAACTAAGGTTTCTAAGAATTAAGAATTCTTCTTTTTAATGTTTTTTTTTAAGAGAGAGAGAGAGAGAGAGTGAATGGGGGAGGGGCAGAGAGAGAGGGGGACAGAGGATCTAAAGCAGGCTCTGCCCTGACAGCACAGAGCCCCATGCGATGTGCTAACTCACAAACCGTGAGATATGACCTGAGCCAAAGTCAGATGCTTAACTGGCTGAGCCACCTAGGTGCCCTGGAATTAAGAATTCGAAAAAATGTAATTAAGACTCCTAGAAATATGAGAAACAATGCTGTAAGCAGAAAAAGTAAGAGTTGAAATTTTGGGGGAAAAAAACCAGTGAGGAATGGAAATACATTTTTCTTAAGGGAAAAGAAAGTAATTTTGTCCTATGACTGGTTATTTAAAGAAGAAAAAACTTGTTAAAAGTAAAGTTATAGAAGGTTTATGGGGAGGGAATGGTGTAGAAGGGAATTTTGTGTATGCAGTGCTGGCTAAGATTGGAATAAATGTAAGTAAATGAGTTTTAATATAAAAATTCAAATAACCAAGTTCTTTGTTAAAAAAAGAGTTGTCTTAGACAATTGATCTACTCTTAATAAGACATTGTAAATGTTTTTATCTTTCAAGTTTCTGCCTAGAAAACAAGGATTAAAAAGGTAAATTTTTCTCACATCTGTGTAACCTTATGTATTTGTTTTTGATAACTTTTATTGTCACTTAGGTTAAATGGATAATTAAATATTATTTCATAATAATCTATGATCCTATTTAATCAAATGTTCAAATTTTTTGATATTTTCTGACGTACTTCCCAAAGTCAAATTCTAAAATGAAATCTTCTGACCACAATCTAACTGAGATGTTCCAGAGAGCTGGAACATTTCAAAGATTTTGTAAGAAATTAGACTAATTAGACTTATTTGGTGTGTTAAATTACACGGAAAACATTGTCAAATAAGCAATACTATTTGTTAGATTATATTTGTGTAGCTTGTAATTAAAATAAGTGTTCTAAAAATTGTATAAAACCCTGTTTATGATATTGAGGTATGTTATTACCTTGTGGTGTGTGTCACAGAAATAACAAAAGGTCCATTGCATCAAAATGAACTCTAACCAGATTTTTAACCATGGCCATTTTTAAGTTACTGTTTTACACTGATGCTATTGTAAATGTGTTTCCTTTTCAGTGACTCATAAAAAGAACTCTTGAGTATAAGTTTCTGATTAACATTAAGGTCACAAATTAGAATTTCCAAAACTAATGGAAGAACTGGATTCTAACAAAACAAAAATTAACGTGGACTGAATGAACTGAGGAAGATAATCATAATTTCTATGGCCTTCTGTTTAAAACTCAGCCACTTTTTTAAAATGTTTTGTTTTTCCAGATCTAAGGAAATCTTTTCTTAAGCTAACTGACCCATAGCAATTTGATAAATTATACCAATTTAAGTAGAATTGAAAATTTTCCCTTTCCTCCCTACTGAACCCTCCAGAATTCAAAAACCCAGTGAGTATTCTTATATTTTTATGGCAATATATTTATTTGCATAAGTTCAATAAGAATCTGTTTTACTTGTTTTTCTTTTTTTTTTTTTATGCTTATTTTTGAGAGAGAGCACATGAGCAGAGGAGGGGCGGGGGGGGTGGGGAGCAGAGGCTCTGTGCTGACAGCAGTAAGCCCGATGTGGGGCTCAAACTCACAAACCATGAGATCATGACCTGAGCCGAAGTCTGAAGTTCAACCCACCCAGCCACCCAGCTGCCCCCAGAATCTGTCCTCTTTGTAAGAAGACACCATTGGAAACTTTAGTTATATTATCAAGACTTCGACTGGAATGTCATATTTGAGACATGCATAAACTCAGATATGACCAGACGGATTTAAGGAACTAAGGCTGACTTTAGGGAGCCAATAGAGCCCCTTGGAGATGGCCAGATACCTTGCCTATAGAGTTTCCAGCAGCCTCATTGCCAGGTGAACTGGAGAGAGCCTGGAACCTGAGGCCTCAATCCAATCGCTCCCAAAGATGTCACTGAAGGCTCTTGGTCTCTTCAGGAGAAACAATTCAAGGACAGACACAACACAGTGGATAAGCAGAACAAGCAGGAAAGTTTACTAAAGCAAAAGTACACTGTGGAGATATAAGAGCAGGCAAGCTCAAGCCCAAGAGATTGCATACACCAGAATTTGAGTTTCTGTTTTATTGACAATGGTTAACAAGGGGGTGAAATGTTCATTACTTGGGGCAGGGATTTCTTGGAAGCAGGGTTTCACACTTTTTCTTCCTTATTTGGTCAAGTGTTTCCTGTCATGGCACCTGCCATCTTGGGCCTGTCTGGGTTGAGCTGGCTTCTGTTGGCTTTGTTTTGGAGTGTGCCAAAACACGCTTTGGACAGGCCTCTGACTTGCCCCATAGCAGCCATGGCTTTCTTTTTGCTGGCCTTCAGGCCTCCTGTTAGAACCTAACTAGATTCCTCATATGTACACTATTAAATTTGATTTTCTCCTGTTAATCTTCTTATGTCAATTTGATTCTAAGTCTAGCTAGAAGGACCTTGAAGGGGAGAAGGTCTTCCTCCCCGACAAGAGCCTGAAAGTAAATACTTTAGGTTTTGTGAGCCGTATGGTATCTGTAGCAACTACTCACTCTGAAGATCCAGAGGGAAGCAGCTTCTGAATTCGATGGCTGTCTGAATTTGGCCTACGGGCCACACACTGAAAATCCCTGGCTAACATTATTTTTCATGTATATCATTTAAACTAAGAACCAAATAGTTCTATAAAGGATGTGGTATGCTGAGTTTGGGGATCATCCACTCTGTAAAAGGCTAGACAACTCTATTTGGCTATGGGTGATTCCCATGGATCGGTGACAGCTCAGGACTGAGCAAGGCAGCATTGCTAGCAGCCAAGAGAAATATTCTTCAGTCCTAAAATAGGAATTGGGGACATAACACAGTATTCGCTATGACCCTCTCTTCAACACAGATATCTGAATCAGATTACTATCAGTATATTTACTTATTTGCTTAATGCTAGAATACACCAGAAATACTTTCAAATTTGCCAACCCATCCCACTAGGGATTTGGAGAAGAAAGCTAGGAACTAGATTTCGATATTGGTTAGCAGTCTTTTTCATCCTAATGGACATATTTAAAATACTGTGTTCAAAGGTTACTAGTATTCCTTCTTTTCTCGTCTTGTTAGCATGCTTATGGTATTCATTTGAGACTTGTTGCTGTTTGTACTTTAAGATTTTTTTTCTTTAATCTCTGTTGATTTTATTCATTCATTCATTCATTCATTTTAGATTGGAAAACATTAACATGGTTCCAAAAGTCAAGGCTATATAAAATACATACCCAGAGAACTATCATTCCTCTCCCCACCCCTTTCTTCTATTCCTACACCCTCAGTTCTCCCATCCTGATCCCACCCATTCTCTGTAAATAACCAATCCCACTAGTTTTTGGTATTTCTTCTGGTGTTCCTCTTTATAATGTTAAACACATATATTTAGATTTTCTTATTTCTCCATATTCTTATATAAAAGTAGAATAGTACTATTAATCTTTTTCTCTTCACTTTTTTAACTTTATGTGTTTTGGAAATCCCTCCATTTCAATTCCTAGGAAGCTTGTTCATTCTTTTATAGAGCTTCCTGGTTCCCCAATGTGTGGGAATACTATAGTTTATTCAACTAGTCACTTATGTTGGAATATTTTAGATTGTTCCAATGTTTTGCAGTTGTAAACAATGTATCAATTCAAATTTAAGCATATACATTTTTGTGTTTTTTGGAACTTTATCTTCAGAGTTAATTCCTAGAAGTAGGATTACTAGGTGTTTTATGTTAATAGATTCTCTTTTTTAAAAAATATTGAGCCTACCTTGAATTCCTGAAACAAATCCCATTTGTATATAATATATGATTTTATTAATGTGGTGTTAAATTCTGATCATCAATGCTTTATTTAGTATTTTTACAATAATATTCATAAGTGACACTAATCTGTGATTTCTTCTTATTGTACTCACTTCATCAGATTTAGGTGTCATTGTTATACTTCTGCCTAAAACAAGAATTAAAAAATTGTCTTTTATTTTATCTTGGAAATAATTCATGTAGATTTGGGACCATCTTGTTTTTGAAGGTTTTGTAGAAGTTTCTGTGAAAATATCTGATATTAGTGCTTTTTTGTCAGTATTTCCTAGATAATTTTCTCTATTTCTTCTACAAAACTTTCTGTATCTTCTAGAAACAATATACATTTAATCTAGGTTTTCATATTTATTTGTTGGAAATGTCAGCAGTTTCATATGTTTTAAAGTTATTCTCTTTAAATATTTATTTTATCCCTTGTCAACTATTACATGAATATTGGTGTTTTCCTTAATTTTGCTAAAGAAGTCTGTTAGTGGTTTATTTTATTTTTTAAGATATGATTTTGAGTTATTAATTAAATATAATGTTTTCAATTTCCTACTTCATTTAATTTCTATTTTTATATTCATCATTTCTGTGTATGTGTGTATGTATATTGCTTTATTTGTTCTTCTTTTTCCAGGTTTTGAGTTGGGGATTACATTATTTTTAATTCTTTCATTTTTATTAATGCAAATGTTTAAGGTTATAGATTTCCCACTAATGTGCTTTAAATGCATTTCAGGGGCACCAGGGTGGCTCAGTCAGTTAAGCATCCGACTTCAGCTCATGTGATCCCGCAATTCATGAGTTGGAGCTCCGCATCAGGCTCTGCACTAAGAGAGCAGAATGTTAAGAAATAACATGGAGATCCAGTATATCCTTCGTTTAGCTTCCCACAATGGTAATAATTTTCAGATCTGTGAGCCTTCTTCAGATTTCACTAGTTTTCCTGTATTTGTATGTGTGTATTTATTTCTTAACAATTTTATCACATACATAGATTTGTGTAACCCTCACCACAATCCATATACAGAACAGTTCCTTCACAAAAGATCCCAAAGTGGGTGCCTGGGTGGCTCAGTTGGTTAAGCATCTGACTTCAGCTCAGGTCATGATCTCAACTTTTATGAGTTTGAGACCCACATCGGGGCCTGGGCTGACGGCTCAGAGCCTGGAGCTTGCTTTGGATTCTGTGTCTCCCTCTCTTTCTGTCCTTCCTCCACCCATCCTCTGTCTTTCTCTCTCAAAAAGAAATAAACATTAAAAATAAATGAATAAATAAAAAGATCCCTCATGCTGTCCTTTTATAGCACAACAAACTAGCTGTCTTCCCTATCCCTAATCCTGGTAACAAATAGATCTGTTCCCCATCTCTATAATGTTGTAATTGCAAGAATGCTATATAAATGGAATCATACAATATGTAGCCTTTTGAGATTGGTCTTTTTTCCTCGGCCTGATACTTTGAGACCTATCTTAGTCGTTGTATGTATCCAGAGCTCATTCCATTGCAGATTAGTATCCATGGTACGGATATACCACACTGTGTTTAACTACTGGCTTGTTGGAGGACATCTGGATAGGGTCCAGGTTTTGGCTGTTATGAATGAGGCATCCTACCTATGAACATTCATGTGCAAGATTTTGCATGAACATAACTTTTCATTTCCCTTGGATACATATCTGAGAGTTCAATTGCCGGATTGTACAGTCATTACAAATTGAGCTTTATATTAAGCTTCTATACTCTTACCCAGAATGATTGTACAATTTTACATTCCCACCAGCAATATATGAGTAGTGCAGTTTCTCTACATCCTCATCAGCATTTAGTGTTATAATTTTTTTTTATTTTAACTATTTAGATACATGTACAAGGCTATCTCAATATGGTGTTTTTGTTTTTGTTTTTGTTTTTTGGGCGTGAAGCCCAACATAGAGCTTGAACTCAGGACTCTAAGAGTTAGTTGCTTAATCGACTGAGCCACCCAGGCGCCTCTATCTCAGTATGGTTTTAATTTGCATTTCCCTACTGGCAAATGATGTTGAACATCTTTTCACTGCTTATTTGCCATCTATATGTCCTCTTTGGTGAAATGTGTGTTCATGTCTTTTGCCAATTTTCTAACAGGATTTTTCATTTTTTTTTAGAGTTTGGTTTGAGAGTTTTATATATTCTAAATATAAGTCCTTTTCCAAATATGTGGTTTGCAAATATTTTCTCCCAACCTGTAGCTTGTTGTTTTCTCCTCTTCACAGGATAGAACAATGGCTTTGTAAAGCAAAACTTTTTTATAGAGCAAAGATTTCTAACTCTGATGAGGTCCATTTTATCAATTTTGACTTCTATGGATTGGCCTTTTGGTGTCAAGTTCAAGAACTTTTCACTTAGCCCTACATCCGGAATATTTTCTCTTATGAATTGCTTTTATGTCTTTGTCAAAATTTTCAAAAATAAAAGTGTATTCCTCCAATAATACCACAGTCTTGATTACTTTAGCTATTTGGAAAGCCTTAATATCAGCCACAATAATTCCTCCCACTTTATTCCTTGTTTATTTCAAAATTATTTTGACTATTCCAGGTTAAGTGACTTTCCATGTAAATTTTAGAATATGCTTATCTATGTTTCCAAAAAACCTTGCTGAGATTTTATTTTTATAAGAATTGCATTATACCCATAGGTCGATTTGCGGACAATCGATTTTTTTTACTATATTAAGGCTCTAATCAATGAACACAGTATGCCTCTTCATTTATTTAGATCTTTTCTATTTCTTTGTCAGCATTTTATAATTTTAACCTTACATATATTGTCCATTTTTTAATGTATATCTAAGAATTGTACTTTCTTTGGAGCAATTGTGATATTGTGTTTTTAAGTCGAAATTCATTCTTAGCATGTGAATTAATATCTGTCTGTTAGCCTCATATCTTGTAACCTGAGACGACTTGTTAGTTCTAGGAATTTCTTTTGATAGATTCTTGCAATAACATAAACAATAATATGATAATATAATCTATAAATAGAAATGATTTTATTTCTTCCTTTCTACCTGTAAGCATTTATATTCTTCTTCTTACCTTTTGCACTGGCTGTAGTGTTTTTGCCATTATTTTAAAAATTTTTTGTTTTAGTTTGTATTTATCCTTTTCCTGAGGAGAAAAGCTAGTAAAAGCAAGATAAAAGGGGCCAGCCAGATGTCTGAGGCTGGATACTCCCCTTGCATACTTCTGGCTTCTGTAATCTTCTGGCCTCCACTGTTCACCAACTGCCCGGATAGCATCACTGATAAGTGCCCCCTCCCCTTTTTCTTTTGTCTCTCAACCCCCTACCATCCCAGCCATGAAAGGAAGCAGATGCCAAGGTTTGGGGCTCAGCCTTTGGAGGTGACTCTGCTGGGCTGGCACCAGTGCGCAATAAACAGTCTTTTCCTGATTCCCCGAGTGTTTGTGGCTTGTCTCTTCCTGGGCACCGAGTATTTACTGTAACATTACCAATATACAAATCGTTTATTTTTATTCTGTATTTTTGATGCTTTCACATTTTGGGGTCCCACTGGAAAGAGTGCCCTCCCCAAGGCTAGCTAATTCCTAGAGATAGCAAACAACTCACCTAGGGTATGTCTTTTGTATGCAAACCAACCAACCCAGAGCCCAGACTCCCAAATACCTCCTTTATCAGGCTCTCACATTCTTGGCCACTATTCGCCTCTTATGCTTTCTTCCATACACAGAAGCGCTACTGTGCTTTTTTTTTTTAATGGAGTAGTTCATATTTTCCTAAGTTTGAGTATATGACACGTGCATTCAGTTTTTGTTTTCAGTCTAAATCTGTCTAAAGTGTCTTCGCTAGATTTTTCTTGTATAAGTAGATATCTTCCAGGATTCCAGCTGATGCATTTAACAATACACAGACTGATTGCTGGAATTAGTAACAGCACAGCACATAGCAGAAAGGTGAAGTCTGTGTATTAACCAATGGTGACGAGTAAGTAACTGTAAAAGTGTTACGACACCAGGCTGGAACGCTGGCAGAAAAACCAAGCGGCACTCGGGGATCTTGGTGGATCAGAGATTGATTTAACACCGGCAGGCTCAGAGGAGACTGTTTCTCCAAAGATCTGAGCTCTGAATAAAGGGGGGGGAAGGGTAATTTATAGTTGTCAGCTTCCTTATCTGTGGTGGGTTTTTGCGCACTTGGCAAACAGGGCAAGAAGAACCCGGAAAAGGGGTCTGTAAGCTAGAGATCAGAGCTTGTTTTAGTCCCTTTGGCCCTTTGGTGTAAAACTTTATTCATTTTTCCAACGAAAGTAGAAACTGCAATGACTCCACCAACCCTCTAAGAAAGCAGTGCAAGCCAACGAGTGTGGTTCACTGTGTAGTCCCCATAGTAAGGCATGACCGTTCCTCTTGGGATCTGTGAGCATAACAGAGTATCATTTCAATGGCAGTTGTCTTCTGATCTTTTGGCCTTGCCATACCTAACTAATGATAAAACCTATATTTTAAAATAAAGAGCTGCTAACAAAAGGTTTTTATTCCTGGTAGAAAGACCCTTTGTTTTATATCTTATAACTAATTTCTAGTTTTATTGTGTTGTTACAAAACGTTATCAGCACCCTCTTTTTATCAGGGTGATGTGGGAGCATAAGGCAGCCTTGAGGGCAAAGTACAAGCTAGCATATCCTTCCACCCCCAACCAAGGTGGGCTATGTGTGACATTCCTCAGGCACTCCTGGGCATGGGCTATGTGTGACATTCCTCAGGCACTCCTGGCTGCCCAAGAACAAAGGAAAGGAAAGAAAACAAATGGCTGACTGATAGAGATCACAGTCATATAGGACATGGGTCTCCATCAGTTTACAAATATCTTAGTAAATTACGAGAAAAAGGCAATCTTATTAATAGCCTTAATCTCCAGAAACCTTTAGACTCAGCTTCCTGGAGCTCCAACATCACCCCTCCATAGTGATGTGGGGAACAAAGACAAGAAATAAATGGCAGGTAAAATTAAATTTCCTTATAACCTGCAGCCCATTGACAAATACTTGACGCAAATAAGGAATATGACATTTCTCCAGGAACCCCCTACTGTCCGAATGTTAATGCTTTGCTAGAGGGAAAAACAACTTTAGCTGGACAATAGCAAGGCCTCAGTTATCTTAGGAGTCCTCTTTAGCATATCAAAGTCCTTCTGGAGGCCTCCCTTTTAACTTTACCTCTCCCATTCCATAGTATACAACCCTCATTCTTCACAACCCCAGTGCAGCTCTTTCTGCTCATGGGTCCTGTCCCTGTGTTTAATAAAATCACCTTGTTGCACCAGAGACTTCTCAAGAATTCTTGGCCATCAGCTCCGGACCACCCCCCGCCCCCGTCATCCCAAAACCTCATCACTTGGGCAGAGTGGAGACTAAACAATATCAGTCTTTTCAATAAATATGCATAGGCTTAAGATTCTCAATTTAGCTCACAAAGCAACACTATATAAGAGCACACCCAAACAAAGGGATCTAGAAAGGTTAAAAACAAAGAGATGGACAAAGGTATACCAGGCAAAGGGAAATAATAAGAAAGCATAGGTTGCAATTCTGATATCAGACAAGTCAAGTTTAAATCATATGTATTAAACATGACAAAGAAAGGCACATTTTATCTCAAAGCTACAATTCAAAATGAAAATATAATACTTATGAATGTCTGTGCACCAAATAACTATACAGCAGACACCATAGGTAATGTAAGAAAACACTGATAGAAAAAAACTTGGGGCGCCTGGGTGGCTCAGCTGGTTAAGAGTCCGACTTCGGCTCAGGACATGATCTCACAGTTCCTGAGTTCCAAGCCCTGCGTCAGGCTCTGTGCTGACAGTTCAGAGCCTGGAGCCTGTCTCAGATTCTGTGTCTCCCTCTCTCTCTGCCCCTCCCCCACTCATATTCTGTCTCTCTCTCTCTCTCTCAAAAATAAATAAAACATTAAAAAAATTTAAAAAACGAAGAGACTTTTATACAGTCCAATATAGAAGATCTGAAAAACAAAATCAACTAGGAATATAGTTACCGTTAGATATTGATCTTTTACACCCTTGATGGGGTTTTGGAATGGTGGGGGTGCAGAGCTGGCCGTGGGGGGCTAGGGAGGTTGTGGAGGATGGGGAGGTGTGTGCCAACTTGCACTTTGTCTCAGCCCGCCCCACGCTCCCTCATCATTTATGGCTGGAGGTCCTGATAAATTTTTTCTTTACATTTAAATTTGAATAGTTTTACTAAAATATGTCTACAGCTTGATTACTCTGGATCACTTTTCATAAATAACTAGGAAGTCCTATAGACCTGTATTTTATTTCTGAAAAGTGTTCTGTCTAATAAATACCAATATTAACGTTATTCCAGTGTTGTTTCTTCTCCAGTAACTTCATTTATATTTATGTGGGCCTTGTTTGTCTTTTTCAATTGCTGCCTCTCTGACCAATTTTACTCCGTTATCTCAAGTTTGATTCTCTTTGATGTTTTCCTACTTTTGTTTCTCAGGCATCTTTTAATTTAGTCTTCACTTATTATATGATTTTCTTTTTTTTTTCTTCTATTTCTTTCCTGAAGTAAGTCAACTACCCTTTTATTATTTTTTTTATGGCTTTGGTAGTTTCTTTCCTTTTTTAAATTTCTAATTCAAGGTTATTGTGATATTTTTATATCACCAAATGTTTGAGAATTTATTTCAGAATATTGGATTCCTTCTGCTGTGCACGTGTGCACACATGTGTGCATATGCATAAATGTGTGTGTGTGTTGGGAGCTTGTGGTTAGCTAAGATAGTTTTATTCTTATTTATGGTGTTCTTCTTCTAACAGCTTTCTGGACATCAAAACACCTTTTGCCTTGCATTTCATGAACAAGGCTTCTGGTGTAGGGTGGCTCAGAATATTCTTAGTTGAAGAATGAATGACTCCTTTCCCTTAGTCAGTGTAGGAAAATGCAGTTTTTAAATCAGTGGCACTTGGAGGATAGTTTTTGTGTTTTTAGTTCTATAATTTGTTTTCTTTTTCTTTCAAAATTTCTCCTTACTTGCTCTTGTACTCTTCATTGCATAATTTCCAGAGAACACTTCTCTCTTCCTTTTTACCCTATTGCCTCCAGAAGCAATAACCTTCCAAACTGCATACTTTTAAGTCCCTTATCTGTAACCAGTGCTCTGCTGTACAAGACCTCTTTTTTCAGTATTTAGCACCTAGGGTAGACTTTCTTCTTTCTGGTCATGATTTAGTTCAATCTTAGGCCCTCCATCTCCTCCTATCTTCTGGAGAGTTTTTCAAAATGTCTACCTTCTATTTTCTGCAATGGTTTGGTCAGAATGCAAGAAATAGCTCCACAAAAACATGATGTTTGTTTTTCTACCTAACAAGTCATTTGAAGTTGTACTGTTCTCTGTTTTCTACTTATAGTAAAGGCTTGAGATTTGTGTGGTTTTCTTTGTTGTTCTTCCTGATCTGTGTAGGTTTGAAGGACATGTTGTGAGATTTAAATTTAGATGGCCACTGCTACCTTGGCTATCCAGAATCAATGTAGTGCATTTAGAGAATGATTGTTGTGTTTCATCTATAAAGTTTTCATTACGTATAGAAGAAAATATAAACTTTTTGAGTTTTATTTTTATTTTACTTTTTTTTTTTGAGAGAGAGAGAAAGAGCGCAGGGAACGCACAGGGCATGCAAGCTGGGGAGGAGCAGAGGGAGAAGGAGAGAGAGAATCTCAAGCAGACTGCACACCCAGCACAGAGCCCAACTTAGGACTCAATCTCACCACACTGAGATCCTTACCTGAACAGAAATCAAGAGTCGGAAGCCTAACCAACTGAGTCACCCAAGAGCCCCTAAACTTTTCAAAATTTAATTCAAAAATTTTCACCATATAAATCCAATTTACTTTTGCAGATTCATCAACCCACTTAACTCCCAACTTCCCACATCTATCCTCTATTATAATAACTGGTGCCACAATTTTTAGCATTCATTGATTTTGCTTTCTTATTCCCATCTTTATGCCTTTGCCTGTGCTCTCCTTAACCTGAAAAGCCCTCTCCATTAATTATTCAGTAGTTGAGAATATTATTTGTCCATTGAATTTTTACCTTTCTCTTCAATAAATACTCACTCTATGGTTATATGGAAAGATACCAAATCAGGAGAACTTGCCCAGTCTTGAGACTAGAACCCGCTTAGTGGAATGACTACAAGCAACATATAAGCAAGAGAATATTTTTCTCTTTTTTCAAAAGATAATTATTATGGAAGGAATAAATTCAACTAAATCAATCATCTATGATTCATTAAGATTGAACTCCCACTTAGTGTTTTAATAACATATGGTGACCTTTTCCTTGATAAACATTGATGATCAAGTTCCGGTTTCTGCAACGTTTCATATTCTTCCAAAGAGATATTTTAAAGGTACAGGAAGTTTTAAATTAGTAAAGTCCTGATTTTCTCTTTTTCACAGATTTAGTATTTTCTAATCTTGATTAACTATTACATGAGGCATAAATCAGGACCTTGGATACCCATTTCAAATTTTTTTTTAAAGTCATGCGTTTTTCTAAGGTGGCTCAGTTTGTTGAGCATCCAACTCTTGATTTTGGCTCAAGTCATGATCCAGGGTTGTGGGATCAAGCCCCACATTGTGCTTGGTACTAAATGTGGGGCCTGCTTAATATTCTCTCTCTCTCTCTCTCTCTCTCTCTCTCTCTCCCTCTGTACCTCTCCCTCACTCTTTTTCCAAAAAAAAAAAAAAAAAGAAGTGTTGTTTGTTTTTTTTTTTTTTTTTAATAAGACACTTGGATAATTTCCAGGTCACAACTGTGGAGATTGACCTCCACCTTCATTTGGACTCATGAACCAAGGTGATCTCTCAGCGATATCCAAACATCTACAGCAGAATAAGAAGTAAATAAAATTCTGGGGAAGTCTAATTCACTAACAATCTATGATGACTCTATTTGAAAACTTCTGCGTTTTAGTTCCTAACCATTTTTAGATGTGGGGATTGTTCTAGTCCAGGTAAAGTAGATTTATATGGCCATGGCCCTTATAAATCCAACTTGATAGTGTAAGTTTGTTGCTGATTTGGCACATTTATTTATTGAACAACTTCTTCAAATAATTCTGTTAAGCTCCCAAGCATACTAAAATGAAGCATGAAAATACTGAAACATTCTTATTCCTATTCTATATAGGAAGACACTATACCATCCATCATGCTGCCCCCCAGAAAACTGACTTTTGGTGTTCTCTTTATGTGTGCCTGCTTTTCCAAGTAGTGCTTTCCCAAATCAACGATTGCACTGAAGGGGTGTAGTAAATATCTGTAATTGGTGGAATTTTTCTACGACTGCTCATATCAGACCACAACACAGAAAGCTGGCCTTGACAGCAAGATACCAAACACATCAAGTCATTTAGGAAATGCAATTTAATGCTCTTTAGCTGATGAAAAAAATAATCACTTCTTTCCTGGCTTCTTTTCCTTTTCATATTTTTCTCTCTCTCCACCTTGCTTCAAGCATGCACAACACAAACTGCATTTCCACAGCCAAGTTGGAAGATGTGTTTGTTCAGAAACAAAGCATGCTTTTTCTCTCCTTGGAGAAAATAATCATACATTGTTAAAAAAAATATTTGGTAGGAATGGTTAATGTGAAAAATTACAGGAAAACAGTAAAAACTGTAAGTAACTTTACCAGATTATCTTTCTTTGCTGGGTTTCAGGCCAGGACCTCCCATTAAGATGGCTGTTACTTTTTTTTTTTTTCTTTCTCTCTTCTTTCTTTCATTCTTTCAACTAGAGTTTGGCTTCTCATTGGAAGGAGATTTATACTAAGAAGAAATTATATTGCAAAATCTGGTCCATCTAAACCATGGCAAGAAAATGATGGCAAAATGCTTTGTCCTGAGATTATGCTCTGCAGTGAATAACGTTGATTTCAATTATTTCTCTAAACCTATGTTTCACTAAACATATATTAATTTGTCTTGTCATAAGTTTTGCACAAGTTTATATATTTAATATACAGATAGCATTTCCTGTCATGGAGATTTGAGGTTACAGAAGAAGGCTTCTATATTGTCACTTGACCTTTCTATTATTTTGAAACAAATATTAAGTGAATAATTAAGCAAAGAGAAACTTGGGGAAGTAACACCAACAACTAGTATTTGGCTTGTTCCAAAGTAAACCCTACCTCTACAAATCTAAAAGCCATTACTAAGGTGACCTTAATAACGTTTAGTTTACTACTGTAGACTTTTAGCTGGTCTCCCTGCTTCATTTCTTACGTCCTCCATTCTCTACACAGCAAGGTGATTTTTTAATAACGAAAATCAGATCGCATCATGCTTCTGCTCAACACCACCCAATGGCTCCTGGTGTCAGAACCAACTCATTTTCCCCAATACCTATTTACCATTCTTCTTTGAGAATTTAACCCCCAATATATTCACAAATGTCTAGAATGAAAACTACACTTTCTACTTTCTCTCAGAGCTAGGTGTGGCCTTAAGATACACTTTTCAGTAAATAAGTTTATAAATAGAAGCATTTGCTTTGCTCCTTTGTACTTCCTGATCATTGAAATGCAGAGTTGATTGCTGGGGTTCATTCAGCCATCTGGGTCCTAGGCTAAAGCCACATTCTGAGAAGGACTGACCCCTAAGGATAGAAGGAGCTATGCCCCTGACAATTTTTTGAAGCTGAACTGGGATGCCTATATCTTAATGTCTTTATATGAAAGAGAAGTAATCATCTGTCTTTCTTAAGCTATTCTAAATATAAATTTTTCATCACTTGCAGCTGTACCTAATTCTAACATTTCATATGACTGAGATTAAAATTAAAATCCTTTCTGTGGCCTCCATATTGCTTGGCTAATTTTATCCCTCATTTCCTACACTTCATCCTCATTCAGCTATACTGGACTTCCTGCTGATCCTTTGACACATCAAGCACATTATTATCTTTCGGTCTGCGTACTTTCTGTCCCTCAGCCTGTCATGCTCTCCCCAGATATATATGTAACTTTAGTCTGGTCTCTGCTTAGACCTCCTCCGGAAAAGCCTCCCAACTACTGTCCTTAAACAAAAGCACAAGTTAGTCTTTCTTTGCTTTATTTTTTTTATAGCATTTATTAATCCCAGTTAATATATATTTTATTTGCCTTTTCATTTATCTGTCTTCTCCATTGGAAGGTAAGTTCCATGAGGTAAGCACCTCACTCTGTTTGCCACTCCATCTCCCAGACCCAGAACCCTTACAGGCACACTTGTATAATATGTACATGAATGCATGAGTGATGGATTATACGTCTAGGCATCCATCTGCTATTCTTATATTGTCATGAAGTATATATCCTATCTATTATACCCAGAGAGTTAGGCTCATAAGCTGATATGACACTGGGCACTTTTTGTTTGATGGTGAGTTTGTTAAAGTTTTCCTGAAGAGCCTTCAAAATCTTACGTGGTGAATTACTATGTGGTTGGTTTCATTTGACACACAAGAAACAAGAAGAAGTTTGGTGAGATTAGGCCATAAGATTAGTTGTAATTTTTTTTTTTATTTGATGGGAAGAAACCAAAAAGGAAATGCAATGAATTTGGTGTGCCCTGTTGTTAACTGAACTGGTTTTGACGCAAGTATTATCTACTATTATACAATTCAAAATTCAGCAAATATACCCTTCTCACACTATTATGGGATTGTTTTATGGACAAGAGTAGAATTTTCCCTCAGTGGATATTTCTATCATCAGTCACACTGGAAAGATGTCAATCTTGAGGAAGAAAATGAGCCTCCAGAGGTACACCGGAGGCTGAGAAGTGCAAAAGCTTTCATTTTCTCTAAGCGTTTTTTAGACATGTGGCCAGGACTCTGAGAAGGTGAGACAGTGGGAATTCTCCCACTGGTGGAGGCAGCCTGGATTCACACAGGAAAGGAGTCTGGCAACCATTCTGCAGTACGGGGCTGCAACCCTGTAAGAATTATAAATTATTTTCAGGACGCCTGGGTGTCTCTGTCGGTTGAACATCCGACTCTTGGTTTTGGCTCACATCATGACCTCATGGTTCAGGAGTTCAAGCCCTGCATTGGGCTCTGTGCTGACAGTGTGGAGCCTGCTTGGGATTTTCTCTCCCTCCTTCTCTCTCTGCCCCTCCCCTGCTCATGCTCTCTTTCTTTCTCTCTCTCTCTCTCTCTCAAAATAAATAAACTTTAAAAATTACTGAAAAGAAAGAATTATATTTTCTATGCTATATTTCCTTATAGTGTAGTGAAGCTTATAGTAACATCTTGGTAAATGTTCTCTATGTCGTGAGGAATTTATTTATTACTGCACTAAAGCCATCATCCCATTTTAACAAAGGCCACCTAGATAAAAATCTCCTTTATATACTCTTTTCTATTTATATCCCAGAAATTATTTAGCAGAGAAGAAAGCATTTTTCACATTGTATTGAAAATTGGCTCTTATTTTTTCACCCAGCACTAGTCTATAAATTCTTTAGGAACTGCTCCTTTCACCCATGAATTCCCAGTGGCAAGCACACTACTGAGCAAAGTAAGCCCTCAATAATGGCTTGTGGTAAGCATAAACAAGTCTTTCTAACAGCATTTACAGCCATTCCTATGACTTGAATGAAATAACATACATAAAATTTCTGTCATAACAAATTTAATTGAATCTTACGTGGTGCTATGGGCCTTTGACAAGTGAAGGCTAAAAAAATGAGCAAGAAGAATTTCAGTATGCCTGTATTGCAAACTAGGAGATGAAAGGAAGTGACAAGAATGTTCTGTACAACTTCCATCGAAGTTCTTTCCCACATTTTTGCAATTCCTATTCCATCTTTCAAGACACATAAAACTAGGATTGAGGGTAAAGAACCTGGAAAGAGACTTGGGGCTAATTCGGGCCCTTTCCTCTCAGCCCAACTGTGACCTAATTCTGAGAAAATAAACTAGCTTCAAATTATGATCTCTCTAAATACCTTCACTTCTTTCCCCAAAATGCAACTTCTTGGATTTCTGAGGCTAAGGCAAAGGAAAGTGCTGACTAATAACCTTTGTTCCTCACTAGATATGGGTAGGCAACGGTTTTGCCAGATAACACTTAGTAAACTCCACTGCATTCTATTATGTGTGGTATGAAGGGGAAATTGATAGAAGATGAACACGTAAGTTCCTATTCATCATCTCAATGGCTCAAAGCTCCTGAAAGTAAAACATTTTGCCATGGCTCCCAGGATTTTGCAAAAATTCAACTGTCCTAGTTCATTCCTTTGGCCACATTCTTTCTCAAGTCAGCCCAACACAAGACCTTTCAGCTACTGTCTTCTAATAGCTCTCTTTTGGGCTGAGAAGCTTCCAGTCTAAGCTCAATCCTATGGACACTGATTGCTTTTGTGAAACATATTATCACAAGTAATCGGAGCCCATTTAGTCTGCGTGCACAATGGTAGGGACACAGATACAAAGGAATTAGTACTTTTGGCAAATCCCTATGATTAAAACAGAGAAGTAAGAATGACAGATAAATTTCACATGGTGGAAAGTCAGACCAAGAGCCCAAAATGAGATTATGTCTCCTGCTATTTCACAAGAGAACATTACCATTTCTTTCTACAACTGACTTTAATGGACGAGTTTTTGGGTCATGAACTCAAAGTGTACTTTCATGATGAATTGTTAAGCTCTAAATGATATGATAGAAAATAGCAAGACACTACTTAATAGTTGTGAGATCAGAAGACTAATTTTCATGGCTAAGGATTCATTTTCTTAATTGTGGGTTTCCCCTATATAAATAGATTTACATCATTTCTATCATCTCTTCATGTACTTTTATAACATTTAAAAACAAAACAAAACAAAACAAAACCTGGGAATACAAACTGGTGCAGCCACTCTGGAAAATAGTATGGAAGTTCCTCAAAAAATTAAACACAGAACTACCCTACGACCCAGCAATTGCACCACGAGGTATTTATCCGAGGGATACAGGTGTGCTGTTTCGAAGGGACACATGCACCCCAGTGTTTATAGCAGCACTATCAATAATAGGCAAAGTATAGAAACAGCCCAAATTTCCATTGATGGATGAATGGATGAGAAGATGTGGTATATGTATACAATGGAGTATTCCTCAGCAACCAAAAAGAATGAAATCTTGCCATTTGCAACTATGTGGATGGAACTAGAAGGTATTATGCTAAGTGAAATTAGTCAAAGACAAATATCATATGACTTCGCTCATATGAGGACTTTAAGATACAAAACAGAAAGGAAAAACAGAAGGGAAGGGAAGCAAAAATAATATAAAAATGGGGAGGGGAACAAAAACATAAGAGACTCTTAAATATTGAGAACAAACAGTGGGTTATGGAGGGGTTGTGGGAGGGGGTATGAGCTAAATGGGTAAGGGGCATTAAGGAATCTACTCCTGAAATCATTGTTGCACTATATGCTAACTTGGATGTATATTAAAAAAATAAATAAAAATAAAAAGCACCCTTGGCTTCTGTTTAGATGAAATATATTATTTGTTATAATGCATTACGCTGACTTATTTTATATTTAACTAAAGGTTTTCTTTGCCCCAACTCAGGAAACTTCAGGGCTTTACTAGGAGCAAAATTAAAATGTAATTTGATTATGAGTTTCAGAATTTCAGGAGAAGTTTTGAAAACATAGAATGTTTCCAAAAGCATAGAACTTTAATGTTTCCTGAGCTACCTAATCTAGAAGAGTAAATAGGCTGGCTCAAGGTGTCATGAGAGGCAGATGTCTGCCTCCCTTGTAAACACATACTGCCAAATGCGATCTCTATGCACAAACTGTCCCCTGCCACTACAAATCACTGGGAACCCTGACTGATCACCCTTATCTCCTGCTCCCCATGGCAGCAACAATAATGGCTCCACACCCCCATTTAAATTTTTTTTTTCAACGTTTATTTATTTTTGGGACAGAGAGAGACAGAGCATGAACGGGGGAGGGGCAGAGAGAGAGGGAGACACAGAATCTGAAACAGGCTCCAGGCTCTGAGCCATCAGCCCAGAGCCTGACGCGGGGCTCGAACTCACGGACCGCGAGATCGTGACCTGGCTGAAGTCGGACGCTTAACCGATTGCGCCACCCAGGCGCCCCTCCACACCCCCATTTAAAGAAACAAATATGAGTTAATATAGTTATGATAGGGAGGTGACGTGAATATGAATATTTACTATTATTTGGCATGTGCAGATAGATTTTATAAATGTAAAAGGTTTCGATTCAACCTCCTTGATTATGGATTTATTTCCAAAATAATGCAACTTTTTTGTTGTTGCTGTTAGTCAGCATAAAGCTAAATTGCTCACATATGGTTAGGTACAACGAGAGATTTAATATAATTTCCATTTCTTACATAGATACAATAGCTCAGAATAAAGGTTCTTATGCTCAGATGATCTTTCTCAAGTTTGTACATAAATATTGTCAACCAATCAATGATGGGAAGAAACTTATAAACATGTATTGACATTTAAACAAGAATAAGAAATGGATTTCTTTTTTCCTGGCCAGGACCATCAGATAAGAAATTACAATCTTAGCTCATCGGTTTGTAACCATCCCTACTCTTTACTTTTTCACCAGCTTTGAGCTGACCTTTTAGGTTGATTTTCTACCTGAACCTATAATTAAAAAGTAAACATTTCTACCATATTCTTTTCAGAATCTAATCATTTAATGCCTAGCCTACTCAACCATTTCAAACATTTCCTTAAACATTTTAGTTTGAAAAAATTATAGATTCGTAGGAAATTGCAAAGATAGTTCAGAGAAGTCCCATTTACCCTTAATCCTATTTCCCCCAAAGGTAATACCTTAGGTAATTGTAGTATAATATCAAAAGAAAAAAAATGGCATTGGTATAAGGTGTATGTAAAGTTCAATGCATTTTTCACATATGCAGATTCACACAACCACCAACATACACAACTAACGGATCATCACAAAGGTCTCCCGAATGCTATCTCTTTTAATTACATCTGTGCCCTCTTCCAGCATGGCTAACCCTTAAGAAACATGAATTCATTCTCCATCTCTATAATCTTGTTATTTTGAGAATGTCATGTAAATGGAATCATACTTTTTGAGATGGCCTTTTTTTCACTTAGCATAAAGTCTTGAAATCTAACTGGTTTACATGTATTACTAGTTTGTTCCTTTTTATTGCTGAGTAATATTCCGTGGTTTGAATGTAGTACAATTTGTTTAGTCATTTTGGTTGCTCGCAATTTGAGGCTATTATAATTAAAGCTGCTATGTACAGTCATGTACAGTATTTTGTGTCAACATACGTTTTCATTTCTCGGACATAAGTGCCTACGAATATGATTGCTCAGATAAGGAGTGTTTACTATCGTTAAGAATCTGCTACACCAAAATGTCTATACATCTCCACAAGCAATGTAGGTGAGATCTCATTTCTGTGCATCCTTGCCAGCATTTGGTATTGTCAAAATTCTTTATTGCCACTATTCTCATATGTATATAGCAATAGCTCTTCATTTGCATTTCCTTAATGACTAGTGATGTCGAACATGTTTGTATGTGCTTATTTGCCCTCTATATATCCTCTTTGCTGAAATATCTTTGTGGTTTTTGCTCATTTTCTGATTGGATTGTTTCTTTTTGTTTCTACTACTGAGTTTTATGAGTTCTTTATATATTCCAAATATGAATCCTTTGTCAGGATACATTTGTCTTTTTTTTTAATTTTTTTTTAACATTTATTTATTTTTGAGACAGAGAGAGACAGAGCATGAGCAGGGGAGGGTCAGAGAGAGAGGGAGACACAGAATCCGAAACAGGCTCCAGGCTCTGAGCTGTCAGCCCAGAGCCCGATGCGGGGCTCGAACTCACGGACCGCGAGATCATGACCCAAGCCGAAGTCGGACGCCCAACCGACTGAGCCACCCAGGTGCCCCTGGATACATTTGTCTTTTTATCCTAAGGGGATATTTTGCAGAGTAAAACTTTTAAATTTTGATGAAGTATAATTTTTTTCTTTCATGGATTGTTTTTTTGATATCATCATGCCTCTACTCGCTTATACCAAGCCCTAGGTTCAAAGATATTATTTTACTTTTTCTGCTAAAGGATTTATAGATTATTTTTTTTCATTCTATCACTCTTTTTTGTTGTTGTTTTAAATTGTAATAAGGGGTGCCTAGGTGGCTCAGCCGTTAAGTGTCTGAGTCTTGGTTTCAGCTCAGGTCATGATCTCGCAATTCATGAGTTCAAGCCTCGTGTCAGGCTCTGTGCTGACAGTGCAGAGCCTTGCTTGGGATTCTCTCTCTCTCTCACTCCCTATCTGCCCTCCCCACTCATGTGTGCACTCTTTTCCAAAATAAATAAAACTCTTAAAAAATTGTAATAAAATTACCATAAAGAATATTTGCCATCTTAACCATGTTTAAATGTACAGTTCAGTAGCATTAAGTATATTAACATTGTTGTAAAACAGATCTCCAGAAGTTTTCATCTTGTAGGACTGAAACTCTATACCCACTAAACAGCTCCCCCTTTCCCTCTCCCAGCAGGAGCTAACCAACTCAAGGCACACTTTTTTGTTGGGCTCTCTTGAGAAGCATGAATTGTTTTACCAAACTTCCCATGAGTATAATGAAAGGGAAAAAAATCAGTTTTTTCTATTGAAAATTGAAAATATATTTTCTTTTTTAAAAATGTTTATTTACTTTGAGAGTGAGAGAGAGAGAGAGAGAGCAGGAGAGGGGCAGAGAGAGAGGGAGAAGGAGAGAGAGAGAGAGAGACAGACAGACAGAGGTGGAGAGAATTCCAAGAAGGCTCCATGCCAATGAGGAGCTCCATCACAGAAACTGTGAGATCATGACCAGTTGGTTGTGGAACTTAACCAACTGAGCCACCCAGGTGTCCAAAAATATATTTTCTAATACTCACTTAAATCCTTAATTTGGAGGAAATTTTATTGAATTTAATTGCATATTAAGTACACTCTTTGAGTTATATGCAACAAAAAGCTTTCTTTAAACATTCCAATACAGACATTTTCTGTGCTATTTACATAAGTCAGAAAGGCATTAATGGAAATTTAGACACGTATGCTAAAAAAAGATAAAATATTAAAATTACTAGGAAATATGTCATCATAAATCCATGGTCCTTGATTTAAAAAGAAAAGTAAAGTTTATGGTCAAATTTTTATCTTAAGAGATACAAAAGCTGTTAATATAATCATATTTTGTGATATTTTTGTGCCATTAAGTAACATTATAGTTAATTACATATGTAATATGTCTAATATTTCCATTTATCAAATAAAACATAGAAAAATGAGAATTTGTGCTTTCCCTGAAGTACAGTACAAATTAAATAGCAAAATCAATTTTTGTGAGCAAAACTTCTGAACCATAATAGATAACACACCAAAATAATATAAGATTTTAACCAATATCCTGTAAACAAGTTTCCCTAGCATTTTCTTATTTGGAAAATGAGAGAGTAAGAAACATAGATGTTCCAAGTTAATCACGTGATTAAAAGTAATTTTGACAATGCTATTCATGAGTAATCTTCACCCATTTTGTAAGTAAATTTTATTATAAAAGCATAATGAGGCATTCCTGATTCACTGACAATCACAGATATTATTATGATACATTAATCACGAAGATAAGCAGATCCAAAGAATTGCCCAATTCATTTCACAGGTTATCAAAAACATGACTTTCTTTTCCAACATCTCTCACAACTGTGAATCATACTTTTGAATTATAATAAATTTTAATCACATTACCTTTGGAAAGTAATAAATCTTTAAACTTACTAAATTGTCTCATAATAGGTATTTGTCTATAGTGACTCTCACCTGGCATTTTCTAAAGATAGTTCTTTCCCTGACCTTGAATTTATCACTCAAACTTGCTATACATGTTACTGCTATGCCTAGGCTAGAATATCCATAAAGTACTTAGTTCTTCCCTGCAGACGAAAAATGTGACCATACAGGTCCATTTTCTGTCTGTTGTCCTGGTGAAATGATACATACGCTTTCATTCATTCTCAGTGTTTGGATGATAAAGCTAATGTTCACACTAACTACTGAGGAGTAAAAATAGGGGGAGGTGGGAAGAAGGACTCTCCAAAGGAACAGAAGGGTCATGATCCCCCAGCACCACTCACAGGGACACAAGTACAGATCCTATAAGCCTTGAGGATAAGATTGTGGAACTTCTTTAACTGACCATCTGAGAAAATAAAAATTTTTTTAAAAGATACTTGATATAGATAATAGCCTCATTTTCTAAGACGCATGTAAGTAGGGGCTAAAGATGTTCAACATGGTTGTTAAACGAAGACTCCTGAGAAGGACTCCTTGAATTTCCATCCTAGCTCCAAACACCGTCTCCCCAGGTTTTGGGTTTCTCATCTCTAATACAGCAAATGGTAATATTTCCTGTAGCATAAGGATGTGATGTAGGGATTCAAGGAGGCAACACATGTCAAAGCATTCAGCACAGTGCCTGTCACATGCTAAGCACTCGACAAATGTCAGGTTTTATTATTTAATGAAATTTATGTATTCTTAATGAGGAACTCAATTTGGCATGTAATTGACCATCTAGATTCAGTGCAAATACATTCCTAAAGATCACAGAATTGAACATAGGCAGTTTCAGTTTTCTTTTTCTCTGGATAGGATAGAGTCAAAGTTAATTAATCAGAATCAAAGTAGATATTATGTAAATATGTATAATTTAAGATTCCAACATAATTGAGTCATTCATCTATTTTTCATTCATCCAATAAATATTAACTCAGAGCATGCTTTAAGTAGGTCACTGTGCCTTTTTTTTAAATGTTTATTATTTATTTTTGAGAGAGAGAGAGAGTGAGCCTGAGTGGGGGAGGGGCAGAGAGAGAGGGAGACACAGAATCCGAAGCAGGCTCCAGGCTCTGAGCTGTCAGCACAGAGCCCGATGCAGAACTGTGAGATCATGACCTGAGCCAAAGTTGGACACTTAACCGATTGAGCCACCCAGGCACTCCTGTGCCTTTTAACTAATACTGCAACACATACTTGAACTCACTCCCACCTGAAGATGAACAAGGGTAATAGGGAGTAAGTCCCCTAATTCACTGACTGCATAGCCTTTTTCAATTAGAAAAGTGCATTTTCTGTAAGGAAGTATAGTAAATATTCAGTAACCATCTTGTATAAATCTATTTAAATGCCTCAAAGATGAAGACCTAGGGAATAAGTGAGCGGAACTGACATTTTTTTTCTTTCATGAATTTGATTAAAGACAAATCTTCAGTGATCAAAACTAAACAATGAAACCTTTCTTTAAAAATTTTTATTTAAGATAAAATTTTGAATGGGATTCCGAGATACTCTAAAGTACTATAAGGCATTGGTGGGGAAGAGAAATGAGAAATGAGTTGGGGGGGGGGGGGGGCGGGGGACACTACAGCACCATGCAAAGGCTATAATTGCTAAAGTTGTTTATATTTAAATTCAATACATTATCTCATTAAAATAAAAGATAAAAATAGGGTTAATATTCCAACTGTTCATGAAAAATAAAGGACAATAGGAATTTTAAATAAATTGAAGGGGGCATACTTTGTATAGCCATTTAGGAATCAGAGCTCTCTTCACTCACTAGATATTGATACATTATGAAAATCTGATGACACTTTTGACTCTATTCCTGTGTAGCTTTCAAAGTAATAGAAGCAAACATTGACTCAAAACCTTATCTCTGTTAAAATAATGTGTTTTAATTCTGATGTCACAATTTAGACTGTTCTAAAAATAACTACAAATTTATGAAACTTGATTGATTTTTACTGATACATTTACCTATTCAACACACATTTTGTGACATCTCTAATGCACCTTCTCTGTGGTAGGTTAGGTACAGGACACAGGAAGAAGACAGATGTTACAGGGTAATAAACACAAAGAAATGTGGAGTTATTTGATGAAATAACATGGTATATATTCCACTGGGTGTGAAAGATCTACCAGGAAATAACATCAGATTAAAATTTTGAAAGCTAAACTTGAGCCAGTCCATGGAAGGAGCACAGGGTGGGGGACAGCATTCTGCACCGGATCTCTGTATATCAAGGCTAAATCAAGACACTGGGGAGAGATTAGCAACTTGGAAAACTGCAGTATTAAGAAATGGGCACCTGGGTGCTCAGTCGGTGGAGTCTCCGACTCTGGATTTCGGCTCAGGTCATGATCCCACAGTTTGTGAGTTCAAGCCCTGTGTAGGGCTCTGCACTGGGATTCTCTCTCTCCCTTCCTCTCTGCCACTCCCCCGCACACACAGGTGCATGAGCACATGCTCTCTTTCTCTCCAAATAAACTTAAAAAATAAAATAAAAGGAATATCAAAGGTGAGTCTGCAGAATGGAAGCTGCCATATTAAGTTCGCATAGCGAGATCTGTGTTTTAGAAAGATGAGTCGGGCAGCAGTACAAAAAATGGACTAACAGAAGATGAGACAGAAGAAGGAAAGCCAAGCCCTTGCTACTGCAGTGGTGAGAGTGGGGTGGGGAA
Source organism: Lynx rufus (assembly GCF_022079265.1). NCBI lineage: Eukaryota > Metazoa > Chordata > Mammalia > Carnivora > Felidae > Lynx > Lynx rufus. The sequence continues at coordinate 202,433,716 of NW_025814823.1, read as the reverse complement.
GGCAATGGGTGGATGAGTGAACTACTGAGAAGGGTAAAGAAACAGATTCATTAATAATGAGTATTAGTTAATAGAGGAGAAGAAAATGTCATAATGAGCTCTGGGTTTTGGCCTGAGTACCTAGATGCTGAGAAAAAAGAGACAGATACAATGGGGGAGAAGATTTACATTAGAGCATAAACTGAATCTGAAAGTATCTGGGAATTTTAAGACATCATTAAATCTACTTACTCTGCAAAACCCTGTTAGCTGGAAAGATTAATAGAACTTCCCAACATGTCTAATATATAAACATAGAGCAGTTTTCCTACTTCAGCTTTTCTGCTTACTTAGAATTTTCAGCCAATTTACAATTGGTTATTATGAGTTAATCCATCTATCTTCCACATGAGGTTAGTTAATGGAAGCATTCCATTTTTAATCTAAGAGTCTGAAGTAATTTTCCAGAAGTTCTTCCAGAGAGGATCTAAAAAGCCAAAACTCAACTTTAATTTTCTGAGTACTTTTTCTGCTTAAAGTCACTGAAATGAATTGCCTTTGCTAGGAAAAATAGCAAGCATTGACCCTTAAAAATTCAACTTACTATTTAAACATTTCAGATTACCAAGGGGCAGCAATTTTTCTCGCTTGAAAAATATCTTAGCCTAAATAGTGTTGCAAAACGTAAGGATGCGTACTGCCTACGAGCTACAAATTGTTTTGTATATACCAATCATAAATACACCATTTTGAATTGTACTTAGTCAAATAATAGGTCTCATTTTTCACTGAATTCAAATTGTTTATATTAATTAAGTGACCTGATTGGTTGTCTGCCATCATATAGATACCATCCAAGAGAATTTTATCAAATACTGAATTAAACCAAAACAATGCAAGGCTTATGGCTCTGAGACTAAGAACGAAATAAAATCTGCCATTACTTAAGGGATATCTAGTTCAATAAAACGTGTATGTGTAGTTAACATGCTTTACACAAAATACTCTGCAACAAAACAATGAGCAGCTTCTAAGTCACAACTTTATGTGTATTACTCCTATTAGTCATGCTTTTAACATTAGTTAAGATGCCATATAAACTCCAATTTTCATTAACACAATTTTATTATTTTCTCAGCCAGGACACAATGTAAATTTCTAGAAGTTATTATTATTATTATTATTATTATTATTATTATTACCAATCACTGAACTCCTCTTCTCCAAATGTGAGTCTCCTAGTCACCAAAAATCATGGGTTTCTTGTCACCATACCAACTCTTCCCTCTTGGCTTCTGCTTGTTCTGATGGCTGCTATACTGGACCCACCAGCACTAGGGACACTGAGGCTTCACACCATCGTCTTCAACACAGTCTAGTATCCTGCAGTATGATTTTAATAGTCCACTCAAAGCCACTGACAATTTTTCATGATCTATTTCATTTGATTTAGTTAAAGTGATTTTATGAAATATTTCAGTTATACACACCATTGGAACCATTCTAATTTTGAAGAAAAGTCTACGGCATTCACAACAACAGAGAAGAGATACTTTAGTACCTCTGGGTTTCAAACAAAGGAATCATGACTAGAAAGCACTAGCAAAGCCTTTTTAGATATTTAGCTACCCATGAGTATCAGGGCACCAGGTACCAAGTCAAAGATACCAGGAAACCATGAACCACAGAAGCAGTGCTTATACAGAACCCTGTAGCAGTGCTATATTATGACTATATGGACCTATATCCTACAGCATCAGCCCACGTGTAACTTACGAAATCCCAAACCCATGGCATTTAAAAAATGCTCCACATAAAGACTAAGAGTCACTTTTGCCTGGTGTCTGAAAGCAGTGGAGAGGAGTGAAACAAAGGTTGGGAAATGGGCTTTTTTTGTGGTGATGGGAGATTTGGGGCAAGTGTATGGTTATATTTCCTTGCCTTAAACTGCTATTTGTGGAGGAAAAGTATGTTTTTCTTGTGGCGATAGTGAATTGTTAGCAAAGGCAGAAAGTATTCATTTCCTAGTGAAGATGGTTTTTTTCCAGTGTGACAGAGGATGAACCTTACATGAAAATTATTACAAATATTTGTATACGTAGTAAGCATGATTAGAAAAAAAACAACTTTTTAAGGCAAATGGCAAAGATTTTCTCTTTAATGAATTCTTTGGTTATAAACAGGTCTTGAATGACATTAGTTCTGTGTAGTATTAACTGGTTTTGCTGGTATCTGTTCTGTGCATCCCTTGATGACCAGGATGAGATTAATTATCCTAGGTTATAGCTCATAGAACATATTTAATATAATTTACCTTGCTTTAATGTAAAAATAACTGCAGACTGAAAATATATCTTTAGATCCCACATACATATATTATTACAAAGCTACTGCTGAGCAATATATTGCATAAACTTTTCATCCTTTTAAAAATAAAAATTCAGATGTTCTTAATAGGAAGCATAAATAAAGCTGAAATACAAACTGCACATGTTCCCATGACTCTTGACACGATGTTTCACTTTCATTGGCTCACGGATTCCTGAGTTAAATAAAGCATAATGAAACATAATTAGCATGTCCTAATCATTCTAGAACTACTTATCACTCTAGCAAAGCAAAAAGTGCTAGCAAGGAGTGATCCAAACCACTGCCAAAACCAACAGTATCCATCCTAAATACTGTGGAAAAAATGTTGATGAACTATGAAAATTTGGATTCTAATCAGTAAAGAAAATAAGCTAATATGGATTTGTTCACAGCACCAAATATATGGCAGTATATGAGAATAAAAGAGGAAGATCCAAAAAACCTATGATAGAAAAAAAAAATAAGACTATATGAAAAGTAGTAAAAGGAACTAGCTAGCCTGTGGTGATATATATATATATATATATATATATATATATATATATATATATATATATACACACACACACAGTGCAACAGATTTACTTTTAGGTTTGTTGCTGCATGTTCTATGGTAGAAAAAAGATGTCATTTATTCTTGCAGAACTATAAATTTTCTTCTATAATATTGTAAACAAGCATATTCAAGCACATAGTAAATGATTAGGTCTTGTATGAAACTAAAAAGTGTAGCTGGAATAAGAGTCTGTGTATATGAGTTTTTCCTTTTATTTGGAATATCCTTTGGAAGTAACTTACATTTTTTCTGTGCCTGGGGGCATTATTTTCTACACCATTGGTATCGTCTGATTTTCTGTATAGAAAACAAAAAAGAAAACCACTAGATATTTACATTACATAAAATCAAGTCAGTATACCATCTATACCGTGGCCATCAGGTTAAAATGTAAAAGGTCAATACAGACAATTCATTTTTCCTAAAAACGTTTTACTCATAATGTTGATTTTGTTTTTATACCATTGCTTAGAGAAGAACTATTGCCACAGATGACCGTAACCAAGTCCCGTTTATTTTATGCAGAGGGAGAACTGCTTCTCGCCCAACATGAGTGAGGACTTGGGTATATGACTATAACTTGTGTGCTGTTTTGAGGCCTGCAAGATAACAGCCAATCAGAAATTCAGCCAACACATAAGAGACGGGTGCTGTAATCTAACATGTTTATTACAATTAGATGTTACACACGGTTCTCTGTCTACCCGATGTGCGTCAGGGCAAGACCACAAATATAGGCTTCAGATTCTTAAAGGCAAGAATGACTAAACAAGGTAACAAGAGTGCATAAGAACACCCTTCTAGGTCTTTCAGGCAGGCCTGAGCTCATTAAGCTGTTACCACCAGATAGTAAATTCAACCACCTAAGCAAAATTTGGGGGAGGGGTGTATGCATTAAACATATGAGTGGATCAGATAAATGAATGAGCTCCTCATTGAAATACATGAAGTGATTAGCTTGTTTTGATGTTACGCACGTAGTACTGTTTTTAAGATTTATTTTCATCAAGGAACTCTATGACTCTCCCTGGCATCTAAACATATAAACATTATATATAAAATGTAATGATAATTCTAAACTAAAAATTCTAAAAGAACATTGGTAAAAGTTACTGCAAATGAATTCAAGTGCCCTTGACCCTTGTATTAAAATTAAAGATACTGAAATAAACTGGAGATGAGCAGGACAGGGTAGAGAAAATTATGTACACTATCCCAATTATCCATAAAAGAAAAGAAAGTTAATCATTATACTATATATTGAGTCAGTTTGACATTATTCTTAGGGTATTCTAGACAAAAATACTGTAAGAATATTTTTTAAACTGGGTAAGCTAGATACATGAAAAGTAAATTGAGAATTGATGTCTATTCCATGCTTTTCTGATGTCATCCTTTCAGAGTGTGTGTTACACAAACCACAAAGCCTCCAAATGTGAGTACAAGGGAATGGCTAGAAACACTGGGGCAGCTGAGCTGGAAGAACAGAATTCAGGCAAGTCTATAACTGTTTCAAGTATCTGAATGATGGTCTTGTTTTTATATGACTGCAAGTATAACAATGGGAATCAATACGCGGGAACCAAAAAGATAAAACATTCAAAGCCGTATAAACAAGGTATCCAAGTTCTCCAGAAAGAGGTGCAACTTCCTTCCAAGTGTAAGTGTTTATGCTAAGACAACACTATTTTGTTTTGTTTTCTTCCTATCTGTGGTTACAGAGCACAGAGCTCCTGATATAATTATTTCATGTCCTTACTTTAGAAGTTCATAATTTATTTTACTGACCATATGTGAACAGAGTAAAAAGAACTACCTGAATAACGTCTGCGAATATCTGAATGACAGCGGTCTACCTCTCTCCCACACTCTCTAACCATGGCTATAGACCACACCTCAGAACTTGTGTTGGCTGACAAAGATAAACTTCAGTGCCATTCTGTATTGGTCACATTTGCTTAGGCCTTCCATTTCCTAGGTTTCTATCAGCTGCTTTAATCTGGTCTCGTTTTCCTGGTCCAGACCTTGGCTATGTTACTCAGATCTTGGATCCCAGACTTGGGCACCTCTATCTATCACTGGACTCCATGTTCACTCCTCCAGTTTAGAGGACCTAGTAACTCCCATCTTCGCCACACTAAGCTACTTTCCTAATAATCTTCTTCTCTGCCATCTTCAGGCTTGACTCTCAACAAAGGGGCTGTAAGAGAACCTGTGGCACAATAGGTGTTCTCTCAAAAAGTAGTGACTAATAAAATTCTAGGCCAGTGATTTTCAACATGACAGAGAATCAGAATCAGTGATCGACATTTTAGAGAAATGGAGATGCCCAGGCACCAATCCCAGAGGTTTTGATCCAGGAGCAAACTGCTCAAGTCTGAGCAACTGTATTTTTTAAAAAAATGTTTAATGTTTGTTTATTTTTTTATTTTTATTTTTTTTTAATTTTTTTTTCAACGTTTATTTATTTTTGGGACAGAGAGAGACAGAGCATGAACGGGGGAGGGGCAGAGAGAGAGGGAGACACAGAATCAGAAACAGGCTCCAGGCTCTGAGCCATCAGCCCAGAGCCTGACGCGGGGCTCAAACTCACGGACCGCGAGATCGTGACTTGGCTGAAGTCGGACGCTTAACCGACTGCGCCACCCAGGCGCCCCTGTTTGTTTATTTTTGAGACAGAGAGAGAGACAGGTGTGAGTGGGGGAGGCAGAGAGAGAGGGAGACACAGAATCGGAAGCAGGCTCCAGGCTCTGAGCTGTCAGCACACAGCCCGATGTGGGGCTCCAACTCACAAACTGTGAGATCATGACCCAAGCTGAAGTCGGACGCTTAACTGACTGAGCCACCCAGGCGCCCCCTGAGCAACTGTATTTTTAAGGAGCATCCTAAGTAACCAAAGATATAGCCAAGTTTGAGAAATACTACTTTATACAATAATACTTCCTTATGGTTATTGAACACCCCTGTGCATCAAAGCCCAGGCTAAGCATTTGGTCCAAAAGCCTTGTATGACAAATGCTATCATTAAAGCCATTTTGTTCAGGAGAAAACCGAAGCACAGAGAGGTAAAAGTGAGTGGTGGAGGGAGGAGGGGAGGCTCCCTTGCAGGCAAGCCTCCCCACAACACAGATGTGTACAGAAAATAACACCTGCATAATGTTACACTTGTGGGTTTTGTTTTCACCTGCAAACTTTTATATTCAATTTCATACTTGTCTGTATTTTACTCAAGTGAAAATTAATCTGTAAAAAATAATACTTACAGCTGTTCAACTTGTTCAAATTCTTTCCCATCATCTGTGTAGCAAAAGAAGAATTTATTAAGATTGGTTTGTTATTCTTACAGATCACGTATGTTGAATTCAACTTTCCCCAAGTTAAAAATACATTTGTGCAGTCTTCTCTCTTTGGAATGAAAGAGATATACCACACAAGACACTTGCCCATCGATCATGTTCTCCCCTTTCCCTGCTCTCTAGACCTCAACTGCAATTTTTAAAAATTTTTATTTTTTTTTAATGTTTTATTTATTCTTGAGAGAGAGACAGAGAGAGACAGAGAGAGACAGAGCATGAGTGAGGGAGGGGCAGAAAGAGAGAGGGACACAGAATCTGAAGCAGACTCCTGGCTCTGAGCTGTCAACACAGAGCCCAACGTGGGGCTCGAACTCGCGAGCCGTGAGATCATGATGTGAGCCAAAGTCAGATGCTCAACTGACTGAGCCATCCAGGCGCCCCTCCTCCAATCTCTGATCAGGCATAGTCTAGTGTCTGGGATTTTCAAAATAGGGCTGACTAATTTGTAATTATTTAAGTTAATAAAAATTTAGTACAAAATCAGAAAAGTATATAGAATGTAAGATACATTTTCTTAGGGGACCATTGGCTTCTCACCCTGTAATCTGTAAGATACATGCTACAAAAATAGAAAACTGACCAGAAAATGTCTCTTTTATAAGAACTCCAGAATGTTTGATAAAATATTTCAAAATGTGTTATCTAACTGAAAGACAGTCTTTGAGATCTTCTATGTTAAGCTACGATGGGACTTTCTAATATTCCAGTACCAAACCACGTATCACCTAATTGGTGTTTAGGTACCAGTAACACCAAAGAAAAAGGGAGAAAAAAGTATATTTTCATACTAAAATATTTTAGGAAGTTGAAACAGAAAGTCTATCAGTATAAATTCATAGTACTTTCACCATTAATATTAACATAAATACCACTCCAAATAACAAAAGTTAGACATTTCCCCCAAACTCTAAAGCCACTATAATGTATTAAGTCATAACGTGAGAACATTACCTAAAAAAAAGAAATCTTACCTATGTGCTTCTTTTTCTTTTGGGTGTATGTTTCACAAAGCAGAATAACAGCCACTAAAATAGCAACCTCAACAACTATTCCAAGAAATGGTTTGAGCGGCACCAAGTAACTCAGCACCACAAGTTGAACACGCTCTTCACTCTCGCCTAATTGGAATACTGCATGGCACCAGTAAGATCCCTGATTGTCCTCTGTAAGTTGCATTATCTTCAGCCTTGTTTCATTAGCATTTGTTCTATTGATTGCATACTTCTCGCTCATTTGAACATCAATAGGAACCTAACATGAGGAGACATTAAAAGCCATTCCTATCATATTGCATAAAAGATACACATCCTAAATAATCTAGTTTGAGCAAAAGGTATAAGGCATAGAAACAGAGTCCAAGAGTTTGCTCTCTCAAAGGTAGCAAAGGAAAGGGATATTTTAAGTGCTAAGCACTCAGTCTTTGAAACTAGTGTATAGGTGCTCGTGGGTAAATATCAGAATTTAAATTACACAAAAATTCCAGCCATCTGGGTTACATGTCCTAAGCCCTAACTAGCTGTTTAAAGTACTTCCTCCTTCCCAAGAGCAGGCATACATCAAATCAACTATTGAACTTAATGAATTAATGAAGCTATTAAATCTGATCATTTGTATAAAGGAAGATCACTGGCCCCTGGCACCGGGAGGTCCTCAGACTGGAACTGAGGGTGAAATCTTCAGGCCTTTGAAGCTGACATAGAGGGAAGGGTAGAAATCCTCTGTGAGTCTGGTAAATGTGCTTGCCTGCACACCTTCTGTCTTCTCATATCTGAATTTCTTTCTTTATCAGGCAAGGTGGCTTCTGGGATTCACTGGATTTTCCCCAGCCTCTAAAGAGCCATACGAAACTGCTGTGGAGCTGATTTATTTAATCCGTTTAAATTAAAATTTATTCTCAGGCCATTTGATGCCTTCACTGCACTACCACTCAACTGCCCTGCTTGATAAGTGCTAATCTGCATACAAATATTCTTAGAGGTTATCTGATAAAGAATCGTCTGTGAGTTTATTATTTGCACCCCTCACCCCGCCAAAATTTTAGCAACCTGCCTCCTTGTGCACAGAGCTGCCTGTGACGTTCAAATGAAACCCTCTCTAACTCAGAACCGATGAATCACAGTAAGGCATGTTTAACAGGCACCCCGGATGACTCTGATGCAGATGGTTTGTCTACATTTTGAAAAAGAACACTTGACTTAAAGTTTTGACCTGCACCCTCTTCCTTACACTTTCCTCACATCCTTATATGACCCAAGCTGAGGACCAAATTGAGAGAAAATTACGATAGCAAATGAAGAGAGGCACAGACTACATCCTCAGAGTTTAATGTCATCAGATTTAGGTTAGTTTTTGACTAGTATCCCATATACATAAATAAATCAGGCTATATATTTCAAGTACTACAATTGATACTTATCTTTATAAATTTACATACTTAAAAAAATATTTACACACACAAAATGATTGCCTTTCCTAATCACCAATGAAAAGATAAGCAGAAATGTGACTGGTTTAAATTTACTCCTAAGTGACTTGGAGCTTTCTCTGAAAAATCAAACCCACCACAGAATCAGACACTCTCCCTTTTAAGTCCTTCCTCTGGTTCTCTTCAACAGTCTATGGCAGTATTAATTTTGTCTAAGAAGGAATTTAGTATTTCATTGTAAGGTCTACACTGTCTCATGCTGTCCCTCCTAGAATTACAGCTTGTTTTAATTTCACTGTTCACTAGTAGCAGAGTAATAGACGTTGTTCCCCTGGAGGACAATGTGCTAAATTTCCTTGCTCTTAGAGGCTATTTGGGAGGAAGAAAAAGAGTGAGAAATGATTTTTTGAATGCTCATGTTTTTCTTATTATCAGCTCTTTGAACAGCCATTAATTCTTTAACAGCAATGTAAAGTCTTTGGCTTCCCTTAGGATTCCGGAAGGCCAAGAAAGGCCAATGACACTCCCAAGACCTAAGTTTAAGTTACCAAATTTTTATTCTTTTCTCAAATGGCACCACTGTGTTGCATTCTATCACAAATGTTTCCAGAGACAGAAGCTGAAAAAGAAAACTGTCTACTTTTTCTAGATACTTTCATGGGATGATAAGAGAAGAGAATCTTTTTGTTAGGGTCATTTCTAAACTCATCAACTAAAAGCGAATTATAACTTCCTTTCAAAAAATTTAAATTAAGTCGCTAAATCTAAGAAACAAAGTACCAGTTAATGGAACATTAAGAGTATCTTCAGATGTAAAATGTAATATGCTAAAAACATTCAATGACAACGGCATTTATCACTGTTCTTCTTCATGAATACATATTAAATAATAAGATAATAGAAGTACAAATGGTCCTGGAAATTCTGATTCTGCTGGTAATCTTATTATTTATGAAATAAAAGTTTCCATTTTGTTTTCTTCAGATCAAAGAAATACGATCTTACCTGCACACTCCCATTACTATGGTACCAGGTCCAATGTAAAGGAGAGCAATGTTGACATTTACACATCAAGACAGTTGAATCCCCCACGTAAGTGATCAATGGTTTGTTTTTTCCATGAATCTCAGGGACTAAGAAATATTTAGAAAAACATGTTACTGAAAGAGTTTGAATAAGGAAACTCATTCAAGTTGAGGACAAATTCTCCTTTCTTTCATTTTCTCATTAATATAATTTGCTTTATGTAATTTTAGCTTCATACAACGTGAAACCACTTATTTTTTAATTGGATCACAGATGACACACAATATTACATTAGCTTCAGGTGTACATCACACAGCGATCAGATAAGTCTATACGTTATGCTTACCACATGTGTGGTTACCATCTAACACCATTCGACACTATTACAGTATCATAGACTATATTCCCTATGCTGGACCTTTCATTCCACGCCGAAACTGGAACCCTGTACCTCCTACTTCCCTTTACCCATTTTGCCCATTTTCCCCACCACGCCCCACCCCTCTGGCAACCACCAGTTTGATGTCCCTATTTATGACTCTTTTTCTGTTTTTGTCTGTTTGTTTTGTAGGACAAATTTCCTAAGAAATTTACTACTCACCGGTAACAGAATCAAAGTGAACACTGAATTTAGAAATGTTAAGTTTTAAGGACATGAATGACTTGGTAAAGAAAATTAAAACAAAAGAACATAGGCAAAGCAATAAAAAGACAGCCACCAGCTCCATGGTGGAATCAGTTTCTTCTTATTGACCTCAAAGGATATATTATGGAATATACTTACACTAGAGATGTAGACTGATCAACAAAGATTACTTTTATTTATTTATTTTTTCTTTTACTCATTTGAGCAGATTTTTGGTTTTGTGTTGTTCTTCCCTTTTTTGTTTGGCAACAGAAAGTATAAAAGATAACTGGGCACTTGCTGGATGTATGAATTGTAAAGATGAGGAAGGGGAAAATAATTACTAATGACTAGGAAAGAAATTCTAACTTGTATAATCACCAGGGAAATGGTAAAAATAGGTTGGAGAATAGGTTTTCTTTATAGAATCTGTCCTTAGGTGATTAATGTTACAATGATGGGTGTGGGGAGTCTTCTTTATTCCTCATTGTTTAAATTGTGCCTAAATACAATTGTGCGTATCACCCTCTCCTTCATCAAGACTGCTGACCAGCAGAGTGTTGAATGAGGCACTGCTAATAAAAAAGAGATGCAAATAAGAGGAACATATGTCACCCATGACAGTATAAATGCTTTACGTAATCATAAGAAAGATAACTGAGCAATCTATAAGTCAATGGTTCTCACGCTCCTCATAACTAAGGAAACATGTTTTTATGAAACTGAATGGTCTACAATTTTACATTAAACAAAGATGTGAACTGCCTATCTGAATTTATAATCACCCACTAATAGTATATGAAAACCTAGTAAGGTTCCACTAGGGTGCTCCTGAGAGAGGAGAGAGGTGAGTATATATGACTATCTTGATTGAAGACATCCCAGCCAGAGGAGATACTCTGTGCATTCCTTTGATTGAGACCACTAGTGTCCCACACTCCTTATTGGTCACCATTAGGCTGAGGGATATTTAGTTAATATGTGGTTAGTATGTGTGCATTTCAAAGGTCAAGTCATTAAGTGTTTGAAGGAAGTCAGCCCAATGTGACAATGATGTGACAAAGAATTGATTTGGGTGCAGGAAATACATACATTAAAATTACAGTTTCAGTGTTACTCCTGTTGAGGACATAGGTAGGACATACCTATCCTGCAGTGTTGTCGTAGAGGATTAAGTATGGGGTCATAAAACATAAAGTACTTGGTACAGAGTAAACACCACAAACTTGATCATGCACTAGTTCTGCTTTTCTTAACCGATCCTTCTTACAAGTTGTAATGCCCATGGCCTTACTACATAGTGGTCATTTGCCAGCTTACTAGGATAGATTATCATTATGTACGAGGATGATTTCTAGGTCATGTAGTCATTTTGGACAGAGAAGAAATAAGACTTAGAATAAAAAAAGAAAACTGGAAATTCATCTGAATATACCTCAGAACTGTAGGGACCTGTAAAAACACTCCAAAATGGGGGAAAGCCTCCAAGCTGAGTCCTTGATGGACCACCCAGCCCATGTGAGAAAGGAGATTATCAAAGTAAAATAATGAAAAATTCAAGGGATGAATTCACAGGAAACAAGACCCAAAAGAATGTAGAAACAGTAGCTTTGAGATGTGGGTGATGGCACCAATCCATCCTTTAATAACATACATTAAACAACTGAGTGAAGCTGTAAAACAAATTCTACTGCTTGACACACACATTCAAGTACTTGGTGAAAGCAATTAAATAAGATTTTGTTTGTATAAAGATTACAATTTCAGTATAAATTAAAACAATTAAATCAGAGTGCCTCATTACTGTTCCTTTGAATGAAATTAGTTCAAAGGTTAAAAAGTTAAAAAGAAAATCTTGTCAGGGTGCCTGGGTGTCTCAGTCAGTTAAGCGTCTGACTTCAGCTCAGGTCATGATCTCACGGTTCATGGGTTTGAGTCCCACATCGGGCTCTATGCTGACAGCTCAGAGCCTGAAGCCTGCTTCGGATTCTGTGTCTCCCTCTCTCTCCACTCCCCCTCCCCCCCACACTCTGTCTCTCTCTCTCTCTCTCTCAAAAATAAATAAACATTAAAAAAAGAAAAAAAAAGAAAAAGAAAGAAAGAAAATTTGTCTCCAAACCTGTGTAGTATACGGAGCAGGAAGAATATATGGAATAATTTTACATACTACATATAATCTAAGAACAAAAAGAAAAGGGCCCATCTACCACACACTAGTTTTCACAAGAAAAAGCAGAATAAAGCAACTAATACTTTAACATAATCTATGACCTAAATTTTTAAATCACAGAATTGCTGTCCATGTGCTTTTTTAAAAATAAAAGTAGAGTGTGTCCCTTGCATAAGTGTTCTGTCCTATTAAGTCAAACCACTTTTGTTCAGTGTCCTAAGTCTGTGGCTACCCCCCCCCCCCGCCCCGGGCTCATTCGTAGACTTGGAGAGCCCACTCTAATGTAGGAAAATAACCAATATAAGAAAACTGGAAGCAACTCTAGGATCTAAGAGGATAGATTGACCATCTGTCCTGATATTAACATGCCTGTATTTTAATTCTTGAGAAGACCATACTTTTCAGTGTCAAGATGTTACAGGCCTACATTATGCTGAACCATAGAACATTTTGTTCTGTTTTGTTTTTCTTATGGTAGATCCAGCTTCCTCACTAGACACTGGAGTTGGTGGCTATAGAAACCTGGACTGAAGCCCCTGGTGACCTCAATAGAAGTTCCCTTCTCCCATCCAGCCCTCCAGCTTCCCAGTCCTAAAGAGGAGGATTATCCTGTATTGGTCATGGTCCAGGGCACTGATCAGGCCCTGTTCTTCAGGGATAGAAATTTGGAAGCATAAATACCATAGCCTCATGCTCAGCATGTTTTTTTCCGGCTCAGGAGGCTATATACTCTTGTCTTGGTAGTAAAGACCAAATGGACCTTGGGTTGAGAAGGAATATATGGCTCTGCTTTAGTTGAAGGTCAGTACAATCTAACTGAGAAAAGAGAAGCCTTCCATGTGGCATAGGCTTCCAAGAATTTCAGCAAGGTTTGTGGCCAAGACTGGCCAATAACAAACTGTTACTTTGCTTGACCATCCGTTTTTTGTGTATATTTTCTTATTTGAGATTTTGCTGTGAGAAGGAATGACTGGACCAAGTGAGAATGAAGTTATTTGTGGGCCTTCTGACAAAACACGATCTATCAATTCAAGATCACTTCCTAATCATACTTCATCCCAGTATGTCCAACACCTGGTGTGGCTTTATTCTTAAATGAAGTATGAGACCACAGAAGCTCTTGGAAAGATCAACCCTACTTCAGGTGAGGCCTCAACTGAAGACTTATAAATGAAGCAGAGATTTGATCTTGGCTAAAATAAGGATTCTTTTCGGAAGCCACGAGGCTCCTTCCAAACCTCAGATGAAGCAGAGCCACACTTCTTGAGTTTCACATGAAAAGGTACAACATGTATATATCTGGCACTGTTTTTCAGTAGTGCAGCTCTGTTATAGTTACTTCTAGAGCTAGGCTAGGCTCGCCTCAAAACAAACACTGCTTTGAAGGCAGACTTTGAAACCAGTTGTGTTGGCCACTAGTCAAGGGCACAGTTTCTGCTTTCCTTGTTTGTTGATCACCTATCCCAGATACCTTTCCTGGTTCTCAACCTCAGCATGATTCTTTCTGGAAATTCATTAGGACATGCTTCATTGGGAAAATCCGTGTTGAAATAAGATCAAAATATTGAAATCTACCTGTAAGCTAAGAATCAAAAGTGGAAGAAAGGCAACATTTGGGGGAAGAAACATGGCAGAAAAACACTGTTTTTCAGTAGGCCTCTAAGAGGCACAGGGTTGGAAAGCATGACTGGTAGCTGAAAGGGGATTTTCAAGAAAATCTGGGATATTTTATGAGGTTTGGGTGAGGAACATACAGCTCTGCTGCTAAATCATTCCAATGAAATGCTAAGATCAGGGTACAGACAGCAGACAACTAACTGTGCAGTGACTTAGTGATGCTACAGGGAAACAAAAGCAAAATTCTATTTTCTTTTCATCTCCTCTGTTTTCTTGACTATCCCCTAGACTCATGACCAAGAGGACATGAACCATTGCTCTACTATGCTTTATATGGCTGATAACAGCAGTATGGATCTAATAATAAAATGCACTATGGTCAGGAAACATGAATTTGTTTGAACTTCTCCAGAGGTCACAGTTGGTTGTGGGCTGCTACTTATGTTTGGAAATACTTATGCAAAGGACAGTGATACAGTAGTCAAATGTGTTCTGTTGACCTTCTGAAACTTTGGATAAAGCAGGACAGGTGAGAGTCTTGGGAATGGAAGAATCCCAAGTTTGAAGATGGCAAAATTGCTAATTCAAACTCATGTCTAATAAGATGCAGTCTGGCATGTACCTGGTGACAGTAAAAGCCCAATGGAGTTGTAAGGTGAGAGATTTATATTTGCATATTCATGGACTAGAAAAAAATCAGCTTGTGTCATTTTGGGCTCAAAGACATTAAGATATTATCAAATTAGGAAAAAGATCCTTTCCCATATTTGAAGATAGCTAACTAGACTTCAACACCAGGGTTTGAAGCTGAAGTTCCAACTGACTCTATTATGCTACTCTTCCATACTTTGACTCCTTGGAAACTTCCTAGTAAAGGCAGATGGCCACTCCAAGACAGGTTTTGCAGTATTTGGTACTATTAAAATCTCACCATGACTTCTAAAAAGTTCTATGTGCTATTACTTGTCCTTCACCAACCAAATTTCTGCATCTTTCTACTACAAGATTTTAACATTAATGAATATCGTAGAAGTTTTCAGCAACTATGTCGGAATACTTGACCCACTGCCGAGGAACACCATAGACCAGCATTCATTCATCTTTCTTTTTTTTTTTTTTTTTTTTTAATTTTTTTTTTTTTCAACATTTATTTTTTGGGACAGAGAGAGACAGAGCATGAACGGGGGAGGGGCAGAGAGAGAGGGAGACACAGAATCGGAAGCAGGCTCCAGGCTCTGAGCCATCAGCCCAGAGCCCGACGCGGGGCTCGAACCCACGGACCGCAAGATCGTGACCTGGCTGAAGTCGGACGCTCAACCGACTGCGCCACCCAGGCGCCCCTCATTCATCTTTCTTGAGGGAAAAGTAATCACTGACATATTAGCACTTGCAAGCTTCCAGGATGACTTTGCTCTCTCGCCTGTACCGGCATCAACAGCCAAACACACAAAGTTTGCTTTATACTAATCAGTGATGTTGAAGCCTTTTTACAGTCTTGTGGTAATAAACCAACCCGCTCCCATAAAGGCCAAAGCAGGGATTTTGCGGATGAACTGTTCTGAGGACTCAGGCACATACCCTATAGTTGACTCATATAGTCAATAGCAGAATGCGTTTTTTGGCTGGATTTAAAATAGAGGATAAAAAAGCCTTTTCAACCACACTCAGCTGTAGCATTGCTAAGGAAAAATAACCCTTCTTCTTAGGAAGAACCACAAACAAGCCATGTGGAGACAAAATATAGTAGGATATTTATAAAAATATGTATCTTACAGATCTAACTACATAATAACTAATATGAATGAATTATTCTGCAGATGCCTTGAAATTGTAATCAAATGCAATTTCTCCTCCAAGCAATATTCAATCTAGATGAATTAAAGGAAATTATTATTTTACCAAAGAAGATCTGGAAAGCCCGAACTTATTAATTTTCTAAATAACTTGCAGGATACAGTAGATACTTAAAAGTTACATTAATGATAAGTGGGCATTAAAGACTAATAAACTGAACTAAACTACCTTAAGAATACTATAAAAAGAAAAAAAAATAGTAAATATTCAGTGGCTCTATGCATTCCTCAAGCATTTGATTTCAAACCTAGGCCTTGTGTTGGTGCTCCGGAGACCAGCCAGAATTAGCCTAGATATCACAAAATAGATATGGAATCCAGAGGCCTTCTCCAAGAACACTCAGCATTAAGTGTATTGGCACATTGAAAAGTAAAATGCTTCTGTTCATCTTCACATTAGAGGCAGGAGAAATCACTACTAAATAATAATTTAAGTAATTTATTATAAGAGAGCTGATAGGAAAAAGCATAATATATTCAATATTTAAATTCTGAACAGGCATTACTAGTACATATTTTTATTTATTTTATTTTATTTTTTTTTAATGTTTATTTATTTTTGAGACAGAAAGAAAGAGACAGAGTGAGAGTGGGGGAGAGACAGAGAGAGAGGGAGACACAGAATCTGAAGCAGGTTCCAGGCTCTGAGCACAAAGCCTGATGCGGGGATCAAACTCACAAACCATGAGATCACGACCTGAGCTGAAGTCCGACGCTTAACCAACTGAGCCACCCAGGCACCCCACTAGTACATATTTTTAGAAAACAGTACTATTTAGGAGAGGGGAAAAGCAATTTTTAAAACTGAGTCTCCTGGAATCATTTTAAGCCTGAAGATTTGATGAGTATTTCCTCAAAACTATAGGATTTCTTTACACATTGAAGGGAGACTCAATAAAATGTTTACTAGGATTGTGTGTATGCGTATGTGTTTAATATTCTTTTAGCTCATTAGGAAGGAAGGAAGGAAGGAAGGGAAGAGGGGACTGGGTGAGGGGGAAGAGGAAGGAGAGACAAAGACAAGGGAAGGAAGGGAATAAGAGAAGGAAATGTACAGTGTATCTATCCTTTACTAAATTAAATTAAGCAAACAGAGGAAAAGAGGTTAAGAGAGAATGTCCATGATCAAATAATCAAAGGATGGTAATAGTTTCTGCCTTTGCAGAGACCAAATTGCACGAACACAAGGATTTATTACATTTACTGAGTAGGAACATTTACAAAACCACATGAAGGAAACAAATCTGTGAGTATAGAGGGAATATAGGGAGGGCTGTAGGAGCAAACTATCTTAAATCAGGACAATAACTGAAGCAGGCCATTCTGCTATTGATGGGGCTTTGGAGATGGTATCCATATTTTGTCAGAGCAGCTAGCCAGACTTCAAAATTTTCAGGAAAAGTAGAGAACAATTTCTCATGTACCCTGGGAAATTAATGTAAAGCAAAGCCCAAAATAGTGAATATGGCAACAGACCACATTTCCCAAATACCAGCATGGACATTGTGGTTCACGAATCCATCACAAAATAGGGGTTTTTCATGAAGATAATTATCCAACTCAAAGATCAGTCTTTATTATGAGATTGAGACCTTTAAGGTTTTGGTTTAATGATAGTAAAAGTAAAATACTCTGATTTTCCTTTGTTTGTACCACAGGAGAGTACTATGGATTGTATTCTGGAGTGTGTCCTTATTTAAGGAGACCAAAAACAGGCAACCCTTTGTGCATCTCCATATTATTTTTAAATGTTATGGATCCCTGAAACCCCTAAGTCCTGGAGCCACTGATAGATACATAACACCAGATCGCATTCTCACAGTCCAGGGGTGCAATAACAGATACCTAGAGGGATAGTATAAAAGCTCTGAGTTTAGTGGGCTAAGCAAATGAAAAAATAAATGAACTCAAGAGACTGTTATGACTTGCAAATAACCTGGCACCCCAATCTTTCAAACTAAAATTTGTGCTTTAATCTAGGGGAGGGAGGCTGGATGGCAAGTCGATTGGGAAACACAAAGTCTACCACTGGGAAGACTGGAAAGCTCCATTTTTAAGGTCACAACTTAGGATTCAGTGAAAAGCATATGATTTTCTCTCAGCTCATTATGTTTAGTGCTTTAATGATAAGTTAAATATTTGGATATTTAGAATTTTAAAAATTTAATGCTGAAATTATCACTCTATAAATTATTAGTACTGACCTTTGAAGTTAAATGTACCTCTTTGTTCCTTTTCTCCTCCAAAGAAACAAGAATAGCTTCCCATTTGTTTGCTATTAATGATGGTAAACCTAAAGAGAATTTATTAATATAGACTTAGTTCTCAAAACACTTCTTGATCAAACTGAAAAAGACTTAGCATTCAGTCAAAATTCTAAAATAGAAACAGTCCCGTAAATATGCAAAATAGAACATTAGCATAACTTTCAAGAGACAGCAAAGGAAAGAATGCCCAGTCAGCAAAAATGCTAAGAAGTTAACAAATTTCATCTAGCCATGCAGGTTAAAATTTTATATACTTACATGTACTGGGCATACAGGATGCATCCTGTTGCATTGGTGAGATAATTCTCAAGTAGTTCATCACCTTTTTTCCAAGTCACATTTACTGAATTCACACCCCTAGATATTGTGATTTGGCATGTGAGTTCTATATTAGAAGGTCTTTCTAAAGTGATATTTTTTTCCACCGGTACATTGGAATGCTCTATCAGCCACAAAAGAAAACCAAGAAAAAAAAAGTTGTAAAGTTACATTTAGGGGAGACCCAATATATATATATATATATATATATATATATATATATATATATATATATATATATATATATATAGCAGTTTTAAGTAATCAATAACAATGCTCTATCAACCTTTTTTTTTAATGTTTACTTAGTTTTGAGAGAGAGAGAGAGAGAGAGAGAGAGAGAGAGACAGAGCATGAGTGGGGGAGGAGCAGAAAAAGAGGGAGACAGAATCTGAAGCAGGCTCCAGGTTCTGAACTGTCAGCACAGAGCCCGATGTGGGGCTCAAACCCATGAACCATGAGACCATGAAATGAGACAAAGTCAGATGCAGACCGACTGAGCCACCCGGGTGCCTCAATAGTTTCTTAATGTAACACTCCTTTGAAGAATTATTCCTCTGTCAACATAGATTATTAATTTTTTCATTGTCACAGCTGAAGAAAGGGTTTGTTACATTGACAGAATAGCAAAAGCCTAAGGCTATGATGTTAATCTTAAAATCTCTAGCTGACAAGGATATAGGGAAGGAGCACTGTATAAAGGAGTGCTTTATGCTGATAGCACAGAAACAGTTCAACTGCAAAAACAAAGGAAACCTAAGGGAGAGAATGAAGTAACTGTTGGGACTCCTTTCAGGAATCATGTTCTTTGTAGTTCTGACAAGAATGTATCGGTATCCAGCAAATGAATGAAGAAACTCTAGAAATCTGACACAATGATGTTGCAGATCTGGGCATTTTGCATGAATTGCTGCAACCCTCTCCAACACAGAATTGTGTGTCCCTTGGGGAGGAACACCCCACTACCTAAGCTGTACTTTTGTCCCAAAATATAAAATAAAATAAAGGGGGAGAGGGTCCTGAAACGAAGTCTCTAGATCCATCTACCAGTTTACAGGAAATATAGAGGATGGGAAAAACATGTTACACTGCACCCCGTGAAAATGATCAACAAAATCTGGAGTGTGAGAAAACTCTACATGACGAATGATCTGGTTTTGTCAACTGATAAATTAGAAAAGGGAAAGAAACGAACCTAAAAATAAAAAGATACTTTAAAAACACGCCTTTAGAAAAGGAACTAAAACCAACCTATAATATTTAGGGATGTACACCTGCGTAATAAAACAATTTTAAAAACCAAGGCTGTACCAAGGCTGTGACTGAGTAGTGCTGGTTACTCTTTTTTTTTTTTTTAATTTTTTTTAAACGTTTTTTTATTTTTGGGACAGAGAGAGACAGAGCATGAACGGGGGAAGGGCAGAGAGAGAGGGAGACACAGAATTGGAAAGAGGCTCCAGGCTCTGAGCCATCAGCCCAGAGCCTGACGCGGGGCTTGAACTCACGGACTGCGAGATCGCGACCTGGCTGAAGTCGGACGCTTAACCGACTGCGCCACCCAGGCGCCCCCTGGTTACTCTTTTTTTTATTAAAAATTTTTTTTTTCCACGTTTATTTATTTTTGGGACAGAGAGAGACAGAGCATGAACGGGGGAGGGGCAGAGAGAGAGGGAGACACAGAATCGGAAACAGGCTCCAGGCTCTGAGCCATCAGCCCAGAGCCCGATGCGGGGCTCGAACTCATGGACCGTGAGATCGTGACCTGGCTGAAGTCGGACGCTTAACCGACTGCGCCACCCAGGCGCCCCAGCCCCCTGGTTACTCTTAAAGGGAAGTAAAGTGTTGTGTTTGTGGGAGGGCACTGCCTTATATAAACATGTTTCTCAATCTCATGCTCAGTAGCGTGGTATCACTAAAAGCAGAACGCAGAGCCAAAAATGTGGAAAGGAAAAAAAGAGAACCTAAGTAGCATAACATAACTTTTAATTCCACTTAAAACTTTACAGAAATGCTTCCTTAAGCAATGACCAGGTGCAAAGTTAGCACAGGTAGCGTGAGGTGCTTGGTGAGCACAAGCTTGAAATAACTGCTCTCGGAATTACAAGAGTGCTGAGTAAAAAACAAAAACAAAAACAAAAACAAAAACACCTAGGTATAAACAGATCTTAACAACATTCAGTTATACAGGGAAAAAAACTGAGTCAGACAAACTGAAGGAATTTACACGTTTTGGCTCATTTTCTGAGTACACCAAAAATAAGACTAGGTACTAGTAAGCATGAGAAAATGTTTTAAGATTTTTTATATTCGGTCCTAAGCTTCTGTCTTCTGTTCCTCATTCGCCTTTAGCTCTGGGGTACCCTTAAAAGTTCGTCCTGTCTCTGTCAAATGAAGAAATTTACTTCACTGGTCAATTTCATAAAGGAGCTCTCTACAGTCTCTGCCTTCACCCAATATAGCATATTCTGGTATCTTATTACCACATTACAAAAAGTGCTTTACCATAGGTTAAAAATGGTGTTGTTTAACCTGACTACCTCTTTTCACAGCTCGTGTTTTATTTAATGTCTCCCAAGTATCAGCCATTGCCAGGGACTACATACGCCTTGAAATTCTCTTTCCCTTGCTTCTATTTCAGGATTTTAATACTTTGCTGGCCACACCAACTCCTCCAACTACCCATAAATGTGGTATCCCTTGGGACTTTGCTCTCTGGCCCCTTTCCTTTTCAATTTGACACTCCCATGTTGGATTCAACTATTATCTCTAATATCCTTTATTCACAAAACTCTTAGCTCCATTCCAGACTTGCTTCTGGATCCCCATGTCCATAGCTCTGGGTGTCTACTGAGCATCTAAACCTAGATATCCCGCAGGTGCTTCAAACTCAATATATCCAAGGGAGATGGATTAGCCTTCTCTTCCCCTGACCCACAACACTGAATCACATATGGGAGAGTTCAGTTGATTCCACCTCTGAAATGCAAATCAGAGTTGTCCAGTTGTCTCCAGCCACTTTTAATTTATCCCTTTGAGGTGATTCAGGACACACTCCCCTCAAAATATGTCACCTTGGTATCCTGGATTTTTAAAATTTTTTTCTTTTTTTACATTTTATTTATTTTTGGGACAGAGAGAGACAGAGCATGAACGGGGGAGGGGCAGAGAGAGAGGGAGACACAGAATTGGAAGCAGGCTCCAGGCTCTGAGCCATCAGCCCAGAGCCCGACGCGGGGCTCGAACTCACGGACCGCGAGATCGTGACCTGAGCCGAAGTCGGCCGCCCAACCGACTGAGCCACCCAGGCGCCCCTATCCTGGATTTTTAAAAACATTTTAAAATGTATTTTATTTACTCTGAGAGAGAGAGAGACAGAGAGAGGTGGAATCAAAAGATGGAATCAATTTCCACCAAAAGAGATGGAAATTGGCAACATGCAACAACATGGATGGACCCCAAGGACACCAACCACAAGTGAACTAAGCCAGCCATGGAAGGACAAATACTGAATGACTGCACCCATCTGGAGGGGTCTGCATTTCTTCAGCATTTGCTCATAGCAGTTATGGTCTTTGCTGGTCCTTCAGGGATCCTTAGAAAGCTGAGCTAGTTTGCTTTATCTCCTTGCTGCTGTGTGACAGGAAATCTTAACTTACAGAGAAGGAAGGGGCCACAGGAGGTCAAAATGTCCAAGGCGCGTCTACTGAAAATTCTTTCACATCCTGCAAAACTGCTCACTTGTTGCTTCAGGGACAAAGTCTTTGGAGATTTCTGTGAGTCTTTTCCCCAGGGCTAAGCTGAGTGTCAGTCATTACTGCTGGCCTCTGCTCAGCAGAGTTTATGCTGGCAAGGCACCCCTGCTCAGAATGAGGAGTCCCAGGCCTTGGAGCTGCAGGCCATCGAGCTGCCAGAGGCCCGAGAGGCCGGAGCACCCAGAGAAGGCTATTTTGACCCTTGCATTATTTCCCTGGCACCTCGTGGGGCTGACGACAGACTATCTTTCTTGCGGGAGGACTCGCGAGAAGACATGGCAGCACTATCACTCCTAGCAGGAGGCCTTTACATTCCAGAAGGTGACTCCGGGACACCACGCTCTTTTCAGTGATGTGGCTCATTGGAGCCTTCCAACATTAGGAAGTTAGAATATGAATTTGCACCCCCATTTCACAAGGCAGCAGCCCAGTGTCAGGTTCCTTGCCTGACGTTGCTGACAGGGCAATACAAAGTATCTTCATGTTGGACACCTCAGTTTCCTCAATTGTAAAATGGCACAATACATATTTCCTGAGACCGCAGAAAGAATTAAATGAGCTATCATGGGGTAAATGTTAGTAATATATTAATTGCTGAATAATTCCCCCACTTAACTTCCTCTCACCATTTATCTCACTGGGGAATATAACAAAAGCTATGTGTTACCTAAAGTTATGTATTTTTCACATCATTCCATCTTTATAGCAGTTCTATGACATAGGTACCATTTTTATCATTCCTACGTCATAGATGAGGAAGCTGAGGCAAAGGAAGGTTATCCATCTTTCCCTAGATCACATATCAAGACAACGACAGATGTTAATACAAAATTAGGTGTGGCTGGTTTCGGATTCTTACAACCAATGATGTGTACCGACTCTCAAAGATACGAAATTCTTATGATAATGGAATGCGCTTCCTCATCACTTTCAAACTATTAAACTGCGATCTTAAATGCAAGAAAATATGAATAAAAGATGAAAGAAACTTATAATGCAGCAACATAGCAATGTGATGACAGATGGTGTGATCAACATACTTTAAACATTCACACTTTCAACTGAATGCGTGTAGCCTTTCTTTGTGTCAGGCCAGTTTCTCAGCCTTCCTTGTCACCTCCCTGCTTCTTGTAATACTTCGCAGAAGCTTTTGCAGCTTGCTTTCCTATCAGAAGATCAAAAATATGTAAAAAGTTTTGCCTCCATTTTGTAGTTAGCCAACAAACTAATATGTCCATTGAACTCAATGGACAATGTTTCAACTTCCCCAAAACCACAACTGCAATGTATTTCTGCTATTTTGGAGTGTTGCAAAAACATCCATGAAATCAACATTTCTAAGACTATACCCAATTGCTCAATTTCTGAACTATATTTTTAAAAGGCTGTTCTTAAAGTCAAATGGTAATTTACATCTGTCTCTTATTTTCCTAATTCTCTTTTATTTTCACAATTAAAAGTTTTTAAGTATATGGACATTTAAGCAATTTGAAATCTTCAGAGAAATGACAACAGTAGGACCTTAATGGGTCTATTTAGGAATCATATCACTCAAAATAAAAGTCTACTTTGTTCCTCTATAGAAAAAAAAGTGAAAAAGGCAAATTGAAATTTCTTGCATAAGACAGTGTTTCCAAACATGCTTTAAAAGCAGTAACTTTTATTTGCAAGAGTTAAATGTACCACAACATAAAAAAACTGGTAAAATGGGACAATTCTGACTGGGGCAGAGATAGGAAATATAGGGCTCTTCTTTATTTTACTGTAGATGTCAATGAGGTCCCATGTTACATCCTAAAATATAGATGGAACATTTAGAATCCTGACAGAAATCATCAGAAGGCCACTCTAACATGAGGCCAACATCTGTACACAAAACGGATTCCTATTTTTAACATTTTGTAGCTCCATTTATATGATGCTTCTTACTGTATGGAGTTTAACTGACTTTATGAAACAATTCCTCTGAATAAGAATAAAATATGGTATCTTAAACTTCATATTCAAAATTTGTACAGTAACACAAGAAAATTGCTCCTTGCTTCTTGTAATTTTCAGCTCCTCCCAAATTAAATTTCATATTGAAGTAAAGAATCATGATCTTTTTTTTTCTCTGCATCTGTTATTTAGATGCCATCTGATCAGCCAATACTGATGTGATAGAGTCTAAAATACACATGGTTTGTCAGTAAGATACTAACTACCTCACACTAGTCAGAGTGGCTAACATTAGCAACTCTGGCAACAACAGATGTCGGCAAGGATGCAGAAAAAGAGGATCTCTTTTGCACTGCTGGTGGGAAAGCAAGCTGGTGCAGCCACTCTGGAAAACAGTATGGAGGTTCCTCAAAAAGTTAAAAACAGAACTACCCTATGACCCAGCAACTGCACTACTAGGCATTTATCCAAGGGATACAGGTGTGCTGTTTCGAAGGGACATATGCACCCCCATGTTTATAGCAGCACTACGAACAATAGCCAAAGTATGGAAAGAGCCCAAATGGCCATCAATGGATGAATGGATAAAGAAGATGTGGTGTATATATATATATATATAGATATATATATAGATATATATATAGATACACACACACACACACACACACACACACAATGGAGTATTACTTGGCAATCAAAAAGAATGAAATCTTGCCATTTGTAACTATGTGGATGGAACTAGAGGATATTATGCTAAGTGAAATTAGTCAGAGAAAGACAAATATCATATGACTTCATTCATATGTGGAATTTAAGATACAAAACAGATGAACGTAAAGGAAGGAAAGCAAAAATAATACAAAAACAGGGAGGGGGACAAAATATAAGAGAATCTTAAATACAGGGGACAAACTGAGGGTTGCTGGAGGGGCTGTGGGTAGGGGGATAGGCTAAATGGTAAGGGGCATTAAGGAAGACACTTGGGATGAGCATTGGGTGTTACAGATAGGGGGTGAATCACTGGAATCTACTCCTGAAAACATTATTGCACTATATGCTAACTTGGATGTAAATTAAAAAATAAAATTAAATAAATAAATAAATAAATAATAAAATACATGTGGCTCCTGAATTCCATAACCTTAGAACAGAAACTCACCAACATGCACAAGAAACCTAAATGGTTGTATAAGCCTAACCTGAGTATAAAATGTATATTTAAAAAGTATAGGGGGATACTAGGAAGATGGCGGCGTAGGAGGACGCTGGGCTCACCGCGCGTCCTGCTGATCACTTAGATTCCACCTACACCTGCCTAAACAACCCAGAAAACCGCCAGAGGATTAGCAGAACAGAGTCACCGGACCCAAGTGCAGACGAGAGGCCCACGGAAGAGGGTAGGAAGGGCGGCGAGGCGGTGCGCGCTCCACGGACTGGCGGGAGGGAGCCGGGGCGGAGGGGCGGCTCGCCGGCCAAGCAGAGCCCCCGAGTCCGGCTTGCAAAAGCGGAGGGGCCTGACGGACTGTGTTCCGACAGCAAGCGCGACTTAGCGTCTGGGAGGTTATAAGTTAACAGCTCTGCTCAGAAAGCGGGAAGGCTGGAGGACAAAGGGAGGGTGAGCTGCGGAGCCCCCGGACGACAGAGCTCAGTTTGGCGGGGAACAAAGGCGCTCTCCAGCGCCATCTCCCCCGCCCATCCCCCAGCCAAAATCCCGAAGGGAACCGGCTCCGGCCAGGGAAATTGCTCGCTCCGCGCGAACACCCAACTCTGTGCTTCTGCGGAGCCAAACCTCCGGCAGCGATCTGACTCCCTCCGGCTGCACAGGGCCCCTCCTGAAGTGGATCACCTAAGGAGAAGCGAGCTAAGCCTGCCCCCCCTGCCGCCGTGCACCTTGCCTTCCCACCCCAGCTAATACGCCAGATCCCCAGCATCACAAGCCTGGCAGTGTGCAAGTAGCCCAGACGGGCCACGCCACCCCACAGTGAATCCCGCCCCTAGGAGAGGGGAAGAGAAGGCACACACCAGTCTGACTGTGGCCCCAGCGGTGGGCTGGGGGCAGACATCAGGTCGGACTGCGGCCCCGCCCACCAACTCCAGTTATACACCTCAGCACAGGGGAAGTGCCCTGCAGGCCCTCACCACACCAGGGACTATCCAAAATGACCAAGCGGAAGAATTCCCCCCAGAAGAATCTCCAGGAAATAACAACAGCTAATGAGCTGATCAAAAAGGATTTAAATAATATAACAGAAAGTGAATTTAGAATAATAGTCATAAAATTAATCGCTGGGTTGGAAAACAGCATACAGGACAGCAGAGAATCTCTTGCTACAGACATCAGGGGACTAATGAACAGTCACGAGGAGCTGAAAAACGCTTTAAAGGAAATGGAAAACAAAATGCAAACCGCCACAGCTCGGATGGAAGAGGCAGAGGAGAGAATAGGTGAACTAGAAGATAAAGTTATGGAAAAAGAGGAAGCTGAGAAAAAGAGAGATAAAAAAATCCAGGAGTATGAGGGGAAAATTAGAGAACTAAGTGATACACTAAAAAGAAATAATTTACGCATAATTGGTATCCCAGAGGAGGAAGAGAGAGGGAAAGGTGCTGAAGGGGTACTTGAAGAAATAATAGCTGAGAACTTCCCTGAACTGGGGAAGGAAAAAGGCATTGAAATCCAAGAGGCACAGAGAACTCCCTTCAGACGTAACTTGAATCGATCTTCTGCACGACATATCATAGTGAAACTGGCAAAATACAAGGATAAAGAGAAAATTCTGAAAGCAGCAAGGGGTAAACGTGCCCTCACATATAAAGGGAGACCTATAAGACTCGTGACTGATCTCTCTTTTGAAACTTGGCAGGCCAGAAAGAATTGGCACGAGATTTTTAGGGTGCTAGACAGCAAAAATATGCAGCCAAGAATCCTTTATCCAGCAAGTCTGTCATTTAGAATAGAAGGAGAGATAAAGGTCTTCCCAAACAAACAAAAACTGAAGGAATTTGTCACCACTAAACCAGCCCTACAAGAGATCCTAAGGGGGACCCTGTGAGACAAAGTACCAGAGACATCACTACAAGCATAAAACATACAGACATCACAATGACTCTAAACCCGTATCTTTCTATAATAACACTGAATGTAAATGGATTAAATGCGCCAACCAAAAGACATAGGGTATCAGAATGGATAAAAAAACAAGACCCATCTATTTGCTGTCTACAAGAGACTCATTTTAGACCTGAGGACACCTTTAGATTGAGAGTGAGGGGATGGAGAACTATTTATCATGCTACTGGAAGCCAGAAGAAAGCTGGAGTAGCCATACTTATATCAGACAAACTAGACTTTAAATTAAAGGCTGTAACAAGAGATGAAGAAGGACATTATATAATAGTTACAGGGTCTATCCATCAGGAAGAGCTAACAATTATAAATGTCTATGCGCCGAATACCGGAGCCCCCAAATATATAAAACAATTACTCATAAACATAAGCAACCTTATTGATAAGAATGTGGTAATTGCTGGGGACTTTAACACCCCACTTACAGAAATGGATAGATCATCTAGACACACGGTCAATAAAGAAACAAGGGCCCTGAATGAGACACTGGATCAGATGGACTTGACAGATATATTTAGAACTCTGCATCCCAAAGCAACAGAATATACTTTCTTCTCGAGTGCACATGGAACATTCTCCAAGATAGATCATATACTGGGTCACAAATCAGCCCTTCATAAGTTTACAAGAATTGAAATTATACCATGCATACTTTCAGACCACAATGCTATGAAGCTTGAAGTCAACCACAGGAAAAAGTCTGGAAAACCTCCAAAAGCATGGAGGTTAAAGAACACCCTACTCACGAATGAGTGGGTCAACCAGGCAATTAGAGAAGAAATCAAAAAATATATGGAAACAAACGAAAATGAAAATACAACAATCCAAATGCTTTGGGACGCAGCGAAGGCAGTCCTGAGAGGAAAATACATCGCAATCCAGGCCTATCTCAAGAAACAAGAAAAATCCCAAATACAAAATCTAACAGCACACCTAAAGGAAATAGAAGCAGAACAGCAAAGGCAGCCTAAACCCAGCAGAAGAAGAGAAATAATAAAGATCAGAGCAGAAATAAACAATATAGAATCTAAAAAAACTGTAGAGCAGATCAACGAAACCAAGAGTTGGTTTTTTGAAAAAATAAACAAAATTGACAAACCTCTAGCCAGGCTTCTCAAAAAGAAAAGGGAGATGACCCAAATAGATAAAATCATGAATGAAAATGGAATTATTACAACCAATCCCTCAGAGATACAAACAATTATCAGGGAATACTATGAAAAATTATATGCCAACAAATTGGACAACCTGGAAGAAATGGACAAATTCCTGAACACCCACACTCTTCCAAAACTCAATCGGGAGGAAATAGAAAGCTTGAACAGACCCATAACCAGCGAAGAAATTGAATCGGTTATCAAAAATCTCCCAACAAATAAGAGTCCAGGACCAGATGGCTTCCCAGGGGAGTTCTACCAGACGTTTAAAGCAGAGATAATACCTATCCTTCTCAAGCTATTCCAAGAAATAGAAAGGGAAGGAAAACTTCCAGACTCATTCTATGAAGCCAGTATTACTTTGATTCCTAAACCAGACAGAGACCCAGTAAAAAAAGAGAACTACAGGCCAATATCCCTGATGAATATGGATGCCAAAATTCTCAATAAGATACTAGCAAATCGAATTCAACAGCATATAAAAAGAATTATTCACCATGATCAAGTGGGATTCATTCCTGGGATGCAGGGCTGGTTCAACATTCGCAAATCAATCAACGTGATACATCACATTAACAAAAAAAAAGAGAAGAACCATATGATCCTGTCAATCGATGCAGAAAAGGCCTTTGATAAAATCCAGCACCCTTTCTTAATAAAAACCCTTGAGAAAGTCGGGATAGAAGGAACATACTTAAAGATCATAAAAGCCATTTATGAAAAGCCCACAGCTAACATCATCCTCAACGGGGAAAAACTGAGAGCTTTTTCCCTGAGATCAGGAACACGACAGGGATGCCCACTCTCACCGTTGTTATTTAACATAGTGCTGGAAGTTCTAGCATCAGCAATCAGACAACAAAAGGAAATCAAAGGCATCAAAATTGGCAAAGATGAAGTCAAGCTTTCGCTTTTTGCAGATGACATGATATTATACATGGAAAATCCGATAGACTCCACCAAAAGTCTGCTAGAACTGATACATGAATTCAGCAAAGTTGCAGGATACAAAATCAATGTACAAAAATCAGTTGCATTCTTATACACTAACAATGAAGCAACAGAAAGACAAATAAAGAAACTGATCCCATTCACAATTGCACCAAAAAGCATAAAATACCTAGGAATAAATCTAACCAAAGATGTAAAGGATCTGTATGCTGAAAACTATAGAAAGCTTATGAAGGTAATTGAAGAAGATTTAAAGAAATGGAAAGACATTCCCTGCTCATGGATTGGAAAAATAAATATTGTCAAAATGTCAATACTACCCAAAGCTATCTACACATTCAATGCAATCCCAATCAAAATTGCACCAGCATTCTTCTCGAAACTAGAACAAGCAATCCTAAAATTCATATGGAACCACAAAAGGCCCCGAATAGCCAAAGGAATTTTGAAGAAGAAGACCAAAGCAGGAGGCATCACAATCCCAGACTTCAGCCTCTACTACAAAGCTGTCATCATCAAGACAGCATGGTATTGGCACAAAAACAGACACACAGACCAATGGAATAGAATAGAAACCCCAGAACTAGACCCACAAACATATGGCCAACTCATCTTTGACAAAGCAGGAAAGAACATCCAATGGAAAAAAGACAGCCTCTTTAACAAATGGTGCTGGGAGAACTGGACAGCAACATGCAGAAGGTTGAAACTAGACCACTTTCTCACACCATTTACAAAAATAAACTCAAAATGGATAAAGGACCTAAATGTGAGACAGGAAACCATCAGAACCTTAGAGGAGAAAGCAGGAAAAGACCTCTCTGACCTCAGCCGTAGCAATCTCTTACTCGACACATCCCCAAAGGCAAGGGAATTAAAAGCAAAAGTGAATTACTGGGACCTTATGAAGATAAAAAGCTTCTGCACAGCAAAGGAAACAACCAACAAAACTAAAAGACAACCAACGGAATGGGAAAAGATATTTGCAAATGACATATCGGACAAAGGGCTAGTATCTAAAATCTATAAAGAGCTCACCAAACTCCACACCCGAAAAACAAATAACCCAGTGAAGAAATGGGCAGAAAACATGAATAGACACTTCTCTAAAGAAGACATCCAGATGGCCAACAGGCACATGAAAAGATGTTCAGCGTCGCTCCTTATCAGGGAAATACAAATCAAAACCACACTCAGGTATCACCTCACGCCAGTCAGAGTGGCCAAAATGAACAAATCAGGAGACTATAGATGCTGGAGAGGATGTGGAGAAACGGGAACTCTCTTGCACTGTTGGTGGGAATGCAAATTGGTGCAGCCGCTCTGGAAAACAGTGTGGAGGTTCCTCAGAAAATTAAAAATAGACCTACCCTATGACCCAGCAATAGCACTGCTAGGAATCTACCCAAGGGATACAGGAGTACTGATGCATAGGGGCACTTGTACCCCAATGTTCATAGCAGCACTCTCAACAATAGCCAAATTATGGAAAGAGCCTAAATGTCCATCAACTGATGAATGGATAAAGAAATTGTGGTTTATATACACAATGGAATACTACATGGCAATGAGAAAAAATGAAATATGGCCTTTTGTAGCAACGTGGATGGAACTGGAGAGTGTGATGCTAAGTGAAATAAGCCATACAGAGAAAGACAGATACCATATGGTTTCACTCTTATGTGGATCCTGAGAAACTCAACAGGAACCCATGGGGGAGGGGAAGGGAGAAAAAAAAAAAGACGTTAGAGTGGGAGAGAGCCAAAGCATAAGAGACTGTTAAAAACTGAGAACAAACTGAGGGTTGATGGGGGGTGGGAGGGAGGGGCGGGTGGGTGATGGGTATTGAGGAGGGCACCTTTTGGGATGAGCACTGGGTGTTGTATGGAAACCAATTTGTCAATAAACTTCATAAAAAAAAAAAAAAAAAAAAAAAAGAAATGTTAAGTGGTTAGTTAAAAAAAATAACTTTAATAAACAATTCTGGTTATTTTAAAAAAAAAAAAAAAAAAAAAAAAAAAAAAAAGTATATAATAAGGGGCACCTGGGTGGCTTAGTCGGTTGGGTATATGACTTTGGCTCAGGTCATAATCTCACAGCTTGTGGGTTCGAGCCCCACGTCGGGCTTTGTGCTGACAGCTCAGAGCCTGGAGCCTGCTTCAGATTCTGTGCTTCCGTCTCCCTCTGCCCCTCCCCGGCTCGTGCTCTGTCTCTCTCGGCCTCTCAAAAAATAAATGTTAAAAAAAAATTGTTTAATGCATGTAAGAAAAGTATGTATGTGTATGTATACGTGTGTCTGTATACACACACACACACACACACACACACAAAGTCTCCAAGTCTTCCCTTTGGAATCCGTCAAGCTCTAGGAACTATGTGACTGGTGTTATATAAGCACAGCTTAGTCTCAAAATTTTTGGAATTTTATGCATCAAAAGTCAGGGAAATACTAGAAAATGTAGATGGCTTCTACACAAATGAAGCCGGGTTTACCAACCATAATTCAAAGATTCAGCAATATGATGGAAAATGTTATAAAATTAGCCAAGAAAAGATGTTAGTTAAACTTCATTAAACGAAGTTCCTGCTGGCCACTTAGTACCAGGTATAACGGTTATTTCTCTACTTTCTAAACTGACTTGAAATCATTTCAAATAACCATTTAAAAGGGACATGGTTCCATTTGAATTTTAGAAAGGCACATTTCTTCTTGTTTTCAACAATGTAGCCTTTAATTTGAGGGTATAGCATTGAGTAATAATCCATCAACTAAATACCTTTTTATACAACATAAGGAATAGGAGGTACTGTAATAACTGTTCATATCAGTTAGAGAGAAAATACAACTAATAGTTAAACTGTTTTAGTAATAAAACAGGTTACTATTATTTCCAGATAACTAAAACAAAATTAATCCAACACTGTAGTAGTAGATTATCATATTTTTGATAACCAGAATCTGAATACCATTCCCGTACGTGTAAGTTTTAATGAGAAGCAAAGCCCCCTCAGTCACTATGTAAGCCGAAAAACCAGATATTTCTTCTACCTCTCTGAGGGTAAGGGCATGGCCACTTGACAAATCACATCCTCCCATCCAGGACTTTAAAATTAGAGAGAATGACTTAAGGCCCTACAATTAATTGAGAAATTAATCACACAGCAATGGCAAACATCTAGCAATGATAGGATATGTGTTCATATAGTCATTCATTCAAAACTGATTTACTACGTGCCTTTCATTCATCCATTCATTCACAATTGTACTAAAAATCTACTAGGTGCCTTTACTCTGAGCATTGATATCAAGAGTACAGTACTAGCAACAATATCTTAACCAGATGATTTCAGGGTTTCTTGCTGTCTGCCCTCCTTAGGTCTTTGGCATATTCTAGACTTTGGTTTCCATCCGAATCATAAACCTGGAGAAATAGAAAGCCTGGGGGACAAGCTTTTTGACATTGGTGTGGGCAATGATTTCATGGATATGACCAACAAAAACAAATATAAACATGTGGAACTATAGCAAACTAATAGGTTTCTGTATAGTAGGGCTACGCAGGTGGCTCAGTTGGTTAAGCATCTGACTCTTGATTTATTTAGGCTTAGGTCATGATCTCAGGGTCATGAGATAGAGCCCCGTGTTGGGTTCCACACTGAGTGTGGAGCCTGCTCAAGACTCTCTCCCCCCTGCCCCTCTCCACTGCTCACTCTCAATCTCTCTCTCTAAAATAAATAAATAAATAAATTGAATTGAAATGAAATGAAATGAAATGAAATGAAATGAAATGAAATGAAATAAAATAAAATAAAAACAGGCAAAGGAGCTGAATAAACATTTCTCGAAAGAAGAGATACAAACGGCCAACAAATACTTAAGAAAAGGGAACTCCTGTACACTGTGAGTGGGAATGTAAGTTGGTTTAGCCAGTTTGGAAAACAGTATGGAGATTCCTCAAAAAATTAAAAACAGAACTGCCATATGATCCAGCAATCCCATTTCTGGGTAAATACCTAAAGGAAATGAAATCAGGATTTCAAAGAGATATCAGCACTGCCATGCTCACTGCAGCATTGTTCACGAGAGCTAAGATGTGGAAACAACCCAAGTGCCCATAGAAAGAAGGATGGATAAAAAGGATGGAACATTATTCAGCTGTGAGAAAGAAGGAAACTCTGCCTTTGATGATAACAGGGATGAACCTGGAGGACATTATGCTAAGTGAAATAAGCCAGACAGGAAGAGACAAATACTGTATAGTTTCACTTTTATGTGGAATCTAAAAATAGAAAGAAAAAAGTTGAACTTGTAGAAGCAGAGAGAGTAGACGGATGGTTACCAGGGATTGGAGGAGTGGGGGAAATGAGGAGATGCTGGTCAAAAGGTACAAAGCCGCAATTCTGCAGGGTAAGACTAGAGAGCTAATGTACAGCATAAAGACTACACTTAGTAACACCGTACTGAACACTGCAAATATGCTAAGACAGTAAATTTCAGGTGTGCCCATCATACAAAAAAACCAACTTTGTGAGATGCTATGTTAATTCATTGACTATAGCAACATTTCACTATATATGTAAAACAAATCAGTATGCTGCACACCCTAAATACATACAATTTTTATTTTCTTATTTTTTTTTCTTTTTTTTTTAAATTTGCATCCAAATTAGTCAGCATATAGTGCACCAATGATTTCAGGAGTAGATTCCTTAGTGCCCCTTACCCATTTAGCCCATCCCCCCTCCCACACCCCCTACAATAACCCTGTTTGTTTTCCATATTTATGAGTCTCTTATGTTTTGTCCCACTCCCTGCTTTTATATTATTTTTGTTTCCCTTCCCTTATGTTCATCTGTTTTGTCTCTTAAAGTCCTCGTATGAGTGAAGTCATATGATTTTCGTCTTTCTCTGACTAATTTCACTTAGCATAATACCCTCCAGTTCCATCCACATAGTTGCAAATGGCAAGATTTCATTGTTTTTGATTGCCAAGTAATAATCCATTGTGTATATATACCACATCTTCTTTATCCATTCATCCATCCAATGGACATTTGGGCTCTTTCCATACTTTGGCTATTGTCAATAGTGCTGCTATAAACATGGGGGTGCATGTGTCCCTTCAAAACAGCACACCTGTATCCCTTGGATAAATATGTAGTAGTGCAATTGCTGGGTCATAGGGTATATTTCTTTAATATATTTTAAAAAGGAAAAAAATGAATTGTAATAGATATTCTAAGTCGAATGAGATTTAAATCACAGGTGATAATATAATATCAGAAAATCATTCATTCCCCTCCAAATTATTCTACAGATTCAGTGAAAAATCAGTCAAAAACCAAGCAGTATTTGTTGTGGAATTTGATTCCAAAAAAATCTACATGAAAGAGTAAAAATACAGGACATTGGAAAACCTATTAAAAAGAAAAGAACAAAGATATAAAGATGTATCATAATGTTTCACAACATTAATATTAATGTATTCATGATGCTAGAAAACACCAAGAAATTAATGGAATAAAATTTCTGGATTGCAACTTGGAAACTATTAGTGGTCAAGAAGTCAAGATAACAGTTACCACGAGATTTGTTTTTTAATGAATTAGAAGAGAAGAGAAATTATCAGTGTAACACAACTATTAGGTGTGGGCATAGCTTAATGAACATTTTGTTTAGTGTGTGTGTGCATGTGTGTGTGCTGCGTGTGCATGGGTGGTGAATCAGGTTATAAGGTAAATTCATTTCTTACTGTGCCCAACTCTATAAAATGTCCAAAACACATTGAAACAATAAAGGAACAGAATAGCACATGGGAATTTGGAATATGATTAGGGTGATGTTTCAAAGCTAAAGGAAGAAGGAGAACTATTCAATACTGAGGGTTGAGACAATGGCTATCTACATAAAAATAATTTAATAAAGTTAGTGCCCTATCACGCACAGTAAATAAAAGTACATTTCAAATGGATTGAAAACTGAAAGGTGAAAAACTCCTATGAAAATACTTCTATAAAAATGATAGGAGAAAACAAAAACAGTGAAACTTCCTCACAATAAAAAACACCATGCAAATGTTTAAAGACAACTGGGAGACAGTATTTGTAATTTCAATAAAAAGTACAAATCAGTACTTAAAATTTATAGCTGTCTTCCAGACATCAATTTAAAAATATATAAGCCCAATAGATAAATGGATACAGGACGTTAACGAACACACATATTCATATATATAAGTATGTCCAACTCCAAAATGCAAATTAAAACAAAAGTGATACAGCTTTTAGCGCTCATGCTGCCAAAAACCAAAGAGTTTAATAATATCAAGTGCTGGTTAGGATCGAGGGAGAATTACAGTCAAATATGGGACTAAGGGAGAGGTAAACTGTCACTTTAGAGGGCAAATTGCAAGTCTGTATTAAAATTAAAATGCACACAATTTCTGATTCAGCAATTCTACTATGTGGTATTATCCCTAGAGGAGCACATGCAGTCATGCCCAGAGAGAGAGATGTAGAAAGAAGTGTTCATTATTGAATGGTTTACAATAGAATAAAAGTTCAACAAACTGGGGTACATTGAGAGGAAAATGTCTAAGAAGGCTGGTGTATTTATACTGTGTGCACAAGTAAAAGAAACAAGCTATGCCCATGTAATATGGCTAGATCTCCAAGAATTAATACTGAATGATAACAGAAAGCAATATGCAGAACAATACATTTGGGTTTAAAACACTAATTTTAAAGAATACAAAACAATGCACACAGTACTCTATAGTCTCTATGAATACAAACACACACACACACACACACACATTGAACAGAGGTTACTCCTGGAGAGGAGAGACTTGAGACAGAAGCAGGGGTTGTGCAAAAGGGCTTTGACTTCCTCTGACAAGTTGTTTTCAACACCAGAAATTCTATTTGGCTATTTTTCAAACATGCTTTGTCTTTTTTTTTTTTTTTGATAGCGTAATATTTTCTCATGTTTTAATATTTCTTCTTCTATACCTCTACCTACTATTTCTATGATATAACAACTCTAGACAATCTAATCCTGCTGTTCCTCAGTTGACTCCCAGTCTTGGGGACTACTCCACTGTATTTTGTATTTCTGACTTGTAAGTCTTCAGTAGAGATTCCACAGCCAGAGCAGGCGATGTGTCCTTCCATAAAGTTTTTTCATTTGCTTCTCTGCAGAATTAATACCTGCCAGGGTCATGTTTGTGTTATTTTTCAGCTTGCAGGCTCCTGTATAATCCAAGTAATGTAAATGTGCACTCTAAATCTCATTGAGGGCAGGCCCTTGACTTTGAGTACTCAGGGTCTTTGTTTTTGATGCAGAACAAGGCTAAACCAAGGCTAAAATCATGGCCTGGTGCTAACCCACTGTTCCCCACCCCTTCTCACTTCCTAGGCCAAACCTCTTTTCACTGTATTTCTAGCTTTCTGGCAGTTTTCAGTTCCACCTTTCTGGAAGGATCGGCTTTCTGGGGATTTTCAGTTCGAGCTCCCCTCCTTGCTTAGATTCAAGGCCTTATTCTCAGATCTGTGGCTCTTGGAACTCAAATACCTTGTTGACAAACACAAAGAAAACCAACACATCAGTTCACAAACTTGATGCCTGGTCATCAGTTTTGGCTGGCAGATATTGTTTTTACTTTTTTGTGTACTTAACTAAATACTTAAAAGAATGTTTGAGATATTTTAAATTTTCTAGATATGGTAGGAGGATTTTCAGATTCCCTAATTTACTATATTGCTGGAAATAAAAGGTTACAATATTTTTTTAATGTTTATTTATTATTGAGAGGCAGAGAGAGACAGAGCATGAGTATGGGAGGGGCAGGGTCTGAGGGAGGCACAGAAGCCAAGACAGGCTCCAGGCTCTGAGCTGTCAACACAGAGCCTGATGCAGGGCCTGAACCCACAAACCGGGAGACCATGACCTAAGCCAAAGTCGGACACTCAACCAACTGAGCCACCCAGGCGCCCCAAAATGTTTCAATATTTTTGAAAATCAACTCACTTTTACTTATGTAATTAAAAATTAATTTAAAGTGCTAAATACAAGGGTGCCTGGGTGGCTTAGTCAGTTAAGCATTCGACTTCAGCTCAGGTCACGATCTCTCGTTTCATGAGTTTGAGTCCCACGTCAGGCTCTGTGCTATCAGGAGCTTGCTTCTGATTCTGTGTCTTCCTCTTTCTCTGCCCCTCTCCCGCTCACACTCTGTCTCTTTCTGTCAAAAATAAATAAACATTAAAAAAAAAAAAACCTAAAATGCTAAATACATATCAGAGAAACAGAAACTACTTCTCTATATGTGCTTCATTGAAGATGTAGCTTTTGACTTAATTCTGAAAGACTGGGAAGATTTGAATGTAAGCAGCAGACAAGGGAAGAGATGGGACTATATCCTATCAGGTTCCCTGTCCCACTTATGCTAGGATGTCCCGTCCCTGCTCCTTACCACCATCATCGAACTTTTTCATTAGATTCTTCACCCAATGTTAACAACCACGTGATTATTAAATCATTTGTCTTCTCATGTTGACGGGGTGGGGCACAGTTACACAGCTGTTCTTTAGGTATAGAGCAGTGGTTCTCAACTGGGCAGATTTTGCCTCCCCAGGGGACATGTGGGTGGCACTGTGTGGAGAGCTTTTTGGTTGCCACGACTTGGTGAGTGCTACTCAAATCTAGTAGGTAGAGGCCAGGGATGCTACCAAACATCCTCCAGTGCCCCCCAGTAGCCCCACTGCCCCTACAACAAAGAATTATCCCGTTTAAAAGGTCAGTATTTCTGCTAATGAGAAACCATGGTGAATGCGTGCAGCTACTGCCACTTATATCACTACGGTGGCTCCCTCTTCCATATCTTTCTGTCACTCTGAATGCTAATATTCACTTTGTTTTTCTCTGTACATCAGCAGCATCTGCAGAAGGTGTGATGACTGAGAGTCCGGCCCTGAGAAACATCACACCCATCTGAACCTCCTCAGAATCATTCTAAGGTCTTCTCTGCCACAAGGGGTCTGAGCAGCCAAATATAAGGGACTCATTATTCTTTTTCTTTTTCGACTAAAAAGTCCATTTCTTTTTCTCTCTTCCTGAATCCTTTTTCTCAATCTCATGGACCAGGTTAGAGTCTGAGAGGTCCTAACCCTGACTTCTTGCCTCTAGCTCTAGGCAACACGCCTAACTTCCTTTCCCGACCTTAATGACTCTTCTCAAATTTCACTCCATACCTTAATTTAAATATCTATTCCATTAGTGACTGCTTTGTCTGACTCCCCGTTTCACCAGGACCTTGCCAGGCCAGCTGCTAACATTTCAACATGGCAAATAAAATTTGTCATCAGGGAGAGCCTACCCCAACATTACCAGGGTGGTCAAGAAAACTGTCCGCGTATGTTTTGATTTTAACCTCTTTAGTTAAACTATAACACATTGATTGAGATACCAAACACTGTAATATGCAGAGGGAAAGAAAAAAGAATAAAGTAACAATAAAGAAAACACTCTAACTGCTGTAACACAAACAATGAATTTCAAACACCGACAATGGAAAAATTAGTGATGTAAAAAAAAAAAAAAGTCCATTATCAAAAGAGCAGTTTTAAAAGCCCAATGATATCAGAAAAGGGGAAAAAAAGGGGAAAAAAAGAAAACCTCTTATTCTTAATCAGTTATACTTTCACAAATATATTCATTATCTCCACAAATGTAATTTCTATAACAAATGTATTTAAGAATAAGGTAATTAAAATATTTGTTTTCATTGTTTTTGAAACTTTATATATTTTCAAAAATAATGTAAGTTTCCTTAAAATAGGTATAACTGTTTTTTTTTTAATTTTTTTTTCAACGTTTATTTATTTTTGGGACAGAGAGAGACAGAGCATGAACGGGGGAGGGGCAGAGAGAGAGGGAGACACAGAATCGGAAACAGGCTCCAGGCTCCGAGCCATCAGCCCAGAGCCTGACGCGGGGCTCGAACTCCAGGACCGCGAGATCGTGACCTGGCTGAAGTTGGACGCTTAACCGACTGCGCCACCCAGGCGCCCCGGTATAACTGTTTTAATAATACCGTTGAGGGAAATGGATAATTGGACATTAAGAAAGACAGCATATATACTGATTAATAGCATGGCCCCCGGCAGCACACTTCCTGGATTCAAAACCACGCTTCAACTTCTCATCTGGGACCTCAGTCAATTCACTTGATTTCATTGTGCCTCCTTTTCCTCATCTGCAAATTGCAGATAGTAATAGTACCCACTGCACAGAGTTGTTATGAGGACTGAGCTACATTATATTTAGAAATATATACATTGTCTGTAGTCAATCAATCCCATGTGTCTGTTAAGTAAATAATTAGCAACATTTTAAAAACATAAAATAAGTAAATGGTCAGGCTTCCATGAATCAAAGGTCATGTTTTCCATTCTTCCAGGCACAGGATCCTGGGTTTCCCAAGTCTCTAGCATCTTTGGTAAGTAAGCATGCTAGGAGCTGGGCCAGTGTCGTCACGATGGTCCAAAATGTGCAACTAATGTATTATATTTGAATCTCTCCACAAGAAACATTTTATCTCCTAACAGAGAGATCCATTTCTAAAAGGGCCTGAGGGAAAGAGAAAATAATAAGGACAACCTAGAAATGTAAGTGCCGTTCAAGTACACAATAATATCACAGTATGAAAACATTCCACTCATAAAGTGGATTAAAAATCCTAGTGACAGCAATAAGAAGAAAGCCCATGGTTCCTAATGAGCTTAAACACATCTTCAGACTTAACTTCTGTACTTCAGTAAAGGTGGTCCCTAACACCAAGCATTTCGATGGGCAGGAACCATGAGAACAACCCTACATGAAGACGCAACCAGCTCAAAAGTCCACTGTTTCAAAATCAACGTCAAATCTTTTCTTTTGTCGAATAAAAATGAATCCAGATTTACCTAAGGAGAGATTTTATTCAAAGAGTCTACTGCGGTAAGGAAGATGCTCCAGACTTTGGATATGTCTGCAAGTATCTCAGAACCAAACAGAAAACACTTTCCTTTTACAGGAAGCAGGGGTGTGGGGCGGGGAGGGGGGGGCAGGTCAGTGGGCACTTTTGAGGGGAAACAGAACAAACTGGTGGATGGAGGCAGCATGATCGGGCTGTGCTCAGGCCTCGTGCTTGCTCAGACTTGGGGCAGACCAAAGTTCAGGGGCCCGGGAGGAAGAAAAAGCCTGACTAAAGCTTGATCAAGCCAAGGCAGATGATAACTAATAGACCACTGTGAGTGCTAGGTCTCTTCCGAATGGCAGGAATACTGGTTTTAATAGAAGAATTAGAATAAAAGAGTAGTTAGGAGTTAAACCCTCCAAATGGGTTAAGTAAGTAAATAACCAGCCCAATACCAACTGAAAAGTCCACTTTTTTCTCTCTTCCCGGACACCGACCCTTTTTTTCTCAGGGTCCTTACTGGGTAAGTGAGGGGCATGATGTTGCCAACATCACCTGGCTTGTCAAAGGATTTGCAAGCTTAGGTTCTCATATGGGTCTGTCTTGAAGAAACATTTCATCTGACGAGGAAAATCAACAAGTAGAACATGCAAAAAGTAAAAAATTAGGTAACAACACAAGACACAATTACGTTTTACAATTAAGGATAATTCCAAATACTGGAATAGAGACTGAGAACAAACAGTTGTACAAAGTCATAAGAAATGGTCTCCAAAAAAAGGTCAGTGCAAACATACTGCAAAAAGGTCAGTATCAGAGGGGAGATGTGGGAAGCATACTGTTTGTATGAGAAAAAGAGAAACAGTTCTTAAGACAAAAGGACAGTTAAAGAC
The DNA here is from genome assembly GCF_022079265.1 of Lynx rufus. NCBI lineage: Eukaryota > Metazoa > Chordata > Mammalia > Carnivora > Felidae > Lynx > Lynx rufus. The sequence continues at coordinate 202,392,381 of NW_025814823.1, read as the reverse complement.
TAGACACGTATTGGATAAAACATGCTATTGACCCAATAAATGGGTTTACAATATTTTAAATTCTAGTTATACTTTTAACATTGTTACTAAAACAGACAACTACTCTTACTCATTTAAAAAAATCTGAGATTACTTTTGAAATACTGGAATCCAAAACTGTGAAAACGAAAGCAGAGCTGAGTTTCAGCATAGAATACTTTACTCATTTTTCCACAGGACTGTCATTGACTCATTTAGGAGCATCTTTCATTTCCCTGCCTAAAGGTCTCCCAGGACCTCCTCAATGCAGAGATTTGAATGGACGTACCAGCAAGAATTGATGAAAACGTACGAGCATCTGCCAATCAAAATGAACCTTCCCTTCCTCTCTGGCGTCCCTCTTCTAGAGAGGCTTCCTTAACCTTCCCACGTCTGACCAGCTGCCCCCTCCCTGCACACCAAGCACATTGCCCTCTTTGCCTTAGACTCCTACATGCTCCCTTCTAATTGGATGAGGTACTGGTATGTTTCTCCCATCAGACCATGAGCAGGGATTAATACCTCATGAAGCAAAATGCAGTCACTTAATCAAACACAAAAACTTTGGGGGGGGGCACTGTATTATTTGAAATGTGGTACATTTACCGGTCAGTGATATGTTATGACTCTCCAAGGAAAGGTTAGAATACTTTGTCATCATTTCACCTCGGATGGGTAGACTTGTCAAAGGTGAAGCTGTAAGAAAAAGATCAGGTGACTACATATTATTATCAAGATGAAACAATATTTTACTTATTTTTCCACAGGACTGACATCAACTCATTTAGGAGCATCTTTCATTTCCCTGCCTAAAGGTCTCCCAGGACCTCCTCAATGCAGAGATTTGAATGGACGCACCAGCAAGAATTGATGAAAACGTACGAGCATCTGCCAATCAAAATGAACCTTCCATTCTTCTCTGGCGTCCCTCTTCTAGAGAGGCTTCCTTAACCTTCCCACGTCTGACAAGCTGCCCCCTCCCTGCACACCAAGCACATTGCCCTCTTTGCCTTAGACTCCTACATGCTCCCTTCTAATTGGATGAGGTACTGGTGTGTTTCTCCCATCAGACCATGAGCAGGGATTAATACCTCATGAAGCAAAATGCAGTCACTTAATCAAACACAAAAACTTTGGGGGGCACTGTATTATTTGAAATGTGGTACATTTACCGGTCAATGATATGTTATGACTCTCCAAGGAAAGGTTAGAATACTTTGTCAACATTTCTTCTTGGATGGGTAGACTTGTCAAAGGTGAAGCTGTAAGAAAAAGATCAGGTGACTACATATTATTACCAAGATGAAGCAATACTTTACTTATTTTTCCACAGGACTGTCATTGACTCATTTAGGAGCATCTTTCATTTCCCTGCCTAAAGGTCTCCCAGGACCTCCTCAATGCAGAGACATTTGAATGGACGTACCAGCAAGAATTGATGAAAACACACGAGCATCTGCCAATCAAAATGAACCTTCCCTTCCTCTCTGGCGTCCCTCTTCTAGAGAGGCTTCCTTAACCTTCCCACGTCTGACCAGCTGCCCCCTCCCTGCACACCAAGCACATTGCCCTCTTTGCCTTAGACTCCTACATGCTCCCTTCTAATTGGATGAGGTACTGGTATGTTTCTCCCATCAGACCATGAGCAGGGATTAATACCTCATGAAGCAAAATGCAGTCACTTAATCAAACACAAAAACTTTGGGGGGGGGCACTGTATTATTTGAAATGTGGTACATTTACCGGTCAGTGATATGTTATGACTCTCCAAGGAAAGGTTAGAATACTTTGTCATCATTTCACCTCGGATGGGTAGACTTGTCAAAGGTGAAGCTGTAAGAAAAAGATCAGGTGACTACATATTATTATCAAGATGAAACAATATTTTACTTATTTTTCCACAGAACTGACATCGACTCATTTAGGAGCATCTTTCATTTCCCTGCCTAAAGGTCTCCCAGGACCTCCTCAATGCAGAGATTTGAATGGACGTACCAGCAAGAATTGATGAAAACGTAAGAGCATCTGCCAATCAAAATGAACCTTCCCTTCCTCTCTGGCGTCCCTCTTCTAGAGAGGCTTCCTTAACCTTCCCACAACTGACCAGCTGCCCCCTCCCTGCACACCAAGCACATTGCCCTCTTTGCCTTAGACTCCTACATGCTCCCTTCTAATTGGATGAGGTACTGGTGTGTTTCTCCCATCAGACCATGAGCAGGGATTAACAGTTCATGAAGCAAAATTCAGTCACTTAATCAAACACAAAAACTTTGGGGGGCACTGTATTATTTGAAATGAGATACATTTACCTGTGGGTAGTATGTTATGACTCTCCAAGGAAAGGTTAGAATACTTTGTTATCCTTTCTTCTTCAATGGGTAGACTTGTCAAAGGTGAAACTGTAAGAAAAAGAACAGGTGGTTACATAGTATTATTAAGATGAAACAATACTTATTTTTCCACAGGACTGTCATTGACTCATTTGACAGCATCTTTCATTTCCCTGCCTAAAGGTCTCCCAGGACCTCCTCAATGCAGAGATTTGAATGGACGTACCAGCAAGAATTGATGAAAACGTAAGAGCATCTGCCAATCAAAATGAACCTTCCCTTCTTCTCTGGCGTCCCTCTTCTAGAGAGGCTTCCTTAACCTTCCCACATCTGACCAGCTGCCCCCTCCCTGCACACCAAGCACATTGCCCTCTTTGCCTTAGACTACTACATGCTCCCTTCTAATTGGATGAGGTACTGGTGTGTTTCTACCATCAGACTATGAACAGGGATTAACAGTTCATGAAGCAAAATTCAGTCACTTAATCAAAAGTAAAAACTCTGGGGGGGCACTGTATTATTTGAAATGAGATACATTTACCTGTGGGTGGTATGTTATGACTCTCCAAGGAAAGGTTAGAATACTTTGTTATCCTTTCTTCTTCAATGGGTAGACTTGTCAAAGGTGAAACTGTAAGAAAAAGAACAGGTGGTTACATAGTATTATCAAGCTATGTATTATCATACATACAAGCTAGTATGTAACAGCTAAAATGTTATATTGTATACTATTGAATGAAAAATGTTTCAGGAAGCTCCAATGAACTAGGTCTCATATGCTCCCAGAGATTCAGAAATATATGGAGCTATCAAATGTGACCAAATTTCCAACTTTTTCTATATTCTTTTTTTTTACTGAAAAATACCTACTGATTTATATCAAGTAGCTTTAAAAAAATTCATTGTCTTATCCTACCACTTGTAGTTTCTTTATAAAACATAAATGAAGACATTGAGGAATTAGATGAGTGGTAGAAAAGACAGACATGAAGAGGCAGAAAGAAAATGAGTAAACAAAGACAGAGAGACCATAATAAAGGGGCATTAAAAGAGGACAGAGAAGATACAATGAACACACAGTGAAGGTTTCTGTTTGTCTTCCAGTGACAGACCCAGCCGCCCTCTACCAAAGTGGCTTTTGGTTTTCCTCTGTCACTTCTTTCATCTTTTGAAAACCTTTATTGAAGAAGAAAATTTCCATTTCCACCTGGCCCACTCGTCTGGAGAGTGTATTCTGGTTACGGTTTCTTTGACTTCAAGGCACCTGAACTTACCTCCCATGAAAACCACCCCAACTCTATCAAGTAAGTCAAAAAAGGGAAAAAGGCTTATTTATGAGTGTAGTCTTGGCTGCATTCTTTCAACATCTCATTCAATTTAAATTAAACCTGAGCCTTTTTTTATTTCACTTTCTTAATTCTCTGCTCAGAAACTTACTCCTAGTGCAAGATTAGATTTCCAGTTCTTTTCTCATGTGCCTGAAAAATATTATCAAAATTAGTGATCACCTTTGTTGGTTCAGCTTATACACAGCTTTTACAATACTGCCTAATAAAAAATCTACCTAGCAGGACCTAGCTCTCCAATAAGCTGTATTCCAAAGGCTTGATCACTTCAACACAGCTTTGGAAGGTAGAATGCACTTCCTCCTTAATCCTTTAATGAAATTAATATGTAAATCATACCACGCTCTGACAATGATTATAAAGGAAAATATGCCCTGAGTTTCTCACTGGGCTATCAGGAATACAAAACATTTCTTCCACCCGCATCTAATATTCATTCATTTATATTCTCTCTCTCTCTCATTTTCTCTCGGTGTGTGTGTCTCCCCTCCTCTCTTTCCCTGTCTCTCTCTCTCTCTCACACACACATATACACACACACACACACACACACACACACACACACACACAGCCAAAAGGCTCTTATCATCATTCTTCTCCTGATAAAAAAAAAGTATTGTTTTTTCCATTCTTGAGCATAGCTCACTTAGAGGTTGTATTTAAGAGGAAATATCTCAGGAAGATGAAGGCGGATGTGATTGGCTTGTGGATCGGAAGCCAGGAGGGTGCGGATGGGAAGGAATGAGCTGTTCTAGATCATCTGTTCTGTGAAACTTGCAAAACATCAACTTGGATATCTTTGCTTCCTTGCCTGGGAGTTCTCTTTTCTTGGCCTAGCCTGCTGCAGAGCTGAATACAATCGTGAGGGTTCCCACTGCATTCTTTACCCCTAAAAAAGCCTATAATCCTTTGAAAATAATATCGCTAATAATACTAATAAACGATATGAGATGGTCTAATATCTGATATTTATTAGACCATATCATTTATTAGTAGTAGTAGTATTCGTACCACCAACAGCAATAAGAAAGTGACATAAGCTGAAAAAAGTGTTTTATTTCTAATTCTTATTTCACTTAAATAAGTAAATATGTAGAGCCCCTGATACATGCTTGATGCTGGTAAGGACAATGAGGCTGAGTAAACTTGGTCCCTCCAGGGTGACATGGGTCATATTAATATCGATTAAGCCCACAATGTGATTGAGAGTGATTAAAATTTCAGAGTGCCACCCACTGGCTGTATTGACTATAACTAGCTTGTGTATTTCCCAAATTGGCGTGTGAGCTGCAGAGTACGAAGCCAGGTTTCCATCTCTGAGGGACTCTGGTGATGGAACAGAGGTGGAGATAATGCCAAGGAGACGGGCTTGGAAGCTGGGGTCATTTTGCATTTCTCGATTTCAAGACCTGGATGGAAGAGCCCACCAGTATTCGAGCAAGAAGAGAAAAGAGGTCTAGGTGTGGCATGGGCAAAATCCAAGCTTACAGAAGCTGAAGGAATAGGAGGAAAAAGAAAAACCAAGCTTCAAGAGCAGGGAAGTTTGGGTAGCTCCAGAATGTGCTAACTGTTGTGACCACGGCCAGTCCATATATTAAAAATACAGACATCTGTAAACCAGCCGCCACCTGTATCCTAACTTTATACATTCATTTATCTTTTTTTTTTTAATTTTTTTTTCAACGTTTATTTATTTTTGGGACAGAGAGAGACAGAGCATGAACGGGGGAGGGGCAGAGAGAGAGGGAGACACAGAATCGGAAACAGGCTCCAGGCTCCGAGCCATCAGCCCAGAGCCTGACGCGGGGCTCGAACTCCAGGACCGCGAGATCGTGACCAGGCTGAAGTCGGACGCTTAACCGACTGCGCCACCCAGGCGCCCCTATACATTCATTTATCTTGATCAGGCTCCAGGTTCCACTGAACAAGCCCAAGTGCAAAAGGAAATGTGTAACTCTTGTGATGTTTTGCCTTGGGAACAGTCCCTTTAAGAGGCAAGGTACACAAACCTCTTGAGTGGAAAAAGCAGGGCAAGTCTCCGGAAGGTGTGAGAATAGTAACAGTGAGAAGTCCTTTGTTTTTAATCAAAAAAGTGGGAATGTAAACCTTACTGCTTTCAGTAGGAGGACACTGGCAGGAGGCTGATTCAGCTGAGGTTGATGTTTAAAGGAAACTGGCAGGAGAGTCAGGCAGATTGGTTTGAATACTTTTCCAAAAGGATTAGGCTGAGTCGCAGAAAGAAATTCAAAATGGAGAGGCAGGAACTTTGTATCCTAATCCAAGTGCTGCCTCTGACTTGTTACCTGGGGTTTCATTTCATGGAGGAAACAGGAGGGATCAGAAAAGTTGTATAATATTGAGTGACGGTACCAAGATCATAGCATACATTCCTCAATGTATCCTGCTCACCCCTTTCTTAACCGTTGCTGGAGATTTTCCACTTGACATTCTTTTATAGGTAGTGGCCAAAATGCCACATGAAATAGTAACATCTAGTAGTTTTTTCTTTTTTTAAAATTTTTTAATGTTTATTCATTTTTGCAAGACAGAGAGAAACAGAGCACAAGTAGTGGTGGGCAGAGAGAGAGGGAGACACAGAATCTGAAACAGGCTCCAGGCTCAGAGCTGTCAGCACAGAGTCCGACGCGGGGCTTGAACTCACGGACCACGAGATCATGACCTGAGCCGAAGTCGGATGCTCAACCGACCGAGCCACCTAGGCACCCCACATCTAATAGTTTTTCTAAGGATTAAAGATTTTTCTCCCTCTGCAGGGGCAATGGGACATGAGGGTGTTGCATCAAAGAACTGAGTAACATCCTAATTTTCAACTATTGTTAGGTTCATGTAAGATAGCAAAATGGTCTCTACTTAAATATCTTTCACATATTATATTTTAAAATAGACATTGCTAGATGGGTTTATAATTTATACTATTAACATTTTTAAATGAAATAAACATGTTCTAATTTCTACTTAAAATATTAAGGTAACATTTTCACATATTTAATTCTGGAGCTCCATTTTAATTGAAGTAAATTGGGAAGATAAAGAAGAGGGTAAGTAACACTAGAACACTGCATTGGGTCTTAAGATTTGCTTTCACCTGTATCAGAAAATAAGTTCAACCGTACCTCTGTTTAAGAATAAGCATTTTCTCTAAATCCCTCCCCCCCCCAATCTCTTTATTATATTTTACAATCTTGGAAGGACTTCATTTAGAGAAAGGTGTAAGTAAAAGCCATTATTAGGATAAATATTCTCTCTCTTTTTCTCTCTCCTCCAAATAATGTGTTGATTGCTATCAATATGTATAACTAACATTGTTTTTAATAAATCTTAATTTTAGCATTGTCTGATACACAGCATTATAAACGTGCAGCCCAATTACAAAAAGACTATAAACTAGGAATGGATAATATATACTATTTATACAACAGAGGTTTGGAACTCAGAATATATTTCCTCATGGAAGCAATGCTATATATAACCATGAGATCCCATGCCAAATTGCAAAAGCCTTTTAAGCCATGATATGACTAAACTATAGCATTAAAATATCGAATTACCAATATTTCTAATAAACAGTGCTTTTAGAATTTTACTTCTGGATTCAAGGAATATGGTATTCCTATCCCCTGTCTGTAACAGGAATAGTAGAAAGAAGAGGAGAATAAGACTATATTGATCCCAGACACATAATCCAGAGAGAGTTTGTCAAAAGAGAAAAGAAGGTTTGACAAAAAATAAATTCCTGATGGGGACATTTACAAGTCAGACTTTCTAAGTCAGGGACAGATAAAAAAACAAACAGGGAACTCATATTTTTTCTACATAGAATGAGAACCATTGGACAAAAAGGCCATTTTTAGACCAGCAAAAACAAACAAACAAACAAAAAGCTGAAGAACAATTAAAAAGCCTAATGGCAAGAACAGTGTGCTCTTTTACAGAGCCTTGTAAAACTGTTTTTAAGACTTGGCCACACTGAAATATAAACAAATTGATCCTTTCGTTTCTTTTAAGTATGATTTTCGCAGTAAAATATATTTTGAAGGGCAGTGTGAAAACTCTTGTTTCAAACTACCTCTAAATGGCCATTAAGATATTTTAAATGCTTTGTTGTTTTTTTTTAACGTTTATTTATTTTTGAGACAGAGAGAGACAGAGCATGAACAGGGGAGGGTCAGAGAGAGAGGGAGACACAGAATCGGAAGCAGGCTCCAGGCTCCGGGCCATCAGCCCAGAGCCCGACACGGGGCTCGAACTCACGGACCGTGAGATCGTGACCTGAGCTGAAGTCGGACGCTTAACCGACTGAGCCACCCAGGCGCCCCCCCGGCCATTAAGATATTTTAACAGTGAAACTTAGGCCAAAAAAAAAACTCTTAAAAAATAAAACCCCCAAGGTTTGACTGTGGGTTTGTCGAATGTGTCACCCACGAGATTATTCTTTAATGAGACTTACATTCTGTTCAGTGGTTCTCAGCTTGGGCTGACCTTTGCCTCCACAGGCCATCCGATATTCCGGAGGTCACAAAATGGAGGCCGTACCACTTGTATCTAATAGGTTACAGTAGTTTTCTAGTAATGCCACACAAATTACCACAATGTAGCAAATTACCACAATAGAAGTTTATCCTCTCACAGTTCTAGAGGCTAGAAGGCTGAAATCACGGTGCAGGGTTTTGCCCCTTCTGCAGGCTTTAGAGAAGAATCCTTGCCTCTTCCTGGCTGTTGGCGGTTGCCGGTAATCCTTGGCATTCGTTGGCTGATAGCTGCATCAGCCCAATCTTTGGCTCTGTCTTCACAGGGCCATCTTTCTTCTGTGTGTGTCTATCTCTGTATCCAAATCTCTCTCGTTTCTTTCACAAAGACCACAGTCATTGGGTTGAGGGTCTATCTTAATCTCCTATGACCTCCTTTTAACTCGATTACATCTACAAAGACCCTACTCTCAAATGCGGTCACATTCATGGGTACCAACAGCCAGGACTTGAACGTATCTTTTTTGGAGACACAACTCATGATATAGGAGAGGCCAGCGATGCTGCTGGGCATTCTAAAATGACAGCCCCCCACAATAGAGAATTATCAAGCCCCAAAAGTCATAATGCCAAGGTTGAGAAACCTTGATTTCAAAACAGGTACCTCCTTACTTCTGATTCTTCAATGTGATTATTTTTAGTAATCTTCAAATGGCCCTTTGGCCCTCAGGTCCTGTTCTATACACTTTAGGTGTAGATATTTTAAAGCAAGAACATCTCTTGCCACCTTTTTTGCCAGCCACACCCTCCTGCCAGGGGCCTTTTGAGGACCTTTCACAGACAGGCACTAAGGGATGGAAAGAGTTTTGAAACACAAACCAGGAAATCTATTATAGCTATTAGCTAGCTCCAGCCTCTTGGCTACATGAGGAAAGCACTTGGGTTCAAGATCAATCGAATGATGTATCTAAATTGCCTTTCAGGATGTCAGAACTATGTAATTATAAGGCTATTGAAAAAAAAAGATTCTATCTTTGGAGTGAAGATACATTAGTAATAATATAATCACAACTTTTTAAAAATAATTTTTTTAATGTTTATTTATTTTTGAGACAGAGAAAGACAGAGTGTGAGTGGGGGAGGGGCAGAGAGAGAGGGAGACACAGAATCCAAAGCGGGCTCCAGGCTCTGAGCTGTCAGCACAGAGCCTGATGCAGGGCTCAAACCCACGAACCGTGAGGTCATGACCTGAGTCAAAGTCAGATGCTAACTGACCAAGCCACCTAGGTGCCCCAATATAATCACAGCTTTAAAAGTTGCAGAAAAACATTATTTCCGATTAAAGGAAAAACACTATTTTCAAAGGTAACATCTATTATTTCTAACAATATATTATTTGAGATATTATATGTGAACAGTGACTATGTCTTATCAGGAGTAGGGGGTTTATTATTTTCATAGAATATTGTGAGGTTTTTTTCTTTTCTTTTAAAGATTTTATTTTAAGTAATCTACACCCAGCATAGGACTCAAACTTACAACTCTGAGATCAAGAGTCACGTGCTCTACCAACTGAGCCAGCCAGGTGCTCTGAGGTTTTTTCCTTCTATGTCACTGTGTGTGTCTTGTTTTTTATTTCTATGGTTCACATTATATTGTGAAATATGGAGGCCAGTGATACAAAAGTAATTTCAAAAGAATACACTGTAGGATGAACAGCCTCCACACTTACAATCTGTTTAAGGACAAAAACTCCTTTGAAAAATGATACTTAATTACATAAACTAATGACAGTTTCTCAACTCTCATTGTGGTTTAATGTCTATGTTAACTAAAGCTTTCCCAGAAAGAGTTGAAATTATTTTTTCTTTAAGTTTGTTTCTTTGTTGGTTTTGAGAGAGAGAGAGAGAGAGAGAGAGAGAGAGAGAGGGAGGGAGAATGGGGAAGGGGCAGAGATAGCGAGAGGGAGAGAGAGAGAATCCCAGGGAGGTTCTGCGCTGACAGCCCAATTCAGGGCTCAAACTCAAATTGTGAGATCATGACCTGAGCTGAAATCAAGAGTCAGATGCTTAACCAACTGAGTCACCCAGGCCTCAAGAGTTGAAATTCTTTTTCCTTCTTTTCAAACGATCTCAAAGAGAATAGTTTCAAGCACAGAAAAATTTTCCCCTGAACCATCTGAGAACAAGCTGATGACCTGATGACCTATTCCCCTCTGAAACGTTACTATACATTCCTTACAAAGGACATAACCCTCACACCATCCCACAATGCCATTAAAATTGGGAAATCAACATTTATGCTATTACCATCTCATCCCACATCTCATTGAAGTTTCAACAAAAGCCCTTAAAATGTGTTTTTTAGCCAAAGGTTGCAGTTCGGAATTACATGTTGCTCTCAGCTGCCGCGTCCCTCTGTTCCCCTTCACTCTGGAACAGCGTTAGTCATTCTTGACTTCTATGACCAGTATGGCTCCAGGATAGGTATGTTGAATATGATTAGATTTGGAGTAGACCTCTTTGGCAAATATATCACAGAGGTGATGTTGTGCTCTCATTGCATCCTATCACATGGCTCACAATTTTTAATCCTCTCTTTGCTGATGGTTTTCACTTTGATCATTTGATTAAAGCCTTCTCCACTGTAAAGTTGTTCTCTTTACCTTTTCATTAATACAACTTCACCAATTTTGTGGGAAGTTACTTTAAAATTATGTAATATTTTGTGCCTCATCAAACTTCCAATTGATTCATTTAATTAATTTGTATCAGTATGTACTCATGAATACCTATATTATTCAGTGGGCATTCTCCAGTGGATACTAATGGATACTAGTCCATTATTATTATCATTTATTTTGATGCTCAATTTGTCCCAGGTTTGTCCACTGGGAACTCTCTGGCTCTTGTATCTTTTTGACACGGCCCATCATTCTTTGAGCACTTCATTGCTTTCTGGCACAAGAAGTTCAGGGTTTATCTTATACTTTCTCTTCCCTTTTTGTAAAATAAGCCATTTTTCCAGGAAGTCCTAGTTACCCATTAGTAAAGAATCGTATATAGAGTCAAGATTTGGCTGCTAAGTATGGTCGTCACAATTGAGAAATCAGTAGGATTTCTCACCTCTGTGGGCAGAGCTAATGCATGTGTATATTCACACACACACACACACACACACACACACACACACCGTAAATAAATATATGTGAAAGGTATAACATACATACATATATAAATATATGTGATGTATATGCGTTATATGTATACTTACATATACACATCTATATCTATGCATCTGTTTATATAGACACACACATAAAAGACAAATAGATTTAAAGTCATGAATTCATGCTAATGCTGTCAATTGCAACCCAACACTGCAAGGTTCATTCTAGTTTCCCCTCTTTATTTCCTTCTGCTGTAAGAGAAAAACCTACATCCTATTATTCTTACTCATTCTACTTATTTGCTCAATCCTCTTGTATGTAACTAATCTCCCACTGCCACAGCCACTCCTGGCCCCAAAGAAATGTCTTCCTCACCCATTTGGGCTCCAACATCTTGCACTGTTGGCTCTTCTGTGTGCTTTCCCTACACCCCCCTGATCAAGATCAAACAGCACAATGTCCGGCTGCCCCTGCTTTGAAGCCTCTGTCACACTGTTCAGCTCTGAGACCTGGCTCTAGGCCACCCCTTTGCAGGAGGACACATCTCAACGTACTCGGGCTCTAACACTCCACATGAGGCCGCTCCCCTACCTGGATGCCATCCTGACCTGGCCCAATTTCTAATTCCCTGACCTGGGACCCTCTGGCTTCCTCTAATAAGGGAGCTTGCCTCCCTGCATTCCCCAACCTAATGACTATAGAACCCATTCCTAGAAGGAAGAGGAGGAGATGGGAGCCAGAGGTGGGGACCAAAGAACAGGAAGAGGAAGAGCCAAGAACTAATTCTTAACAAATGCTTATATAATTTTAAATGTGATGATAATTTAGGCTCAAAAGTTTGATGCATCAGATATAACTCTATTAAACATAAGCTTATAGTTAATCTGTTCCTTTAAACAGTTTAAAGAAAGGACTCAAAACTGCTAAAAAATATTGCTTAAGTTTTCTACTTAGATCTAGACTAACACAATGTCAGGCACATGTAGGTGCTTCAATAATACCGTTCTCACAAATATTTATTACTAGGTGGTTGCTGTATATGTGGGATAGGGAGTATCTCTAGAAAGGTAGTTGAGCTCTTCCTATCTCTTCCTACCTCTTCCTATCAAGAAATCTCTTGATCCCTTCCTATCTCTAGGAAGGTGGTTAATCAAGAAAGTATATAAGCAATGTCCCCCAGAAGTTAAAAATGATCACTTCAAATGTTTCCCTTGCATTGCAAACATATTTTTCAAAAGATAAACACGACTCGGGGCACCTGGGTGGCTCAGTCAGTTAAGTGTCCGACTTTACCTCAGGTCACGATCTCACAGTTTGTGGGTTCAAGCCCCATGTCGGGCTCTGTGCTGACAGCTCAGAGCCTGGAGTCTGCTTTGGATTCTGTGTCTCCTTCTCTCTCTGCCCCTCCCTCACTTGTGCTCTGTCTCTATCAAAAATAAATAAATGTAAAAAAAAAAAATTAAAAAAAAATACACATGACCCATCCCCTCAATTTGTTCCACATAAGAGTAATATTAATGATGTTTAAATATTCCCATTTATCTAATATTTGCTTTAATAAAGTGATTTTACATTTCTTATTTAATTGAAACAGCTTAAAAGAATTAAAGTGAGTCCCTTTGTCTAACTTTATTCTAGAACTTAAAGTGTGTTAGCATGCTCTTCAGCTGAAATCAAGCATTTAAATCCATACACCGTGTTCTGTCAGTGGTTCCAAACTTTCATAGACATACCCAGTTATCTCAGAGAGACGAGTGAATATTGTGTTTAAGAAAACAGATATTGGAGGGGGCTCCTGGCTGGCTCAGTTGGTAGAGCATGTGACCCTTCATCTCAGGGTCACAATTCATGCCCCACATTGGGCTTAGAGCTTACTTTAAAAAATTAAAAAATAAAACAGGCATTGGAGTCAGACTGAACAATGCTTAATTTCCTATTCTACTGCTTAAATAATTATATATACTTAGGCAGTTGTTTAATCTCCCTAAATTCCAATGTCCTCATCTGAAAGTCAGGGACAATAAAAGCTAACCCATAGGGTTATATACTGCACAGTGTAATGCCTGGCCCACTTGTTATATAGTAAATATGATAAATTATAACCATGTTTGTTATTAAAATTTTGCCCAAACTCTTAGGCTTATAGAATACCTATTTCCAAGTAATTCAAAGTACCTACATAAAAAATAGTCAGTAAACTTCACAATAGCCTTTAGCAAACAGAAAACTGAATCTCCCAGAGATCAAAAGAGATTCTATAGAATAAAATGAGGTTGCTTCACGATTTTTAATCCTGCCTTAAAATGAGATGCTAACTTCATGCCTTTTATACAGCACATCATTCTACAGTTTTCGCCTAAGCGGAGGTGAAAGGCCAGGACTGACACTATATACATACACAGACAATTGCCATACCTACATACACCATCCCAATTATTTATAACTTTGTTAATTTAACCCACTTTCATTTGTTCCCTACTTTTTTCTCTTTAGAAGTCTGCTCTGAATGTCAACTTAAACCTGACTCCCTGCTACCAACAGCATATAAATATTCACCCAATGGTGCACTCTCTAGGCCACCGCAATTTTAAAGCAGTGGGTTGAAAACGAGCTTAGGATCTCTTGATTAAATCACACGGGAGCTTTCAAAATACCTGATGTCCAGCCTAAATCCCAGGACAACTGAATCAAAAGTTTTGAGGGCAGAATCCAGTATTTGTAAAGTTCCCAGATAATTTTAACATACAACCATGTGGAGAACCACAGGACTTACCCAGAATGCAATGGGCCTCAGAGCTGCAGCAGTCTCAGGTGAACCAGGGGTGAATCAGGAATGGCACGGGGGTGGGGGAGGGGGGGGTAAAAAGTCCTTGACCACTCTTTATAAGTGGTAGGAATGAAAAAGAGGTACGTGGCTAGGAAGTGGGGCAAGGAAATTTAGGAACTGAAGCAATCCATAATGCTTTGTCCAAGTTAACAACTAGACCCTTTAAAGGACATGTAAAAAACTGAAAAATCTTACCCTTTGATTATCTTTCCATCTTTATGTTACAAAAAAAAAAAATCTACATGCTATAAGCTCATAAAGGTGGAAAATCTTGTGTATACTATCTTAATTTTAGTTGGTGATAGGCAGTATCTGTCAACCTGAAAGGCAGTCTATTCTCCTAATTAGCTGCTAACACTTTGAAATTTGTAACACAGAAACCTGCATTAGAAAGTAGGTTGGATGAAATACTTTCAATATGGCAAGTGATTATAAACAGGTGAAACTACAATGCCAAATCTGGTAATGTTTTGCACACAGATCCCTGTTTCAAAGTGTCTGAAACAATTAAAACAAAACCCGCAAAACCTTCGTTTTCAGAGACCGTGGTGTTTAAAAGAAGATACACACACTACCCAATGAGCGGGGGGCTTTGGTTGATCGGTTGTGGTTACGCTGTTATTTCAACTCAGCTCTAAAAAACATCCTCAAGTCCAGCCCACCTGCCAGGCAGGGAGGTGATATTTAAACCTACTATCGATTCCAGCGAAGGGAGTTGGCCTCGGGGAATGTGGCTTTCAGAAATCCTGGCACTTTAGCGGAGCGAGTTCCTTGCTCCCGCTCTCACCCCCACACCGTGCCGCCCTCGTCCCAGGAACACCCAGACCCGTCCTGCTACCAACGCCCCCGACTCGCGGGGCGCTCTCGGTTCCAAGATTCCCTCCCCGGAGCTGAGGAGCCCGAGCCGCCCCAATCCTCCCGTCCAGCTTGGACAACCCAAGCTGGCCAAAGGACGGAGGCGGCCGCCGCTCCGCACCCGCGCGCGGTCTCCAGCATCCCCGCGCTTCTCCCCACCAACGCCTCTCCCCACGGGGACCGAGGCTCGCGCGTCCCTTGCAGCGCACCCTCCTCCCAACTCGGCCCTGTAGCCATCGCACCTGAGGGCTGGCCGTCCGCCAAGCTCCCGCGCGCCGCGGCGAGGAGACACAAGAGGGCCAGGGGCAGCGGCCCCCGGGGCCCCAGCAGGCCGGACGGGGCGCGCATGGCTCCGGCGGGTCAGCTGCGGTCCTCGCGCACCGCCGTCGGTGGCCGAAGGCCCTGCGCACAGTCGCCGGTACCCCGGCGCCAGCAGCTAGTCCCCGGGGCGGGGCGCGCGACTAAAAGCAGAGTGGGAGGGGCCCAGGCGCCCTGCCCTCCTCCCCTGAGACGCTCTCGCCGCGCCCGCCGCCGACCCAGGGCTGCGCGCGGACCTCCATCAATTATGGAGCACGCTGGCCGCGGCAGGCGCGTCCGGCTGTGCAGTGGCCACCGCCGCGCCGCAGCCTCTCCTGCCTCCGCCCTCCCGGCTCCGGCAGGGCTCGGAGGGAGCCTGCTACAGACGCGGCAGGTGATGTCTAGCCTGTGTCCGGGAGGGGAGCTTGAAACTCCTAATGTGTGCACACATATATATACATCTGCAGACTATTCTGTGCAGTTCGTCTGAAGCAGCGGTCACTTATTTGATGACACACAGGAGAGGATGGAGAACACTTTCCCGCTCCCCCCGGGACATCCCTGGGTTATTAAGGAGATTTATGTTTGCGCAGGTGGTAGGCGCTCTCCAGCTGCCCTGCATCCCGGACGACTCTCTGCTCTCCAATCGCACACACCCTCCCCTCCGGTCTCTGAAGGCTTAACCGGTTCTCTCTAGATTAAGGTTTCCGAGTCTCAAGGCCCCACTGAGTCTGCTTCTCTTTTCCTTTTGTTTGCTTTGCCTAACAGCTTTTAAGGAGCCACCTAGAGGTCAAGAAACAGAAACTACCGAAAGCAGATACTGTGTAAATGGCACAAGCCTGTTGACCTTCGTCAAACTCGAACACAGTTTTAAGATAATACTACTTCTAACCCGGCAAGACTGTAGCTTGGGATTTTCAGTGCTCCCCACCAAATAAAGTCAAACTAAAAGCTATCAGAGAGGGGAGGAGAAATCTATGTTATAACATAAGAGGCAGTAAGACGTTATGATTCTCCAGGGTGTTAGAACACATGAAAAGATTTTAAGTATTTCTCACGAATCTTGTTCCCTTTTCCTTTGTTTTGAGAATGCCAGATTTGATACTCATAAGTTCATTTTATATCAGTGTCAAAAAAAATTAAAGAAGATGTGAGACACAAATTTTGAAAACTGAAGCGCTAAACAAGAGAGAGCGATGCTCACTTTACTAAGGAATGGTTAAGTTTTAATTGGTGTATTTATAAAGTATGCCTGTTTCCGGTTCAGTATTATATAGGCAAAATTTCGGAGGAGTGTAGATTATTTAAATTGGTGTTAAGAGAATATGAGTAATACAATTCATTAAGCATATTAATATCGAATTAATATTAAAAAATCTGCCAAGCGCCAGGCACTGGGTTCAGAATAGGCTGCATGGGGGGCACCTGGATGGGTCAGTCAGTTGAAGGTCAGACTTCCCTCAGGTCGTGATGAGTTCAAGCCCCACTTTCTGCTGGCTGCTGTCAGCAAAGAGCCCACTTCAGATCCTCTGTCCCCCTCCCTCTGCCCCTC
Organism: Lynx rufus; assembly: GCF_022079265.1. Taxonomy (NCBI): domain Eukaryota; kingdom Metazoa; phylum Chordata; class Mammalia; order Carnivora; family Felidae; genus Lynx; species Lynx rufus. The sequence goes on along the minus strand of NW_025814823.1, from coordinate 202,375,500 downwards.
CCCCGCTTGCACTCTCTCAAAAATAAACATTAAACACACACACACACACACACACACACACACTAGAGAACTACTTATTTATGAACTACAAATCTCAGGAAAAATTCTTCTCAGTGAGAAAATTATGGTTATAATGATTAACCCTTTCTAAACAAAGCCTTATAAGAGATCCTGTAGGATTAAGATTTTACATCATGGACTCTCTTGGGACCTTGACCAGACTTGCTAAACCCAAATTGCCTGATCAATGGTTGCTAAATCACACCCCTGTCTTGCTGCCCTGAATCCTGTCTCAGGATTAACTACAATCATTTGTCTATACCTTTGGAGTTTGAACAGCAAGCACTTTTCCAAACAAGCTGAACATTGACTGACCTTCCCCAGGTGTTCCTGGGAAATAGGCCCAAATTCACTTTATTTCAGATGAGCTGACCTTGTTTAAGGAAAAATTATCTTCGCGGTTGAATCAATGTGTTGGTGAACAGGAAAAAGGGACTTGCCCAAGCTGAGGCAATTGCTTTTGTTGTTACAGCAAGATAAATTGAGAAAGAAATATAATTCGTGTTTTGCTAAGTCTTTTTTTAAATTTTTTTAACCTTTATTTATTTTTGAGACAGAAAATGAACAGGGGAGGGTCAGAGAGAGGGAGACACAGAATCTGAAACAGGCTCTGGGCTCTGAGCTGTCAGCACAGAGCCTGATGCAGGGTTTGAACTCACGGACCACACAAGATCATGACCTGAGCTGAAGTTGGCTGCTTAACCGACTGAGCCACCTAGGCACGCCTTGTTTTGCTAAGTCTTTTGACAGTCTTTTCCCCATTGTTACCTGCTTTATATTTAGATAGTTGATATTTTTGACCTTATCTCAACTTCATTTTTTCAAACGTTCTATAGTCTTTAAAACCAGGGTCTGTAATACTTTTCCTGTATAGCTTTTTCTGACCTTTCTAGTCCAAATTGACCTTTTCTTTCATGATGAATTAAACATGGCCACAAATACTTTGACTAGTCCTCACCATGTGGAGTACTGAGGGGAAACGAGAGTCCCGTGTTTCCCTTCTTCAAGCTGGCTGGTTGGTCTCTGTGACTTCTCTGGTCTATTGAACATGGCAAAAGTAACATTGTGTGAGTTTCCAAATCCAAACCACAAGAGCATCTTCTTCCTTCCTCCTCGTTCTTGCAAGACAGACGCCAGGAAAGACGTGTGACTACTTTGAGATCAACATGCTGTGAGAAGCCCAAACTGCATAGAGGGACAGGAACAATGAGATGCCGGGTGGAGAGAGGCCAAAGAGCAGGAAGGTGCTACATTTGTGACAGTCTCTTCTTGGAGCCTTAGGCAAGGTCAGTCCCCAGGTGAGTACCGTGCAGTGACCCCACCTGATATTCCGTGGAGAAGAATTGGCCAGCTGAGCCCCGCCCGAACTCTTGGCCCACAGGATTGGGAGATAGCGCTGTCACTTTAATCCACTAAATTTTAGGGTAGCTTGTGTCACCACAGTAAATTATCCAACAGTCTCCTCTGAACTCATACTGTCCCTAGGATTAATTTGACAATTAATAATTTATAGCTTTGTGACTTGACCTTCATTGTTGGCTTCAAGTTACATTTAAATATTTTATTAGTATTCAACTGGTTATGTGATTATATCTTCTTTTCCAACTATATTACAACTCTTCTCAGTACCTCAAAATAGTTCTATACATCTTTGTGTTTCCTGCAGTATCTTAAAAAAAATAGTTACTGCTAGTGTGCTCTGTTTTTTACTTCTTAGAGAATCAGTTAGGAAATACACTTTTTTCCTTTTTGTGCTAAAACTTGTGTTTGTAGAATAATGCTATAAAATCTTTATTTTTTTTCTTTTAGGATATAAGCTGTTGTTGAGTGAAAAGTATATGACAGGATCCTAGAAAGGTATGAAAATGAGAATGGCAGGGGGAGGGGCCTGGGTGGCTCAGTCAGTTGGGTGTCTGACTCTTGGTTTCAGCTCAGGTAATGATCTCACAGTTTATGAGTTAGAGGCCTGCGTTGTGCTCTGTGCTGACAGTGTAGAGCCTGCTTGGTATTCTATCCCTCCCTCTCTCTCTCTGCCCCACCCCCACTTGCCCACACTCTCTCCCTCTCTCCCTCTCTCCCTTTCAAAATAAATAAATACATAAATATAGAAACACATAAAGTGAGAATGGGAATGTGGGTTACCTCTTTTGGAAGGCACTATTTAATTTTTAAAAATTTTTATTGAAGAAAAACATTATGTCAAACAGTAATACGCGAGAGGGAAGGATGTAATATGTTTACCTGTATCACTCAACAAGCCACAATTTCTGTCTTTGTCAATCTGACAGTTGAAAACAGCATGCATTTACAGTTTATATTTGTTTTATTGTAAGTTGGGGTGAGCATTTTTAATATGTGAAAATGTAATGTACAAGCATTGTTGCAAACCAACAAAATTCTGTCTCAGTCGTTGAAGCAGAAAAACAAGCATTTAAAACTTGTCAGGTACTTCTTGGGATTGTTGAAAAAATAGACTCAAGGTAAACTTTGAGGAACACCAGAATTCATGGAGAGCACTGATGCCTGCCCCATCAAACACGAAGGCCAGGGACTCGGTACCCTGCGTCCACTTCTGCCTCCATCCCTGAGGCCTCTTGCGTGTCAGCAGCTGACCCTTGGCAATCCCTGCAGCCCCTTCACCAGCCAAGTGGGAGAGCTGTTCTGCTCCCCTCCGAATCGGTCGCTCACCTGGGAGTGTAAGGCCAGAGCACGAGCCTGACTGCTAGCTTCCAGAGACGCTGAGTGTTTGAGAGAAGGCAGGATTCCTAATGTGGAACTCTCCCTAAATACAGAAGCGTTTCCCAAATACAACCAGGGGCCCTGAATATGTCAAATATCCACTCCAGTCCTCCTCACTGTGACAGGCAAACTTTCTTCATCCTGATTCTTTAAAACAACAGCAGATGCTCCCCAACTTGATATGCCTTGTACCCACTTAAATGCAGACACGCCATCCAACCCACAAAGAGAACCTGCCCCTCTAGAAGAGGAAGCTGGATCCCTGCCTTGTACAGATGCACATTCTCAGGCCCTGGGACAGGAGCTCGTAGTGTGTGCATTTGACATATGCTTTTGTAAAATTTGCTAAAGTAAACACTGTAACTGGAATTATTTAATATGACCACTTATTTCTACTCCAACTGCTCTTGTATCTCACTTTCCCACAAGTCAGATGGCATGCTGGGCGCGTTTCTGGGATCCCCCTAAGAGCAAGTTGAGTTAAGGATACATTTCATAGGGCTTTATTATAATATAGTTTTCTGTTTTGCGGTCCCTTTGGTATAGAGACAAGTTATTGCTAGCCACCCAGTTTAGAAATGGCTTAAAGGTATACAGACTTCTTGCTGTGTGACCCAACTAGCACTGTGACTGAGTCAACTCTCTGGGCATCTTGACATAAACGTGAAGAATCAAAGACCAGATCCTGATATCATATTGTCACTTGGCACCAGAAATAAGTTGATAGGGAGGAAAAAGGATGCCATAGCCAAACCAAAAGTGTATTGGACTGAATTGTATCCCCCCCCAACCCCCCACACACCAAATTCATATGGTGAAGCTCTAATCCTCAGTACCTTAGAATGTGACTGTATTTGGAGATAAGCCTTTAAAGAGGTAATTAGGTTACATGAGGTCATATGGGTTGGCCTAGAATCTAATATGACTAATCTTGGACCTAATCCAATATTGAATCCTTATAAGAAGAGGAAGCGATACCAAAGGAAGCACGCATGCACGCACGCGCGCACACACATACACACACACACACTCATAAAAGGCCATGTGAGGACACAAAGAGAAGGCAGTCATCTGCAGGACAAGGAGAGAGGCCTGGAGAATCCAAGTTTGCTTCCATCATTTGTCACTGTCTATTTAGTTTTTGGTAATAACTTTTCCCAGTGTGCCTTCTGTCTTGTGACATTACCACCAAGAATTATTTGTTACGTAGCCAAATTAACCAGTCTTTTTAAAAAAGGGTTTTTGATACAGAGAAAGATACCATATGGTTTCACTCTTATGTGGATCCTGAGAAACTTAACAGAAACCCATGGGGGAGGGGAAGAAAAAAAAAAGAGGTTAGAGTGGGAGAGAGTCAAAGCATAAGAGACTCTTAAAAACTGAGAACAAACTGAGGGTTGATGGGGGGTGGGAGGGAAGGGAGGGTGGGTGATGGGTATTGAGGAGGGCACCTTTTGGGATGAGCACTGGGTGTTGTATGGAAACCAATTTGACAATAAACTTCATATATTGGAAAAAAAATAAAATAAAATAAAAGTAAAAAAAATAAATAAAAAATAAAAGAAAATAAAAAAGTGCTTTTGTTTCTGTCATACCTAGAAAGGCCTTCATTGCTTTAAGGAAAAAATAAAGACATCCTATGTTTTCTTCTAGTATTTTTTGTTTTCTCTTTTTTATGTTTGAAATTTAAGTTAATGTAAATGTTAATCTCTATAAATGTAAAATTATTATAAAAATTTATGGTAATAATTATTACTTACCTTCCTGTCATTTTCAGAATCTTGTACTTTAGAATTTTATGTCATCTCTGCATTTGGGCAATAAACTAACCAATCATTTAAATGAATTGTTTGTTATTTGTTTAATATTCCTGATTCTTTCTCATATTTCAAGTTACCGTAAGGAAGTGGCAATGTCTAGTTAAGAGGATGGGTGGGGGGAGAGGCTAACCAAATACATGAATAAGAAGGAGAATTAAATAATCTGAATATCTGAATATGTACCTGAATATATACCTGAAAGTAGAAAAGATTCTGTAACTGGACTGAGTCTCAAGAGATCTAGCTCATGTTCACATTTTAGAGACAAAGCAATTTATAAAAGGCAAAATCGAAGATCTCAAAGCCTTTATCCCTAAAATTTTATCTCAACCTTTACAATGTTGGGGGGAGATGGAGAGGGAGAATATTGTTCACTATAAATGATTTCAGAGTTTCAATTATTTTTAATTTTTTAAAATTTATTTGGAGAGAGAGTGTGTGTGTGTGCGTGTGTGTGCGCGCGCACATGCGTGCACTTGAGGGAGGGGCAGAGAGAGAGAGGGAGAGAGAGAATCCCAAGCAAGGTCCATGCTCAGTACCCAGCACAGAGCCTGACATGGGGCTTGATCTCATGACCATGAGATCATGACCTGAGTGAAAATCAAGAGCTGGAAGCTTAATTGACTGAGCTGCCCCAGGCACCCCTACAATTTCAGTTTTTATCCAAATGTTTGACTTTATGCAAAGAGTCTTATCTCAGAATAGAACCAATATATTACTTCCCATGACATTTTAACTGTTTTGTTAGTTTTTTTGAGTAAGAATTAAAAGTTAGACAAAATGAATTCATCTCTACAACTAGATAGTTGCCCATTTGTAGTGATGTCCTTGTTTCTTTTTCATTAAACCGTTACAGAGAAAGCATGCTCTATTTTAGTTTTAACAAACTGTGAGGTGCTCTATAAAGGTCTTTTTGAAGATGTGGCATAATCAATAAATAGTAACTCTGGTTTGTGTTCTGATGCAAAGCAGCTTTGTATTCACCCTGGAAGATTAATGGTTGCTAAGGAGAGTGTTTGTCTGATAAATGTAACTTTTGTTTGGTAAGGAACTTTTGAAGGTTTAGTTTTTCTCAGTGTAGAGAATCAGCAAAAATGGAGAGAGCATGTGAAAAAAGAAAGCTCTGTGTGTGGATGAGACAGCCTTGCATATTCACACTGGTTAAAAGGATATTTGAAGGCAGTAGTTTTGAGTCACAGCAGTACCACTTAATCTTTTGGTGAATTTAAAAGTAACTACCCCTCCAAATTTTTTAAAAGTAACTACCCCTCCAACTACCCCTCAGTTTCCCTTCCTTTAAAACAGGGGGATAGTACACATTTGTCAAATGTTGTTGAGATAAAAGTTTTGGCAGTATTGCAAACTATAAAATAGAATATTTGGATGTTTGTTGTAGTGATTTTTGTTGTTACTACTATTATTGTTATAGATTACACAATTATGGTATTTTTTGTCTTGAGGATCTTTTGTGCAAAAATGCATCCAATTTGGAGCTGTGTTTTGTTGTGCACTGTAGCTGAGAATGAATGTTACCAAGTCACTCTAGTGGATTAAGGAACAGAATTTATTGACAGGGGCGCCTGGGTGGCTCGGTCGGTTGAGCGTCTGACTTCAGCTCAGGTCATGATCTCAAGGTTTGTGAGTTCAAGCCGGGCATTGGGCTCTGTGCTGATAGCTGGGAACCTAGAGCCTGCTTCAGATCTCTCTCTCTCTCTCTCTCTCTCTCTCTCTCTGCCTCTCCCCTGCTCATGCTGTGTCTCTCTCTCTCTCAAAAATAAATAAAAACGTTAAAAAAAAGAAATTTATTGGCAAACCTTACAATGGATGTGATCACCAGAAAGAAAGACACAAGCCATCCAATACCTCCTCTTAATTAGCACAACACCCCTGAGGAGGCCCGCTCGTGCCAGAGTCCTCCACCAGATACACAACGTAGGTTTGGCATTCAGGGGAAGAACTGTACCTCACTGTTGATAGACAGCAGCCTTTTTGATGGAGTTTGTGGCCAACACATACAGGCATGGTAGAGAAATATCAGCTGCCAGCATGCTGTGACCTTGGTGCCCGTGCAAAGCGAGATTTAGACACAGCAGCTTTGTGAGGGACCGAAGGAAGAAAAGCGGCACTGGAGTAAAGAGAATTGTGTAACGTTGAATTTAGAAGCAGATCTCCAGGTCCCCACCTGAATTGTACATTGTTGGGCAAATGCTCCTCTCCCAGCCTCAGAGAAAACGGAAAAGAGTAAAACTGGTCTTTAGTCTTGATCTGCAGACTTGAGGGTGTGGGTACTCAGGACTGGACACATAATTTTGGGGGCCCAGAGCAAAACTCAAATGCAGGCCCGATGTTCAAAAATTGCTAATTTTGAGAGGACTACCATAGAGAATTAAACCGCGTGTAGGGCTGTTATTAGGACTCAGTGTAACTTTACAAGTTGGTTCTGCCTCCTATATAGCTGGCTGCGTGGGTACTTTACTGAAAATAGTAAGATCGGTGTCCACACACACACTGAATGCTGGATGCTAAGACCTCTTTTATTTTCTTTTTAAAAAATATTTTGGGGCACCTGGGCTGGCTCAGTCGGTCAAGCGTCCAACTTCGGCTCAGGTCATGATCTCACGGTTGTCTGAGCTGCGCATCAGGCTCTTTGCTGACAGCCCAGAGCCTGGAGCCTGCTTCGGATTCTGTGTCTCCCTCTCTCTCTATGCCCTTCTCCGCTCATGCTTTGTCTCCCTCTCTCTCTGTCAAAAATAAACATGAAAAAAATTTACATTGTTTAATTTAACTAAAGTTGACACATGATGTTACATTAGTTTCAAGTATACAACAGTGATTTTATAACTATATGGTATGGTCACAAGTGTAGCCACCATCTATCATCATAGGATGCTATCATAATATCATTGACTATATTCCTTATGCCCTACCTTTTATTCTCATAAATATCATAATAAAAATCCTCAGATTAAAAGATGATATTGTATCTATGAAAAAAGAACAAGCTGTTATGAAAAAAGAACATTTAAGGGGAAAAAAGATCAGATTTTAAAACATGATAAAAGAAACGAAAGGAGTTTGGGAAAATAAAGTTGAGGAAAATCTCACAGAAAGTAGAGCAGAAAGACAAAGAGATGGCTGTAAGAAGAGAAAAAAGATAGTATTATATAATTAGTCCAGGAGGTCCAATAGCTAAATAATAGAGAAAATGGAGACAATCGACAATAAAATAATTCAAAAATTGGGTAAAACTGAAGGAAATGCAAGCTGAAGGTTTCCACTAAGTTCCTGGTTGAATGAAAATACACCCCTCTTGTATAGCTGGAAAATACCAAGGCACATCACTGTGAAATTTCAGAACACTGTGGATAAGAAGAAAATCCTATAGGTTCCATAGAAGGGGATATGGAACTGGTCAAAAAATAGAATGGCTTTAACATTCTTAACAGAACAGACACACCTCCAAAATTCTGCAGGGAAATGTTGTCAAGCTAGAGTTGTAGGCCCTGTCAATTAATGTCAATTAAATATGAGGACAAAAGAAATGTATGTTAAAGTATGAACTATCTCAAAAAAATTATCCCCCGTGCATACTTTTTCTCAGGAAGCTACTGAAGAAAGTTCTCAAAAGTAAGAGAGTCAATCAAATTAAAGGGGAAAACATGGGAACAGGAAGGGAGCTCTTAAGATGAGAAAATATTGCAAAAAATATACTCATCAAAGCATACTGAATAGTAGCAATGAAAGTGTGATTTATTTTCTTACTTTAATTAGAAATCCTATAGTAATCTGTTGTTGAATGGAATTTTTGTTGCTAATTTTTGTTAGTTTCTCTTTCCATATTAAATCTTCTCCTTGCGTGTTGGGTGATGTTGAATTGTTTATTCTTGTTTAAGATTGTGGGAATTAAAAGTTTATTTTAATCACTCTGAGCACATATACGGGACTTTTCTGACTTTGAGCTTCACTTGAAGGTTCTTTTTCTTTTTTTTTTTTAAAGGTTTTATTTTTAAGCAATCTTTACACCCAAAATGGGGCTCAAACTCACAACCCCAAGATCAAGAATCCCATGCTGTATAGACTGAGCCAGCCAGGCATCCCCACTTGAAGATTATCTTAAATGTTTTTGAGAAATCTTGGGCTGGTTGTACATAACTGAAAATACGGTTTTTGATAGATACCCATAATTATACAAAGGAAGTTTTCTTTTATTCCTAAATTACTAAAGGTTTTTTGTACTTAATGAATACTTTTGAATCAATCTCTCATGATCAGTTACTTTTAAAAGTAGAATTTATTTATTTATTTATTTATTTATTATGCATACATGCATGAGCTGGAGAGGGGCAGAGAGAGAAAATAAGAGAGAGAGAGAGAGAGAGAGAGAGAGAGAGAGAGAGAGAGAATCCTCAGCAGGCTCCATGTTCAGCATAGAGCCTGATGCTGGGCTCAATCCCTTGAACCTGGGATCATGACCTGAGCCAAAATTAAGAGTCTGATGCTTAACCAATTGAGCCACCCCAGCTCCCCAAAAGTAGAATTTAAAAAGAAATCGCACTGAATTTACTGATTGATTTAGGGAAGGTTGACAACTTTGTAATGTTGATTCCTCTTTATTTGGTTGTCTCCATTTTATGTAGTCTGAGGAAATGTTTACTTTTCCTTCATGTAAATTTTACACGATCTTAGTTAAATATTTCTAAGTATATAATTCATAGCATTGTTTTGTTTCTGTCATTGTTAAGGTTTGGGTTTTTTTTTTTGTTTGTTTGTTTGTTTGTTTGTTTTAAGTAGGCTTCATGCCCAGCATGGAGCCCAACACAGGGTTTGAACTCACCATCCTGAGATCAAGACCTGAGCTGGATCAAGAGTCAGATGCCCAACTGACTGAGCCCCCCAGGTGCCCTTAAAGGTATTTTAAAACAAATGTTTGTATTTTGTTATTTCTATAAATTTTAAAAAGTGGGTTGGACACAGAGACTGGTGGGAGGGCTGGGGGAAGAGACCCAAGCCTAGAAAAATGGCTGACTAATGGAGGGTGGCCTAGGAGGGGGTGGTGCACAGGTGCCAGCTGGGGTCATAGCACCTGAGTACAAGCAGAATGGGCTTTGAGCTCATGAAGAAGCTGGGGTCTGGACTTCCTGCCAGGGGCCCTACCCAACATTCCAGGGGCAGGGGTTACGCTTTGCAAAGGAGGAAACTGAGGCCCAAGGAATTTGGGTATCTTTCCTAAAGTCGCAAAGCTGAGTCCAAACCACACTGGGACTCTCTACCACTAGAAGAATCTTTCCGGTCCTTGTGTCCTCATTCTGTCCTCCCAGCTTCCCAGTAAGCACACAGCCCCCAAACCATCCTTGACACCTTGAGCCATGCTGTGCATTCCAGAGCACCCCACGTACCCACCCTTCTACTGTCTGTAGCGTTGCTGAGCAGCCTGTGGCCGGTGGGACTGGCCCCATCCTCACCCTGGCCCCGGAGCTGCCGCAGGAGCTCCCGCTACTGACCTGGGCTACACAGCCCTATCTGGCCTGCTCCTGAGCCTGCTGTCCCACCCACTCTGAGCTGGTGGAGGGAGCACTCCCTGGGCGGCTGCGGTCCCTGCACGCCTCTGCCCTGCTCCCTCTGGCTGCTAGCCTAATGGGTGTGCTGCAGGCAGGCCTCAGGGTACCCAGTGCAGCTGGTGGCCATGGCCATATGCCTGTCCACCTGGTCACGCTGGGCAGGGCAGGGTTACTATCCTAGACAGCCACAGTGGCTGTTGCCATGGCTACATGCTCAACAACAAGCCCCCCTTCCTGCAGCTCTTCTGTGGCTTCCTTGTTGGCCTGGTCTATGCAGACAGCGCTTTCCTGTGGCTGAAGCTCTCTGAGCTGTGGCTGCAAGCACTGCAGAGAGCATCTTGTGCAGGGCCCGGGCAGGGTGCCCTTAGACTCCTTCTTACCCCGGGTGGCCTGGCGGCGCTGCCCGTCACCCACCCCGGTGGAGGGAGGCCTCCAGCCCCTGGACCTCCTTACATGGCCTCCCCTAGCCTCAGGCCCGACGGTGAAGGCTCAGCCCAGCCCCCGCCAGGCCTGGAGACAGTGCAGCAGACCTGGGAGGGCTCCTCCGAGGTGGGCCCGGCCTGGGCCCCACTATGGGCAGACCCGGAGGAGCAAATGCTGCAGGTGGGGATCCAGCCCTCACTCCTTGGGTGGGAGGGGGGACAGCCCAGGGTGCCGAAAGCCCCCTATGGCTGCCCAAGTCCTCCATCCCCGCTCTGCAGACACAGCAGCCAGAGCACACGGGCTTCCCCACCGGCAGGCAGCAGCGGCAATGGCAGCCACAGGCCACGTCGAGGGCGCCATGTCACTCCTCGTGGGCGGGGGCGGGGAAAGGTGGCACTGAGGCCCTAGTGACTCAGGGAAGAAGCTGCTTGCCCACCCCCCGGGGCCCTGGTCCTCCCTAGCACATGTAAGCCTTCGGGTGACGGGAGGCTTGGCCTGTGGGTGGGTAGTCCGAGCCCCAGACCTGTCTCCGGACAGCCAGACAAGCAAATAAGCAGGGCAGGGTAGAGCAATGGTGGGAGTCTGAGCGCATTGGTCCCCACAAGCTGGCAAAGAGAGTCTGGAGAAGTTTGCCACAATGGTGGAGTCAGGTAGGAAGTCCACCTGCTGCAGCACCTGGAAGAGCGTCGCTGACCTCTGTCCCCTGGTGGTATCCTCTCCGGGGCCTCAATAAGCTGCGCGGAGATACCTCCGCATTTTGCAGGACCCAGTGCAGAATGTAAACGTGGGGCCTCTGTTCAAAAAGGAAGTCCCGTTACAAACACTAAACCATAAAGTTGTTACCTTTCTTCTGCGGTCTCTCTCTTGACTTCTGTCTTTTCTACTTGGTATCGAATGTTGTTCTAAGTAGAAGAAAAAAGTTGTAATTATTCGAAAGAATTATGCCATTTATATTGTTCAATACCAGATTAGATGCAAATGTAAGAGCATTTAACTCAGATGCAGACTCACTGAAATGACAGAATATAATTACTACCTATAAAATGCTGTCATCTCTTTACAAAATATTTTGTTTGCAATAAAGATTATATAACAATCAAACTAACTGTTAAGATAATGTCTTATATTTAAAGTTAAGCAAGCATTTTACTTTAGAATATTATCAGAAATAGCTCAATGAATGTATAGCAAAAACCTTTTTAATTAGCCACATCTCATTTTCCCTTTCTTTCTTTCTTTCTTTCGTTCTTTCTTTCTTTCTCTCTCTAAAAATTTTATTTATTTATTTATTTATTTATTTATTTATTCATTCATTCATTCATTCATTCATTCATTCATTTCTAGGGCTAAACATATTTATTATTTATTATTTATCTATTTATTTTAATTTTTTTAATTTTAATTTTTAAAATTTACATCCAAATTAGTTAGCATATAGTGCAACAATGATTTCAGGAGTAGATACCCCTTAGCCTTAATGCCCCCTGATGCCCCTTATCCATTTAGCCCATCCCTCCTCCCACAACCCCTCTAGTAGCCATCTGTTTGTTCTCCATATTTAAGAGTCTCTTATGTTTTGCCCCCCTCCCTGTTTTTATATTATTTTTGCTTCCCTTCCCTTATGTTCATCTGTTTTGTATCTTAAAGTCCTCATATGAGTGACGTCATATGATTTTTGTCTTTCTCTGACTGACTAATTTCACTTAGCATAATACCCTCCAGTTCCATCCAGGTAGCTGCAAATGGCAAGATTTTTTTCTTTTTGATTGCCGAGTAATACTCCATTGTACAAACATACCACATCTTCTTTATCCATTCATCCATCAATGGACATTTGGGCTCTTTCCATACTTTGGCTCTTGTTGATAGTGCTGCTATAAACATGGGGGGCATGTGCCCCTTCAAAACAGCACACCTGTATCCTGTGGATAAATGCCTAGTAGTGCAATTGCTGGGTCGTAGGGTAGTTCTATTTTTAGTTTCTTGAGAAACCTCCATACTGTTTTCCAGAGTGGCTGCACCAGTTTGCATTCCCACCAGCGGTGCAAAAGAGATCTCCTCTTTCTCCGCATCCTCGCCAACATCTGTTGTTGCCTGAGTTGTTAATGCTAGCCATTCTGACAGGTGTGAGGTGGTATCTCATTGTGGTTTTGATTTGTATTTCCCTGACGATGAGTGATATTGAGCATTTTTTCGTGTGTCAGTTGGCCATCTGGATGTCTTCTTTGGAGAAGTGTCTATCATGTCTTTTGCCCACTTAAATATTTTATTTTTTTAAGTAATTTGTCCACCCAACGTGGGGATTGAACTGACAACCCTAAGATCAAGGGTCACACGTTCCACTGACTGAGCCTGCCAGGTGCCTCAGTCCCATTTTGACTTTAAAAGCAATAGTATTTGGCACTTTCTGGAGTACTTTCAAATAACTGGTTATGCCCACCTGTGACCCCACACAACCTATGTTTCCTATTTCAACAAAGCCTTTATCTTTGAAGTGGAGTAGTGTGAGATCAGATATTGTTGTTCCCCAGGGAAGTGAAATTTTAGACACTCATTGTTCAGTTTCACCTTTCTGATCAACTCAGGTTTATAAACAGGAAGAAAGGGTAACATCTTATATACACAGAGGAAGAGAAAGGCAGAAGAGAAGATAAACTCTTGCCAATTTCTTACTCCAGAACCTCCTCGGTGGAATTTGCTTTCTTCCACGAGTTGAGCTGTTCCAGTGACTTTATATACATTTCCAGTAGAATTAGGACTTGACTGGGTTAGCATCTCTGCTCTCAGTGTTATTGTTTACTTGACGGCAATAGACAAATGTTTCTCTAAAATTTGAACTTCTCAAAGTTCCAAATAGAATCTGGTCCTAAATATGTACAGTTGTGTGTGTGTGTGTGTGTGTGTGTGTGTGTGTATGTGTGTGTGTGACATATGAATCCTGATCATTCTCTATTAGGTAGGATCTATACTTTATATATCTAATACCAATTTCAAGGAGAGTAAACACAAAACAATTTTATCAAACCTAAACGATTTAACTTTAAATATGTATATATATATTTATCAGATATATTTATCAGATTTATATATTTATATATTTATCAGATAGCTGTACTGCTACATTCTGTGTTATACATAAATGGACTAGAAATATAAAATGGTATTTTTCTCTGTAGTCCCAACTAATAGGGAATTTCATCAACATTATATTATAATAATTTCATGCTTTGGGGACACACTTTTAGTATTATTTCTTGTTCTCTATTTAATACCTTTTATTGGCTTGAATTATAATTAATTATATAAAACACTTTAAAAATATTTTTCTTGTTATGTCTGCAGAAAAGAATATTCAGAAATTCTCAGTTAACAAAACACTAGTGCTCTCTTGGAATGGAAGTATATGAGATGCCCTTAAAATACACAAATTCATTCTTAATTGCTCTCACACACATGTATGCACACACATCTATATATGTAGATAGGATATCTAGTTATACACACCTATATAGGTTTATATATATATATATATATATATTCGTATATATTATTTCAAACTCATATATATGACCAGATTTTCAGTTGAAGTCTATATCCCCAAAAGTGTGATTGGAAAAGTCAGAAATATCTGACTGAAAGTATAAATTCTTTATAAAAAAGCAAAATTTAATGTATATTTAAAATATAAAATATGAAACCATATATACAACTTATACATTACCAGAGCATTTTGGAATGTGAAGTGAATACTGTTGTTAAAATAGCAACATAATAATCCTGTCAAATAGCAGTGGCTGCTCCATTTAAGTCTAATTTTCCCAGTCTAGGATCAAACCTAAGTTTATTTCAATCTCTCTCATTCTCAAATCAAACTATACAGTAAAAAGAAAGGCAAAACAAAAATGCACTGCAGTTTGAAAAGTGTATGTTAATGAAGCAGTAATATTGGTTGATTTTTAAAAGTATTTTACTAGAAAACAATTTCAAACCACTGAATTTAAAGACATCTAAAAGTATAGCAAATGCAAGAAAGTACAATTTTAACACTGTAATCAGTTGTGGTTAATTTGGTTTAAAAGCCAGGACTCTGGATGTACAATGTCTCCTTTAACATTCCTGTATTGTATTCAAGTCAGCATTGACTTTGAAATTTTTTTATGACTTCAGATTTTGTGTAGTTATTTTTCTTAGGCTTTTCTATTTTTAAGATTTTGTTATGGAATAACTTAGAACGACATTCCAGGTGATTCTTGTTGTGAGAATAAGTTTAATGGAGATGAGCTTCTAATGAGGGTTTTTTTCCCCTCATTGGAAACATTCTTTCTGCCACTATCACCCATATTTATTTAGCCTCCACAATTTGCTTTTTCTTATAGGCAACATGTTAATACAGTTCTTTCATGTGTACCATTGAATTTATAATCTAATTAATACAGAAGAGAAATTAATCAATAGAAATATAATTTTAAAACTCTTAATGCCTCAAAATTTTTCTAAGTTTTAGTAAAACTGTTGAGGAACTCTAAAATGGAGATGTCAACATCTTCTCAAGGAAATGATCAGTTTGCCGAACAAAGGTCAAGTCAGAAAATCTGCTGGTGTTTGATTTACAGGTGATCGAAGGAGACAGCAGTAAAATGTGACCCAGATCCAGAACCAGAAGAGACATTTGCTGATGCAATTCCAACTGGAGGTGTCACTCATGTTCTATTAGTAGATCAGTAGCTTACACTGGACTCATAGATGATTTTTTTGTGGTTGTGTGTTCATTTGTTTATCAACACATGACCACATCCCTCAGATGATGGCTCTCAAACCTAGGTGCACATCACCATCAATTCTGGAAATGTCTCAAAATGCAGTTTTATAGTAGCATCCAATTCAGTCTACTGAATCAGAATCTTTGGAAGCAGCACCTATAAATCTTTTCCTTCTGTCCATCCCTCTCCTCCTTTCCCATCCTTCCTTCCTCCCTCTCTCCCTCTTCTTCCCTTCAAGCATATTACAAAAATAAAAACCAGAGGTGCAATATAGAAAAGGAAAGAAATAATAAAGAAAGATAAATTAGTGTCAAAAAGTCCTTACAAAAGCAAATATTCAAATAGCTCTGAGATTCTTTTTCAAGTGAAAAACATGATGGTTTATCCAGTTCATTTAAAAATTATACCAATAGTGGTCCCCACTATCATTTTCCTGTAGTATGTTATTAAGATGGTTTAGCTGAAAGCCTAGTCTGACCATTGACTTATTTGCCTACTTAGGTTCCTATAATATGAATTCCCTAAAGGAAATTCAATAGTACCAAGCTTGTCCCTAATTTTGTTCAATTTACCCTGCCCCTTAATTGCTCCCACTGTCTAAAACACCTTTTCCCACCTTATTCAGCTCTTGAATTCCTATTTATCCTTCTAGATGAAACTGGTACATTCAGTAAATAATTTAATGACTGAATGCCTATTTAGTACTAAGAGTTGTGATTGCACAGAAAATACAAAATGGAATTAGGCTTTGTCCCTTCACCAAGGATATTACTGTCTAGCTATTGAGAGTGATAAGTAAATAAACAGTTACAGCAGGTATGATAAGAATGATGCTAAGAACACTTTGCTAATGCAGCAAAGCAACATATAAACTGAACTGAAGGCCATACCAAGGTGAAGCAAAAGTACCATGTGTCTGTGCCCTGTTCTCGAACCTCTCCTCTTAATATTTTTATCATTTGAATGGAAACGTAGAAAATATTCTCAGCAAGGCTTGAGGGAAAGCAACACAGCAGATGGGAGATTTAATATACTAGAGAGTTGAAGCAAGATCCAAACTAATGTCAACAGTCTAGGTTGATGGTCCAAAATCAAGGTAATCGCACTGAACAAGGGAAAAATACAGTATGGGATGGGAGGCACTTATCTGGATGATATTTTCAACAGAACATATACAGATTTAAGAAGATAATTTTTACAAGTCCTCACTGTCCTACAGATGTCTAATATTTATTTAAAATTCAAAAATGCTTAAAATTAAATAATGTAGGGGCGCCTGGGTGGCGCAGTCGGTTAAGCGTCCGACTTCAGCCAGGTCACGATCTCGCGGTCCGTGAGTTCGAGCCCCACGTCGGGCTCTGGGCTGATGGCTCGGAGCCTGGAGCCTGTTTCCGATTCTGTGTCTCCCTCTCTCTCTGCCCCTCGCCCATTCATGCTCTGTCTCTCTCTGTCCCAAAAATAAATAAACGTTGAAAAAAAATTAAAAAAAAATTAAATAATGTATACATTAGAACCTTAAGAAAAGCAAAGGAACGGTAAGCATAAAATCCAGAATAGTGGTTACCTAAGAAAGAGGGGACAGGTAGAGAAATACAAATGCAACAGGGATGGCAGTTGCACCAGCAACTGGTGTTGGCAAAGGGCAACCAGCATCAGGTGTATCAGAAATATCTTGCTTCACAAATGGGGTACATCAGTGTGTGCGTGTGTGGATTATTTCAAAATTAAATTTGAAAATAACAAAAACTTACTCTAATTGTATCCATTCAACTAGGAAATCAGAATCACTAGGAGAAAAATATATATAATTTGCTCCAGAGAATTGGACAACTGTGGGAGCTGGTTAAGCACCCCTGGTGATGTGGTTGTTGCTGCTTCTCATGCTGATGCATAAAGTCTGCTAGGAAGGCAGTCAGGAAGGGAAGATAGCTGGAAACTGGAGGAGACCAAGGGGAAATTGGAAGCCAGAGGCACAAGACTGAACCCCAAGAGGACAGACTGAAACCATGTTAGTTTCTTTGCCTTGGACCTTGTTGACAAAGGTATTCTGCAAGATTTCCAGGGTCCTCTGTTCACAGAGGTAACAAATACACCTGACTGAGGAATAAAAGAAACCAAACTTGGATCCAGGGCAAACTAGGGCGTTTGGCAGACCCAGCTGCTACTTCACCCCAAGGAGGTGATTCAGCAGATTGGAAACGACATGTGTGAGCTTGGAAACAGCTGTTGCTTCCCCTCTGCTTCCAACTCTCCCAAGTACCTCCCCTGTGGTCCGCCCTACCATACGACAAAGGGAATGGAAAACGTAGTTCAGCATGGTTTACACAATAGTGACGAAAGGTTGACATACCAGGCTGTTTTAAAAGAAGGCATCCCATTTGTTAACTGCATTTGGCAGACAGTATCTAATTCAGTTCTGAGTATTGCATTTTAAGAGGGTCTTATAGAAAATGATATGGGATCTGGAGATTTATTCATAACATCTAAAGAAGGAAGGTTCTGATGATTCTTCAGATTTTTAAAGAACTCTCATGTGGAAGAGACAATAAGTTTGTTTGGTTTGATGTACAGAATCAGCAATTAAAATGTTACAGGAAGGTAGACTTTTAGTTCAATTTAAAGGCTAAAAATCCCTGTATTTATGTATGTATGTATGTATGTATGTATGTATGTATGTATTTATGTATTTATGTATTTATATGTTTTTAAAAGAATGAAACGAATTTTAAGTTTATTTATTTATTTTAACAGACCCAGAGTGTACGCGCATGTACACAAGTAGGGGAGGGGCAGAGAGGAGAGACAGGAGCCCAAGCAGGCTCCATGACATCAGTGCAGAGCCTGATGCAGGGTTCAAACTCATAAACTGTGAGATCGTGACCTGAGCCGAGATCAAGAGTCGGACACATAACCGAATGTGCCACCCAGACTCTCCAAGGCTAAAAATCTCTTTAGACTGCAAATTCTACGAAAGCAGGAAATAGTGTGTGTGTTTGTGTGCATATGCTTTTAACTTCCAATGTTCAGTATGTATTTGCATATGTGTAAAGTGATAAAAAAATGTTTGTTGGATTAGTCAATTAATTAATGGACAATGGAGACAATTTTCTAACAAATAAAATTGAACTAGCTAACTGTGAAATGGACTATGTACATATTACATAATTCCCACTTGACCACAGCAGAGTAAACACACCATCTCTTCATAAGCACATGTTCTTTCAAGGTTGTAAAAATCAAATAACAGGAAAGTTTAGAAACATAAGCAATCTCCATAAAAGAGTCATAAAATCTCAGATCTTTGAGAAATTACAGTTTAGTAAAATCATAAAAATAGCACAATGACTAAAAATATTTTATACTTCCTTGGGCAGCTTGAATGTGTCTACTGGATTATAAAACTAGGTGGAGGGTAAATAAAGGTTTCCATTCTCTCTGGTAATAACATCTGTTAGTTCCATATGCGATAATAGACAAAAATACAATTTCATTTTTCATTTACTTTCCGGGGCTTAGAAGTCACCAATCATTTGAATGTGACTAGTTCTACTTCACAGATAAAAACACCGAGGAGACAAAATAGTGATCACTTGGGAATGTTTATGGTTTTGCATATAGATACCTGGCATCCTTTGAGCAATATATATATGAATATATATTCACTAATATTTGCATCACAGGGAGCCTGTGTCTCTCCCAGTGACCTACGGGTGCAATAAGAATACCAATCAATTCTCTTTAAAACCCAAGGATTTTGAAATGTTTGCATTGTTTTATGGAGTAGTCCCTTTCCTTTTTTTCTACTTTTGACTTTGTACGGGAGGGGGAAAATTCCTTTACTCTCTAACATTCTTTCAGTTGGTTTAGTAATTAAACTGACCTGAGACAGATTAGCAGGAGAAAAAGTTTTACTATGTGTACACAGAGGTCCAATAATGAGACCCAAAGAAATGGCCAAGTCAGGTAATTTTTATACATTTTAGACATAGAGACAATAAATTTGGGAGGAATTGACAGGACAAAGAAAACAGTGTGGGAGTTTTAATTAGTAAGAAATTCTAAGTGGAATTGGGGCTGGGGTAGTAGATTAGCAAAAAGTAACAAAGTTGTTTCTACAGCTTTCTCTGCTTTAAACTCCCTATCTTCAGTGATAAGGATGTCATTTTACTGCTTAGTACATGGAGCGTACCTTTCACATGAGAGAATTATTTCCTGTCTCCAGGGAGACAGAGGAGGGTCTGAACGTCCTTGTACTGGCTCTTTCCCAAGTAGCTTCAGCTCAAAATAATTAATACGCTATTGGGGCAGCCTGCCTTGGGTTCCTGGAGTTTTATCTTTTAAGTTTTGTAATTTATTTTTTCAATTTTTTTAAGTTTATTTATTTTCAAAGACAGAGAGAGAGAGAGAGAGAGAGAGAGAGAGAGAGAGAGCAGGAGCCAAGGAGGGACAGATAGAGGGGGAGACAGAGAATCCCAAGCAAGCTCTGCACTGTCAGCACAGAGCCCGAAGCAGGGCTTGATCCCACAAACCATGAGATTATGACCTGAGTTGAAATCAATACTCAATTCCATTGATCTGGACACTTGACCAACGGAGCCACCCAGGAGACCCATGACTCAACCATTCTATTCTATTTTATTTAAACTTTGTAATTTAACTTTATTTTTTTATTTTTTAAAATTTACATCCAAATTAGTTAGTATATAGTGAAGCAATGATATCAGTAGATTCCTCAATGCCCTTTACCCATTTAGCCCATCCCCCCTCCCACAACCCCTCCAGCAACCCTCAGTTTGTTCTCTATATTTATCAATTTCTTTTGTTTTGTCCACCTCCCTGTTTTTATATTATTTTTGTTTCCCTTCCCTTATGTTCATCTGTTTTTCTCTTAAAGTCCTCATATGAGTGACGTCATATGATTTTTGTCTTTCTCTGACTGACTAATTTCACTTAGCATAATACCCTCCAGTTCCATCCACATAGTTGCAAATGGCAAGATTTCTTTCTTTTTGATTGCCGAGTAATACTCCATTGTACAAATATACCACATCTTCTTTATCCATTCATCCATCAATGGACATTTGGGCTCTTTCCATACTTTGGCTCTTGTTGATAGTGCTGCTATAAACATGGGGGTGCATGTGTCCCTTCGAAACAGCACCCCTGTATCCCGTGGATAAATACCTAG